>NC_140584.1:962533550-963996050 GCF_964204655.1 Triturus cristatus | reverse complement strand
CCTATACACTAACATACCCCAGAGGGCTACACTTGACGTGGTGGAAAGTGTACTCAATCATGAACCCTGGGATCACAACACCCCTATTAGCTTCATTATGGATTGCGCAACATTAGCCCTAACAGAAATTTTTTTTGAATTCAAAGGCCAAATTTACAAACAAACACAAGGCACTTGTATGGGCAGTACATTTGCGCTGAGTCTAGCATGTCTTTACATGTCTCACTTTGAGACTCGCAATATTTTCCATAACTCAAATCCATTCTTTGCCGACATATATCTTTGGAAGAGGTTCATTGACGACATCCTGATACTACGAAAGGAGAGATGTCAGCCTGTATTGAATTCTGCGGCTGGATCAATACCCTTGATCCTCATCTTAAGTTCACTCACACGGTCTCTGAAAAGAACATTCCTTTCATAGACCTGAATATTGGTCTAAACAGAGGTACTCTTACCACATCTCTATACAAGAAACCGACAGATCGGAACAGCTTGTTACTCTACTCCAGCCACCATCCACGGAGTTTGAAAGATAACTTGCCTGTCGGACAATTTCTGAGGGTGAGACGTAATTGCAGTAATCTATCTGATTATAGGTTGGAAGCAAAAAAATTGGCTAACCACCTTAGAGCGCGTGAATATCCAGAGAAACATATTGCCTTAGCCAATAAGAGAGCACGCAATAACCATCGGGAAGCACTGTTGGTACCTAAAACACAAAACCTTACTGATGTCCTTACCTGTGTTATCTCATTTACTCCAGCTTCCAATGAGATCACTAAATCCATCAAAAAACACTGGAACATCCTTAATACGGGCGCAATGAACATTGAAGCTCCCAGGTTCTCGTTCAAACGCACAAAAACCTTGAGGGATACACTGATTCACACCCGCCCACGTACACAGGGGAACCCCAACCAAAGACTACTATGGAACCTACCACCTGTCAGTGGGCATTACCCTTGTGGATCCTGCTCTGTGTGCCCCCTAACTACAACACACAAGTCAGTCCAATTCAACAATAGCTTCAAGTGGGAATTACGTCGCCATACCAACTGTAATACAGCAAACTGCGTGTATCTTATTGTATGCCCCTGCAGATTGCAATATATTGGTATGACAAACCCCCCCAATAAAAACACGCATTACGGAACACCGCAGCAACTTTCGCTGCAAAAGAACCAACACCAGAATGTGCATGCATTTCCAAGAAATGGGACACACACCAGACTCATTTACATGGTTAATTTTGGAATCCTTTTCCAACATTACCAAAGATGCCCTATTGGTGAAAGAACAAAGGTGGGTGTACAGATTGGAGTCCCACACCACTGGTCTTAACGAAGCTATCCCATGGTCCTCCCTAAAACCACCCTGAGTCACACCCACATTGCTACAGTGACCATTAGTGCTATATCACACCTCTACACGACCGTGTTAGACCTACCACTCCTAAGACCACGCCAAGGTGCTCTTTTCCCCTGCATATATTGCCCTCTCATCGAGAACTATTGATTTGGGCTAAGGGACAACGCACTCTTCTCCCCTCTGAACAAAAGTTTTTTTATTTTCAGATTATCTGATTAATTAACGAAATAAACGGGTTAATGAGCTGCAGCATCAACCCTTTTTCTTTTTGTTTTTGTTTATGTAGCAATTGTCCCCGGTAAGGCAAAGCCTGGAGTGTTGACCGAGTTATCAAAACATTTAAAACCGGTCAGTCACTGACACGTGTGGAATTGCGCTATCACTAATAATAATAAAAAACTCACCCAAGATGGCGACCATCGTGAGCCTTCAGCGCAAAACCAATCACCGCTAAATGGCCCCGACCCCCACTTCCGCCCGACACAGGTGAACATCCTATTTGAATCCCCGCGATACGCGACACTCCACCTCCCAGTCCTGGTAGAGCGGGGTAGGTCGACCGGAGACGCGGACTCGGCGTGTCAGTAAGTACACTTATGCTCTTTATTTTCCCATGGCTAAGGGTTACCTGATATAAGAACCATATCGAAAGGCTTTGTTACGATGACACTTCTGGTGAGAAGCTGTAAGGAAGCATTACCTCTTATGTGACCAAAACTAGAGAAGGGGTTTATATTTCGCCATGACAAGGTTCTACACTTAAGCTTTGTTGTTGTGTTTTGTTGCGATGGCCAGTTGTGGGGAGGTGTAGATATGTTATACTGTATTTGCCAGAATATAAGAGAAGGGGTCTATACTACCCTGGAGTTTTATTGTTGACTATGCCATTCTGTCAGCGCCCTTCTAATATACTATTACAGAACGCAAGGAACCGCTTGCATTGCCTACCAGGAACTGCAGTGCGCTATCCTATGAATCCGATAGGGTAAGTGCGCACAGCACGTTTTTGTTATGTGTTTTAAAAGACTGTTTTGAACCAAACGACACATTATGGAGTGATCACATCACATGGCTTGTGTGTTTTTGTTCTTGTTTTTATCACCACGCTTAGTGTGCACCGTCACTACAGTTGCACAAATCTAGCTCACGAGACGCACCTTGTAACCACAATATACTGTGCTCATGCATTCTTTAATCACCCTGGTCTTCCTTCCTTTCTTTATAGGCAGACCGAGCTGCAGGTAAAATCTGTAAGAATGCTGACTATAAATTTGATGTTCAGCTTATATGTAGATAGAATATACTAGGTCCTGATGAATTGCTAGAGTAATTCTCAGTTAGAGCGAGAAACATGTTGACCCCAGATGAGGCAGTGTTGACAACCTAGCACATAATTCTAGGCATCTACACTTCACCTCACATAATTTTGAACTAGGTAAGGAGGCTTCATAATAAATTGATTGAGACAGCACTCCCTTACCTATTTTAATAGTTCCCCACTATACATTTTCATCTACATTATCATAGAGCCCTCTACTCCCACCTCACCTAACGGCTGTCTGGATAAAAAGATCTCCATAAGAGCGCTCCCCTAAAGAGCCCGTCGGGTATTGCACCAGCCGACTCGACGTAGGAGCAGCCCGATGATGATGCTTTACATCCTGATGGGTGCGTGAGGCACAACACCCAGACAGTTGTATGAGGGCTCCCATATCCGACTTTGTGTTATTCACACCGGTTATTTGTACACCCCTTGGTTCGTCTCATTCGCTCAAGGAACAGCTTTGGTACTTCTTTTGGTTGTATATTGTAGGGCCCACCTAGCTGGACCTTCTTTCCAAAGCCCTTTCCGCCCCCCTTTTTCTCGTTGACCCTTCTGCATTCCACAGATAATGAGTACATCATGCAATGCACTTTTGGGAGGAGCAAATGAGGTGGTGCTAAATAGGTCTCAAGCAGGTCAGTAGAAGTTCAGAATATGGCAGCACGGTTGGCTCTTAATCTGCCTTCCAGGACAGCCTCAGTACCGTTATTGTGTGTCATTTAATTGTCTGTACGCTTCTTCCATGTACAAATGCCTAGCCCACAAAACAATATTACCTCCTTTATCTGCAGGGCGTACTACGATGTTGGGATCTTCGGCCAATGATTGCAAAAATTATTTTTGTTCTAGGGATAGGTTAAATTGAATGTTCTTTCTGTTATTGGTCTGATGTTTAAGCTTGAGTAAAGATTGAATGACCATTTCCTGGAATGTGTCTATGTTGTCATGTGGAAGATTAGGGTAGAAGATGGAACGTGGTTTAAATTTAGTGGACGCTGCTGAATCTGTAGGGACATCTAACATAACGTTTAGCATAACTGGCTCGCTGGACAGACTGTCCTGTGGTTCATTGCCCATAGCCAAAACATGCATGTCACGTAAAACATCTGCATCTGCGATATTAAGATTCTGGAAAGGGCAGTTAGCTATTAATAAGAAAGATAGCAATTATCCGATTGCTAGACACTTTGACCTTTTCCATCTATCTAACAGCTCCTTACTGAGTTATTTTGTCCTTGAACAAATCCATACTGGCGCAAGGGGCGGTAATAGAACCCTATTACTCCGAAAACGTGAGTCTAAATGGATAATTACACTTGAGACCAAGTTTCCTAAAGGCCATAATTTGGATGAGGAACTTAATGTCCATTTACATGATGCTTAATCGTGTTCTTTTTTCCCCCCTTCTAGGGATGTAGTTTCTGCTTAACTAATAGTGTATAGCCAATATACTCTTTATTCCTTGGCTACATTTGTCGTATTGCTGGTGTTTTTATGAATATTTTTTATGAATATTTTTTATGAATATTATGTTTTAACCATGTATGTATACTATGATGTAATAGTATGACAATACAGTAACCTTATATCTGCGGTAACAGTATCTGAAGTATGATCTTCTTTCTCATCTTTTCTTTTCACAGGAAGAAAGGAAGGGTCGCCTCTACAGCGGTGTACATTCCGTACCGGTTACCCTACCCTTTTCTTCCCGGTTCTGTGGGCACAGTTAAGGATATTTTTCCTTTCTTTATCTTTTTCTTTAATATTTCTGTTTAATAATTTTGGGCACTATCACTTTGTATCTGGAGGAAATAACGTGCTGTGCAATATGTTTCTTGGACTTGGTGGCGCTCGAATTGTACTATACAGTCTTTATACCATGTGCGATGGACCATTGACATTTTGTGGAATTCGAAGGTTGCACCTCTGTACATTAAGGCACTATGCCGAATGTATATTTACATGTATACTTATACATGTATTATTCCATTTGTACAGCAAATAGTTTGTCAGCATCTGCTAGTAGTGGCGATAATTGTATCTTCTTATTATTGAAAGCACTGTTGTTTTATATGCCACTAATTTGCTGATTTTTCTAGCAAGAATATGCATAATCAATTTTTGCTTACGTAGCTGGATTCACGAGCAATATCACACTATTTGTGTATTAATTTTGACACATGCTTGATTTAATTCTGTCTCGTGTATTTGCAGCCCGTTTTATGTTACTACAATTCTCAATATACGGTTGATTTCGCAGATGGACTTTTAATAATGGCCGCCAAAGTCACAGACACCACTTGGCTAACATTTGTCTGTTGTTGATTTCTACAGCTATGTATACACCTCCAGGTTTTCATGTTACTTTGTGTGAACAAGTCAGTTCGCTGACGAAACGCGTAACAAGTAAAGAATAAATCCTTGGTTTCCTTCTTCCGAGTGCGAGCTTTTCTGTGAGGAAAAACGCTGTGTGTTATATATATATATATATATATATATATATATATATATATATATATATATATATCGCACATACAGAAAAGAATGTCCGCACTCTCAGGTTGTGCCGCATTGGGGTTTAATTACTTATGGTAATGGGTTTTGACAGCCGAGGCTGTCTTGTTCACACAATTTGTGTACAGGAAACGCATCATTACATAGACTGTAGTTTGTCATAAAAATGGAAAAGGGACCATACAAAGCAGTTTGTTGCACGTGTGCTATTACATAGTGAAAATACGGCGGCCATCTTGTAATGTGGAAAAAAACTGATGTAGGCAACTATACAGTAAATACTAAATATATTGAAACAAGAGTAAACCCACTTGGTTACCATTCAATTTGTGATAAACCGATTGCTAAACATATATACATCGATTGGTAAAAGTCTAAGCATTAAGTATAAAAGACTTTGTGATTCTAGTTACATCCTCATTGTGTGGAGGTCTATATCTAGCTCTTGCCGCGCCGAAAAACAAGAGACAGCACAGCAGCAATATAAATAGGAGAGTATGGGGCCTATTAGGATGGCGGTGCACAAGCGTCATCTTGGAGTGGTGTTAATGGCATAATTAGTTCAAAGGACCCTGTTTTTGCCATGCTACCAATACCAATATATAAGTTGGAAGTACCTTAAGACGATGATGGTTAAGGTAACATCATCTGTAAATTCCAACAAGAAGAGAAAAAATGTATTAGAAAATTATGAAATGCATAGACGCCATCTTTAATTTATAATATCGATGTCCTGATATAGATATTAAAATTGTTAAACATCATGGATATTTTAATAGAAGAAAAAGGGGTGTGCCCTAAACAGCCTATACTTTCTATGTAACAGATACAAAGTAAGACATGATATAAGCAAAGCGACCGAAAAAAAATCACGTCTATTTCCGTCTTCAGTATCTCAAGTACCATTACGCATAGAATACTTAATGGTTTATAAATTGAAAGCGGTGCACAAGCGCCATCTTTGAATAAAGTTAACAACATGGTCAGTACAGAGACTATATTAACGCTGCGCTAACAATACCATTAAGAGGATATGCAAAATAAAAATACCTTGAGATGATGATGATTAAGATAACATCATCTGTAGATGACAAAAAAGAAAAGAAAAATATATCATTAAGGTACTTAGATCTAGTACCAGAAACACCACAAGTAAGATTAGGTTATTGACACTAATATTCCCAGTCTATCAGCACATACCATGGAATGGCAGTGTAGTGAGGACTGCTATTTATATACGTACATTGCTAAGTTAGCACAACCGCGTTAGATGTTAGAAAGCCATCTTGCCACTTTTGCTGCTTTTGCACACGACACTGCAGTTACATGTTATTATTTGAGAAATGCTTGCTCGCTTTTGCTTCATATGAGAACAGTCTGTTGTTCACATCCCTAACAGTGAGCTGCGACCTTGGTCTGAACATTGTGTAAAGAAACAGTCTGGGTCGCTAGACGGTGCATGTTTTTGGGTTCAGGTTGATCGGCTCACTATTTTGCCATAACACGCACGCAGCTGCAAATACCTGAAAGTCGAGTGCTTTTAATATTGCAGGCTGCATGCTTTACACACATTCGGAAGAAGAGCTTTCCCAGGAGCAGAGTATACATGATCCTGTGATGTGATTCCACTAAGCTGATCTTTACGGTATGGGGTTCCTCATTCAAGCCTAGAGACCTTCTATTAGTCTAATAATAATAATATTAGTTTACTATCGAAAGGAAGGTGGCTGTAATCCACTGTCATTTTATTACGATTTCTCCTTTCATTTTCTATGGTATTGTAACTATGCTGATGGTTTTGATTTTAATCATTTGTCTGCTTATGTTAGCCAAAGTACTGCATCTTAGGACACGAGGTTTATAAAATAAACTCTTTAAACTTTACCGTGTCTCTGTTTACTCTTGTTGTGGACTGATATGAGAATAATAACGAACAGGTAATTCTGATTCCCACCATTCCTGAGAATACACTAAGGTGCCGATCACGATCCGGTAAAAAAATTCCCTGTACGACTCGTATCCGGTCTTTTTACCGTATGAATCGCACAAGTGCCGTACAAACTGCCAATTAAGATTCGCATGGTAAAAAGTCCATACGAATCGCATTGGGAAGTATTCCCCACACGTCCTCGGGTCGGAAAATGTGTCTGACACGTCCACGGACGATGTACCGTACAAATGTGAAAAGTGAAGTCCGACCGAGGAATTACGATCCATCCCGTGCGTCCGATGTTACAACCGTATGGAAAAAACACCGTCCGCACCGAACTCCCATAGCAACCATGGAGACATGTGCCCGCATACGCGCCGACCCCCCCCAGCCCCCGTACGTATGCGCCGACCCCCCCAGCCCCCCCCAGCCCCCGTACGTATGCGCCGACCCCCCCAGCCCCCGTACGTATGCGCCGACCCCCCCAGCCCCCGTACGTTCGAGTCGTACCGCCCACCAGCCCCCGTACGTTCGAGTCGTACCCCCGTGTATGTACACCCGTGTACGTGTCGAACCCCCCGTGTATTTACACCCGTGTACGTGTCGAACCCCCCGTGTATGTACACCCATGTACGTTCGAGTCGTACCCCGTGTATGTACACCCGTGTACGTGTCGAACCCCCGTGTATGTACACCCGTGTACGTGTCGAACCCCCCCATGTATGTACACCCGTGTACGTTCGAGTCGTACCCCCCGTGTATGTACACCCGTGTACGTGTTGAACCCCCCCGTGTATGTACACCCGTGTACATGTCGAACCCCCCGTGTATGTACACCCGTGTACGTGTCGAACCCCCCAGTGTATGTACACCCATGTACGTGTCGAACCCCCCCGTGTATGTACACCCGTGTACGTGTCGAACCCCCCGTGTATGTACACCCGTGTACGTGTCGAACCCCCCCGTGTATGTACACCCGTGTACGTTCGAGTCGTACCCCCGTGTATGTACACCCGTAGCGCTGGGGGTACGCACCGTACATACACGGGTGGGGGTACGACTCGAACGTACACGTGTGTACATACACGGGGGGGTTCGACACGTACACGGGTGTACATACACGGGGGTTCGACACGTACACGGGTGTACATACACGGGGGGTTCGACACGTACACGGGTGTACATACACGGGGGGGTTCGACACGTACACGGGTGTACATACACGGGGGGTACGACTCGAACGTATGGGGGCTGGGGGGGTACAACTCGAACGTACGGGGGCTGGGGGGGTCGGCACATACGTACGGGGGCTGGGAGGGGTCGGCGCATACGTATGGGGGCTGGGGGGGCTGGGGGGGTTGGCGCGTACGTACGGGGCTGGGGGGAGGCTGGGGGGGGGTCGGCGCGTACGTACGGGGCTGGGGGGGTACGGCGTGTACCGGGCCACCTACTCTGGTCGTTTCGCGACGTACTTCGCTTTTCCGGCACTTTTTTGGTGCCGTGAAAATATTGCCGTCCGGACTTCTGTCGGTTCGAATCGTGGTTCCTGGGTCGTGAAACGCTACCTGACAGCGTCCCGACGTCACGTCGCAGCATTCCCGGAGCACATTCGTATGTATATTTTCGTCGGTCGGTGTTTTTTACGATTCGTACGGAAATGGTGTTTCCGTGCGAATCGTAATTCCATGTTTGTGAAGTTTTACGACCGGGTACGAGTCGGACGGAGAAAACGCTCCGACCGACGGTTCGTACCCGGTTTTTGCCGGATCGTAATCGGCACCTATGTCGCTTGTTCTGGGTTGTCTATACATTGGGACCGCCGAGATAAAATCGGATAACGAATGGGACACTGATGCTGGTCAGATAAGGGGTTCTGGGTTCTGAGGTGAGTTTTTGGTACACCACAATTCACTGAGGTCCTGGGTTCCTGCGCATAGTTCTGTGCATGAGCAGAATCCCTGCAACATGGCGCACCTAACGTTTGGTCGATTGATTTGCAACGCCTTAGTAGTGCTTATATTAGTCCACGACTCCCTCACTCTTGTTTCCGGATAGCGGGAGTGATGGATTTAAAACCTACCTGTTTCTAGACTAATAGGTTCTTTCAAGCTTGATCATTAAAAAGGTTTCTTCTGAACCCTGGTGCTACTGTTAAACTAGTTGTTGATCTTTTGTGTGTCCTAATGGCGGTTGACATTGCTGCACATAGCCGTGCACCTCTGCGCTGTCATTTGACGACGTATGGGGTGCTGGACGATGGGATGGCTGTTATTTTTGTGGTGAGCACTGATGCATCTTTCCCTTACGAGTTGTTTTACTCTTGGGTGACTTTTCCGGTGGTGAATGCAGACGATGATACGTTTCATTCCTATACTCCCACACAGCTACCTGCGATCTATACCCCATATAGGACACAAGAAATTCCTATTTCTGCCTGGCAGCATACCATTTGGTTTAATGGTGCCCTTCCCCATGCGGTTACACCGGCTAGAATGGGCCCGTTGTCAATTCCTGGGGCCACATGGCCGGTGCTGGCCGGATTTACGCCTCATCCCCGCTATCTCACGGTAGCGGTGGCTGAGTTGCGTGTACTTCACACAGCCCTTATTATTGTACATAGGTCTTTAGTGCAGTACGTGTCACGCAATGTTCAGGTGGGGGCACCTGCTGTTGCGGGACAACCAGCGGAACACCACGCGGTGGTTATTAGTCCTGTTATGGTTAATTCGGTAATGGGCAATCGCCCCCAAAATAAGGATGACTTACCTTATTGGCTTGCTGAGAAATTTGAGCAACTGGAAGCGGTTTTTCCGCATACTACTCCTGTAGAGAAACACAGGATGCTCACCATTAGTTTGCCGAAAGACTTAGTCCCAGATATGGCCAATTGTGACAACTGGGGCAAGGTCTTTGCCGCGACATACTCGAAGTGCTTCGTCACTCCGTCTATGTCTGTACTTCCCTCCGTCATTAAACGTGTTCAAGAAAATCACGGGGCGGAGGCTGCTGTAGAATTAGGAATGCGGCTTGTCGGGGTGTTCGATGTAGTTGCTTCCATGGTAATGGGCAACCTCAAAGGCGATGCCATACAGTTCCAAGTGGCTAATAAGTTGGACCGCGTGGACGAACTCGACAGGCCTAAGGAGTTCGCTAAGATAATTGCGGAACCTATAGAACCATTGGCCGCAGTGCCTTAGGTGTTAAACCAACTGTAATAATTCCTGATTTGGTACAGCAAACTAAGGTGAGCTCGTCTGGTAAAGACGAAAGCCCAAATTTTCCAAAACAAAATTGGTGGGCAAAGAAGCAGGGGAAGCAGCAACAGGAACAGGGGTCTTGTCCTGCCTCACCCGTACAGTCGACTAGTGAACGCACATATGATCTGCGCGATCGCGCTAGTATTAAGTCACCTGATAGATTTCAGGTTTCTGAACAACGTTCTCCTCGTTCTTCACAGGAAACATCGGCTTCACAGTCCGGTGGCGGAGACCTAGGAAAGGACGGGGTGCCCAAGGACGTGAGCAACCCCGTCAGACTGACGGTAAAGGCAAGCAGGACGAGTCTGCACGTCAACGACCCCCGTTTCAAAAGAAGAAGGTTGCTCCGCTAACAGCGAGGTATGCCACAGATAGTGCGGACGCAGCTTCAGAACCTGACATGGGCACTAACGCTGCTCGACAGCGTGGCAGAAGTTACAGTAGTGCGACAAGCACTACGTCCAAATCTGGTGGCGACAGCAACTGACACGTTCATTACTGTAGAAACTGCTGACACTAGAGTGGCTCCCCCTGACAGACTATATAATATAGTCCTTTTAATTGAAGGTGACATACAACATACAATTCAAGGGATTTTTTGGGACAATCTGACCTCTTCGTACGATATTCTATTGGTAGAGGCTGACTGGCCCCCGGCTTTCATTTTAGATGCTCCAAGAGGGGAGGAGGTGATCCTCCCGTCCTTTTCGCACACAGTGCCAAAGGACCAAGCTAAGAAGTTCGCCGAGGAGTGGGCTCTGGTGCTAGCACCGGCTTTGTATCGTAATCAGATAGGCTGGGATAAATTGTCACCCAGCCATGAGTTTCCGTTGCGGTCCATGCCCCAGCCACAACCCCAATATCCCATGCGTCGCGAAGCAAGACCTCACGTCGCGGCAATCCTTGAACAATTGGAATATCAAGGTGTTATTGAAACATGTGTGTCACCAATTATTAATCCTTTATTCACTGTGACGAAGCCTGATGGGTCGTACCACCTAGTTTTAGATTACTGGCATTTAAACTCTCATTGCTGGACATGCGCAGTACAGAATACCCACAGTTCTGCTCTTGTCGATAGTCTCGTGAGAAAACGGTTTAAGACCACACTTGACATTTCCAATGGCTTTTACAGCCATAACCTGTCCTCTCTTAGTAGTCAGCGGACGGCGTTTACATCGAGCGGCAAACAAACACATTTTAAAAGATTACCCATGGGCTATTAAAACAGCCCTGGAGTCTTTGCCGCTCGTGTAGTCTCTCTGTTAGAGAGCATTGACCCTGATGCGTACTCGTATGTGGATGATATTTATCTCACAGATGACGAGTTGTGGCCGCATCTGTGTTGCGTTGATCGCATTATTGTTTTGTTTGCAGACTTCGGTTACGAGTTCAACATTGCGAAGTCTCACATTGCTGAGTATACAGTGTTGTTTTTGGGATACAAACTCAACAATGAGGGTCGAAGATTGGCTCCGCACTTCCTAGAGAAATGCGCGTGCCTGCGTGCTCCTACGACACTGAAGAAATTACAATCTTTGCTGGGCTTTCTGAATTTCGGTCACACGTATATTCCTGATTATGCCCAGCGGATCAAGCCGCTTTATGCCTTGGTACAACCTACTTTTTCCAAATCATGCTGGCTGCCGGAGCATTCAGCTATATTGCAATCTTTGCAAGCTGACCTTCTTGCTTCAAAATACTTACTGACGCGTGATACCCACACTAACCTGGTAATAAGAATTGTGCCAGGCGCAGTGGGTTTCACGTACTTAACGTTCAATGAGGGCGACACCGTCCCCATTGTCTACAAATCACACCTGTACACTTCGGCTGAACTGCGCTTTTCCTCTGTCGAGAAAGTTTTGACGGCAGTTCAGATGGCGATTCTTAAAGAACGAGCGCTATCGCAAGGGAAACGCATGTTGGTGGTCACACCATATCCTGCCCTTGAGGCAGTGACCAAAGCGAGTGTACCAAATTCTAAAGCTTTGCATCCCCGGTGGATACAATGGGCCACTTCCTTGACATCGCCCGACGTCACCTATATCTTTGACGCGGCATTGCAGACTCTGTCCTTGCGCCCGCTCGAGGATTACCATTGTGTCATTTACACTGACGGTTCTGCGCAACCGGCCACTTGATCGAAGCATGCCTATTTAGCGGCCTGCGCAATTGTGGTGGGTGTTTTCGTGAATGGTGAATTCCAATCTGCAGTCATTGGGTGATTGTACCGCACAGTTGGCAGAGCTCCGTGCTCTGGTTCTCGCACTGGAGTTTGCTGATTCTCGGGTCACCACTCTTATAGTGAGTGACTCGTTTTATTGTGTTCAATCTTACAACGACAATCTACATTTTTGGTCTCAAAATGAATACCGTGATTCCAAAGGTAGCACAATTAAGCATAAAATGCTTTGGGTTAGAGTGGCGGAACTTAAAGAACATCTGCCTCTCGTGAATGTTATTCACACTCTTGGTCACCAACGAGTTGGTGTCCATGCTGTTGGCAACAGCCTAGCTGACGAGGCAGCAAAATCAGCAGTGGCGACATACTTAGTGGCAGCAGTTACAAGATCCAAAAGTAAGATCGATGATGACATCTTGGCAGCTATTGCTGCTACAGAGAAGGGAACAAAATACCCGAGGGGTTTCCCTTCTCGTTACCATTATTGCTTAAGTCCTGATAACGTCCCGTTAGTGAGGATTAACGACGTTGGTGACAGATTGATTCCCAATGCGGACTGCAGACCATCTTTGATATTAGCGGCTCACGAGGGCATGGCGTCTGCCCATGCCGGCGTTGCAGCTACTGTATCTCTGTTACAACAACGCTACTGGTGGTGCGGTTTATATAAACAAGCTCACGCTTATGTTCTTGACTGTGACATTTGCCAGCAGATTAACCCTTCAACTATGGCGCGCCCACCACAAACTCAGTTGTACATATCTAATAAACCACTAGGGTGTGTTTATTTAGATCACTGCGGTCCATTCACCTCTGATACTGCGTACAAGTACATCTTGGTTGCAGTGGATTCATGCACACGTTTTCTGTGGGTATGGCCACAAAGGAGTGCTGATGCCCGTACTGTCATCAGGGATTTGCGTGTCTTTGTGGGAAGTTTTGCATGTGGTACCTTTCATTCTGATCAGGGCCCTGCGTTCGCCTCTAAGGCGTACAAAGAAGCCATGAGAAATTTGGGGGTCCAAGTCAAATTTTCGTCTCCCTACCGACCTGAGGGTAATAGTGTGGTGGAGCGAATGAACCGTGATTTAAAGCAATCTTTGACAGCTAGGGTTTTAGGCACTGGCCGGAACTGGCTAGCCCATTTGTATAACGTCCAACGTGCACTTAATAATCTCCCTAGAACGTCTCTGGGTGGGCGGACCCCATACATGATACTCTTTGGCATACGAATGTTTGTCCTGGACCTTGATGGTCTAGACATGGTGGCGTCAGCCGCACCCTTTGACGTAGATGATCACTGTGCTGTATTGCAGAGTCTACAAGAAGCCAGAGACAGTCTCGCAAAGGAACACGTGCCCTCCACATCTGATGCTGCGCTTCAGATTCCGGTAGTCGGCTGGCTACCTCGAGTTGGTGATCTGGTCCGTGAGAAGGTGGAGAACAAGAAGGAGTTCGGCCCCTCTTATCGTGCACCGGTTCCAGTGCTTGGCGTGCAGGGTACACGAACAGTCATTTTACCTCCACTTCCTGGTCGCAAGGATAACAGGTACATCTCTATTGACAATGTCAAGCTACAGCGAGTGGCCGATTCTTCTTAGTATGACTCCAGCGGTTTCTTGCCCTGCGATGCTGAGAAATTCTGTTTTGGCTCCAGCCTCTACCACCTTGCTTGATGTTGCCGTCGAGATGCATACAGTTACTGGACCTTTGTTGCCACCGACAGCTGGTGGTCTACCTGAAGATACTGAGTATGCTTATCCTGCGGATGTCCCGTTGCCTGTTTTACAATCCATCACAGTTAACCAGTCGCGCTTCTCCTTTGACACTAATTCAATGACTTCCATTGCCCCATCAAAAGTTTCAATTTTTGCTGTCTGGTTTAAAAGACATTTTTTAATTCCCCCTTTGACTCACATTTGGCTGGTGCTCATATGTATTTTTTGTTTATGTCCATTGGATTTGTGGTAGTGTTTTTTCGACTTGTAAATGGACACTACCTGAAAAAAAGATCTACAATTAGACTAATTGATGGAACTTTGGCCCCCCACTCCTCATCACATATCATGAAAAGGGACCAGACTTTTGTGAACATTACTGCCTGGCCTGTACTGGATGGGATTGCGTGGGATGCTGTTAAATTTCAAATTCATGGTCCCACTGAAGTAATCAATGTGCCAAATGTATTTCGTGTTTCTATGGGTGCTGTAGTTAAGCAAAGCATCCGCTCGGATGATTGGAATGTTCAAGCCATAGAAGCACTGTTTTCTGATTTGAAATATTATGATGCGTTTGATGCTGAGGATTTGTATTTAGATACTGCTAATTATGATGAGCAGTTTTGCTGTCAACATTATGGCAATCATTTCCTACACAAAGCTAATACGTTTAGAAATTTTGTAAATTATACGCAATGGGAACACTGTCCGGCGCCTGGGCTGGGCAGCTCCACCACGTTAGTGGACAAATTCACATATTTGTCTGATTTCGTTGTGTCGAATCCTGCCTCCTTTTACTTTAAAGTGGCGGCTGAGTCTACCTCGAAAGTTAGGCTGGCACACACTAAATTGTTATATTCCAAATCCTTTATGGATGAATTGGCAATCGGAGGTTATGATCTGTGGAAAGCTACTATTGATCTTAAATCGGTTTGGGGTTCTAAACCGTGGCAGGTACAGGGAACAGAGGCTTTGCATTGTGCCTGCCTCATCCCGAACCACATGTTATTTTTGAATTCGTTAATTTTTCAGACACCTGTTTTGGATTGGCTACTTCTAAAAAATGTAATTCTCCCTCTACTCCGGATCTGGGTGCTTATCCTAATTGGGATAATCATACGGATATGTCCCTTGCTACGTTGCAGTCATACATTTCTAACACATCCTTCAATATTTCCAAATTAAATCCGAAAGGATGGTTAATATGGCAAACGAGCTCAGATTCCTGTCAACATCGGTTTCTGGATTTGAATCTGGGGTATACGCAAGTTCGTGTGGACCCCCGTTTTGAATCCTCTCATACTGTAACTACCTACTCAGTAGGGAAGTTATGCCAATCTTGGCTGTAACATTCCACCTTAGCATCTGTTAAACTTCATTTATCACAATTACACGACAAAATTGATTTGAATGATTTTGTTAAGGGTCCTGCGGTTGGCAGGTCCAAAAGATGGGTATATGCTGTTTATAACGAAGTTTGGAAGCTATCACAGATTGAAGCTGCATCCAGATTACGAGCTATTGATCAAGCTAATATGGAGAAAGTATTGGCTGTTATAGATAATAGCATTAACCCCCTGTCTTCCAGAATTTATACGTTAGATAATATTGTTTCATCTGTTGTTGACATTGTGCAAGAGGATTTGTCTGTTCTATATCATGGTCAAAATCGATTGCGTTCTATAATGCAGTTTGCATGGACATTGCAAACGTTAAAGGCTGGGAAAGTCCCTTGGGATTACATGAATACTTCATCTTTGTTCCTTCCTTTTAATTTAACTGCAAAACAACAGTTCATGTCCATGAAAGATGCAACATACTCATTGCTGCACATTGAAAAGTTAGAACCTTTACCTTTCTCTGTTGCCGAATTAAACTCCGCTGTGTGGCTTATCCACGGGTTAATCACATTACCGTTTCCCCTGTTTAAGTTCAGTTCCTGCATGAAACATTATGCGCTAGGCAGATATGAACAACTAGGTACTGCCTTCCTAAATGAAGTTTGGTCACTCCCATTCACGTACAGGTGCGTGAGGGACGGTAAAGAGGTTTACTTAAAAGGTGAAGAGTGCACTTCCACTCCGGATCACTCTGTGGTGTGTCGGCACATTCAATTGCATGGTGCATGTAATGTGCACGCTCCTAATTTAGCTTGCGTCCTGAAAGGGATCCCAGTGTCAATCATAACACCGTTGTTTACGCTGCTGGCTAACGGTTTTTATTTGCTATTAAATAATGAAGCTTGCTGTGGGATGTTAGTGGGAATTCCCTACATAGTGACTGTATCAAAGAGAGTAGTCTGCTGTAACAACGTCCTTTTCCCACCCCCGCATGGACGGCTCGCTGTATCCATCTGGCCTTCCATTCCAAACTTGAAAGCAGAGTTCAACAAGATGAGCAGAATAAGGGCTCTATTGTCTCAAAAAGAAGTCGCATTGACTTCATCCCGGGAAACATTTGTCCTTCACGTAGCAAACACGCGCACAGAGGTGCAGGCGCTTTTGAATACTGATCTCCCACTTGAATTTGGTGCCCTGATTCAGACTATCTTTAATGCCTCGTCAACAAGTGGCCTGGCACATTTTTTCAAAATTGTGGGCTCCGGCCTCGTGACCTCCTTCCAAACTATTTTTGGTGTGATCCCGGCATTTTTTCATTCTATTTTTTCCAGCGTCTTCGGAGGTCCCCTGTTGATTCTCGCCCTCGTGGCTGGGGTACTGTTGTTGGTCTGCTTACTACGCAATGGATGCACAATTTGCGTCACACGACAGCATGTCCCGGCTGCTCCATCTTCGTAACCGGATGCTTGAATACTATGGAACACTACCATTGGCAACATTGAGCATAGCCTATGGGTTGTCCTTCTGGTTTCCCTACTTTACTTGCGTACAGCCTGTCTTTCATTGCCTAGAGTGTCCGTTCCAATGGGCTCTGGATTTGTGCTTGTCAAACTCGGTGTCTCCCGCCCCGGATTATGATCGACTAATGAGCCCCTTAGTGGCTCATGAGTTGGACTGTTCTGGTGTCAGGATTATGGCCTGTGGAGCAGCACATAGAGTCCTAGGGAATTGGGACATCGGAATGGCTGCAGCTGAATTCTTGGCAAGAAGTTATCTTGAAGAACACGCCAGTTGTCCTCTGATGGTACTAGAGGCTCCAGTTGTCGAAGAACATGTGTGTTCATTCCCCTTGCTGAACTGGATGGCAGATAATTTTGCAGAACGTTCCAATGATTTCCTCTTGGAAGCCGTTGCTACTTATTGCGCTTATACATTGATGGATTAGCTTGGAGGTCAACCAACATTCCTTTGGAATAACTTTTGGTTTTTTTCATTGGACATCCATCGATATTATTTTTTTCCCCTTTAAATGTTTTTTTTTTTCTCTCTTTTTTTCTCTTCGAACTTACACTGCCCTTATATGGATTCACAATCTGTGCCCTTGGTTCCATTCTATCGAACTTGAACTCTGCGTTCCTTAATTGTGCCCCTACTGGTTAGTGGTACGATCAAGGGAGGGTGTAGTGAGGACTGCTATTTATATACGTACATTGCTAAATTAGCACAACCGCGTTAGATGTTAGAAAGCCATCTTGCCACTTTTGCTGCTTTTGCACATAACACTGCAGTTACATGTTATTATTTGAGAAATGCTTGCTCACTTTTTCTTCACATGAGAACTGTCTGTTGTTCACATCCCTAACAGTGAGCTGTGACCTTGGTCCGAACATTGTGTAAAGAAACAGTCTGGGTCGCTAGACGGTGCATGTTTTTGGGTTCAGATTGATCGGCCCACTATTTAGCCATAAGACACACGCAGCTGCAAATACCTGAAAGTCGAGTGCTTTTAATATTGCAGGCTGCATGCTTTACACACATTCGGAAGAAGAGCTTTCCCAGGAGCAGAGTATACCTGATCCTGTGATGTGATTCCACTAAGCTGATCTTTACGGTATGGGGTTCCCCATTCAAGCCTAGAGACCTTCTATTAGTCTAATAATAATAATAATATTAGTTTACTAGCGAAAGGAAGGTGGCTGTAATCCACTGTCATTTTATTATGATTTCTCCTTTCATTTTCTGTGGTATGGTAACTATGCTGATGGTTTTGATTTTAATCATTTGTCTGCTTATGTTAGCCAAAGTACTGCATCTTAGGACACGAGGTTTATAAAATAAACTCTTTAAACTTTACCGTGTCTCTGTTTACTCTTGTTGTGGACTGATATGCGAATAATAACGAACAGGTATTTCTGATTCCCACCATTCCTGAGAATACACTAAGTCGCTTGTTCTGGGTTGTCTATACATTGGGACCGCCGAGATAAAATCGGATAACGAATGGGACACTGATGCTGGTCGGATAAGGGGTTCTGGGTTCTGAGGTGAGTTTTTGGTACACCACAATTCACTGAGGTCCTGGGTTCCTGCGCATAGTT
This sequence comes from Triturus cristatus, assembly GCF_964204655.1. Classification (NCBI taxonomy): domain Eukaryota; kingdom Metazoa; phylum Chordata; class Amphibia; order Caudata; family Salamandridae; genus Triturus; species Triturus cristatus. Next base: position 963,977,313 of record NC_140584.1, on the reverse strand, counting down.
CTGTGAATGAGCAGAATCCCTGCAACAGCAGGGTGGCCAGCAGCTAAGTAAAGCTTCTGTAAAAAAAAAGGTGAAAACCAGAACAAGTCATGGCTACCATTTTTATACTTAAATCCCCTAAGGTGCAACACCTGCACGATTGGAAATAGAAAGCAGACTCCTGTCTTGAGAGTCTTAAAATGTCGGCCATTTTGTAATGGTAAAAGAAAATGAGGTATGGCAAAATATCAAAAAAAAGAAATAACATTCAAAGAGGAACCAAAATATAGTAACATGTGAAAGAAATATAATAAAAAATAAAAAACGACGGATATACACCCTAAAGTTCCCCAAAAATATGAATCATTTTGACATGGTATAGTCACTAGGCTTGAACTATCAGCGCCATATTGAAAAGATATTTTTTCTTTTATATATACCAAATAACATTGAATTGTATTTAAACTCAATCCGAGGACATGACTATAGTCCAAGATTTTATGAAATCACTGGATATCTACAATGATGATGTCATCTTAAAGCACTTAAAATGTGAGAGTAATTATAAAGGCAAAATGAGTGGAAAGATTATAGAACCTAACGAATGAGGTATATATATTTGTATATAACTTGTAACTGTGCAAATAGCAGTTACAGTTGTTGCCCTAATAGTGTGACATAGTCATGAAATAGAGTAACCCACACTATACGTTCTAAGTCCTTCAATGTGCTACACAATAAAGAATAAATGTGTTAGTAATGCCAATATCCATACTGATGGAAAAAATACAGATATACAAATCCTTCATGCAAACTGAAATTTCTTCTTCTTTCTTTAATTTTCTTTAAAAAACCTTAGGACCCTAAGTTATAAGCATTTTAGAACAACAAAACGCTGCATGTGTTCATAAAAAAAGGTGCTACCCAATGAACATGAGTACCATAGCACACATGAAAGGGGGGCTATCAGATCGGCATGAGTACCATAGCACGTATTAATGCTATGTGGAATGACCATCGGATAATACATTTTTGGGAAATATCCATGCCCATATTGACAGAGACCATGCAACCATCAACAGACATCATACAGATCTAAAGTGAAATGAAACATAATAACTTACATTGATACATATTTTCTACATAAGGCCTCATTATTTGTATAGTCCACAGCAGTTTCACAAAATTGGTGGAATCAGAGAAAGAGGGACCACCAATCATTTGATTACAAAAAATGTGGAAATTCATTGTTTTGATTCAGTCCCAAATTGACACTACGGAGGCGACAGATCCACTTAGCCTCAAGCTGTCTCAGATCCAACTCTCTGTTGCCGCCTCTTTCATTTGCAATAACATGATCAATAGCGTGAAATACAATAGCTTTGCTATCTGGATGTTCATCATTGATATGATTCGCAATCGGATACCTGAGATCGCAGTTTTTGATTGCTCTTGCATGTTCTTGAATACGCATCTTACGGCTACGTATGCTGCTGCCAATATACGTTTTACCACAAGAACATATGATTATCTATACACAGAAAGTTGTATTACAGTTTATAAAATGGCCAATGCTATATTCTTTTGATCCATTGTAGGAGAACTTCAAGGTCTTGTTCCTGCCCAGTTTACATATACAACAACAGCCACAAGTATAAAAATCTCTTGGTTTGTCTGGCAACCATGTTTTAGTGACTGTATTAGTCTTGACGTAACTGGGACAAAGTGTGTCTCTTAGTTTTCTCCCTCTCCTATAAGTCACCTTAGGTTTTTTAGATATTGCGCCTCTCGGAATGTAATCAGAATCCAAGAGGTGCCAATTCTTCCTGAGTACATTGTAAATGTGACTACTATAGGAGTTGTATTTGGTTATGAAAGCAATTTCTGTCATTCCCTGTGAGCTTTTCTTTTTGGATTTCATGACCGGTCTCAATATTTGTTTTCTGTCAAGACTAACTGCTCCTTTTTTAGCTTTTTGGAGAGTTTCTTTATCATAGCCTCTCTTTTCAAAATTTGTTTTGATCTGATTGATGTTCTTTAAAAAATCACTATCTCGGCTGCAGTTTCTCCTGGCTCTAACCATTTCCCCATACGGGATTGCTTTAATTGTAGAGCCAGGATGCGAGCCTGTTGCATGTAATACACTATTGCATGCCGTTGATTTTTTATATATATCACTATGTATGGTGTCATTGTGGACAAATGGTCTTTCAACCGAACCATTCCAAGTCATAAAAATGTCATCTATGTATCTGGCGTAAAAAATGATGTTATCACTCCAAGTTATGGATGCAGGGCCGCAGGCATGCTTCACCTCATACAAACCCATAAAAAGGTTAGCGTAGGATGGAGCAAACCTGGAGCCCATTGCTGTCCCCTGTTTTTGCAGGTACCAGATGCCATCGTGTAAAAAGGCATTTTGTGTAAGTATCAATTTGGCCATTTCCAAGAGCATCAAAGTATGCTCTAACTTCTGAGCCCCCCGCTTGAACAGAAAATGTTTAAAGGCACATATACCTTGTTCTTGTTTGATGCAGGTATATAGACTTTCTACGTAAATGGTAACAAACAACAACTCCACATGATCCCGTGTGAAGTCCTCAAGTTTGCATAGCAAATCACCACTATCCCTTAGATAAGATGGCTAATTTTGTACGATCGGTTTTAGATATGAATCATCATATTCAGAAATATGTTCTGTAGGCTCACCATTACCAGAAATGACTGGTCTCCCAGGGGGGAATGAACCCCCCTTATGAATCTTCGGTAAGATGTAAATACATGGAAATCTGGAATGGTGGGCCTGCAGATAACGATGTTCCAAGTCAGATAATAGGCACGATTCATGCTATTCCCATAACTGAGGAATTCAATAAAGTCCAATCTTTATGAGTCATATTTGTCTGATGTTTACATTTATTGGTGCCCTGGTGTTGATCCTCTAACTTATAGAGATCTGATGTAGCTTTGTTGTAAAACTCATCTATTATTGAATCACCAGGCTGTAGAGGCATAATTTTCTAACTTGGTCGTAGGCCGCTATCATTATTACAGTCTTCATATATGCCCAGCATATTGCTGAACTTAACAAGGTTCCCAATTTGTTGTTGTCCCAGTTACGTCAAGACTAATACATTCACTAAAACATGGTTGCCAGAAAAACCAAGAGGTTTTTAGCCTTGTGGCTGTTTTTGTATATGTAAACTGGGCAGGAACAAGACCTTCAAGTTCTCCTACAATGGTTCAAAAGAATATAGCTTTGGCCATTTCATAAACTGTAATACAACTTTTTGTGTATATATAATCATATGTTCTTGTGGTAAAACGTATATTGGCAGCAGCATACGTAGCCTTAAGATGCGTATTCAAGAACATGCAAGGGCAATCAAAAACTGCGATCTCAGGTATCTGATTGCGAATCATATCAATGATGAACATCCAGATAGCAAAGCTATTGTATTTCACGCTATTGATCATGTTATTGCAAATGAAAGAGGTGGCAACAGAGAGTTGGATCTGAGACAGCTTGAGGCTAAGTAGATCTGTCGCCTCCGTAGTGTCAATTTGGGACTGAATCAAAACAATGAATTTCATTATTTTTTGTAATCAAATGATTGGTGGTCCCTCTTTCTCTGTTTCCACCAGTTTTGTGAAACTGCTGTGGACTACACAAATAATGAGGCCTTATGTAGAAAATATGTATCTATATAAGTTATTATGTATCATTTCAATTTAGATCTGTATGATGTCTGTTGATGGTTGCATGGTCTCTGTCAATATGGTCATGGATATTTCCAAAAAATGTATTATCCGATGGTCATTCTATATAGCATTAATACGTGCTACGGTACTCATGCCAATCTGATAGCCCCCCTTTCATGTGTGCTATTGTACTCATGTTCATTGGGTAGCACCTTTTTTTATGAAAACATGCAGCATTTTGTTGTTCTAAAGTGCTTATAACTTAGGGGCCTAAGGTTTTATAAAGAAAAGGAAAGAAAGAAGAAGAAATTTCAGTTCGCATGAAGGATTTGTATATCTGTATTTTTTCCATCACTATGGATATTGGCATTACCAACACATTTATTCTTTATTGTGTAGTACATTGAAGGACTTAGAACATATAGTGTAGGTTTACTCTATTTCATGCCTATGTCACACTATTAGGGCAACAACTGTAACTGCTATTTCCACAGTTACAAGTTATATACAAATATATATACCTCATTCGTTAGCTCTTATAATCTTTCCACTCGGTGTGCCTTTATTATTACTCTCACTTTTTAGGTGATTTCATAAAATCTTGGACTATAGACATGTCCTCGGATTGAGTTTAAATACAATTCAATGTTATTTGGTATATATAAAAGAAAAAATATCTTTTCAATATGGCGCTGATAATTCGAGCCTAGTGACTATACCATGTCAAAATGATTCATATTTTTGGGGAACTTTAGGGTGTATGTCCGTCGTTTTTTATTTTTTATTATATTTCTTTCACATGTTACTATATTTTGGTTCCTCTTTGAATGTTATTTTTTTTTTTTATATTTTGCCATACCTCATTTTCTTTTACCATTAGAAAATGGCCGACATTTTAAGACTCTCAAGACATGAGTCTGCTTTCTATTTCCAATCGCGCAGGTGTTGCACCTTAGGGGATTTAAGTATAAGAATGGTAGCCATGAGTTGTTCTGGTTTGCACCTTTTTTCTGACACAAGCTTTACTTCGCTGCTGGCCACCCTACCATTCCATGGTATGTGCTGATAGACTGGGAATATTAGTTTCAATAGCCTAATCTTACTTACGGTGTTTCTGAAACTAGATCTAAGTAGCTTAATGATATATTTTTCTTTTCTTTTTTGTAATCTACAGATGATGTTACCTTAATCATCATCATCTCAAGGTATTTTTATTTTGCATATACTCTTCATGGTATTGTTAGCGCAGCGTAAATATAGTCTCTGTACTGACCATGTTGTTAACTTTACTCAAAGATGCCGCTTGTGCACCGCTTTCAACTTATAAACCATTTCGCATTCTATGCCTAATGGTACTTGAAATACTGAAGACGGAAATAGACGTGATTTTTTTTGGTCGGTTTGCTCATATCACGTCTTACTTTGTATCTGTTACATAGAAAGTATAGACTGTTTAGGGCACACTCCTTTTTCTTCTATTAAAATATCCATAATGTTCAACAATTTTAATATCTATATCAGGACATCGATATTATAAATGAAAGATGGCGTCTATGCATTTAATAATTCTCTGATACATTTTTTCTCTTCTTGTTGGAATTTACAGATGATGTTACCTTAACCATCATCGTCTTAAGGTACTTTCAGCATATATATTGGTATTGGTAGCGTGGCAAAAACAGGGTGTTTTGTTTATATTGCGCCATATTAAGCATTTGTCACATAGATAGCACAGACTATTTAGGGCAAATCTATTTTTATTCTATGATAACGTTTATGACGAGCAATTATCTCACCATACATATCGGGATATCGATACAATGGATTAAAGATGGCGCCTTTACTTTATAAATTTCCGCGTAGTATCTATTTGGATGCGCCAGCTTCACGTTTCTCTAGTCACATAAAGTTCAGGTTAATTAATGATTATACCCGTCCTTTTATTGCAGTTACGTGACAGTGCTAATATTTAGTGCCCGTTTTGTGCTAGGCAATCTGTTTACAACACCAGGTCTTCTGGGTTCGTATAAAATTTATAATGGCACTTTGGTGGCAATATGTTAGCAGAATCTTAAATAGGATATTGGCGCATAGGATCTAAGCTCTACAATTTGCGTCAATTTCATGACGATGCCTTAATGAGCATATGTTTGTGATTGCTACAATTTTCGCAGATTTGCCACATTAGCAACTCATATTAATGTTTAAGTATTCAAGAATGTATTATGTCACTATGAGCTTTACATGATTGTTATTTTGATTAGGCCTAGATATAGATACTGGGGCCTCTAATTTTCTGTTAGCTGCTTGTTTGTTTTTTGATTTATCTATAGACATGACTACTAGCCTTATCACTGTTCCTTCCCTGGTTTTCGGTACTAGCTTGAATATAACTGATATCACTTATTGGCATATATTGCCATATGTTTAGAATACATTTATCTTGTGTTGGCCAGCCTTTTGTGAAAATAGCTCCTCATGTTTTTAACCATTGTAAATATGTTTGTGATTTATTTAGATGTGATTTTACTGTACTTTTTAAAGTATATTTATGTATGTTTTCCTTTAGCCCTGAAGAAGTCTCTTTGGAGAAAAAACGCGTGATTATTGGATTTTAACGATTTCACCCATCGCTCACTAAAGAATATTCTTATTACAAAGAACCTTCTGGACCTGATATCTATCTACAATACGTTATGGACATTTCTGATGTAATTTGAAGTAAGAAAGACATCCTAATTTGATGTGTGCTGATTCCATTTTCTTTTGTTGCTTTTTGGTTTTTTTCCCAATAGGAAGTGTAGAGGGGTGCACTTTCTGGTTTTTAAGCACCAATACCCAATTTTGTAGCCATTTGTAGTGTTAGGTGTTTTTTTTTTGCCTCAACCCTCTTTCGTGTGTTATCTTGTATATATATATATATATATAAAAAAATAACTTGGATTTGAAAATGGCTGCATTTGTAATTTTTGCTGTTGCCACTGACGAAGAGCTGAGAGACTGCTTGAAACGCGTTTGGCTTATTGAGACATGATGGTATACTGTCAGCGCTACTGCCGGCAGTGGTGTGCTATAACCCCTTCCGGAGAGACCTCCTCACAGGGGCACCCCTTTGGCTTTGATGTAATGCGGCTGGTCCGGCCGCGAGGAGGTCCCGCTGCTTCTCGAGCGGATCCTGGGTGCTTGCAATCGCAGCACCATTTGGAGGGATGGGGGCCTCGCTGTCCGGATACTATTGGGAGCATGGCAGTTTATTTTTCATGGACCTCTACCCACATGGGACATTACATTATTTTATTCACCATTTGGTTTAACCTGCAACATGTGGCACCCACTGGGGTTTACATAAGGAATCCAGAGTCCGGGCATTCATTTCAGGGACTACTATAACCAGCATGCCTTACGCCCATTGGGGCGGGACTTTTTAAATAAATAACTTGGATTTGAAAATGGCTGCATTTGTAATTTTTGCTGTTGCCACTGACGAAGAGCTGAGAGACTGCTCGAAACGCGTTTGGCTTATTGAGACATGATGGTATACTGTCAGCGCTACTGCCGGCAGTGGTGTGCTGTAACCCCTTCCGGAGAGACCTCCTCACAGGGGCACCCCTTTGGCTTTGATGTAATGCGGCTGGTCCGGCCGCGAGGAGGTCCCGCTGCTTCTCGAGCGGATCCTGGGTGTTTGCAATCGCGGCACCGTTTGGAGGGATGGGGGCCTCGCTGTCCGGATACTATTGGGAGCATGGCAGTTTATTTTTCATGGACCTCTACCCACATGGGACATTACATTATTTTATTCACCATTTGGTTTAACCTGCAACATGTGGCGCCCACTGGGGTTTACATAAGGAACCTAGAGTCCGGGCATTCATTTCATGGACTACTATAACCAGCATGCCTTACGCCCATTGGGGCGGGACTTTTTAAATAAATAACTTGGATTTGAAAATGGCTGCATTTGTAATTTTTGCTGTTGCCACTGACGAAGAGCTGAGAGACTGCTCGAAACGCGTTTGGCTTATTGAGACATGATGGTATACTGTCAGCGCTACTGCCGGCAGTGGTGTGCTGTAACCCCTTCCGGAGAGACCTCCTCACAGGGGCACCCCTTTGGCTTTGATATATAAATATATATATATATTGAGCAAAGTTTAACTCCAAAGCAACCTCCAGCAAAGCCGGCGAAGAAGGAGACGGACCATATATATAAACATACAACATACAACATTAACATAAAATCTATTTTAAAAAATTCTATTATAAATTAAAACATTCAACTATTTAAGAATCTTTAAACTGAAATTATCCACTCCGGTCAGTACAACAGCAGGGAAAGTGTTGGATAGCAGAGGGGTAAAAATTACTATTCCAACGCTAATAAGTGCAACAGTAGGAAAAGTGTTGGATAGCGGAGAGGTAAAAATGACTATTCCCACTCAATGAGTGTAACAGTAGGGAAAGTGTTGGATAGCGGGGGTTTAAAGTTTACTATTCCCAAACCAGTGAGTGCAACAGTAGGGAAAGTGTTGGATAGCGGAGGGATAAAATGTACTATCCCCACTCCAGTCAGGGCATCAATAGGGAAAGTGTTGGATTGCGGAGAGGTAACATTTATTATTTTCACTCCAGTCAGTTCAAAATTAAAAACAAACAAAATATCAACAAAATAAAAAAATAAAAAATATTTTCAAAACAAATAAATAAGTTTATTTAGAACTCTTTATTAAAAAAACATTAATTACTACATACATTTGGGGGCCGATTCCAATCCTGGGAAAAGGCTGTACGAATCGTTGTACGGATGGTTTTCTCCGTACGACTCGTACCCGGTAAACTGTCCGTACAACCTAGGAAGTACGATTCGTACAGAAAGCCTATTTCTGTACGTTTCGTACAAAAGACCGTACGGGTAAAAAAAACAACGATTCTGATCTGGAACAGCTTGTACGCGACGTCTGGACGCATTCAAGCAGCGGTTTCCGGCCCAGCAAGTACGATTCGTCCCTACGTCACTCCATACGGCTCTTTTTTTACGGGAGCCAAACACAGCCGGAAAAACAGAGTCCGACGCGAACCGCTACGCAATGGAGCCCCGGTACGCGATGTACACGCCATGAACCCCATCGTACGTGTCATCCCGGTCCTCCTAGCCTACGACCTGGTGCACCGGACCTGACACACACGCCGCAGAAGGTGAGAACAACACCCAGGGGCCAGGGGGGGTGAGGGGCAGGAAACACACCCCATACCCAAAGCAAAACCTATAATATGGAGCCCATACATTACCACCAGGGTCTGGTCACTTGGGGGGGCTTGGCCAGCAACCCCTGAGTACCGCAACAACGGAAGTGGACGTGTACGGTGCATTGCACACGTAACCCTATAGCACCAGTAGAACAGTGATACGGACCGTACACACGCAATGAATGCGTGGGTACGGTGCGTTCCACACGTACCCCTACGGCACCAGTAGAACAGTGATACGGACCATACACACGCAATGAATGCATGGGTACGGTGCATTCCACACATACCCCTACGGCACCAGTAGAACAGTGATACGGACCGTACACACGCAATGAATTCGTGGGTATGGTGCGTTCCACACTTACCCCTACGGCACCAGTAGAATAGTGATACGGACCGTACACACGCAATGAATGCGTGGGTACGGTGCGTTTCACACGTACCCCTACGGCACCAGTACATTTGGGATACGAGGCGTACACACGCCAGGAATGTGGGCTTGCGGACTGGCCCTGCATGTTACCTTCATATTGGTGTGTGTGTAGGTCCAGGCCAGCAGTGTACTGCTCCAAGGGGGTGGGTGGGTGGTTGCAGAGGATTCCCAGCAGTGGCTACACATATAGGGGTGGGTGCAGATTAATACCAGCAGTGGACAGAGACATGGGGGTGGGTGCAGAGGACTCCCAGCAGTAGACAGAGACATGGGGGTGGGTGCAGATGAATACCAGCAGTGTCCAGACATATGGGGGTGGGTGCACAGGACTCCCAGCAGTGGCCTGCAATATGAGGTGTGTGTGCAGATGAATACCACCAGTGTCCAGACATATGGGGGTGGGTGCACAGGACTCCCAGCAGTGGACAGAGACATGGGGGTGGGTGCAGACGACTCCCAGCAGTGGCCTGCAATATGAGGTGTGTGTGCAGATGAATACCAGCAGTGCCCAGACATATGGGGGTGGGTGCACAGGACTCCCAGCAGTGGCCTGCAATATGAGGGGTGTGTGCAGATGAATACCAGCAGTGTCCAGACATATGGGTGTGGGTGCACAGGACACCCAGCAGTGGCCTGCAAAATGAGGGGTGGGTGCAGATGAATACCAGCAGTGTCCAGACATATGGGGGTGGGTGCACAGGACTCCCAGCAGTGGCCTGCAATATGAGGTGTGTGTGCAGATGAATAACAGCAGTGTCCAGACATATGTGGGTGGGTGCACAGGACTCCCAGCAGTGGCCTGCAATATGAGGGGTGTGTGCAGATGAATACCAGCAGTGTCCAGCGATATGGGGGTGGGTGCACAGGACTCCCAGCAGTGGACAGAGACAGGGGGTGGGTGCGAGGACTCCCAGCAGTGGCCTGCAATATGAGGTGTGTGTGCAGATGAATACCAGCAGTGTCCAGACATATGGGGGTGGGTGCACAGGACTCCCAGCAGTGGCCTGCAATATGAGGTGTGTGTGCAGATGAATACCAGCAGTGTCCAGACATATGGGGGTGGGTGCACAGGACTCCCAGCAGTGGACAGAGACATGGGGGTGGGTGCAGAGGACTCCCAGCAGTGGACAGAGACATGAGGGTGGGTGCAAAGGACTCCCAGCAGTGCACAGAGACATGGGGGTGGGTGCAGAGGACTCCCAGCAGTGGACAGAGACATGGGGGTGGGTGCAGAGGACTCCCAGCAATGGCCTGCAATATGAGGGGTGTGTGCAGATGAATACCAGCAGTGTCCAGACATATGGGGGTGGCTGCACAGGACTCCCAGCAGTGGACAGAGACATGGGGGTGGGTGCAGACGACTCCCAGCAGTGGCTTGCAATATGAGGTGTGTGTACAGATGAATACCAGCAGTGTCCAGACATATTGGGGTGGGTGCACAGGACTCCCAGCAGTGGACAGAGACATGGGGGTGGGTGCAGAGGACTCCCAGCAGTGGCCTGCAATATGAGGTGTGTGTGCAGATGAATACCAGCAGTGTCCAGACATATGTGGGTGTGTGCACAGGACTCCCAGCAGTGGCCTGCAGTATGAGGGGTATGTGCAGATGAATACCAGCAGTGTCCAGACATATGGGGGTGGGTGCACAGGACACCCAGCAGTGGCCTGCAATATGAGGGGTGTGTGCAGATGAATACCCGCAGTGTCCAGACATATGGGGATGGGTGCACAGGACTCCCAGCAGTGGACAGAGACATGGGGGTGGGTGCAGAGGACTCCCAGCAGTGGCCTGGAATATGAGGTGTGTGTGCAGATGAATACCAGCAGTGAATGAATGAATGAATGAAGAAGGTATTTAGTAGAGCGCACTGTGGCCAAGCGGCTTCCTGGCGCTAAAACCTGATCAAGACTCACATAAATCCAACCGAAGAATTAGGGAGAAAAAGCCTGAGAGAAAAGGAAGGTCTTTAAAGCTTTGCGAAAATGGGAATAAATGGGGATAGAGCGAATAGAGAGAGGAAGACTGTTCCAGAGCTGGGGGGCCAAAACCGAAAAGCGAGTGCCCCCGGTTCTGGATTTGCGGAAGCGAGGGATGTACAGGAGAGACAGAGAAGAAGAACGAAGGGTGCGACAAGGGGCATAGGAAGAGATGAGAGAGGTGATGAAAAGAGGAGCAGAACGGGAATGAGCCTGAAAGGCTGGACAGGCCAATTTAAAAAATGATCGGAAGTGGACGGGAAGCCAGTGAAGGGATTTGAGTACAGGAGTGATGTGAGAAGATTTGGGAAGGGAAAAGATGAGGCGGGCAGCTTGGTTTTGAATGGCCTGAAGTCGGCGAGATTGAGAGGCAGGGATGCCTACATACAGGCCATTTCCGTAGTCAATGCGGGAGATGACAAGAGCCAAGACTATAGTTTTGAGGGCATCAATAGAAAAGAACCGTGAGATCTTCCGGATGAGACGGAGGGACAAAAAACAAGAAGATACAACGGAGCTGATCTGACTATGCATCGAAAGGTCATGACTGACTTTGATGCCAAGGGTGCGGACAGAGGAAACGGGTGAGGGAGGGGGACCGAAAGAGAGGGGCCAATGAGCAGGGGACCAGGGATTAGAGGGGCCACCCGTGAGGACAAGTTCCGTCTTGTCAGGGTTGAGTTTCAGATGATTGGCGCTCATCCACTCAGAAATGAAAACTAAAGTGGAACAAAATTTGGGAAGGGAGTCAGGAGAGGAGGACAAATCAAAGATAAGCTGAAGGTCATCGGCATAGTTATATACAGAGACCCCCTGCTCAAGAAGGGAAGTGATGAGGGGTTGGATGTAAAGATTGAAGAGTAGGGGGGAAAGAGAGGAGCCTTGGGGAACACCACAGGTAACCGGGCGGGAAGGGGCCGAAAAGCCAGAGAGATGGACCGCCTGGGACCTGTCCTGAAGAAAGGACGCAATCCAGGAGAAGGCCACACCCCGAATACCAGCTGATCTGACACCGTCGAGAAGGATGGAGTGGTCGACCGTGTCAAATGCAGCGGACAAATCGAGGAGGACCAAGGCTTGGGGGAGTTTGAGATCAGCTTTCCCTTTAAGCTCATCCAGGACCGCGAGGACCACCACCTCCGTGGAATGGCCCGGACGGAATCCGGCCTGGTGAGATGCCAGCAGGCCATTCTGCTCGACATAAGAAGAGAGACAGGAGGTGACATGTGCTTCAAGAATTTTACCAAGATATGGGAGAAGGGAAATGGGGCGAAAGTTGGAAAGAAGAGAGGGATCCAAACCAGTTTTTTTAAGGATAGGAAGGACAATAGCAGATTTGAAAGAGGAAGGGACAGAACCCAAAGCCAAAGAATAATTGAGAAGAGTAAGAGGGGGAACAGGGCAGCTGGTGAGTAGAATGTTGAGAATGCGGGCTGGCGCACAATCGGCAGGAGAACCTGACCTGACTTTGGCCAGGAGTTTAGAAAATAATTCAGGAGAAATAGGAGGAAAGGAGACAAAAGAAGAGAGAGGAGGGGGGGGAGAAGAGAGCAGGCAAGGTTGGGGGACAGAGGGGATGTTGGCTTTGATCTTCAAGATTTTGTCAATGAAAAAATCATTGAGTGAGGAACAAAGGGTTTGTGAGGGAACGGGGCCGGGGGTAGAGCGATCGGAAGTGGCTAGGGCGTGAACCAGGGAAAATATTTCCCGAGGTTTATTGGCAGCCAAAGCCACTCTCCCAGTAAAGTAAGAGGTTTTGGCAGCAGTGATCGCTCTTTTGTATTTCGTGAGAAGTGATTTGTATTTGACGCGTCGAGAGGGACTGTAGTTGCATCTCCAAAGGCGTTCCGACCGCCTGAGATCGAGTTTGAGCGCTTTAAGCTCAGGAGAGAACCATTTATGAGCGTCGTGGGGGCGGACCGTTTTGACCTTTCTGAACGGAGCAACTAGGTCGCAAGCAGAAGCGAGCCAAGTGCGAACGGTCTCAGCTTGGAAATCAAGAGAGAGATCGTTAAGAGCCGGAACAGAAGAGGCCAAAGTGAGCGTGAGGGCGTCGAGATCAATCGAGTTCCAGTTACGGGCTAAAAGATTTTTAGGAAGGGGGGGCTTAGCAGCCATGCCCAGTAAAATGGAAAACGAGATATTAAAATGATCCGACCAAACACAGGGGGAAATAAGGAGAGAAGAAATATTAGAACAGGTAGACCAGATTTGGTCTAAGGTGTGGCCCCGAACATGGGTGGGAGCTGTGACATAGGGTGTAAAGTTGAGGCAATGAAGGGTGGCAGAAAAATCTTTAGAGACAGGGTCTTCCCTAATATCGCCTGGCCAGACATATGGAGGTGGGTGCACAGGACTCCCAACAGTGGCCTACAATATGAGGGGTGTGTGCAGATGAATACCAGCAGTGTCCAGACATATGGGGGTGGGTGCACAGGACTCCCAGCAGTGGACAGGGACATGGGGGTGGGTGCAGAGGACTCCCAGCAGTGGCCTGCAATATGAGGTGTGTGTGCAGAGGAATACCAGCAGTGTCCAGACATATGGGGGTGGGTGCTCAAGACTCCCAGCAGTGGCCTGCAATATGAGGGGTGTGTGCAGATGAATACCAGCAGTGTCCAGACATATGGGGGTGGGTGCACAGGACTCCCAGCAGTGGACAGAGACATGGGGGTGGGTGCAGACGACTCCCAGCAGTGGCCTGCAATATGAGGTGTGTGTACAGATGAATACCAGCAGTGTCCAGACATATGGGGGTGGGTGCACAGGACTCCCAGCAGTGGACAGAGACATGGGGGTGGGTGCAGAGGACTCCCAGCAGTGGCCTGCAATATGAGGTGTGTGTGCAGATGAATACCAGCAGTGTCCAGACATATGTGGGTGTGTGCACAGGACTCCCAGCAGTGGCCTGCAATATGAGGGGTATGTGCAGATGAATACCAGCAGTGTCCAGACATATAGGGGTGGGTGCACAGGACACCCAGCAGTGGCCTGCAATATGAGGGGTGTGTGCAGATGAATACCCGCAGTGTCCAGACATATGGGGGTGGGTGCACAGGACTCCCAGCAGTGGACAGAGACATGGGGGTGGGTGCAGAGGACTCCCAGCAGTGGCCTGGAATATGAGGTGTGTGTGCAGATGAATACCAGCAGTGTCCAGACATATGGAGGTGGGTGCACAGGACTCCCAACAGTGGCCTACAATATGAGGGGTGTGTGCAGATGAATACCAGCAGTGTCCAGACATATGGGGGTGGGTGCACAGGACTCCCAGCAGTGGACAGGGACATGGGGGTGGGTGCAGAGGACTCCCAGCAGTGGCCTGCAATATGAGGTGTGTGTGCAGAGGAATACCAGCAGTGTCCAGACATATGGGGGTGGGTGCACAAGACTCCCAGCAGTGGCCTGCAATATGAGGGGTGTGTGCAGATGAATACCAGCAGTGTCCAGACATGTGGGGGTGGGTGCACAGGACTCCCAGCAGTGGACAGAGACATGGGGGTGGGTGCAGAGGACTCCCAGCAGTGGACAGAGACATGGGGGTGGGTGCAGAGGACTCCAAGCAGTGGACAGAGACATGGGGGTAGGTGCAGAGGACTCCCAGCAGTGGCCTGCAATATGAGGGGTGTGTGCAGATGAATACCAGCAGTGTCTAGACATATGGGGGTGGGTGCACAGGACTCCCAGCAGTGGACAGAGACATGGGGGTGGGTGCAGAGGACTTCCAGCAGTGGACAGAGACATGGGGGTGGGTGCAGAGGACTCCCAGCAGTGGCCTGCAATATGAGGTGTGTGTGCAGATGAATACCAGCAGTGTCCAGACATATGGGGGTGGGTGCACAGGACTCCCAGCAGTGGACAGAGACATGGGGGTGGGTGCAGAGGACTCCCAGCAGTGGCCTGCAATATGAGGTGTGTGTGCAGATGAATACCAGCAGTGTCCAGACATATGTGGGTGTGTGCACAGGACTCCCAGCAGTGGCCTGCAATATGAGGGGTATGTGCAGATGAATACCAGCAGTGTCCAGACATATAGGGGTGGGTGCACAGGACACCCAGCAGTGGCCTGCAATATGAGGGGTGTGTGCAGATGAATACCCGCAGTGTCCAGACATATGGGGGTGGGTGCACAGGACTCCCAGCAGTGGACAGAGACATGGGGGTGGGTGCAGAGGACTCCCAGCAGTGGCCTGGAATATGAGGTGTGTGTGCAGATGAATACCAGCAGTGTCCAGACATATGGAGGTGGGTGCACAGGACTCCCAACAGTGGCCTACAATATGAGGGGTGTGTGCAGATGAATACCAGCAGTGTCCAGACATATGGGGGTGGGTGCACAGGACTCCCAGCAGTGGACAGGGACATGGGGGTGGGTGCAGAGGACTCCCAGCAGTGGCCTGCAATATGAGGTGTGTGTGCAGAGGAATACCAGCAGTGTCCAGACATATGGGGGTGGGTGCACAAGACTCCCAGCAGTGGCCTGCAATATGAGGGGTGTGTGCAGATGAATACCAGCAGTGTCCAGACATGTGGGGGTGGGTGCACAGGACTCCCAGCAGTGGACAGAGACATGGGGGTGGGTGCAGAGGACTCCCAGCAGTGGACAGAGACATGGGGGTGGGTGCAGAGGACTCCAAGCAGTGGACAGAGACATGGGGGTAGGTGCAGAGGACTCCCAGCAGTGGCCTGCAATATGAGGGGTGTGTGCAGATGAATACCAGCAGTGTCTAGACATATGGGGGTGGGTGCACAGGACTCCCAGCAGTGGACAGAGACATGGGGGTGGGTGCAGAGGACTTCCAGCAGTGGACAGAGACATGGGGGTGGGTGCAGAGGACTCCCAGCAGTGGCCTGCAATATGAGGTGTGTGTGCAGATGAATACCAGCAGTGTCCAGACATATGGGGGTGGGTGCAAAGAACTCCCAGCAGTGGACAGAGACATGGGGGTGGGTGCAGATGACTCCCAGCAGTGGACAGAGATATGGGGGGTGTACATCATTATCAGTTGGCCACACCTACATGGTGGTATGGACGCATCCCTAACTTTGGACTATGATGATAGTGCTATAACAACACATCACTGACAGCAGTGTCCCACTCCCAGGAGGATGGATGTATTTCACACACTGCATGACACACCACATGCGAGTGTGAGGACATATAACACATGCATACCCACCCATGGCGGATGCAGCACAATACACACCCTGATATCATGCCACAAGACTGTATAGTCATGTAACTGCCTACAAAACTAAGATAGCCAAAGGGAACACACACTGTCACGCACATCCCAGGACTGATAGGAATGTCCAGGTGCTGGTCCAGCCACCAAGATGTTGTCTCTCATGGAAGGAATAGGGTGGAATTCCCCTAGATACAATGCCCACATAACAAGTACCATTTGTGTGGTAGGCCGTGATTAAACACATGCATAGTGCTGAAAAGGGGGAATTTGTCCATGAAGGCATTTCGACATACTCAAAACACAAGTACAGTGACTAGCAAGGATGGCACAGACGATTCAGCAGGAGACATCGGTGAGCAGGCATGGCCATTGTTGAAGGGATCCGTCACCAACAAAGGAAATGTTGACACAGGTCAGCACAACAATTGTGCAACTGTTTGCAGGGAAGATGTCAGGTGCCACAGAGGAAGGAACACTCCTTGGGACAATGTCTCTAAACAAAATTAACACACACTACCAATGATTCTTTGCAGAGACATTGTGATGGCACACAGATACCATGGTCCACCACATGACCATCATACAAAAACATTTCTCTGAACCCTAACACATTACCAGAACACCAACTCCAGGAGCCTCAGCACCAACATCAAGTACCTGAAATGCAATAGTGTTGAAAGTAAAAATGAAGGCTTTATTCAGCACTAAAAAAAACAAAGAAAAATAGACTATGTACAGAGGCCAATGGCCAGTCCATATTTCAACTCCAAGGGGGACGTAGGGGACCGCGTCTACCCCTAGCTTGCCTGCACAAAGGAACCTCAAGGTTTGTCGACCGGGGGGGGGCATCATCTGTGGCAGTACCAGGCACCACAGGGACAGGAGGGGGAAGGGTAGGTGTTGCGGGTGCAGGGGGGGATGTCTCCACCACAGGGGGTGGGGCAGCACCGAAGGTGGAGGTGAGCTCGGCGCTGCACATCGCTGCCAGTACCTCCATCCGAACCCCTGCACCTGAGGATTCCCCAGGGTCAACAGAGGGTGTGGTGGGTGAGGGATGGGGTGCAGCGCTCTTGGGGGAGGGGGTCGAGCTGGTGGGGGACTCAACTCCCGTGTCTGGGGACTTCCTCACCCGCTTGTGGGATGGTCGCTCAGTGGGGGCGAGGTCCAGCTCACCCATAAAGATATTCTTGGGTGAGAGTTTGGCAGGGGAGCCAAGGGGAGTGGTTTTGGAGGAACAGGGTTGTGAGGTCTGCGGACTACGACTGTGGCTATGTGTATGTCGTCTGTCCCCAGACCCTGTGGGTGTGCCTACATCCCCCTAAGTGTACATGCCAGGAAGTGTGCGCTTTGCCTTACTTGGGGGTGTGCTGGCTGTGTCTGGTGGGGTGCGTACCCGTGACTGTCTGTGTGTGCGTTGGACAGGCATGGGAGAGGAAAGTGTGGATGGGTCTGGGGTAGAGGGGGACGGAGCGCTGCAGGAGATTAACTGCTGCCGTCAGGGAAAAGTCCATGGACCGCAGAATCCTGCGTGGGTCAGACATCGTTGCTGACATGCCATCCATGAACGACACCATCTGTGTGAGCAGTTTAGTGTGTCCATGGAGGACATTCAGCACCGATGCCTGCCCAACCTGCAACTACCGCAGTATGTCCACAGACTCTTCACTGAGGGCAGCAGGGGTAACAGGGGCAGGGGGTGCGGTGCCTGGGTCGAAGGAGACATGGTGGGCCTCTGGACGGACAGAAGGGACGGGAGCAACTGGGAGGGCGGATATGGTAACGGAGGAGGCGGGGACAGATGTGGGGATGCTGCCAGGTGGTGTTGCAGCCTCCGCCTCCCCCAGGAGGTCAGCGTCGGACCCGTCGGCATCGTAGCTGGTATTGTGTCCAGACAGGTCCTCTGACTGACTCCCCTCTCCCTCCGTGCCACTGGCTCCTCCTGACACGACAGCACTGGTGGCACTGTCGCTGGGTCCCTCCTCCAGGTCCGTGCAGGTGTCTCCCTCTATTGCGGATGATGATGCTGTGGGCAAGGAGAAGAAACCGAAATGCATCAGTCACCTGTATACATCTGACACATGAGCACAAAAACAATTGGTCACAGTGCATATCAGGCAATGCATCATGAGTAACAGCTAGATTACTCCGCACATATATAAGTTCTGTACTGCCCAGTTTGTAGACCCACTATGCCACTTGGACACAAGGAAAAAAATAACACACCAGGCCACTACTTGAATGAGAAATACACTGAGAAGCTAGTGTCTGTGAACCAGTGAGCACAGTAATACAATGAAGTCATGCCACTTCTTGTTTACCCTGAAAGAAACACAATACTTTACACAATCGACATGTTTGGAATGTGCTAAATTGCCATTTCGTGAAAAGAACACTCATGTGCCTGCATGAAATATGTCTCACAAGGCAGTACACAAAAAACTACATTTACACTGTCATTGAAGAAGCTGGCACCTTTTCTAAGAAGCCACTGTTAGAAATGAATGGTGTTGCAGAAAGTACATATACATGGGCCCACGGAGGTCTGGATGTCTTGAGACTTGTTAGTTTGTATCACCAACAACAAAGGAGTCTCACAAAATCAAGACCACTGTGGGAACATGTATATGGAGAATCTGCAACACCATTTAATTCTAACAGTGGCTTCTTTGCAAAGGTGCCAGCGTGTTCCATGAAAGTGGAAATGTCATTTGGTGTGCACTTCCTTGGGAGACATCTTTCATGCAGGCACATCAGTGTTCTCAACACAAATCATCAAATTATCACATTTAAAACATGAAGAACTGTTGACAAGTGCTGGGAGTGCCAAGGTGCAATTTTTTTAGAGTAACAACTTGAATTATGTCAGTTGTCACATGGCCATCCGTCACCTGATTACACAGTTGGCTACACATATGACCTACTGCCTGTCATCTGGAGTGGCACCAATGTCCACACCCAGGACAATGCATAAGCTACTGTGCCTGCAATTGGGTTGTTAAAAAGCATAGCTGTACTGTGGAGACACCCTCATGGCAAGCCAGAATGTCCACACAGATGTCAGCACACAAAGTCCAAACTGCGTTGCATCTGAAACACACACAGGTGGCAAAAATGTATGAGCAGAAATCATGTTTTTGAAAAAATTACACAGGCTGCAAAGCACGAACATTAAGCACTGGCCAGCATCACAGGGGCACTGCACGGTGAATCTGTGTACAGCCAGTTCTCACACACAGGTCAGACCTGGCAAGGAAAAATCAGGGGTGCCCATGTAGGCCTCTCCCGCACAACCACCCATACC
This sequence comes from Triturus cristatus, assembly GCF_964204655.1. Lineage (NCBI taxonomy): Eukaryota > Metazoa > Chordata > Amphibia > Caudata > Salamandridae > Triturus > Triturus cristatus. Next base: position 963,957,485 of record NC_140584.1, on the reverse strand, counting down.
TGAGTCAATGTGATTGATACAAATCAAGAAGTGACACCTCTTATTCAGGGTAACAAAAACTATGCAGCAACAATTGCTAGATTTACACAACATCACCTCCTGGGGCTGGCAACACATATTTGTGACAAACAACCAGCAACAGATTTTTGTGAATAGCCACACAGGCACTGTCCAATGTGAGTATGCACAAGCAAAATGGTGTATCCCTGTCCAGTGGACACATGTAGCACACATTAGAAAAATACAAACTAGGCCAGGGACCAATGACACAGAGGCAGACCTATGCTGAACTCACAGAGAATGTGCACAGTGTTGGATGACACACATGATTAGGAGGCCAGGGTGTCTCAGGGGACTGTAGTGGGCACACTGCTCCGTGTTCCTGGAATGAGCTGACTGTACCATGAGCAACCGTCATGGCACTATGCATATCTCACACTCATGCACATCATGTCTGAGGCCACAACATTGGTCATGCATGCTGCAAGGGTGTTCATTTGAAACCTCACACTCCCATGTTGAGAATCATCATCAGTGCCAACAAATATAGACCCCCAATATAGTGAACAGGTCATGGCACAGGCAAGGTACCAACACAAGTCACAGACCACCCTCCCACATGATGCAGAAAGCAATGTGCACTTAGATTTACTGGAACCTTAGATGACCATGTGCAAATGTGATTACACACAGACCAGGGGACACATGTCAAGGAGGGGAAGGGATGAAAAAGAGCACCAGGTGACATTGGGGAACAGAACATGCACTGCACATATAAACTCTGGGAGTGTATCCAGGCTACAGAGCACTTCCAAAAGCTGGTGACACATAACACAACAAACAGCCATGTACCTACCCCCTCCTTGCTGCAGTCTCTCCTGTAACTGCCTATCGAGGTCAGGGAATACCACCGCCAGGAAACGGCTCATGTGGGGGGTCAGGCGTCGGCACCCGCCGTGGGAGCGAGGTGGGTCAATCCCCAGCTGGACCAGGGCGATCCGCCGGGTCCAGCACCGGATGTCCTGCCACCTTTTGCGGACCTGGTGCAGGCTCCAATACGCTCCCCCGCAGATCTCACGGCCCTGACGATGTCCCTCCAGATCTCCCCCTTCTCGTAGGCAGTTACCTGTCAGGATGACAAAGTGACACAACATCAATACACCTGCTCCATGTCCCAGAGACACACATTTGAACATCTTTAAAATGTTGAACAGGGCATAGGATGCTGACAGGAATTGCATCATTCACAATAAGAAATTGGCCTGTGTGCAAGCCCCAATGCACTACATGGCATTGAAAGTCAACAGGTGGCATGAGGGGTGCAACACACTCACTGATCATGGCACACACTGTGCAGAACATGCAACAGCAGGCTGATGGCCCGCACGTGTCAAGCAGTCACATGTCCTACTCCACTGACGCACCCTCAGCAGACTAGACAGACACACCCAGGCACAGATCACTCGCCTGTCATTGACAACAGCGGATACAACCCTCACTCTGCACCTGTGCCACTTGCCAGTGGGGTGTCACAGGTGTTGTGCCAGCTCTGCAAGTCAGACACACAGCACGCCTTACTTGTCACATCAGATGGGTAGATCTGTTGCCTCCTCCATGCAGCTGTGGTGCAACACTTCACATAGACACTCACCCACATGACAAGGAACATTCACACACATCAATGTCCATGAGGTCATATATATCATTTGGACACTCTCACCACAGGCCCACTCAACTCATACACATCTGTGGGTACAGTCACCTGTCACACCGGGGGGGGGGGCACTGAATCCCCTCAGGAAAATAGGAAAAAAAGCCACCAAGGATTTGCCAGGCTGAATGTGTCATGCACTATGCAGTGAATGTCACATTAAGCACAATGCAAGTGTGGAGTACACACAGGAACGACCTCGTGCTCTGCATGAGAGACATAAGCATCTCCCCCCCTGGGACCCACTCTAAACAACATTGCATGTCTGTCACACCTTGACACAATGCCAGAAGTGACAGTCACACAACAGGTGCATAGGGAAAGGTAGTGGAGTCAGCACTCACCTGCTCCCCTGGTCTCCCATACAGCTTGGGGTACTGTGGGAGGAGGACGTCCAGCAACGCCTCATTCTCCTCCAGGGTGAATGGCTGGGCCCTCTCCACAGTACGTGACATGGTCCAGAGGAAGCAGAGACAGCAGCAGTGTGGTCGACTGGAAAGTTGTGCAGGCAAGTGCCCTCTCATGGGTTCTGGCTGCCTTATATATGTCTTGCTGAGGGGCATTCATTTTGAGGAGTACATAGTGATTGGTCAGACACATTTGCATCGTACGTTTACTCCAATCCCTTTACACATACACCTATGACACGCATTCGCATCGTTCAAATTTTGAGCATCATGTCAAGTCAACAACCACTTTGCAACATTGTATTTTGTGGCCAACTGACTGTTCCAGGACACCTGCTGGACACATTTCAACTGAAAACTCAGTATCCATGACAACCAGCATGCATTTAGGGCCTAATACTTGTCCCTTATGTGTCCCCTATGTAATTTTGAAATCCACACAGAGGTACGGTGCGTTTCACACGTACCCCTACGGCACAAGTACAATAGTGAAACGAAGCGTACACACGCGATGATTGCGGGTGTACGGTGCGTTTCACACGTACCCCTATGGCACAAGTACAATGGTGGAACGAAGCGTACACATGCGAGGATTGCGGGTGTACGGTGCGTTTCACATGTACCCCTACGGCACAAGTACAATGGTGGAACGAAGCGTACACACGCGATGATTGCGGGTGTATGGTGCGTTTCACACGTACCCCTACGGCACAAGTACAATGGTGAAACGAAGCGTACACACGCGATGATTGCGGGTGTATGGTGTGTTTCACACGTACCCCTATGGCACAAGTACAATGGTGAAATGAAGCACACACACGTGATGATTGCGGGTGTACGGTGCGTTTCACACGTACCCCTACGGCACAAGTACAATAGTGAAACGAAACGTACACACGCGATGATTGCGGGTGTACGGTGCGTTTCACACGTACCCCTACGGTACAAGTACAATGGTGAAACGAAGCGTACACACGCGAGGATTGCGGGTGTACGGTGCGTTTCACACGCTTACAATGGTAATACAGATGTACACATGCCAGGAAGGGAGGGCTACGAGTCGCACAAGGATGTCCATCAAGTACTTGTCATTGCATACTTTCATGTGCAGGCCCTAGGTGTGTCAGCCAGTGATATTGCACATGTCATTTCATCTAGTTGCACAATTGATGTGTGATGACCTGTGTACACATGTCATGTGTGATGGGGCACTATGTGGCACACATCACCTTGACACTTGCCACATGTGTGTCTGTAGTCCAACTGTGTCATGCACAGCTGCAGTGGGATGGCACAGTCATCACCACCCGCACCTATCTCCTGATGCCAGGGACAGGGACACTCTCTCAACTGACATGTCACGATCAGCATGCCCCTATGTGACTATGTCAGGGGTGTGTCATGTGTTCCCATGAGCTTGCTGTTAGTGTTCCGTCAACTGCATCTGCTGTTGGTGCATCAAACATGGGTCTGTGCGGAGATAGGCATGGCACACATCTATGCACACCATGCCACATGTGGATTCCCACGGCTATAGGGTCTGTGTGCATTGGTCATCATATTTTCCCAGGCATACATGTCTGCGTCGTCTGAATGGCTGTGTTTAATTGTTGTCACGTGTACCCCTTCATCGCAATGTATGTCATATGTACATTTGACATTCCATGTTACCTGTGCGTGTGCTTTGCAGTCAACTGTCTGGATGAGATGACATCCTTCCAATGCAGATATGTGGATGTGTGTCACTCCGTGATATCTCTGGCTGTTCACTCAGACTTGCCCCCAGCTCATTTCAGGGCATGTCATGTAGACTTGACAATCAACAGGTGTATCTGGATTTTCGTAGGAGTGCCAGCAACCTGGCATATGTGTCTTGGATGTATTGCACACACCAGACTCCATAGTTACCTGATGTGTAGTAGCAGTTTAGCATGTGCTATGTTCATTGACATTGATGTTGGCAGACTCTCAATCTTCATGATTCCTAACAATGTCTTGCAGGGCACCGCCTGTCCCAAGAACAATGCCAGACTTGGCTGCCATGAGGGAACGTGCCTGCATCCGACGTTTCAGATTCACTCAACAGTTGATTGAGGACATGACCGACAGGCTGGCACCACACCTCCAACCGTGACACAGGTATCCTATTGCGCTGACCCCAAAGATTAAGGTGATGGCAGCCCTAAATTTTTTTGCCACAGGTACGTTTCAATTGACCATAGCTGATGTTGGTGGGATGTCACAGACAATGTTCAGCCGTGTCCTGAGTGATGTTTTGGCAGCCATGTTGGAGCACCTTGATGAATTCATCAAATTTCCTACTCCTGAGGAGTTGACAGATGTCAAGGGTGATTTCTATGCCCTGGGAGGGATGCCCCATGTCATTGGGTCCATTGATGGGACACATGTGGCTTTGGTACCACCACAGGCACAGGAGCAAGCCTATCGCAACCGTAAACATTAACACTCTATAAATTCCCTTGTGGTGTGTCTTGCTAACATGCTGATTTCCCATGTCTGTGCACGTTTTCCAGGATCAGCACACGATGCCTACATCATGAGGCTTAGCAGGGTGCCACAAATGATGCTGCGGCTGCACAACGAAAGAGCATGTCTTGTTGGTGGGTATACTCTGTTGGTCCTGTGTGTTGCGGTATCTTTGGCTCTTACGGCATCTCCTGACCCATTTATTTACATGATGTTTCCATGTAGGGGACTCTGGATATTAGGCCTGGGCCAAAATTCCGTTCCGTTCGCGGAAATTGCGATATTTTGGCATTTTCGCGTTCCGCGGAAAGCGCGAAAATGTCAAAATTTCCGCATTCCGCAGCTTAGCGATAATGTTTTTCTTGCTCGCGCTGTAAAACAATACATTCTCCCGCGCGCGCGATCGCCTTACCTGAATCCCTGCGTTCTCCGACAAGTTTTCTTGACCCGGTCGCGTTCTCCACGAGATGTTGGATTTTGGTAGCCATTTTGCGCTGTCTCGCGAGAGTGCGCGGCCGCATTAAAGTCATTTTTTACGCGATCACGTCATTTGTCGCGCGATCACGTCTTTCTTCTCGCGATCATGCACCGCGCGAGTATGAGAAGATTGAGATCTCGAACATGTCATTCTACATCGCGAGCGTGAGGATGAGGACGCGGGCACGTGAAATCGAACGCGAACAGGAGAAAGAGACCGCGAACACGTCATATCCAACGCGACAGGGACAAAGAAGAGAACGCGATCATATCGTTTTCGACACGCCGGCGGAAGTAATGTGAAGCTCGAGAACTCAACAACGTAAAATTTACAATTTGGAGAGGAATATCGGCTCTAGCAGCATGAAACCATCTGCAAATACTGATTTTGGATGAAAAGAACTCCTTACATTCACATTTGGCTTTCCTTTTTTGTGCAAGGAGTCATTTTTTTACAAGGTGGAGAGAGGGAGGAAGTGACACAGAATCTCCAACTTCCTGTTCCTGTCCAGCAGGCTCCTCCCAGTGCTTTGTCCATCTCCTGCTCATTCTGCCTTTGGATTTGGAGCTGGAAAGATCACTCTTTTTGTCTGCTGCATCATTGCAATTGGATTTCAGGATTTTTGGAATAGGATATTTTACAAGTAAGAGGTTGTTGTGTTTGATTGTGGGCATTGCAGTTGTTGTGTAACTACAATTTATTTTTGATAATTAATTATCATCATTCCTTTTTTTTTTTTAATTTTTTTTAATTTTGTGGGTTGTAGTAGTAGGCCCGAGCTAGCCATGGGCATGGCCTCATGGGTGTGTGTGTGCATGATGAAGCAACTGTTCCTTTTGTTTTTTGAATATATTTCATTTTCAAGCACATTTAGGGCATGGATGGCATTGGATTGAGTTGGGGAAGTGTGTTTTTTGGGGTGGCCTTGCTGATGTTGTTGGGCCTGGCCATGTGGCTGGTGGCCATTTTGAGGCCTAGGCCTGCAAGCTTGCCTGGCCTTGTCTGCCAACAGGCCTGCTTTCATCCACTGCTACCAGAGCAGGTAGCCACAGCTTTAGTAATCTACTGTTTTCTGTGTGCTCTGTTGAATTTAGACATCATTTAGGGCATGGATGGCATTGGATTGAGTTGGGGAAGTGTGTTTTTTGGGGTGGCCTTGCTGATGTTGTTGGGCCTGGCCATGTGGCTGGTGGCCATTTTGAGGCCTAGGCCTGCAAGCTTGCCTGGCCTTGTCTGCCAACAGGCCTGCTTTCATCCACTGCTACCAGAGCAGGTAGCCACAGCTTTAGTAATCTACTGTTTTCTGTGTGCTCTGTTGAATTTAGACATCATTTAGGGCATGGATGGCATTGGATTGAGTTGGGGAAGTGTGATTTTTGGGGTGGCCTTGCTGATGTTGTTGGGCCTGGCCATGTGGCTGGTGGCCATTTTGAGGCCTAGGCCTGCAAGCTTGCCTGGCCTTGTCTGCCAACAGGCCTGCTTTCATCCACTGCTACCAGAGCAGGTAGCCACAGCTTTAGTAATCTACTGTTTTCTGTGTGCTCTGTTGAATTTAGACATCATTTAGGGCATGGATGGCATTGGATTGAGTTGGGGAAGTGTGTTTTTTGGGGTGGCCTTGCTGATGTTGTTGGGCCTGGCCATGTGGCTGGTGGCCATTTTGAGGCCTAGGCCTGCAAGCTTGCCTGGCCTTGTCTGCCAACAGGCCTGCTTTCATCCACTGCTACCAGAGCAGGTAGCCACAGCTTTAGTAATCTACTGTTTTCTGTGTGCTCTGTTGAATTTAGACATCATTTAGGGCATGGATGGCATTGGATTGAGTTGGGGAAGTGTGTTTTTTGGGGTGGCCTTGCTGATGTTGTTGGGCCTGGCCATGTGGCTGGTGGCCATTTTGAGGCCTAGGCCTGCAAGCTTGCCTGGCCTTGTCTGCCAACAGGCCTGCTTTCATCCACTGCTACCAGAGCAGGTAGCCACAGCTTTAGTAATCTACTGTTTTCTGTTTGCTCTGTTGAATTTAGACATCATTTAGGGCATGGATGGCATTGGATTGAGTTGGGGAAGTGTGTTTTTTGGGGTGGCCTTGCTGATGTTGTTGGGCCTGGCCATGTGGCTGGTGGCCATTTTGAGGCCTAGGCCTGCAAGCTTGCCTGGCCTTGTCTGCCAACAGGCCTGCTTTCATCCACTGCTACCAGAGCAGGTAGCCACAGCTTTAGTAATCTACTGTTTTCTGTGTGCTCTGTTGAATTTAGACATCATTTAGGGCATGGATGGCATTGGATTGAGTTGGGGAAGTGTGTTTTTTGGGGTGGCCTTGCTGATGTTGTTGGGCCTGGCCATGTGGCTGGTGGCCATTTTGAGGCCTAGGCGTGCAAGCTTGCCTGGCCTTGTCTGCCAACAGGCCTGCTTTCATCCACTGCTACCAGAGCAGGTAGCCACAGCTTTAGTAATCTGTTTTCTGTTTGCTCTGTTGAATTTAGACATCATTTAGGGCATGGATGGCATTGGATTGAGTTGGGGAAGTGTGTTTTTTGGGGTGGCCTTGCTGATGTTGTTGGGCCTGGCCATGTGGCTGGTGGCCATTTTGAGGCCTAGGCCTGCAAGCTTGCCTGGCCTTGTCTGCCAACAGGCCTGCTTTCATCCACTGCTACCAGAGCAGGTAGCCACAGCTTTAGTAATCTACTGTTTTCTGTTTGCTCTGTTGAATTTAGACATCATTTGGGGCATGGATGGCATTGGATTGAGTTGGGGAAGTGTGTTTTTTGGGGTGGCCTTGCTGATGTTGTTGGGCCTGGCCATGTGGCTGGTGGCCATTTTGAGGCCTAGGCCTGCAAGCTTGCCTGGCCTTGTCTGCCAACAGGCCTGCTTTCATCCACTGCTACCAGAGCAGGTAGCCACAGCTTTAGTAATCTACTGTTTTCTGTGTGCTCTGTTGAATTTAGACATCATTTAGGGCATGGATGGCATTGGATTGAGTTGGGGAAGTGTGTTTTTTGGGGTGGCCTTGCTGATGTTGTTGGGCCTGGCCATGTGGCTGGTGGCCATTTTGAGGCCTAGGCGTGCAAGCTTGCCTGGCCTTGTCTGCCAACAGGCCTGCTTTCATCCACTGCTACCAGAGCAGGTAGCCACAGCTTTAGTAATCTGTTTTCTGTTTGCTCTGTTGAATTTAGACATCATTTAGGGCATGGATGGCATTGGATTGAGTTGGGGAAGTGTGTTTTTTGGGGTGGCCTTGCTGATGTTGTTGGGCCTGGCCATGTGGCTGGTGGCCATTTTGAGGCCTAGGCCTGCAAGCTTGCCTGGCCTTGTCTGCCAACAGGCCTGCTTTCATCCACTGCTACCAGAGCAGGTAGCCACAGCTTTAGTAATCTACTGTTTTCTGTGTGCTCTGTTGAATTTAGACATCATTTAGGGCATCGATGGCATTGGATTGAGTTGGGGAAGTGTGTTTTTTGGGGTGGCCTTGCTGATGTTGTTGGGCCTGGCCATGTGGCTGGTGGCCATTTTGAGGCCTAGGCCTGCAAGCTTGCCTGGCCTTGTCTGCCAACAGGCCTGCTTTCATCCACTGCTACAAGAGCAGGTAGCCACAGCTTTAGTAATCTACTGTTTTCTGTGTGCTCTGTTGAATTTAGACATCATTTAGGGCATGGATGGCATTGGATTGAGTTGGGGAAGTGTGTTTTTTGGGGTGGCCTTGCTGATGTTGTTGGGCCTGGCCATGTGGCTGGTGGCCATTTTGAGGCCTAGGCCTGCAAGCTTGCCTGGCCTTGTCTGCCAACAGGCCTGCTTTCATCCACTGCTACCAGAGCAGGTAGCCACAGCTTTAGTAATCTACTGTTTTCTGTGTGCTCTGTTGAATTTAGACATCATTTAGGGCATGGATGGCATTGGATTGAGTTGGGGAAGTGTGTTTTTTGGGGTGGCCTTGCTGATGTTGTTGGGCCTGGCCATGTGGCTGGTGGCCATTTTGAGGCCTAGGCCTGCAAGCTTGCCTGGCCTTGTCTGCCAACAGGCCTGCTTTCATCCACTGCTACCAGAGCAGGTAGCCACAGCTTTAGTAATCTACTGTTTTCTGTGTGCTCTGTTGAATTTAGACATCATTTAGGGCATGGATGGCATTGGATTGAGTTGGGGAAGTGTGTTTTTTGGGGTGGCCTTGCTGATGTTGTTGGGCCTGGCCATGTGGCTGGTGGCCATTTTGAGGCCTAGGCCTGCAAGCTTGCCTGGCCTTGTCTGCCAACAGGCCTGCTTTCATCCACTGCTACCAGAGCAGGTAGCCACAGCTTTAGTAATCTACTGTTTTCTGTGTGCTCTGTTGAATTTAGACATCATTTAGGGCATGGATGGCATTGGATTGAGTTGGGGAAGTGTGTTTTTTGGGGTGGCCTTGCTGATGTTGTTGGGCCTGGCCATGTGGCTGGTGGCCATTTTGAGGCCTAGGCCTGCAAGCTTGCCTGGCCTTGTCTGCCAACAGGCCTGCTTTCATCCACTGCTACCAGAGCAGGTAGCCACAGCTTTAGTAATCTACTGTTTTCTGTGTGCTCTGTTGAATTTAGACATCATTTAGGGCATGGATGGCATTGGATTGAGTTGGGGAAGTGTGTTTTTTGGGGTGGCCTTGCTGATGTTGTTGGGCCTGGCCATGTGGCTGGTGGCCATTTTGAGGCCTAGGCCTGCAAGCTTGCCTGGCCTTGTCTGCCAACAGGCCTGCTTTCATCCACTGCTACCAGAGCAGGTAGCCACAGCTTTAGTAATCTACTGTTTTCTGTGTGCTCTGTTGAATTTAGACATCATTTAGGGCATGGATGGCATTGGATTGAGTTGGGGAAGTGTGTTTTTTGGGGTGGCCTTGCTGATGTTGTTGGGCCTGGCCATGTGGCTGGTGGCCATTTTGAGGCCTAGGCGTGCAAGCTTGCCTGGCCTTGTCTGCCAACAGGCCTGCTTTCATCCACTGCTACCAGAGCAGGTAGCCACAGCTTTAGTAATCTACTGTTTTCTGTGTGCTCTGTTGAATTTAGACATCATTTAGGGCATGGATGGCATTGGATTGAGTTGGGGAAGTGTGTTTTTTGGGGTGGCCTTGCTGATGTTGTTGGGCCTGGCCATGTGGCTGGTGGCCATTTTGAGGCCTAGGCCTGCAAGCTTGCCTGGCCTTGTCTGCCAACAGGCCTGCTTTCATCCACTGCTACCAGAGCAGGTAGCCACAGCTTTAGTAATCTACTGTTTTCTGTGTGCTCTGTTGAATTTAGACATCATTTAGGGCATGGATGGCATTGGATTGAGTTGGGGAAGTGTGTTTTTTGGGGTGGCCTTGCTGATGTTGTTGGGCCTGGCCATGTGGCTGGTGGCCATTTTGAGGCCTAGGCCTGCAAGCTTGCCTGGCCTTGTCTGCCAACAGGCCTGCTTTCATCCACTGCTACCAGAGCAGGTAGCCACAGCTTTAGTAATCTACTGTTTTCTGTGTGCTCTGTTGAATTTAGACATCATTTAGGGCATGGATGGCATTGGATTGAGTTGGGGAAGTGTTTTTTTTGGGGTGGCCTTGCTGATGTTGTTGGGCCTGGCCATGTGGCTGGTGGCCATTTTGAGGCCTAGGCCTGCAAGCTTGCCTGGCCTTGTCTGCCAACAGGCCTGCTTTCATCCACTGCTACCAGAGCAGGTAGCCACAGCTTTAGTAATCTACTGTTTTCTGTGTGCTCTGTTGAATTTAGACATCATTTAGGGCATGGATGGCATTGGATTGAGTTGGGGAAGTGTGTTTTTTGGGGTGGCCTTGCTGATGTTGTTGGGCCTGGCCATGTGGCTGGTGGCCATTTTGAGGCCTAGGCCTGCAAGCTTGCCTGGCCTTGTCTGCCAACAGGCCTGCTTTCATCCACTGCTACCAGAGCAGGTAGCCACAGCTTTAGTAATCTACTGTTTTCTGTGTGCTCTGTTGAATTTAGACATCATTTAGGGCATGGATGGCATTGGATTGAGTTGGGGAAGTGTGATTTTTGGGGTGGCCTTGCTGATGTTGTTGGGCCTGGCCATGTGGCTGGTGGCCATTTTGAGGCCTAGGCCTGCAAGCTTGCCTGGCCTTGTCTGCCAACAGGCCTGCTTTCATCCACTGCTACCAGAGCAGGTAGCCACAGCTTTAGTAATCTACTGTTTTCTGTGTGCTCTGTTGAATTTAGACATCATTTAGGGCATGGATGGCATTGGATTGAGTTGGGGAAGTGTGTTTTTTGGGGTGGCCTTGCTGATGTTGTTGGGCCTGGCCATGTGGCTGGTGGCCATTTTGAGGCCTAGGCCTGCAAGCTTGCCTGGCCTTGTCTGCCAACAGGCCTGCTTTCATCCACTGCTACCAGAGCAGGTAGCCACAGCTTTAGTAATCTACTGTTTTCTGTGTGCTCTGTTGAATTTAGACATCATTTAGGGCATGGATGGCATTGGATTGAGTTGGGGAAGTGTGTTTTTTGGGGTGGCCTTGCTGATGTTGTTGGGCCTGGCCATGTGGCTGGTGGCCATTTTGAGGCCTAGGCCTGCAAGCTTGCCTGGCCTTGTCTGCCAACAGGCCTGCTTTCATCCACTGCTACCAGAGCAGGTAGCCACAGCTTTAGTAATCTACTGTTTTCTGTGTGCTCTGTTGAATTTAGACATCATTTAGGGCATGGATGGCATTGGATTGAGTTGGGGAAGTGTGTTTTTTGGGGTGGCCTTGCTGATGTTGTTGGGCCTGGCCATGTGGCTGGTGGCCATTTTGAGGCCTAGGCCTGCAAGCTTGCCTGGCCTTGTCTGCCAACAGGCCTGCTTTCATCCACTGCTACCAGAGCAGGTAGCCACAGCTTTAGTAATCTACTGTTTTCTGTGTGCTCTGTTGAATTTAGAAATCATTTAGGGCATGGATGGCATTGGATTGAGTTGGGGAAGTGTGTTTTTTGGGGTGGCCTTGCTGATGTTGTTGGGCCTGGCCATGTGGCTGGTGGCCATTTTGAGGCCTAGGCCTGCAAGCTTGCCTGGCCTTGTCTGCCAACAGGCCTGCTTTCATCCACTGCTACCAGAGCAGGTAGCCACAGCTTTAGTAATCTACTGTTTTCTGTGTGCTCTGTTGAATTTAGACATCATTTAGGGCATGGATGGCATTGGAGTGAGTTGGGGAAGTGTGTTTTTTGGGGTGGCCTTGCTGATGTTGTTGGGCCTGGCCATGTGGCTGGTGGCCATTTTGAGGCCTAGGCCTGCAAGCTTGCCTGGCCTTGTCTGCCAACAGGCCTGCTTTCATCCACTGCTACCAGAGCAGGTAGCCACAGCTTTAGTAATCTACTGTTTTCTGTGTGCTCTGTTGAATTTAGACATCATTTAGGGCATGGATGGCATTGGATTGAGTTGGGGAAGTGTGTTTTTTGGGGTGGCCTTGCTGATGTTGTTGGGCCTGGCCATGTGGCTGGTGGCCATTTTGAGGCCTAGGCCTGCAAGCTTGCCTGGCCTTGTCTGCCAACAGGCCTGCTTTCATCCACTGCTACCAGAGCAGGTAGCCACAGCTTTAGTAATCTACTGTTTTCTGTGTGCTCTGTTGAATTTAGACATCATTTAGGGCATGGATGGCATTGGATTGAGTTGGGGAAGTGTGTTTTTTGGGGTGGCCTTGCTGATGTTGTTGGGCCTGGCCATGTGGCTGGTGGCCATTTTGAGGCCTAGGCGTGCAAGCTTGCCTGGCCTTGTCTGCCAACAGGCCTGCTTTCATCCACTGCTACCAGAGCAGGTAGCCACAGCTTTAGTAATCTACTGTTTTATGTTTGCTCTGTTGAATTTAGACATCATTTAGGGCATGGATGGCATTGGATTGAGTTGGGGAAGTGTGTTTTTTGGGGTGGCCTTGCTGATGTTGTTGGGCCTGGCCATGTGGCTGGTGGCCATTTTGAGGCCTAGGCCTGCAAGCTTGCCTGGCCTTGTCTGCCAACAGGCCTGCTTTCATCCACTGCTACCAGAGCAGGTAGCCACAGCTTTAGTAATCTACTGTTTTCTGTGTGCTCTGTTGAATTTAGACATCATTTAGGGCATGGATGGCATTGGATTGAGTTGGGGAAGTGTGTTTTTTGGGGTGGCCTTGCTGATGTTTTTGGGCCTGGCCATGTGGCTGGTGGCCATTTTGAGGCCTAGGCCTGCAAGCTTGCCTGGCCTTGTCTGCCAACAGGCCTGCTTTCATCCACTGCTACCAGAGCAGGTAGCCACTGCTTTAGTAATCTACTGTTTTCTGTGTGCTCTGTTGAATTTAGACATCATTTAGGGCATCGATGGCATTGGATTGAGTTGGGGAAGTGTGTTTTTTGGGGTGGCCTTGCTGATGTTGTTGGGCCTGGCCATGTGGCTGGTGGCCATTTTGAGGCCTAGGCCTGCAAGCTTGCCTGGCCTTGTCTGCCAACAGGCCTGCTTTCATCCACTGCTACAAGAGCAGGTAGCCACAGCTTTAGTAATCTACTGTTTTCTGTGTGCTCTGTTGAATTTAGACATCATTTAGGGCATGGATGGCATTGGATTGAGTTGGGGAAGTGTGTTTTTTGGGGTGGCCTTGCTGATGTTGTTGGGCCTGGCCATGTGGCTGGTGGCCATTTTGAGGCCTAGGCCTGCAAGCTTGCCTGGCCTTGTCTGCCAACAGGCCTGCTTTCATCCACTGCTACCAGAGCAGGTAGCCACAGCTTTAGTAATCTACTGTTTTCTGTGTGCTCTGTTGAATTTAGACATCATTTAGGGCATGGATGGCATTGGATTGAGTTGGGGAAGTGTGTTTTTTGGGGTGGCCTTGCTGATGTTGTTGGGCCTGGCCATGTGGCTGGTGGCCATTTTGAGGCCTAGGCCTGCAAGCTTGCCTGGCCTTGTCTGCCAACAGGCCTGCTTTCATCCACTGCTACCAGAGCAGGTAGCCACAGCTTTAGTAATCTACTGTTTTCTGTGTGCTCTGTTGAATTTAGACATCATTTAGGGCATGGATGGCATTGGATTGAGTTGGGGAAGTGTGTTTTTTGGGGTGGCCTTGCTGATGTTGTTGGGCCTGGCCATGTGGCTGGTGGCCATTTTGAGGCCTAGGCCTGCAAGCTTGCCTGGCCTTGTCTGCCAACAGGCCTGCTTTCATCCACTGCTACCAGAGCAGGTAGCCACAGCTTTAGTAATCTACTGTTTTCTGTGTGCTCTGTTGAATTTAGACATCATTTAGGGCATGGATGGCATTGGATTGAGTTGGGGAAGTGTGTTTTTTGGGGTGGCCTTGCTGATGTTGTTGGGCCTGGCCATGTGGCTGGTGGCCATTTTGAGGCCTAGGCCTGCAAGCTTGCCTGGCCTTGTCTGCCAACAGGCCTGCTTTCATCCACTGCTACCAGAGCAGGTAGCCACAGCTTTAGTAATCTACTGTTTTCTGTGTGCTCTGTTGAATTTAGACATCATTTAGGGCATGGATGGCATTGGAGTGAGTTGGGGAAGTGTGTTTTTTGGGGTGGCCTTGCTGATGTTGTTGGGCCTGGCCATGTGGCTGGTGGCCATTTTGAGGCCTAGGCCTGCAAGCTTGCCTGGCCTTGTCTGCCAACAGGCCTGCTTTCATCCACTGCTACCAGAGCAGGTAGCCACAGCTTTAGTAATCTACTGTTTTCTGTGTGCTCTGTTGAATTTAGACATCATTTAGGGCATGGATGGCATTGGATTGAGTTGGGGAAGTGTGTTTTTTGGGGTGGCCTTGCTGATGTTGTTGGGCCTGGCCATGTGGCTGGTGGCCATTTTGAGGCCTAGGCCTGCAAGCTTGCCTGGCCTTGTCTGCCAACAGGCCTGCTTTTTCATCCACTAGGATCAGAGCAGGTAGCCACAGCTTTATTGATCAAGTGTTTTCTATGTGATCTGTTGAATTTTTAGACATCACCTTCCTGAGAGTGTAGTGTGTGGCTGTACACAGTACTAGTAGTATAACATAGCTCTAGTTAAAAAAAAATCATAAATGGCTAGACTATCTTTTGTTTGCACTAGTACAGTACTAAGTAACTGAACCACAAAAACAAATGCAACATTTCACTGATGTTCTTCTCCTGTCTTCTTTGCTTTTAGGCGCACAAAAGACAGAGTAGGAGGTGTCATCGGCATCACCTGGCTACCCGTTGTACTGCCAGCCAGACAGAAGTCCTGCTGCGCATCACGCCCACGTGTGACCAGAACTTGTTGTGCATCTGCCTCCTGCCTGACATCGGAATAAGATGGCCCCAAAGAAAGGTACCAGGTCCAGTACCAAGAAAGTTGCTGGTGAGAAGAAGGAACAGAAAAAGGAAGTGCCATTAACCACGACTGGTGGTGTGCCAGCCAAGGTTTTTTTTGGCACCAAAGTGTTGTCCGGGAACCAAGCTGGGAGCAGCACAGCGGTCCAGCAACCCCACCAACCTAGGCCCAAGGGCTTTACTGTCGCAGAGGTAGCCAGTCTACTAACGGGCAGCGATGTTGAAGAAATGTCATTACCGCAAAGTAGTACACAATCAAGTTCAACGCAGGCGCAAACTCAGCAGATCAGTGTGCAGCCGCAACAAGAACAGCTGCAGCAACAAGAACAGCAGCAGCAGCTGCCGCAACAAGAACAGCAGCAGCAGCCGCCGCAACAAGAACAGCAGCAGCAGCCGCCGCAACAAGAACAGCAGCAGCAGCCGCCGCAACAAGAACAGCAGCAGCAGCCGCCGCAACAAGAACAGCAGCAGCAGCCGCCGCAACAAGAACAGCAGCAGCCACCGCAACAAGAACAGCAGCAGCAGCCGCCGCAACAAGAACAGCATCAGCAGCCGCCGCAACAAGAACAGCAGCCACCGCAACAAGAACAGCAGCAGCCGCCGCTACAGCCAACCATAGTAGTTGTTGCTCCTGACGTAGGGGCATTTCAGGAAATCGAGCTTCCTGCAGACAAAGTGGAGCGAAGTCAAACCACTGTTTCAGAAGATCAATTGTCTTCCAGACCACCAGCAAGGAAAAGGAGGCTTAGTCCATCATCTTCTTCTTCAAGCCCCGCTTCTGATGATCGTGATGACACTTGGGTCCCACCAGCTCGGTCTGAGAGTGAAGTACGCCACAAGACATTGCTTCTGAAAAGGAAGGTCCCAGAAAAACTTAGAGTTATGGAGGTAGATGTAGAAGAGGGGGGTGATGATGTTGATGAAGACGAGCCAGTCATCACGCACATTACTCCCGCCCCAAAGGGATTGGAGACCGACATTCTCACCCTATCCAGAAAGGCTGCTACTGAGCGGGATGTAGCACGGATCTCACCAACACAGGTTACACCACCACTACTTCCAGCTGCCATATTTTCCAAGGCCCGGCAGGGACCAACATCCAGCTCAACCATCTCAGTAGGAAGTGGTAGTAAAAGTCACAGTGTAGGTGGACAGGGTCACATATTTTCAAGCACCCCCTCAAGTTCATCTGGTGTTGAAAGTGGCACATCCAGCAGTGCCAGAAAGTTCTCCTCCCCAGTTTGGGACTTCTTTTCTGTTAGCGCCAAGGAGGAGAACGTTGCTATATGCGCAATTTGTCGGCAAGGTGTTTGGCGTGGTAAGCTTGGTACAAACTATGGTACCGGAGGACAAGCAAGTCATCTCAAAATACACCACACTATCGTGTGGGAGGATCACCTACGTAAGTTAAAAGAAAGTAGGAAAACTAAACCCTTTGAAGTTGGTCAGGAATCAGGGAGCGATATTATTGTGGTGGCAGGTGAAGAACAGGGAGGCATTTCTAGCCCTGTCTCCAGTAGTGCAGTCACTGCAGTGGTAACGCCCACACCCTCCTCAGTAACATCAGAGTGGCACCGCAGTAAGAGCCATACTCAGAGTGTGGGTGAGACACCAAGGCGACCGGCGAGTACCTCAATGAGACAATCTGTGTCGTTGAGCCTTAGTGGGTTAATGGCACCACTAAGGAAAGTAAGCCAGCCTACCATTGACAGCATGTTTAGGTTGGAGGGGCAGTTCCAACGCAACCACCCAACGGCACGATTGTACAATGCGAAGCTGGCTAAAATGTTAGCGCTGGACCTTCTTCCTTTTTCATTTGTGGAAGGGGTGGGTTTCCTTGAATTTGTGTCTGCCATCTGCCCGAAATGGAAAGTTCCCAGCCGGTCCTATTTCGCAAGAATTGCTGTTCCGGCACTACATCATGATGTGCTGGAATTGGTTGGTCACGGTTTGCAGCAGAGTGCTGTGCACAATATCCACCTGACAACAGACATGTGGACCAGTTGCCAAGCCACAGATTACATGTGCATCACTGCACACTGGATCTCTTTTGTGGGGGTTAAAGATCAACTATCTGCACGAGGTGTTGTTGACACAGCTGCGATTTTTGAAGGTACTCGGAAACATACAACTGTAGCCATGTTCGCCATGGAGAAATCTCATACGGCTGAAAACATTTTAGAAGAGTTTCGCACCAAGGTTTTGGAATGGCTGCGGCCCAGAGGGCTTGGTATTGGTTTTGTTGCCAACGACAATGGCAGTAATGTACTTAAGGCCATGGAACTTGGTTCCTATTTCAGGGTTCCGTGTTTGGCACACTGCATAAACATTATAGTGCAAGACTTTCTGAAAAAAGAACCCATAGTAAGCAATTTACTGTCCATCTGCCGAAGAATATGCACTCATTTCAGCCATTCTTTTAAAGCTCGGAAGCAGCTGAGGATCCTCCAACGTGAGCGTAGGATGCCAGTCAAGGCACTCATCCAGGAGGTGGCAACACGTTGGAACTCAACGTATTACATGCTTGATCGTCTGTACGAACAGCAGAGGTCACTCAATGAATATGTCTGGTACAGAAGCAGTGATGCTAGTGTTAAAGGCATGACCCTTCAGAGGGAGCAATGGACCCTAATTCAATGCCTGACTGAGATGCTGTCTCCTTTTGAGGTCTTCACACGTGAAGTCAGCAAGGAGGACTGTACAATGGGCCAAGCTATCCCATTGTTGCAAATGCTAGAGCATGAGCTGAATAATGTGTCTGAATCCTACAAAGGTGTAGAGGACAGAAGGCAAGCCCATGACTTGGTGGAGAGCTTATCCAGGCGCTTATCAGAAAATGTAAGGATACAAAATAAAATTTTGTCACAAGAACATTACATTTGTGCCACAATTCTGGATCCACGTGCAAAATTAGGACTATTCCTTTCTTTTTCCGACAATGATGTTGCCCGCTACAAAAGTTGTATAGCTGAAGCAGCCATCAAGTTTGAAAACGAAGGGCTGCTAATTAAAAGCCCGCCACATCAACCCACAACAAGTACTGATACTGAAGCAGGCCATGCAGAATCAAGTGCAACTTCGTCGGCTGAGGGCAGTGCGGTTGGCTCACAATCGCAACACTCACCATCACCATCGACTACAAAAACAATAACTGGATCATTCGGCCGAGTACAATCATTATGAGATTGGTATGTAAAGATGGGCCTTAAGCACAGTGCTGATGCACAGAAAAAACAGCACAAAAGCTTACCAGCAGCAACCCTGAACATTGAGAGGATGGTCCAGGCCTATCTGGACGACCCAACAGAGGTGTACGTTGATCAAAACCAAGTGCAGTATTGGTATAGGAAAAGGTCTGAATGGCCACAGCTCAGCAGGCTGGCGATAAGCTATCTGGCTTGCCCTGTCGCAAGTGTCTCTTCCGAACGTGTTTTCAGTGCTGCTGGTTCCATTGTAACCTTGAGAAGGACCAGTCTATCTCCCAAAAACGTGGAGAGGTTAACAATGATCAAAATGAATCAGCACTTCATACCACCGAATTACACAATGCATGAATCAACAGAGGAAGATGAGGACAGCGGCTCAGGTGACGGAAGTATTGTGTCAGATGATTACCTACTACTGGAAGATCCCCAGAGTTTGAGGACGAGCTATACTTCCCTGACAATTAGGCTCGCACTTACTGTCTTCCTCCCTTTTTTCCCCCTTTGTTTATGTGTCTGTCGTTCCGGTTATAAACTTGTGAATCGCAACAAATGCATTATCACCGTCTTCTACTCTTCTAATTTAAGATACAAGTTTCAGGTGTCTGCCATTTGACACTACAGTCCTCAGAATCCAGCTCCTCCGCTCGATCATACTGCATCTCCTGCTCAATTCCATTTCCCTCATGAATGATGATTGGATGATGGTAACAACAAATTCAAACTTTCCTCGTCCTTCCAAAACAAGTGGACCATGAATCAGATGACTATTATAGCTATCCTCCTTCAGAGCCGAGAGAGACTGGCCATTAACTGAAAATAAGATGCAACAGGTAATGATTGATGCCATGCATTGGCCGCAGAATAGCAGACTGAATGATATAGATTTTGTTGTGTGTGTTGCGCATGAATTGATGTAATTGTGCACTGCCACTAATCAACTTTCTACAGAACACACTAGTAATTACTAATTTTCCCCTTCTTGCAAACAAGAAATGTGTACTTCTCCTGCATCTTGGTGATACATTGCTTTTAATTCAATACAGGAAGGGGACTCACTCAATCTGCGCAATGCAAATGACTGTGACTTAACAGCACCGTCCATCATGATGATGGCGAAAGAGACGGCCTGCAGCGTTAACGAGATGAGATGCAACAGGTAATGATTGATGCCATGCATTGGCCGCAGAATGGCAGACTGAATGATGTAGATTTTGTGGTGTGTGTTGCGCATGAATTGATGTAATTGTGCACTGCCACTAATAAACTTTCTACAGAACACACTAGTAATTACTAATTTTCCCCTTCTGGCAAACAAGAAATGTGTACTTCTCCTGCATCTTGGTGATACATTGCTTTTAATTCAATACAGGAAGGGGACTCACTCAATCTGCGCAATGCAAATGACTGTGACTTAACAGCACCGTCCATCATGATGATGGCGAAAGAGACGGCCTGCAGCGTTAACGAGATGAGATGCAACAGGTAATGATTGATGCCATGCATTGGCCGCAGAATGGCAGACTGAATGATGTAGATTTTGTGGTGTGTGTTGCGCATGAATTGATGTAATTGTGCACTGCCACTAATCAACTTTCTACAGAACACACTAGTAATTACTAATTTTCCCCTTCTGGCAAACAAGAAATGTGTACTTCTCCTGCATCTTGGTGATACATTGCTTTTAATTCAATACAGGAAGGGGACTCACTCAATCTGCGCAATGCAAATGACTGTGACTTAACAGCACCGTCCATCATGATGATGGCGAAAGAGACGGCCCGTTAACTTAAGATGAGAAGGAACAGGTAATGAATGATGACAATTAATGGCATGCATTGGACACCTGACTCTGAGCTATTGGTCTTTGTGTTTGCGTTGTTTGTTGTGCACAAAGTGATGTCAAAGTGTACTAGTGGTAATCTATCTTTCTGTACACAAAGAATGACTCAAGTCAGTAAGATTTATATTTCTACTCTTGTTGTGTTATAAAAATTACACTTGTACTGCAGGCCGATCTTCAGTCAGTAGAAGTATCAGAGCTGATGATGAAGTCAGGAGGATGTTTCATGAGTGGCATAAAACGGAAAAGCCTAAAGGTAAACACGTCAACAACAACCACAGCACACCCAAATGTCTGTGTAGAAGTTGAATAGAGTGTAGCGGTGGGATGACTGCAGTGCATTGATTTTACTAACTTTAACTGTAAAATGCTATGTCTGGAATGGATAATGTGCTTTGCGTTTGTCCAACTCTTTGAGAGAAAAAAAAAGGACTCTAAAGTGTTAACGTAGGATGTGCTAATGGTAAGCACTGTGGGCCTGATCTCTCCTGTTACTGTTGAAGGTCTATGCTGGAAACAGACTACAGTAGAGATGATGCATATGCATACATGCCACCTCGGAAAGTGTTCTTGTTGCACTACACCATCACTTGTGCATTTGTTTTCACTTTCTTTCTGAATATCCCCTTTGGTTTTCAATCTAAAATTACAGGCCGGGCCTTGTCCAAAACTTTGTAAAACATTACAATGCATATTAATTACCTTGCCAATCAATCACCTTTTTATTCCAGCCGGGCAGTGGCGAGTGGTGAGGCGACACACCCAAGATTGATGGACGAGAGAAGCAAGAGGAATGCCGAGATGCAAAAAACCAGTCCACATTTTTGACCAGGATAAGACAGTAACAGTATCCACTTTTCACTTCTTTTAAATAATTTGATTAATATCTTGTATACATTCTTTACAACAGTGTGTTCTTGGAGTTATTATTATCAATCATCATTACGTTTGCTCTGTGTTTACGATTCTTCCCTACCAATATTTAAAATTTCTATTTGCTATCTGTCAAAGTATAAGGCCAGAACAACAGAACAAGAACTAGAAGTGTATGTAATCCGGGTCTCTCATCATCATGCATGCATTGCCTTTTTCTCCCTTAACATATGGATATGGTAGTCTTCAATGATTGTCGTTTGTTTGTCTATGTATGCATACTGTTTTTCTATGTCAAACCTTTCCCAAAATCCCCCTTCCCATCCAATCAACGGACCCTAACCCTCTTCCCCCGGGCTGTGTGACTTATTGTCGAGGTGTAACTAAATTAAATGTACACCAATACTTAATCACACACTTGCTGGGGCGGATGTGGTGAAAGCAACACTACTTCAATTTCAATGCAGAGCGATGATCTTCTTCTGCTTGCCCACCCATGAGTAGGATATTTCAGAGGTTATTTTATTTAACTAAGGAACATATACCTCAGCATGAATTGCCGGCATTGATTGGATTTGTTTATTGTCATTCCTCATATACAGCACTAACTGTTAGACTGTAGGCATAGTCAAGTCGACAAAACTATAGTTTGTAACTCTGTCTAGTAGGCTATCCTCATCATAATAACCAGCATTCAGTTTTTTTGTCAAATATTTGAGCATATAATTGTTGCTTGGTAAATTCTGTGATGTACTTCATTCAACTACTCCTCTAACAGTCTCTCAAAGGCGATTGACTATCTCCTTTTCTTTTTTTGGAAATGCTGCCACCCTGCCAGTGTATACTACTACTATACTACCACCACCAACCCAATCATGGCATGTATGAAAAAGGAAACCATCTTCACCATGCAGCCAGTGCTGTGCCACAGTTGGACATAAACATCAAGCACCGGTAAGAGAGAAGTTTGGGGGAGGCAGAATTAATAATGGACATGTTGTCAATGATTTCAGTTTCAAACACCACTCCAAAGAATGCATAGTAGGACCAGTCAATGAGTGAGGTGTGTCGCATCTATCTGTTTGTGTCTTATACAGTCAGCAAATTATTGAAATCAAACACACGCTATGGGCGGCCATGCACCAGCAAGGAAACAGTGTGATGTAAAACAGTTACCCCACCTACAAAACATTAACAACATTGCATGTAACATAGAAAAATATATTTAATTGACCCTAACAAATAAACTAAACCCACAAAAGCTCACCCACCCACCTCCCTAACCCCAACGACTGTCCATAGAAGTAGAGAACGCCCAAACGAGTGAAGAACGAACAGGAATTAAAAAAGAGGCAGTGACAGGGACTAACTGGTGGGGCGGGACTGGAGGAGGACACGCATCTGGTCCTCTAAATGGGCGACGCGGCGTCTAAGGCCGCGGCAGTTGCAGCCACAGTGGGGGGGGGGCACCGGAGATGACACGGTGGCGGCGGGCAGCCGTCCGGCGGTGGCGCCGTACCGCTGGAGGGCGGTGGCTGGGGCCCGGGGCACTGGAGGAGGCTTCAATAGCTGCAGCAGCTTCCTCCTCCTCCTCGGCTAGGACCACCAGCCGCCGGTATTCCTGCTGGATTGCCTCCAGCTTCAGGCGCCGTGCCTTGCGGCCAACTCCTTACGGTTGAGTTTCGGAGTTGCTGTGTGTCAAAAAGAAAAAAACAAGACAATTGTAAAATATAGTCTTAATAAAACAGTAGGACAAGGTAATTATTTATACACATAGTGGCATGGTAGAGTAGCACTATAAAATAAAGCACAGTAGTACATAACATTTTAAATGTCGCCCGTCCTTCTTCCTTCCACCTGTCTTACACTTTTTAGTTGAACAGTGCACCAGGTGCTCTTCTCCATAAAACTTTCAAAGCGGAGTTGAAATCAGATAGATGAGGACATTGGTTACTCAATACGCCGGCTCCTAGTCCTATACCAATAAAAGGGAATTCTAGTCTTCTAGTTCACTCTTCAAACGTCCCCAAGAACTCATACTTACTTACGACATCGGATAGCGGGTGGACTTTGTCCGCCCGCCATCCGACTGCTAAAAAGGGTGGGGGTCCCGTGGGGACAATTAATTAGGATGATGCGCCCGGCACAGTGGCGGGCGCACCCTGTTTTTTTAAATTTAAATTCTGGTTGGCTTTGCTGAAAGCAATGCTAAAATGTTCTGCTGCTTTTCCAAGCACAACATGACGGGCCTCGCACGGAGCCTGTCACGTTTTGCTTTGAAAGTCGGGGGGGTACCATAGCATCGGTAGGTACCCTCCATGGGGGCCCCCAAGCATACTCTGCAATGTGTGCATTAGGGGTGGGCGGAATTTGCGTAATCGCGTTACGCAAATCTCTGCGAAATGGTAAAAAATCTCCGCGAACACGCAGAAATTCCGCGAACACGCGGAATTGCTTGTTCGCGATACTTTTTTCCTGTTCGCGATCGCTGTTTGCGTGCTCGGGGTGAAATATCTCGCGAACACGCATATTGAGAACGCGAACAAGCAAAAAATTTCGCGAAGTCGCGGAACGCAGATTTTTGGGTAATTTCGCTTTCTCCGCGGAACGCGAAATTACGCAAATTCCGCAAATTCCGCGAACGGAACAGAATTTACCGCCCAGGCCTAGTGTGCATGCCTTTCCGTGGCGGACGGCAATGCCGCCACGCAAAGGCATTCCAAAATGCAGATTATATGGCTGCCGGTGTGGTGAGAGAGACACCACCGCCATATTGAACCCTTTTCCGCCTGGACATGTCTGAATATTTTCTACAGGGATGGCGGGAGGTTTGCCCCTGCGGTGACGGCAGTGAATTCCAGCCGGCCCGGCGGGGGCAATACGCCCACCATCCTAATGGGGCCCTAATTCACAACTGTACAGTATACATATACATACAGTACACCTTTGCAGTGAGTGTGTTGTCAAGTTCAACAATAGTTAAAGATTATGAATCTAACTTACCACCGCCTGCCACTGGTGCTGCCACTCCCCCTCCGTTGCTATCTGCAACTGCCGCATCCTCGCCCTCGGCGTCGCCTTCGCTGGCCCCAGCAATGGTGGTCGGTAGTGAGCCTAGAAAACATTACACATTTATTAGGCGACATATACACCTCCCCCCTATTGATCAGTAGCAAGGTTGAAAAATGAGTTAATACTAACATACATCACTAGTACAAATCAGGTAGTAGTAGAGTAGACACTAAGTTATATGATCATTGTAGCATTTGCTTGATTAGCCCTAGCCATGCACATGTGACGTTACCTTTACCTTGCAGCTTCTTAAGACACCTTTGAGCCCACATGACCTGCCTCACACTGCTACTGTCTAGTCTACGCGCTGCGTACAAGCAGTCAACAAACATTAACAAGCCACTTTTTTAGGAAGAACTGGTGTACTACTGTTACTGTTAGTCCATATTGCTTATCCATAGATGCTACACTTTTTGGCACGGCTGAGAAATGCTTGCAAGTTGCAATATACTAACGCACACCATTTCTTTTTTCGCATTACAGACGCAAGATTCCCTTCTACGAACCAGAGCTTCTGAACGATGCACCAACTACCAGTACTAGGTTCTTCTGAGGTGAGGGGTCCCTTCACTCACATCTTCATTTATAAATGTATATAAACTAAATTGCTATGGGATGGTGGTGCTGCCTTCCACCACTGTTCAGTTATCATGATTTAATTCCCAACTGTATAAGTGTAACAATGTATATTGTTTTAATGTTATTGATTTGCCGGTTGGTGCTGCTAAGAAAACAGTGTACAGACCTTCTCAAATTGAAATAAACATTTTAAACTTACATAGACTTCGTGGTATTTGGTGTGGAGTGGACTAACTTACACGAGTGAGCAAATTAAAGTAAGGGTGTGCATGTGAATTGCTTCCACGACAGAGGTTGGGTGTGTTATGTTCTGGGTTGTCTATTTGTTGGTTATCTTGGGGGGAGGGTTCCGAGACCTAATAGGTATGACAAGACAGTACTATAGTCAAGCAGTGGAATTGTGGTGGGTGCGGAATTTCTGATTGAGGTGTGCAAGGAAGGTCCAACCTACCATCACCAACATCCTATTTTCTGGTGCAAATGTATGTGCAAGATCCCTATAACAGTGGTATGTCCTATAGGGTATCATATCAAAATATTAAGAAATCTGGTAGGGCTGTTGTTGCTGTGAATTTTCAAAGCCTCAACATCAATAAGAGTAAAAAGTAGTACAAGACAACGACCCAACGGATTGTACGAGCTACTGGTGAATATGAGTTTTATATTACAACCTTTCACAAAGAGTGGCACTGGCCAACTGGGCAAGACTAGCTACTACAGTACAGACAGACAGACTGATAGTATGTAGTAGTACTCAGTCATCATAGCGGAGGCAGGGATAAGCTTTTTGAAACCGTACAGATCGAAGGATAATTGGTGGTAAAAAAATAGCATTTGGAAACACACTATAGTTCGGGAGAAATGGGGCAGTAAAAGTTATGGAATAAGAAATATTATTAAAAACAAGAAGACTTACTGGGGCCAGCAGAGGAGCCCTCAGCGGTGTCCTCCTGGTGGTGTTCCTGTCCCGCCGACTGTCCAGTCCCTGTCGGTCTGCCCCTGGGTGCTGATGGACAGGAGAGATATAAGAATTAAGAAAGAGACAAACATTGATGGATGGTGTCAAACAAATACAATATTTTTCAACAACGGTCAAAAAACACTTATGTAAACAACAATTGCAATAACTACATTGACCGATCTCATCTGGTCAACATGTAATATCGTGGGATTCGCAGTTCGACTACTTAAGTTACTATTTATCAACAGTAATCCATTCTTCCATTCTGATTCCAGAAAACTAAGTTACAAGTAAGCCTAAGTATTAGTACAACGTACCACCCAACCTAGCCCACCTATTCCAGGCATGCCAATTGTACATTAAGTATGCATTTCCACTGTATTCCTCAACAATGTGTATGATCCAATCATGGAGGACACATGAACATGACTACATTTTTTGTATACACCAAATTTTGGTTTGATTGATGCTGATCTGCTACTGCTAAGTAACTGCAAAGCCTACCTCCACTCATTGAACAAACTAGAAAAGGTTCTAAAGACTGCCGTACTAGCAGCACGTCACGTAACTGAGTGAGGGGGGGGCATCACGCATACCACTAACCAATTAGAAGCTCATACAAAGTACCTAAACCTATGTATCAATCCGCCCCTATCTATTAGTGACAGGACAAAGTAAGGAGTGGACGTGAGTCACTGTAGCATTACGTAACTTAATTTCTCTAAAATAAACTCGTAAAGAATCACGCCAAGCAAGCGCAAACGCAAAGCTGCAAACAAGTAAGATTAGTAGTAGCGCAGAAGAGCACCTGTGTCATAATCACAGAAGACTTTTAAATGTTATTAACCTGGAATGTATTGTAAGCAGCAACATTCTAGCTGGTTGGAAGGCAAAAAGATATTCGCAATATATAACATAGAGCAGAAGAACAGACACAAAGTTGTAATAATTAAATAGGTACTCACCAAGCCCCGGGACCTCCACTCCTAGCAGGTCCAGCAGGTCCTGCTCACGGTCCAGGATGTCGGACCACCGGTGCGTCAGCTGTGCCTGGGTGCGCCGGACCCCAGAGATGCGCGACACTGCCCGGCGCACCTTCCCCCACCGCTGCCGACGCTCCCGGAGGCCGTACCCGGACCCAGGCCTGCCACCTGCTGCCAGGGTTGAGGGGAGGTGGCGCTGCACAAAGAAAATTAGTGCAGCCAACTCCGCCTCCCCAAATAAGGCCCGTGCATGCACCCCTTGTGGGCGCCGCCTTCCGCAAGGAAGGCGGTCGTGGCTCTGGCTGCGCCGGCGAACAGCCCTGCCCTTGGACATGGTTCTGGGGACGGGGCGGGAAAGAAAAGGTAAAATAAATAAAGGAGTAAAGGAAATAAATAGCGGGCAATACAAAGAGAAAAAGTAGCTAAAAAACAAAAAAAAAGTAGACAAAAACCAAAAATATAGAGGCAGGAAAATAGTTAGAGAAATAATAAGTAATAAAGATCCAAAAAAAGTGCCTATAAACAAAGGATTGAAAAGATTTAGGGAGGATTGAAAATCAGGCCCCAGAACCATGCAATAGAGTGGAAAACAAGATGGCCGCGCCCATTGCGACCACGTGCGCAAGTTCGCGCGATATTTTCTCCCTGAGCAAGCAAAAAGCAACGCGATCAAGTAAAAGCGGTCGCGAACAGGAAATATCGACCGCGAACATGCATTGCGCGACCCGGAACAGGAAGTAAACATCGCCAGAGGGCGGGACAAGTGAAAACAAGATGGCCGCGCCCGTGAGCAACCGCATGGGTAAGTTGGCGACCCGCGAACACGCAAAAAATACCACGAACAGGCGGCAAAAAAACTTCCGCGTCTTCGCGATATTTCCGGCGTGTTTGCGGAGATTTTCTGCATTCTCGCGATAATTTGCGGAAGTTAATTCCGCAAATTCCGCCCACCCCTACTGGATATCCCAACATGCCATGGCTAATGACACCTCTCCACAACCCAAGAACAGCTGCAGATCACCGGTACAACAATGCACACAGGCAGACCAGGCGAGTGATTGAGAGGACGTTTGGCCTCCTGAAGAGCCGATTCCGGTGCCTTGACAAGACTGGCGGGTCCCTCCCATATGCACCGGAGAAGGTGTGCAAAATCTTCATTGTGTGCTGCATGCTGCACAACATGGCCGTTGAGAAGGCAGTTACACTCATCCTTGATCCTGATGAGGAGCAACACCCACCCGTGGAGGATCCAGGGCTTGGTCACGAGGCAAGTGATGAGGAGGAGGAGGATGATATCCGGAGCCAGCTCATAGGCAACTTCTTCTCATAATGGTGAGTCACTGGGTATGAGTGTGCAAGCTTGTAGCATTGAGTGGCATGTGTTGCAATGTGTGTGTCCAGCTGACAGAATGCAAAGTGACTTGGATGTGTGTACTGATGTGTCACTCGAGTGATGATGTCATGCCACACAGTTTTGCAGAGAAACTTTCTTTGAAATTTGCATGTGTCCAACATTGTTCATGTTTTGTAACTGACCATGTGTGCGACGAGATTTGTTTTAGGTGACTTCTTGTGTGTCTGTCATTCCCAGGTTTTTGCGCCTGTTGTCTGCTCGTGTCATCTTTGTCCTACTGTCCTCATGAGGATTGCAGCGTGTGGGACTGCTTCTGTGCATGTTGTGGCACCATGCATACATGTCTTCTCACCATGGAGCATATAACATGTAGCAACACTCCCATGACATGATAGTCACCCTTCTTGACAGTCATCTGTAGTGGAGTGTGGAGTCTGATGAAGGCATCAATGTGCGTAAACATTGCCTCTGAAACATTGCTGATGCTACGGGTGGACATAGTGTGGGACATCACAACAACTGGCTCTATGGTGATTGGCAGCATCTATGTGTGCAGCAGGATGTGTTTGGCTCATCCCCTTGACTTGTGTGCCAGTTCATTGGGATTTACAACATCCGTGTCGTGAAGGGGGGGTCCAGCGTATGTCCCACATGTTCTGTCAACTGACCTGTGAGTCTGTTCGTATGGATGCATTTTCCTTTGTGTGAGTTTGTGCAATAAAGGTGTTCTGCACAATCCAAAGTGCCTCATCTCTGTCACTGCAGATCTCTTGCCAGTTTGCATGCGTCATCTATGGCATAATTGTTAAAGATTGAGCATATGAGTGTATGTGTACTTCGGCAACATGCATGCATTTCTTCATGGCTAATAATCTCTATTGTGCATGAAGTACCTGGTTGTGTATGTATTTGTGCAGGTTGCTCCCCACAACGGGACGTCAACGCCTGCTGACGGTGTGTCTCCTGTGCGCAGCTCCGCATTTTGTTGCCTGATCCTGTGGCCGTCATTTTTGTTGATTCTTCATACATTTTCTCGGGGTGACCGATGAGTAACCTGATACTCCTTCCTTTACATACACCTGTTGCACTGTGCCTTTCTGACCTCCTTGTCTTTGTGTGCCACTTTTTGCCTAATTTCACCCCCCTTCCACCTGCTGGCGTGCCTACAAAATGCTCCTCCCCCCCTCCACCCATTGTAAATGCAGCCAGCAGCTTGTCTGTGCCACTGTTGCACCAAAGGCAGGACCGTCTGCGCCTGCAACGTGCACAGTGCACGACCCTCTGGTCCATGCATGACCCACGTCACACAACAGGCTCATGCTGCAGCCACCCTCCAAGCAATGTCCTCCAGACTATCAACCGCCTGCTATCAGGCAACCCCTAAGCGCACACACAACATCTTTGCATGCTGAGTGTGCAACTCCAACTGCCTGCACAGCGCTGCCTCGCCTACCAGACCCTGTCAGAACAACCAGGTCATGTGCCTCCTACTCCACACCCGCTCCGTCCACAAGCACACCATTGGACTCTGTTACCTCCTCAACACAACGGCCCCACACATCACCTTCATGACAGTACCTGGTTGTGTATGTATTTGTGCAGGTTGCTCCCCACAACGGGACGTCAACGCCTGCTGACGGTGTGTCTCCTGTGCGCAGCTCCGCATTTTGTTGCCTGATCCTGTGGCCGTCATTTTTGTTGATTCTTCATACATTTTCTCGGACTGACCGATGAGTAACCTGACACTCCTTCCTTTACATACACCTGTTGCACTGTGCCTTTCTGACCTCCTTGTCTTTGTGTGCCACTTTTTGCCTAATTTTACACCCCTTCCACCTGCTGGGCAACCCACGTGCCTACAAAATGCTCCTTCCCCCCCCTCCACCCATTCTAAATGCAACCAGCAGCTTGTCTGTGCCACTTTTGCACCAAAGGCAGGACCGTCTGCGCCTGCAACGTGAACAGTGCATGACCCTCTGGTCCTTGCATAACCCACGTCACACAACAGGCTCATGCTGCAGCCACCCTCCAAGCAATGTCCTCCAGACTATCAACCGCCTGCTATCAGGCAACCTTTGCATGCTGAGTGTGCAACTCCAACTGCCTGCACAGCGCTGCCCCGCCTACCAGACCCTGTCAGAACAACCAGGTCATGTGCCTCCTACTCCACACCCGCTCCGTCCACAAGCACACCATTGGACTCTGTTACCTCCTCAACACAACGGCCCCACACATCACCTTCATGACAGTAACCTGGTCAAAAGCATCCTCAGCACACAACTTCTTCATTGCCATCTCAGACGGATACAAGATCACCCGCAGGGACGGCAACAACAATCCCGGAGGATGAATTGCAATTTATTGCCAAGTACACCCTCAGAGTCACAAATCCCGTTTTTCTCCAACCACCTGGCAACCCTCAGAGTAACACTCATCTACAGATCTCAAGGCCTACATCCACAATTCCACAAAGCCATCAACACATACATCTGCACGCACGCACGCCCTCACCTCCACAGGCTACATGTGGCTGGGGGCCAGTAACTTCTTGCTGGAGGAGAACCACACCACCATCCAACATTGGTCCATCAACATTTGCATCCACGTCTCTGACAAGTAACACACTGCCCCACACCCCGCTACCGATCCCCCAAAGATGCTTGATGTAAGTCACCACAGACAAGCTGTGTGGGACACTTGAACCAACACCACTGTCACACCCTGCAACCTCACACACTGGATCAGCTACTGATCCAACAATCTTGCCACATTGACGGACTTTCCTGTGAAGCACAACAACAGTTAAGCCACCTGGGACAAGGCAGACCTACTGGACTCATACAGATCGAGCCGTACTCTTGTGCAAACCTTGCAACACAAAGTACCTTAATTTACCTTACAGCCCTGCAAAACGCCACACACAGCCATCACCATATCATCAGCAAGGACAAGTGGAGATCCTTCAGATAGGGCCAAGGCACCAAAACACACGACATCAAGGAGCTCATCAGCATTGTGAGTGAACTGACAGCAGATCTCCATCCAAAAGACACCCCACTCTTGCAAGGCAGATCACATCCCTTGCATCTTTCTACCACTGCAAGCTCATGGCCATACACGACAGCCTTGGCACACAGAGGCAGACTGCACTATTATCCACAGGACAAACCCCCCTCAGGTTCTGGACTCCCGTCAGCAAAAAATACACCACCTGGCTCATGTGCACCATCCACTCTGGCTCTCCATCAGGCCCCTTTCCACACAACATCTCAATCACATCATTCCCCATCCTTGAAGCCCACGTCCAGGGCGCCCTGAATGTCTCATTTGAGTTTGCCACATTTCATGGGAGCTGGAGGCATGCAGAGACCCAGGCCCTTCTTCAACAACGGATGGCAGTACCGCAGGATCTCCTGGAACATCACCCTGCTTCCCTACCCAGCAAATGTCATCAGGAAGACACTCAACGAGCGACTGGCAAACTTCCTCCGCGCAAACAGCTCCAGGCAACTGGCACCAGAACATCTTCCATAGTAATCACACCACTGCAACCGTCATCATTGCCACCACCAACGACAACTTAGCCCTGCTCAACAATGGTGAGACCACCCCCCTTGACCTCTCAACGGCATTCTACACCATGTGCTACCACACTGTCAGCTCACACATCTCCAACACTGGTATCCAGAGGAGGGCCCAGGATTAAATCACCAAGTAGCTCACCAGCAAGGCCCAGGGAGTCGGCCTCCACCCTGCAGCTTGTAGTACACTGGGGTCATGTGGCCCATGCCCCAGGTCTAATCTCTCAGCGTGACGATCTTCAATGTCTCCATGACCCCCCTCTCCACCATCACATGCGCACACAACCTCATCATCATCTCGTATGCCATTGACACCCAGCTGCTCCTCAACCTCACCAAAGATCCAACCTTCAAGAAGGCATGAGATCCGTTGACGAATGGCTGACCATCAGCCACCTGAGGCTGGACTTGGACAGGACTGATGTCACCATCTGAGGATTGTCCCCTTATGGCTGGGTCAACTCCTCGTGTCTCACCGGCCTGGGCACCGCACCAGCACCCAGTGGCCACGCACGCAAGTTGGTGTTCATCATGGACTCATCGCTCACAATTACCATGCAACTCAACACCATCTGTACCGCATACTGCAACACCCTCAGCATGCTGCAAAAAGGTCCACAGATAGATCCACTCCAAGGCAAGACAGACTGTCCCCCAGGTCCACGACACCAGCCGGGTCAACTACAGCAACGCCCTCTATGGAGGAACAACAGCAAAACTGTAGGAGAAGTTGTCCACATCCAGGGTGCATCCGCACACCTCATCTTCAACATCCCCAGCCCCAGCCACATCACCGTCCACCTGAGATAGCTACAATGGCTCACTGTCTGCTGCAGGATCACCTTCAGACTCCTGAGCCACACTCAGGAGGCAGTCCACAACCCCAGACCCAAAACCGACCTTGGATGTCTGTCATCCAACACCCCGTTGGCCCAACTCCGTGCAGCCCACCTTGCCCTGGCCACCATTCATCACATCCACAGAACAACTGCATGCATGAGATAGTTCTCCCACCTCGCAAAACAGACCTGGGACTCCCTCCCCGGGCACCTCAACATGACCCATGACCTCTACACCTTCATAATACTCTGGCAAATTTGTTTGTCTGAGCAGTATTGCAAGCCCACCCTCAGCAGCTTGAGGCCTTCACGGGTGAGGATTGGGCTCCATGTCTGTATTTGGTGATACATTGTGACCCATGTGTGTCCTCGACCGGACTCAGATCCAAGTGTATGGATGGCTGGAGTTAGTTCCACACTCAGGCATACTTTGACATATCCCCACACGTATGTTGTGCACTCATGCTAAATGACTGCAACATAAAATTACAATTATAAAATGTTTTATTATAGGTCTGGGGCGTGATTTGTGCACAGAAAAAGGTGCAATACAGGGACCATAGAATCCAAAGTTCACAGGGAGAGATGGGATCCTTACAATTTGAAGTCATCAGAGTCCAGGCCACAGTGTTTGGCATCCTTGGTCAGACTGTGACCAGCAAGTCCATGTGGCAGATGATGTCAGTCAATGAGGTGATGCTGTCGCACATGGAGGCCAGGTGCCAGGCCAAGTGACCTGGGAGATGTGGATTGTCCGCTGCCTCTCACAATCTTTTCCGTGGACAACCCACCTTCCTTCGGGGACCCTCAGATGCAGGCCTTGACGATGCTTGGGACGCTCCGTCGGACGAATTCTCCTCCTCCTCCCTCCCTGTGGCTGGTGGTGGTCTTCGCCTGGTGGCATAGGGAGGGTTGCCCATGTTGTCGACGATCCGTGAATGGCTTATGTCCCTTTGCACCGCCAGGGGCTCAGCCAGTCTTGCCTCCATCCGTCCTTGGTGTTCTTGTTGACTGGCGTGTTGCTCGGCCTGCTGGTTCTTCATCTCTGTGAGGGTCACCACTACCTGGCTGAACTCCCTGGTGTCATGCCGGTATGCGTCCATGATGTTGTCCATGTGTGACATACCGGTCCATTCAGCTGGCTGGTCAGGTTCTCGCCTCCGCCTGCCTCCACTCCCACCACCCCTGCCCACATGAGCCTGGGCTGCCGTTGTGGGCACATCGGGTCTACGGGACCCCTAAGGGATGGCAGTGGCAGTGTTGTCTGCCTCCTCCTGGGTGCCCGGCACACCTTGTCCCTCCTGGTCAGACTGGCTCAGGTGTTCACTGCGGGCAGGGCTCCTCGGTGTCTCCTGGGATGTGGCAGGAATGGGGGTGGTGTTTGGCACAGATGTTCCTGAAGCAGGTGCTGCAGGGGCTTGGACACCAGAGGGTCCAGGTTGGTCGGGGTCATCCGTGGAGTGTTGAGAGGCGTCGCTGCCGGTGGGATCAGGTTCCTCCTGAGCCTGGGACTGTGATTGTTCACCCACATTGTTGGGGGGAGAATCATCATGTTGCCCTGTGTGTGAGAGACAGACAATGTTAATGCTGTTTCATGCAACATCCATGTTTCATACACATTCAAGTTGGCACTGTTCCTCCAGGTGGTTGTATGTGCCTAGCATTCTCCTCAAGGTTCACTTGTGGATGGGTATGTTGCGGGGGACAGATTGATATGTTCTCCTGAGTCTTTGACATGTAGATTTTATGGCTTGGATGCTTCTTCGGCTATGTATTGGTGTTGTTGTGTTACATGTCCATTGTGACAGTGGGTAAATCCATTGCCTGTCCCGGGGGTGTCTGCTTGTGTAAGGGGTGTGTGTGACAGGGCCAGCTGGTGGGTGTAGTGTGATTTGGCACTGGGGCTCCCAGGTGATGTAGCTGCCCCCCATGGAGCATGCTGCCATGACAGTGACTGTGAGTTCCTATCCTAGATATCTGACCTTGTTGTCTTGGTGTTTGTGTTTGCACTGGTCACAGGAGGGCCTTGTGCTGCCTACACCCTGGCCAAGTGTCAGCTATCTTGTCAGTACTTTCCCAATCCCTGTGCATTGCGCATGGTGCATGGGTATGTACCTGGGACATATGGGATGAGGGCAATTGTGTCTGATTTGGAGTTCAACAATGCGTTTTGTGACACCCACCCTCCCAGCATACGGGACATCCATTCTTGGGTTGGTGCTTCGTGTAGCATTGGACATAGCATGGCCTTGCTTTCTCAATGGGGCATACACATGTTATTGGCATTAGAGTTGTTTTTGACTGTGGTTATGGCCGTTGAGGGCTTGGGGGTAGTTGCGTGCATTTTGTGTAGTTGGGGTGTGGATGCCATTACCCCCATGTTACGTAAGTTGTTTGTGTACTCACCAGGCTCTGGAAGTCCTTGAAATCCATGTACTCCCACCGGTGGAAGCAGGGCCATCACCTTCTCCTCCCAGGGATGGAAATGTACTGGTCTGCGGGGCCCACCCCCTCCAGTGATGTTGCTCTGGGCGTAGTCGTCATTCATTCTTCGCTTGACCACCCTCCGCAGATCGTACCACCTGGCTTGGCATTCAGTCCTGGTCCTTCTGATGGTTGCAACAGCATTCACCCTATCGACGATCCTCTGCCACAGGGGTGATTTTTCGGCTATGCTGGTCTGTCTGACCAATGTTCCAAACAGCTGTGGCTCAACTCTGATGACTTCATTGACAAGGATCTCCAACTCCTCCCCTGTGAACTTTGGATTCTTGTCTGTGGGCATGGTGTGGGGTGAGGGTGTGGATGGTTGTGGGTGTGTGGGTGTGAATGTGAAGTTGTGGGTCTCAATGTGAAGAGGGGGTATGTGTGAAGGAGGTTGTGTGAAGGTGTATATGTTAAGGTGGATGGGTGCAGCTGTTGGTGTGTGCTCTCTAGCTGCAGTGAGTCTGTTGAAAAGGCTCATGGTTTGTGTGTGTGGGCCCTTTTTATTGGTCCATTTGTGGGTGGGCCTCAGTTTGAATTTTTGGTGGGTGTGTTATAAGGGGTGGTTGTGAGTTTGCCCCTCTGTTTGCCTGTTTGGATGTGGCCAGGTCAGTCATTTCCATGTTTTGTGCACTGGAGACATGTTTTGTAGTGTTGTGCGAGTCGAATAGACCCTCCTTGTGCTGTTTTACATTGCCTATGTACGGTGCGTACATACGCGATGTTGGGGTACGCACCATACATACGCGATGATGTTGTTGTGGGATGCGTACATATGCGATGTTGGAGAACGCACCGTACATACGCGATGATGTTGTTGGGGGTGCCTACATACGCGATGTTGGGGTACGCACCGTACATATGCGATGATGTTGTTGTGAGGTGAGTACATACGCGATGTTGGGGTACGCACCGTACATACGTGATGATGTTGTTGTGAGGTGCGTACATATGTGATGATGTTGTTGTGGGGTGCGTACATACACGATGTTGGGGTACGCACCGTACATACGCGATGATGTTGTTGTGAGGTGCGTACATACGCGATGTTGGGTTAGGCACCGTACATACGCGATGATGTTGTTGTGAGGTGCGTACACACGTGATGATGTTGTTGTGGGGTACGTACATACGCGATGTTGGGGTATGCACCGTACATACACGATGATGTTGTTGTGGGGTGCGTACATACGCGATGTTGGTGTTCGCACCGTACATACACGATGATGTTGTTGGGTGCATACATACGCGATGTTGGGGTACGCACCGGACATACGCGATGATGTTGTTGTGAGGTGCATACATACGTGATGTTGGTGTACGCACCGTACATCCACGATGATGTTGTTGTGGGGTGCGTACATACGCGATGTTGGGGTACGCACCGTACATGCGCGATGATGTTGTTGTGTTGGGGTACGCACCGTACATACGTGATGATGTTGTTGAGAGGTGCATACATACGTGATGTTGGTGTACGCACCGTACATACACGATGTTGTTGTGGGGTGCGTACATATGCGATGTTGGGGTACGCACCGTACATACGCGATGATGTTGTTGTGTTGGGGTACGCACCGTACATACGTGATGATGTTGTTGTAAGGTGTGTACATACGCGATGTTGTTGTGAGGTGCGTACATATGCATGGGGGGCCTGTACGACTCGCACCCCGGGAACTACTTTTCCCGGGATACGAGTCGTACAAAGTTTGCTTTGTAGCAGGTAAAGTCATTCCCCGTGTACGGGACGTTTTCCATACGAATCCTAAATTGGAAAGCCTGTCCGGATCGTACTTGTACGGTCGGACTGTATTTCTAGGCTTCGTACGGAAAAGTGTCCAGGTCCGTCTCGTACAACTTTTCCCAATCGAATTTGTACGGATCGGGCCGATCCGTATGTATTTTTCCCGTACGAATCGTACTTCACGGGTGGGACGGGACTTGTACGATTCGTACGGGAAAAATTACGGATGCGAGTTGTACGGAAAAAAAAATACAGGATCGGAATCGGCCCCTTAGTCTATTTACTTCTTACCCTATAACACCACACAACTCACAACCCACATTAAAAATAAAAAAGTATTTGCATAATTAACATAATTAATTATCTATTAAACAAATATTATTAATTAAAAAACAAATTAAAACACATAACATTTAAGTAACTTTCAAACCTTTACACCTATAAGCTCCACAACCCACACCTAAAATCAAACTGTAAAAACAATTACCAATTTAAAAAATTTAAATTAAATAACTAGTATTTAACAACTAATTATAAAGTAAGTAAAATTAATTTACTCCTGACCCTTCAACCCTATAAACCCAAAACCACAACACAAAAAAAATTAAACAATAACCCTAAGTAATTATGAATGAATGAATTAATTAATATTAAACCTCAACTAATAATTAATTAAAAATAAATTACTTCCCACCCTTTACCCCTAAAAACTCCACAATCCACAAATAAAATTAATAAAACAATTTCCATATTAAATTATCAATTAATTAATTAATATAAATTAACAACTATGGGGCCGATTCCGATCCGTTAAAAATTATTTCCGTACGACTCGAATCCGTATTTTTTTCCGCACGAATCGTACAAGTCACGTACGACCCGTGAAGTACGATTCGTACGGGAAAAAGTACGTACGGATCGGCCCGCTCCGTACGAATCATAGCGGGAAAAGTTGTACGAGACCTACCCGGACACTTTTCCGTACGATTCGTAAAATGACAGTCCGAGCGTGCAAGTCCGATCCGGACCAGCTATCCGATGTACGAATCGTACGGAAAACGGCCCGTACACAGGGAATGACTCTACCCGCTACGAAGCGAAGTTGGTATGACTCGTAGCCCGGGAAAAGTTGTTCCCGGGGTACGAGTCGTACAGGCCCCCCCACCCCCCGTATGTACGCACCGTACTCCCACCCCCGTATGTACGCACCGTACCCCCACCCACCCCCGTATGTACGCACCATACTCCCACCGCCCGTATGTACGCACCGTACTCCCACCCCCGTATGTACGCACCGTACTCCCACCCCCGTATGTACGCACCGTTCTCCCACCCCCCCATATGTACGCACCGTACTCCCACCCCCCCATATGTACGGGGGGTGGAAGTACGGTGGGAGTACGGTGCGTACATACGGGGGTTGGAAGTACAGTGCGTACATACGGGGGGTGGGGGGGCCTGTATGACTCGTACCCCTGGGGAATCAGCTTTTACGGCTATTTTTGGCTCCCGTAAAAAAAGAGCCGTACGGTGTGCCGTAGGGACGGATCGTACTTGCTGGGCCGTAAAATGCTGCTTACATCCGTACGGATGGCGCGTACAGGCTGTTCCGGAGATGCTTCGTACTTTTTTTTTACCCGTACGGTCTTTTGTACGATTCGTACGGAAATCGGCTTTCTATACGAATCGTACTTCCTGGGTTGTACGGACAGTTTACCGGGTACGAGTCGTACAGAGAAAACGCTCCGTACGACAATTCGATTTTACCGGATCGGAATCGGCCCCCATGTATTAAATAAATAAAAATAAATTACTTCCTACCCTTTACTCCTATGAACCCCACAACCCACACCTAAAATTAATTACTCAATTACCACAATTAATTATCAATTATTTATTTAATATTAATTAACAACAAATTAATAATTAATTAAAAATAAATTACTTCACACCCTTTATCCCTATAAACCCCACAATCCGCACCTAAAATTAATTGCACAATTACCATAATTAATTATCAATAAATAATTAATATTAATTAACAACTAATTAATAATGAATTCAAAATAAATTAATTCCCACTTTATACCCAACAACCCACACATAAAATTTACCCCAAAAAAATTAAGATACAATTAACATTAATTTATTATAATTAAATTACTTCCCACCCTATTCCCCTATAAACCCACTACCCGCTACGAAACTAAAAAACACAACATGTAACTAAAATAAAATTATTATCTACTAAAAATGTAACACATATATCAAATAACATAAAGAATACTTATACAAAAAATTACATACATTTAAAATATTTACTAAAATACATGACACTAATTAAAAAATCGACATTTTATAATATATTT
The DNA here is from genome assembly GCF_964204655.1 of Triturus cristatus. Classification (NCBI taxonomy): domain Eukaryota; kingdom Metazoa; phylum Chordata; class Amphibia; order Caudata; family Salamandridae; genus Triturus; species Triturus cristatus. The sequence goes on along the minus strand of NC_140584.1, from coordinate 963,918,291 downwards.
TTGCAAACAATATTAATGACTTCTATATTTTTGAAATCGACATTTCTTACCTTAAAGTCGATATTCTTTACCATGATATTCTTACTGTCGATATTTCAGTGTCGTGATATTTAAAACTCAATATTAGTGTAAGTCGACATTTCCAACTTGATATTTGGACTGAATACCGCTTCAACGGGAAGTGGAAATGGCCATCACCACAGACTCCAGGGGTATAGTTAGCCTGCTGCAGAACATAGCTGACACATAAAATTGTCGTGTCTGCTGGCTCAGTGGACTAATGTGTCTACTGCAGGGGCCTGTTTTTGACCACATGGTAACAGGTTCAAATCCTGGCATGTCCACTCAGCCTTTCATCCATCTGAGGTCGATAAAATGAGTACCATTGAGTTGGGTAACAACAAACATCTGTTATTCAGCGCCAAGATACCCGTAGTGGTGAACGTGAGCTCTACATATACGCATGTTATGTTATGTTATCTGCTTCTTATGACCAGGCCCTCTAATTCCCTAAAGTAGTCCCGGACCCGATGCGGGTTGCTCCCTTTCTTGACTCAGTTCACCTGCCCTGCTTGTACGAGAGGGGAAGGGAGCTGCTCCAGGGAGCAATCTCTAAGGAGGAAATCATTCACATAATTTATAACCTCCCCTACCACAAAGTCACTGGGGAAGTCGACTTCCTGGCTGAATGTTAAAAGTGGACTAAAACTGAGGTGGTGGATTTCATCTACGATGCTTTTAAGTAGGCAGACCGTTCGGGTTTCCTGGGCCTTCTCTCTAACAAGGTCCTTATAATGGTCATCCCCAAGCCGGGGAAGGATCCCCTCCTCTGTGGTAGTTACCACCTCATCTTCCTCCTTAATGGCATTGTAAATCTTGGCCAGTATCGTGGGGGCTCGCCTCAAAAAGATATTTCTTCCCTGGTCCATCACTCACAGGTGAGGTTTGTTCCTGGTCGATCATCATGCATCCACATGCATACGCTGGCCCATGCAATCTGGCTGGCTGTGGACTTGCCAAGGAGGCCTTGACCCTGTCACTGGACGCTGAAAAGGAATTCACAGGGTAAAATGGGATTAACTGTTCACTGCTCTCTGGAAATTCGTACTCAGTAGAGACTTTCTCTCTAGGTTGCGCTGGCTCTATAATTTCCGCTTGCCCAGGTCAACTGCAGTAGTTTCCTTTCGGACCCTTTCCCGGTCTGCCAGGGGATGCGGCAGAAGTGCCCATAGTCCCCTCTGCTGTTTCTTCTGGCCATTGAACCTCTTGTGGCAGTGCTACGTCACTTGGAGCAGATTGTGGCCATCCCAACGCTGGGGGGACCCTCAGAACTCTATTTATATACAGATGATTTCCTCCTCACACTTTTGGTGCTGCCCACCCCGCTACCTGCATTAATGGAGGTGATCGACGGCTTCACTGTATTTCTGGATATCAGGTCAACTGGGAGAAGAGCGAGGCCTTGCCGCTTTCGAGGGTGACCACCTGCGCCCCCATCAATGAGTTTCCATTTCAGTGGAAGGCCTCACACCTTAAGTACTCGAGTATCTATGTCAACAGGGGATTGGAGTGCATTATTGCATGGCCCTGCAATTGGAGCAATTGGCATACATGCGCCTCTGAATCCGCGATCCCCCAATATGGGTCAAGATTGAGAATCAGATCATTACTGCCCAGCAGGCCTGCACGCCCTCTATATGCCCGACTCGCTGGAATAGGACTGGCAAACCCTATGACGCAGGCACACTTCAAAACCTGGGCGTAGGCTAATAGGCTCTTCTCTGTGGATGCTCATCTTCATTGATAAGACACCCATATGGCATAACGACGGTATCCGCTTGGGGGGGGCATGCACGACTGGACCCACTGGTGGACTGCGGAGATACACACACTGAGCCATTTGCTGTCCTAGGGGAAACATTTTGCAGTGCTCCAAGAAGAATTTGGCCTTCCTCCTACTTAACAGTGGCAATATATCCAGTTGCACCATTGCCTCACGAGCAAGCTGGGCCCCTAACCCTGGACCATTCCTCCCTGCCCGATGCTAGCTTATGTCAACACATGGGAGCGATTTAAAGGTGTGATGTCAGGCATGTATAGCCTGCTGATTTGCCACCTCTACTCCAAGCCACAGGAGGCACACCTGAAGGCGACCTGGCAGACTCACCTCCAGGTGGAATATGAACAAGATGACTGGGCATGGCTTTTGGTGAACCTGGGTCACGATCCATGGGATGCCAGGATGATGTTTCGCCTTTTTAAAGTCCTGCAGGGATGGCACTGGACGATTGGCTGGATTCCTGCCCCATTCCTCTTACTGGCGGTGTGGCCATGCCCACTGTGACATTGTGCACCTGCTTTATGACTGCCCGGACATCCACACTTTCTGGGACACTGTGGGATCTATACTGTGGGAATCCGCGACCGTCCCAGGACTGGTCCTACTTCATGGCATGGAGGCCTGCCCCAAGTACCCCATCACACCCGTGGATTGTTCACCACCACCCTGACAGTGGCAAAGATCTACATCCTGTGTCACTGGCGCACCTGCCGACACATGAGTAATGGCTTGCAGCTATATAGTAAACTGCCTCTTAAGAGAGGATTATCTACAATTTGCTTTACAGGGTTGGCACATTTATTCTCATCTGGTCTCCTTTCTTGAGGAAAGGCTGATGCCCGGAGCTGTGGACCACGACGCTTGCTGTTTGAGGGTTCGCTTCTCTACTCTCACCCCCACTGGTGGAGGTCTTCTGCTACACTCCCTTCCTGCAGACCCCATTTTTTCCCCCTTTACCTCTCCTTCTCAGCCCATTCCTCTCTTTTCTGCCCTCCTTCCTCTCCTTTCCCCTGCAGCACCCTCCACCCCCACTTTTTTCTCTTCCTCTACCTCTTTTCCTTTTCTTTCCCTCTCCCTTCTTCGCTATTCCCCTGCCCCCTGTGAATCCCCCCCCCCCCGCCTCTGTTTTCTGACATGGATGCATTCCTATGCTGCTTTTCTCAACTTCTGTCCCCTGTCTGCCCCTCTTTGAGGATTGCTTCCTGCTTTTCTGCTTCCACTCTATTCCACGCCTTCTACTCGCTCAAACCTACCCATTATTCCCTCATCTGGTGGTGCTCTTGTGTTCTCTTTAACGGTCATTGATGCACAGTGTATCTCTGTCTCTTTGGATTGCTGTAACCAAACTGTGTTTTTTGCATTGCTCTTCTTTTGCTGCTTCAATAACAAAAATCACAATGCAAAAGGAAAATAAAAGAAAATTAAATTAAAATACAAAATGGAGACACACCTACTTTGAGCCTCGTATGACCAATCCACATAGTACATAACTCTGGATGTCACAGGAAAATTGTTTTTGATGCAAAACATTTATGACACAAAGCAGACATGATTTGTGAATTTAAAATATCATTTTTAGAGTGTTTAAAACAAAACAAAAAATGTGTTCCCTAAAAGTGAGCAGTGGAAGGACACAAATAAATTGGCAATTTTCCAGGAGAGGGGCACACACAAGATGGAAAAGGCAAGCCATTAAATAAGAAGCAGGCAAATGAGAATGGCAGTAAAGCCATACAATGGTAAGCAATGGATGGCCTGCAAACACCTCTATGCTCTTGATAAGCCTGCAATGTGTCATTTACAACCAGACAGCTGTGCTGTCTGGTAGGCTCGACCTTAAAACGAGACAGTTAATCAATCACCATCTATCTGGGCACCTGAAGTGCAGGCAAAATTAATACCTGTGTTTTAAAGATAATATACAAATGCAAATTAAAAAGCACCCTTTTAAAGACCTTTGTCACTGAAGAGAAAGGACCTATTTTTAAGCTGATGTATACAATGTGCACATGCTTTGTGAAGTTTCTGTAAAGTGAAATGAGTCAAAGTATAAAATAGGCTGACTACTGCCGCATTTAATTGTGGTGGGCGGAAGCAAAAAGTGAATGACAGTTCAACAGATCAATAGATGAAGCCTGGTGACCTAAAGTCCCTCTATGTATATTATGTATGATTTTTCTGGAAACCACTAGTATGGTGAGACAAGAGACAGCTAAAGGTGACTACAAATCTAGACAGAAAAGGGAGTCTGTTTTGAAACAAGAGCTAACCTAGGCTTTAGAGCAGCTTGAACAATCTTTTACATATTCAGTGGAAAAACCAATAGCAAAAGAGCTGATTTTGATTTTAGCAGGTTCAGAAACAGGTGCAAAGGTATTAACTGAAAAATTAACTGAGATCAATTAAGCTCAAGTGACGAGCAATGGCAAGGACCTAACTCTGTTAACACTGGCAACCACATCCCACCCATAAATATCCCTTTCCAGGGTCGGCCTGGGCTGTACGGCAATCTGGCAGTGCCAGAACGGGTGGTCTGATAGGTCAGCGTGCAATCTTGGTTTTGGCAGTTTTTGGGACAGTTTATGGTCAGTAAGGCTGTTTTTTTCCTGTTGACTTCCCTGATATTATCACAAACATTTCCTAAACCAAACAGTGGGAGAGGAGTTGGCCTAAGGGCTAGGGCTTTCGATCTCGAATCTGGGGAACTGGGTTCGAGTCTCGGCAATGATGCTGAACATCCTGTGATTCTAGGCAAATCACTAAGGGGCATATTATCAAGGGCGGCATTAAAATTATCGCCGGTTTAGCGGCCAAAAACTGCCGCTAAAGCGGCGATAATGGGCTTGATAATATGCCCTAGAGAATTCCAATAGAAGCCCATGTTCACACTAGAACATGGGCTTCTATTGGAATTCTCTGCGGCATATTATCAAGCCCATTATCGCCGCTTTAGCGGCCGTTTTCTGCTGCTAGACTGGCAATAATTTTTAACGCAGTCCTTGATAATATGCCCTTTAACCTCCCAGCGCCTAACAAAAATAATAAATGTGTCCTCATGTAATGCAACTGGTGCTATGTAAAGTGCTCTGATACCCGATTCAAGTCAAGTTCGCACTATATAAAACTCTGTAAAATAAAAAATATAATAAATACAAATGCATGCAGTCTCTCATGTCTTGCAAAACAGCTATACGTCTTTCCAACTTCAAAAATGTCTCGATTTAAAAATGTGGGCCACTTTTTTACCTATCTGATTGGCTAATTTGACCCTTTTTATTTTGGTGCCCAGGGCCCATTTTCTGTCACAGGCGGACTATGTTCCTCTCAATAAGGCATGCCTAAATTACATGTCTATAAAATTAATTTGTCAGCTAAGAAAACTCCAGTAGCTCAGCTTCACAGACCTTTGCTTCCTAGTAGTAACCATGGACAAATATATAGTGGTGTGGTACATTGCACTGCCTGTTGTTTTCTCCGCATATGCAAAAGTTATTTGACCGAAGACCAGCTTGTTCAGTGCCCAACTATGACCTTGGAAACCAGTGATGCATCCCTCTTCAGGAAAGACCCATGCCAACCTCAGAGCCAATTACTCAGGGGCCGATTGCAGCATGGGAGCAGACCACTGGCTGAGCTCCTGCTGCATGTATTCATGTGCCGAGTGTTGGAACTGGTGCTTTCTGCAGGGTTACCCCTAAACTTTTTGCATTTCTCCGCCTATTTGTCTGACCTTTTTTTTGACGGCTTTAGAACTCTGGTAACTTTACCACGGCTAATAAGTACTAAAGTGCATGTGCTGTCTCCTCTGAACATGGTATGATTGGTTTACACCTGTTTGGCATATTTGATTTACTTGTAAGTCCCTTTTAAAGTGGTATCCCAAATACCCAGGGCCTGTAAATTAAATGCTACTAGTGGGCCTCCAGAACGGATTGTGCCACCCACACACGTAGCCATCAAACCTGTCTCAAGCCTGCCACTACAGGGTCTGTGTGCACACTTTACTGCTACTTTAACTTGAGATGTAAAACGGCTTACCAAGACTTGAGCTCCATTTTTAATACACATTGGTCACCCCTAAGGTAGGCCCTAAGAAGCCTGAATGGGCAGGGCGCTGTGTAAGTGAAAGGTAGAACATGTGCCTTTATCGGTGGCATGACAAACTGCCTATTTTGTTTCTCGCTGCTGTGAAGCCTACTCCTCTCATAGGCTAGTATTGCGAATTCCCTTATACATACTTTGGTGCCGATTCCGATCCTGTAAAACCCGGGTACAAATGGTCGTACGGAGCGTTTTCTCCGTACAGCTCGTACCCGGGAAATCCACCGTACAAACCAGCAAGTACGATTCGTACAGAAAACCATTTCCGTACGAATCGTAAAAAACACCGTGCAGCTAAAAAATACATACAATTCCGATCCTGGACAGCGCGTACGCGACGTCCGCACGGAGTCTGGCAGCGTTTTACGGACCAGCAAGTACGATTCGTACCCACAGCACTCCGCACGGCTATATTTTTATGGGAGCCAAAAAGTGCCGGAAAAGCTAAGTACACCGCGATGCACGAGGAAAAGGGGGCCTGGTACGCGCCGTACCCCCACCCCGTGTAGGTATGCGCGGTCCCCCCAACCCCGTAGGTACGTGCCGTACCCCCACCCCCACCCCCGTAGGTACGCGCCGTCCCCCCACCCCCGTAGGTACGTGCCGTACCCCCACCCCCACCCCCGTAGGTACGCGTCGTACCCCCACCCCTGTAGGTACGTGCCGCCCCCCCACCCCGTAGGTACGCGCTGTCCCCTCACCCCTGTAGGTACGCGCCATCCCCCCACCCCCGTAGGTACGTGCCGTACCCCCAGCCCCGTAGGTACGCGCCGTCCCCCCACCCCTGTAGGTACGCGCCATACCCCCAGTGCTATGCGCTGGGGGTACGGCGCGTACCTATGGGGGTGGGGGGATGGCGCGTACCTACACGGGGTGGGTGTATGGCGTGCACCTACAGGGGTGGGGGGACGGCTCGTACCTACGGGGGGTACGGTGCGTACAGGTGCAGGGCTGTGCTACGGTGCGGAGGGGGGGTACGGTGCTGACATACGGGGGTATGGGGCTGACATGTGCGGGGTGAGGGGGGCTGTACGACTCGTATCTGGGCACAAGTATACCCGTGTACATGTAGGCTACAGCGTTCGCTCTGTACGGGGCATTTTACATGTGGTTGTGTATTCGGACGGGCGGTACGGATCGTACTTGCGCGCTCGGACTTCTGTCTTACGATTTGCACGTAAAAATGTCCAGCTCCCTGTTGGACACTTGTCCCGAAGCTATTCGGACGTAAAAATTTATGGCTCCCTCTCGGACCATTTTCCCGACGCAATTCGTATGTATTTTTCACGTACGAATCGTACTTCGCAGTTTGTACGGTACTTGTACGATTCGTACGTAAAAATATACGGATACGAGTCGGACGGTAAATTTTTTTCACGGATCGGAATCGGCACCCTAATGTTGTAATTCCTGATCAGAAAGGAGTGGCGTTGCCATGTTTGGTATGTTTAGAATAGTAGTGATAAATCCTGCTTACTGGTGTAGATTTTACATTACTATTTTAGAAATGCCACTTTTTCTTTAGAAAGAAAGTGGCCATTACTCTGTACTTATGACTCTTTGTGCTTTGCAGCCTGACTCTTATACACATCTAGGGCTGGGTGACAGTTACACTAAGAGCTAAATTACTATCTCTCGACTGCCCTATTACAATAGGGGCAGTCGGACCGACGTTTCCTGGCGGTGTAGCGGTGGTGTAGCGGCATCAATATGTTTGGAAGGACTGCCGCAGTCCCACCAAGCATATTAGGAGTTTACACTCCGCCAGGGTTTTCATGGTGGTTCCTCCTCCATGAAAACTCTGGCAGAGCAACAAAGAGCACCCTCCAGGGCCCCCTGGTGCCTCACGCCCTATGGATGCACATAGGGAGGCACAACACATGCCCCCCTGTGTTCATGCACACCAGTTCCTGCACGGCATAGACTTTTTAGTCTATGCTGTGCAGGAACTGTTTTTGGTGTTCCCATTATGATGCCCATTTTTAGAGGCACCACTGTGGGAATGCCCCCCCCCCCCCCAAAAAAAAGCCCGCCAGACAGGAGGGAACTCTTAATCTGGTGGGCAGCCTGACCACCGCTTTGGCAGTGCTGTGACGGGGCGGACTCGGCACTGCACCTCCAAAGTCGTAATAAGGCCCAGTGCGTACTTTCCAGGCAGCCACGACACAGGAAGGGCTGCGTGTGACAGGGTTTACATATGCAATCATCTGCATACTGATGGTCTATCGGGCTGGGAGAGGGAAATGGAGAGGTCGTTCACACTTTACATTTATATAGATTGTGTTCTGCCCTCAACACAAAGGGCTGATTTAGCTAATGCTGAAGTCTGAGCCAGGGCTGGGTTCAAAGGGATCGCTGTGCACTTGAAAGAGTTCCTTTGAGGTCACCCCTTGATCAAATACAATTTTGAGTATAAGTACAGGGGCTCTGACCCCATTATTTTAGACACCGGTTGGGGATTGTAGCCAGATGCTGCTGTATTTACACACTGCACATTGCCAGAGGACTGCTGTGCTGCCAGGAGGAACCGCCATTTGCACTATCTGCTTTCTTGCACTGACCTGCTGCCTGCTGGCTACTGGGTTGCGGGAGGGCCTGCCACTCTGCAAATTCCACCTTATGCGCTGGCCTGCTGCCTTCTTACCTCTCTATACCCCAGTGTCTCCAAGGGCTTAGTGGCTTGATCCCCTGTTCTTCCCTGAGGTCTCTGAGATATCAAAAACCTCAGGCCTGCTTTAAATCCAGCACCACAATGTCCAGCCAAAGTGAGTACTCCGCTTCATGGGTGTGTGTCTTAATGCTGCTGGCCTTGCTGATGAGTGAGTGCGGTGCTCACCTCAGCCATATGCTCCATCTCACACGTGTGTACTCCTTGGTACACACCAGCTGGAGGATAAGTTTTTTCCCACCGTGGAGAGTGCCCAGACAGCAGTGCCTGACCAGGCAGGTCAGGCGCTTTTGCGTGGAGCAGGGTGTGGAGTGAGGTCCCCCCTATGGGGGTTAGAGGACTCCCGAGTGGTTACCCCTATGTCCAGGTACTGTGAGGGAAGAGAAAGTGATCCCCTTCTTCAAAAGGGGAGTGATATGCATTGGTTTGTTGGCAGCTGCACTGCACGCTCACAAGCAGCCTCATTCGTCTATGCGCAGGGGACCCAACGAGGTTCCCCTGCTGGAATTTGCAGTTTGTGCCTCCCCCCCATTTACTGGGTAAAATGTCCATTGGGGGCACTTGTTCGGTTATCAGGCATCACAGGGTGTTGTCCCCACCTTCAGAAGACGATGATCGGAAGAATACCATGGAATGTGTAGTAGTCTCACATGTACCCCAGCGCCCTACTCTGTTTCATAAAGGCATTTTTTTCAGTTAGTTCAGGGTGATTACCATATCCCTGCTGATAGGAGGACAGGTGTTCCTAGATCCATGTTTCCTTCATGTTACTGATGTGTTTATGGGGAAATTTGGGGATGTATGTGTTTCCCCTAACCAAACTGCTGCATTTCATGCACTTATATCAAAATAATGTTTGTCGTCTTTATTCTTTCATTGCCAGGTTAAGGAGTACTATCTCAAGATTTGCATAGAATGCACATTAGTTATGATTCATGCCATACTGTATATTTATATAATCCTAGTGTGTTGAATTGAATTGAATTGAAGAGTCTCTTATATAGCGCATGGCTACTTGAAAGCATCCCAGCGCTCAACAAAGGGTAACCCAAGGACAAAAGGAGCACCGTTAACTAGTTTTAAAGTATACCACAGCAGAGACTGTGCAATAGCGGCATGCAACCAGTAGCAAACAGCGTTTCCCACACCCAAGGGTGCCTTGTTCAGCAAATGTTTTATGCATTGCCTCTTATGATAAACCTGACTGCTCCACACCAAGCTACTTGAGGGAGAGCACAGGTTATCTTTGGTGTGTAATTTACTTGCCCTGACTAGAGTGGTGAGTTATACCTGGTTTAGGTGCATACCCTATGTCAAATGAAAAGATCCCCTTGGGTTCCTTTTTGAAGCATACACCAAATCACTCTCATACACTCAATAGAACTAAATATCCGCACCAAACAGAGTCCGAAAATACAATATGTAGAAAATATATAATGTGTTCTTTATTTATATCATAAAATCTTTAAAAACATACCATCCATATAACAAATGGGAGAACCTAATGATCTTTAAGGAAGTAAACAGACAGCAATGTATTGTCTATCAAAGGCACTCAAAATACATGAACCTAGATGATAATGTTCATAGATGGATATACAATGAGCATTTTATTTTCTTCTTTTGCTCAAGTCCAATGTTGTCACCAATGCCTTCGTGAGCCAGAGACTCCTTTGTTTCAGCAAATTGTTGTGTGAATCCTTCCTACAGATTTATAAAAAGAGCGTTGCGTTTCGGTGGTATTTTATAATTCCCCACCTTCTTCAGGCTAGCAAATACTCATAGCAAATCTCCCAAATAACTGTATCTAAAAACAATATAAAAAAATACATATAAGATATTTTTGCACAAACTGCAATTCAAGTCCTTATTTAAATTTCATGTTATTTACCCATTGTATGTCATAATGTCATTTATTTGCAAGAAAATAACAATTTCTTAATAATAAAAAAATCATAAAATAAATACTTCCAATATTGTACTCTCGGACTCAAAATTGATGCTCCCCATATTAGTTCATAACCAACTGACTCTCACTCATATCCACACATTTATCATACACATATTGTTTTCTATTCCCAAGAAAACTACCCATCTGTTTTAGGGTAGACCGGAGGCTTAGATATCTCTCCTTAATCAATAAGAGCTTCTCAGCACAGAATATACCTGTTAGAAAACCCACTCCCACACCGGAAGGGTGGTAGTGTTCTCCCAGACATACACTGTGGTAGCTTGGCTCGAGTGGTCAGGGATCAGGCACCGTGCTAAGCATAACCATGCGTGCATCCGTTCCAAAAACGACACTACACCTTAAAAATTATACTGAAAATATATCTCTTTATCTTCTTTTCTCTTAGTTGCTGATTAAATAAATAATAATACAATCACAGTACACAAGGCTTTTCCTGTGGAAGGGTACGTCAAATAAATACTATCTTAACGATTCAATAAATAAGGTAGATCATAAATAATCAAGGCATAAATATAAGTGCATTACATGAAAGGCAATTAAATATTATAAGGCAATAAATACTGCGAGACAATAAATACTGTGCGACAATAAATACTGTGAAACAATAAATACTGTGAGGCAATAAATACTGTAAGGCCATAAATAGAATGAATACAATAAATACAGTGCTCTCAATAAATAATAAAAGCCAACTGTGACACTTGAAAATCAGTTCACATTCCTGAGGTACTATGGGATGATTTGACCCAATCCCAGCTTGTAGAGTTTTGGATGACCTGAGGGATTTACTACTTGGCTTGGTCAAGGCTGAGGCCTAAACTGAGGTAGATCAAGGGGGGATCTAGAGATCTGGCTCTCCCACACTACACAACCCCTCTGTATTAGTCTCAGCTCTCCCCTGGCACTATCAAGCTGGTTCCAGCACCTCTCTAGCCTCTAGGATGGTCTCTTAGGGCTTCACAGGGCCTTAGGCGCCCTCTATTCCACTTACTGCCCTTTTTATGAAGTTCCGACGCCGCTGGAGTCGTGTCGACGCCGTGAGGCGGTTCCGGTTCGATGTCGGCGGCCTCGGCTCAATGACAGTTCTTGTCGACGCCGGTAGGCGGTTCCGGTTCGATGTCGGCGGCCTCGGCTCGATGTCGACCTCCGGTTCGATGACGTCGGGCGGCCTCGGCTCGATGTCGACTTCCGGCGGCTCCGGAGTGCGATCTCCACTCCCGACCTCCGGTGCTCCTTTCCTCGGGTTCCGGCGACTCCGGAGTGCGACCTCCACTCCCGACCTCCGGCACAATTCTCTTCAGGTTCCGGCGACTCCAGAGTGCGATCTCCACTCCCGACCTCCGGCACGATTCTCTTCAGGTTCCGGCGACTCCGGAGTGCGACCTCCACTCCCGACCTCCGGCACGCTTCACCTCGGTCTCCGGCGACTCCGGAGGGCGGACTTCACTCCCCCGTCGACGCCGCTCACTCGACCTCGGGTGACTTCCTCCTCGACCTCTGGTACTCTCCACGACCTCCGTCGGCGCCCTCTCTCGCTCTCTGGCGGCTCCGGGTACGACGTCTGCTTTCCAGTCAGCGCCGCTTCTCCACCTCGGGCTCCAGGTCTCCAGGCTTCACGACGTTGGACTTCAAGAAGTTACCAGTAACCAGGTCAGGAACTTGCTGTTCTTTACTTTTAAGGCCTGTTCCTGCTGTCCAGGTCCTTAAGATGGTTTTCTCTTGCTTTCTCCCACACAGGGCTCCAGGCTGGGCTCAGTCAGTAGGGACTAGTATCAAGGGTGGGTTTATGGACCCCACTCCAGGCACAAGTTTCCACCCCTGCTGCCTCACTCCTTCCTCCTTCAGGTTTCTGCTCCTCTCTCTTCACCAGTCAGGTGCCAACTGCCAGCTCCAACTGTCAACTCTGACTTAGCTTCCCAACATTCTAAACCTGCCTCACACTGTCACAGGGTTCTGGAATGTTCTGGAAGGTGCTGGTAGGTTCCAGTGATGTCACAGGTGACAATGGGTGGCCTCCATTTTGTGCTCCAGGTCCTCAGACAGAAGTTCCAGGGGTAGATAAAATGGCTCCCTGAATCTGCATCAATACTAAAAAGTCTGGTGGTTCCCAAAAAGGAAAAAATACTAACAGGGTTTGAGGCAAAAGTGGGACAAAATAAATAATGATGAGGAGGGACCACCCAAAGGGCTGACAGGTCTAACACGCGTCCCCCCCAGCTGAAAGTGGGGAGAGCTACCCAACCCCTTGGGAGTTCTCATCACTAAGGCGGAAATACCTTGAGAGACCGTCTGCATTGGCGTGGTCCACTCCAGGCCGATGTTCCACCTGAAAGTCCATTCCCTGTAGGGAGATAGACCACCTCAACAACTTGGGATTCTCCCCCTTCATCTGCATCAGCCAACGAAGGGGTCTGTGGTCGGTCTGAACTAGGAAGTGCGAGCCAAACAGGTATGGCCGCAACTTCTTCAGAGCCCATACCACTGCAAAGGCTTCACGCTCTATTGCACTCCACTTCTGTTCCCTGGGAAGTAGTCTCCGGGATAGGAAGACCACGGGTTGATCCAGACCCTCTTCATTGAGTTGCGATAACACTGCCCCAATGCCATGTTCTGATGCATCTGTCTGGACAATGAACTTCTTGGAAAAGTCTGGGGCCCTTAAGACCGGGGCCTCGCACATGGCTTGCTTCAGCTTGACGAAGGCCTGCTGACAAGCCTCCGTCCAGACTACCCGTCGAGGTTGTTTCTTGGACGTAAGCTCCGTGAGGGGGGCCACGATGGTACCGTATCCCTTCACGAAGCGGCGGTAGTATCCGGTGAGGCCCAAAAATGCTCGGACCTCAGTCTGTGTCTTGGGGGGTTCCCAGGCCATGATGGCCTCGATCTTGGCCTGGAGGGGTTGCACCGCTCCCCTACCCACCAAGTGTCCAAGGTACACTACCGACCCCTGCCCGATCTGGCACTTGCTGGCCTTGATCGTTAACCCAGCTTGTCTCAGGGCCTGGAGAACAGCTTGCAGGTGACGCAAGTGATCCTCCCAGCTGTTACTGAAGACGGCTATGTCATCCAGATAAGCAGCAGAGAAACTCTCCATTCCGGTGAGGATCTGGTTTACCAGGCGCTGAAACGTGGCAGGTGCGTTCTTGAGCCCAAAGGGCATCACACAGAACTGGTAGTGGCCATTGGGCGTGGAGAAGGCTGACCTTTCCCTTGCTCCATCGGTCAAAGAGATCTGCCAGTACCCAGAAGTAAGGTCAAAGGTACTTAGATATTGGGCAGCTCCCAGCCGGTCAATCAATTCATCCGCCCTAGGGATCGGATGAGCATTAGTTTTGGTTACTGAATTCAGTCCCCGGTAGTCCACACAGAACCTCAGTTCCGGTTGGGCACCCGGTGGTGCAGCTTTTGGTACTAACACCACCGGACTGGACCAGGGGCTGCTGGAAGGTTCGATCACTCCTAGCTCCAGCATCTTAGTGACTTCACTGTTAATGCTGGCCTTCACCTTGTCTGACATCCGGTAGATCTTGGACTTCACAGGTGGGCTGTCTCCTGTGTCCACGTCATGGACGCACAGGTGAGTCCTACCCGGAACAAGGGAGAACAACGAAGAGTACTGTCCCAGGACCTGGCGGCAGTCCTCCTGCTGTTCAGGAGTTAGAGATGGGGAGAGAATCACTCCCTCCACCGACCCATCCTTCTCTTGAGACGCAAACAAATCGGGGAGAGGCTCGCTTTCCACGTCCTCTGCTCCGTCAGTCACCATCATCAAAATGACTTCGGGCCTCTCGTGGTGGGGTTTGAGGCGGTTGGCATGCAGCACCCGTAGGGGCTGACGAGGGGTTTTAAGATCCACCAAGTAGGTAGCCTTACCCTTCTTCTCCAACACCTCAAAGGGTCCTGACCAGCGATCCTGGAGGGCGCTAAGCTCTCCCGGTTCGATCACCCACACCTTCTGGCCAGGCTCCAACTCCACCGGGTGAGCGTTGTGGTCATACCACGCCTTCATGACTGCTTGGCTGGCCTCCAAGTTGTCAGAAGCTTGCTTCCACAACTTAGCCATTTGGCTTCGGAAGGCCAGCATGTAGCTCACCACGTCCTGGGGAAGCTTCCTGGGAGTTCTCTCCCATCCGTCTCTCACCAGGTTGAGAGGTCCACGTACAGGGTGCCCATACAAAAGCTCGAGGGGCTGAAGCCCACTCCCTTCTGTGGCACTTCCCTGTAAGAAAAGAGTAGACAGGGTAGGAGGACGTCCCATTTCCTCCGCAGGCTTTCAGGCAGACTTCTGATCATGCCTTTCAAGGTTTTGTTGAACCTCTCCACCAGACCATTGGTCTGGGGTTGGTAAGGAGTGGTGAACCGGTATGTCACTCCACACTCCTTCCACATCGCCCGCATGTACGCTGACATGAAGTTGGTCGCCCTGTCGGACACAACTTCCTTGGGAAAACCCACTCGGGTAAAGATTCCCATCAGGGCCCTAGCCACAACAGGTGCTGTCATGGTCCTCAGAGGTATTGCCTCTGGGTACCGTGTGGCATGATCCACCAGAACCAGGATAAACCTGTGACCAGCTGTAGTAGGTGGATCTAACGGACCCACAATGTCGATGCCCACCCTTTCAAAGGGGGTGCTAACGACAGGAAGTAGTTCCAGGGGAGCTTTCAGCTTCACCCCTGTTTTCCCACTGGCTTGGCAAGACACACATGTCCGGCAGTAGGTATCGGACGACACTTTCATTTGAGGCCAATAAAAGTGTGGGACAAGACGGGCGAAGGTCTTGTCTTGCCCCAGGTGTCCTGCCAATGGGATCTCGTGAGCCAACTCCAGAAGGAAGGCTCGATAACGTTGAGGGACTACCAAGGCTCGTGACGATCCATGTAGGGGTGCCTTGGGTTCACTGTAGAGGAGGCCATCCTCCCAGTAAACACTGTAGTTCCCTTCAACGTTCCCTGCTGCCTGGGCTTCGGCCTGTCGCCTCAGTCCCTCAAGGGTAGGGCACTCCTGCTGGCCCTGGCAGAATTCCTCCCTGGACGGGCCTCCCTCCACGTGCCACTCGGCCGGGATGGGTAGGTCCTCCAGTTCGGTGACATCCCCCACCGCAGACTCCTGGTCCACCACCTCCGGTGGCCTATCCGTCCTACGGGGGGCGGACGCCGAGGCAGGCTCCTCCTGTCCTCGGTTCTTCCCTTGACTGGCAGCTGGCTGGGCCTTTGTTCCAGGCTCCAGCCGAAACGAACTCCCTCTCCAGGTAGTCGCAGACCCTGTGCTCACACAGGCCCAGTCAGGTGTACCCAGCATCTCAGTATGAGTCCGGTATTCCACCTCTTTCCAAGCATTGTGCTCCATGTCATTCCCTAGCAGACAATCGACTGGCACGGCAGGGCTTACGGCAACTCAAAGTGAACCTGCAACCCCTTCCCATTCAAAGGGAACCTCGGCCACCGGATAGTGGCCCATTCTGCCGTCAGCCATCGCGGCAGGGTGGAGTACATCGGGAATCACCTGCTCTGGAGACACCAGTTGGCTACGTACCATAGTCATACTGGCTCCTGTGTCTCTCAGAGCCTCCCCCCTTTGGCCGTTGATGGTGACCCACTGCCCATACTTTGCGGTATTTGCGGGCACCTGGATCTTAGGAACCATCTCCCGTTCTCCCAGGGACACTAAAGTGACACCCGCCCACTCCCTTCCCTTAATTAAAGGCATCTCCTCCCCGAGCACTACACTAGCTACTCCGGGGGTCTTTCCTCCAATGGGAGGGGGTGGTCGTTTTGGGCACTTCGCATCTCCCTTATAGTGTCCAACGCCACCGCACTCGAAGCAATGGACAACCCTTGGCTGCTGACTCTGGCCAGGATTAGGGTTTCTGGGTGGGTTAGCCCTAGGGGTGAATCCTGTTCCCTTACCTTGGAAATTATTTTGGGGGCCTTTGGAGAACTCCTTTTTCTTTTCCCCTCCCTCTTTCTTCTGGGGGGCGCCCCGTCCGGCCTTTTGAGTATCTCCTCCAGTCCCCCTTGTGGACACCCGGGTACTAGCCCAAATGTCCGCCTCCTCAGCAAGCTTCCAGGGATTGGTCAGCTTGCTATCCACCAGGTGTTGACGCAGTTCAGGGAAACATTTTTCAAGCAGGTGTTCCTTCAGTACTAAATCAAACAACCCCTCGTAGTTCCTCACTTCACTGCCCTGAATCCAACCCTCTAATGCCTTCTTTGCATAATCCAGGAAGTCCACCCAATTCTGTGTGCCCAGTTTGTGGCTACCCCGGAACTTCTGTCTGTATTTCTCGGGTGTTAGTCCAAACTTTCGTATGAGTGCCACTTTCATGGTGGGGTAGTGGGTCTGCTCATCCTGCTCTAGGGCCAATAATGCATCCCTACCAGCTGGAGGCATGTACCTGTACAATCCCCCTCCCCAGTACTTCTCTGGAACCCCATGGGCTCTTAATGAGACCTCATAGGCCGCTAGCCACTTGGCAATATCGTCGCCCACACCATAGCTAGCCACTATGTCTTTCGGCAAATAGGGTTTGGGTTCCCTGGTGAACTCTCTTTCTTCGCTGCCACCATTAGGAATAGGGTGTGCCCCGGCTCGTAGGATCTGAAGATCTATCTCTTTCAGCCTTAGCTCATGAGCCATCCTCTGTTCCTCCTTCTCTTTCTCCAGCCTTGCTAAGTCCCATGTGAGCTGTCTTTTCTCCCTCCGGTCTGTTAACTCCACTTCAGACAAGCCACCGCTAGAGGCACTGCTGCCCTTCCTAGAAAGTGTCCTGGGCCCCGCTAACAGGTTCCCCACCTCAGGTTGGTACAAACCAGCTCCCTCACTGTCGGGCTCTCTATCCCTGTCCTCCTCCTCAGCCTTGCCTTCTCGTCGTGCCTCCCCCCAAGCCCTTAAGCTGGTTTGGAGTGCACCCTTCTTTGCTCCTGGGGGACAATACACCCCCTCCCGCTGACAAAACTCCCTGAGTTGGGCCACAGTATAGGTTTCCAGGTCTTCTAGCACAAACTCCATTTTGCCCACTCAGGTCAGAGGACAGTTTTTTGCAGAAGCTTTGCAGGGGGGTACCTTTTATAATACCTCCTCCCACCACCAGAGTAAATTTGGAAAAAACAAAAACTCACAATTAGGAAGGCCGCTTGGAGAAAACTCCCGGTGTAGGCCTATGGACTACCCACAGTTATTGTCGAGTATACGTAGGCACAGCTCAATCCCACCACTGAACACCAATTATGTTAGAAAACCCACTCCCACACCGGAAGGGTGGTAGTGTTCTCCCAGACATACACTGTGGTAGCTTGGCTCGAGTGGTCAGGGATCAGGCACCGTGCTAAGCATACGTCATACCCACACAATAACCATGCGTGCATCCGTTCCAAAAACGACACTACACCTTAAAAATTATACTGAAAATATATCTCTTTATCTTCTTTTCTCTTAGTTGCTGATTAAATAAATATTAATACAATCACAGTACAAAAGGCTTTTCCTGTGGAAGGGTACGTCAAATAAATACTATCTTAACGATTCAATAAATAAGGTAGATCATAAATAATCAAGGCATAAATATAAGTGCATTACATGAAAGGCAATTAAATATTATAAGGCAATAAATACTGCGAGACAATAAATACTGTGCGACAATAAATACTGTGAAACAATAAATACTGTGAGGCAATAAATACTGTAAGGCCATAAATAGAATGAATACAATAAATACAGTGCTCTCAATAAATAATAAAAGCCAACAGTGACACTTGAAAATCAGTTCACATTCCTGAGGTACTATGGGATGATTTGACCCAATCCCAGGTTGTAGAGTTTTGGATGACCTGAGGGATTTACTACTTGGCTTGGTCAAGGCTGAGGCCTAAACTGAGGTAGATCAAGGGGGGATCTAGAGATCTGGCTCTCCCACACTACACAACCCCTCTGTATTAGTCTCAGCTCTCCCCTGGCACTATCAAGCTGGTTCCAGCACCTCTCTAGCCTCTAGGATGGTCTCTTAGGGCTTCACAGGGCCTTAGGCGCCCTCTATTCCACTTACTGCCCTTTTTATGAAGTTCCGACGCCGCTGGAGTCGTGTCGATGCCGTGAGGCGGTTCCGGTTCGATGTCGGCGGCCTCGGCTCAATGACAGTTCTTGTCGACGCCGGTAGGCGGTTCCGGTTCGATGTCGGCGGCCTCGGCTCGATGTCGACCTCCGGTTCGATGACGTCGGGCGGCCTCGGCTCGATGTCGACTTCCGGCGGCTCCGGAGTGCGATCTCCACTCCCGACCTCCGGTGCTCCTTTCCTCGGGTTCCGGCGACTCCGGAGTGCGACCTCCACTCCCGACCTCCGGCACAATTCTCTTCAGGTTCCGGCGACTCCGGAGTGCGATCTCCACTCCCGATCTCCGGCACGATTCTCTTCAGGTTCCGGCGACTCCGGAGTGCGACCTCCACTCCCGACCTCCGGCACGCTTCACCTCGGTCTCCGGCGACTCCGGAGGGTGGACTTCACTCCCCCGTCGACGCCGCTCACTCGACCTCGGGTGACTTCCTCCTCGACCTCTGGTACTCTCCACGACCTCCGTCGGCGCCCTCTCTCGCTCTCTGGCGGCTCCAGGTACGACGTCTGCTTTCCAGTCAGCGCCTCTTCTCCACCTCGGGCTCCAGGTCTCCAGGCTTCACGACGTTGGACTTCAAGAAGTTACCAGTAACCAGGTCAGGAACTTGCTGTTCTTTACTTTTAAGGCCTGTTCCTGCTGTCCAGGTCCTTAAGATGGTTTTCTCTTGCTTTCTCCCACACAGGGCTCCAGGCTGGGCTCAGTCAGTAGGGACTAGTATCAAGGGTGGGTTTATGGACCCCACTCCAGTCACAAGTTTCCACCCCTGCTGCCTCACTCCTTCCTCCTTCAGGTTTCTGCTCCTCTCTCTTCACCAGTCAGGTGCCAACTGCCAGCTCCAACTGTCAACTCTGACTTAGCTTCCCAACATTCTAAACCTGCCTCACACTGTCACAGGGTTCTGGAATGTTCTGGAAGGTGCTGGTAGGTTCCAGTGATGTCACAGGTGACAATGGGTGGCCTCCATTTTGTGCTCCAGGTCCTCAGACAGAAGTTCCAGGGGTAGATAAAATGGCTCCCTGAATCTGCATCAATACTAAAAAGTCTGGTGGTTCCCAAAAAGGAAAAAATACTAACAGGGTTTGAGGCAAAAGTGGGACAAAATAAATAATGATGAGGAGGGACCACCCAAAGGGCTGACAGGTCTAACAATACCTCACTTGTATTTCTCTGTGTGGGGGGACACAGTCTCCTACCTAAAAAGATATATATATATGTATTTTATAATCACTGCCACAAAGTGTTTTATAATTCAAATTCAAATGTAGTTATAATCCTCCAACATCTGTATGATAGAGGAATAATCATCGTCTTTTTTTGTCTCCCCCCTCCATCTTTGTACCTTTCATAGAATCTTCAAAGGTATCATTAATGTTTGAATCAACCGACTAAGAATTATCGATGGGGGGCCCAGCCTCTTCCGCTAAACTGCAAGATAAACAATTAGTTAGCCCTTATTAAATCTAACATAGCGTGTGGCGGTTTAATAACAAAGAGAATATCTTTTGTGTATGTATATATATATTTGTATATATATACATGTTTATGTCTAACAATTAGTGCCTGTTGTTCGGGTCCAAACTTATGTAACCACAGGAGCTATGGTCATCACTGAAAACCTATGTAGCCACAATCAAACTTCATTGGTTATATTTTAATGTTCTTCATACGATCTACCTGTTAAAAAAATCATAATAACCCAATGAGTCTAAATTGTATAGGGCTTAATGCATTTACCCAATTACAGTAATGAAACTGATTGTCCTGTTTATTCTAAGAATCAAGGGTGCGTTTAGAATTGATGTCACTATTATCACAGCTCGGGCATCAAAATCCCGATATTATTGGGGGCATGGACCAAATCACAATACCCACACACAAAAATGTATTTTAGTAGACGAGAGACAAAAACTTTAACGTTCTCGTGTGTCAGCATTAATATAAAAGGTGCGTTCCAAACTGTCTTGCCAAATAAGATAGACTAAAATCTGAATATGGGCAAACTGTAACTTAATTCCCACTATTAGAACTGGGCCTGCTCAACACAACTGACACGAACCGAGTGGGCACATACACGCATATCAGCAATAACTTACCGGGACTGAAAAGTCTCACGGCCTGCTCCTATTCTCTGTACGTAACTATAGTGAAACTGACCCCGTTCCACTGCCGTTTATAAAGTGCTCATTGCTTCCGCCAACAATAAAGTTGTCAAGATAGAAAGAGGACTAATCGACTTAGGCAGATCCGCCATCTTTGAATGGATTATATCATTCTGATATAATATGACCTCTAGATCATATGAGGGGAAAACGGACTAATCAACTGAGCCGGATCCGCCATTTAAAAGTGGTTCAATCTGTATAACTCATATTGGTGAGCCTACTGGCCATGCTGATATAATATGACCCCTAGATCATATAAGGGAAAAACGGACTAATCAACTGAGCCGGACCCGCAATTTAAAAGTGGTTTAATCTGTATAACGCATATTGGTGAGCCTACTGGCCAGTGTAATAGACGCCAATACGGAATATACGATTTTATTAATTAAAGCGTTTGCCCAGACATGGCTACTGGCCTTACTGTGCCACTGGATCCAAGATAACCTGGCTGATGAGGGGGCATGCCCCAAAACCGACCCCAGGATGCTTGTTTCCAGTCCAGGGAGGACCTGGCTTGCAAGTTCGGCTGGACTGTTACCATGAGGCACAGTGTCAAGACTGATTTGCATATGGCTGGGTTGAAACTTGGGTGGCATGGTGAGCAAAAGTACAATGGATTTAACCCAGATCTCTTGACTGGGGGTGAATGTTTGATTTGCTCTGCATTCCAATCATCATCTGAGTGTCTTTTGCCAAAGTGTGCCGGCAAGCATCCCCTTGTCAACTGTTATGGAGCAACAGGTCTATCCAGTCCCGTCGAAGGACAATGGCAACAACAGTTAAGGTAAAAAGGGAATCAGTGGACTAACAGGCCACTGGGTTCAGGGGTGTCCCAGAGGGACAGGGATCTGGGTCGAAACGCTTGTATGCCCATTAATATGGAGCCTTTTGATATTGTGGTTGGGGTTATACAATAATGACAAGGATGCCCTTGGCACCAGAAATGACAATGGGACCCAGCACGGTACAGTCATTTTTGGGCATTGAGATTGATTTGGTAGCGAAAGAGGCTCGCTATGCAATGCTAGACATGCACAAAGTTACGGTAAAAGAAGTGCAAGTACTTCTGGGTCCTCTCAATTTTGCTTTCAGGGTAGTGAGAGCTGGGAGGACATTCTGTAGGAGGTTGGGGGTATCATTGTCAGGGTTGCATTTGCCGCATCACCATGTTAGGTTAGCAGCAGGGACCATATAGGATTTGAGGATGTGGGTTTTTTCCTGGAATCCAGTAACGGGGTCCCCGTGGTGGTACCAGCAGAGTTGGTATGGGATGTGCAAATTTACTGGGATGCTGCAGCAGCGGGTAGGTTTCGGATTGTACTGGCATGGGAAATGGTGTGTAGAAGAATGGCCCATTGAATGGAGTGGGAAGGGTGCAGAATCGCGTTTTTGGAATTGTTCCCACTGGTATTTGGAGTGGCGCTTTATGGGATCAGCTGGCACACAAGAAAGTGCTATTTCACATTGACAATATGGCTGTAGTGCAGGTGGTTAACCGTAAGTCAGAAAGGGATGCTCAGGTGTTAAAGTTGCTGTGAGTCTTTGTGTTAAATTACCTGCGGAATTACATTTTGTTTCGGGCAAGACACATGCTAGGGGTGAACATTGACATTTTGGATGCTTTATCTCATTTCGCAGTGGGAGTGGTTCCATAGGATGGCCACTAAAGCGGAAGGAATCCTGACCAGAATGCCAGCTTGAGCTTTAGTCAGTAGGCAAAAAAGAATGCTACAGGTGGTGATGGAGTCATTGGATTTGCCGACGCATAGGGCACATGGGCAGGCTTCGGGGGAGTTTGTAGCTAGTGGGGCGAATAGGAGGGAGGACATTTTGCCCAGGATGGAGGATGTGGTTCAGTTTATTATGCACTTGATTGGAAAAGGACAATCTAGAGTTACTATTGCAGGTAAGCTAGTGGGAATTGCCTTCATGGGGGAGCTTTTGCGGGGTTACAATCCGTTGGCGGGAGAATTGGGGGCCAGAAAACTGGAAGGATGGGCCAGGCAGGCAGGATGAGTAGGTCCTTGAAGGTGTTTCTTAATGTGGGGTTTATTCACCACAGTGATTACAAATTTGCTTGGGGTCTGTGGGAACGTGTGTGAACAGGTTGTGTTTACAGCATTAATGGCGTGGATGTTTTTTTAATCTTTCACGGTGTCTGAGTTATTGGGGGGTAGTTGAGTTCTTTGGGAGGAAGTACATCCATGCACGTCAGGCTTACAGGTATGGTTGTAGGTCTAAAACGGATCAGAGCGGTCAGGGTTTTTCTGTTTTGTTGCACAATTTTCCAGTTGCCACTTTTTGACCCATCCAGTGTGCTGTCTCCCTGTGGGACTTCTTGGCGGAGATGGGAGATCTGGGTTTAAAACACTAGGATGGTAAGCGAGTGACAACTTTTCAGCTACAGGCAGTATTACGAAAAGGTCTGACTCAGTTGGCTCGGTTGGGTGTCGAAGCAAGGGGTTTTGGGACTCATTAGTTTGGAATTGCAATGGCAATGGAGGCAGGCAGGCGGGCCGGCGTAAACAATGCATAATGAGCTTGGGCAAATTTGCTTGCAACTGCTATCAGCGATATGCACGGGATGGGACTTGCTAAGCCAATGTTGTTATCTTAAGTATATTTTGTTGTTTTTCAGATTCGGTTCCAGGTCCGGCGGTTGCTGAACTGTCGGTCTGGATTATTGGACACTCCTTTATAAAATGGCCAGAAAGGCAGACGAGACTGAGCAGCCTCTGGATTTCATTGAGATTCTTGCCCCACCATTTCCAACTGCAAAGACAGGGAAGAGGGGGGATAAGGTGGAATGTGGTGGTCCTGTGTTTGAATAGGTTGAATGTAAGGGGCGTTGCACAGACATTTTGTTTCTTCACTTAAGGGAAAATGACCTTGTTGTAGATCAGAGTGTGGTGTTAATGAGAGACATGAAGTATACATTACAGGAGATTCTTAGGCAAAGGGAAGGCTGCCATATCATGCAGACTAATTTTATACAACAAAGGGTGTGGCGTGGGGCAGTGAAGCTCTCTGTGATCGATCATAATACTTTTGGGAGTTTGGCAATGCTATATACCACCATCGTTTTTGGCTCTTTGCAACGTCCATAAGGCAATAAGGGTTTGCCTTCCAGCCCAGAGCAGCGTCCTCAGCAGGCCATTAACACGGGGAAGGAGTGTCTTTGATAATTTATATGGGCAGGACTGAAGGACATATAGCAAGCGGGGTACGGCAACCATTTTGAACATGGCTGCCTGGCCCAATCATGACAGGGGCAGAGCACTCCAGTGTTTGATGTCTCTTTCTAGGTTATGCAACAATGGACTGAGATTGGCCTGGGCATGTGAGTCCACATCTCTCGTTATCCACATTCACAAGTACCTAAACCTGTGTTGTTCCACTCTTATTGATAGTGACAACAGGTTTGCCTGTCTCCTCCCAGTTAATAGAAACCAGAAACCTGCCCAAATATTTGGAATATTGTATTGATGCGGGTAAAGGGTTTCCTCTATATAGGTGAGGTAAAGCAGGATGTCGTCTGTATATAAAGAAATACGTTCCTCCCACCCAAGGGTCCATTCCAACCCTCATGAGGTTCGCTAGTGGTTCCACCGCAAGAGAGAAAAGCAACTGGGAAAGAGAGCATTCCTGCCTTGTACCCCTCTATTGGAAAGCTCTTAGAAACATATCTGTTCATTCTCACCTTGGCTCCAGGGTTTCGGTATAGCAATTCAATCCAATTAATGTATCTGGGTCCAAATCCCATTCAGGCAAGGAGTAAAAACAGATAAGGCCATTAACCAAGTCGACTGCCTTATTGGCATTCCTAGACAATATTGCCTAGCTGTATCTGTGCTATGACATTAAGCTTAGCCAGGTCGAGTGGCAGGGCATGAAGCCCATTTGTTTAGGATGTACCTAGTCTGTTACCTCGGTGTGGAGTCTATTCACCAACACTTTGGCCAGAAATTAGTATCCATGTTGAGCAACGACATTGGCTAATATGAGTCACAAAACTGTGCTGGTTTCCTGGGTTTGGGCATGAGCACAATGGTGGCTATTCATAGATCTTCCTGTAAAATTCTCTGCTAGAGTGCATCTTGAAACATTTGATGCATCAGTTTGACCACTCTGCCAGCCATCTTATGAAAAAATTCAACTGGCAGGCCACTGAAGCCCAGTGTCTTCCCAGTTGCATCTGGGTCAGTGCTTCTGCTATTTCCATGTACGAAATGTGTGCTTCCAGTCTTTCTCTCTGTTCTTCAGCCTTTGTCTTGACTAGGCAGTCCCTTACAAAACCCTCCATGTCATCCATCGGGCCCCCAGCTTTGGAGGTGTAAAAGGTGGCCCCATATTTCACGAAGGTGCCCTCTATTTATCTACTGCCCCTTACCTGTTCCCCTGACTCCAACTATAGTTCTCTTACATATGTGAGCACCCATTACCATCTTCCTATCCAGGCCAGGAGTTTGTCAGCCTTATCCCCAGCCTTGTATATTCACTTTTGTTTATCTGTAGTCCAGCTTTCCAGTCAGATTTGGGTCTAGACAGGAAGCGCACTGTCTATTGAGGACCGCTTTCTCCTGTTCTAACTGCTGTAAGTGCTGCAGCCGTTTTCCTACTGTCTCTTGTTTTGCTGCCTGTAATCAATTCCCCCTAAGTGTGGCCTTGTATGCCTCCCATTCTACACATGCACTTGTTACTGAGCCTTCATTTTCTCTCAAATAGAATTCTGTCATTTTATCGAGCGCTTTCACTACTGATTGTTGGGCAGTCTCCGTGTAGCCATCTTCCAGTTCCTAGACTCCGCACCCCTGCCAGTGACGATGATTACTCGCAATGGAGCATGATACTAGATCTCCCTTCTTATGGCCTCTTCTTCCTATTTAGAGCTCATTCTGTCTAGATGTGTATCACAGACTAAGTCCGCACCGATAATTGTGAAGGCCACTGGAAATCCCAACAGTAGTTGTCCCAATTTCTGTAGGGTTCAAGTTTGAAGACTTGGCGTATACATCAAGAAGGATCAGCTTTTCCCTTTCTCACTCTCCCTGTACAGCCATGTAGGAGTCTGTCTCATCTGACCATGTGTGAATTACTTGGAATGGAACAGACTTTTTGATAAGTATGGTACCTCTCTGGAACATGAGGTGTATTGTGCATGAGCAGCTACCCTGTATTATTCCCTACCAAGAGAGCTATGCTGCCTATCCATTTAGTGAGTTTCCAGAAGGAATATCATGTCAGCTCTATATCTTGCAAAGGCTTTGGTAACTAGGCTCGGGTTACCCTGTCGCCAAGGTCATTAACATTCCATGAGACCAGGTTGAATCCCTGTGTTGGTGTTGTGGTCCTGGGGTGAGGACTCGTATCCCTGTTTCAACTGGACAGAGTGTGTACTGCATCTGTGACATGTAAATGTGGTGTGACTCCTGTTCTTGTTGAACTTACAAAAAAACTATCCCCTAACTCCCCCTCCCTACTCCATTGGGTTGTGATCTGGAACATGACCACCCTCCCAATGCACAGCATGCGTTGCCCCTTAACAGAATTAACATGAGAACTAAAATTAAATGCACTATACATGCAAGGGATGACCGCTGCGGGCTATAAACCAAGCATAATAATTATACCTTTCCAATATGAGCAGGCCCTCTGCCTTTATTGTAGGCCCGGCACACTCCAGCATATCTACCTAGCCTGCAATATAAACTTTCCTGCTTTGGGCCTCTGTTTCCATACCCACCCCACGTACAGTTTACTTACAATAGTGCTACAGAAGTATCTATGACATTCAAACAATAAGGTCAATGGAGTAAGCACCGGGAGTCACCCCCCCTTCAGTTATGGCCCCGGAAATTTCAGAATACACACCCCCTTGCCCGTCCTGCAGTGCGAGTGTTCGCCACCTGTTATTGTCAAGGATGTCAATACAGTTTTTAACGGCAGCCATGGCTTTGACCTGTTCTGCTTTCATCTGTGCCTTTGTTGGGGGAGTTCCATTCCCCCCACCGCTGCTGCCAGTTAGTGTCCAGAGGCCACAGGAAACCAGACATTGCTCAGCCTAAGTGGCAGTTAGGAAAAAGTGTGTCTTCCCCTTATTTTCCACTCGGAGCTTTGCTGGAAAGATTAAGGCATACTTGATTTCATGTTGTTGCAGCACTTTTTTGATTGGTATAAAGTCACCTCTCTGATGCTGATCAAGGGAGTCCATGTTTAGATGAACGTTTTTTCCCTTTTATGACCCAGAGAACGTGATTGCGGGCAATCTGCAGGATATTGTCCCTGTCTCTATAGTTCATTAGTGTTGCAATTATTGTACGAGGTGGTCACCCCACAGCTGGGACCCTTGTCGGAAATCTGTGCACCTGCTCTACCAAATAAAAGCAGGGGGGCTTCCCCTGCAGTATAGTTATTTCTAGCCAGCTGTCAATGAATAGTTCAATACTCTCCCCCTCTGCTCCCTTGGGAAACCCTTTGATAGGAACATTGGGTCTTCTAGACCTCTTCTCAGCATCTTCAAGGCAATCTGAGAGCATTGCCAGTTCCTTCTGTAAGGCTGCACAAGGTTTTGTGAGTTCCATCATTGCTGGATGTGTCTCAACCAATTCAAGTTCTGTTTCTTTGACCCTATGAGATCATTTCTAATAGTCTGTGTGGAGGGTGCCCACCTCATTGACCATCTGTGCCTCTAGTCCAGTTTGGTATCCCTAATGGCTGCTAGGATCGTGGCTGTGTGAGCAGCATGGGAGTTCTCCAGAGTCCCCATGGAGAAGTCATCTCCTCCCCCTCCACCAGGAGAATATGAGTTGTCTTGGTTCTCACCATTTTGAGTTTCCCTATCACTATGCAGGTAGTTGTGCGGTCGGGCTAGACGGTGGGTAGGTAGGGAGGCCAATACTCTTGGTTTAGCTGCGCAGTTGAATCACCTGAGGGAGGTATCTTTACTCATCCTACCAATGTCTCTTTAGCGCCCTCTCAATGAGTTAATCAGCTGCTCCTAGTCACAGGCAAGGGATGGGCAGAGCAGGAACCCCGTTGGGTCCAACAATTCCAAGCAGTATGCCAGGGAAGTATCAGTAGATTCTGCTGAGGCTCTCAGACTCTCAGGTACAATGCCTTAGTATAGCCCCTTATCCTTTACAGATCTGGCATGCGGGGGAGTCACCCACCTCTTTGGGACGGTTATGCCACCATCTGTTCAGTGTCTTCAATTACGACACCACCAGCAGCACGTCTCGTCTTTTCTACCCGATTATTCTGTTGCAGGTGTGGAGACACACCCACTGTCTCACCCGTGTCCTCAGTCCCTCCTCAGCATATAGGCCCACTCTTTTAAGGTCCCTCCAGCCAGGGTGGGGTCAGGTCCCCGCACAATTACTGTCTGTATGGTCCCCTTTTCTGCTGCAGCAGGGTAGCACATCCACGGAGTCTCACAGTTCCCCTGGGGCCCGGCCCTCCATTCATACCTGTGCAGGCCTAAGCTATGGCCCATCGTGTTGCTCCACATGTCTCAGACCACCTCCAGTGTTGGTCTCGCAGCAGTTGCAGATGCAGCACACAGTCTGTTCACCGCTACAGCCCCCGACAGCAGTCAGGCAATAAAGAACGGGAGCGAAAAGAAGGGGGTGACCTCTGCAGCAATCCGGCGATTTCACAATGCGTCCAGGGTTCGGCCTTCAGGTCACGCCGGTTCAGACCTCAGCTATGGCCTGTCGCACAGTTCTGGAGGCCCCAGGTCTTCACCACCGTAGGCCCCGCGACAGGCTCCCTATCGGCACACCGTTATAAACCCCCTCCCGAAAACAGCCAGGAGAAGAGGAGGTACGGGAAAGGAAGGAGAGGCCTTCAGCAGCACCCCAGCCAGTGCCAGTCGAGAGTCCGTGCACTCCACCCCGGAGTCGCCACACACCAGGGCCGTCTGACCCCCAGCATCTTCCTGTTGCCTCCCACTGTCTTTTAATGGGTCTGTCCACACTGCAGGTGCCACGGACCGGTAGCCTGTCCTCTCTCCAATGGGCACCCACGGCCTATGTCTCTGGGCAGCTATTCAGCCCCCTCAGTGACACCCTACTGCAGCTTCACTATCCTGGGTGCCATATTGGGCAGGACTTTCACTCACACAGCTCTAAACCCCTCACAGTTCTCACCACCATAACTACCCCAGGGCCACATCGATTTTCTTCTTGAGTGTATTATTTATGTAAATATGTTACATTATTTTATTTAATATTTCATATTTATATTTCAGTACTTATAAAATATTATTTACTAATTATTTGATTTATTGAAGTGTATAATTTTTGGGGGGTGTGTGAAGTTTATTTTAGTGATATGAAATTATTATATTGTCCCACCCAGATTCCTAAGGTCATGCTCCTTAGCATTAGCTGAGACCAATCAGCAAGAGTAGGACAGGTGGATGCACTTTTTCGAACCTTGCAGCACTTTATTGGAACGAGCTTCCACTGGAGTTACGACTAACTGAAGAACACATGGCGTTCAGGAAGAAACTCAAAACATATCTATTTCCCTAGCACTGCCGTTTTTATGTCCTCAAACTAAAATAACCTGACTCATCACTCTCCAGCTACAGCCAGCACCGTGATATCCCAGTGGGATGAATGTTGCGCTTTATAAATAAATAAATAAATATCTATTTTTTAAGATTATTATTTATTTTGTGTTGACATAAAATACTGGTATTTTAATATTCTGTAATAAATGGCTTTATGTTTGGCAATATTAATCACTCAAATTCATTCAGCAGTAGGGAGAGTTTTAGAATTTGGAGGGTTTAAATTTACTGGTCCACACCAATTTGAGCAACAGTAGGGAAATTGTTTAACTTTTGAGGGGTCAGATTTACTATTCCCACTCCAACATAATCAAAAGCAAGGATAATGTTCGACTTGGGGGGGGCTTAAGAGATTTACGATTCCCACTCAGTTTTAAGAAACTGTAGGGAAAGTGTTGGTCTTTGACGAGATTAAATATACTTGTCCCTCTCCAATCTAAGAACTGGTAGTGCAAGTTGGAGTCGGTACAGTAAATCTGAACCCTCTAAAGCACAATAATGTCTCCAATGTTGGGAGATTTTGAGTGGTAATAGTAAATCTGAACCTCCCAAAGTCCAACACTTTCCCCAAAGTAGTTAACATTTGAAGTGGGAATAGTAAGTTTGACTTCCTCCAGGGTCCAACTCTTTCTCCAATGTGATTACATTTTGGGTGAGTAGAGAAAAATTGCCCATTCCCCATAAATCTCCTCCCAAAAGTCCAATACTTTCTCGGAGGGGGTGGGCAGTGTGGCAGCCCCACTCCGAGACGGCCAAAGTTATAATTAGGCCTTACCCTCAACCTTGCCAGGAATTGAAAAATAACTAAGGAAAAGTAATGCCAGTACCAATTTGGTCAAGTATTTCTTGAACAACAAGAGAAATGTCTCAAAATAAAGTCCAAGCAAATTGGCAGTTCTTTAGTCCAAAAAGTAAAGTGCACTGGACTGTGGCACAAAGATTGACTCCTAATACACTGCCAAGTGTAGCCTCCTCAGGAAGGGGCATCCGGTGGGCAGGGCAGGCACCTCACAGATCTTACATGGGGGCGGGTGGGTTTTAGAGGGGTGTCCTTACTTTGGGAACGGCTTGATTTCCTTTTGGAAAGGGTAGGTTGGAAGGTGGCAGGGGTGGTTTTCTGTTTGGAAGGGGTGGTGGGATTTTTTAGGGGTGGATTTGGAAGGGGTGGGTTGGGGTGTGAGAGTGGTAGAATGCCTATGGTAGGGTTGGTTTCAGGTTTGGGAGGGGCTAGGGCAAGGGAAAAACTGGAATTCTCTATGGGGAACTTGGTAGGCTAATGTGTGATGTGCCTGTGGAGGGTGCAGTTGCCTGTTGGTCTGGTGTAGGGTTTGCAAGTATGGGTGTTTCTTCTGTCAAATATGTCTGTTGTGTGCTTGATTATGTGTGTCTGTGTTTTTTGGGTGTGTACTGTAAGGTAGGTGTGTCTGTGGATGGGTGTGCTGTGGTTGTGCTGGTTATGAGTATTGTGCATGTTGATGTAGTGGTGCACATGGGTGTGGTGGTGTTTGTGGTGTGTGTGGATGTGATGGTGGTGGAGGGGCATGTTGGTGTGGTGATGGTGATGTGTGTGGATGTGATAGTGGTGTGGGTGGTACATTAGTGTGATTGTGGTGGTATCTGTGGATGTGATGGTTGTGGGGATGGCGCATGTGGGTTTGCAGGTATCTGCAGTGTGTGTGGATGTGATGGTGGTGGTATGGTAACTGTTGGTGTGTCTTTTGTGTTTGTGGATATGTTTAGGCTTGGGCATGTAATTCCCCTCAAGGAATTTACAGAGTTTTACCCACTCTGCGCTCTGCATTGCGCACAGAGTTGTTTCCTGACTCTCGCTCGCCAACTTTAAATTGGCGAGCATGAGAGAGGAAAATCTTACTCCAGACTACCTCCCAACGAGATTTTTTAACACGGGTGGTCGAGAATGGCCACTACCGCTCGTGTTGAGAAACCTTCCATTCGCGTTGAGGAAGCTTCTGCTCGAGTAGAACATCTACTCGAGTGGTAGAAAGAAGGAGTGCCCTCTTGTCCTGTGCATGGTGCCATTTGCGCTGATTTTCCAGCACAGGACAAACACCTAGTTCTAAAAATCAGTGCAAACGCCATAACCTAACGCACTATGCCACTTGCAGAACTCCACGTAGTGCGGCAGAGTTCTTTAGTGCAAACTCCACCAAGGCCTAGATGTGATAGTGGGGGTTGGTAACTGTGGGTGTGGTGGTATCTGTGATGTGTACGGATGTGATGGTGGTGGGGGTAGTAACTGTGGGTGTGGTGGTTTCTCTGGTGTTTATATTTAGATATATGCAAGCGTTGTTTGCGATGTTTGTTATTCTGTGTGGGTGTGCTGCTTGTGTCTTTATGAGTGGGTGTGTTTAAATGTGAGCATGTGCTTGGGACAGGTCTGGGAATAGGGAACTGGGATGGGGAAGGGGCAGGATTTGGGCTACAAGGTTGGGATGGTTGGAAGGCTGCGGTGAATGAGGAGGCCAAACTGAAAAGAACTCTGTAGGCCAGACATTACACTGTGATTTCCTTCCAGGTAGGCTACCATTTCTTGCAATAGATAGAATTCAATAGTGACGTCTGACCTACAGAGATGTTCCTGAGGAGGACAATAACCTATTCATTCAGCGCAGCAAGGGGGACAGGGGCAGGGTGGTAGGTGCCTAGTGCGAAGGAGATGACACCCCTCTTGGGGGTGGATGTGCAGACAACTGGGCGGGGAGCAACAGGGAGGGTGGAGATGTTACTGGGTGTGGCGGGCAAGGATGAAGTTGTCAGAGTTCCTAAAAGTCCAATTGGTCGCACACTGCTCTACCTAACAGCGTGTTGTCCCAAAGAATTGTGGTCCCTGAAGTCAGCGTCGGCGGGTACGCCTATGCCCGAGTCTTGAGTGCAAGTAAGTGTAGCGTTAGCCATCCCTGGACACGTGTTTCGAGGTAGTTGCCTCTCGTCAGCAGGGAGTAGGTGAGTGTGTAGGGTTGCTGTGTAGGCTGCTAAAATAAATGTTATCAGGTAAAGTACCTCTCGTAGCGCGCAGGTGCGTCACCATGAGCTCGTCAGCTCCACCGGCTCAAGGAGCCTAAACATTAACAAAAGTCCAATTGGTCGCACACTGCTCTACCTAACAGCGTGTTGCCCCAAAGAATTGTGGTCCCTGAAGTCAGCGTCGGCGGGTACGCCTATGCCCGAGTCTTGAGTGCAAGTAAGTGTAGCGTTAGCCATCCCTGGACACGTGTTTCGAGGTAGTTGCCTCTCGTCAGCAGGGAGTAGGTGAGTGTGTAGGGTTGCTGTGTAGGCTGTTAAAATAAATGTTGTCAGGTAAAGTACCTCTCGTAGCGCGCAGGTGCATCACCATGAGCTCGTCAGCTCCACCGGTTCAAGCAGCCTGAATATTAACAAAAGTCCAATTGGTCGCACACTGCTCTACCTAACAGCGTGTTGCCCCAAAGAATTGTGGTCCCTGAAGTCAGCGTCGGCGGGTACGCCTATGCCCGAGTCTTGAGTGCAAGTAAGTGTAGCGTTAGCCATCCCTGGACACGTGTTTCGAGGTAGTTGCCTTGAGCCGGTGGGGCTGACGAGCCCATGGCTACGCACCTGCGCGCCTTGAGTGGTACTTTACCTGAGAATACTTTTCATGGCAGCCTACGCAGCAACCCCACACACATACCTACTCCCTGCTGACGAGAGGCAGCTACCTCGAAACACGTGTCCAGGGATGGCTAACGCGACACTCATTTTCACTTAAAACTTTGGCATAGGCGTACTCGCCGACGCTACTTCATGGACCACAATGCTTTGGGGTAACACGCTGGTAGGACGAGCAGAGTGCGGCCAATCGGACTTTTGTTTATATTCAGGCTCCCTTGAGCCGGTGGGGCTGACGAGCCCATGGCTACGCACCTGCGCGCCTTGAGTGGTACTTTACCTGAGAATACTTTTTATGGCAGCCTACGCAGCCACCCCACACACATACCTACTCCCTTCTGACGAGAGGCAACTACCTCGAAACACGTGTCCAGGGATGGCTAACGCGACACTCATTTTCACTTTAAACTTTGGCATAGGCGAACTCGCCGACGCTACTTCATGGACCACAATGCTTTGGGGTAACACGCTGGTAGGACGAGCAGAGTGCGGCCAATCGAACTTTTGTTTATATTCAGGCTCCCTTGAGCCGGTGGGGCTGACGAGCCCATGGCTACGCACCTGCGCGCCTTGAGTGGTACTTTACCTGAGAATGCTTTTTATGGCAGCCTACGCAGCAACCCCACACACATACCTACTCCCTGCTGACGAGATGCAACTACCTCGAAACAAGTGTCCAGGGATGGCTAACGCGACACTCATTTTCACTTTAAACTTTGGCATAGGCGTACTCGCCGACGCTACTTCATGGACCACAATGCTTTGGGATAACACGCTGGTAGGACGAGCAGAGTGCGGTCAATCGGACTTATTTTTATATTCAGGCTCCCTTGAGCCGGTGGGGCTGACGAGCCCATGGCTACGCACCTGCGCGCCTTGAGTGGTACTTTACCTGAGAATACTTTTTATGGCAGCCTACGCAGCAACCCCACACACATACCTACTCCCTGCTGACGAGAGGCAACTACCTAGAAACACGTGTCCAGGGATGGCTAATGCGACACTCATTTTCACTTTAAACTTTGGCATAGATGTACTCGCCGACGCTACTTCATGGACCACAATGCTTTGGGGTAACACGCTGGTAGGACGAGCAGAGTGCGGCCAATCGGACTTTTGTCAGAGTTCCTGTTGGGTCCATCACCACTAAGGAATGTCCGCTGGAGGATGCCTCAGAAGAAGAGGTTGATGAGCTGGCATCCTCCTTTGCACTCCCCTCACCCTCTGGACCACTGATCAAAAAACATATTCAAATTTACAGATTTCATCTGTGTCAAGGCTCTCAACATTTGCTTCACAATTAGCATGAGCCCATGCAAATATGCAGCATAATCAGAAAGAAATGTGGTCACAGGTATGTCATTCCCCCTGATATCTCCTATATCATGTATGTTCTTGTCTCAAATCCATCATTATGTATCTCCTAGAACTGTTTCACACCTCTATATCTTTGGCCTTTGTAGTTTGAAAAAGTGAACTGATGTCAGGAGTGGCACTGACAGTAAGCCACCTGTCATTGCACCCCCTGAGAATAGCCCACTGCAGGTGTTAAAGGGGGTCCTAGGGATCCCTCAAACATCCCATTGCAGGTGTGTGCAGTCACTGACTGCACCTGTCTGCAAGGGGATCTCTAATCCCCCTTCAAACTGCAGGCGGGTTGCCACCTGCAAAGTGAAACACGGAGCGGCTGCTTCAAAGCTGCTCCGTATTTCACTTGAATACACTGCCCCCAGGCCAGCACAAGTTCTCGGGTGCCCTGGGAGCAGCACATTATATGTAATAGGGCCCACTTTCGATGTTTGCGCGCGGCGCAGCTGTTTTAAGGTGCACCTGGTGAAAACAGGGAAAGTGCACCTTATTACATAAAATGGCCACAGAATGTTATAGAACATCACAGTGCATTTTCCCATACACTAATTCCCATGTAATACTTACTTCAGACACACATAAAACTCAGATTAAACAACATATTGCACCTTGATGCTTGTCAACAGTTGGATAATGAGTCATGATCTTGGCATTACCTGATTGAATACCCTACATATATTTCATGGAACTTTCAATCTTGATAAATCCCTGCAAGTATGCCATTTATCTCCCTCATTGCTTCATTATCTGGACATGACAAAGGACATTGAGTAATGCTCACAATTATTTTTAAACAGACAGACTGGTTTACACACACATATTTTTGAAGGAGTGAGTGATTATGCTAATATGGCAGTGTAAACAGAAATTAAACCGTATCTTTGATGCAAAACACCATGTGGTATATGTTTAGAATTCAGAATGTAGACACTAATACTGATGTCATGAGTGATTTTGGCTCACATGCTCACTCATGTTTGTGTAGAATCCCAACTTACCGTCCAGTGCACCAGAAGTGGAAAGTATGATATGTCCCATGCAATAGGGCCACCATCACCTGCTCCACTTTACACACCTGACACAATAAAGACTAGTGGCCTGTTTGGTACAACTTTCTTCCATAACTACATGATGTATATGTGGAGTTTCCACAGTCATGTGTCTGCTCAGGACAGTACGTTGACTGTCAACAGGAATCAGGTGCGATCCAGTTCAAAAGTAAATAGACACAGCACATCATCAAACACCTTGATCAAAACATATACCTTCAACAACTGTTCATGTGCATTGGAAATGGGTCTCCCTTAATGTTGATGGGCAAATTAGGGCCTGTAGCAAAAATTAGGTAATGTAACATGTCAAACTCAATTAGGACTTACCCCCTTGTTGCCATTGTTGGGCCCTCAACTGCCCATCAAGCTCTGGATAGGCCACAGTAAGAATGCGAATCATTAGTAGGGTCAGGATGTGGCACGCACCTCTCACACATTGGGAGGACTTCCCCAGCTTGACTTCAGTGATCTCTTGGGTTCAGCATCTTAGGTCCACCTACCTCTTGCGACAATGGATGCTACACTGTCTGTAGACCCCAGAGTCCACACCTTTCTTGCGATCGTCTTCCAATATATTCTGCTTCTGATGGGCGTTGACTTGTATGAATACAAGAAAGGCAAGAAAAATCAATGTGATTGTGACTTTTAGTTTGTCTTTATTGATGTCAATAAATATGTCTACAGTTATCAGTAGCATAACCCACGAGTTGGCATACAACATGTGTATTGTCACATGCTGACCTACACTTATGTACTCAAACACACTTTGGAAGTGACATGTTGGCCATCCTCAATCCATGTCATACTAAACCAGGTCCGTGATTTCAATCCGGCAAGGAGACCCTATATAATCTGTGATATGACTCACTTCTGATCAGTCCAAGGGAGTGTGAACTACTAAATGCTAAACAATAACATTTATGGCACAGTGAATTGTGGCCATGGTGAAGAAGGTACCTGAAGTTTGGACATGCGATTCTTTAGAAAAAAAATGTTAGGGCAAGAAGGCAGGAATATCTCCCTTCCAACTGTTTTCCATTTCAAAGCATTCAGGGGCATATCTTAAGCACAACAAAAAATGTTACCTGCAAAGGATATATGTTCTTCACAGCTGTACCTCAGTGCTTCCGTTGTTTGACCTTGTGACTCGGGCCTTGCCTGGCCCATAATTCTGACTGGGCACTGCTCATTGTCAGGCCTTGCTATCTGAAGTCTAATGATCATGATGTCACATAAACACTGTCTTTTCTCAACTTTTACATTAAAAGGGTAACCATGAGCCCATCCGATAAGTGATCTCAAGGCTGTGTGCTACTCTGAAGTTGTCTGGGGGCTATTGGTAGCTCCCTCCCAAACAACAGTTTGGAGAGCCCTGGTCAAGGCTGAGGGAATTGTGGGACTATACACATAGCTAACATCATCTGTAATTGCTTTTTTCAGAGTACATACAAATCTCTAGTTATAAGGTGTATATATTTGGTTTTCCCTTTACCATGATATGAGCTGCCAAATTACAACAAATATATACATGCATTGATCTCTACATACACACCTAAAATGATCTAGGGCTTTAAACACACTATTCATTTTTTTAATTGACATTGTACAGTGCTTACAAATCCCTGACATGAGTGTCCTATGTTAGGACCACAATAAGTGACACTTAACAGCAAGTAGTCTGCAGAAATGGAAATGATCCAGTTAGACAGATTCACATTTTTATTTCAGACATCTACCTGTCCCTCTGGTGAGCAATAGAGCTGGCAACACAAGGAAAGGACCTCAGTTGCCAGAAGCCCCAGCCCCTCTGCTAACGAGGCAAGGGCCCTCTCACCTGCTTGACCGGCATGGTTGCATGACAAACAGCAGTAATAGTGGAGGAGGTCTTGATAGCAGCCGTGTTAGGAAGCAAGTGAGCTATTTTTCCAACTGCTGCGTACATGTATATGATGTACATGATCGTCAGTGGAGACAGGCACAGCTATTGGCCAGCTACCATTACGTTCACCAATGTTAGCCTATGGCTGTCTGTCTTGGAGTTTACAGCCCAGTGCGTGGTCGAATTCCACTGTTGTCATCCAATT
The DNA here is from genome assembly GCF_964204655.1 of Triturus cristatus. Lineage (NCBI taxonomy): Eukaryota > Metazoa > Chordata > Amphibia > Caudata > Salamandridae > Triturus > Triturus cristatus. Next base: position 963,880,716 of record NC_140584.1, on the reverse strand, counting down.
CCAATTGTCCTATCGACGAGGTCAGGGACCCGCCATTTTAGGAGTTCAAACTAGAGTGTTAATGATTGTTAACTACCACTCCAAATGAGGCCTAGTGTGTTCAAATAATCACCCTACATTGGACACGTATTGTTGAGAAGAATCATTTATGTGAAGTGCGTTACTGTGGTGAAACGCGATATTAGCGCAGTGTTGTGTACACCTCCATTGGCAGTATTTAAAACAAAAATTAACGAAAAATCAAATATAACGTGTAGATTATTCTTTTGAAATGGATTAATTACCCATTTATTGTGAAGATTCCTATCAAGGCCACAATTGTCATTTGTGATGGATAAGGGACAAAAAGCAAATGTTGGTTTAAATTATGTATCAAACCATATACAAAATTTACAAATTACATTGCTCTTGTGTTACTCATCATATATGTTGCTGTGGATGATGTAATAAATGTTCATATGTTTTCCCAATGCAGACATATGAACCCTGGGAGAGTGAGGTGACGACAGCCTCCGGTGTAGCGCCCATTTCCAGACATGGCCACCATGGAAGAAAGGGATATAATCAAGAAGTTCAGGTCAAATAGGCAATCCATACTGGATTTATGTAATCAGCTAGAGCCAGAACTTCAGCCTCACAACTGGAACCCTACATTTATTACACAAATTGTCAAACTCATGGAAGTACTTCATTTTGTGGCCACAGGTTCTTTCCAATGCACTGTGGCAGTATCTGGTGGCATGTCACAACCAGCTTTCTGTGGTGTGCTCCAAGAAGTTCTTTCTTCAATGACAAGACCCATCAACAGCTTCATCCAGTTTCCAAGGAAGCAGGATCTAGCAATGAGAATGGTGACTTTTACGGTTTCGGTCTCCTACCACATGTGGTTGGAGCAATTGATGGCACACATATTGCTTAGTGGTATCATATGACAGAGAACAGATCTACTGGAATTAGAAACACTTCCATTCAATCAACATGCAAGTTCCCTGCTTATGGGATTTGTACATCATAAGCATCTGTGCCCATTTTCCTGGCTCAGCCCATGATTCCTTTGTAATACACCCCAGCAAATGTCACAACTCGGACATGAAAGGGCCTGGCTTGTTGGTAGGTATCATTTGTCATGTTATTGTTTGGGTAGTTTATAGAGTAATAATCTGAAGTTGTGTTACATATTTTTGCTCCCTTTTGTTTTCCATCTAGGGGACTCAGCTTATCCCAACCGACAATGATTGTTAGCATCACTTAGGAATCCAACGGTATTCATACAAAATATCAAAATTAAAATATCGTCTCCAAAATATCATGATATGAAAATATCATCTGCAAGAATATCGTTATCAAGAATATCAATTTTAAGGTAAGTAATATTGATTTTTAAAATATCAAAGTCATTAACATCGTTTACAAAAATATAGTTGTTTATCATATCATTTTTAATTATTGTTATGTATTTTAGTACATATTTTAAATGTGTATGATTTTTAGTAATTTTGAAATTTAATGTAATAATTTCTTGTGATTTTTAGTACCATAGCGGGTTGTGGGTTTATAGGGGTACAGGGTGGGAAGTAATTTAATTATAATACATTAATAATTAGTTTTAATTCATAATATTTATTTAATTGGAAATTAATTATGTTAGTAGTTCAATTAATTTTTTTATTTAAATTTTAGGTGCGGTTTTTGGGGTCTATATGGATACAGGGTGTCAAGTCATTTAATTTTAGCTAATTAATAATTGGTTGTTAAATAATATTATCTATTTAATTGATAATGAATTATGTAAATTGTGTAATAATTGTTTTTTTTATTTTAGGTGAGGGTTTTGAGGTTTATAGGGGGACAGGTTGGAAGTAAATTAATTCTAATTCATTAATAACTAGTTGTTAATTAATATTGATTATTTAATTGATAATTAATTATGTTAATTGTGTAATAATTTATTTTCTATTTTCTATTGTATGTGCCTACTCTGGGGTTCATAGGGGTAAAGGGTGAGAGGTAAATTAATTCTAAGTATTTAAGTTTTCGTTTTTAATTAATAATAATTATTTAATAGATAATTAATTATGTTAATTGTGCAATTACCTTTTTTAACTTACATTTTAGGTGTGGGTTGTGGGTTTTGTAGGGGTATATGATGGAAAGTAAAATAGTTTTAATTAAGTTCTAATGAATTTTTAAATTGACATTAATTATTAAATTAATAATGAATTAGTGTGTAATACATATTTTGTTCAGTTAAATTTGTAGGAGTGTGATGTGTGTTTTGTGGGGGTATATTGGTGGAAGTAAATTCATTATAATTTTTCTCAATATTTTTGTACTTTGCATTATAAAATAGGATGATGATATTTTTGACATCGATATTTTGGTATGGCTATATTTTCATAGGCGATATTTTGTCAGTGAACCGAATCCAGCAATGCCGGTGGAAGTCCACTTCAATGAGACCCATGGCAGAACACGGCGGGAGGTAGAGCGGGCTATTGGGTTCCTAAAGGCCAGATTTCGCTGTCTGGACAAAACTGGTGGAACCCTCCACTGCTCACATAATAATGTGGTAGTAGAGCTGATTCATGGAAATCTCCCTTCACAGTGCTAAAATACTCATTGTGTGTATGTAGGTGTTGATGTGTCACATCATTGTGGGACACACTTCTTGTGGCACACCACTGAAACCTGGTTTTGACATTCCACCAGATACTGGAAAAGGGATTTGAAATGATCCTGTGTCTACAAAATGTAGTGCTGCTACGGTTTGTCTCTTGGGGGCCGATTTCGATGCAGTCGAAAATGGCTCCGACCGTCGGTTGGAGCTATTTCCGACCTCATCAAAATGTCCCTTTCGGATTTCTTTCTGACCAACCCATTATGATGTGGTCAGCCGAAAGGAATCCAAACGGACTTTCCGAATGGCTTCTGACGGGCTCGGAGAGCCCGTCTGCCATTCAGAAAGGGGCCATTAATCTTTCTGCCTGAGGGATTATGATGGTTGATTCCTGCAGCCTCTCTATGCCAGCCTTTTCGATACAGAAAGGCTGTCGGAATCCAAATTTGGGGCCCCTGGGGGACCCCATGGGTGCAAGGCCTCCGGATGCCTACCACCGGGTGCAGGGATGAACTGCACCTCAGCTCTTTACAATGAGAGCATGCATTCCAGTCGTAATGCATGTTCCCATTGTAACAAATAGGAGTGCGACCAAACAGTCTTCGGTCACATCCTAATTGCTGGTTTGGGACTGCTGACAGAAGGTAGGTCAGTCCCAGTTCCAGATCCATATCAGACGGACTAAGGCCTGTCTGATATCGAAATCGGCCCCTTGGTGTTATTGAGGTGGGATTCCTTATGTGAGCCAGAAGATCTAACTACATCTGATGACATTTATTGATGATAATTTGCCTACGATATTGTATTGTTCAAATGGAAGGAATATAGTAGTTGAGAATTGAATAGTATGAAATAATTTTGACTAATGTTTGGGAACTTGAAATAAACAGTACTTACTTCAAAATCATCTATGTGTACACAAGCCTTTGATTTTTGTCATTGTCAAGTAATATTGTACGAAAATAAATGCATTGATAGAGTTGAGACATACAACACCAGTGCATGAGCTTTTGACTTGTACATTTATTGTACTAAACATGAGAAAATTAAAGGAGTTGAACATAACAAAAGCAAATCAAAAAGTGGAGAAGTCAGTCATCGTGAATGGAACCATAGTTGTAGAGCCAGGGTTGTTTGGCGTCCAATGTCCAAAATACTACTGGTATCAGAAAGGCAAATGTGTTCAGAAATAGCCCACAGAGTGAATGGTAGGCACACACTGGAGAAAATTAGCATCAAGGTTTCTTGCTGGCGGTGTGAGAGGTCTTGCCATCCTTACCTCCTGGTGATTTGGGTGGTTGTTCCCACTTGTGAGGGGGCATCCACAGCTGCAGTGTCTTGGGGGCTTCCAGGTGGTTCTTCAAGTGGCAGGGCCTCCAGTCTTGTGGCCAATGCAGATGACTTAGATGCAGTAGGACCCCAGGAAGGGGAAGATGGTGCCGGAACAGCCCTGCCCATGTGGGTATAAATGTTGTGCAATACCCCATTAAGGGAGCCCATATTGGGGTTTTGGCCCTCCATTTGGTGGTTGTGCTCCCCCTGCAGCTACTTCATCTCCCACAGCTCTGTGAGTACCTGGCCAATCATGTATTGGGATTGATGGTAGGCTCCCATGACTTGTGCGATGGTGGTCTGAGATGTCAGTGACCTTAGGGGAGTCAGTCTGCTGGCATCCCACAAAAGCCCTCCCATGACACCTACCCCTACTACCCTGTGCCCTTCTCCCAATGTGCCCCCAACTGGTTCCTGGGTGAGCTAAAGTTGGCAGTGGTGTGGTTTCAACATCACCGGGATTGGGGGGCACATGCTCGGTGTCACAGTCGGAGGTACACAAGAAGTGGATTCTTCAGGTTGCTGAGGTGTTACAGCTGGGGTGGGAGGTGTTGATGTAGACTCAGCCATCTGCCCAGACTGACCAGATGTGCCAGGCTCCTCAAGCTGCTCCATATCACCAGGAGTGTTGTCCTCATTGACGGCTTTATCCTGGGATGGAGTAGAGATGTCTTCAGTGGCAGGAACATGCACCCGTGGTCTGACAGTTGGACCTATTGAGAAATGAAGAAACATTTTATTAATAAAAGTGTGTATTGTACATTTAAATCTTTAGAGACAGACAAAGTCGATACCTAGAAGACAAAATAGTTAGAGATTATTTTGATGATAGCTTCCTGTGGTATTGCACATATTACCCTAACTTTTCTCTATTTGAAACAGTACATCAAATCAGCAGGAAATAAGATGTCCTGAAATGTCTATGAAGTGATTAGGGAATATACCTACCATCTCCCAAACATTCAGGCCAACAAAGTGTAGAAAATATGTAATTGACAATTCCAAGGCCTAGCTGACTGTAAAACAGACATTTTCACTACTTGAATGGATTTTTGGCATTAGTCAGAATGTGAACATTGCACCTCTTATATTCAACGTTATAATTTGCATACCTATACTACTCCTTAGAATGTTTTTGTATACAGTTTGGTATGTGAAACCCATGGCATCAGTGCAATTGAAAGGGGGTTGATCAGTACATGACACTCTACCATATGTTAAAATCTGTTAGAAAGAGAGAATGAGCAAAATGACATAGCAATATGTTTTTGGGAAATAAAACAGGGCATCATGGTAGTTGTGGTCATTACAAAGACAAGTTCCCAAAAATCAGAAAATGGTTAGTGGTACACACCTGTGGAAAATATTCAGTGGAAATAGGCAAGACACTTACAATGTGACACACATATGTGTAATGGGTTATTTGATGTTGGAACAGTTACCGGCACCATACGATCATGTGACATGTAATGGAGATTGCCACCTGTAATCTTAGATGCAACACAACACATTCACACAAACAATCACAATGATATTAAATTGATAGTTTTAGATTTCAATGATATGAAAATATGGGCAGGACGCATTAGCAACAGCTAACTTCTAAGCAAACAATACATTGAGGTTTATTGAGAGTTTGTTATGTGTAACTTAACAGACTCCACTTCACCAGGTATTCCTGTCAAGCTGTCAGTATGCAGAATCTGCAAGAACTTCTCCTACCAGAGCATTGTAAGGGGGTCCTGGGAGAACTACCTCCAGTCCTGTTGGCATCCAGGTGACGGTTGGAGGCCAGGGAACGACCCTTACCTGAAGTTCATGCCACCTCTTAATAATTTCCCCCTGTGTTTGCAGGTTCTTAGCTACTGCATTCACTCTGTCGACTATCCTCGCCCACATTGAATTTTCTGTGGCGTGAGTATTTTGGACTTGGGCTGCAAGCGATTGTGGCTCTATTTCTATGAGTTCATCTACCATTACTGACACCTCGCCCTCAGTGAAACGGAGATTCTTGTAAGCTGGCATTGTGCAACAAAACGATATCAAATTAAATACTGTGAACAAAAGGTTTACAAAGTAAAAAGTTGAAGGGCCAAGTCACAGGGAAAAAGTAACACAAAAACCGACGTTAAAGCTGCCTGCATGCATCTAAATATAGCGGCGAAAGACCATGGACTAGGCAGAGTAACAGGGACCCCCACTGTGGTGAGACGAGCAATACTGCTAAGTTCCTAATCAGCCCCTTAATCTACTCCTCAAAAGTCCAACAATTTCCCGAATGTGGTAACATTTGGAGGTGGAAGAGTAATGTAATTTTGAACCCCTCCAAAGTCCAACTGCTTCTTCAATGTGTTTCAGTTTGGAGTGGGAATAATAAATATGACTCCCTTCCAAAAACCCAACTCTTTGCCAAGTATGATTTCTTATAATTTTTTTTAAATATTATAATATGTTTAAAAGTAGATATATTTTTAATATTTTATGTTTAAAAGTCCTGAAAAAACATTTATTGAAATTTGTATCAGTAACATTTTGGTGCCAATTCCGATCCTGTAAAACCCGGGTACAAATGGTCGTACGGAGCGTTTTCTCCGTACGACTCATACCCAGGAAATCCACTGTACAAACCAGCAAGTACGATTCGTACAGAAATACTATTTCCGTACGAATCGTAAAAAACACTGTGCGGCTAAAAAATACATACAATTCCGATCCTGGACAGCGCGTCCGCGACGTCCGCACGGAGTCAGGCAGCGTTTTACGGACCAGCAAGTACGATTCGTACCCACAGCACTCCGCACGGCTATATTATTACAGGAGCCAAAAAGTGCCGGAAAAGCTAAGTACGCCGCGATGCACGAGGAAAAGGGGACCCGGTGCCCCCAGCCCCCCCTTATGTATGCGCCGTACCCCCACTCCCGTATGTACGCGCCATACCCCCAGCCCCCCGTATGTACGTGCCGTACCCCCAACCCCGTATGTACGCGCCGTACCCCCAGCGCTACGCGATGGGGGCACGGCGCGTACATACGGGGGAGGGGATACGGCACGTACATACGGGGGTGGGGGTACAGCGCGTACATACGGGGGGCTGGGGGTACGGCGCATACCTACTGGGGGGCTGGGGGTACAGTGCGGACATACAGGGGGCTGGGGGTACGGCGTGTACATACGGGGGGGCTGGGGGTACGGAGCGTACATACGGGGGGCTGGGGGTACGTTGCGGACGTACGCGGGAGGGGTGGGAGGCTGGGGGGTGCATACGGCTCGTACCCCGGGCACAAGTGTACCCGAGGTAGGGGTCGTACAAAGTTCGCTCCGCACGGAACATTTTCCATGCGCTTGTGTATTCGGGACGCCGGTACGGATCGTACCTGTGCGCTCGGAATTCAGTTTTACGACTCGTACGTAAAACTGTCCGGGGACGTCTCGTAGACTTTTCCTGAGGTCATTCGTATGTATTTTTCACGTACGAATCGTACTTCGCCGTTTGTACGGGACTTGTACGATTCATACGTAAAAAAATACGGATACGAGTCGGACGGTAAATATTTTTAACGGATCGGAATCGGCACCTTTGTATATATTTATGCATAATACATTTGTGTACATTTTTGTAAATAGAGAAAATTGTTTTAACATTGTTAGCATTTTGATTATCTATTATGAACATAAATAAATATGGGATTTTTATGGAATGGTGGAATGGACCTTTTTTATTTTATTTTATTCCATTTTTTCCATACCTTCTCTGATTTTGTAGTCGTTTGTTGTCATTTTTGGCTGTCTGTTGAGTTTGTGAATACTTTTTCCTGTTGCTTATCTCCAGTTGAGGCAACAATATTTGAACCTTATTATGTAAGGGATTAGTGATAGCAGGAGGTGTTTAGACTCACTTAGGCTAGCCTTTGAAACTGAATGGTATTTTAGTGTATTTCTAGTCTACTATGTGTTGGTTAGTTTATAGTATTCCGATAGACCATATTATGACATCTAGGCCTTAATTAGAATGTCGGCCGGTAAGAAGCTTACCAACTGACATCCTTGGTTTGAATTCTGACTGCTGTATTACGCTGTACGTACGGAATTCAAACCGTCCGGTCAATTCGGCTGGCTTCCGACAGGCTCAAGGAGCCCGTCGGCCAGTCGGAATGCATATATAATCCCTAACGGATGGCGTCAGGATTATGAAGTCAATTTCCGACAAGCTTTCCATGTCAGGCTTTCCTACAAGGAAGGCCTGTGGGAAAGCGACTTTGGGGGTCTCCTAGCAGGGCCCCCTTCTTCTGCAGCCTCCGGTTGTGAGCTGAGGAGGCATCTATGGTGCCCCCTGTAAATCCCTGCACCGTGTGGGAGGCACTGTGAGGTGCCTGCCACACATTGCAGGGATTTACAGTAACTCCCATTTCTCTATGGGAGGTTGTGCTGTGGCCGGTTTCCAACCGCCGCAAAACTCCCATAGGGAAATGGGAGTTGCATCGTAATTGCAGTTTTTGACCGCCGACCCGAGGTCGGTGTATTCTGAAACCGCAGGGATGTCAGTCGGAGGCAACTCCAAGCGACATCCTAATTAGGGCTCTAATGTTTATTTGTATTTTTATTCAGATTGGCATTTTAAATTTGCTTTAATAATATTTTAAAACAAATAGTAATAAAGCATGAGGATTGGTGTTTTAGGGAGTGTAAATGGTATTTGTTTTAGTATTTTCTTTTAAAGTAGGATTCTTGCTGTTGAGTCTAAATATGATAAGCCTGGGTTGTTAGCAAAATGTCTTAATTTGCAAGTTAGGAGTTCATGTATTTGTTTGGTTTGTATGGAAAGTTTTGTTTTAAGGTTAGTTAGGGACTGTTCCATTCTTAGCTCCTGATATTTTCTTTTCTTTTTTAAGTATTTCTAGGAATTACTAGTCTAGAGTGGCTTCTTCCAAGTGATCCTTGGAAGGGATTATGTCACCGTTCCACTGCATTATTTGTCTTTGCTTCTTGGGACGTGGTGCTGTCATAGACATTTTAAAATAGAATGTAATGTTTGGGTTGGCATCTGTGGCCTGATTGGTGCAGATGACCAAACAAAGTACCCTCAAAATAATCCATCAATGGAGGTAGTTTCGTTAGATGTCGTTGGTAATAGGGGGATTCAATCAGCATATCATAGTGATCCAGCGGAACACTAACCTCATATACTCATTACAATATACTCACTTGGGCCCATAAACACACACTCATTCATAATAGGCTAGTAAAAACCCTGGGGTCAATTTATTGTGCTATTACTTGTAAGATGAATTTTATCTAATTATATCGTACCAAACCTCTTGATCCAATGCATTTTCCTCTGGTCAATGGACCTTTTAGTTAACTAAATAGGTGAAAGATTACATATAATAAACCTTTAATAAATAACCACAGACTCGGGAGAGTTTAAAATGTTTATCTAATAAATTCATGTGAGCCAAGAACCATAATACAGTTAGAACACCGTCTTCGACAATGAGAGGAAGACAAAATAATTCAATCAGAATAATCATTAAACAAAATTATTACGATGACAGAACCTAAGTAGGGAGGAAAAGAGAGCAGTACATTGACATACTACACAGAATTATATTTACCTAGTATGGTGTGGAAACCAACCCCTTGGCCAAGGAATTGGAAAGGATCCCCTGGGACAGATCAGGCGACCAAAACTCAGGACAGGATTCAGGACAGGATAGATTACCTCTTCTAGATACGACGCCTGCGCCGCACCCCTCTCTGACGCTATCTTCCTCCTTGATTCTTCCGCGATGTTATCCAATAATTTGCTCAAAAAGTTCTAAGTCTGGATTTGGATCTTCTTCAGTATTTTCTTTAAATTTCGGACAGCATCTCAGTCTCTCAGCATTCTCCGTCTCTCTGTGTTAACTAATCTAGCTAAACTACCTCTAGTATACCTTTCTAATGGCTTGTACCACCCCTGAATGTTTCGAATTTACGAAACTACTAACCCTGATTGGACAAGGAAAGGGGAGATGATCATCACACCATGCTAAGTTTAATACTTTTCTTTAAGCTCACTGTTCTATGTTCCCTCCCCTTAATTTACTTTCCCATGCTTTATTTCCCACCTGTATTCACAAGTTAATCAATACAATGTATACAACTTTATTAAAAATGCTTTCCGTTCTCAAGACATCATGCTTGTTCTCAGGGCATGTTACTATTCTTCTTTTTTGGATGAAGTTCAAGGCTTTGCATTGCGGCTCCTGGGTCGTTTCAACTGAACATGTGAAATGGTCACATGAGGCGCAAGCTTCAGTCCCGCATGGAGGCCAAAATACAAACTAATAGAGAGGTCAAAGAAAAAGAGTGTTAAAATCAAAAATAAGTGATTTCACTGCATACCACTTATCTCTACTCTATTCCCATTTACTTATATAAATCTTACACATTAGAATTTTAGTAACTTTACATGTTTTAGTTTCAGCAAAGCATGCGCATTCTCATGTGAGTTCCAAGCGGCCATTTTAACTGCGCAGCTGCAAAGATTTCCCTCCAAGCGATAGTACATCATACTGCGTCGATGCAGTAGACGCATGCGCAATGCAGAATCCCGCATATAGCAGCCATTTTAGAGACACACGGGTTACTTGTTAGTAATACACATAGGCAAGCTTCCCCTAGATTCAGTGTGTGGATTTTCTGGTGTGTTATTAGTATTTACGAACCCAATTATTACGGTATTACAAGTTATTTGAGAGGATTGCTTCCAAGCAAGTCTCTTTTATACGAGTCCTTGCTCCATCAATCCCCCCTCTGATGGCATTTTATGCCATCACTAAATTTCCATCACTAAATCAGATGCCAACTTTAGCACATCTCAATTTCTTCTTCAACCTTCTCATTGCCTTTCTTTTCATTTCTGCACTATAAACCTTTTATTCTTTTATATATATATTTCCTTTCATTTCTTCAAGTTGTATCTCTTCATACTTTCTTTTCTTTCTCTTTTCATTTACTTCATACCCTTTTATTTTCTTGCAACATTTGAACCATGTCATTTTTGCTAAGACTAATAATTCTATCCCTAAAATTGGCAGTATTATTTTACCTATTATGCTCTTACCTATGTTAGAAAACCAGCTCCTTATTGTAGTAATAATATTTGTTAATTTCTTCCATACACTATCAACTTCCAGTGGTTTCAATTCTTTTTCCAATTTCGTAATGTTTTTAATATATCTTCCGATTTCAACACTTTTATCAGCATTTTACAGACTCTGCCCTCTTTTGCCAATAATATATCAAGAGCAAGTCGATTTTGCAAAACCATAGATCTGATCGCAAACATTTCAGTATTGATCATCAAGAATCCTCCAGCAGTATCAGTAGATAACCGATCTACTACTGTGGATAGCTGACACATTTTTCGTGAATTCAGAATTACTCCCACTGAAGGTATTAATGCACTGAAAATGTCACCTACTATTTCACAAAAACTAGCTCTTTTTATACGTGTTAATTCCTTTGCGTCTTCATTGCTTCCAGTAATTCTTCTCACATGGTACTCCTTTGGGAATACTATTCCAAAATAGCAACTCCCGTACCAATGATCAGGCAACCTGAAATACGCTTTATTGCCACACACGTAATAAATTCCAGGAAATACTGAATCTGTTCCACCCTTTCGTCCTCATCCCCCAATAACTAGGAAATTATGTTCGCATTCACTGGAACCAATAAATACATTGTTATATTCAGTCTTTAATCTATGGAGGCAGATCTTCCCTTTCTTTTCAAAGTCCAAGGACATAGCAGCATGAGTCTTGCCAGTTTGATAAATTTCATCTTTCTCAGCCCATCGAGGTATCTGTGGTTTTGGTTCAGAAGCCCTTCTCTGGAAGTCCTGTCTCCTTTGCTCAACTAAATTCAAAAATATCTTTTCTTCTTCATGTAATTTACATTGTGCTTGTGTGGGGGGCGTGGCTTCGCCGGCTTGCGATATGGCCGCGCATTAGCGATGCTCCGCCGGCTGAGCTGAATTAATCTTTTCAAATCCGGCAATATCACCCCATGATAGTATTTGCTGCTGTCCCGCAATCGGTAGCAGGGGCGACATCGACGGAGTCCGAGAGTACGAATGTCGGGTGCCGCTGGAGCCGGAGACATATGACATACCTGAAGGCGGAGAAGCCAGGACCTCGGGTAAACCCGTGCCGGGAGGCCCTGTGTCGCGGCTGGGAGACGCGCACGGAATGGAGAGACGGCGGCTGGCCGGAGATGAGATAATCTCAGGCAGCTCCACGCAGAGGCTGGGGGCCGCTTCAATCTAACGCAGGACAGGCGGCGGATGACTTTAAGCGAAGGACTGAAGGAGCCGACACGCGTTGGGGTCCGGAGGGAGCGGTGCGCCCTGGTAAATCTGCCGCTCTGGTTGGTGCTGCGGGGAAATCTGCTGAGGCGGCCTGGGAGATTGGTACTACATACACAGTCGTGGTGCTCTCCCCCTATGGAGGCCATACAGTGGGACATCGTCCTCGGGAGGCGATAGGGCCGCAGTGAGGGCTTGCCTGGCCGCCGCAGCGGAGTGAAGCATTATCAGCACTAGCGAGATTGCAGAACGAACGGCGTCGGGTCTAACGTGACTCAGAGAGCCTGCAGGGGGTGGAGAGACACTGCCAACCTGACTTGCTGCATTTGTTGTGCGGGGAGAAAGTGTGCCCTGTGGGAAGCGACCTGTGTGATCCACGGGGGCCATCTCGGAGCGGCGGTGCCGAGGCCTCTGGAGCATTGAAGGTGGGAGCTGGGCTGCTGATCCTCGGCGGGGAGCTCTGCAGAGGGCAGTGAAGGTATCGTAAAGCGCAGATGCCTGCTAGCAGCGGCCGCGCCGTTGTCTTGGACTACATTACCGCGGTGACCCTCTGGCGGTGCAGCCGCATGGTCTGAAGATGCCGGGCAACGCTGAGGAGGGCAATCTGGCGTCCGAGGACACAGGAGAAGTGGTCCCTGCCTCACAACAGATACGCCGCATATGGAATACATCAGTCCGATGGTGAAGGTGAAAGTTGTGCCGGGCGCTAGCAGACGCTTGTACAGGAGGATACCAGCGTACGAGAGTATTGGTACGTGCCGGGCATGGCTGGCCTACGAATGCCCCACAGAGAGGCTGTGACAGCAGGATGTCTGACTGCCCTGAAGAGCTGCAGAAAGGAAAGACTATAGCAGTGCCTCCTGCGGCTGTATATTGCTCATCATTGAGGGGAGCCGGCTGCGGTAGAACTAGGTTTTAGTACCAGACAGCGGAGAGGCACGGATCGGACACTATGGGGAAGCCAGATACGAGGCAGCCAAGGCTCACCTTCGACAAAAAAGCAAACAAAGTGGCGGAGGTTGAGAATGGGCAGCAGGGTCAGGTGGAGGAGGGAGCCACTTTGATGCCACCAGCAGAGGACATCCGTGCCATGTTTAAGGACCTTAAGATGAGCCTGCAGGGTCTCGATTCCAAAATGGACACCCTGGCGGTACGCATGGATCGCATAACACAGAGAATGGACAAACAGGAGAGACGAATGGGAGTGCTGGAGACCAGAGTCACGGAGGCGGAAGAGGGGCAGACGGAAATGGATAAAAAAATGCGTGAGATGGATGGGGTGCTAGAGGTAATCCGGGCAAAGAATGAGGATTTGGAAGCACGCTCGAGAAGAACTAATGTGCGCATCACGGGCGTATCGGAAACCACAGACATCCAAAACATGGAGAGATACATAGAGTCCATGATGCCCCCATGTTCCTCATAGAGCGTGCACATAGAACATTGGGCCCCACACCGTGACCTGGTGCTCCGCCGAGACCTATCCTAGCAAGAGTCCTAAACTACAGAGACCGAGATACGATACTTCGATAGACGCGAGAGAAAGGGAATGTACAATATGACAGAAACACCATCGCCATTTACCCAGACTTCACATTACAAGTTCAGGTGGCCCGCAGGGAGTTCCTGCCAGCTAAAAAGATCTTCCAACAGATCGGCACTAAATACTCACTAATCTATCCAGCTAAATTGAGAATACAAGGGCCAGGCAAGCCCACCTTCTTCACGGATGCGAGAGCTGCCCTGACGTATGCCAAGCAGCTGGCCAAGGAGCAGAGACAAAAGCCGCAGTTGGAAGATGCGACTGAGGCAAATAATCTGAGCGACAATGACTGAGAACATTGCGGTGCCGCACTGGAGGAGCAGCTAAGTACAAGATATAGACATTTTGTGTTGGGATGGTTTAGTGGTAAATGCTGTTTCAGGTGCATAAGACTCTAACAGATAGAATGGTATAGTTTTCCGGAGATGTTGGGGTTCTCCCGGCACATAAAGGAATATTGACGTGCAGACAAAATGTTTTTCTGAACTGGGGTGACCAGTATACAGCTCGGCCACCCTGCCATGAGCGCAGGGGTGTTATGCCGGTGCACTCATGTTCCCTGCGGGATGATTCCCTCAGAGCTCCTAACAAGGGGCCTTTGTTTTCAAGTTTTGGGTACTGGGTGGGAATTCACAACCTGTTTGGGGGGTTGGTGTGGGTGGGGACGGGGGAATAAAGTTAGCCTTTTTCTGGGATATCTGACACAAGATCTATATAAGACCAATAGTCGATGGGGGAAGGCACAGGGAGATATGTTCCTATTGAGACGCCGTTCAGATGTTAACGCTGAAAGCACATAGCCTCAAGATCTCTTCGTAACAGTAACAGGAGATCATAAGATACTTGTGGGTTGTCACTTTGAATGGTCTATGTTACCACGATGTCATCTCTAAAATGTATTACTTGAAATATCACAGGTCTGAATGATCGCTGTAAGGCGAGACTGGTACACTCATACCTCACTAGACACGGAGTGGACATATGTCTGCTGCAAGAGACCCACCTGACGGATAGCACGGCAGGTATGTTGAGAAACAAAAGATAGGGGGAGATAATTGCTGGCGGGTACTCCAACTATTCACGGGGAGTTGCTGTGTTGCTGCGTAGGGGACTGCAATGGCGCACACACCGCACAATTAAAGACAGAGAAGGCCGTTACATTTTGATACAGGGTACAATATACAATACACACACGATGATCATAAATAACTATGGTCCCAACACGGATGACCATGGGTTTTTTCGGAACATTGGAAATCTGTTGCAAACGTCAACCAGCACTTCGGTCATCTGGGTGGGGGACTTTAATGCGGTCCTTTCGGACGTTGCTGATAGGCACGGTATAGCGCGTGAACATCAACCGAGAGCAGCTGCGACACTGCAAGACATTATAACTGACATGCAATTAGTAGACTCATGGAGAGCGCTACACCCGACACTATGAGAGGGTACATGTTTGAAGCAACATTGTGGCGCCTGGTCGAGGCTAGACTTTTGGCTGCTGTCTAGGGACATCAACGCTTGGGTAATGGCGGTTGAGCATCACCCGCGTACATTCTCAGACCATGCACCAGTATTGCTGACGCTGAATGTACCAGGACCATATATCGTTCAATTGGAGATTTCCCTCCGGAGCACTGCAAGACCAAGTCTTTAGAGAGAAATTACAGGGGGAAATAGAAGATCACTTTACACTAAATGAAGGCTCAGTGGATTCCCCTGGCATGTTGTGAGAGGCGTTTAAGGCTGTGGTGCGCGGCAATTGTATTCCACTCAAGGCGGGGGTTCTTAGAGATATCCGTACTACATTGCGAAGACTGGAGCTAGAGATAGGGAAACTAGAGGACATGCAGACTCGCTTTCCAACGCCAGCTAACATGGCACAGATCAGGGCTAAGCTAACAGAATATCAGGCAGAGAAGGAAAGAGAAGCGGTGTATTTACACAAAAATGCACAGGCAAAGCGTTATGGAGAGGGAGACAGAGCCGGAAAAACGCTGGCGGGACTGCTCAGGTCGCCAATAGGTGCGGAATACATAACTGAAATATGTACGGAAGACGTGGAGCTGGTTACGACACCGCCGGAAATTCTGGCCACAATGGCCCGGTATTACGGAAATTTATATACATCCAAGACTGCCCCTTCCCAATCTGATTTAACAGACTACATTGACACCATAGCATTGGCATGGTTCAGCAATAGTGCAAGGCAATACATGGAGCTTCCCTTCCAGCTCTGGCGTTCGGAGCGGGGTACCGACGGACAGAGCGGTGCCTCAAAAGGCCTGAGCGGATGCCAGGTGAGGCGAGGTGCGTACCCACACTTAATCGGGTTCACCACCAGACAATGCCTATAACTGATCCAATGTGAAACACAGGACTCGATCAGGTTGTATCTGGGTACCAACCATTGATTCAGGCTATTGTCTAATATCACAAATTTTTGTTTTGCTATCACGCTTTTTGCAGTAGCGTTTACAAGGTCCTGACGAGAGCTTGGACTTCCCTGTCCACAAGCCGAAACATGTAGACCTAAGAACTGACAGTTATTTGTTTAGGCTGTCAATACTGTTTTTAATTTGGCACCAAGATAGCGCCAGAATAGAGTACACAGTGTCTTGGTAGTCATTTTTAACTTCGCTTTTGCACAATTTTTCGCACTGCATTCATCACCCTACCGTTGGTAACAATTTGGCACGGTTGCCTGGGATAACCAGGGTACCATCACAATCCCCACAGTGGTTGGTACTCTAGGGAATGTCCCCAGTTCCCAAATGATGATGAACCACCTCCGGTGGGTGATGGGAACTTTAACCTCAGTGGAGGTTTCCATATACCTGCCTTAGCTACCTCGGATTTTCTCTCCTTTTTTCTTGCTCCACCAGTATTTGTTCTGATCCCTGCATTCTAGACCGATAGTATACCTTGTGAGTACTGTATTTGATTTGGGGATTCATACTGTGCAGGTCTTTAAACTGATCCCTCGGACCCCCTCACACTTCTCTCTGTTTGCTAATACATGGAGCTTCCCATTTCGGTGGAAGATGTTCGGCAAGTAATAGGTAGTATGCCGGCTGGAAAGGCTCCGGGGGCTGATGGGTTGACAGCGGCTTTTTATAAAGAATACTCAGATTTACTGGCGCCACGTCTGTTGAAGATATATCACGAGGCTATGGAGACAGGCATATTCCCCCCCCACATTGAGAGAGGCTATTATCATAGCCTTGCTGAAACGGGGCAAAGATCCCACAGCCCCGGACTCGTATCGCCCACTCTCCCTAATAAATCTTGATGCTAAAATCTATGCCAAACTCATAGCCAATAGGCTGCAACCCATGCTACGGCAAATAGCATTGCCAGATCAGTCTGGTTTTATAACGGGCCGATCAACTGCCCATAATCTACGTACGCTGTTTGGTGTGTTGCACTATCTGGCCCCTTATGTCCAGGCAATTGCTGCACTACTAGATGCCACTAAGGCGTTTGATTCGTTAGAGTGGCAATTTCTCTTTGTTTTGCTGCCCCGCATGGGGTTTAGCCCCTTGTTTATTAAACAAATAAAGTTGTTGTACATGAAACCTGTGGCTAGGGTGCGAATAAATGGGCAGATGTCGGAACCTTTCGAAATAACCAGGGGAACGAGACAGGGCTGTCCTTTATCGCCGCTGCTGTTTGCTATAGCCACGGAGCCATTGGCGGCCCGTCTCCGCCAGCACCACACGCAGAGGAGCATTGAGTTCACGTCCAGAGGTCTGCTGATCTCAATGTATGCGGATGACATGATAGTGTATCTCACAAACCCCAGGGTCAATTTTGGGTCAGTAATGCGAGAGATAGTCCGTTATGGCGGCCTGGCAGGTATACAGGTGAACTGGTACAAGTCCGTGATATTTCCTCTCACGGATGACACACGTTAGTTTGACACGGAGTACCCCATCAAGTGGGCGACAGGGGAGGTTAAATACCTAGGAACATGGGTAAGCAGGTCGGTACAGGAAATATGGTTGGCTAACTATGGTAGGGTAATGGACTGGATAGTAAGCAAGGTTCAGAAATGGAAGCAGTTGCCGTTGTCACTAATGGGGCGTATAGCCATCATAAAAATGGTGATACTGCCCAAGCTCCTATATTTGTTCGTCAACATACCGATGCCGCTAAATACACATTTTTTAGACAACTGTGATCTCATGTACTCGAACTGGTATGGGCGGGCAAACAGCCGAGAGTATCCTGGAAGCTGTCGACACTGCCCTTTGCTCAGGGGGGCTTGGGTGCTCCTGATTTCGAGCTTTATGCGTATAGTGCGCAGGTGCAGTTTTTGCATTTTTGGCAGCATCCTACGCCCTTCCTGTCCCATGTAGCGATAGAAATAGATAGAGTGGCTCCCACCACGCTAGAAACGGCGTTATACCAGCTTACAAACGGCCCCATTCAGAAATTGACACGCTAGAAACTTTGAGATGGGCATGGAAAGGGATAGCTAAAATGGCCAATGTAGTGGAATTATATGCACCATCTATGCCGTTGAGGGGCAACCCACTATTGACTCCACTAGTGGACAAGGCAATAACGCTTAGAGCAACGGCTCATGCCCTAGTAAAGAGTGGGGATCTTTTCCCTGACAATACTTTCCTAACACTACAACAGATGTGCAGAGATCAAACACCCACGGCATCAGCTACACTCCTATATGATCAATTACGGGCCGCGTGCCGTGCTCGATATGCGTCCTTCCCGCAAGTACCGCAGGCACTACCTGCGTTAGAAAATGTACTGGCAAGTCCGTCTCCTCGCAAGTTGATTACGCGCATATACAGCATAACGCAAAAAGTATCACCGATAACAGACTGCACGGCTAGGGCGGAGTGGGAAGCGGATTCAGGTATTGTTATCACAGATAGGCAGTGGAAGTACTGTTACTTGCACAGACTATACAGAACGCACTTGCAGTTACATCGCATGGGCATACACCCGGACACGAACTGTTGGAGATGCGGTGCTCCTAGCGCTACATTCTCCCACTTAGCATGGGACTGTGATCCAATAGGAGGTTTCTGGGAGGCAGTGTTTAGACATATTCGGCAAATCACAGGTCTTCAGTTGCCGGCCACTCCACTGACAGCGCTTTTGGGCTTCGTATCTGAGGTCCCAAGGAAGTCCCGTAAGCTTACGGCCATGTTGCTACTGCAGGCGAAGAGACAGGTGGCGATACATTTAAAAAAGCAACAGCCTCCTACTATAGCAGAATGGCTAAACGCAGTGATATATTGTAAAGACCAGCTGTCCCACTACTGGGAGTTAATGCCTAGCAGATCCAGACTGGCAGACATCTGGACACCACTGGTGGCCTGGCTGGCCGTGGGGGGTTCTGACCTTCAGAAGCGCTAGGCAGATAGAAACTGCAGGTGTGCCGGAACCAATCTATGCAGCATGTGTTATACATTCCGGGAAGTAAAGTGAGAGACTATTTGAGATAGCAAGACACATTTGGGACTCTGGAGATAGTTAGTCCATGACAACCAAGTTAACTGTGAGGCATGCTGGATGGCGTCGAAATACTCTAGGAGAAGGCAGATTGGGCGGGGGGGGGTGGGAAGGGAGTTTAGTTCGTTTAGATTTAAATTACACATATTTTCGTAATAAGCTGGAATAAGATAATGTAAGGGTACAGCGGATGCATTCCAACAGATCTGATATATAGCTGCCGGCCAGCTGGGTTGTAGGCACACAAGCTGTGTTCTGCGGATAAGGCTAATGAAAGTAATACGTTGACGGCCTCCGGGTTGTAGGCAAAAAGCTGTGTGAACATATTCGCTCCTGTATATTTTTTGAATTTTTTTTTTTTTAAATTGTGCTTGTGTGCTTCGGCTATATCTTTTGTCTTCATGGTTAGAAAATATTCTCCAATAAACTGTGCATCTTTAGTACTAAGAACTGGGTTCATGGTCTTTCTCATAGGAACCTCGGAAGAAATCACATCTACATTAGAATAATAATATACCATATGTTAATGGAATATGATGATATGTCACACCTTCTGCTACTGATGCTGGTAATTTCATACACACATAACAATCACTAACTTTCATAGTGTCAACGTACTGCACTAGCAACTTTGTGAATACATTTAAAGCAGTGTCATTGTCTGTTACAGTGTGGGGTACATCTAACTCATCTGGTGCTTCTAGATCTACTTTGTCTTCTTTTGTCTTATTCTCATCTGGTGCTTCTAATGCTACCCTATTTCCTTTAATGTTAGCTACTTTCTCATTCATTTTTGTGTTATTTCTTTCTTTTGTAACCATCAAATAAGGGATGGCTACTGTCAGTACTAACCAAACCATGAGTACTACATATACATATTCTACAACATTTTTGTACACAGTTTTGTTTTGGTTTTCCAGCAGCCCTATCATCATCCATTCGGAGTCAAGAAGATTTCTCTTCTATACTTTCGATTTACTTGTGGAATTCAAAATTCCTTTGGGAATTTTTCAGGTTGGTCTCACTTCTTCAATAATCTGTACTGCAATTATTTCTTCATCCATTTCTTCATTTAAATCTAGATTCTCGAATTCTTCAAGAATTGCATAGGTCCATTCAGGACCCTTGAATTTATTGCTGAATAATCTCAATCTTTGACTTTGTCATCTGGGCTGTTCAGCTGATGTTCCCGAAATTTTGTTTACTTGGTCAGGTTCTTGATTAACTGTTTTGAAATGATACTTTAGCATTTTCACAACGCTCGGCGAGTTGTCACCTCTCCTGACCCTTTTTGCTTGCACTGCATTGTCACTGTCTTCAAGTGTTCTTTTATTTTCGTTAAGTTGTGGCACAACTTGGTTATTTTTGTCTTCAGATTTCCTCTCTGTCTGACCCTGTCCAGGGCTTACTCCTGTATCATCCTTTTCTGCCTGGATGCCTTCTTCTTTCCTAGTCTGACCCTGTTCAGGTTTTATCTGGATTTTCTCTTCTCCTTCTACCTGAACGTGTTTTTCTTTTCCTAACTGGTCCTGCTCGGGTCTTATTGCACTTTGGGTTTCTGCAGACCGAACGTGTTCTACTAGACCCATCTGTCCCTCCTCAGACTCATGTATTGTTGCATTCACTTCAGTCTGAGTAGATAGTTCTTTCCTTATCTGTTCCTGCTCAGGTTCTCCAACAGCTGTATCACCTCTTTCCTGAGCTGGTTCTTCTATACCTGACTGGTCCTTACTACTCTCCTGTCTTTCTAAACGGATTTGGCTTCTTGTTCTCACATTTGCTTCAGGTATGTCAACCACCGGTATCCAGTCATCCTGACTTGTGCTTGGTTGTTCTCGATAACCTATTTCAGGACCTGTTATTCTAGATCCTTCAGCTGTACGACCTTCCGCAGCCTCAACTGCTTGTGTATGTTGAGAACCTTCTGTGCCATGTGCTGGTACTCTCTTGATATGGCTTTCATGAATCCAATTAGGTATGCCTGCACATTTCACTACTGTGGTTGTAACCGATATAACTTGCTGTGTTTTTCCCCACCTCAGTGTTAGACATGCCTCTCGAGTGTGTTCTTTCACCACCACCCAATCACCAGGATTCAGATCTTGTGCTTGATTCGGCTGCCTGGCAACTGCGTCTTCTCCATCCTGGTGAGAGATAGAACACACTTGGTCAGCCAGTTCTTTGCAATATTCCAATACCAAATCATCAGATATATTCAACAGTTTGTGTCCTGGTATACATGTCTGCCTCATTGCTCTTCCCATGAGTATTTCATGGGGACTCAATCCTGTATTCCTATCAGGGATGCTTCTGAGCCCCATCAGAACAAGAGGTAAAGCATCAGGCCAATCCAGTGGGGTAGATGCACATATCTTTCCCAGTCTTGCTTTTATAGTGCCATTCAATTGTTTTACCACTCCAGAAGCCTCTGGGCCGTATGCACAGTGCAATTTTAAACACTTCACAGATTAGTCGAATTACTTCGTTATTAAAATGAGACCCTCTATCTGATTCCAGTTACTGGAAAACA
Organism: Triturus cristatus; assembly: GCF_964204655.1. NCBI lineage: Eukaryota > Metazoa > Chordata > Amphibia > Caudata > Salamandridae > Triturus > Triturus cristatus. The sequence continues at coordinate 963,858,860 of NC_140584.1, read as the reverse complement.
GAATCGCGGAATCAGTTCCCTCAGCAAAAGTTTGGCAACTGTTATAATGTCATTTCTTCTTGTAGGGTATGCCTCCACCCACCATGAAAACAAACAGACTATTACAAGTATGTACTTCAATCCTCTGCAAGGGGGCAATTGAATAAAGTCAATCTGTAGTCTTATAAATGGGCCTTCCGCTTTTCTAATTGTTCCCATACAGACCACTGTCTTTTGTCCTGGATTCATTTGTTGAGAAATTAAGCATCTTTGGCTACACTCCTGAACTTTGTATTAAACCAATCCTGTCTAAAGAGTCAGGTCATGGCATCCCTGCCTATGTGAGTGTCTCCGTGATACATTCTAGACATTTGTGAAAGCATGCAGTATGGCATTACTAGCCTGCCATCTGCGCAAATCCATACATCATCTTCTGACCTCTTTTGGCACCCACCTTTTACCCATTCTTCCTTTTCCTTCACCTCTGCCTCATCTTGCAGTTGTCTTACTTCTTCCCATGTCTCTAATCCTGAAAGTAGCATAAGTTGGCAGCTGATTCCATTTGTTTCAATTTTCTTGTTCACTGTCATTTTATATTTGGCACAATGTTGGGCAACTTGGTCAGCAAACCTGTTACAAGCTGTCACATAGTAATTTCCTGATTGATGTGCGGCACACTTGACCACTGCCACTTCTTTTGGCAATTGTATTGCTTCAAGCAATTCTTTTACAAAATTTCCATTTTTAATTGGGGATACTTGACCACTGCCACTTCTTTTGGCAATTATATTGCTTCAAGCAATTCTTTTACGAAATTTCCATTTTTAATTGGGGATCCTGAAGAAGTCAAGAAATCCCTCGGCATTCAAAGTTGGCCAAAATCATGCACAACCCCGTAACCATACTGACTATCAGTAACAATGGTTACTTTCCAAATTTTCCCAATTTTGCATGCTTTAATTAAAGCCACCAATTCGGCTACTTGTGCAGATTTGACTCCTGGCAAATAGGATGCTTCGACTATTCCAGCCAATGTACATACAGCGTAAGCAGCACTCAGCCCTCCCTCCTCATGGCGCATACACGAGCCGTCTACAAACTACTCATGTTCTGCATTTTTCAGGGGTTCTTCCTGTATGTCTGGACGCTGCTTAGTACAAAGCTCCGTCACATCCAGACAATCGTGTTCGACTTCATCCCTCACTTCTTCTCCATAGGTATCTGGTAACAAGGTGGCAGGGTTCAACACTGTACACCTGACTTTTGTCACGTTTTCAGCACCTAAGATGATTCTTTCATATTTGGTCATCTGACTAGGAGTGAGATACTGAGCTCGAGTTCTTGTTAATAGAATCTCCACTGAATGTGGGACGTGCACTTTTACTGGATGTCTAATCACAATTGACTCACTTTGTTCTAGGCTTGTACAGGTTGCAGCTACTGCTTTTAAACAACCAGGTAAAGCTGAGGCTACAGGGTCCAAAGTAGCAGAGAAATATGCCACCGGTCGTCGCATCAAGCCATGTCTCTGAGTTAAAACCGAGAGTGCACAACTATTCCTCTCACAATAAAACAGTGCGATTTCTTTTGAATAATCTGGCATTCCTAATGCTGGGGCTTCACATAGACATTTACGTAATTTTTCAAATGCTTCCATACTTTCATCATCCCATTCTATTGGGTCTTTTGCTTGTTTCTTGGTCATTTGTATTAGGGGTTTGGCCAATAAGGAAAACCCTACAATCCACTGCCTACAGTATCCCACAACTCCAAGGAACATTCTGATTTCTCTCTGGGTTTGCGGCAATTTCATTTGTCTTATTATTTCTGTTCTTTCAGACGTCACTCTCCTCACTCCACGTTCTATTTGGTGTCCAAGATATTTGAATCCGGTTTGGCAAAACTGTAATTTTTCTGGGGACACTTTGTGCCCACCTTCAGCCAAGTGGTTCAACAAGGCAATCGAATCAGCAACACAGTCATCCCTTGTTTTGTATGCGACTAGTAAGTCATCAATATATTGCACTAATACTGACTCTCTGGGTAACACTAAGGTTTGAAAAGATTGAAAATTGAAGGACTCTCAGTGTACCCTTGAGGAACACGATTCCAAACTAAAATACGATCCTCAAATTTAAAGGAGAAAAGATATCTGCTGTCTGGGTGTAATGGGATAGAGAAAAAGGCATGGCATAGATCAATTACGGTAAACCATCCTGCCTTCCATTGTATCTGGTACAGAACCACGGCTGGGTTGGGCACTACAGGGCAACAAGACATAAAAATTCTATTAATCTTTCTCAGGTCCTGAACTATCCTATATTTTCCGTTAGGTTTCTTTATGCCAATTATAGGGGAATTACAGGGACTACTCATTATTTCTTTTAGTATGCCTTGTTCAATCATTCGATCAATTTCTGCTACAACACCAGCTTTAACTTCAGGACTCATTTTGTATTGTCGAGTGTTTGGGTAATCTGCACCTTCCTTTACGGTTACTTTTACTGGGTCTACATTTGCCATTAACCCTACATCTTTTCCTGTAGAATCCCACACATCTGGATTTACTGTCGTCTTGACCTCATCTGGTAAGTCATCTTTGGTCATCATAGAATACATCTCGTCTACCTCTGTGCCTTGTTTAGCTAACATGAATTTGTAGACTCCTTCTTCATCTGGGGCTTGAATTGCAACACCGTCCCGTGTGCAAATTGTTGTGCAATTCATTTTGCACAGTAGATCTCTTCCTAATAAATTTACAGGACTGGAGTCACACACTATAAATTTGTGCATTTCCCTAAAATTGCCAATGCGTACCTCCATGGGTTTTGTAATAGGGGTTCTAATCTATTATTGGAAACGCCCACTACTTGGATAGCTTCTCCCTAGAGGGGTAGCTTTGGAATGTCTGCTGTTCTCACAGTAGAACGGGTAGCACCAGGGTTCAATAAGAAGGTAATATCTTTTCCTTCTACTTTACCATCAACATATGAACCTGACTGATCTACCGGCAAGGATGCACCAAGTTCGCACTCCCTTTCCTCCCCCCTCAGGCACCTTCATTGGTCGCTGTCATCGAAATAAGAGTCCTGTAAAAGAAATTGTGAAGTTATAGAATTTTTCTTACCACTTCCTCCTTGAAATCCGGTGTCCGCACTGTACTTGGTCTGGTTCACAAGATTTGGCATAGGGGCAGATGGCAACTGACGATGTAGATTTACAACCTGCTGCGGTTGATTCATTATCCCCTCATTCTGCATCTGTGGATTTAAATTTTGATTTGGGCTGTTATTGTTTTGTATCATTTTACACTAGTTTTTCCAATGCCCCAATTTTCCGCACCCATGACAAGGAACATTTTTCTTTACCTTCTCTCTACTCATTCGTCCCTTCTGTTTACTCCATTATTTTCATTTTGGCCTTGTCCCTTTCATTGATTTCTTGTCTGACTATTTAGTTGGAGTTCCTGCTAATTTTACTTGTGCCCACATTACTTTTTCCTCCAATTTCTTTCTTTTATTGTCAATCTCATCTCATCTCCGCAGTACTTTGCGTATTTGAGAATGTCGTCTATGGGCCTCGCTTGCCAACACAACATGTGTTGCTGAATCATGTCTCCAATATCTGGTTTTAATCATGTCACAAATCGAAACACGAAATGTCCCATGTCTTTATCACCAATGTTCTCAAACCCACTATACTGCTTAAATACCTGCAGTAAGCGTTCATAATAGGTATGTACGGATTCATTTCTGTCCTGGGTTGTTCTGTCTATTTTTACCCAATCTGTTTCTTTTGGAGGAATTTTCCCTTTCAAGAAAGTGATCACCTGGTGATATTTATTCATTACTTCTTCTGAAGGAGCTCCTGTTTTCTCATCTCTCGGGTATTCATCACTAGGCCAATCAACAGTAATTTTGCATTCTGTCCGTAAATCAGTAGGCATCACAATGTCAAACAAACAATCCAAATCTTTTAACAGCACCTTAGAAACTTTCACAAATCTTTCAACTTGTCGATACCACTCAACTGGTTTTTCTCTTAACTTCGGGAAATCATTTGTAAAGGATAAAATATCCTATCTGGTCCATGGTACACGTACATATCCTCCTCCTGGTACCTCCCTCATAGGACATAATCTTTCTAACTTTCCTGTTTCTTTCGTCACAAATTCAGAAGTGGTTCGATTGGCACATGATTCTTCCCTTTTCCGCATCCATCTAGCTTTCCATTTGTCTTAAGTCAACCCATTTGTGTAAAATGGTCATCAATTCTTTAACCTGTAACTTTCTTCCAGACACATTCATATTTTCACGTCCTTATCACTGTATTCTGCTCTGTATGGTTTCTGTAATACTTTGGATTTGCCTATTTCATCTCCCATTTCAGAAGCCAAGTCTGTCAATTTCTCATGGAATATTTTTTTATTTCGGGTGATACTTCTGCAGATAAACAATAACTCTTTTTCACTGTAAGTATTTAACCTGTCTAACCCCACATTTCCAGCTATCATTTCTTCCAGTTCCACTTTCAATTTGTAGATATCTAAGATTTACATTGGTTGTTTTGGCTTGTCTATTCCCTGTGCCCATCTTTCTATTTCTTATGGGGATACTATTGTGGCATTCTTAACTCCTGTGGCTGTTTCTATTTGTACTTCCTTTGAACAACTAGGTATATCTCTTCTCGGGGTTTCATTTATCTGACCTCTTATCGGTAAATCCATTAATGATATTACCGACTCACGTTCGCCACCTTGTTCATCAATGATTAAGTTCTCTTTTCTGGGTTCAATTGTAGGTGTGGACATGACTGGGGGTTTGTGAGCAATTGTCTTATCACCATACAATGGAACCACCGGACCTTAGTCACCGCTATGGTTAGGGCTTCAGGGTTATTTTCTGTATCAAATCCTCTCTATTCTTGTTTAATGCCTCTCTTTCTTTTTCCTGCAGTACCCTTCCATTTGTTTTGTCATGCATAACTTGGGGTACTAATGGTGATCCCAGGATCGGAGCACTAGGTGTAGTTCTGCTCGGTTCCTCTTGGTAAGGTGGAGGGTTTTTTATTAAAATGTCCTCCAAAAAATCATCTTCCGCTTCTCCACTAGCTGTCATCGTTAAATGTTTGGTCTTCTCTGTGCATTTGCCTCCTGACTATTCCTCAGCCATTCGTACAAATTATAATCCTTCAGCTACCATCGCTTATCGTCATTGTTTCATCTATCTCGAGTTTCACGCTTTAGCCTGGGATAAAATCCACTAAGGTTTCTGCTACTTCTGGATCTATCGCGCTCAAATTCTTCAGTCTCCCATTCCTCTAAAGCTTCATATTGGGTTAATCTTGGTCGGGGCTCTAATTCATTCATTTTTAATCTCAGGTTATGCACAATTCTCCCATTAAATGCACCGTGTTCTGGGAAATCTATCACTCCATCTTCTTTTGTATATTCTGTCCAATTCTCCAACCATACACAGGTATGATAGCCTCTCTCCATCATCATGTATGATACGGGCGTTTTCGGGGGAGGAATAGGAATTCTTACTCTAGTCTTAACAGTTTTATCCTTTTTAAAATAATTTTTCATTTTCTGCATAAACGTCATCTTTCTCTATTCCCCGTACATTTTTGGTATAGATCCTTTTATATATTGTTCTCTGGCAAAACCTAAATACCTTCTGTCAGGCCGATTCCCTATTAATGTTGGATCATGTCTCCACATACGAATCCCACTGTCAATTATTATTGTAGTGTCTATCTTGCTAGCCAAATCAAATTTTCGCGTTTACTCTAATGTCTGACCAATACCAGTGCAGCTTTCATTCTTTCGACCAATCAAATTCTATTTCACACTATGCGCTTAGCCAATACTAGTGCGACTTTTCTGTAATGTCAGTATCGCTTCTTACTACTGACCCCTCCTTAACAATTTCGCGTCAGTCACACGCCCCCTGTTCCAACCAATCCCAGCGCGGCCCTTTGTGACGTCAGTGCAGCACCCTCAAATGACCCCTCCTTTGCAAGGTAACACAAAACTTATTTTTCCTTCAATTTTCATACAAATTCATTAAATGACAACATAGAAACATTTGCTACTCTGTTTGCCTCACTTAAACCAGAAAGTCAATTCACATTTACTGCGAGTAAAGCTATTTCGCTTACTCTTCACACACTACGAGTAAAACCCTTCCGCTTATCAATCAATCAATCAATCAATCATTTGTAAAGCGCACTACATACCCGCGAGGGTCTCAAGGCGCTGGGGGGGCGCTACTGATCGAACAGTCAGGTCTTGAGTATCCTCCTGAAGGTCAGCAGGTCTTGGGTCTGTCGTAGGCTCAGTGGGAGGGTGTTCCATTTCTTGGCGGCAAGGTGGGAGAAGGATCTCCCGCCGGTGGTTGTTCTTTGGATGCGCAGGACGGTGGCGAGTGAGAGGTCGGCGGAGCGGAGCTGGCGGTTGGGGATGTAGAAGGAGAGCCGTCTGTTGAGGTAGGCTGGGCTGGTCTTGTGGAGTGCTTTGTGTGGTGGATGAGGAGCTTGAAGGTTATCCTCTTGTTGACGGGGAGCTAGTGCAGGTTTCTCAAGTGGGGGGTGATGTGGCCGTGTCATGGTACGTCGAGGATCAGTCGCGCCGAGGCATTTTGGATGCGTTGTAGTCGTTTGATGAGCTTGGTCGGGGCTCCCGCGTAGAGGGCATTTCCGTAGTCGAGTCTTCTGCTGACGAGGGCCTGGGAGACTGTCTTTCTTGTATCTGTCGGGATCCATCTGTAGATCTTGCGGAGCATGTGGAGGGTGTTGAAGCAGGAGGAGGAGACGGCGTTGACTTGCTTGGTCATTGAGAGCATTGAGTCGAGGATGATTCCCAGGTTGTGTGCGTGGTCGGTGGGTGTCGGGGCTGTCCCCAGTGCCGTCGGCTGCCAGGAGTCATCCCAGGCTGAAGGGTTGGAGCCGAGGATGAGGACCTCCGTCTTGTCCGAGTTCAGCTTCAGACGGCTGATCTTCATCCAGTCGGCGACGGCCTTCATTCCTTCCTGGAGGTTGGCTTTGGCGGTAATGGCGTCCTTGGTGAAAAAGAGGATCAGTTGAGTGTCGTCGGCGTAGGAGATTATGTTGAGGTCGTGCTGTCGGGCGATGTGTTTGAGCGGGGCCATGTAAATGTTGAATAGTGTCGGGCTGAGGGAGGATCCCTGGGGTACGCCGCAGATGATCTCGGAGGCTTTGGAACGGAATGGGGGAGGCGGACGCTCTGGGTTCTGCCGGAGAGGAAGGAGGTGGTCTATTCCAGAGCCTTGTCTCGGATCCCTGCGGCGTGGAGGCGTGCGCGTAGTGTGCGGTGGCAGATGGTGTCGAAGGCGGCGGAGAGGTCTTGGAGGATGAGTGCTGCAGTCTCACTGTTGTCCAGCAGGGTCCTGATGCCGTTGGTGGTGGCGATGAGGGCAGTCTCGGTGCTGTGGTTGCTGCGGAACCCTGACTGGGAAGGGTCCAGGATTCTGTTTTCTTCGAGGTATCGGGTTAGCTGTCTGTTGACGATTTCCTCGATGACCTTGGCCGGGAAGGGGAGCAGAGAGATGGGCCAGAGGATCTTGAGGTCTCTTGGGGCTGCCTTAGGTTTTTTGAGTAGGGCGTTTATCTCGGCGTGTTTCCAGCTCTCTGGGAAGTTCGCGGTCTTGAGGGAGAGGTTGATGACTTTGCGCAGGTGGGGTGCGATGGAGCTGCTTGCTTTGTTGAAGACGTGGTGCGGGAATGGGTCTGACGGAGAGCCGGAGTGGATTGTGCTCATGGTCTTGATGGTGTCATCAACGCTCATGCTGGCCCAGGCTAGCAGGTGGTCGTGGATGTCTGCTATCTTGTGGTGGAAGAAGGTGGCGAGGGAGTCGCACAGGGCTTGCGACGGTGGGATGTCGTTGGTGTTGGAGCTGGGGTTGGAGAGTTCCTTCACGATGTTGAAGAGTTCCTTGCTATTGTGTGCGATGTTGTCGAGGCGGTCTTTGAAGGAGGTCCTCTTGGCCACCCTGATGAGGTGGTGGTGGTTGCGGATGGCGTCCTTGTGTGCTGCGTGGCTGTCCGGAGTTTGTTCACTGTGCCATTCCTTCTCTAGTTTCCGGCAGGCTTGCTTGGAGGCAAGGAGTTCTGGTGTGAACCAGCTGGCCCTCTTGCTGGTGTCTCTGTGGGGGGGTTTCTTCAGCGGGCGAGGGTGTTGGCGCAGTCCTCTATCCAGCGTCTGAGGCTGTGGGCAGCATCCTCGGTGTTGGAGGGTTCGGTGGGTCGGCTGAGAGCGAGGTTTGCATGTAGTTGGTCTTCGGTGATTTTGCTCCAGCAGCGGCGGGGGATCTGTTGGGTGTGGTGGTGTGTGGTGGGTTCCTGGAAGGTGAAGTGGATGCAGCGGTGGTTGGTTCAGAGGAGTTTGGTGGTGTGGCTGACGGAGACGTGCAGACTTGAGGAGAAGACGGGGTCGAGCGCGTGGCCAGCAGAGAGGGTGGGCGTTGTGACGAGTTGCTTTAGTCCGAGGTTGGCGAGGTTATCGATCATGGTTGTGGAGTTGTTGTCATTGTTGTTCTCAAGGTGAAAGAAAGAAGCTGGCAGGCGGGAGGTGGGGGCAGCAAATGGGCAGTGGACAGTCAGGGGGGCGGGGCCGCAGAGGACGCAGTAGCGAGGCGGTGAGGGACGATGAAGGGAACAGAAGGCAAAAGGGCACAAAAACGAGGGAAAACGAGTGGCACAGAAGGCAAAAAGGGCACAAAATCGAGGTAAAACGAGTATCACAGAAGGCAAGAGGGCACAGAAATACAGGAAAAACGAGTGTCACAGAAGGCAAACAGGGCACAAGAATACAGGGAAAATAACGAGTGGCACAGAAGGCAAAAAGGGTACAGAAATACAGGAAAAACGAGTGTCACAGAAGGCAAAAAGGGCAAAAGAATACAGGGGCAGCTGAGAAACAGAAGGCAAAAATGGGCGGAGAGGCACGGGGGCAGCAAGGGGTACAGAAGGAAAAACCGGGCAGAGACACGGGGGCAGCGTGGGTTACAGAAGGAAAAACCGGGTTGAGAGACACGGGGACAGCGAGGGGAACAGATGGAAGAAAACGGACACGGGCCACGAACAGGCAGCGGGGGAAGACAGAACAACAGCAGTCACAGACACAACAATGAAATACAGGCAATACAATAAAACAATAGAGCGGAAGATGAACAAACCTACGGCCTACCACTGGCCACCAGGGATGAGGCGCAGGTGGTAGCCTGCGGGTGGTGGAGGGCCTCGAATTTCCTCAGCAGCAGCGGCAGCTGGGGCAGTGACACACAGGCGGTGCTGTGCGGAGGGGGAGCGACCTACCTGGTGGGGTCAAGGGCCGCTTACTCTTCACTGAAGCACCTATGAACCTGCTGCTCCTTCAGTACTATCCTTTCTAGGTGATATAGGACCAAAGTTTCACCAGCGAACTCTCTGCTATCAATCACTCCCACTTTTGTACAAAATAGTCCCTAATTCAGCACTGTCAGCCTTGCATAGCCCATCAGAACTACCTTTAGCAAAAGAGCAACCTCACTGCAGTGTGGTTTCCATTCACCACCCGCTATTCAATATTCCCGGGGATTTCAAGACAACATAAAACAAGTACAAACGGGTAAGTTAATACATAACCAATAATTCAGATTCAACTTTTTCACCTAACTAGCTAATAAATTAAACCATAGCTCTGCTACCAGAAAAACTGATCCAGCGGGTTACTAACCTCAAATACTCATTACAATGTACTCACTTGGGCCCATAAACACACACTCATTAGGCTAGTAAATACCACTGGGGTCAATTTATTGAGCTATTACCAGTAAGATGAATTTTATCTACTTATACCTTTCCAAACCTCTTGATCCAATGTATTTTCCTCTGGTCAATGGACTTTTTAGTTAACTAAATAGGTGAAAGATTACGTATAATAAACCTTTATTAAATAACCACAGACTCGGGAGAGTTTAAAATGTTTATCTAATATATTTATGTGAGCCAAGAACCATAATACAGTTAGAACACCGTCTTCGACAATGAGAGTAAGAGAAAATAATTCAATCAGAATAATCGTTAAACACAATTATTACGATGACAGAACCTGAGTTAGCAGGAAAAGAGAGCAGTACATTGACAAACTACACAGAACTATATTTACCTAGTATGGTGTGGAAACCAACCCCTTGGCCTAGAAATTGGAAAGGATCCCCTGGGACAGATCAGGTGACCAAGGCTCAGGACAGGATTCAGGACAGGATAGATGACCTCTTCTAGATACAACGCCTGCACCGCACCCCTCTCTAACGCTACATTCCTCTTCGATTCTTCCACGATGTTCTCTATTATGTGCCTCCTCGATTCTTCCACAATGTTCTCTAAGAATTTGCTCAAAAAGTTCTAAGTCTGGATTTGGATCTTTTTCAGTATTTTCTTTAAATTTCGGCCAGCATCTCAGTCTCTCAGCATTCTCCGTCTCTCTGTGTTAACTAATCTAGCTAAACTACCTCTATTATACCTTTCTAATGGCATGTACCACCCCTGAATGTTTCGAATTTACGAAACTCCTAACTCTGATGGACGAGGAAAGGGGAGATGATCATCACACCATGCTAAGTTTAATACTTTTCTTTAAGCTCATTGTTCTATGTTCCCTCCCCTTAATTTACTTTCCCATGCTTTATTTCCCACCTGTATTCACAAGTTAATCAATACAATGTATACAATTTTATTAAAAATCCTTTCCGTTCTCAGGACATCATGCTTGTTCTCAGGGCATTTTACTATTCTTATTTTTAGATGACGTTCAAGGCTTTGCATTGCGGCTCCTGGGTCATTTCAACTGCGCATTAGAAATGGTCAGATGATGCGCAAGCTTCAGTCCCGCTCGGAGGCCCAAATACGAACTAATAGAGAGGTCAAAGAAAGAGAGTATTAAAATCAAAATACATTTCACTGTATACCACTTATCTCTATTCTATTCACATTTACTTATATAAATCTTATGCATTAGCATTTTAGTAACTTTACGTGGTTTAGTTTCAGCAAAGCATGCGCACTATCATGTGAGTTCCAAGCGGCCATTTTAATGGTAACTGCGCAGCTGCAAAGATTTCCCTCCAAGCGATAGTACGCCATACTGCGTAGATGCAGTAGACGCATGCGCAATGCAGAATCCTGCATTTAGCAGCCATTTTAGAGACACACGGGTTACTTGTTAGTAATACACATAGGCAAGCTTCCCCTAGATTCAGTGTGCAGATTTTCTGGTGCGTTATTAGTATTTACAAACACAATTATTACGGTATTACAAGGTATTTGAGATGATTGCTTCCGAGCAAGTCTCTTTGATACGAGTCCTTGCTCCATCAATAGCATATCATAATGTTTAGTGACTTCTGTTACAGGGACATTTGCTGAAGCTATTAGCTCTTTATTTTGTGTGCAAACTATGGGTTCTATATCAAAGATAGATTTTGGTAGGTGCTTCTATATGCTCGGGTGAAAGTGACAGTAGCACCCCTGAAGTGCATGTGTGGGTAGATTTTAAGTAAATTAAACATCATTGCCTGTTGAAAATCTATGATGATTTTTTAGTGGGTCATAGTTGTTAGTTTGTTGTGCATTAGCATTTCTTTGTAAATTGTGCTTTGTGCGTTAGGTAATAATGCATATACTAATGGGATGTTTGTATTTTGCTATTGACCAGGTATTGTCTAGTATTTTACTGAATGGTGGAGGGCACGACTTAAAACTGTCTTCCATCATCTATCTGTTACATTGCATTAAAGTTAGTAATTTGTTATTTGTAGCATACATTATAATAATTTTATCATTTTTGAGGTTGTCTTATAATAAAACGGTGACATGTTTTTAGGCATGTCTATAAAATATTTCTGATTTCCATTCAGGAAAAATTACCAGGATAGGTATGTTTCATAATGCTTTCAATTATTTCATTTTAGTTATAGCCCTGCCGTAGCAGGGGTTTGAATAATATTTGGTGCTTTTCCAGTGCATTCTCTCACTCTTGGTGTTCTCCTTACTATAACTATATCCTCTATAACTTAATAACAGCTTCCTTTTTTGGGATCAGATGTATTTTGCTATTTCCAACATTTTATCTGTGGATTTGAGGGTACAAAACATATATATTCATTGGTTACAAAAAACAATATAAAATATATTTATTCAACAGTTTTTAATTGCAAGTACACATTTAATCTGGATTGTGTATTTACTTAATTTTTTATGCAGAGGTTTTGCTTTCCAAGCTTATTTGGTGTTGATATTTGCAGTTTCTGCTAGTTATTCCGTTATGTATTTATATGTTCAATATGTATATTAATTTTCTTTTGCCTTATTTACTTATGTATGTTTAAAGCAAAACCCGTCGACTGTCCCTTTTTTTATGCAGTGTAGATAAGAAAATTAAAATTCGTTACTGATCCGTGACTGAGGTACCGCTCATTCCCTGCTTGAGGAGAAAAGAAAGCGAGAAGTTGTATATATAGATATATACATATATCTATCTATCTATATAAATTCACTGAAAAAGCCATAGGTTTCAGGGGTGTTATAGTTAGCTGGACTTTTCACTTGTACAAAACCATTGAAATTCCCCCGTTATAGTTAGTTCAGCTAACTATAACTCGCGCGCCCGCAATGCACTGCTGATGACGTCACATATTACATCACTCATGACATGGTCAGTGACATCACTCATGACATCACTGATGCCATCTCAAATGACATCACTGATGACATCACTGATGACATCATCCAGTGAATGTCTGTTTTTCTGAAAACGAAATATGTTTTATATATGTATATCTCAAGGTCGATGGAAGAATAAATGGGTATATAAGTGTCTAAATGGATGATTTGTTTTTGAAAAATTGATTGTGTAACTGACTGATTAAGTGTATCATAGTGAATACATGGCTTAGTGAGTAATGTTTAAATATGTAAATATCTGTATCAGTCTCTCACTTTGTGTATAAGTGGCTGCATGGGTTGGTGAGTAGTTACATGGGTGTCTATATAGGTTATTAGTTGTTTTTTTGAGTATCAGTCTGAGTGTCTGCATGGTTCGGTGGGGGGTATTACGTAGTGCATAGGTGCATGAATGAGTGACTCACTGTTTGTATGTGTTGAAGACAGCATGTGTGCAGGACTGTATGGGTGGATGAGTGTGTGTATGGGTGTGCTAGTGAGTGAATGACTGTCTCAATAGTGTCTTTACTACATATGTTTTAAACTAGTATATGTGACTATTGGTGTATATAAGTGAGTATATGTGAGAGTGAGAGATTGAAAGAGTTCCTGTATGAATAAGTATGTGTTTCTATAAGTGATTGTTTAAAAGACTAAGTATGTGTAAGTTTCCATAGAAGTAAGTGTGGTGGTGTGTGTATAACTGTATATGCAAGTAAATGTATGTTTGATTCTTTATTAGCATGAGTGACCATGTGTGTGAGTAACTCTATAGATGAGTGGCATTGTGTAACAGGATGTATAGGTGTATGAGTACATATGATGAGTGAGTACATGTATGAGTGACTGTATAGGACTGTTGGTGAATGAGTGGATGTGTATGTGGATCTTAGAATTACTGAAGAGGTTGTTGTAACTGGTATTGGTATGTCCATTGTTTTGAAAATGTTAGTCTCTATTTTTGAATGTGTGTGTCAAAGGTTATATTAGGGTGAGAGGAGGTCTGCCACTCTATCACAAGGATGATGTCATCAGTGATGTCATTTGAGATGTCATCAGTGATGTCATGAGTGATGTAATATGTGACGTCATCAGCAGTGCATTGCGGGCGCGCGAGTTATAGTTAGCTGAACTAACTATAACGGGGGAATTTCAATGGTTTTGTACAAGTGAAAAGTCCAGCTAACTATAACACCCCTGAAACCTATGGCTTTTTCAGTGAATTTCTGAGGTTTTTTAAATGCTAATTCCTAACTATAACGTGCCTGAAACCTATGTTTTTTTCTGTGAATTTCAAAGGTTTTTTAAATGCTAATTTCTAACTATGCCTACAGAGATAGGACATGTGAAGAAAGAAGAAAAAATGCACAGAAAGAAAAAAAAGAAGTGCAGAAAGAAGCAACAGAAGTCCTCAAAGACGAAGAAAAGTGCAGGAAGAAGGATAACGTGCAGAAAGAACAAAAAGAAGAGCAGAAAGAATCCTTGTTGCAAAATCCTCCTGTACCCTCAACTTTTTCAGACGGATACTGGTGGTAACTGAGTCTGACTAACCAGTCCTAGAGCCAGTGCTATGTTAAAAGACACTTAGAATACAGTGAAAACACCTACATACACTAGGGAACATTATGCATTGGGGTCCCCCTGTGATTAGCATGACCTCCTCTGTAAGCCCCTAGAATATAATAGGGCAGGGAGATTAAAACTACCTCTTAAAACAGGCCACAGGGCGTTTTTGCACACGTTAACTCAGGCCCCGTCCCCTCCCTTCACCACTGTGTAAACACGCTCTGTGTCCGTTTTTAGTTGGGAGATTAAGTTCATTTGAATCCTGAGGGTCCCTAGGGTCCAACTAGCCCACTAGGTACCTCCAGTAAGTGCCACAGAGCTGCGTTGCAGAGAGGTGTAAAAAGTGGCACAGCCTGGACCACCTCTCTGCAATGCAGCTCAGTGGCGCTTACTGGAAGCACTTGGTGGGCTAGTTAACCCCCAGGGGCCCTCAGTATTGAAGGGAAATTATATCCCCAATTTAAAACGTGCCATAGTGCGTGTTTGCACACGTCACCTCAGGCCCCGTCCCCTCCCTTCACCACTGTGTAAACGCGCCCTGTGGCTGTTCTAAGTTGAGAGATTAAGTCCCCTTGAATCCTAAGGGTCCCTAGGGTCAAACTAGACCACTAGGTACCTCCAGTAAGCGCCACAGAGCTGCGTTGCAGAGAGGTGTAAAAAGGGGCCTGGCCTCAGAACACCTGTCTGCAGGGCAGCTCCCTGGCGCATACTGGAGATGCCTGTTGGGCTAGTTGGCCCTCAGGGACCCTCAGTATTGAAGAGGAATTAATTCCCAAACTTACAACTCGCCAGGGGGCGTGTTTGCAGAGTGCTGCAAGGAGGGGGCGTGGCCTCCGGCACGATGCCAGTCTTTTATTTATTTTAATTTTTTAAAAAGGGGGGCTGTGTGGTTCCCCTTCTTATTCTAATTTATTGGCCCTGATGACCCCATCCCCCAGGGCCTGTCTCCTAATTATATTTTTTTGACCCCAATCCCCAGTGCCGGCCACTGTTTTTTATTATTTTTAAAAAATATATATTTATAGACACACCTAGGACATGCTGGACAAACCGTACGTACCTATCACCATGACGATTTGAGTGATATTCATTAAAAGGCGACTATGCATACAATGAATCCACGTGGAATGTATTTACACCACTAGTGAAGCTCTGACATGTCTGATGCCCTACCGTGCCTAATCCCGGTAGACACCCTTGTCGTTTATTTATACAAACATGGGTAGCTATTGACGGGCACATTTAATACACACGCACTCCAAGCCATTCAAAGGGGATTCGAGAAAAATTCGACCAAAACTATGTAAGAAAACCCCCTCACGGTTAATAAAACACACATCCACTGCCGGATGTGTAATACTTTTTATTTTACTCTCTGGAAAGGGGACGAACATCAATTGAGAGTCACAGCGCGCTCCTGGTAGAGCCCAATGCTGTGTTACACCCACCATTGCCTGCCGAGTGCCACACACCTCTGTGTTGTATTCCACCAGCTAGTGCATATGCTATGACACTCTCTAGCCCATGTGCACTGTAACACCACCCCGTGAATATGTCATGCCACACTTGTCTTCGCACGGGTTATATTGCCCCATCTAACGTGCCTTCCTCGATGCCTATGTTATAACGCACAGTGCTATGCCATACATATTACAATCTGGGATCCATATCTTTGTCACAGTGCATATGCAACGTTGCACTCCTCAGCACATATTTTATATTACAACTTTAGAGACTAGTTAGGTTACACAACACTGCCCTGTGCATATTACACTCCAAGGCGCACATCGCATAGCACACGCTAGTGCCTGTGCTATCTCGCGCTCTCCAATGTATCTGTCATTGCGCACAATGTATTGCATATTATCTTTCACGCCCGGTTCATCTTATATCACACTTTTTGGTGCATAGTTTATACCATACACTATATCTAGTTTTCATTTTCGATCGTGCTCTCAGGACTATGTTCTATATAACACTGTGTTCACTTACCCTTTTCACCGGCATTACATTTTGCGATAGGGGGTGGAGGGTCAGGGGGTGTTTCTGCCAAGTGAGCCCAGAGTCACAGTCACACACGTCCTCTTCTTCCTGAATAAAAGTGAGATTATGCTGCATACTTGTTCATATTTTAAGTAGTTTGCACAGACACACGTTTTAAAAACAATAAAGTTCCTAATACCCGCCTTCTCTGAGCAGTTAGCTTGCTGTCCCATCCCCCTCCTCCCTATCCTCTGTTGTGTGAATCCATGGACTAGCCTCCTCCCACCTGCCATGCATGGTCTGATGTGCTGCCACTGCCCTCAATTTAGTATGATGTACCAGTCCCCTCCTCCTGCCCTCCATTGCCCAATTCTGTGCCCCATCATTGACCTCCTGCTTAAACTCTGTGCTTAGCTTGCTGCCCCGTTTCTCCTTCCCCCTGCCCTCCGATGTCTTTGTGCATGCCCCTGCTCCATCCTTTTTGCCCACCATGTTCCATGGACCTGCCACTCCTATCTACTCTGAGTGTTCTGTTGAGCTGCCACTCCCCTCCCACCTGCCTAGCATTGTGAGATGACTGTAACCTGTCCCTGCCAACTCACCCTGCCTGTCCACATGCCATGCCCCTATCCTCTTCCTCCTGTCCTACATGGTCCATTGTACTACCACACCCTTCTGCCCTCCCTGGTCTGTTGTGCTGCAACTGCTCCTCCTGCCTGCCCCGTGCGGTCTGTTGTGAGGCCCCTTCCCCTGAACTTTCTTGTCTGTGCACAGGTCCTGACCCTCCCTTCTATCCTCCATCGTCCTTTGTGCATGCCCCTGCACCCTCCTTCTTGCCCATCATAGCCATTGTGCTGCCACTAACACTCCCACTTGCCATGTATGGTCTTCTGTGCTGCCATGGCCCCTCCCACCTTCCCTGTGTGGTCAGTTAGCTGCCCCTGACCCCCTCCCACTTTCCCTCCATGGTCTGTGTGTATGCCATCACAGTCTCACTGTTGCTCTTCATGGTGTGTCTTGCTTCTAGTGCCCATCCTGCCTGACCTCCATGGCTAACTTGCTGCTCCTGCCCTGCCCCCCTGCCCCCAGCCCTCTGTTTACATGTGCAGACCCCTACTCCCTCCCTCCTGGCTTGTCTGTTCCATTGTAATGCCCCTGATCCGTCCCTCCTGCCCTTTATGGTCTGTTATGCTGCAGCTTTCTCTCCTGTCTGTCCATTATGGTCAGCTAGCTACCATTGCCTCTTGCCCCTCTGTTCTCTGTTGTCCATGTGCATGGTCCTGTCCCCTCCCTCTTGCTTTCTATGGATTGTTGTGCTGCACTCCCGTCCCGCATGTCCTGTGGTGTATTGTGCTGCTGCAAACCCTGATGCCTGCCCTGCAGGGTCAGTTTGGTGCACCTCTCCATGTCCCTCCTGTCCTATGTTATCCAAGTCCATGTCCCTACCCCATTTCCTTCCATTATCCAATGTACCGTACTTGCGAACATTTTGAACTTGGTAAGAGGGAGATTTTGAAAAAAAACTGGGGTATTGATTTTCCCCTTTGAGTTACATTGAAAAAGAGGAGATTGTAGACAGGAGACAGATCAAATAAAGCCCATTTGAGCTTAAAAACATTGGACGTGTCCTGGCTGAATCGGGTCTGTTGGCATGTATGGTTGTACTACCATTGCCTCTTCCTTCTGCCCACAATGGTCTATTACATTGCCACAGCCTCTCTTGCAAGTCCTGTATTGTTGGTTTGTTGCCCCTGCCCCCCTTTCCACTGCCCTCCATAGTCTGTTGTGCTGCCACTGCCCTTCCTGACTGCTCAGTGTGGTTAAATTGTTGCCTTTGCACCCTCCTACCTGCCTTCAATTTTCAGAGTCCGTGCCCCTGGCCTCTGCCTCTCAACAGAATCCTAATGAACAACTAGATTGCTAACATTCTATATTTATTACAAAGGTGTGGAACGCCTGACGTCATCTTGATGTAATCAAAACTGTAATACCTAGAGCATTTCCTTTAGAAATTACATATATGAGAGGGTCTTATTGGCATCAAAATTATGGTTAGTGCTCCAAAATAAGTGACTAAAATAAGGACATATTTTCTGAGTTTTCAAATAGCGACAAAGCACTTTTAAATTATTTGTCATCCTTATGTTTTTTTTATCCAGTTGACCACTTGATTAAATGGTGCACTTAGGGGAGAGGATGTGGTGTTACTTCCAGAACTGCAGACTTTGCAACTGGGGAACCAGGTTGGAGTTTCTGCTTCAGCTCGACATTCTGTGATTCTGGTCAAATCACTTAGTCTCCCCATGTCTACAACCAAAATGAATTTGTTCTTGTGTGATGTAACCAATACTCCAATACCTGACAAGTCTGCACTATATAACACTGCAAAAACACAAAATAATAAGTGTTTTGCACACTTCTGTCATTGGGCTATATTTGTGCTACATCTGGGTGATTTTGGACTACATTTGGGCTCTTTTGTCTCCGGTGGCCATCTTGGGAGATTTATTTGTTATGAAGTTTCCTAATTTCCTCTTGTACTGTAGTCTCCTCAGTAGGAAATGCTTTCAGTTTTTTACTTTGATTCCATCATGAAGGTATTCAGATATGTCACACATTTGCCATAAATTCTGAATGTTAGCACTCTAGTTGCTCATTAGATCACTGTAGTAAAACTACTGTTCACCATGGAAGTCTGCTCCTGGTATTAAAAGTGCATGTTTCAGTCTGCATGTCAGAATTTTTTAATGAAATAGAAGAGGATTTGAGAAGTCACTCAAAATGTGCCCTCATTTTCTTTCTTCAGCATTAATCATAATTTCTATGGCAAAATGAACCCCCTCATTGTGTTCCTTTTTAAATTAAATGTTTTAAGTGTTACCAGTTTATTCCAATCAAGATGGCTTCAGGTGTGCCATACTTTTGTCATAATAAAGACAAAAAGCGCTCTAGTTGTTTTTAAGAACACTCTGGGACATTCTGTCATTGGGCTATACTTGGGCTACATCTGGGTGATATTTGGGCTACATTTGGGCTCTTTTGTCTCTGGTGGCCATCTTGGGAGACTTATTTGTTATGAAGTTTCCTAATTTCCTCATTTACTGCAGTCTCCTCAGTAGGAAATACTTTCAGTTTTTTACTTTGATTCCATCAAGCAGGCATTCAGATGTGTCACACATTTGCAATAAATTCAGAATGTTAGCACTCTTTTTGCTCATTAGATCACTGTAGTAAAGCTACTGCTCACCAGGGAAAATTGCTGCTGGTATTGAAAGTGCATGTTTCAGTCTGCATGTCAGAATTTTTTAATGAAATAAAAGAGGATTTCAGAAGTCAAAATGTTCCCTAATTTTTCTTTCTGCAGCACTAATTATACTTGTTATGGAAAAATGAACCCCCTCATTTTGTTCCTTTTTAAATTAAATGTTTTAAGAGTTACCACTTTAATCCAAGCAAAATGGCTTCAGGTGTGCCATACGTTTATCATAAGTAGGACTGTTAGCGCTCTAGTTGTTCTTTGGAACACTCTGGGAAGCTGCAGTAGAACACAAAGGAATCAACTGACAGTCTCTGCCCTTGTTGGATGTACATGTTTTACTGAGAATGTCAGACTTCATTCTCACATGACTGAGAAAGATAATGTGAATTTACAGAAAATAAGCTCTCAGTTTAGCTTATAGATCACCTTCCAAACCTCTGTGGGAAAAGCAAAAATATTTTTCTCTCAATCATGATATCCCAGCAGAAGGTTTTTTCACATGGTGAAATCACCTTAGAACATACCACAATTCCTAAAATGAGTATGGTACCATCAACAAATGATTTATAATTAGGGCTCCCGGTTTTCCGTATTTACGGATTTATACATATAAATACAGACGGAAATCGATATTTCCTTTGTCTGTATTTATATTTATAAACGGTAAAATACGAGTAAATGTTGCCGCGCTAGTCTCCCGCCTCCCGATTCCTGCAAGCAAAAACCCGATGCCTCTGGGTTTCAGCTGACAGGGCAGTATTGTGTAACGTGCTAATACTTCCAGCAAAAGTCGAAGTGGCGATGCAGGGGCTCTAGAAGGGGTGAACAACCAACAAAGCCCCATTAACAAGCGAATGGTCTTTTAAAGACCTGTGAAGTGCTCGGGGGCGGCTGTGTATAAGCTGTTTCAGCCCGGGCTGCCACAAACGTGGGGGGGGGGGGGAGGTACGCACTTTGCTCCTCTGAAATGTTGGCATCCACTCTTGTGTTACTTTTCACAATGTATAATTTTGAGCCAATTCGTGCCTCTGTTTTCAGAGCCCGTACGCAGAGCATGGTGAATGAAGTCACACTGAGTGTGAACGATGCCTTTATCTGTTCAGTCGAATGCTTTAAGTAACCTGGAAACACTGGGCTACCAGACTTACCTCTTTCGAGCATTTCAAACATTACAGTAAATTCTTGGGATGTGTGCATGGGCGTAGGAAGTGTGGGGGACGCGGGGGATATATCCCCCCCAGATTTTGGAGTGGGGTGGGACACGGGGAACAAGGGTGGGGGGGACGAGGGGACAAAGGAATTTCCTCTCTCCCTTCTGTTATCGCAGGGCCATTAGCACGCGAAAGCGCTACCTAATGGCCCTGCACTTGACCTGCCTGGAGTCAGAGGCCACCCGCCCTCTGCCTTTTGTTATGCTGCAGTAAGGCTCAGCCGTTCTGGGAAGGGCAGAGAACGGAGACAAAATAAACGCTGTCTCTTTTCCTTCATGGCAAGGACAGTGTCCACTACTCCTGATCTGCCTCTGGCGGCTGCCCTCCTCTCTTTATTCCTCCATCTCTTTCTGTCTCTGTCTCGCTCCTGCTTACGTGCTGATTTCAAGAGGCAGCTCTTAAGGTACTCTCTCTTGCCTCTCCTTTTCTTTATTTGTTCCCCTGTGAAATTGATCCAAAAAAGGCTGAACACTTTGGCTGTAAATGTCCTCATTTTCTGACCGTTTTCTATTGAAAAGAAAAACCTCGGAATGGAGAGAAAAAATAGTTAAATACCTAAATAAAGCAATACAGAGTGGACAGCAGACAGGCCAGACTGTTATTTACCCCCACACACATTAGCGCCACTTTACAGAGTTTGCCAGTGAAAGCGCTACTTTCTTTTTATCTTCTTTCTTTGAACAACATTGTTTTCCCAGGGTGGGTAAGTGCGCCATTCCTAAAGGGACTGCAATACCTGGTTGATGGGTAGAGTGGAAACGTTTAATATGATCGTTTTCAACTTTGTAATTATTTAAGCTTATAAAATGCGGCTCTGTGTTTGGGGATGTGGTCGTTTTTAAACCAAACTGCATACATTTTGAAAGGATATAAGCAATGGACATTGAAAGGGGTCCCTTCCTGGTTCTGTAGGCATGTCTTGAACTTTTCAGGCAAAATCACTTACTGATTTCTGAATAATGAGTTTAAAACCGTTAAGGTAACCATGTTTTTTTTCTGATTACAGTTCACATGCTTTGCTTATTCTTGCATTCCCTATGAGTGTTG
The DNA here is from genome assembly GCF_964204655.1 of Triturus cristatus. NCBI lineage: Eukaryota > Metazoa > Chordata > Amphibia > Caudata > Salamandridae > Triturus > Triturus cristatus. Next base: position 963,837,092 of record NC_140584.1, on the reverse strand, counting down.
GCTTTTTCCAGGGTGTTATTAATTTTTTTTCAGGCAGCATTTTACTGTTGTCTAGTGCATAATTTGAATTTAGTTGCAGCATAATTGAGTTGTGCTGAAGGCAGTGCGAGTTTCTCTCAGTGGGTCAATGTAAATAAATGTGGAAAAATACTAGCTGTAGCGTCGCCTTTTGCTTGTGGCAAAAATAAATATGGATAAATACAGAAAAAAAGCCCAAAAAATAAATATGGATAAATACAGACGGAAATGGCAAAAAAATAAATACCATAAAACCGGGAGCCCTATTTATAATGTAACTAAAGTCTTAAAACCTTCTATTAACTGCAATGCTTTTTAATGAGGTGCTATCATGTATATTGGTCCCAAGATGGCTGCCAACACTTCTTGGATGAAGTGCTGACAGCCAATCAGATCTCAGGATGAGATGTGTGGTTAGGCTCCGCCCACATATATATATGATTTTACTTTTGATTTTCTCAGGAACTACTGAACAGATTGACACCAGACCTGCAAAAGGCACTTCCCTGAGCTGAGGACTACCTCTCTGCCAAATTTCAAGTAATTCTGTTCAGCCGTTCGGGCTGTACCTTGGACTAAAGGTCCCTATGGAAAATTGCATGGGGAAAAAGCGTTTTGGGACCCCCCCCTTTTTTCTCAGCCCCCGCTTGACGAATCCCCCCGAGACTTTCAGGGTAGGAGCGGAGCAAAGCGCCCCACCTATTTTGAAACGTTCGTGAGGATTCGTCAACCGGCGCCAAAGTTATTACAAATAGAATGTTGCGGATTTCCTATGGAAACACGGTCCTAACTATAACTATCTACTGGCGACCGCCAGTAGATAATATATATATATATATATAAATTCACTGAAAAAACCATAGGTTTCAGGGGTGTTATAGTTAGCTGGACTTTTCACTTGTACAAAACCATTGAAATTCCCCTGTTATAGTTAGTTCAGCTAACTATAACTCGCGCGACGCAATGCACTGCTGATGACGTCACATATTACATCACTCATGACATGGTCAGTGACATCACTCATGACATCACTCATGACATCATCCAATGAATGTGTGTTTTTCTGAAAATTAAATATGTTTTATATATGTATATCTCAAGGTCGATGGAAGAATAAATGGGTATATAAGTGTCTAAATGGATGATTTGATTTTGAAAAATTGATTGTGTAACTGACTGATTAAGTGTATCATAGTGAATACATGGCTCAGTGAGTAATGTTTAAATATGTAAATATCTGTATCAGTCTCTCACTTTGTGTATAAGTGGCTGCATGGGTTGGTGAGTAGCTACATGGGTGTCTATATGGTTATTAGTTGGTTTTTTGAGTATCAGTCTGCATGGTTCGGTGGGGGGTATTACGTAGTGCATAGGTGCATGAATGAGTGACTCACTGTTGTATGTGTTGAAGACAGCATGTGTGCAGGACTGTATGGGTGGATGAGTGTGTGTATGGGTGTGTTAGTGAGTGAATGACTGTCTCAATAGTGTCTTTATGAGAAACTACATATGTTTTAAACTAGTATATGTGACTATTGGTATATATAAGTGAGTATATGTGAGAGTGAGAGATTGAAAGAGTTCCTGTATGAATAAGTATGTGTTTCTATAAGTGATTGTTTAAAAGACTAAGTATGTGTAAGTTTCCGTAGAAGTAAGTGTGGTGGTGTGTGTATAACTGTATATGCAAGTAAATGTATGTTTGATTCTTTATTAGCATGAGTGACTATGTGTGTGAGTAACTCTATGAATGAGTGGCATTGTGTAACAGGATGTATAGGTGTATGAGTACATATGATGAGTGAGTACATGTATGAGTGACTGTATAGGACTGTTGGTGAATGAGTGGATGTGCATGTGGATCTTAGAATTACTGAAGAGGTTGTTGTAACTGGTATTGGTATGTCCATTGTTTTGAAAATTTTAGTCTCTATTTTTGAATGTGTGTATCAAAGGTTATATTAGGGTGAGAGGAGGTCTGCCACTCTATCACAAGGATGATGTCATCAGTGATGTCATCAGTGATGTCATTTGAGATGTCATCAGTGATGTTATGAGTGATGTCACTGACCATGTCATGAGTGATGTAATATGTGACGTCATCAGCAGTGCATTGCGGGCGCGCGGGTTATAGTTAGCTGAACTAACTATAACGGGGGAATTTCAATGGTTTTGTACAAGTGAAAAGTCCAGCTAACTATAACACTCCTGAAACCTATGGTTTTTTCAGTGAATTTCTGAGGTTTTTTAAATGCTAATTCCTAACTATAACGTGCCTGAAACCTATGGTTTTTTCTGTGAATTTTAAAGGTTTTTTAAATGCTAATTTCTAACTATGCCTACAGAGATAGGACATGTGAAGAAAGAAGAAAAAATGCACAGAAAGAAAAAAAAGAAGTGCAGAAAGAAGCAACAGAAGTCCTCAAAGACGAAGAAAAGTGCAGGAAGAAGGATAACGTGCAGAAAGAACAAAAAGAAGAGCAGAAAGAAGCCTTGTTGCAAAATCATCCTGTACCCTCAACTTTTTCAGACGGATACTGGTGGTAACTGAGTCTGACTAACCAGTCCTAGAGCCAGTGCTATGTTAAAAGACACTCAGAATACAGTGAAAACACCTACATACACTAGGGAACATTATGCGTTGGGGTCCCCCTGTGATTAGCATGACCTCCTCTGTAAGCCCCTAGTATATAATAGGGCAGGGGGATTAAAACTACCTCTTAAAACTACCTCTTAAAACAGGCCACAGGGCGTTTTTGCACACGTTAACTCAGGCCCCGTCCCCTCCCTTCACCACTGTGTAAACACGCCCTGTGTCCGTTTTTAGTTGGGAGATTAAGTTCATTTGAATCCTGAGGGTCCCTAGGGTCCAACTAGCCCACTAGGTACCTCCAGTAAGTGCCACAGAGCTGCGTTGCAGAGAGGTGTAAAAAGTGGCACAGCCTGGACCACCTCTCTACAATGCAGCTCAGTGGCGCTTACTGGAAGCACTTGGTGGGCTAGTTAGCCCCCAGGGGCCCTCAGTATTGAAGGGAAATTATATCCCCAATTTAAAACGTGCCATAGTGCGTGTTTGCACACGTCACCTCAGGCCCCGTCCCCTCCCTTCACCACTGTGTAAACGCGCCCTGTGGCTGTTCTAAGTTGAGAGATTAAGTCCCCTTGAATCCTAAGGGTCCCTAGGGTCAAACTAGACCACTAGGTACCTCCAGTAAGCGCCACAGAGCTGCGTTGCAGAGAGGTGTAAAAAGGGGCTTGGCCTCAGAACACCTGTCTGCAGCGCAGCTCCCTGGCGCATAGTGGAGATGCCTGTTGGGCTAGTTGGCCCTCAGGTACCCTCAGTATTGAAGAGGAATTAATTCCCCAACTTACAACTCGCCAGGGGGTGCGTTTGCAGAGTGCTGCAAGGAGGGGGAATGGCCTCCGGCACGATGCCAGTCTTTTATTTATTTTAATTTTTTAAGAAGGGGGGCTGTGTGGTTCCCCTTCTTATTCTAATTTATTGGCCCTGATGACCCCATCCCCCAGGGCCTGTCTCCTAATTATATTTGTTTTACCCCAATCCCCAGGGCCGGCCACTGTTTTTTATTATTTTTAAAAAATATATATTTATAGACACACCTAGGACATGCTGGACAAACCGTACGTACCTATCACCATGACGATTTGAGTGATATTCATTAAAAGGCGACTATGCATACAATGAATCCACGTGGAATATATTTACACCACTAGTGAAGCTCTGACATGTCTGATGCCCTACCGTGCCTAATCCCGGTAGACACCCTTGTCGTTTATTTATGCAAACATGGGTAGCTATTGACGGGCACATTTAATACACATGCACACCAAGCCATTCAAAGGGGATTCGACAAAAATTCGACCAAAACTATGTAAGAAACCCCCTTCACGGTTAATAAAACACACATCCACTGCCGGATGTGTTATACTTTTTATTTTACTCTCTGGAAAGGGGACGAACATCACTTGAGAGTCACAGCGTGCTCCTGGCAGAGCCCAATGCTGTGTTACACCCACCATTGCCTGCCGAGTGCCACACACCTCTGTGTTGTATTCCACCAGCTAGTGCATATGCTATGACACTCTCTAGCCCATGTGCACTGTAACACCACCCCGTGAATATGTCATGCCACACTTGTCTTCGCACGGGTTATATTGCCCCATCTAACGTGCCTTCCTCGATGCCTATGTTATAACGCACAGTGCTATGCCATACATATTACAATCTGGGATCCATATCTTTGTCACAGTGCATATGCAACGTTACACTCCCCAGCACATATTTTATATTACAACTTTAGAGACTAGTGAGGTTACACAACACTGCCCTGGGCATATTACACTCCAAGGCGCACATCGCATAGCACGCGCTAGTGCCTGTGCTATCTCGCGCTCTCCAATGTATCTGTCATTGCACACAATGTATTGCATATTATATTTCACGCCCGGTTCATCTTATATCACACTTTTTGGTGCATAGTTTATACCATACACTATATCTAGTTTTCATTTTCAATCGTGCTCTCAGGACTATGTTCTATATAACACTGTGTTCACCTACCCTTTTCACGGGCATTACATTTTGCAATAGGGGGTGGAGGGTCAGGGGGTGTTTCTGCCAAGTGAGCCCGGAGTCACAGTCACAAACGTCCTCTTCTTCCTGAATAAAAGTGAGATTATGCTGCATACTTGTTCATATTTGAAGTAGTTCGCACAGACACACGTTTTAAAAACAATAAAGTTCCTAATACCCGCCTTCTGTGAACAGTTAGCTTGCTGTCCCATCCCCCTCCTCCCTAGCCTCTGTTGTGTGAATCCATGGACTAGCCTCCTCCCTCCTGCCATGCATGGTCTGATGTGCTGCCACTGCCCTCAATTTAGTATGATGTACCAGTCCCCTCCTCCTGCCCTCCACTGCCCAATTCTGTGCCCCATCATTGACCTCCTGCTTAAACTCTGTGCTCAGCTTGCTGCCCCTATTCTCCTTCCCCCTGCCCTCCGATGTCTTTGTGCATGCCCCTGCTCCATCCTTTTTGCCCACCATGTTCCATGGACCTGCCTCTCCTATCTACTCTGAGTGTTCTGTTGAGCTGCCACTCCCCTCCCACCTGCCTAGCATTGTCAGATGTTATGTTATGTTACTGATTTTTGTACCGCGCACAGCTGCCCCAGCCAAGGGGCGTCCTGGCGCCAGGAAAGGTGAACACAACAACACCGAATGCAGCAGGGTTAGTTAATTTTGTTAAAAAGAAACGTTTTGATGACACCTCTGAACCTGGTTAAATCTTCCACAGCTCGGATGTCGTAAGGAAGAGCGTTCCAGAGCTTGGCGGCTACTACTCGAAAGGAGCGGCCACCCGTTCTGTTCAACAGAAAACGGGGAACAACAGCTAAGTTCTGGCCCAACGATCTCAAAGAGCGAGAAGGGATGTACGGAGTAAGAAGATTCGTGAGAATAGGTGGAGCCAAGCCTTTCAGGATTTTAAAGGCCAGGCAAAGCACCTTAAACTCAATACGCCGTGCAACAGGCAGCCAGTGGAGAGTATGCAGTACTCCGGACACTGAGCGACATTTGGGCAACCCAAATATTGCTCTTGCGGCGGCATTCTGCACTCGTTGTAGCCGCAAAAGTTCAGCCTTGTTCGTGCCTGCAAGCAGAGCACTGGCATAGTCTATCCTAGATAATACCGAGGCCTGGACCACCAGCTGTCTAGTACTGGCATCAAAAAATTTGAGCACCGGCCTAATGCTCCTAATAATGCCGAAACAAGAGGCAGCCACCTTCTTAGTATGGCAGGTGAAACTTAGTGAAGGGTCCAGCCAAACCCCGAGGTTCTTTAACTCCATTGCAGGAGAGGGGATCATTCCTAACTCGGGGGGCCACCAGCTATCATTCCAACATCCAGGAAGCTTACCAAACACCATCACCTCTGTCTTCTTTGTGTTCAATTGGAGACAGTTCTGATTCATCCAATTGGCCACCGAGCGCAACCCCTCACAGAAGTTGAGGGCGTCCATAGCTGAGTCCCCACTTAGTGTGACCGCCAGCTGCGTGTCATCCGCATAGGAAACCATTGTCAAGCCCCAGCTTTTGACTACAGCAGCCAGCGGCCTCACGTAAAGATTAAAAAGAGTGGGGCTCAGAGATGAGCCCTGAGGAACCCCCAACGTGAGCGGGTGAGAGGTGGACTTACCGGGTGGTATCGCAACCTGAAAGGATCTGTTGGAAAGAAAGGAGCGGAACCAGCCTAATGCCAACCCCCTAACCCCAGCTTCCTCTAACCGCCGCATCAGGATGTCATGGGACACCGTATCAAAGGCGGCACTCAGGTCTAACAAGAGGAGTGCCGCTGTTTGTCCGGTGTCCAGCACGGAGCGCAGGTGTTCAGCCATATATAGCAGGGCAGTCTCCGTGCTGTGGGCTTTACGGAAACCATTTTGCGTGGGGTCCAAGATGTTAGCTTTATCAAGGTGGTCCGCCAGGATCCCATTCACGTGGGTTTCGATGACTTTAGCAGCCCACAGCAGCAAGGAGATGGGGAGATAGTTCTCAGGTTTAGTGGGGTCGAGGGTAGGCTTTTTCAGGATGGGAGTGACTACCGCTTGCTTCCACTTGGTAGGTACGGTCCCTGAACCCAGAGACATATTGATAAGGGAAAGCAAGGGAGCACGACATGTATCCTGCATGTTTTTAAATAGGGCCGGTTTGAGGGGGTCTGCCGGGGAGCCAGATTTAATTTTTTGGCTCAAGAGATCAAAACCTTCCTCCGATAGGGGGGCCAGACAATCCAGGATCCTATCCTTGAACTCAGGACAATCAACTGGATTCGAGCAGTGCACGGCAGTAGGGAAGGTGTGGTAAATAGCTTGCACCTTCTGAACAAAGAACAAGGCCAGGCGCTCGCAATGAGAGTCTGTGCAAATTTCAGCCGCAGAGGTCCTCTTAGTTATGAGGTCCTTTAGGACCTTGAAGATTAATTTGGAGGGGTTCGGGCTGTTCCGGAACTCCTGCGCATAGAAAGCGGCACATGTACGACACACCGCTCTGTGATATGCCTTGGATATAGTGAGGTAGCAGATCTTAAGCGCGGGATCATAGGCTTTCCTCCATCGCCTTTCCGCTTGCCTACACTCTCTCTTTAGAGACGCCAGTGTCTCATCATACCACGGGCTATGAGCCTTGGTCCGGCACTTGGAACGTACACAGGGGATAAGAGAGTCCAAGGCCGTGCCAATCCAAGTGCAGAATGCATCATACCCACCGTCCACATCAGAGAAGAGGGGTAGGGGTGTTGCTGTCCCTGACTGTAAGCTGTCCCTGCCAACTCCACCCTGCCTGTCCACATGCCATGCCCCTATCCTCTTCCTCCTGTCCTACATGGTCCATTGTACTACCACACCCTTCTGCCCTCCCTGGTCTGTTGTGCTGCAACTGCTCCTCCTGCCTGCCCCGTGCGGTCTGTTGTGAGGCCCCTTCCCCTGAACTTTCTTGTCTGTGCACAGGTCCTGACCCTCCCTTCTATCCTCCATCGTCCTTTGTGCATGCCCCTGCACCCTCCTTCTTGCCCATCATAGCCATTGTGCTGCCACTAACACTCCCACTTGCCATGCATGGTCTTCTGTGCTGCCATGGCCCCTCCCACCTTCCCTGTGTGGTCAGTTAGCTGCCCCTGACCCCCTCCTACCTTCCCTCCATGGTCTGTGTGTATGCCATCACAGTCTCACTGTTGCTCTTCATGGTGTGTCTTGCTTCTAGTGCCCATCCTGCCTGACCTCCATGGCTATCTTGCTGCTCCTGCCCTGCCCCCTTGCCCCCAGCCCTCTGTGTACATGTGCAGACCCCTACTCCCTCCCTCCTGGCTTGTCTGTTCCATTGTAATGCCCCTGATCCGTCCCTCCTGCCCTTTATGGTCTGTTATGCTGCAGCTTTCTCTCCTGTCTGTCCATTATGGTCAGCTAGCTACCATTGCCTCTTGCCCCTCTGTTCTCTGTTGTCCATGTGCATGGTCCTGTCCCCTTCCTCTTGCTTTCTATGGATTGTTGTGCTGCACTCCCGTCCCGCATGTCCTGTGGTGTATTGTGCTGCTGCAAACCCTGATGCCTGCCCTGCAGGGTCAGTTTGGTGCACCTCTCCATGTCCCTCCTGTCCTCTGTTATCCAAGTCCATGTCCCTACCCCATTTCCTTCCATTATCCAATGTACCGTACTTGCGAACATTTTGAACTTGGTAAGAGGGAGATTTTGAAAAAAAACTGGGGTATTGATTTTCCCCTTTGAGTTACATTGAAAAAGAGGAGATTGTAGACAGGAGACAGATCAAATAAAGCCCATTTGAGCTTAAAAACATTGGACGTTTCCTGGCTGAATCGGGTCTGTTGGCATGTATGGTTGTACTACCATTGCATCTTCCTTCTGCCCACAATGGTCTATTACATTGCCACAGCCTCTCTTGCAAGTCTTGTATTGTTGGTCTGTTGCCCCTGCCCCCTTTCCACTGCCCTCCATAGTCTGTTGTGCTGCCACGGCCCTTCCTGCCTGCTCAGTGTGGTTAAATTGTTGCCTTTGCACCCTCCTACCTGCCTTCAATTTTCAGAGTCCGTGCCCCTGGCCTCTGCCTCTCAACAGAATCCTAATGAACAACTAGATTGCTAACATTCTATATTTATTACAAAGGTGTGGAACGCCTGACGTCATCTTGATGTAATCAAAACTGTAATACCTAGAGCATTTCCTTTAGAAATTACATATATGAGAGGGTCTTATTGGCATCAAAATTATGGTTACTGCTCTCAAATAAGTGACTAAAATAAGGACATATTTTCTGAGTTTTCAAATAGCGACAAAGCACTTTTAAATTATTTGTTATCTTTATGTTTTTTTATCCAGTTGACCACTTGATTAAATGTTGCACTTAGGGGAGAGGATGTGGTGTTACTTCCAGAACTGCAGACTTTGCAACTGGGGAACCAGGTTGGAGTTTCTGCTTCAGCTCGACATTCTGTGATTCTGGTCAAATCACTTAGTCTCCCCATGTCTACAACCAAAATGAATTTGTTCTTGTGTGATGTAACCAATGCTCATGTAAAGCACTCCAATACCTGACAAGTCTGCACTATATAACACTGCAAAAACACAAAATAATAAGTGCTTTGCACACTTCTGTCATTGGGCTATATTTGAGCTACATCTGGGTGATTTTGGGCTACATTTGGGCTCTTTTGTCTCCGGTGGCCATCTTGGGAGATTTATTTGTTATGAAGTTTCCTAATTTCCTCATGTACTGCAGTCTCCTCAGTAGGAAATGCTTTCAGTTTTTTACTTTGATTCCATCATGAAGGTATTCAGATATGTCACACATTTGCCATAAATTCTGAAAGTTAGCACTCTAGTTGCTCATTAGATCACTGTAGTAAAACTACTGTTCACCATGGAAGTCTGCTCCTGGTATTAAAAGTGCATGTTTCAGTCTGCATGTCAGAATTTTTTAATGAAATAGAAGAGGATTTGAGAAGTCACTCAAAATGTGCCCTCATTTTCTTTCTTCAGCATTAATCATAATTTCTATGGCAAAATGAACCCCCTCATTGTGTTCCTTTTTAAATTAAATGTTTTAAGTGTTACCAGTTTATTCCAATCAAGATGGCTTCAGGTGTGCCATACTTTTGTCATAATAAAGACAAAAAGCGCTCTAGTTGTTTTTAAGAACACTCTGGGACATTCTGTCATTGGGCTATACTTGGGCTACATCTGGGTGATATTTGGGCTACATTTGGGCTCTTTTGTCTCTGGTGGCCATCTTGGGAGACTTATTTGTTATGAAGTTTCCTAATTTCCTCATTTACTGCAGTCTCCTCAGTAGGAAATACTTTCAGTTTTTTACTTTGATTCCATCAAGAAGGCATTCAGATGTGTCACACATTTGCCATAAATTCAGAATGTTAGCACTCTTTTTGCTCATTAGATCACTGTAGTAAAGCTACTGCTCACCAGGGAAAATTGCTGCTGGTATTGAAAGTGCATGTTTCAGTCTGCATGTCAGAATTTTTTAATGAAATAAAAGAGGATTTCAGAAGTCAAAATGTGCCCTAGTTTTTCTTTCTGCAGCACTAATCATACTTGTTATGGAAAAATGAACCCCCTCATTTTGTTCCTTTTTAAATTAAATGTTTTAAGAATTACCACTTTAATCCAAGCAAGATGGGTTCAGGTGTGCCATACGTTTATCATAAGTAGGACTGTTAGCGCTCTAGTTGTTCTTTGGAACACTCTGGGAAGCTGCAGTAGAACACAAAGGAATCAACTGACAGTCTCTGCCCTTGTTGGATGTACATGTTTTACTGAGAATGTCAGACTTCATTCTCACATGACTGAGAAAGATAATGTGAATTTACAGAAAATAAGCTCTCAGTTTAGCTTATAGATCACCTTCCAAACCTCTGTGGGAAAAGCATGAGAAAATATTTTTCTCTCAATCATGATATCCCAGCAGAAGGCTTTTTCACATGGTGAAGTCACCTTAGAACATACCACAATTCCTAAAATGAGTATGGTACCATCAACAAATGATTTATAATGTAACTAAAGTCTTAAAACCTTCTATTAACTGCAGTGCTTTTTAATGAGGTGCTATCATGTATATTGGTCCCAAGATGGCTGCCAACACTTCTTGGATGAAGTGCTGACAGCCAATCAGATCTCAGGATGAGATGTGTGGTTAGGCTCCGCCCACATATATATATGATTTTACTTTTGATTTTCTCAGGAACTACTGAACAGATTGACACCAGACCTGCAAAAGGCACTTCCCTGACCTGAGGACTACCTCTCTGCCAAATTTCAAGTAATTCTGTTCAGCCGTTCGGGCTGTACCTTGGACTAAAGCTCCCTATGGAAAAATGCATGGGGAAAACGCGTTTTGGGACCCCCCTTTTTTCTCAGCCCCCGCTTGACGAATCACCCCGAGACTTTCAGGGTAGGAGCGGAGCGGAGCGCCCCACCTATTTTGAAAATTTCGCGAGGATTCGTCAACCGGCGCCAAAGTTATTCCAAATAGAATGTTGCGGATTTCCTATGGAAACACGGTCCTAACTATAACTATCTACTGGCGACCGCCAGTAGATAATATATATATATATATACATATATATGTATATATATGTATATATATATATATATATATATATATATATATATATATATATATATATATATATATATATATATATATATATATATATATATGAACAAAGTTCGCCGTACGGCAGAAAAAGAAGACGCACTCTCTCGATTGCAGGAATTACGGCGGATTTATTTCCAGATGGTAACTGCCATGCCCCAACGCATTTCGGTCCAGTCACTTGGACCTTGTTCACGGGATAACGTTACACAGAAACGGGCCGTTATTTATTTCAATTTAGCACACAGGTACTTCCTGTTTTTTGCTGTGCATTGTGGTTGGTGTAGTTTACATATTCAAAAGGTGCTCAGTGCAATTATTTAAAGCGATTTGTACGTGCCCAGTTCTTTGTGTAAAATTTTAAAAAACATTTTGTGTTAAGTTTATACATTTATGTGGCAGGTATTGCTGCATGTCCAACAAAAAGCATCAGTTTATTTGCCGCTCTCTGGTGAGCTAGTTTTGATGTTCTATTTACGTGAAGTATTACGTCTTCAAATTCATTCAAATGATATTTGGGCAATGCAATTTCATTCTCTAATGAATGATGTTCAATAATCTTCTTTTGACAGTTCTCTGGTGAGCATTTCATAAATATTTGTTGATGCACATTTTGATGGTTTTGGGTCTTTTGGTGATTTGTTTACAAGTGTGCATAAAGTTCTTCGTCCTGGTTAAGACCTCTAGGAGTTAATGTCCTGAATGCCACAATTTGTTTTGACTCCTTTTGTCGCAGAATCTTTTCGCGATTCCCACCCCTTTCTGACTGTGGGATCTGTTCGATGGCACAATATTTCAAGCATTCCCATTTGCTGGCATGTTGCTTTTCCATATGTTTGGCTATAGCGTTCGAGCGATCCTTGTGTTTAGTGGCTCGAATGTGTTCAAGAATTCTTTTCTTTACTTCAAAGATTGTGCTTCCAATATAGCGTAATTTGCAGGGGCACTCAACCATATAGATTACATATTTGCTTTTGCAGGTTAAGTGCTGTTTGATCTCCCATTTGGTTCCTTTGTTGATGTCAATTTCCTGCTATTGTATTGCAATTTTGCAAGCCTTGCATTGTTTGCATGGCCAGAAGCCTTCTCTTTGTAGCCATGATGTTGCTGGTACTTCTTGGAAATGGCTGTGTATTATTTTGTCGCTAATGTTTTTAGCTCTGCGGCACGTGATGTTTGGGTGATCCCCAATGATCTTTACTAATGCTGGGTTAAGTTGTAAAATGCCCCAATGTTTTTGATGATCTTGGTCAAGCTTTTATTTTCTGCACTGTATGTTGTTATTAGTCATATTTTTCCTGAGTTTTCAGATTCATTCATTTTTGTTGTTGTTAAGTTCTTTAATACATCCCCCCATTTTTGATTCAATACTCTTTGTAGACTCTTTTCAATTACTTTTTTGGGCTACTTGCGCATTTTGAATCTAGTGCTTGCTTGTTTACTGTGTTTAAGAAATTCTGAATCTGCAGAGCAATTTCTCCTAGTCTTAAAATTTCTCCATATGGGAAGCTCCATTTTAGTGATTCATTATGGAAGCTTTCCCCATTTAATATCGTATTAGTGGCTGTTTTTTTGCGATGGAGGGTGGTATGTAAGGAGTCATTTTCAACATATATGTCTGTGTCCAGGAATGTCACTTTTTTGGTGCTAATTTCAAAGGTAAACTTTAATTTAGCTTCGTTGTTGTTTAGTTTATCAAAGTATTTTAAGAACTCAGGAGATCATCTATGAAATGGAGCCATAAGATGGTTTTTTCCAAGAATTCGTCATTTTCTGAAGCCCAAGAAATTTGTTGTTCAAACTATCCCATTGTTAGATTGGCGTAATTGGGGATAAAGGAAAACCCCATGGCGCAACCTTTAATCTGTTTAAAAATGTGTTTATTAAACAAGAAGATGTTATTGTATAGGCAAAGGGTAATCATTTCTATTAGCATGTTGTTGTGCTGATGGTATTGAATATTCCTTTTGCCTAAGAAATGCTTGCATGGCTGGATTCCAATTGGATGTTCAATATTCGTGTATAACAAAATTACATCCATAGTAACAAGCTTAAAAGTAGGTTGCCATGTGATTCCTTTCAATTTCTGTAGGAGGTTTGTGGTGTCTCGTAGATAGGAGCTAAGGTTTTTAACCAGGGGTGCCAGGAAGTGGTCAATATAGTTTGAAATTGGTTCTAATAAAGAGCCATTTGCTGAAACTATAGGTCTTATATATATACGTAAAGAATTTGAGAGCAGTGTAATATCTTACAGGAATCTTTTGAATAAGTGGTACCATAAGGGGATGCTATCTAAAGAAGAGTATGGTTTTTTGGAATGCAGGTATCCGAAAATTCCTACATTTTACCACCTACCAAATTTACATAAAGACCCTGTTAACCCCCCCGGTCGCCCAATTGTTTCTTCATTGGGAAGTTTAACTGAACATATGTCTAAGTATGTAGATTTCTTTTTGTCTGAACCAGTTACTAAACTCACTTCCTACATCAAGGATACCAAGGATTTTTTGAAACGAGTACAAAATGTACATTGGGAAAATGACTTTGTAATGATGACCCTCGACATATCTAGTCTATACACAAGCATCAATCATGACCAAGGAATTCAGGCGGTCCAACATTTCTTGAATGACCGACCAATCAATTTGGCAGAACATAATACAATGATAATTGAGTTCGTGAGATTTTGCTTGTATAACAATATTTTTCTGTTTCAGGATGTCTTGTTTAAACAGATACGCGGTACCGCGATGGGGACCTGCTTCGCCCCAGCTACGCGAACTTGTTCATGGGCTGGTGGGAGGAGCAGGTGGCCTGGGCGGAGACCAATGTATGTTGGACTCAGAAAGTCATTTGTTGGACAAGATACATTGATGATTTGTTCATTGTTTTTAATGGTACTGAACAAATGGCGAATGATTTTGTTGAAATACTCAACAGTAATGACCTAAACCTCAGGTTCACAGGGGATATCAGTAATAAGTGTGTGAACTACTTGGACCTAGTGGTGTTCCCCATGGAAGGTAGACTGTGCACTCGTTTGCATAGAAAACCGACCGCGGGGAATTCCGTATTGCATGCCCGAAGTTGCCATTTTGAGAAGACCATAAGCAGTATACCTTACGGTGAACTCCTCAGGATTAAGCGAAATTGTTCCCTAGATAGTGATTATCAAGTGGCAGCAAGAGAAAGCATGAATAGGTTCAGGCAGAGAGGTTACCACCAGGGCATCCTAAATGAGGCTATCAGAAAAGCAGAAATGAAGTCTAGACTTGATTTGATTAAAGATGAGGATCACATTACCAGACCAGCAAGAAAGATCGACAACAAATTCAGGATAATTATCAATTATTCTGAGGATGCTCAGGTCATCAGAAATATATTGAGAAGGAATTGGCATATCCTGAAAACTGATTAAGTTTTAGGGAAAGATATACCTAAGGCACCACCATTGACATTCAGGAGAGCTAGAACACTACGTGATGACCTAGTACAAAGCCATTGCAGTAAAGAGAGGATAACATCACCTTTTGGGAGAATAACAGGATTTTATCCGTGCTTAAAATGCAGGGCTTTTTCGAAACAGCAGGAAAACAACACATTATAAAGTTCCAGGTCTTAAGTCCCCCAAAAAGATCAACAAGCTAATGAATTGCAACACCAGTTTCACAGTTTACTGTCTGGTTTGCCCCTGTGGTTTATATTACATAGGGAGCACTATTCACCCAACCAAGGTACGCATTTTGGAACACATGAGGGCTATCAACAACAGAGATGTGTCATACCCAGTTGCAAGACAC
This sequence comes from Triturus cristatus, assembly GCF_964204655.1. Taxonomy (NCBI): domain Eukaryota; kingdom Metazoa; phylum Chordata; class Amphibia; order Caudata; family Salamandridae; genus Triturus; species Triturus cristatus. Next base: position 963,822,077 of record NC_140584.1, on the reverse strand, counting down.
TTTGAATCCTTTCACCAGAGTAACAGGGATCTGTTAAGTTTCTTTTGCCTGGACCACGTACCATTAAATGTTAGAGGGGGTGACAGACAGTTACAATTAAGGAAACTTGAATCCAGGTATATTATTGATGTACAGACCAAAATGCCACTTGGTCTGAATAGTGGGGAGGAGTTGGCTGTCCACCTGTAGTTGAAGTATCTATGTATTGATATTTGCTCCTGATTATGAAGTACTATTATTATTACTTAAATTGTTTTTCAACATATGGCAGGACAAAACCCATCCAGGGTGTGATGCTTTGAAAGGCCCATTCAGGGCATGAATTGTATTGCAATTAAGAATGATGTTTGCATGTTTAGTAATGGCCGCCAATGTGGACTGAAGTAAGTCCTATGTTGATGTTTATGTTTGTAATGGAGTATTTATGTCCACTGAAAAGCTGACGCCGCTGGCAATTGACGAAGGCGATAGCCGAAACGCGTTTTGCTGTAAGCTGGTCCAAATAAATAAAATTGGACAACTGTTCCCGTGAGTGCTGGTGCCTTTGTACCCGGAGCCTTGACTAAGTGCGGTGTCCGTCGCCGCATAGAAATCACCTGACCGCGAGTGAAGGGGCGTGACGGAAAAGTGAGCCGGATATATATATATATATATATATATATATATATATATATATATATATATATATATATATATATATATATATATATATATATATATATATATTACCTACTGGCGGTCGCCAGTAGGTAGTTATAGTTAGGACCACGTTTTCATAGGAAATCCGCAACATTCTATTTTGAATAACTTTGGCGCCGGTCGACGAATCCTCGCGAATTTTTCAAAATAGGTGGGGCGCTACGCTCCGCTCCTACCCTGAAAGTCTCGGGGGGATTCGTCAAGCGGGGGCTGAGATAAAAGGGGGGTCCCAAAACGCGTTTTTCCCATGCATTTTTCCATAGGACCTTTAGACAGGGCTACAGCCCGAACGGCTGAACAGAATTACTAGAAATTTGGCAGAGAGGTAGTCCTCAGGTCAAGGAAGTGCCTTTTGTAGGTTTGGTGTAAATCTGTTCAGTAGATTCTGAGAAAATAGCCTCAATTTAATCAATATATATATCTGAGCCAGCTTACGGTGCGCTTACGGTACTCTTACCATACGCGTACGGTGGCGTGCGCGAGCGCAATTCTGATTGGCTCTTAGATCTAAGTAAACATTCGAATCGTCCGAAACCAGGAAGCGGCGGCCGCCATTTTCTCTCTCGCACTGAGAGTGATTTTTAAAATATAAAGCCCAAAAACATGTAAAGGGGCTGTTTAGACAGCTCCCACACACATAGCCATGTTGAGGGAGTCCCCAAAGATCCCCCAATGCCAAAAACGGAATTTTTATTTTTTCGGTAATTTCGCCGATTACGCTTACCGTACGCGTACGGTAAAAAATATATAAAAAAAAAAAATTATCCACACTCTCTCCACCCCGTGTGCAATTGGTGCCCGAAGGGCACCAACTGTGCATGGCTTATTACACCTGAGATAAACTAAAATATTTTAAAAAAAAATAATAAAAAAAGAAAATTATCCACACTCTCTCCACCCCGTGTGCAAATGGTGCCCGAAGGGCACCATTTGTGCATGGCTTATAAAATATACGAAAAATTAAAATATTACCTTTCAAAACGAAGTGCATCATATGTCCTCCATGTGCGCACGGTGCGCGAAGCGCATCGTGCGTACATGGCTCATCTAGCGCAACGTGGGCAGGCGGTGCGTGTAGCGCACCGCGTGCCCACCGTGCGTGCACGGCACTAACTGCGTAAAGTGGGCGCGCGGTGCGCGAAGCGCACCGCGTGCTCACTGTGCGCGCACGGTGCGCGAAGCGCACCGTGCGCGCACGGAACGAACTGCGTTAAGTGGGCGCGCACGCCACGAATGGCGTAAAGTAACTTAGCATTTAAAAAACCGTACAAATTCACTGAAAAAACCATAGGTTTCACACACGTTATAGTTAGGAATTAGCATTTAAAAAACCTTGCAAATTCACTGAAAAGACCATAGGTTTCACACATGTTATAGTTAGCGGAAATTTTAATGATAAAAAACCAATGAAATTCCCCCGTTATAGTTAGTGCAGGCAACTATAACTCACGCGACCGCAATCTTCTACTGATGACATATGTGTCTTTATGAAAAACAATATTTGTAATATATGTATAGCTAAAAATGTATGGAAGAAGACATGGGCAAATAAGTGTCTAAATACAGTATTAGCATCAGCAGAGGATTGCGGTCGCGTGAGTTATAGTTGCCTGCACTAACTATAACGGGGGAACTTCATTGGTTTTTTATCAGTAAAATTTCCGCTAACTATAACATGTGTGAAACCTATGGTTTTTTCAGTGAATATATATATATATATATATGTATATATATATATATTTTTTAGGTAGGTAGTTATAGTAAGGACCTATTATCCATAGGAAATCTTCAACATTCTATTTGGAATAACTTTGGCGTCGGTTGACGAATCTTCGTGAAATTTTCAAAACTGGTGGGGCGCTTCAGTCCACTCCTATCCTGAAAGTCTCGGGGTGATTCGTCAAGTGGGGGCCAAGAAAAAAGGGGGTCCCAAAACGTGTTTTACCCATGCAATTTTCCATAGGAACCTTTCATCGCAGCTACAGCCCGAACTGCTGAACGGAATTACACCAAATTTGGCAAAGAGGTAGCCCTTGGTTCACACTCGTGCCTTTTGGTATAAATCCATTCAGTAGTTGCTGAGAAAATCAAAAGTAAAATCACATATATATCTATGGCCTCGGTGGATCCGCGCAACCAGCGCGCACCCTCCCGATCACGAGCTGCATGCTAATTGGCTGTCAACTGGCTGTCAACACTCCAAACCAGGAAGTGTTGGCAGCCATTTTGTGCCTCGGTAGAAGCGAGGCTCAAGAAATCAGTGGATCAAGTGGGCAAAACATATAAAGGGGGCAGGGTAGAAATACCCTGACCCTCTAGACCTGCTTTTGTTGAAAAAATGGCAAAATGCGCACAGGGTGCGTGGATCCTGCTGTTAAAAAAAATGAAAAAATTAAGCATCAGCTTCTTTAATAATTAGCCCCCGGAGGGGACAAATCCCAAGGGCAAAAATATTAAATTTGATGGGGGCCCAGAGGGGCCTCCCAGCCCCGGGGACCACCACCCCCTGGCGCTACAAAATAAATGGATGGGGCTCAAAGGCCCCCCCAGGCCCAGAGACCACTACCCCCGGAGCTTTTTATATTGTGGGCCCCCTCCTGGAGCCATCGATAGCCCTGGGGACCGCCAACCCCAGGTCCGGCTCCTGCAGTGTCTCAGGGTACCCACCCCCGGGACACTGCTCTTTGCTATGGCAGGGAGGGAGCCGAGGCTCCCACCCTGTCATAGCAAACTTGGTTTGGATTTTGAAAGAGAGAGCAGGGAAATCTGCTCTCTCTTTCAAAATGCAAACCATATTGCTTTTCCACACGGGGAGCTGGATGTTAGCAGCTCCCCCGTGTGGAAAAGCAATGCCGGCTCCCGAAGGACGCGGGGAGCTGGCTGGGACCATGGGGGCATTGGGGCTCCCCCCACGGTCCCCAACGTTGTATATAGGCCCCAGGGGATTGGATCCCCGGGGAGAATAGAAATTAGTGATAGGTGCTAAAAAAAATGTACAGGCAAAATAGGAGTCGATCACCCAGCGCGGTGCTCAGCGCGGCCCCCTAGTGTGCACGCACTGGGTGTGCGACCCCTAATGCGTCGAACACGTATATGACGTCACGCGCAAGTGCGTGAGCATCACGTAAAGTAATACGTATGTGTCACGTATGTGCCTGGAGTCGCGTACCGGTCGCATAGCAATCGCGCAGGAAAATACGCACCCATCGCACATCCTACGCGGATCCTACACAACAATCCTAAAATGGCGGCTAGGTTCCGCGCAGCGATCGAGAAAAAGTACGCTTTTGGTGCGCGACTCCCAAAAAAAAATAGAGGAAAAAAAACAATAAGGAAAATAATATAAATATATAGTTTCAATATTTAAAAAAAGAAAATCCATTTATATTAAAAATATATAATGTAATTTAAAAAATTAAATATGTAAAGATAAATAGTTTAAAAAATTTAGAAAATCAGTATCAAAAAATAAATATAACTATTATTACATTTAAAAATTGTCATTTAAGAAATCTTTGAAATTCACTGAAAAAAACATAGGTTTCAGACATGTTATAGTTAGCAATTAGCATTTAAAAAACCTTTGAAATTCACTGCAAAAACCATAGGTTTCAGACATGTTATAGTTAGGAATTAGCATTTAAAAAAACCTTTGAAATTCACTGAAAAAACCATAGGTTTCAGACATGTTATAGTTAGGAATTAGTATTTAAAAAACCTTAGAAATTCACTGAAAAAACCATAGGTTTCAGGGGTGTTATAGTTAGGAATTAACATTTAAAAAACCTTAGAAATTCACTGAAAAAACCATAGGTTTCAGGTTTGTTATAGTTAGCTGGACATTTCACTCGTACAAAACCATTAAAATTCCTCCGTTATAGTTAACTATAACTCACGCGCCCACAATCCACTGCTGATGATGTCACATATTACATCATTCATGACATGGTCAGTCACATCACTGATGACATCTCAAATGACATCACTGATGACATCATCTAGTAGATGTATTATGTGATGTCATCAGCAGTGGATTGCAGGCGCATGAGTTATAGTTAGTAGAACTAACTATAACGGAGGAATTTCAATGGTTTTGTATGAGTGAAATGTCCAGCTAACTATAACATCCCTGAAACCTATGTTTTTTTCAGTGAATATATATATATAGGTTTCAGGGACATTATAGTTAGAAATTAGCATTTACAAAACCTTAGAAATTCACTGGAAAAACTACAGGTTTCAGGGATGTTATAGTTAGTTGGACATTTTACTCGTACAAAACCAGAAAAATTTGGCCGTTATAGTTAGTTCAGCTAACTATAACTCGCGCACCCGCAATGCACTGCTGATGACTTCACATATTACATCATTCATGAAATGGTCAGTGACATCACTGATGACATCACTGATGACATCACTGATGACATCATCCAGTGAATGTGTGTTTCTGTAAAGTTAAAAAAATAATAAAATATAATATATATATATATATATATATATATATATATATATATATATATATATATATATATATATATATATATATATATATATATATATATATATATATGCCAAGGTGTATTGAAGAATGAGTGGGTGTATGTGTCTGAATGGAGGATTTAGTAGGTGCGTGACTGACTGTATAAGTGAGTGATTAAATGTGTCTTAGTGAATGTATGGGTTAGTGAACACAGACATTCACACAGTTTAGTTTGTCAGTTGGTGTGTAAGCAGTTGCATGGGTTGGTGAGTAGCTAAATGAGGGTCTATATGGGTTACTGATTGGTTGTCTGAGTATCTGTATGGGTGCCTGAGTGTCTGTGTGGGTGGGTGGGAGGTGTGACTCCGTGCACAGATCTGTGAGTGGGTGATTCACTGGGTGCATGGGTTCAAGAGTGTATCTGTGAAGGGCTGTATGGGTGGGGGAGTGTGTGTATGGGTGTGTTGGTGAGTGAATGGATACCTCAGTGGTACATGTGTGAGTAACTGCATATGTGAAGGCAGTATATGTGACTGTTGGAGTATATAAATGACTATATATGAGAGTGAGTGAATGTGAGAGTGGCTATACGGATGAGTGCATGCTTGTATTAGCTATTGTATAAGAGTGTAAGTATGTGTGAGTATATGTTTGAATAAGTGAGGTGGTGTGTGTCTAACTGTATAGGTAAGTAAATGGGAGTGTAATTGATTCTTTGCATGACTGACTAGGTTTGTGAGTAACTCTATGGATGAGTGGCAGTGTGTGAGTATCTGTATAGATGTGTGAGTGCATATAATACTGCTGTATTGATGGATGACTGCATGAATGAGTGACTGTATGGGTGAATGAGTGGATGTGAGTGTAGATCTTGGAATTATTGAGTGGGTATGCACTAACTGGTATTGGGTTGTGTACTATTTCGAAAATGGTAGTCTGTATTTTACAGTTGGTGTATCAAAGGTTATATTAGGGTATGAGGAGGTGCATCAGATTATCAGGTGGATGATGTCATCAGTGATGTCATCAGTGATGTCATTTGAGATGTCATCAGTGATGTCACTGACCATGTCATGAAAGATGTAATATGTGACATCATCAGCAGTGCATTGCGGGTGCACGAGTTATAGTTACCTGAACTAACTATAACAGCCGAATTTCTCTGGTTTTGTACGAGTAAAATGTCCAACTAACTATAACATCCCTGAAACCCGTGTTTTTTTCAGTGAATTTCTAAGGTTTTGTAAATGCTAATTTCTAACTATAACGTCCCTGAAACCTATGGTTTTTTCAGTGAATTTCAAAGGTTTTTTAAATGCAAATTTCTAACTATAACGTCCCTGAAACCTGTGTTTTTTTCAGTGAAAATATATATATATATAAATATATATATGAACAAAAACAACCAACTCCCACAGAGTGATCCATGGAAGGAGACACAGACTCGAGGCAGTTAAGATACGGCATCTGTTTTATTTGATCAGATCAGCCTCAATCCCAAAATTAAAAAGAGAGATGCGTTTCGACTTGCTCAAAGCCTTTGTCAATCTGGTTGGCACCATTACAACAGCAGTCTATATAGCCCATCCCACCTAAGGCTTCAATAGACATAGAGAGCATACTGTCAAAGCACAAAATCACTGTGAAAACCCTGTCATAAATATACAAGATTTCTAGGCGTGAATATCAACAGTGTGACAATTAAAGACATTCAATAATACATTGCATAGTGCAAATATTCCACTGTTTTGATTGCATGTTTGTTTCACGATATACAATAAACAATCCCTCTACCCTGGTCAGAAAACTAGATTGTATGAGCGTTGTGCAGCCAATATCCTCATTACTTGTCACCTGAAAACATAAAATGCCAAATAATTTGCGTGTATTAAACGAATCATGCTGTTGAGTATCCCCTCCACAGTCGCTTATTTGGAACCTCATACAATATATGTGTCAACGCTGGGAACCGATCCGCCAGCATTTGGCCTCTGACCTGTATTTCGAGAACAAAGTTCACATCTGCCCAGTCTCTGAGATCCCTGCCGATCAAGACAGTTTAAACGGAAGGCATCGGGACAGGATATAAGGCAGCCACTTCCCCAGGAGTGCAACTAAACACACAGTGTGTATATTAATTAGTGAGTCAGCTTCCCAGCATGTGCTTTGACCTCAGTGGGACTACCTATCCCATAATGCAGCATGCCGACATAACAAATAGCGGAGTTGCACAGGAAGAAAACCAGGTTTAGAGTCAATTTAATGAAAACTTTCAAACTTAACCTGGTATTGAGGTTTGAAGCAGTACTATGTGAATATTCAATGGAAGGGAAAACAAAGTCTCAATGTCCGGATTGACAAGCAGTATGAAAGATTGAGTTCAAACCAGGCACAAGTTTGAGATTGAGGGAGACTGATGAACAAAAGTTGAATTCTCCCAACATACCCCACCGCATCGGCATAGGCCATCTGCAGTGCCCAGTCACCAGGTGGCACCGGTTTCCTTGGCAAGGCATTTTTTGCTGGGGAGATGTAGATCCCGCACTGGCAGTCCCGTAAACCGCCCTCCTACAGGCCCTCTTCTCACTCTGCAGTCATCCTCGTTCCTCTTCCCGGTTCCCACACTGGGGGCTCCCCTCTAGTGCTCCTGTAATCCTCCAGAAAATTGCTGTCAAAGGGGAGACCCACAGATGACTAGTGTTCTGTGTGAAGCGTGATGACCAACCACGCTGAAATGGATGAACAAAAACAACTAACTCCCACAGAGTGATCCACGGAAGGAGATACGGACTCGAGGTAGTTAAGATAGGGCATCTGTTTTATTTGATCAGATCAGCCTCAATCCAAAAATTAAAAAGAGAAACGTGTTTCGGCTTGCTCGAAGCCTTTGTCAATCTGGTTGGTGCCATTACAACAGCAGTCTATATAGCCCATCCCACCTAAGGCTTCAATAGACATATAGAGTATACTGTCAAAGCACAAAGTCACTGTGAAAACCCTGTAATACATATACAAGATTTCTATGCGTGAATATCAACAGTATGACAATTAAATATATATATATATAAAACCAAAGGTTACTGAGACATTATAGTAAGGAAATATAATTTAAAAAACTTTAGAAATTCACTGGATTAACCAAAGGTTACAGAGATGTTATAGTTAGGCTCGAGCTTCACTCATGCAAAACCAGTGAAATTCAGCACTTATAGTTAGCTGAGCTTACTATAAATGGCGCCTCCGCAATGCACTGCTTATGACCTCACATATTACATCACTCATGTCACGATCAGTGACATTACTGATGACATCTCAAATGACATCACTGATGACATCATCCAGTGACTGTGACTGCTTTAAAAAAGTTTATGAGTGTTAAAAATATATACCAAGTTGTATGGATGATTCAGTGGGTGCGTGACTGACTGTATAAGTGAGAGATTAGGTGTCTCAGTGAATGTATGAGTGAGTGACTCGGTTGTCTGAATGTCTGTATCAGTCTGTCAGTTGGTGTCTAAATGGCTGTATGGGTTAGTGAGTGGGTATGTGAATGGCTGAATGGGAGATGAATTGGTTGTCCGAGTACCTTTATGGGTGTATGAATGTCTGTGTGGGTGGGTGAGGGGGGATGTGACTGGCTGCATGGATGAGTGACTGGATGAATCAGTGGCTGTATGGGTTAATAAGGTGTTGGTAAGTGAATGGATGTGTCAGTGGTATATGGCTGAGTAACTGCATATGTGAAAGTCAGTATAGGTGAGTGTTGGAGCATCTGAGTAACTGCATGTGGGAGTGAAGGATTGTAAGAGTTGTGGTATGGCTGAGTGTGTGCTTGTGTCACTGACAGTATGTGTTAGTATCTGTGGGTCAGATGTACGACAGCCAAAATAGCGCCTCGCAAATTGCGAGGCTTTTGCGACTCGCAATTTGTGAGACACTATTTAGGATGTACAACAGTGTGTAATACATTTTTAGCGATTCTGAATGGGGTCGCAAATAGAGAGGCTCATGGATATTAATGAGCCTCTTGCAATTTGCAACCCCATTGGGAATGGCAGGCCCTCCCAGGTATGGTGGCCTGCTGGGCTCATCAGACCACCATGTCTGGGACTGCTTTTAAATAAAGCATTTTTTTAAAAATTGCAGCCAGTTTTCCTTGAAGGAAAACGGGATGCATTTAAAAAAGAAAAAAATGAAACGTTTTTGTGTCATTTTTTAAGGGCAGGCAGTGGTCCTTGGGACCACTGCCTGTCCTTAAAAAATATTTCCCCTGTGTTTGCACTGTCCTCGGACCCCTTCCCTTTTGCGACCCCATTACCACCCTCTTGAAGAGGGTGGTAATTTGCAAGTGTTTTGCACCTGAAATTGCGGACACAAAATATTCTTACATAGGGTTGCACTCGCTATTAGGAAGGGAACGCCCCTTCCTAATAGCGAGTTGCAAAACTCTATTTTGCGACTCACAAAAAATTGCAACTCACAAAATAGGGTTTGTACATTCTCCATGCTGTTTTGCATGCGCAAACGGGTTCGCAAACCCGTTTGCACATGCAAAAATGGTCGTATATCTGGCCCTGTATGAATAAGTGAGTGGGTGTGTGTATAATTGTATAGGGGGTAAGTGGCTGTGTGATTGATTCTATGGGTGAGTGAGTAGGTGTGTGAGTAGCTCTATGGGTGACTGACAGTGTGTGAGTGGCTGTATGGGTGTAGGAATGGATATATCAGCGGCTGTATTAGTGAGTGAGAGTGTTATGAGTGGCTGTAATTGTGTGTGAATGGATGTGTGTGTAGACCCCAGGTCGGAGGCTTTCCACGCCTCATTGTAGTTTCAGTTTCAACTGCCGCATTACAATGCAGGCCGATGAAACTGAAACCAGCCAGTCATTCCGGCTGGATCCCAACGGGCTCACGGAGCCCTTCGGCCAGTCGGAGACCAGTACGTAATCCCAATGGACAGTGTTTCCGCCATTGGAATTACAATGTCAGTTTCCGGCAGGCTTTTCATGTTGGGCTGTCCGACATGGAAAGCCTGTTAAAAAAAGACATTGGGGGTCGTTAGCAGGGCCCCCTTAAATCTGCGGCTTCCTGTTGGGAGCCGAGGCGGCACCCATGGTCCCCCCGTGAATCCATACACCTTGTGGCAGGTGCCAGTTTACGGCCACAGAACAAGCTCCCATAGGAAAATGTGAGAATGCAAGTCTGCCCAACATCGTAATAAGACCCTAAGTCTCCACTGGGCCTGAATATGGAAGATGACCTATGCAATTTCCTATGAGGAGGGAATAGAGTAATACTAGTGCTTTTGGGGCCTTCAGTTATATCTGTTTGGCCCTATCACTCTTTGATTATACCTATGTCGTCTGATAAGGGAGAAAAAGCAATGGATAACAATTGTGGGACGTATGGTCCATTTGTGGACTTGATACTCAAGAAGCAACATGATCACACAGCTTGTCTGCAAGGCAAGAATAGGTTAAGTGCAAAATGTGGAAATCGTTTTCACCAAAACAAATGCTTTTATCAGGTTTTTTGTTTCAACCAGGTTATAGATGCCATGAATAATCCTTGGGAGAAATAGTGTCCAAAACAAATATGATTTTGAAAAATGGACATTCACTGCAAATGGAAAATGATATGCTTTGGATTTATTTTTTAAATAACACATGTCAAAACAAGAAACCACAATTCCTCTGCAAAGAAAGCAAAAAGAAAAAAAGAAAAAAGAAAGAAATAACAAGGCATTTTGTTGATGTATGTCCACACATTTTTTCTATGTCCATGCACTTATTAAATACTATATAGATTCCATCAATGGCAATGCCGCATTAGTGTGATCAAGGTCGCTGCTGCGACCTAAAGGCATTACAGCGACTCGGCAACCTCCATAAACATCGTCAAGCAATCTTTGTTGACTCTCTTCAATTCGGCATGTCAATATGCTCGTATAAGAATTGTTTATCTATATATATATATATATATATAAATGAAGTCAGCTCCTCCTGGGAATCTCGCCCGTAGTTGGGTGATGCGTTAAGCCGGTAGAGCAACAGCCGGCAAGTTAGATCCAAGTCGTATCCGCAAATAAGCAACGCACTCTCAGAGGCAGTAACGAGTTGTTTATTCACACTGTTACGCGTTTCGGGAGTCAAGCTCCCTTGATCACACAGTGAGTCGCCATGACACAATGCTCCATAAGTACGTAAGCATATTAGACATAGTCAAAGGACTACCGTTTCAACCACATACTGAAAATGACTTTGGCGGCCATCTTAAAACAGGTACAAATTATATGTGCAAATGTTACAATCGTCAGAACAATAAGACGAAATGGCAAAATGTAGATAATTCTCAACATATGCTGCTCATTAACTTTGCTGTTTGTTAAATATCATATGCAGTAAATTCACAACTTGCAAAACTATGCAAAAATAGCGCGTCATAGTGACTCATTGTATGTACACAGGCACAGTTTTACCATTTGGGTATTTCTGAATGCTTATAGAAATGACTAGGTTGCATTGGACTCGTCATAGTGACAAAAGGTCAAGTTAATGTCCATGAACTCATGTATATACATGATTGCACGACTAGCATACTTATACAAAATTCAATACTCGCACCATATTGGCAGTAACCTGTAAACAAGAAAGAAAGGCCTATAGCCTCTATTATGTTCTGGCTGCAGAGCGACATCCATGCCCAACTTGACTAACGTCTATTATGCGTACTATAAAGCCGAACTAAAAAATAACACAAGAAAAAGCTGTGAAAATATATGTGAAAAAGGTGTTTCCTTATCTACTCATCTCAGGCTTTCATGTCTTGTGGATACGAAGAAAAGGGTAGGCAGCCCGTGAAGTGCTCGTGGAAATACAAAGGGCCCCTTCCTTTCCTCCTGAAAAAGATAAAGAACAAGAAAAACAAGGATTAAAATATTACCAATACAATATTTCCATTAAAAAATCTATACAGGTTGTATACAATTACATGTTTACATATGGATGAAAACATCAGTTAGACAGGCTAGTCTTCAATGAGATGTGTTGCCAATTCCTCATCTTGATTATGACCTTTTGGGAACCTTGTTTCAAGGTCCATAATCCACTTTGATTCTCGTTTTCTCAGAGTCAATTCACAATTTCCTCCTCTCCGTCCTACTCTGACTTGTTCTACTACAAAATAGCTAAGTAGGTTGCTGTTAGATAGATGGAATTCTGCAAAATGTCGTGCAATAGGATAATGGGGGTCTTTGTTCTTCACTGCTCTCAAGTGTTCAAGGACTCTCTTTTTAGCCATGTGAGTGGTGCTCCCTACATATCTTTTTTCACACGGACATTCTAAGACATACACAACAAATGTCGTGCTACATGTAAGAAACTGTGTTATAGTTTGCATGCCTCTATTTCCTGGTATATTGAACTCCTTAACCATCTTGCTGTTTTTACAAGCCTTGCAGTGGCCACAGGGATAAAACCCCCTTAAATTGTGTTGATTGAGGTCTCTGTTAACAGTGACATCTCCACGTACTAAGATATCCCTCAAGCTTTTGCTTTTTCGATAAGTTATTTTAGGTCTAGCACTGATAGTGGGGCCTATGACGGAATCATTTTGTAAAATATTCCAGTTATCATTAAGGATTTTCTGAATCGTATGTGATTCTTTATTGTAAGTAAGAATCACCCTTGTCTCTTTGTTCTCATTGGTGTTCTCTTTGCTCTTAACTTCTAGTGTTTCTTCCCTTGTTATGTTCCTGATTTTGGATACTGCCCTGTTCAACACCCAATCTGGGTAACCTCGTTCTCTGAATCTGCCTAGCATTATCCTTTCTTCCTCCTGATAACCTTCTGTGTCACTACAGTTGCGTCTTGCCCTCAGCAGTTCACCAAAAGGTATACTCCATTTAAGTGTATCAGGGTGGCTGCTAAGGGCATGAAGGAGACTGTTTCCTGCTGTTTCTTTACGATACAGTCTTGTTTTTAAGGTGTTCCCAATGGCCGTGATCTTGACATCAAGGAATTCTATTTCCTCTCTTTGCAAATTATGGGTAAGAAGAATATTGTAAGGGTTGTCATTGAGCAAATTTACAAACTCTATGGCCTCTTGTTCACTACCTGTCCAAATGAGAAACAGGTCGTCTATGTACCGTAACCATGTGTCAACTTTGTCAAGGTAGGCAGCATATTTCACATCTTTACATACTTCCTCCTCCCACACTCCTAAAAACAGATTCGCGAAACTAGGCGCGAAACATGTCCCCATTGATGTCCCTGTTATTTGTTTATACAGGTCTCCATTAAACAAAAATATATTATTACGAAGACACATGTCCATCATATCTATCAGCATCTTGGTGTGGTCTAGATACATGATATCTCTGTCATTAAGGTAGTGCGTACATGCTCTAATCCCTTGATTATGTTCAATAATGGTATACAAAGAGCATACATCTAATGTTAAAAACATATGCCCTTCTTTCCATACAAAATTGTCAATTTTCCGCAAGAAATCTTTTGTATCTTTTACATGTGTTGGCAGTTTGGACACATAGTCCTGTAAAAAATGATCAACATATTTTGAGATGTTCTCAAATACACTTCCTATGGATGAAACAATAGGTCTTCCGGGAGGTACAAGTGGATTTTTGTGGATCTTAGGGAGAAAGTATATTATAGGGAGTTTAGGGTAATCTTTTTTAAGGAATAAATACTCCTCCCATGAGATTATTCCTTGTTGTTGCCAGGTTGACAGTTTTTCCCAAGTTGTAGTAATACTCTCATTGTATACTCTTGTACTGCTCTTTGAGTAAAATTTATCATTTCCCAATTGTCTGTATGCTTCTTTGAGGTACATTTCTTTGTCTTGTAAGACCACATTGCCTCCTTTATCAGCGGGACGGATGATAAGGTTGTCATCATTCCCCAAGGCTGTGATGATGGATTTTTGTTTCAAGGTAAGATTGAAGGATTTATCCTTACCTCCGTTTTGTCTATGTTTGCACTCTAGCAGTGATTTTGTAACAACATCATGAAATGTGTCTATATTGTCATGTGGAAGAACTGGGTAGAATATAGATTTTGGCTTGAAGCCAGTGCTCACTGCTTTATCTGTCACTATGTTGTTAATCTCAGCAAAAGTATCTTCACTTGCATCTTCAATAGTTGTATTAAAAGCTAAGTCTTGCATAGTTCTTACAATGTTAGCATCACCCACTGTAAGGCTTGGTTGGTCATTTGTATCAGACGATACATTGTTATATCCCACCGTGCCACTCTTTAAAATGTGCCACTTCGAATATATATATATATATATATATATATATATATATAATCTACTGGCGGTCGCCAGTAGATAGTTATAGTTAGGACCGTGTTTCCATAGGAAATCCGCAACATTCTATTTGGAATAACTTTGGCGCGATTGACGAATCCTCGCGAAATTCTCAAAATAGGTGGGGCGCTCCGCTCCGCTCCTTCCCTGAAAGTCTCGGGGGGATTCGTCAAGCGGGGGCTGAGAAAAAGGAGGGGTCCCAAAACGCATTTTCCCCATGCATTTTTCCATAGGACCTTTAGTCCGAGCTACAGCCCGAACGGCTGAACAGAATTACTTGAAATTTGGCAGAGAGGTAGCCCTCAGGTCAGGGATGTGCCTTTTGAAGGTTTCGTGTAAATCTGTTCAGTATTTCCTGAGAAAATAGCATTTAAATCAATATATATATCTATAGGCGCGCTCCGAGCGCGTACCGTAAACTTACCGTACGCGCACGCCGCCGTGCGCGAGCGCAATTCTGATTGGTTGTTAGATGTCAGTAAACATTCGAATCGGTCGAAACCAGGAAGTGTCGGCCGCCATTTTGTCTCTCGCAGTCTGAGGGGGTGAAAAAAAAAAGGTGGAGAACGTGAAAAGGGGGCAGGGTGGACAGTTCCTGACCCCTTAGCCTTTGTCAGGGGGTCCCAGAAGGACCCCCAAGGGCAAAAATTAATTTTAATTTTTTTTCAAAAAATCGCGGAATGCGCGTAGCGTACGCGCACGGCGTAAATGGAAAAATTCCGCGAGAAAAATTCCGCGAACTTCGCGTACCTATTCCGCGATTACGCGTACCGTACGCGCACGGCAAAAAAAAAATTTCAAAAAGGAAAGCTTAAAAAAAAATAAAAAAAATTGTGAGGTAAGGTTGGCTCTTAAAAGAGCCGTTGGGTTAATACAGGGATAGAGGAAAGAAAGAATGGGAATATTATGAACGTCTACAAACGTGCTGGTCTATCTTATTGTTAACCCCTTCGGTGCTCATGACGGAACGGTTCCGTCATGAGCCACGGTTGAGCTGTGCTCATGACGGAACCGTTCCGTCATGACCACGCCCGCGCAAGATTCCGTCAGCACAGCGGCGGAATCTGCGCAGCATGGAAGGGGTTAATAAGGGAAACACTGGTCTCCCCAAAAACAATAAGACCACAACACATTGTACACCTCATTAAAACCCTCCGAAATCGAGGGTTAATGTCCAGAGGAGCTGAAGAAGGTGATGCTCCCACCTCAGAGGAAGGGCTCAGAGCTGAGCTGCCGATGATGTACTCGGCTGAGCTTCTGAGGTTGGGCTCCGGTGACTTACTGAAGAGTTTTCTTCAGTATGTCGAGCAAAGGTCCTGGGATGTTTATCCCTAAGGTGTCTCATCATAGAGTGATTTCCAAAGGAATACTTCTTCCTTGGATCTCCTCTAGATAAAACACGCTCACAAAGTCTGCAAGTGACCAATGGAGCATTGACCTTTTTCTGCCCCTCTGGAAAAGTAAAATACTCCCACACAAAAGAATCCTTTTGTTTCCTCCTTCTCTGTCTGATGATGGTGCTGCTAGGCTCACTCTCAGAAGAGGTCTGCTGCTCTGCCATTGTATCTCAATGTCAATTCAGCTCCTTCTCCTAGGGGATCTCAAGCAGTAATGAGGGGAATGGGTGTGGTGTGGGAAGTTTCTGGAACTGAAAGTAGTTTCAACCAATGAAAAGTGTTCTTTGTGGATCACATGACCTACCGTGCGCGCTCCGTAAGCTTACGGTACGCGCTCGTAAACAAGTACGCATGCGCAAACGTGACGCTTATGGAGCGCTTACGGAGCGCATACGTAAGACGCACTCGCGCATGCGCATTACACGCCCCTGTATAGCCGCGACGTTGCTTCCGCGCAACGCGCATGCGTGTACGCGTACGTCACGTACGTATCACGTAAGCGCACTGTACTTATGACGTACGGAGCGCGTAGCGTCAGCTTACCGTACGCGCATCGTATCACGTAAGCGCACCGTACTAATGACGTACGGAGCGCGTAGCGTCAGCTTACCGTACGCGCACGACAAAAAATGCATTAAAAAAAAAATACAAGTTTCAAGAGTTGTAGAAGATAATAACTGTGATGTACAACTGTATGTAAACATTAATTTTTAAAAAATTAACCATTCCATAATGCAGGATATAGTACATATAATATTTTATACATAGGTTGGATATTATTTTTTACCAAAAATCTCCCAAAAAAAATTTGCATTTAAAAAACCGTACAAATTCACTGAAAAAACCATAGGTTTCACACACGTTATAGTTAGGAATTAGCATTTAAAAAACCTTGCAAATTCACTGAAAAAACCATAGGTTTCACACATGTTATATTTAGCAGGACATTTCACTCGTGAAAAACCAATGAAATTCCCCCGTTATAGTTAGTGCAGGCAACTATAACTCAAGCGACCGCAATCCTCTGCTGATGATGTCAAATATTCCATCACTGATGACATATGTGTCTTTCTGAAAAAAAAATATTTGTAATATATGTATAGCTAAAAATTAATGGAAGAAGACATGGGTAAATAAGTGTCTAAATACAGTGATGTAATATTTGACATCATCAGCAGAGGATTGCGGTCGCGTGAGTTATAGTTGCCTGCACTAACTATAACGGGGGAATTTCATTGGTTTTTCACGAGTGAAATGTCCTGCTAACTATAACATGTGTGAAACCTATGGTTTTTTCAGTGATATATATATATATATATATATATATATATATACATACATATATATATATATATATATATATATATATATATATATATATATATATATATATATATATATATATATATATATGTGTGTATATTACCTACTGGCAGTCGCCAGTAGGTAGATATAGTTAGGACCTATTTTCCATAGGAAATCCGCAACATTCTATTCCCAATAAATCTGGTGCCGGTTGACAAATCTTCGTGAAATTTTCCAAACTTTTGGCCAGCTCCGGTCCGCTCCTATCCTGAAAGTTTCGTGGTGATTTGTCAAGCAGGGGCTGAGAAAAAGGAGGGGTCCCAAAACGCGTTTTCCCCATGCAATTTCCCATAGGACCTGTTGACGCAGCTACAGCCCGAACTGCTGAACGGAATTACACCAAATTTGGCAAAGAGGTAGTCCTCAGTTCAGACTCGTGCCTTTTGCATAAATGGTGTAAATCCGTTCAGTAGTTCCTGAGAAAATTAGAGTAAAAAAGATAGATATATCTATGGCCTCGGAGGATCCGCGCACCCTAAGCGCACCCTAAGCGCACCCTCCCCGAACCGAGCGCGCACCCTCCCGATCACGCGCTGAATGCTAATTGGCTGTCAAGTGTCTGTCTACATTCTAAACCAGGAACTGTTGGCAGCCATTTTGTGCATCTGAAGAAGCGAGACTGATTAAGTAAGGTGAATAAGTTTGTGAAGGATGTAAAGGGGGCAAGGTAGAAATACTCTGACCCTCTAGTGTTGCTTAGGGGGTCTTTTTAAACGGCAAAATACGCGCAGGGTGCGCGGTTCCTAACGCGTTGGGTGCCCGGATCTCAAAAAAATGGGGAAAAATATTTTCAAAAAAAGTTTTGAAAATATAGTTTAAAAAATATTTTAAAAAATATAAAACTATATTTTAAAACATTAACACATTTTTTTTTTAAAAACCCAATAAAAACAAATATTTTTTATTTTTTAAAAGAATTAATTGAAAAAATAAGTTAAAAAAGGTGATAAAAAAGTCTTTTAAAAAAAACATAATTAAAGAAATTGACACACTGTTGTGCCTCGGTAGAAGCGAGGCTGATTAAGTAAGGTAATTAAGTGTGTGAAAGATGTAAAGGGGGCAGGGTAGAAATACTCTGACCCTCTAGTGTTGCTTAGGGGGTCCTGGGGCCCCCTTTTTTTTTTAAACGTAGAAATACACGCAGGGTGCGCGGATCCTAACGCATTGGGTGCGCGGATCCCCAAAAAATGGGGGGGAAATTAAAAAATAAAGTTATGAAAATATAGTTTAAAAAATATTTACAAAATATAAAACTATATTTTAAAACATTAACAATTTTTTTTAAAAACCCCAATAAAAACAAATATTTTTTCATTTTTAAAAGAAGTAATTGAAAAAATAAGTTAAAAAAAGTTAAAAAAAGTTGATAAAAAAGTATTTTAAAAGAACATAATTAAAGGAATTGACACACTGAAATTTTAAAATTTTAAAATTCAATGAAAATCCTTAAACATCATAGCTTTAGAGATGAATTATAGATAGGAATTAGCATTTAAAAAATCTTTGAAATTCACTGATAAAACCATAGGTTGATGTCATCAGTGATGTCATTTGAGATATCATCAGTGATGTCACTGACCATGTCATGAGTGATGTAATATGTGACGTCATCAGCAGTGCATTGCGGGGGCGCGCGAGTTATAGTTAGCTGAACTAACTATAACGGGGGAATTTCTAGCCTTTTGTACGAGGGAAATGTCCAGCTAACTGTAACACCCCTGAAACGTATCGGTTTTTCAGTGAATTTCAAAGGTTTTTTAAATGCCAATTCCTAACTATAACGTGCATGAAACCTATGGTTTTTTCAGTGAATATATATATATATTAGGGGTGGGCGGAATTTGCGTAGTCGCGCTACGCAAAGCTCCACAAAACGGTAAAAAATCTCCGCGAGCACGCAGAAATTCCGCGAACACGCGGAATTGCTTGCTCGCGAAGCTTTTTTCCTGTTGACAAACGCTGTTTGCGTGCTCCGGGGGAAATATCTTGCGAACATGCATTTTGAGAGTGCAAACAAGCAAAAAATTCGGCGAAGTCGCGAAATGCAGAATTTTGGCCAATTCCGTGTTCTCCGCGGAACGCAAAATTACACAAATTCTGCAAATTCCGCGAGCGGAATAGAATTTATCACCCAGGCCTAATATATATATGTGTGTGTGTGTGTGTATATATATATATTCTTTTACCTACTGGCAGTCACCAGTAGGTAGTTATTGTTAGGACAAAATTTCCATTGGAAAAGCATTTTTGGTTTTGCCAATAACTTTGATGCAGATTGACGAATCTTCATTACATTTTCAAAAATTCCTTTTTTTGGTTCAGATGCTGTGTTGAAAGTTTCGTGGTGATCCATCAAGCGGGGGTCGTAAAAAAGGGGGGTCCCAAAACACGTTTCCCGATGTTATGTTTATGGGGATTCTTCCATTTTTGAACACGACTAGAGCCCAAACCGCTAAACAGAATTGTGCCCAAAAAAGTTTACAAAAGAGGTATGGAAGGTGAACCTGGAAAGGGGAGGAGGAACGATGTGAATCTATGAAAGATATCAATACTGGAGAACCACAGTGTACAGGCAAGTAACTTGTTTTTTCTCCAGTATTGTACCTTTTATAGATTTACATGCTTGAATCAGAATGGCAAGCTCTACCAAAGGGTCAGAGGTGGCGGGTAAGGTGAGCCATCGCACCATGCGACCCAGAAACCAAAACACAAATGATAATCATAAAGAGCATATAACATGAGCTCATTTACTAAAACATAAATTTGAAAACATGTGAAAAACACATTAATTACTTATCATAAGAATAGTACACTTAGGATATCAAACCTTATGGAAATTGACCTCGCTAAGCAGCTTGACCAACTGCTACATCTGTCCCTTGCCAGGCATCCAAGCAGTACGTTTTGTGAAGGTATGGACACTCACCCATGTCGCCGCCCTGCAGATATCAGGAATTGACACTCCTGTACATTGGGCGGAGGAAGCTGCCACTTTGCGTGTTGAGTGCACTCCGACCTTGGAAAGCAGAGGACAGCCAGCCTTCTCATGACAGAAGTGAATAGCCGATGAGACCCAGCGAGCGAGAGACGCCTTCTTCAATGACCTGAGATTATCTGCATCCATTTTTCCGTCTTTTTCTTTATCAAGAAGAAGTGAGACTAGAACCCCAGATTGCGCTGATCGGGTGGCACCTCTTTGATCGCCTGCTTGGCGAGGAGCAATTGGATTTCCCTCATCAGGATTTGGAGATGACAATGGCAAGTTCTTCACAGAGGCAAATTCGGGGGCTGTTGAACAAATTTCAGGGTTTAACCATGGCAAAATACTTATAACATCCATTTGTCAGAAGATATAAGCCTCCATTGACTTAAGAATTTGGAGCAAGTGGGGCCAAATCGAAGAGGGACTATGGTAGCAAAGGTCTGCAGATCCTCATTGTCTCTTATTAGAGTCATGAGCCCTTCCTCCTGATGGTGGGCGTTAACATGCCACTGCTCTAGAGTAGGCTGGTGTTGAAGTTTGCGGAAAGGGCTGCGAAGAGTACTGAGTACGAAAGCCCTGTTGATAATACGGCTGGAAACACTGCTGGAGCTGGAGGCTAGAGAGATATTGACCTCTGCTTTTCCCCCTGCAAGGAAGCAAACTTTTTCTGTTGCAGAGTAGTTAAACACTTAGCCGTATCAGTATCTGATTTGATTGACTGCAGTGCCTCATCCACATGTTTACCAAGGAGAAATTCACCGTCGAACGGCATGTCCAAGACTTTGGCCTGAACCTCTGGATGTAACGTTGTCGCTTTTAGCCACCCCTGCCGTCTCAATACTGCTGCTCCTGCCATTTGTCTAAAAGCCATTGAAGAAATGTCCAGAGCCACATCAATCATTTTGGAAGAGGCTCTCTCTCCTTCCGACAGCACCTCCTTTGCTTCTTTCTTCTTAACTTCAGGAAGGAACTCCAGCAAGGCTGAGATATCAGACCACATCTTGCAGTCATACCTTCTGAAGATAGCCATGGCATTGGAGGCTCTGATGGCAGTGGCCGGCAAAGCGGAGAACCGTTTGCCGATGTTGTCCAATCGGCGCCCTTCCTTGTCAGGTGGAACCATACATGGAGAGGAAGGGTTTTTCGATCTCCTTTGAACCACCTGCATAATGACTGAATCAGGACGGGGTTGTCCAATCAGGCACATAGGAGAGTCTTCGGGCACTCTGTACTTTTTGTCCAATTTGAGCACCACAGCAGGTATAGAAGCTGGCGTCTTCATCAATTTCAGGCCTTCTTGCCATAAGAAGTCTACAATTGAAATGGATCGAGAGGAGCACAGTGTTGAAGTCTTAAAATTGTATAAAAAGCACTCTGTCTGCTTGGCAGGTGTAGGAAGGTCAAAGCGCCTAGAAGCGCAGTCCAGTAGATCATGGAACCTGCCGATATCTGCAGGCAGAGAGTTGGCTGGAGGCTGAGTAGGAGAAGGTGGAGTAGGGGCCACGTAGTGGTACCACTCATCATGGACATCCTGGTCCAACTGCAGGTCCCCTTCCTCCAGTTACTGGTCGTCATCATCTTGACTTTGCGCAGGAATTTCCACAGGTGGCGGAATAGTCTTGCTCTTCTGCAACAGAGGTACAGCCATTGATACAGAAGTGGGGGCCTCCTGGACGGGAGGCGGCTGTGGAGCAGAATTTGTTTCAGGAAATCTCTTATAATAATCATTCAGCATTAACCGAAGATCAGTTACCAATGACACAGGGATATTTATGGAGGGTTCTTGAGCTTGTTCTTCCCGTTTCTCATTAGGATAGTGCTCTTTAAATGCGCCCAAACGTTGAGAACTGGGACACCCCCAATCCGAGAAAGAATAGTCCCCCTACAAATAAGTAGACGGATCATCCATTGTCTCCACTTCCTCCAAGTCCTCTCTTCTTCCTCTGGGTCCTGGCACTTAACCCTGAGTTGTGAAGGACTGTAAGAGGGACCATAAGGCCCATCATCTTCAGACTCCTGAAAATCCAGAAGATGAGTAGGTGGTAGAGGAGAACTTTTTGAAAAGTCCTGCAGAAGGGAGAGCATCGGTTTTAGAAGTAGACGGACTTTTTCCCTCACCGACAGGGCCTTCAACGGCACAACCAACTGCGGCGGTTGAAGAGTTTCCGACAGTGAACAAATCTGCTGAACCGTCGACGGAGAAGCCCACCCGACAGAGATGGTCTAACCACAGCCGATGATGGTGACACCACCACTGCCTTTGTCGACGCAGCCGCCGTTGTCGTCTTGACCGTTGTCGTAGTAGGCGTTTCTGATTAAACCTTTGACGGAGCACCAGTTGCAGTGGAGACGGAGGCTGTAGATGGAGATTTCTTCATTGACGGGGCCATCGACGAATGTTTTTTGTCATCTGAAGAATCTATGGAAGGAGTATTACGTGTAAATGGAGGGGCAGAGCCCTACCTCTGGTGAGCAGCAGAAGGATCGGGCTGGTCCTTCTTGGTTCTTTTCTGCTCAATCCTCTCTTTTTTCTGAGATCTGGATTCTTTAGGGTCCGTAAACAACGAGGAAGATCCTTATTCTTTCCTCTTCTTGGAGGAGGTATGGGGCTTCTCCTCGGTCTCAGAGTCAGAGTCGTTTGCTGCTTTTTTCCTTTGTAGCCAGAAAAGCAGCCTACCCTCATGGTCCTTGAGAGTTTTTGAGGAAAAAGTACAACAGTGCTTGCATTCTCTGGGCTTGAGGTCTGGATACAGACAGTAAAGACCCTCTTAATGTGGGTCCTCAGAAGAAAGTCTGGACTTTCCACAAGTCTTACAGGGCCTAAACAACCTTTTTTTAAACTCTGATATTATGAAGGAAAAATAGGTACTCACACTCCTGGCCTGTACCTCAGAAGAAGTATGAAGTGAAGAGATAAACAGCGAGCTGGAGTTCCAAAGAGCAACAGTAGAAACACTGTGACTGAGCAGAACTCAAGGTGACTCCCTAACACACAACGTGTGGTAAGAAATCTAGGGTATGGTGGCCCTGCACGCTCTGCTTGGCTACAGTTTGGATGTTTTATAACAATGGCAATAGGTTGCTAAAAGCTAGTGAATACTTCTGAGCATTTGAATGTAGAAGTTTTAATACTGTTATTTTACAGTTACCCTGGGACTCCCACCATGACGGTGGGAAAGATTCAAGCATGTGAATCTATAAAAGATACAATGCTGGGGTAGTTATAGTTAGCTCAGGTAACTATAACTGCTGAATTTCACTGGTCTTGTACGAGTAAAATCTGAGTCTAACTATAATGTCCCTGTAATCTTTGTTTTTTTCATTGGAGTTCTAAGGTTTTTTAAATTCTTTTTCCTAACTCAATGGTTCCCATACTTTTTTGACCCATGGCTCCCTTGCCCTATTGGCCCTTGGTTGCAGCTCCCCATTATCATACTTTTTTTGGAGGGCGAACGGATGTAAGTCCGGCTTCTGGAGTACTTCCATTTTTCGCCCTGAAAATAATTGAGAAAAGCAAATCAAGATATTATAATTGTATCTGTAATCCTCAATGTGCCAAATAAAATGAATGTAATAATAAAAAAAGTCTTCACTAAACATAGTGAAAGTCAATTCCATACATCAGTGGTTTGTGAAATGTGAGAAACACCTTTTTCTGAAAATGTGAAAACACCAGCAGGGGGCAGCAACAAGTGCCTCAGTGTACAGAGTAATTAGTCTTACGGGCAAAATGCATATTACTTGTGGTGCTGTTAATTTCTTACACTGTTTCTGTCTATACCAGTCTTGCTTCCGATATTTTCTGAATTGCTTTTCCGGTCTGTGAGTGGGTGTGAAAGAGTATAAGTGGTTCTGTAAGTGGGTGCATGAGTGTCTGAGTAGGCCAGTGAGTGGGTGTACATGTGTGAGTGGATCTGTGGGTGGGTGAATGAGTGTCTGAATGGGTCAGTGAGTGACTGTGAGAGTGTCTGAGTGGTTCTGTGAGTGGATGCATGAGTGTCCGGGTGGGTTTGTGAGTGGTTGTGAGAGTGTCTGTGTGCATCTGTGAGTGGATCCATGAGTGTCTGAGTGGGTCTAGGAGTGTGTGTGAAAGTGTCTGTGTAGGTTGGTGAGTGGGTGTCGGTGGGTTTGTGAGTGGGTGTGTGAGTGTCTGAGAGGGTCCGTGAGTGGGTGTATCAGTGTCTGAGAGGGTTTGTCAGTCGGTGTGTGAATGCCTGAGTGGGTGTCTAAGTGTCTGTGTGGGTGTGTGTGTGTCAGTCGCTGTGTCAGTGATTGGGCCACAATGGAACCACATCTGCCCCTTTATCCAAAAAGAGTACACTGTTTTGCACAAAATATCTGCCCAAGTGCAGTACTTTCTACTGGTTATTTACTGAGTGCTACCTCCTTGGGTAAATATCCAGTGCGTATTTTACTCTACATATGCGTAATGGAGCACGAGGAAATGTCACCAGTGACCTTGTGTGCATTTTAGTAATGTGATTGTCCCTCATGCGTCTTTATCCAGAAATTTGTGATAACATGAATTTTCTTATAGAGAAGATGACGAGAGTACAAAGAGATAAATCTCCTTCAAACAAGGGACCTTCCTCTTAACTATATGAAGTAAGTGCTAAAGTCTTGGTGGAGATGTCCTCATATTCCTCAGCATCAAGAATGGTCACCAAAATCAGCAGGATAAGCACTAGGTGGCCTCTTGGCAAGCTGCCCATTATCCTGGCGAAAAGGCGGGAAGACCTTTGCATACTATTTAGGTGGATGGGGCAGGGCCAAATGGGTGGAGCTTCAGGTGATTTTGCAGATTTGTATACTCATCTAAACGAAGAACCATGGACTCTGCTCTCACCAAGTACAGACAAGAAAAAAAACACTTGTCACAGTCACTACACATTGTGCTCCCATAGCTCAACAATGCATGCACCTCCACGAAGCATTTCAGATAGTCTTTCTATGTGGAATTACTGAGAAAACACACTTGCATTACCTTTGTCAAGCGCAGGAGATCAGGATCATTTGTCCTTTACAGAAGTGGAGCTTCAATTGGGGCATTTGCTATGCTTATATATAAGGCAAGATGGCCGAGAGGACGTAGCTCTCTTCGGCTCTGTCATCCCCGGGGCTGTCTACGATACTAGCCGGAGCGTAAAGGTCCCAAACCGCGCCTAAGCATGGGGAAAGAGCTGCGGTGCAACAGGCGGTTGTGAAAACAGGAGCTGCGGACTGTTCTCCGTCCCCCGGAGAGTAGAGAAGATCGGGGATGGAGGAATGGCCCGGACTTAAGATGGCGGCGGCCCGCAAAATATAAGCCAAAACAGGTGATGGTGGAGGGTGGCAACATCCACTAACGAGACCTCGAGGCTGCGGCGGCAATAAGCGAGGAGCGGAGTTTGGTATGTGACCTGAGGACGAGACGAGGCGCCCTGCTGCGAGACCGAGGGCAGCTTCCGTCATCCCTCCTGTGTGGCGCACTGATGTTGGTGGTTGGGGACTCCCACTGATGATGAGGACCCCTCTGACATTGAGTGTGTTTGCCTCTCGAGATACCCTGACTCTGGGGGATGCAGCGTGGGCCGACCGGATCCCAGCTGCCTGACTTTAAGATGGCGGCCATTGAGGCCAGGCAATGCAGGCGAAAATAAGCAAGGATGAGGGGAGCACAACGGGAGGCAAGAGACGTGTCGCCCTACTAGAGATGCCCAGGAGGGAATGAAGCAAGGGCCCTGCCACACAGAAAGTCAACGGCCAGAGTAGTGGTTGCGCATAAGCCCTCACTGCCCCCAGAGATCTTTGCAGGACCCGGAGGGGAACCTGAGTACCCCTATATTATGGAGGCCTATGACTGATTGGGATACAAGGGACGCCTGATACCACGGGGAAACATCCTACGCTTGGAAGGACACCCGTTGGAAGAGCTGGACAGTCTTTGAATAGAAGAGGGCCACCCACGGAGAGAAGTGGCAGTCGGTCTGCACTTATGCCACCGAAAAAGGGGCCAGCCAAGGTGTCCAGCTACTTCCCTACAGCAGACAAGAAGCAACCACAGGAGTGGGGCGAGAATGTAGACACCATGGCTCTCACCAAAGAAGATCTAATGGCATCCCTCAGGGAGTTCAAACCGAACTCTGCGCGGAATTAAAAGTGGACATTAAGACCTTCCTGGACCAACTGAAAAATGACCTTACTGAACGGATGACGGCACTCCAGCAAGATGTGGACTCTCTGGGCACGCGCGTCCTAGAGGTGGAGTCTCAGGCCCAGGAACTGGAGAAAGAGATGGAGGCCACGCAAGATAGCATATAGGATCTACGAGCTCAGCTACATAAGGCCCTATTGAAGACAGAGGACCTGGAAAACAGATCACTGCGGGACAACATCAGAGTTAAGAACCTTGAGGAGGGCGCGGAAGGTCCAAACCTGGAAGCGTTCATTGAGGGTATCTTTGCTGAGGTCCTGGGATCAAACCACGCAAAGATCAAGTTTGAAAGGGGCTCATAGGGCAGAGAACGTCGATGCTCCCGTGATATTCTTGTTAAAATGCACTCCTTTAAAGTTAAAGAGGCAATCCTACGAGCCGCCAGAAAAAGAGATGAGATTTCCTTTTAGGGCTTCCCCTGCAGCCTCTTCCAGGACCTGGCACTGGCGACTCTACTTAGGCGCCAACAGTTTCGGCACATCACTACGAAGCTCACAGCAGACATCAAGTATAGATGGACGTACCCTTTCGGCCTGGCCTTCGAGTTGAACAACAAAATGAAACATATCACGGATCTGAAGGAAGGCTTGAATATTCTGGGCCTACCCCCCAGCATGGAGGTCCCCGTTGGGTCTACTTCACGATGGAAAGAGAGCAACAATTCTTCAAGGTGGCATGCGAACGTCAAGGGCCGCCACTCGAGAGACTAGAGACTGCAGTTCAGCGAAACCTATAGCTACAAAAGGTTTTTTCACTAACAGGAGTCCCATCGAACAGTAGAGATGCAACAGGGAAAAGACTCGCACCCGAAGCTCTTGTACAATGCAGGAACATGGTTATTGCATAATCTCTCACAGTTACACACCATGCAAAGCTACTGGAGGCTTTGGTGACCAACAACCTTTTGGGGATGGACAGCCGGGGACACGGACCTGAACCGCTTACCCCACACAATGAACTTCTTCTTCCACTTCGCTATGGCCGGGAGGACTGGAGTGCACCGGAGAAGGTTTTATTTATGTAATGTTGTTTATTGTTGGGGGGATATACAGGAGGCAGAAGCTGTACACACAGAGACTATGACTATGTACTTATGAGGGTTCAGAGCGCGCATCCGTTCTGTGATCAGGGTGAGGGCTTTCCCCGGCAGGCGATTCTAGCAGGAGAGGGATGGGCTTAGCACTGATCCTATTTTTGAGGGGCATGGAGACAGCGAGATCATGCAGATATCTATAGCCTACTGGAATATAAAGGGGTTGAACTCACCCCTTAAAAGGCAAAAAAATTGGAAATATCTGATAGATCATGATTTTGAAGTGGTGGCCCTGCAGGAAATTCATCTAAAAAGAGAGGAGGAGCATCGGCTGCGCCACAAACATTATGCATTAATCGATAGATCCTCAGCGACCACCAAACATAGAGTGGCTTTATTGTTTCATAACTCTCTGAAATTCCAACCTGAAGCTATAAAGTCAGACAAGGAGGGCAGGGTCATTATAGTGAAAGGGGAAGTGAGAGGGAAACTATGCACATTTATATCGGCCTATGCCCCCAAAGCAGGTCAGTCGCCATTTTTCTCCGCTCTGCTTAATATGATTGGGGGGTTTGCAGAGGGCCCAGTGATACTGATGGAGGACTTCAACCTCACATGTCAGGCAGACATGGATAGCACCCACCCACATAGGTCTCCTACAGGTAGTTTCCCCAGGAGTTTTAAACAGTCTCCACATGCATTAGGCCTTGTAGATGCATGGCGACATCTTTATCCTGACACCAAGGACTATGAGTTCTTTTTGCACTCTCACCAAACATACTCAAGGCTTGATTATATTTTATTAAGTCAAAGTCTCCTGTGATCTCTTCAAGAAGCAAAATCCTCTTGATCTCTATTTCAGACCACAGTTTAGTCACTATTTGTCTCGAATGGGAAAGAGGAGCTCATAAAGCGCCAAGATGGTATTTCCCAATCTCGCTGGCTAGAGATAGATTACTTAGAGAGGAACTACTGGGGGCCATTGCAGAGTTCTTTCGCCTAAATCAGCCACAGGATACCTCACCCCTCACTAATTGGGATGCCTTTAAGGCAATTATACAGGGAAAGTATATTGAGCTTAATTCTACCTTAAATAAACAGAGGACTAAGGAGAGGGAGGCTCTGGAAGAGTCCCTGGGGGATATTGAAAGGGAATAGAAAAAGAATCCTTCCCGTACGGTACTGCGTCAGATGAGATCGGTTAAGGGGAAACTTACAGCGATATATATTCTAACAGGGCGGAATACACCCTTTTGCAACTGTGCCACACCTAGTATTCTCAGGGGAATAAGATTGGTGCGCATCTATCTAGACAGCTTTGTGAGAAGAGGGAGAAAGAATATATTGGGGCCATAGTAGATTCCATGGGACACACTGCCCTTGAAGACATCAACAAGGCAAATGCTTTGGGGCGTTCTATAAAGAGCTATACGCTGGAGACTACCTAGACCCTGCAGCTCAACATCAATATTTAGAGTCGCTAGAATTCCCACAGGTTGCGCCAGACTGGAACCAAATGCTAAACGCCCCCATATCGGGGAAAGAAGTGGGGAATGTCTTCACAGCACTCAAACCAATTAAGTCCTCAGGACCTGATGACCTAACAGCACATTTTTATAAAACCTTTGCCCCAGACATCATCCCACACCTAACAAAGCTCTTTAATGCGATAGCGGAGGGCCAGGCAGTCTGTCCTTCAATGCTGGAAGCCACTATCACGGTCATCCCTAAACCTGGGAAAAACCCTTGGGAATGTGCGTCAAACGAGGCCTATCACCCTCCTCACTCTGGACGCTAAATTATATTCCTCAATTTTGGCGAAGCGACTGGAGGACCTGATGCCAAACCTAATCCACCCTGACCAATCGGGCTTCATAAAAGGCAGAAAGACTCATGACAATATTCAAAGAATCATTCACCTGATTGAGAAAGAAACCACATTTAAGATACCTGCAGTTTTAGTGGGGCTAGATGCCGAAAAGGCCTTCAACAGGGTGGATTGGGCGTTCCTCTTTAGCACGATGGAATACTTTGGGTTTGGCAACCCATTTATAAATATGATTAAGGCTAACTATGCACATCCGCGCTCTAGAGTCCAGGTTAAAGGGTCTAGCTCGGCTTTCTTTTCCCTAGAGAGGAGCACAAGACAGGGCTGCCTGCTCTCACCATTACTTTTCGCCTTAAGCATTGAGCCACTGGCCTTCCGGATAAGAAAAGCTGCAGAAATTCGGGGTATCCCCTTTGGGGGGGAAGAGCATAAAATATCACTTTTTCCAGACGACGTACTGCTATCCCTCACCTCCCCTGAACAGTCACTGCTGGTGCTACAAGATGAGTTGCGGTCCATTGAGAGAGTTGCAGGCTTTAAAGTAAACCTTACAAAATCTTTTATTTTGAATATCACAATGTCAAGGGAAGCCATCGGTAGGTTACCTGACTATACCTCGCTTCAATGAGCTAAACATACACTCAAATATTTTGGTATTAACCTGACCCCCACACTACAGAGCCTGTTTAAGGCTAACTACCCTCCATTGCTTCTCCAAATTCAGCAGGAACTCAAACGCTGGAAGCCGCTCTTAATCTTGTGGCTGGGGCGCATCCACGCGATGAAAATGACGGCTCTACCTAAATTCCTACATCTGTTTCAAGCCCTACCAATAGATCTAGCTAGGGACGATGTGTCTAAAGTGCGGACTCTTTTCTCTCGTTATATCTGGCAGAATGGTAGAGCGCGGCTTCCCTTTCACACACTCAGGCGTGCAAGAGGCGAGGGAGGGGTGGCGCTCCCGGATCTGCACTTCTACTATAAAGCAGCCCAGCTACATATCTTGACAGAGTGGTCCAAGAGAGAATCAGAAAAATACTGGCTGCACATGGACAGAGCGGTGGTGGGAGAACAATATGGGATTTGATCTGGAAACCCAAAAAAGATAGACCACCAAACGTGTACATTAGCACTCCCACATGCACCACATTGAAAGTCTGGGATGAGGTATCCTGGGCTTCAGAGTGGTCTATGTTCCCTGCGCCCTATACACCGATTCACTTTAATCCTGAATTCCCCCCGGCGCTACGCAAGGGTCGATTTGATGTATGGAGGGAGCTTGATGCTCTCAGATTTATTTCATAATTATGACATTCTCATTTTCGCCAGTTGTCAGCGAGATTTTAAGGTTCCACCCAGCGAACACTTCCACTATCTACAGCTTAAGCACTGGGCCCTTCAGCCACAAGTCAGGGAAGCAGCTAAACGAGAGGAAACATCAATAGAAAAATGTGTGCAGCGGGTGGGGTCCATGAGGGGGGTGATCTCTTTTCTTTACAATCTCCTGCTCTCCACTTCCCACGCATCGAGACCCCGATACATGAGGAATTGGGAACAGTGGGCGGGGCGAAAGATCTCGGACTCCGAATGGAAACATCTGTAGAGGGACATTGCTAAGGATAATCACTCTCTAGAGCTTAGAGAGGCACACTATAAGATTCTCTTCGACTAGTACCTGTACCCAGTGAAACTTAGAAAAAAAATTCCAGAGACCTTGGATATGTGTTGGCGAGGATGTGGTCTGGTAGGGGACTTTAGCCACATTTGGTGGGACTGTCCAGCGATTCGTCCATTTTGGAAGGAGATCTTGTCACACCTGAAAGATATGCTTGATTACCCGATACCCATCGCCAAGGAAGAGGTCCTTCTAGGGCTGAGGAACCCAGAGCTAGAACATCAAACAAAATCGGAAAGGGCCATAATGTGGGCGTGCTTGGGGGCAGCCAAAGTAGCGATTGCAGCAGCATGGAAGAAAAAGGCGGCGCCAGATTTATCAAAGTGGCATGCCTGTCTCTGGAAGATATTGTCCATGGAGAGGATGGCTGATATCTTCAGAGATGACTATAAAAACTTTGAATATAAGTGAGGTCCTCTCGTCACTTACCTCACAAGTGGCCTTCACCCGGCAGTTAGGTCTCCCTCGTGGCGGGCGATGCACCTATTTCAATGTTAGCAGAAGGTTACTAGGCCATCTTGAATAGTTAGCCTGATATTGGAAGTGTACTTATTATAGACAGCCATAGTATCGTCGGGACATAGAGTCCAATGTAAACTGCATTTTAGGACCACCTCCTAATTGTTCAGTTATTTTGTTGTGGGAGGGGAGGGAGCGGGGTGGAAGGGGGCTAAAAATGTTAGGCCTCACATGATGTACCAGTGGCTCCAGATAGGGTAAGCTGTCAGGTGCGAAGTATGGCCCACACACTTCCCTTTTCCATAAAACTGTAACCTCGTTAGCTAACCTGTTAGATGTAGGGTTTGTTGTGGCATTTTTCCATATGTAATGATGACCCAATCTGTGAAATACTAATGTGCCTAATAAAAGGAAGTTTGAGGAAACAAATTAAGCACGTCCTTCTGTCAGCTCTCACTGTGACAATTCTCCTGTCAGGCTTGCACGCCCTCCGCTATTCTTTGCTGCCTGTCCACCTGCTGCCCTCTGTTTGTGCCTCCTCTGCTAGTTTCTTACTCTGTTTTGCCATTTATGCTAATTTTTCTGCCCCATTTTACCTTTTCCTGCTCATTTTTGTGCCCTCTGTTTTGCCTTTTCTGCTTGTCTTTGTGCTCTCTGTTTTGCCTTTCTGTTTGCTTTTTTGCCTTCTATTTTGCCTTTCCTGCTCTTTTTTCTGCCCTTTGTTTCGACTTTTCTGCTCGTTTTTCTGCCCTCTGTTTTGCCCTTCATGGCTGGGAAAGTGGGCTGTGTGACCCCCCGTCCCTATTTTAAGTAAGTTGAGCCCTTGGGTGGGCTCCCCAGGAATTTTAGAGGCTCAGGCAGGTGGGCCACATGGCCCCATCTCCTTATTTTCAGATTTCAGCCCCACTGGTGGGCTCCTTGGGGCCTTTAATGACTCAGGGAGAGAGGCTGCGCGCCCCCCTCATTATTTTAAGTAATTGTAGCCCCGAAGAATGGGGTTCCTGGGGCCTCTGGAGGCTCAGGGAGGGGGGACACATGGCCCCCCCTCCCTGATAGACTCGAGCTTCCCAGGTCTTATAGATAATGTAATATTGTATGTTTCATGTATAATTATGTTAATTTTCCAGTGATTAGAATTTTGGATTTCATGATTGTTGTTATGTTTACTGGTTATGTATAGAGTCACGATATTTATGTTTTCAATTATTTTGAGAAAATTTGTGTACATAGATATTGTTTTTCTTAATATAGTGTCATGCAGCTAAATAGAGAAGTACATAGGGGAGCAAAGTCTGCACCTATTGCTGTACTTTGTGCCTGGAAGTAAAGTTCCTTGTTGAACATAAAGGTGTAACCAAAAGTTCAACATATCCAGTATAATTTTAATCAAATTCCAAAAGTGGGCTGAATTCATAGTTAATGCTTTTTTGTAGCTCTGGGGCCATCTTCAATCTTAAGGGAAATATAGGGACTTGTGAAATTAGGTATGATGTCATGTATGACAAGTATATTACCTGTTCGCCATGTATCTCTTCCAATTTATTCAGTATAACTTTAGTGTCCTGGATATATTCACAATTTCTCCCATGTGTAGCCGCATATCATGCTTCCCATGAGCTTGCATATGTGATTCCTCCACATAGTTGGATGCAGAATATTTCCACTGATGAATGTTCACTGTGTGTTGCTTCCCCCCTCCCAATATGTTGATCGTAAAGACATTCCACTGGCTTCCTGTGAACATCAAGATGACCAAGCAGGTGAGCAACAAAATAAAGCAATGCAGTGTTGTACTCTGTATGCATGTATCCAATCAACTTCTACTGCACATTCCTAAAATACCCACTAGGTCAATGGGAGGGACAAATCTTGTAGTGCAAGGGTGCAGCTATGGATTCAACCTACTGTGCAATCACTTTACTCTCAGAAGTAAACTCCAAACTCATCTCACGCCCTTTTTTCTAGTATTGTAGAACCACCATGAGGGACTTGAGTTCACAGCATCACGTTATGCAGGTTTCATTATTGATTTATGCCTCAAACGCTTTATCAGAGTTTAGGCTCTAAAGATTAGCTCAAATATTTAGTGAATCAAATTTTTGTACTTACAATCCAGACCACCACCTCTGCTCTTTCACTCCATTTGCTCCATGCTTATATCCCCTGGTTACTCCCCCGTCATTTCCTAATTAAATGTGAATGCTTCTTTTCATGTATCATAATATCTAGATTCAGCAGCATGATGATGACTGCAAAAATACACTTGGGTACCCTAATGCCACCTCTAGATGGCACCAAACTTCTGACTTGCAGGATCTCCTTTCTACCCTGCTCTCCACCCCACAAAAGTTAGCTCGCTCTGTCTATTGTCTACTCTCACCTCCCCATCAACTATTATCCATTCATCTATTCAGCCCTACTTCCACACACCCCAAGCTGTAATCAATGCATCAATATACTAGTAGTTAGTAAAATCAATTACTGTGTCAGTCTCCTGATTGGACTGGGAACTAAACCTAGGCAGAGTTCCCTAGGTTCCGAAACGCCAAACTCCGCGAAGTGGAAAAAAACCTCAGCCGCGCTATGCGGAGCTCTGCAAGCAGCGGACTGCGATAGAAAAATGCAGTTCACAGTGATATGCGGTGCCGGATGCTTGTCCGCTCTGTGCAATCATTGCGAACAGCACTATGCACAGCGTAAGTGGGTGCTGCTTTCCTTCCTGCCGCTCCAGTAGACTTTTACTCGAGCTGCAGCTTTCTCAAGGCGAATGGACAGTTTCTCAACACGAGCGGCCGCAAGCATACGCGACCACTCGCAATGAGAAATCTGACCCTCCTGCGTTGAGAAATCTCGCCGGGAGATGGATTTTTCTCGCTCGCACTCGCCAACATGACCTTGACGAATGCTAGCGAGGAAAAAACTCAACTTCGCAACGCGAAGCGGAGTTTTTGGGAACTCCGCGATCTCCCCATAACGTGGAGCTTACTGCCCGTGGTTACTGGAAACCCGGGAAAATGTGTTCATATTTGTTTCATATTCAAATTTTTGGGGGAGATGATGTTTGGCAATGGCCAGAGCTGACGACTTTGGAGCTGGGGATCTGAGTTTGAGTCCCTGCATCACCTCAACATCCTGTGATGCTGGGCAAATCACAATCTCCCTGTGCCTTTGCACAGGGCCTGGATACTCTCACGGGTGATTAGCCACACTCTACAAATCTGTGTGTTATTATTGTTAGTGTTTTGAGCGTGTCAATCCAACCATCACCAGGACAACTTGGACTGGGAGAGCAAATTCTATATCTGCCTACAAGAAAATTGTGTTTATTCCATCTGGGCTTTTTGTGGGGGTAGAAACCTGACAATCCCTCATTCCATCCGTCCCTAAAAGCAGCTCCAAGTGCTCAGCCTACAGTGTTTTTTTTCCATGTGCCTCATCTAGCCAGGCCAGGTTGTCACTTAAACCCACCAGACTGAGAATATTACAGAATTTACATATAGAAGAGTTTTGGTGAAGAACTATTGTCCTCAGCACCACACTTCAATTTGCTTCAGCACGAGCACTATCGCACAAACAGAACACTGCTTTAACTTAGCCTCATGGTTTACTATGATAACAATGAGATTTTAAAATCAAACTACCAAAGTATCAGGACAAATATATTGCGAACAAGAATCTTGTGAAGATAAGTAGATAGGAAGGCATAGTTTTACTATACATAACTGCACATAGGTATCTTGATGAGACGTATCATGAAGGTACATAGATGTGGAGTTAAGAATGGTAAAACTATAATCCCCATCTATACACAGCTTCAAAATGTTCGGGTTGACATTTTTTGTTAAAATATTTGGGGAGATTGATAATTTTGTCCTCTATGTTCTGACAGGCAACCATTCACTAACCCTCCACCTGCTACCCATTGTCCATGTGTGGAATAATAGTGTGAACATTGTATGCCATATATGCTATACACACAGAAGAAAATGAATACCGAAACAAGCATGCTTACCTTGTCCCTCTGGATTATTTGTTCAAGATATTTTCCAATTTTGTTTTGTATGAAATGCCAAACATTGAAAGAGGAGTGGACTCTCTTGCAGTAGTGATGAGGGTAAATGTAATATTGCATTACTATGTACCTAGCTAATGTCAATTGTAACGTGAAATGAATCGCTGGCAGCCACTGCCACTTTGTTCATCTGGCAGTTCATCCTGCCCTGCCGCCTCCAGCCCGGTGGCTGCCAAGGAAGGACCTTGCTCAAACACCTGACCCTCCAAGGCACCTCTGCACGGATCCATCCGGCACTACTTCCTTGACATGTGCCACGGTGCGGTCCATTTGCAGTGCAAACCTTTTCGACCCTCCGACCCGCCCAGTTCCATGACCAGGTCCCAGTTCTTCGGTCTGCTGGGACCACACCCTGGCAGCACACACTACGCTAATCAGAAATCTACAACCTCACTCCACGCCTTTAGGTGAAGAGACCTTTTAAGGCATGGGCAAACTGGGCTCTTGCCCAGGGCCCCAGCCTTCCAGGGGCCCTCTGATAAAGTCAGCTCTTTTCTGCCAAGTTGACCTTGAATAATTCTTAAACAGATTGTTTTAAATACCCTTTTCTTTTAATGTGTTTTAATGTGGGTGATGTGTGAGAGTCTATTATAGACATTTTGCAGAGAAATGTGTTTATGTTTCATGCAACATCTGTAAAGATTATTTGCAGGAAAATTAGTGACCTGCTGCTCTGTTACAATATTGAAAACACATGTCACTATTCCTAAATATATGATATAAATAAATGTAGAATTTGAACTTGTGCACCAGTACACTTTCAGTGACCTGGTCAAACAGGGCATGAAAGAGCTGAAATAGAATCATAAATTCAAAGCTGTTCTGAACATGGGCCCCCAAAATACATTTGGTCAGGGCCCCCAAAATCCTTAAGACGTCCTTGTTTATGAGTGAACTTCAAAATGGCAGATGACCCCCCCCCCCCCCCCCCCCCCCCTCACCTTGCTGGCCTTGCTGGCATTCCAATTCCCCAGCACAACTTTACACTGCAGCCATCCGGCCTCTCAGAGAATCCAGACTTTGTCTAAGACAACACGCGCCTCTGACGACCACACTACTAACCATGCCGACCTTTCCTGCTGTTTTATGAATGCAAGGAAATACATTTTACTGTGCTATTTGAGCCAGTTCTTAATTCCTTATTTTGTGCTACGACTTGTGCATTATGTAGCACTTATTGCCACAGTTTTTTGAACACGGAAGCTGTTACCCTTATCCCACTCAGCTGTTCTCATTTTACAGACTTTGAAAAGATGAAAGATGCTCTTGTCAACTCCAGACATCCAGCCCTCCGGCTCGGTGGTTGTGCCGTGGTCTCCGCGGCAGGCACATTAACCCCCCAGCTGTTTTAACTCCCTTTAAAGGAAAAGCGTTCTTAATAGAGGTGTGTGTATCTTTACACAGAGCGCGAAGACACCTTGAGCAATTCACCACTGGCGGTGCAACCTCGTTTCTCACCACAGCAGATAAACAGAGGACAGTGCACGTTTGCTGACGTACTCCACATTAAGTAACATTTGATCAGATTCCTGTATCCTGGAAGTGTAAAGGGGAACGGGGAATGCACTTAAAGACCTGCGCAGCTTGAAGCCATTGGACTGGGAAGGAGGCTTTGAATCGAAGGCAAGAGCATGACTCTGGATACTTCATTATGCAGGACCACATCCCTGGACAGAATCCGAGGACTGGAGGAATGTGCCATGTGGGCATCTTTTTGCATCGAGCACACACCATTGCTCGGCCAGAATGTAGCTGCCAGAATGCATCTGCCATGAAATAGCTGCTATACCCTGCCAAAGGAATGCTTTTCCTCCAGCAGTTGCAGGCAGATCTTCGCATACACATTAACATCCATGTGAATCTGTGAATACGCCTATATCTACAGGCACATCCAGCTAGATAGGGGTATGCTCAAATACATTCACAAATACTCATACTTGTTTGCATGTGCACAGCACCCAAACCTAAGTATGTGCAAATACACACACATCTTCAGAGACGTGCACCACATAGATGCTCACACACACACATACAGACATGCGTATAAGTCCAGATACCTATATTTATGCACTCACAGCAAACCTGTGAACATCTTTTCGTATGTGCACATGACATGGGCATGGATAAACGTACAGTTGTACAAAGACATCGCCATTCAAGCAGATACCCGGGCACATCTGTACAGACACATACGGACACAAATGCTCAATACTCTTCATTATTCCGAGTTAGTCTTCTTTGTCACAGTTCTTTCAAAGTCAGATTTGCCTACTCCACCAGACAGGATGTGGATATCCTAGCCATGAACAGAACAATGTCTTCACCCAAATAGGCCTCGTGTGTGTCCAAAGCTCCTCCCACTCCTAGGAGCCACCAATAGGGACCAAGGCTACCAGTGGTCCTGCCCTACCTCGCAACACCCCCACCCCTCTGGTTGACCAGAAGACGGCAGGGAGGGTAGAGAGTCAGGACCCAGGCGACGAAATCTGGGACATGGTGTAATAAAAGTTACCAGAAAGTAATTGACGCATTACCACCTCGGCTTACTCGTCACAGTTCCACAGAGGAGCAAAACAGACCACAGGCAGCCATAATAAAGACATAGGGAGCACGGACTGCCGCAGCTGCGACCACACAAAAGTGCGTCATATCAATGAGGGGAACTGATAGGCACCATCAACCTCAACTCATAGTGGGAAGGAGCTCCAGGAAACCTAAGCAGGCACATGCAAATGAGCTCCAGCGAACTCTCTCGCAGCCCACCAGGCAAAAGAAGCGCCACAAAAGAAACACACTAAAGAAACAACCCAACAGCGGACCCAGCAGAACTGACCGAGCGTCTGGCATGTCAGAAACACAGACTCCCTGGTCCAGTGGCTCGGGGGCTCAACTAGGGTCCTCACCAGCTCCTGTAAGGACAAACAGTGAACAAGAGACAGTCAATCTGCAGGAAGGCGGCAGACCCAGACTGGAAGACAGGCAGGGTGGGACTGGCCCACAGGGCAATCTGGCAATGCCCGAAAGGGTGGTCTGACAGGTCAGCGTGAAGGCCTATTTTTGGTTGTTTTGGGGCCTGTTTTGTTGTTTGGCTGGATGTTTATGTTTACTGTTGATTTCCCCCATGTTACCACAAACATGGATTGCTGCAAGTAAAAATGCATGTAGTCTCCCATTTCTTGCAAAACACATATAGTGACGTTCCAAGTTCAAAACTGGTCTGATTTGCAAATGTGGGTCACTGCTTTAGCTATCAGATTCACTAACTGGGGCCACTTTTATTTTGAGGTCTCTGCCTATTTTCTGTCCCAGTTCGACCCTGAAGAGAGGAAGAAGCCTACAAACACAAAGAAGATACAACCCAGGCTCAACAGGGGGTGACAAAGTGAGGGAGCCTCAGGCAGAAACACAGAGATGCAAAAGATGGCCAACACACCAGTCACGGTGCACCCAGCATCAAGAGTCTGTTTACAGAGAGTGTCCTGGAAAATGGGATAAAAAATGGGGAAGGTGAATACACATAGAGGAGAGTTATGTATCTTCCCCACAAGAGAATTCAATAGACTTGGGCTAGGATACTCTGTCAGCGATCACGACGAAGATAGAGGGTGAAAGGACATACCAAGCCAGTCACAATATAAAGGTATTATGTAATATGAAAATAAAAATAAAAACTTTATTTACCATTTTCAAAGTTAACACAATGTCATTACCAGATCAAATTCGATAATATGTGCGACACAACACATTATACGACATATGTGCCTGCAGTACATGATGCGCAGCTCCACATGATTTCACACTCTTTTGATTAACAACATTTCACTTACGTAATGCGTTAACCTGACCAATTACATTTCTAACAGCATATTTCTGCACCACAGTCAAATCACATTGCCGGAAACTTGCGCACACCTAATTGGCGTATCCAGGTTGTGTTCTCGGAGATCAGTGTCCCTGAAGTCAGCCAATACCCGTAGGTACTAGCCCGCTATTTGGCCGTGTGCAAGGCTGTGATTGTATCGTGGCTTTGTACTGCAAAGGACCCCAAATACAGGGCTCGAGTCGGGGTACCACGCGGGTGGACGGCGTCCCCCCACTTATTTTACCAGGTTTTTCCGGGTGGACGCCGTCCCCCCTGCCCAAAAGCTGGACAGCATTGTGTGAGCAGAGAGCCCGGGTGGGAGGGAAGTTTCCCGTAAATTACCAAAGATATGCTCATGAGATTCCTGTTGTGACGTCACTTCCGGTGACAGCGTCCCCCCCACTTCTTTTCATGGGATTCCTGTTGTGACGTCACTTCCGGTGACAGCGTCCCCCCACTTCTTTTTTTAGGACTTGTGCCCTGCCCAAATATCTTGTGGACGAGAATTACTTGGCAATGTGGTAGCATATAAATCGTAGTTGAGGTTGCAATATGTTAGAGAGTGTAGCCAGTCCTTGCACTTCGGCACCGCCTTCCGCCCCCATTTAAGTGCAATCTCCCTTTTTGCCAGCAGCAGCCCCAGGCGTGATCTTCGGAACCGGTGTGGGTATGTTGTTTACGTATCCCAGTAAGGCTATGGCCGGTGTAGGGTCTATATCAAAACCAAACATATCCCCCAGTGTGTGAAATATATCGGTCCAGAATCTGCTGATCTTGGGACAGGTCCAAGTCAGGTGTGCGAAGTTTGCATGTGGGGCCTTGCATTTGAGGCAGCGGTGGGGCCTGTCCGGGCCTATTTTGTGTGACATCTCGGTTGTGATGTAAATTCGCCGTAAGAATTTTAAGTGGATAAGCTTGTGCCTGCCATTCAAGGACACCTCCTTAGTTTGTGAACAGCATGCAGCCCACTGATCATCAGTTATTGGGTGACCCAGATCTCCCTCCCACTCGGCCCGTATCTTGGTGTCATGGACTGGGACTCTCTCTGCGCAGGCCCTGTACAGTTTAGAAGCCAAATTGTCCCCTGTACTACTATCTATTACTATGGGAAGAGGGGTTGGTGGGTAAGGTTCTAATATGACAATTTAGTGTACCTCTCTGTCGCACCGATGTATGACTGAACCATGCTCAATAAAAAGATAAATAAATAAAAAGAGTCTGTTTATGACAAGCATTCAGTGGAAACCTGGGCAGCCACCGGGACTTGAATACATAGAGAGTCGTATTTCACCAGAAAGAACAAGCATTGCCAAATCCAATAGGTCTTGCCTATGCAAGATTTATTGGCTTTGTTGTAGTGGAGTTAAGTAGCATGGCGTAGAGTGGCATTGTGTGGTGTGGAGTGGCATTGTGTGGCATGGAGTGGCATTGTGTGGCATGGAGTGGCATTGTGTGGCATGGTGTGGTAGTGTGTGGCGTGGAGTACAGTGGCACCAGTTGACGTGGAGTGGGGTAAGTGCCATTGAGTGTAGTTGAGAAATGCCATTGTGTGTTGTGGAGTGGCATTGTGTGGAGTGGAGTGCAGTGGCATTGTTTGGTGTGGTGTAGAGTGGCATTGTATGCCATTAAGGGGTGCAGTAGAATTGTGTAGAGTGGAGTGGAGTTGTGTGGTCTGGACTGGACTGGAGTGGAATTTTGTGGCAAGAAAATGCTTGCTGTGGAAGAGTGTGGGGTGGAATTGTGTGGAGTGGTGTGGAGTAGAGTAGTATTGTGTGGCATGGAGTGCAGTAGAGTGGAATTGTGTGGCATGGAGTGGAAGTTTGTGGTGTGGAGTGGAATTGTATCGTGAGCAAAGGGATTGTGTGATTTGGAGTGTGATTGTATGGAGGGGATTTGTGTGATGTGGAGTGGAGTCCAGTGGAATTGTGTGATGTGGCGTGGAGTACAGATGAATTGTGCGACATTCAGTGAAGTAGAATTGTGTGGCAGGGAGTGGAATTGTGTGGCATGAAATTATGTGTTGTGGAGTGGAATTATGTGACATGGAGTAATGTGGAATTGTATGGTTTGGCGTGGAATGGAACTGTGTGGCTTGGAGTGAAATAGTATGGCATGACTTGGTGTGGAATGGAGTGGAATTGTGTGGTGTTGAGTGGAGTACAGTGAAAGTGTGTGGCATGGATTGAGAGGAATTGAGTGGCATGGAGTGGAGTGGAATTGTGTGGCATGGAGTAGATTTGTGTGACATGGAATTGTGTGACATGGAGTGGAATTGTGTTGAGTACAGTTGCATGGAGTGGAATTATGTGGCATGAAATTATGTGTTGTTGAGTGGAATTGTGTGTCATGGAGTGAAGTAGAATTGTGTGGAGTGGAGTGGAATTGTGTGGTGTGGCTTGGTGTATAATGAAGTGGAGTGGTCTGGAGTGAAGTGGAATGATGTGGTGTGGAATGGAGTGGAATTGTGTGACTTGAAATTGGGTGGCATTGACTGTAATTGTGAGGCGTGGAATGGTGTGGCATGGAAACATGTGGCATGGACTGGAGTGTTTTTTTTAGTGTGGAGTGGAATTGTGTGACGTGGACTGGAGTGCAATTGTGTGGCATTGAGTGGAGTGAAATTGTGTGGCGTGGAGATGGAGTAGAGTAGAATTGTGTGGCGTGGAATTGTGTGCCATTGATTGGAGTGGAATTATGTGATGTGCCACTGTGTTGCGTGGAGTGGGGTGAAATTGTGTGGCATGCAGTGGAGTGGAACTGTGAGGCATGGAACTGTGGGTCATGGATTGGAATTGTGTGGAGTGGAGTGAAATTGTGTGGAATTCTATAGTGTGGAATATAGTACAACTGTGTGTTGTGGAGAGGAATTGTGTGGCACAGAGTTGAG
Organism: Triturus cristatus; assembly: GCF_964204655.1. Lineage (NCBI taxonomy): Eukaryota > Metazoa > Chordata > Amphibia > Caudata > Salamandridae > Triturus > Triturus cristatus. Next base: position 963,779,814 of record NC_140584.1, on the reverse strand, counting down.
AAGAGTTGTGTGGGGTGGAATTGTGTGGCATGAAGTGAAGTGCTTTTGAATTGTGTGGCGTGGAGAGGGATTGTGTGGAGTGGAGTAGAGTAGAATTGTGTGGCATGGAGTGCAGTGCAGTGGAATTGTGCAGCATGGAGTAGAATTGTGTGCCATAGAGTGGAATTGTGTGGTTTGCAAAGACATTGTGTGACGTGGAGTGTGATTGTGTGAAGTGGAATTGTGTGACATGCAGTGGAGTACAGTGGAATTGTGTGGCATGGAGTGAAGTGGAATTGTGTGGCATTGAATTGTGTGATGGGAGTAGAGTGGAACATGTAGTGGAATTGTGTAGCATAAAATTATGTGTTGTGGAGTGGAATTATGTTACATGCATTGGAGTGGAATTGTGTGGCATGGGGTGGAATTGTGTGGCGTGGCTTGGTGTGGAATTCAGTGGAATTGTGTGGCATGGAGTGGAGTGGAATTGTGTGGCATGGAATTGTATGCCCTGGAATTGTGTGGCATGAAGTTGAGTGAAATTGTGTAGTGCACGCTGGCATTGAGTGGAACTGTGTGACATGAAATTATGTGTTGTGGAGTGGAACTGTGTGGCATAGAGTGAAGAGGAATTGTGTGGAGTGGTGTGGAGTCCTATTGTGTGGCATGGTTTGGCGTGTGGTAAAGTGGAGTGGAGTGGAATTGTTTGGTGTGGAGTGGAATCGTGTGGCTTGGAATTGTGTGGTGTTGACTGTAATTGTGAGACGTGGAATTGTGTGGCATGGATTGGGTGGCATTGTGGGGCATGGAGCGAAGTGAAAATGTGTGGCATGGAGTGGAATTGCGTGGCATGGAATGAAGTGGCATTGAACTGTATGGCATGGAATTGTGTTGGGTGGTGTGTAGTGGCACCGTGTGGTATGGAGAATTGCTCTAGTTGCCAATGAATTGCCCTATAGCATTTCAAAAACACATGCAAAATAAATGCAATTAAATTCCAATACGTTACTAAATATATCGATCTGCAATCTATGTAAACATCTGATGCCTTTCCTATGATTCAGGAGCTTGTTGTTAGTACGTACAATGCTTTAGTGAGAACTGCTTTGTTTACAAATAAATGTGTTTTAGACCCTGATGGGCTATTGAGCGCAGAAACAACATATATTGTACGGGTTGGCGATAAAGGAGATGGAGCTACAAATGTTAAAAGCCTTTTCCAAACTGGAGTAGCAGACGTGCTCAGTACTCAGTCATGATAGTGAATGATAGTGAGAAACAATCACCTGGTTAAAAGAAAGTTATTCCAAAGCTAAAAATCAGGGAGCTATCTGATGTCTCTCTTAGATGTTAAGGGAGGGTAGGAGGGGAATAAACTGCACAGAGAAGGGGTGGGTGTCAATGAATGTTAAGCAACAGGTAGGCTCCACACCCTTTATAGTAAATACCCTTCCCAGTGGACAGCACATGGGCTTTCGGCAGGGGAAACCTAAAATACATGGTGCTTGTACACAGTACTTAATTTGTAAAAAATGATAAGTGCCAGGGCCCTCGTCAGGAGGCCACTGCAGCTTGCATCACATATTGCCCCTCCCAGCACTGCCAATGGCAGTACCAACACAATTATTAATCATCACACTCCTACAAGTGTGACAATTCAGTCTATTCCAGGCCCCCAAAGCTATAAGAAAGGCTTGGGTGGCAGTCAATAATAATTGTTAATGTATATTGAATTAATAAACAACTGTTGTTGTGCTCATCCTTAAATTAGACATACAGCGCCACCATGTGGCAGACTGTTACAAGCCCAGTGTTGACATTTAAGTGCCAGTGCGGGCACCAGAAACCATGGGCTCAAATTGAGCACTGCTTGTACAGCATTAACATCATACAGGCTCTAGGAATTTACTACAATACTGATGGCTCCAGCTCTAGACCTGTATACTTTGTGTCCCTCTCTGGCAATTGTTTAACCTACTGAAATACATCATGTGAGCAATGCATTTGATTTTTCCTTATTCCAAGCTGGTTCAATGGTATAGCAAAGGGGCCATGAGCCCTAAAGCAAGCAGATTAAATTGACTCCTTTACGTCCTCCAGCTTTGTATTAAAAGGCAGTCAAAACTGGGGTTCAATGAGTCCATCTCATCCCTGGCAATAGTGCAATTACACAGCAATATAGCTACACATCTGCTTTATCGTCTCAGAAGTCCAAATTCTCTTCGTCTTTCCTCTCTTTTTCCTTTCCTTTTAAATTTTTTTTATTGAAAGTACAAAAGCTAATACGGAGTAGAAAACGGCAGAGTTGAAGCCCCTCTCCCCATCCCCCCCCCCCTTCACGGTGCAACAACAGCAAAAATAATTAGTGGTGATGAAAAGTTCGGATTGGTACAGACACTTTCCAATTATTACCTATATCAACAGCGATAAAAGGATAAACATATGAAAACTACATTGTACCAATTAAAAAGTTTGTAGACACAACTGTCAAATTCCTTATTAATACATTTAAGTAATACCCGGCCCAGAGCTATTACCAGAACAATGCTTCTATCGAGTAGTTCCCAATGGTCTAATAACAACAGATTTTCCTATCCCCTGATATCTTTAGATAGCACATACATGCAGGATCCAAAAAATCAATAGGTCTGATTCAGTGCGCCAGGAATCGCTAAATATTAGAAAGGATAAAAAACATAGGTCAGTGCCTACTATCTAGGAGTCCCACCCTTTATGTCTGTCCAAGCCATATGGTTAAGGGTTCCCAGATTTCGAGGCCCTTCTTTTTCCCCTGGTTACCCTTCTTAGAGAATATGGCGTTTTCCATATGACAGGTCGATATCAATCAGGCCAGCCAGTGAGAAAATAATGGGGGATTCGGATCTTTCCAAGATGAGGCTATACAGATACGTAGTATAGTCATAGCCACAAATATGAGTGCTCCTCCATTTCTTTTATTGATTTTATCTTGCATTCCTAGAAGAACAGTCATAGGGTTCAGCTGGATATCTTGAGCAAGGACTTTAATAAATAAGTCGTGCACCTGTCCAAGTAGGAGTGCCAATTGGGGACATGTTGCAAACATGTGCATTGAGTCTGCACTAAACTCTTGACATCTAGGACAGAGTGTTCCAGTCCCCGTCCCCCATTTGGCAACTCTACTGGGTGTAATATATAAGAAAAAGGCGGTCTTATAAAATTGTGCTTGCAATTTAGCAGACAATAAGTCGCTCTTGGAATATTGCACAGCCCGATGAAAGATGTTACAAGACATGTTTAATTTAGCCTGCCATTTGTTAGCTATAGTAGGCATGTCGTCTGGCAATAAGCTAATTAATGTGGCATAAATGTATCCAATCCTAGGTATGGTGGGATTTTTAAATTTGTCAATAAGATCCACCTTTGAAAATCCTGCAGGACCCCCAGTCTATCGGGTCAAAAAATCTCTAATAGCGATATATTTGAAGGTCTCTTGTTCCCTCAGATGATATTCAGCTCTGAGTATCGAAAATGTTTTAATACCTTCAATGGTTATCAGATCACCCATTTTTAAAATCCTCATTCTATACCATTCCTGAAGATAAGAGGCCCCAAGAATCTCTGGCAGATTAGAGCTATTTTTGATGGGGGAATAGTAGTTCAATCTGCCGAGCCCCAAGGTCTTACGGACATTACAAAAGACCTTGAAAGTATTCATCAAAGTCTTGAATCTTACCCGTTTGTAATATCCGAATGAGAGTTGTCGCCAGAGACACCCCCAAGTCTCCTCCCCTAACAATAGTTGGAAGGGAGACGGGAGACCTACGGTTAGAGTGTATGGTCGATCCTGAAATAACTCCCCACTATACTGTAGGACTGAAGCCCAGTAATAAAATCTTAGGTTTGGGAGCGCCTAGCCGCCTCTTTCCCGAGGAAAAGAAAGTTGCTTGAAAGCTCTTCTGGGACTAGAATATGCCCAAATGAATTGGGAAAAATCTGCTCGAATCTCTGGAACATTCCTCTGCTAATCTCTAGGGGAATAGCCCTTAAAAAGTATAATAGTTTGGGGAAATAGGTCATTTTAATGACATTACATCGCCCCACAATGGTTAGATGTAAATTATTTATCCGTTTAAGCGTCCATTCGGTTTCCGTTGCCAGCGGAATTAAGTTTTCTTCTACTATGTGGTCGATGCTTTCTGTTTGATTGACCCCCAGGTATTTTGCTTTCTGGACCACCTGGCTGTCAACCCAATTAACTTCGCTGTTTATGATAATGTGGGTCTTGCCTTGATTGAGGGCATAGCCCGAGATTTTTCCAAACTTTTCTGCCTCTTGTTCTAATGCTCTAACTGCATTTAGAGGGTTGGGGGTCACCACTGCCAGGTCGTCAGCGTAGGCCAAGATTTTAATATCTAGCCCGAATCTGCTCACCACACAAATATGTTGATTGTTTTCTATTGCTTTTATGAGGGGATCTATATAAAGAGCGAAAAGTAGAGGTGAGCACGGGCAGCCTTGACGAGTCCCCCTTGAGATTGTGATCTGGTCCGTCAGCTTCCCTTTGATAAAAATACTAGCAGTGGGATTGAGATAGAGGGCTTGTATGGCTCGAATTGCCTTAGGCCCAAAGCCCATCTTTCTCATAACAACCCAGAAGAATGACCAGGAGACCCGGTCGAACGCTTTTTCAGCGTCGAGCAGAATTAACGACATCGGGTCCCCTGATACTGACGCTGCGTCCAGTAAGGTAATAGCCCTGCGGATGTGTTCTGTCGTGCTTTTTTGGGGAATGAACCCATGTTGCCACTGCGAGACCAAGGGCTCTATTCTTAGGGACAATCTCATTGCAACAATTTTGGAATGCATTTTTTTATCACAATTTATCAAAGTAATTGGTCTATAGGATCCCATTTCAAGTGGTGACTTGTCCTTCTTAGGGAATATTACAATTCAGGCATTAGACCAGGAAGCAGGAGGAGATGCCCCATTAAAAATAGAGACTACGAGTGATGTAAAAAGGGTTTTTAACAGAGGGGCGAATATTCTTAATAACCTGTGTGATTAGACCCAAAAGAAGGGAAAAAAGAAAGAAATGTGTCAACAACTAGCATCTCCTTATATGCCATTAAAAAAAACATTCCATTGAGCCAGTGCTTACTCCCTAGAGGAGGAAGTTCCCTTATTCTAGTATATTTCCTCTATTCTTTACTTGTTCCCCTTTTAGCCTTGACCTCCTCTAGGAACTCCCCTGCTTTAACCTCAGAAAGAAAGATCTGGGTGGATCCGTTTAAAATAACTTTCAATCTGGCGGGGTTCATTAAAAACTCTTGGGCACCTAGTTGTTGGAAGGGCGTAATTAGTTGGCGTAGATGCCATCTGCGCTCAACCGCTGTGTGGCAAAAATCCGGTTTGGCAAAAAACATCACACCATTAACCCCCTTCAATGAATTCGGACGGGCCTGATCATAGACAAATTGTCTGAGGAGAAAGTCCCCAAAAAAACAGAAGAAATGCCCTGGGTTTTTTTTCCAAATGTGCCACTACCGTTTCGTCACTGTTTCAGATTAAAAGGGAAACGATGTGCTTGTTGGACTTCTTGATCCCTGTTCCAGTTCACTTGATCTGGGAATGTTTCACTTAGAAGTTTCACGATGTAGCGCCTTGTATCGTCTCCTTCGATTCCTTCTGGAATGCCTAGCAGGCGGAGATTGTTCCTGCGCTGGCGATTTTCCTGCTCCTCCATTTTCTGCCTTATGTCCATCAGGCAGGCATCATGAGCTAACCCTTGATCTTTTAGGGCAGCTACATCCATTTCTAGATTCTCTGCACGGCCTTCAATTATGCTGACACGATCACCAATATCGGTACAAATTGTATTTAGCTTGCGCAGGCCCCCTTGTAGCTTTTTTACAACCCCCTTAGCTACTTGGTTATCGGAGCGAACCTCTGCATGAAATTCTTTGATAGAGGCTAGAATTGAGGTTAAGGAGGGTTCTGCCGTGTGTTCGGTTGTTGATCTGGCACTCACACCTGCTAAAATCTGTTCTCCTCCTTCACAGTGGGGAAAAGACGTTTGTGAGTCAGAGTAATCCCATTTAAGTTGACTGTGTCTCCTAGTCTGCTTCTTGACTTTCTTCTGATGCTGCACAGTTCTAGTGCCCCTAGAGAGGTCCATGCTGATATCTTCACTTGAGCTGGTTTGGTCTCCCTCAGAGGTTGTCAGAGAGCCATCAGATACAGAGTAAAAGTTCTCGCTATGGACCTCTGGGGTCCCGGGGGCTAATAAGCTGGAATTGGATGCAGCGTCAAAATTGCCATCCCTAGTACCTATTACTTGGCAGTTTGGTCTCGTAGCGGATTCAGCTATCTGTAAGGTAGAGCCAGAAGTTAAAAAGGCTGAAGAGGCCGAGTCCAGTGATGGCATTAGACCCGACTCTAGTGTGAGTCCGGCAACGTCTTTAGTCGAGAGAATCGTAAAAGGTAGATTGGCAGAGGTTTCTTCTAGAACCGGCAATCCTTCCGTGCTACTGCTTTGCCCTTCTGGCTGCTTGCTAGGGTGATGGACTACCTTGTTTAACCCAGGGGGGCCACATCCCTTTGACACAGTAGGATTTAATTCAAGATGCAGGTCTTGCTGTATTTCTGCAAGCGAGCTGTCTAAATCAAGCGCGAAGGGGGGTGTAGAGCCTACCGCAGTGTCTAATGCTGATGGAGGTTCCTTGGACCCAGAAAATATTGTGGCTATAGTTGGTTGCAAGCCCTCTTTAGCACCCCCACCACCCCCACGTCCCCCGCGTTTTTTTTAGACTGTTATTCTCTCGTTTACCTTTAGCCAGGCTGTCCGATGTTGCTGCTTCCCCAAGAGCAGTATTAGCTTGCACAACTTGGGCTGCCTTCGGTTTGTAGTTTTTCGTAAGTTTGGTGCCTCTGGAGGCCATCCTTAACCTCCGTCGGCGTCTCCTTGCCGGCAGCAGAAGTGTGAGGGAAACTGGAACAAGCGCGGCGGAAACAAAGTGGCACGAAATCCACAAGCACAGAATGCAATGTGACGCTCTTCCTAGAGCGACAAATCCGCTGAAGTTAACCGTGTCAATATCGCCTCTGGCAGTTTGCAAGCGGAGCCGAATTGCTTGCGTCCTATTCTTCCCCGAGTTCAGCATCACAGGGCAGTCCGCATAGCCAATGGTCAAACATCTGCGGCGTGCGCGGCTGAGCAGCGTAGGTTCATGCTGACACCATCTTGCTCTGCCTCTCTACAAAGTTTCTGAAGTTTTCTACACCTTTCCCCTCTTTTTCCCATCTCCATACCTTTCCTATCATCGCTTCTTCCATTTCAGTCTCTCCTCCTTCCTACTTCCACTCCTTTTCTCCTTCTGTCTTACGTGTCTTTATACACTGGCTCTCTTTCTAACATTTTCTACTCTTCTCCTGGGCTCCCCTTTTTTCTTTTCACCCTCTTCTCCTAATTTACTTCTTCCTTATCCTCTCTCCTCTCTACCTTCTACCACTCTCTCTCCCGAACTCCCTTTGGTTTCTGACCTCTCTATCCCTCCGTCTTCATTTCTCTTTCACATCTATATCTTAGATTCTCTGTTATCTCTCTCCAGCTTTCATCCACCTTCTTCGTCTTCCTGCCCCTGTTATTTAGATTATCTTTATTTCTATCTAATTTCCCATTCTCCTCCTTAGCTCCTTCTGCTTGATAACTTCATTCTCTCTCATATCAGTTTCTCCTTCCCTCCTTTCTCTCACCTTTTGCGCTCCTTGTTGAACTAAGCATCTCCTGTCTTCCCGCCTTTCCTCTCTTCTAGAAATTGTCAGTGGGTGGCCTGCTTATTAAATTGCCGCGTGATCCTCCCTCCAGGTCCTCAGTGCCACTGCACCACCTGCACCACTGATAGCCATGCCCCGAGCGGGTTCACTCAGACTGTAATAAGAGCCATGCTCTGCGGGAGAGTATATTTTCCGTTGAGCTCGACCTCTGGTTTAGGGTAATAAAACTTTGATACCTGTTTAAACAAGCCCACAGTATTCCCGCGCGCGCACACCCACACACACAAACACACACTTACAGAAACACTCTGCTAGCATAACAATGGAGCCGCGGCATCCTGCATCCATTAGGGAACAATGCTCACGGTATTCTGTGCTTTCAAATTCCTCCGCGTACTTGGAAAACAGTCAATTCTCCTACATGTATTTGTTTTTAAAAATGAAATAAAAATCACAGAAAACAAGTCTTCTCTTCTTTTGGGGAACTCTTAATGCTGTAAACCAGACATACCGACCCAGTAGCTGAGCAGAAGGACACATAATTAGATGAAAGGTGCGCACGTGCGTGTTCTGTGCAGTTGCTGTTTTCAGATGAATGTATTGCATTGCACACGGCTATTTATAGCAGTAACACCCCAAAGGCATCGGAGTGCACCTTTATCAGATACATTATTGTGGTAAAACGAGATCTGACGTCTTTTTTTTAATTTTCAAAATAAAAAATAATGAATGGAAAAAATAAATATGGAAAAATGCAGGTATGACGAAGCATATATATGAAGAACTACAGCCTTAAATGTAAAAAAAAAATACATTAATTATGGAAAAACTATACATACAACTGTCTTTAAAAGTGCAGAGTAATATTCACATTCAAAATCAGCACAGCTGGATGAGGACAATGCAAGGATAAAGCCACCTGAATCGTCTACTGTGCTCAAGAGCTCTCCTCTGGTACCTCCATCACTCTTGAAACAAGCCACTACTGTATGAAATGCTCCTAACTACTACATACAAAGTGACACAGTCATCGCCCGTAGGGGCAGATTAACATGAAACTGACGCACCTGTAGAGATGCGTCAGTCTCCCTGCACCAGCCTGTGAAACCCTTGCGCCACCATGGATGTGCCGTATTTACAAAACAGTGCACCATGGCACAAGGAATGACAGATGCATCAGAATTTCTGACACATCAGTTGGCGCAAAAGTCACGCATTGCTGGAGTCGTGTCGCAAGCACAACGCCACTCCAGCAATGCATGTTGAGGCCCATTCTCACTACACTGCATCACTAAGGTTTTGACGCAGTTGCCTCCTAGAAGTGGCGCAGTGAAATCTTGTAGATTTCATTGCGTCACTTTCACGAGGCTTTCCTATGTGGGAACGCCCACCCTGCATACATTATACCTGACACAGTTATACTGTGGCGCAGGGCTTTACAACGGGATGCATCTCCCTAGATGCGTCACGTTATAAATTGGCTGCAGTTTTTTAATGACGCCACTGCATCACAAACTTTACGCAACCGTGGTGCAAAAGTGTCGCAAGGGGCTTGTAAATCTGCCCTTATCTTTTTTAACTCTCTATCATCAATATTTGCAAAGCAAGAAGGAACGGTCAAAAGTTTTATTACTGTGTAAATACAGTGTCACAACCACCATAAAGTCCAAACTCACAGTCAGAATGCTTGTGCGTCACCATAATCAAGCTTTGCCATCTCTCCCACTCGTGATCCGCCATTACACACTAAGTTTCATTTTAAGTATCTATAGGATCAAGAAATGAGTGGGTCGAGGGACTGGTGACTGCGGTGTACATGTGAACAGTGGTAGAGGTTATCAGTAGCTGTCACATGGGAATCAGGGGAAAAGATAAGAAAATTGATAATTTAGGGCCTGATGTAACTTGCCGGATGGAGTACTCAGTCACAAACCCTCAGTGTGCACACTCTATTTTCACTGAGGCAGACTGCCAGTCTTTCGATGGCAGTGCCTTCGCTGGCTCCTCCCTCACAACACTTACTCCGATGGCCCAATGGAGTAGAGGCTGTCAGAGTGAGGTCATCGGATCACTCGCCCTCTTTAGAGCAGATGGTCTGATGTCCCGTTTTGTTTGCGATCCAACAGTCAGGAAAACAACAAATAATGACCCACACTCCCTGGGAGGAAACTACCAGGGTGTGCAGGTCATCTGTTGCTTGCTTCTCACAAAAACAATCCTGTTTTTAGAGTAGGTTTCTGAAAAACAAAATGTTTGGTGCAAGGCCACAGAAAAGATGCGCCCCTTCATAACCAGGTTAGAGTAGTCCAAAATATGATGCTGTTTTGCAGTCCATGGCACGTCCTGAGCTTTCTGCAGTGGATTCTAGCTCTTTTCTATATATATGCTATGTACTTGTGTTCTCTATAATCTCGCTCCTCCATACCTGTCCATACTCTTCTTTCAGCTTCAGGACCTCTTCCCTGTTCCCTTGTCCTCCACTGTCCTTCCCATCCCAGCTCCTTTGAATTTCTTTCGAAGTTCTTAAATTCTGTATGGAGGGTTCTTCTAATACAATAGACAATTCCCATTCCGCTAGAGGGTCTGAGGCAGTACCTTCATTTAGAGGGTCAGAGGCAGTACCTTCATCTAGAGGGTCTGAGGCAGTACCTTCATCTAGAGGGTCTGAGGCAGTACCTTCATTTAGAGGGTCTGAGGCAGTACCTTCATTTAGAGGGTCTGAGGCAGTACCTTCATCTAGAGGGTCTGAGGCAGTACCTTCATCTAGAGGGTCTGAGGCAGTACCTTCATTTAGAGGGTCTGAGGCAGTACCTTCATTTAGAGGGTCTGAGGCAGTACCTTCATCTAGAGGGTCTGAGGCAGTACCTTCATTTAGAGGGTCTGAGGCAGTACCTTCATCTAGAGGGTCTGAGGCAGTACCTTCATTTAGGGGGTCCGAGGCAGTACCTTAATTTAGAGGGTCTGAGGCAGTACCTTCATCTAAAGGGTCTGAGGCAGTACCTTCATCTAGAGGGTCAGAGGCAGTACCTTCATTTAGAAGGTCTGAGGCAGTACCTTCATCTAGACGGTCTGAGGCAGTACCTTCATCTAGAGGGTCTGAGGCAGTACCTTCATTTAGAGTGTCTGAGGCAGTACCTTCATCTAGACGGTCTGAGGCAGTACCTTCATTTAGAGGGTCTGAGGCAGTACCTTCATTCAGAGGGTCTGAGGCAGTACCTTCTTCTAGACGGTCTGAGGCAGTACCTTCATTCAGAGGGTCTGAGGCAGTACCTTCATTTAGAGGGTCTGAGGCAGTACCTTCATTCAGAGGGTCTGAGGCAGTACCTTCATCTAGAGGGTCTGAGGCAGTACCTTCATTTAGAGGGTCTGAGGCAGTGCCTTCATTTAGAGGGTCTGAGGCAGTGCCTTCATTTAGAGGGTCTGAGGCAGTACCTTCGTTTAGAGTGTCTGAGGCAGTACCTTCACTTAGAGGGTCTGAGGCAGTACCTTCATTTAGAGGGTCTGAGGCAGTGCCTTCATTTAGAGGGTCTGAGGCAGTACCTTAATTTAGAGGGTCTGAGGCAGTACCTTCATCTAGAGGGTCTGAGGCAGTACCTTAATTTAGAGGGTCTGAGGCAGTGCCTTCATTTAGAGGGTCTGAGGCAGTACCTTCATTCAGAGGGTCTGAGGCAGTACCTTCATTTAGAGGGTCTGAGGCAGTACCTTCATTCAGAGGGTCTGAGGCAGTGCCTTCATTTAGAGGGTCTGAGGCAGTACCTTAATTTAGAGGGTCTGAGGCAGTGCCTTCATTTAGAGGGTCTGAGGCAGTACCTTCATTCAGAGGGTCTGAGGCAGTACCTTCATTTAGAGGGTCTGAGGCAGTACCTTCATTCAGAGGGTCTGAGGCAGTACCTTCATCTAGAGGGTCTGAGGCAGTACCTTCATTTAGAGTGTCTGAGGCAGTACCTTCATTTAGAGGGTCTGAGGCAGTGCCTTCATTTAGAGGGTCTGAGGCAGTGCCTTCATTTAGAGGGTCTGAGGCAGTACCTTCATTTAGAGGGTCTGAGGCAGTACCTTCATTTAGAGTGTCTGAGGCAGTACCTTCACTTAGAGGGTCTGAGGCAGTACCTTCATTTAGAGGGTCTGAGGCAGTGCCTTCATTTAGAGGGTCTGAGGCAGTACCTTAATTTAGAGGGTCTGAGGCAGTACCTTCATCTAGAGGGTCTGAGGAAGTACCTTCATTTAGAAGGTCTGAGGCAGTACCTTCATCTAGACGGTCTGAGGCAGTACCTTCATTTAGAGGGTCTGAGGCAGTACCTTCATTTACAGGGTCTGAGGCAGTATCTTCATGTAATGTTCTCTCTCTGTCGCCATGTGCTATCTATCCATAGAGGGAATCTTCCAGTGCCTTCAGCAGAAACTTGAAGGTTAGTACCAGGGTCTCTGTCTTTCCACATCTGAGATTTAAAATTGATGTGCTATGATCTGGGAGAGTACTTCCCAGATAGTCTGCCCCCATGCTTCTGTCAACAATGCTGGTGAAGAGTAAATTGTATCTAGCCCGATATATAAATTGTAAAGGGGGGGTGGGTAATGTGAATATTCTCTCAGGGTAGAGTTGTGTGGTGTCTGGGAATAATGCAAGTCCCAGTTTGTTAGCCATTCCCTTGATGTTCTGGGCTTTTGGACTGCAAGACATAGATGTGGGATTGAGGGGTGTCTGTGATCTGTCCATCTCATTGTCTACTACACAGTCGAAGTCACAACCAGTGACCACTGTGTTATGCACAAATATGGCCAGTCATCTAGAGTCGATCAAGGAAAGTTCCCTGTTCCATATTAGGTGCATACATGCTGTCTATTGTTCATTCCTCTCCATTTAGCCTGCCATATACTAACACATATATCCCTTCCTCATCTACGTCTGTTCTTGGGGCTTTGAATAGTACCCCGGGTCTAACCCATATCAGAGCTCCCTTTGCACTGTGGCAGCAGGTGTTAGCGTACAGATGACCGCGCCATCTGTTTTGAAGTTTCTCTTTCTCCACAAGATGTGTGTGCATCTCCTGTAACAGAGATATCTATCTGCACCGTCTATCTCTTTAAATAAATATTGTGTCTTAGGGTCATTCATGCCCTAGAGGTTCCAAGTTAGCAAGGTTTACCCTGTTTTAGCTGTTTTAGTTGTTCTAGTCATATCTGGTTATCGTTGTACTCTGTTCCACCTCCCAAGGGCCTCCCAGGTCACGCCGAGTTCGGTCCAGTTTATCTTTGTGGTACATGTTAGCGCCCGAGAAAACTGAAACTTTTTAAACTCCCTCATTCAACTTCCAACCCAGGACGAATCTGCAACTGCAAACTTCCTAATTAAAAATGAACCATAGTCTGTATCTTTCTAGACATTCAGAACCTTGTTCGTGTCCAAGTCCATGTCCCACGATTCTGAGGTCATATCCGCTGTTCTCGGAAGCCACCTTCTCACATCTTATATCAACTCTGTTACGATTGCTCCTTCCTCCCTGACATAAATGTGCTCCTTGTGGTCTAGATCATTGTCTCCTCCTTCGCCTCCCAGTATATTGTTGATGGGAGAGTTCACTAAGTAGCATTGTTGGGTTTCCGCCACCCAGCCCACGTGTCTTTGGGACAGTGAAGAACCAAGTATTACTTTCTTGTATCATTTTCTGAGTTATCAGGAAGAACAATGTGTATTGAAATTACTTTCTCCATCTCTCTCTCTTCACCTCCAGGAATACCCTTTTCTGCAGATGGACTGTTGTTGTATAACCCAGAAAGCTCCTCACCACGGCATTGTTAACTTTCAAGGTTCCCACAGTTCAGGCCTTTTTCACAATCGGCCCTAAAAAGTTGTGTAGGAGTTTTGCAACTACTTGTCGTGAGAATGCCAAAAGCAAAGGTACCAAATGATGGACAGAATGCTGAACAATGCAAACGTTCGCCCCCAGTCACAAAGATCTGGGTTTAATCTATTGTTCTTTTGCCCACCACATCACCCCAGTTTGGACCCAGCCATATGCAAATCAGCCTTGACACTGCTCCTCATGGGAACAGTCCAGCCCGAACTGCCAAGTTAGATCCTCTCTGGACCGGAAACAAGCATCCTGGGACCGGTATCGGCGCATCACTCTGCAGTGGTCTTCAGGCTGGTACTCTAGGCACTCTTTTAATAGTGTTGAATAGAGATAGTCATTACAGAGCTACTTGCTGTTCTTTTTAAGCACCCCACCATGTTCCTTTCATCCCTTCTGGTAATCCAATCACTATAATTATTTCTTCTTGATTGACATCATAATCTTTGGGTGTACAAGAAACTGGACTGCCTCAGTGAGTCTCGTTATGGTTCATAAGGCTTTTGTGTCCAGTTAAAGTTCTTCTAATGCCACTTCCACCTGCTTCAAACACTCCAATAGCTTGATTTGGTCTTCCCTTAGCAGAATTACATCAGTTGCCACTGTGTCTATTTTCTTTGCCAACACTTCTCTCCAGGTGTCTATTGCAACTAGAATTGTGTCTAATTTATCTGCTTGTGCTTAATCTGGTTGTGAATCAGGTTGTGACTCCTTCCGTGGTGGTTGGGGTCTCTGGGATCATTCTAAGGGCCCGATTACGATGCAGGCAGGAAGGGCTCCGACCGTCGGTCAGAGTCCTCCTGCCCGCATCATAATAACAGATTCGGATTCCCTTCTGACTGAGCCATTTCGATGGGCTTGGTCAGAAGGGAATCCCAATCAGTCTTCCGAATGGCTTACGACAGGCTGGGAGAGCCCGTCCACCATTCGAAAGGCCAATAGTAATCCCAAGGCTGGCTCTTTCCGGCCAAGGGAATACAATGGCAGCTTCCTACTGCCTTTTTGTGCCGGCCTTTCCCTCACAAAAAGGCATCGGGAAACAGCTCTGGGGGCCCCCATAAGGGGCCCCATGGGTGCAAGGCCACCAAATGGCAGCCTAGAGGGCAACTATGGTGCCCCCCGTTGATCCCTGCACCCGGTGGCAGGAATCTTGAGGTGCCTGCCACCGGGTGCAGGGATGAACTGCACCCCTGCGCTTTGCTATAAGAGCATGCATTCCGTTCGGAATGCATGCTCTCATAGCAAAGTATAAGATTGCGACCGAACACTGTTCGGTCGCATCCTAATTCCTGGGCTGGAACCAACGACTGGAGACCATTCGGTTCCAGTTCTAGAACGATGCCGGACGGACTCGATTCCATCCGGCATCATAATCTGTCTATTAGTGTTTTCGTCCTTCCCATGTTTTAGTTCACTGCAGGGTTTAAATTCTGTGGCAATAGAGTCTGGTCCCAAGCTTTTTATCTGCCTCAGCAGTTGTGGTTTGTTGTGATAAGGGTTGCACTGTTGTGGTTGCACACTGTGATTTACAGACAGCATGCACAATTTCCCTTGAAAGGGCCACTAAGTTGCAACAGACATGCATTTTACTAGTAAAACTATGTAGCACCCAAATAATAATGTATAGAAAGCGGGTTTCAGCGAATACTTATCATATGCGCTTCACCAAGTAAAGCGTCTTGATTTGTTTTGATCCCATATAAATCTTTGTTTTCATCGCACTTTAGGATTACAAAAAATTTGCTTCATTTGTTCTCTCCTACGTGCTGACATATTTTGAAATATGTGTATAGTTCATTTACAGTTATTTAAATGTTGTTGTGCATTAAAGAAACTGACAACTACGCCTTTCCTTTCATTTCCTATACCCCAGCAAGATTGTCACCTATGTCACTTAAAAAACATCCTCTCACTATGCAGTCAAAGAAATAAAAGTAAATACCAGTTTCCAAATAGGCAGAAAATTTGCCAGAAGGCATAGCATGACATTTGACCTTTGTCTTCGAATGCACAGCAAATGTGACAAAATAAACACAAATTTTAAAGGTATATTTTTTGCTCATTCAACTGCTGAACTCCACCACCCCTACTTCCAATGCCTAAGCTTGGTTTCATATCTTCCCTATTCTCATTGCCTCGGGCCTCTCAGTAAAAAGCACTACTTTAATGTTTTGAAATCAATTACTTTTATTCTGAGTGGGAGGCTTTATGCAACTGTTATTCCCTGTCTCTTCAAGGAGAACTTACAAACTGCCATGGGGGCCAGGGCAGGGGGCAATCCAAAACTCACCCCCAAATATTTTCATTCAGTTTCATGGGCTCACTATACTTCTGTGGTCGCTTCACCCCCTCAAAGGGTTCAGAGTCTTGGGGGCTCAGCACCTTGTCTATTTGCTTTGTCCTTTGCTTTCAGCTCACCAGGGTTGCAGGAGTTAATGGTCACATTTTGGGGCATAACAGAGGCCATCGAGGGGGGGCGCCCAGCATTTCTTGGTTTGGAGGGGGCCCCCTTACCCTCTAAGCCATGCCATTGCATGGCTTAGAGCAGTGTAGGGAAGGTAACCATTCAGGGGGTAGCCATTGAGCCCATTCTGCAGGCGGGCCAGATCATTTTGTGTTACGCCACTGGTCACCTTGCTGTTGATTTGCAGACCCTTCCACCTCCACACCCCAAATTCTGTTGTTATTTGCTGGCATTTTCCCACCCAGGCCTCATCTCTGCCTACACTGCTCACATTTGCTTTTGGTTCCTTCCTCTCTCACTCTTGGCACTGCCTTCTCCGTTATTGTGTCAATGAGGGGGAGCAGCTTCCTGACCACTGAGTGAGTCCACCCAAATGCTTTGTTGTGCTGCTCCTCTGTTCTTCCAAGCAGTAGCTGCTTCCACCACTTAGGCTTGGCTTGGGATCTTAGTGAGCATTTCCCGGCCCACTCTCACCCTTGGCTCCATCTCATGTTATTTGCCAGCCCTTGGATTAAACAGCTCTCTAGCAAACTGCCGTGAAACATTGCTCCTCTCTTATACTCTGGTAGGTATTAAAGAGTTCCACTATCCACAAGGTACCGTCCTTCATTATCTTTATTTGAGCTGCCGCCATCTTGGATTTCGTGCAACTACTCGCACTTTTCACTACGTTTCATTATATTCAGAAGGGGCATCCACAAATGACCTTCAGACTGTGTCTGGGGTTAATTTGTATTGTGCACAAAGTTTGCTCGAAAAGTAGAATTTAAGACAGTTTTGCGGTTGAGCTTTTCCAACACAGCAAACTGGACAGCCTTCTTAAGAGTACTCATGAAACATTTGACAAGGACGTTGGCTTATATCCAAAGAGGTGTACTGATCTGATGCTCCACATTAAGATGACTGAGAAAGTCTCTGAATTCGTGACTGTTGAAAGGTGGGCCATTGTCAGATTTTGAGATCGAAGGAACACCCCATGTCGTGAAGATGCCGTCTAATCTCTTGACGACTCTTGCTTGAGGGATAGATAAGAGATCTTCTATCAATAGAAATGGGAGTATTCTTCAACGATCACCATCAGGTGATGTCTATTGTCAAGAGGACCAAAGAAGTCAACGGCAATTCTTTTCCATATATGCTTTGGCAACTCTGACATGTTTAAGGTGTGTTGAGTGGTTTTCGATGACAGGCCTTCAATTCTCTTTCAACTCTCTCATTGAGATGAGGATAGTAGACTCGTCTCGTATAACTCTTTTTGTGGCAACGATTCCACGATGTCCTTCATAGGCCACTTCAGCTATCTGTTGTCACAGACTCTCTGGAGTAACAATTCTCAAACCTCTCAGGATAATGCCTTCTTGAGTAACGGACAGTTCATCTTTGACATTTTTAAAGTTCTGGTACTCACTGTCACTGGTAAGAGGTCGAGTGTGCTGCTTCCAAGACTGGTGTGTAATAATGTCTTTCAGTTGTAACATGTCACCATCTTGACTCGTGGCAGTTACAATTGGTTTAAGTGAAATGGCAGATGGTGTCCTTGGGAATAGTAAATTATGAAACAATCCCACCCAATGCCTCAATGGTGACTTTGCAGAAACTATTACCTGGTGATGATATCGATGCCTTCCTGACGAACTTTGAGCGTACGGCAAGGGCATGTGCATGGCCCCACGAAAGATGGCCTTTTTATCTAGCCCCATTGTAGTCCGGAGATGCCCAAGCAGCATATCAAACCACCAATTCCCAAGGAACTGCCACCTATGAAGAAGTGAAGAAGGTAATACTAGACAAGGCAGGCCTAGACGAAGAAGCATACAGACTACGATTAAGGCAAGAGAGGGGTAAGCCAGGTGACACCCGAAGGTGCTATATTTCAAGTTTAAAACGGCTGTCGACAAATGGCTAAAACTCCATGACCATATTAAAGAAGAAATAGTGGACAAGATTTGTCTTGAACAGTTTACAGAAGCTCTTTCTCACCAAATACAACGGTGGCTACGCCAACATTCAGGACTCACTAGCGAGCAGGCTGTTGAAATGGCCACTTCCTTTTCACAGGTTCAGCCCTGTTTTTCCCTACAGGAGGTGGATAGACACAACAGGAATACCTCCAGAGCTGCTAACGCTCATACCATATGAAAACAAAACAAAACAACCAATGAGGGTCGAAGACCCAATCAAAATAAACCTGATCTCCAGCTCTTATCTAGTCCTTAATGTTTTGAATGCAGTGAATTGGGCCATATTGCCCATTTTTTGCAAAAACAAGAAAGTGTTAGACGAACCAATGGAGATGAATTACGCCCCAAGCTCCATTTAATATACCCAAGAGATAGACCCCGTATTTCTTGTAAGTGTACGAATCAGCAAAAAGTCGACGATACTCTTGTTGGACTCTGGCTGTAAGCTGTCTGTTGTAAGGGCAGAACTTGTTTTACTTTGCCAGTTCCTGCCCGAGAGATATGTACATATCAGATGTGTACATGGAGATGTTAAACAGTATCCTGGTGCTAGACTGGAGCGTTCCACGTCCAACAGAACCACAGACATAGAAGTAGGAGTACTTCCTAATCTACCCGAAGACCTCATCATAGGAACCGACAATCCACATTTCATAGAAATGTTTTACACCGGGGGCAAGGAGGCAAGATGGCCGCTGAGTGAGTGCAGCGCGAAGTCGCAGCTCTCTCTCCCTCCTCTGAGGCACCCTGACTATGCGATCCTAGGGGGAAGCGGGATGTTCAAGGCCCCCTACTTGATTGTGGCTTCTATTTGGAGATTTCGCTCAACTCGTTGGTTGCTGCAGGCTATCACGGCGATAGATACAATCAAATCGAACTTACTTGTGCAGTGGCCGTTACTGTGGCAGGGTAGCGGTAAGCCTAGAACCAGCCGGATCATGGCACCGAGGGGGCCCAAGCAACCCAAGGAAGATGTAATCCAAAAGGAGCAACCGGACGCCGATGCGGGTAAAGACTCTCTGCAACGGGGAGCACAGGTACGAAGAGCTCCGAAGAAACCAGATGACCCGCGAGGTTTTCCTGGAAGCGCTGGAACCGCTGCAGCGATAGCGGGAGGCGGGAAAGATGCCAGTGCCCGCAAATCAATTCCAGCAGTGAAGCCGGGGCCCGACGGGGGTAAGATCAAATCAACTAAGGATCTTAGGCAGCCTTCTGTACAAGAATCTTTCAAGGCGAAGGCAGTGGAAACTGACGGGACACAACACGGGGTTAGTCTCGAGGAAAGAAACGAAGCGTCACCGGCTCCACACGCTGAATCCGTGGTTGCTAAGCAATCGGATACTATGTTGCAGGCACTCCCCCCGAGTCAGGAAAAATCGAACGCGAGCTCATTGTGTGTTGAAACGCTGAGACTGCAGAATAAGTCTGGTGAGCATGCTGGCGTGGAAAGATCTCTGGCTGATAGTATGGCCTGCAATAAAGGTGACTCCTTGTATGTTCAAAATTTTGTGCAGAATGATGCAGGAGTTTTGACAGAGCCTTTGGTGATCCTTGAGAAATCAAGTCTTAAAGGGGTAACTGTTCAGGCTCAGGCTCAGCTATTACTATCTAGTCGAGGAATCCCTGGAACCCCAGAAGGTGAATGCTTCTTTTCTCTAAATGACGATTCAGACTCTTTTATGTCTAGCGAAGGAAGTTTGAATAGTAGCTCTGATCTAGACTCCGCAGTGAGTTCCTCGGTTCAGAAGGCACCTGCTACTCATAGGGCTTTATATAAGAAAAAGTCAAAATCTAAACTAAAACATTCACCTAGTCCGCCTGAAGTAGAGGAGAGCAGGAAGCTCTGTTGGGACTATTCAGCAACTTCTCATCTATATCAGGAGGGCGTGGCGCCTAAACCCCAGACAGATCAGGATGACATTGGTAATCAGCCACAGGCCATGTCATTGGATCTTCTTTATACCACTCCGAAGCAGATGCAGAGCGAAGCGAAGCTTGAGAGTCAGAGAGCAAAACAGTCGGCAAAAAAAATTCAGAGCTCTATGCGAAAAATGAATAAACTATACGAGGAGATGGCGGATAGGGTTGCTCATGTGGAGGAGAGAACGAGTCAGCTGGAAGATGATGTGAGCAGGTGGCACTCATTTAAGGAGGCACAGGAGAAACTGTCTGAGGATCTCCAATGGAAACTCGAGGACTTCGAGAATCGCCAGAGGCGCAACAACATACGACTTTTGGGCGTGACTGAAGGGGTCGAAGGGCAGGATACAAGAGCGTTTGTAATTAAATTGCTCAAGGGCGCATTCCCTGAGATGGAGACTTGGGACTGGGAGGTTGAGGTTCAAAGAGCGCATCGCTTCCCCTTTTATAAAAAAAAATCCCTTAGTTCATCACAGGCAGCAAGACCACGGGCAATTTTGGTTTATGTTGGTAATTTTCTCCTTAGGCAAGAGGTTATGGAGAAGGCTAAACAAGACGCTAGACGCACGTTTGATGGAGTTACTTTCTTTGCCCGTCCTCATTTCTGCCATGTTACGGTGGAAAGAAGGTGGAGGCTGAGGCAGCTGATTGGTCCTTTTCAGAGTCTTGGGCATTAGGCCTACCTGTTGTATCCTGCGAGGCTCAAGGTTATTTTCAAGGGGCAGGTTAAGTTTTTTATCCCAGAGATTAAGGCCCAGCAATATTTGGCAGAAATAAAAGAGCAGAAGGCGGGGTAAAGGTTTACTTCTGTCCCTGGTTCTTAGGAGGCATAAAAGAATTTAGGATGTATGGAATATAGGGTGTCTACGAGTGAGGGGGGGTGCGGCTGCTGCATTCTTAGCTGCCACACATGGGTCAGGATTGACCCATTTGCCTGTAAGTCGGGAGGGTATTGGGGGGGGGGAATTTCATGGTGGGGGAGGGGGTGGGGAGGGTCCGGGCACGGGAATGGGGTTTGTATCGTGTTGCACAGCACTAGGTTTGAGAAGTCTTATTCGAAAAGGGGAGGTGAAGCCACAATCTGGGCAGGTAATGATGAACGCAAATGTATTATGTAATTATGGTTTGTTTTCGTGGAAGGATCACATACATGATGTATTTTAATGAATATAAGGATTGCTTCAATTAACATTTGTGGGCTGAATGATCAGTTGAAAAGACAACGGGTTGCAGCTGCACTCAGATTAATGCGGCTGGATTTTGTATGTCTCCAGGAGACGCATGTAGAAGCCGCAAGGGGTTACTTAATTGAACAGCTTGGGTTTTTCCTCTTGGCTTTCTCGAGACAGGGGGTTAGAACTAGAGGGGTGGCTATTTTGTCCAAAAGAAGGGATGTTAAGGTCATCAGGAAGAAGGAGGACCAATGGGAGAGATGGGTCTTGATAGAATGTTTAATTAATAACCAAATAGTTACCATTGGATCAGTCTATGGTTCTACTGAAGATGACCCGGGTGTTGTTCAATACCTAGATTCAGAATTGGCTCTATGGCCAGAACCAGTTATTTTGGTGGGGGATTTTAACATAAATGGGATTGGCAGGTTGGGTATTGAGGAGGGACAGCAATATCGTGGGCGGAAGAAAAAGGTATCTAGAGCAATCATCAATATGGTGCGCCATAATTCCTTAGCTGATGCATGGGGGCGTTTGAATCCACTGGATGATGGTAATACCTATTATTCCGCTCCTCATATGGTTTGTGTTAGGTTGGATTATTTTTTTATATCAAACTCCTTAATTTTTGAAAGTAAGATAGAAAAGTTCCCTCGACTGGTTTTGGATCATAACCCATTGGTTTTCACAGTAAAATTACAAAGAAGTGAAAGGCGCATGCAGACTTGGACATTTGAGAGGAGGTTACTTAAAGATGAGGATTATGTTAAACATATGAATAATTGGATAAAAACCTTTTGGGAAATAAACCGTGGTAGTACCTCCTCAGGGATGATCTGGGGTGCTTTTAAGGCCGGGGTCCGTGGAGAGACGTTAAGTTATAGTCTCCATAAGCAAAAACTTGAACAGGCCAGAGTTAATAAATTGGTGAGAGCAATTGCAGAGGCGGAACAGGAGCTGGCCCTTCTGGTTCAGGCTGGTGTCTCTCCGGCCTCGGTACTCCTTAATATAGCATGTATTAAAGCAGATCTTAATGAGGGGCTTGCCATAAAGGTAGCCGCGACTTTCGTGACCAAAAAAGAACAATGTTATGAGTTGAGTGAGCAGGTTGGACATACACTTGCAATTCGTACTAGGCAGAGAACCGTGGCAGGACAGATCAATGAGATTTTTGATGGTAAAGGAGGTAAAGTTACAGACCCCGAGGAAATTAAAGAGGTTTTTAGGCAATTTTATGCTAGGTTATATAGCGAAGATCAGTTAGGAGCTCCCTCAGATATCCAGCGGTATCTCTCGGATCTATCTCCTCCTCAGCTTTCTGATCAAGATAGGGAGGCACTTGATGCACCTCTTAAGATTGAGGAAATTCTAGTAGCTCTTAATTGTCTCCCCTCTGGTAAGGCTGCGGGGCCTGATTTGATCCCTATTGAGTTTTACAAAATGTTTCAAAAAACATTAATCCCTGATCTAGTCGATACTATTTTGCAGGCTCAGTCTGGATACTCTGTCCCAGAATCGTGGGCAGGGGCAGACATTGTTGTGATTTTGAAAAAGGGCAAGTCTTCTTTGGAACCAGGCTCATATAGGCCTATCACCCTCATGAACTCGGATGCCAAAATCTTCTCCAAGGTAATGGCTCTTAGACTGTCCAAGATAATAGAGCAGCTGGTTAGCCCTACACAGCATGGGTTTATACCAGGGAGAGGAACTGCGCAACATGTTCGAAAAGTAATTACTTTATTTGATGCCACGGAAGTCTCAGGAGATCCCATGGCGGTTATGTTTTTAGACGCAGAAAAGGCATTTGACCGGGTCTCCTGGGACTACCTTTGGGCTGCATTAACATGGTATGGTATTGGAGTAGGTTTCATTAAGTCGATACAGGCACTTTATCGGTCACCCACAGCCCAGCTTAAAATTAATGGAGGGCATACATTGCCTCTCCAGATCAATCGTGGCACCCGACAGGGGTGTCCTTGCTCGCCCCTGCTATTTGCGGTTTATATTGATCCATTGATCCGTAGGCTTGAATTAAATGATCAAATTGTCCCGATTTACATCCAGGGTCAACTCTGTAAAACTTTGGTTTATGCAGACGATGTGGCGATAGTGTCTCCCTCCCCTACTAGGGCAATTTTGGAAGTAGAATTGGAGGCTGAGGTATTTGGACGGATTTCTGGATACGCTCTAAATGGACCTAAGACACAGATCATAAAGAACTTACAGGCGACCTGCAATGATGTGCGGGTAGTGAAATCGGCGGTCTATTTAGGTATCAATATTTCGGCAGATTTAGGAATGATCGTGGAGCAAAACATCGAGCCCATAATGGGGAAATGCAAGAAAGATCTCGATAGGATTCACAATCTCCATCTTTCTTTAGTGGGTCGCTCTAATGTGATTTAAATGCTTATTATGCCCAAATTCCTGTATTTATTTAGGACAATCCCTTTGATATTTGAAGGTAAATGGTTCCTGGCAATTGAACACCTGATTAATAAATTTATTTGGGCACAAGGGAAAACTAGGAGGGCCCTTCAATATCTAACCCTTCCTAGGGATAGGGGAGGATGGGCAGTACCGGACTTTAAGTTATATTATTGGGCATCAGCCATACAATATATGAGAGGGCTCATGGGAGGAGACATTTCAGATATCCAGGTCAAGTCAGATTCAACTGACATTTATGCAATACTTATTGGGGAAGCTGCTGGGAATTGTTTTTTAAAATATACTGATCCTGGGTACTATAAACGAACCAAGTTTAAGACACTTTTAGCAGGGTTTAAAATCTGGGCAGCGCTGAGTAAAAAACTCGGGATGGGGAGATTCAACGCCTACACTAGGTTTGAGGGTAATAAATCTCTTCCTGTAGAGATATTTGCGGATGGAATTATGAGTGACTGGGGACCGCGGGGGATTTGGAAAGTTGGGGATTTTATGGGAGATCAAGGCTTCTTAGAGTTTTTGGAAATCCAAGGGAAGTATGGTATTCCTAGGAACAACTTCTTTAAGTTTCTGCAAGTTCGGAGTTACCTGATGAATAAGAAGGGTTTTACTGCTGGGTTTAGTAAAAATAGGGTTCTGGATATGATTGAGACTGGAGCAGATTGTTCTATAAAGAAAATTTATGGTGAGTTGTCTTTATTAAAAGGTGATGATTTAGGAAAGTATGGAAGGAAATGGGGCGATAAACTCCAGGTTGATCAGGAGTGCTTCCAGGATTCTCTTGAATTAGGGCGGACAATACTCTGTTCGGCAGCCTTACAGGCCCAGCATTATAAGACGATTTATTCACTTTACCATACACCCGATAGGATTGCTAAATGGGGGGGAACGACGGGAATTATGTGCCCCCCGTGTGATAGTAGTGAGGCTGTTATTGTTCATATATTCGCGCTGTGTCCCCAGCTTAAACTCTTGATCAAGGCTATTGAATCTTTTCTAGACGTAAATTTAGGAATAAATGTTGTTCTTACACCAGTATGGATCCTCCTGGGGGTAGGAGGGGCAGAAGAGCAGTCTGGCTCACCTTTCTTTTTGTTTTTGGCTATGTCTGTCTACAGAATTTGTATTGCATCATCATGGTCGGACAAGGTAGCTCCAACCTTTCATCAATGGCTGGCCAGATTGTTGTCAGCATATAGTTTGGAAAAAGGGATATATGACAGAAAGGGGAAAAAGGGTAGAGCTCTTGGCAAGCGTATATGGGAACCTGTTAGGAGATGGAAGGAGGATTCTTGAAAATAAGGAGATTGTTTGGGGAACCTAAACTCTGGGGCGGAAATAATGACTTCCTTTTTTTTCCTTTTCTTTTTCTCTTGGTTTTATCAATGTTCCTCCCATGTATTGACTAATTCTGTGTGCAAATTATTTTGATGTTATGAGTATGGGAAAAAATTTAATAAACATATTTAAAAAAAAAAAAAAAAAGAAATGTTTTACACCATGCTTACCCAAATAAAAAAGAACCAAGACTCCATCCCCAAAAATGCCCTTCTAGCTCCCAAACCATGGATGACTGATCATAATTTTCATTTTACGCAAATGAACGACGCACTCCTACAACCTATTTGTGATAAGCCCGACAGAATAATATCCAGGTGTTTCCCCATTTCCGGATAAAGAATGGACTTTTATATAGAATACTGGGACCTACTGAATCCCCACAATTATTAGTACCAAAGGACTTTCAGGACCAGGTTATGTTTTCTGCCCATTCACATTTACTGGCTGGACAATTAGGCCCTGAGAAAACAAGTAAGGAAATCCTTACAAATTTTTACTAGCCCGGTATTTTCGCACATATAAATAAATACTGCCTGGAATGTGGGGTGTGTCAAAAGAAAACCCCCTACTTACCTCCCAAGGCACCCCTTCAACCCTTACCGATAATAGGTACCCCATTTGAGAGAAATTGGATGGATCTAATTGGTCCCTTACCAAAGACCAATGACGGATGCCAATATGCTCTCGTTATAGTCGATTATGCCACCCGTTATTCAGAGGCTTTCTCTCTTCGTAGTCCTGATACCAAGTCCATTGCAAGACACCTGATAGAGTTGTTTTCCCGAGTTGGGTTTCCTAAAGAAATTCTTACCGATCGAGGCACCCCCTTTGTGTCCGGACTCATGAGCCAAATATGTAAACAGCTGAATATTAAGCATCTAAAAACCTCGATATATCATCCTCAGACCGATGGGTTAGTTGAAAGATATAATGGCTCCCTTAAACTTCTTCTAAAAAAATGCTATCTGGGGAAGGAAGGCATTGGGACCAAATGCTTCCATTAGCCCTCTTCGTGCTAAGAAGCCAGGTCCAAAGTAGCTTAGGGTGTTCCTCCTTTGAATTACTTTATGGACGAAAACCCCAAACCCTTCTAGAAATCACTCGAGAGGCATAGGAGGAAGATGTAAAACCCGAAGCCCACAACTTACTAGAATATACCCAACAATTAAAAGCCTGTATTGGGAAACTATGAGAATTAGCAACAAAGAACCAGTGAAAAGCCAAAACAAACAAAAACAACTGTACGACAAGGGTAAAAGGTTACGAGTAAATCAACCAGACGATTGGGTTCTAGTAATGTTGCCAACCTCCTCACATAAAATAAAGTGCGAATGAATCGGCCCTTTTAAAATCATAGCAAAAGTCCGTAACCTCTCATTCAAGTTACAATTAGGAAAACATAGGGAACAGACTTTCCACATAAATCTCTTTTAAAAGTGGCTGGGTCCCTTACCCCAAAACGTACACCTAGGATGCCTAGAACATGGCTTTCCATCCACTCTATAACAGCTAGGTATTAATGAAGACCTACCTGGGGAACAAAAGGAAGAACTAAACAGAGTATTGCAACATTTTGCCTTAGTCTTTTCCGATGTCCCTGGAAAAACACATCTAGCTCAACACTATCTCCACTCCTGAAGGAAGTTTGGTAAAACAAAGGTCTTATCAAATCCCCGCAGCCAGAAGAAAAGCAGTACTGGCAGAAATAGAACAGATGTTAAAAATGAAGGCAATAGAACCCTTTATAGTTTGCCTGAAGCTTGATAGAACCCTCCCAGATCAACTGGTCTTGCCAAGGAATGAACGTAACATGGAAACATCTTGTGGGGGACTGACAGTTGACAACGCTTGCACATTAGCTGGATCGAGTGTCATACCCCTATCAGAAAAGATACGGCCAAACAATTTAACTTTGTCTTATGGAACTCACATTTCTCAGCATTTGAAGTTAAACCTGCATCAGCGAGTAAACAACACACTTGCATGAGAGCTTTATCATGCTCTTTCTGTGTAGGTCCAAAAACAAATATGTCATCACTGTAATTGAAGGCATTCAAGACAGGCTGTATGGTACATTGAGTGACATCTTGAAAACGCTCTGCAGCTGATGACACACCAAAAATTAGTCTTTTATAATAGAATACACCAATATGTGTAATGTACCTGCAATTCTCCTCTAGTTCCAACTGATGATATCCTTTATTCAAATCAAGGCGAGAGAAGACCTCCAGACCATTCAACTGTGTTATCATTTTGGAAATGTGCAGACCTGGATGTCGCTCTCATTCAATTGCTTTGTTCACTTGACGCATATCAACACAGATGCATGCAGCTCCTTCACTGTCCCTTTTGGGTACTACCACTATTGGAGAAACCCATGACGTTGGACCAGTGGAAAGCTCAATGATATCATGTTTCAGTATTGATTCAAGTTCTTTTTCAACAGCTCCCTTTAAATGAAATGAAATATATCTGTGTTTTTTAGCAATAGGACGGGTGTCCTCATGAATGTGTATTTGAATTTCATATTCTTGAGTTTTCCTTACCTATTAAACAACAAAGGGAACCGACTTACTATTTTGTGATGGTCATTCATGTTATAGTTCACTGATATCAGTCCTATATCAGCAGCTGTGCTGAAGCTGATTAAACAGGCACTTAATACTGTATCTTGAAGTACATGAATGGGTGATTGTACTTTGGTTTTCTTGTATGACATGGTTGCTACAAATGAACCTTGACTTTTTAATGGCGTCGATGCAGCCCAAGTATATACTTTGGCTTTCGTTTGCCTAAGTCGTGGCAATGAAGACAGTTCACTGTATTTCTCCTCAAGCATAATGTTTATCGAAGCACCACTATCGAAAATGAAAGGTATTGACCAACCTTTTACTTTTAGTATAATCTTCAGACAATGTTTGAATTACTTTGGTGCTTTTTCAAGCCGACTTTTCTTTGGCTTGGTATTTTTCTTCACATTTGGTCAGTCCAACAGGCACACATTTTTCTGAGGTAAACACTGACATTACACAACCATCTTCTTCACTTTCACTTTACATTGACACTGAAGAACTGTTTGTTAATGATTTAAATGATGATTGACTTTGTTTGGTGTTGACTTGCCTCAACTGGTGTGATCTCTTGGCCTTGTGGGTGTGCGTCAAATATCACCTCTGGAATGTTTGGGTGGCTATTTTGTCTTCGCGTCGTGACACGCTTACTTTTTTCTTCACACTGCAAATGGTTACCAAATGGTTCCCCTTGCCACAGCCTTTGTAGATTTGTACAATGGCGGGACAGTTACCTTTGTGTGGAAACGAAAATCCAGACCTGAAGCACAACTTCTTTTTCTGTGAAGACATCATTCTGTGTCCTTCTACCTTGTGCTTTTGATTACTTTTTGTGTTCATGACTGACTCATATTGGGCACCTCCGGCCTCCGTGTCAGAAGCTTGTCGATCAGCATGCTCTTCAGCTCTGGCAGCCATGAGAACTTGCTCCATACTAAGACTTTCTCTCAGCATTCATTGTCTGAATGAATCTCACAGGCATCCATGAATAACTCTTAGACGGATAGCTTCGTCATCATTAAATTAATTAAACTTACAGTGTTTGATGAACATATCCAGTCTCTCAAAAAATGTGTTGATGGTTTTGCCAACTTTCTGTCATTCTTGACTGATAATGTACCTTTTGTAATCTACATTTATCATTGGATTGAATTTGATATTCAAGGCTGCTTTGATTTGCCAGTATGTAATTTTATCAGCTCGCAGCATTTTCTTTATGACTTCTTTCACACCTTCACCAGCAAGATTCTTAAGGTATTTGATCATCTTCTTGTTATCGCCTTCTTCTGTTGTATCAATTAAATCATCCAATGTCTCTATCCAAGCAGTCCAACTGTCACCAATATTTTGCTTTTTCGCGGTATCGAATGATGGTGGTGGTTTCAGGAAGGTGGCGGCATTGTAACCATTTATAAGATTGGCTGACACTGAGGGTGGAGTTCTCTCTGACACTGTCTGCTGTCCATTAGGACCTGCTTTATCCATACCATCTCTAAGGCTCTGTGCTGTGCTGGTCTCTAAGTCATCTGGGACAGTCTGTGGGACCTTGACCTGCCTCATGGTCTCCATTGGAGGCCTTTACTTTTCTAGAGACCTTTGTAGTTGTTCTTAGCCGCCACCCAGCAGCTTTGGTGGTGTGCCGCTTTGTGTATGGATGGCTCTGAAAGCACAACCCCAGGCACTTCTTCTGGGGCCACTACGACCAGCTCTGTGGTAGGATAACTCTCTTTACTCAGCTCTGGTAAGCAGATGACTGTTTCTTGTATTTGAATTGCTTTGCTTTTAGGCATCTCTTTGTACTGTCTGACACCTAGTTGATCTCTGCCTCGCAGCACTCCTGATCGCAGCACTACCTTGCAATTTGCTGTCACTATTTGCTGCTCTTTTAAAACCTGAATGTATCTGCCTTTAGCGTTATCACTCCATATGATGTATAACTTTGGGTTGAGTAGTACTGCAGTATTTCTCTTTATGTAAAAGGATGTAATACTAATATGCGCAATCGCAATGCAGGTAAGGGTTACGTCGATATCAGAAGGAGAAAAACCATATACAACTCAATATTCAGTAATAACATTAGTTCTTTATGTAAATCTAAATACAGTTTTTTCAAGACAACAATGCAAAAGTGTCCCCAGTGAACATGGAACCTACAAAAATAGTAGTGACATAATTGTGACATATACAATTGGTTTCCAACATTTATAAAAGTCAACCATCAGAAGAAATGAATAATGAAAACAGCTTCCTTATATAATATTAGGAGCGGGGAAAATGGTTCACTTTGCTTTTGTTGACGACATTTCAACCCCTAATGCAATGAGGGGTCTCTTCAGGACCTAATGATATAGGGACATCCTTCTGATATCGACGTAACCCTTACCTGCATTGCGATTGCGCATATTAGTATTACATCCTTTTACATTTTACCACAGGAACCGCTGTTTCTGCTTATAAAATACTTACCCTGGTTCCTTGTGAGTAGGGTCTCCCTTGTCTCTTGTTCTCGTATTTCTCTTTATGGCTTTACCAGCCAGTACTTGGCCAACGATGAGCAGACTTCTCAATGAAACATTTGTAATCTTCAAATGCTTTACACTGGCTGGAGTTGCACTTTGACTCCACATACGCCAAATGTTGATTCTGAGGCACACGCTGGACACGCACAATCGGTTTGCTGGACCATGACGAACTCTTTGGGTGAGCGCTGTCGATCTTCGGGTTACATATATCCAATCTCGTTCCGGGTTCTAGCATCCTCCCCAGCCTGAGTATCTGCCAATCACTACTCTGCAAACAGAGCTTATTATTACACATCTTCATTCGTCTGCGTCTAAGCGCGAACTCAACATTCTAAACCTGCATTCACATCACTACACTCTAACACTTACATCACAGTTATACACAGTCCATCAGGTGCCAAAAGGGTTCTGTCATTGCTAACTCACATGACACTACAGGGAGGATGTCCATTATTGGGTGCGAACTGTGGGAGCCCCTCTGGATTGTGGCATACAACATTGTTGGCTCACCACGCCCGATATTCCTTCTACAGCAATATAGATTGTGAACAGGTTATTCCCTCTAGCATTGGTATAGTCAGAGAACTTAGAGAAAGACATTCTGTACTTACCTTGTTTGCACACATGGGCACCAGCAGCACTTCCCTGGCCAGCAGTACACAGCTGTTGTGTTGTCAAGAGTATGAAGCTGCAGGGAGTGGCAGCAGAGGAAATTCCCGGTGCCAAGGACATGACAAGGAAAAAGATAGAATGCCGCCTCAGGAAGGAGGGTTCAGATGGGCATCTCCTGTTAAGTGACAAGCAGATAAAGTTAGTCTTTGAATACGCTCTGCTTCCATATCCCTCCATCAGGAAGCGACCAGAGGAACCTTGCCACATGTAGGACCCAGTGTTAGCATGACAATTTATGGTTAACATGCTTTTTACTCGAAATAACAAGTCAGAGAAGGAATCCAACCAAAAAGGGCAAAGTCAAAGAGACAGCAGTGGCCAAGCAGATGGAAATCCCTGACAGGCTTTTGAAATGAAAAAGAGGGCAAAAACCAGATGAACCATCGTCAAAGTGCCCAGCAAGTGGGAGTCCCTAGCGGTCTTCTGAAGATATGGCAAAAAAATAAGGTGTGAGCATTTCAGTAGTATAAGTCCACAGGAGAAGATGGTGCAATGGTAAACTTCCTGCCTAATGACATAGAAATTATACAGATAACGAGATGTGCAAAGATACCTATGAATATCTATACAGATATGCACACACAGACACATTTATACACAGTTACAAATGCATAAGGTTACCCCGCACATCGATGACATTGTGTGCATATATAGCTACCCATTTAGATTTAAAGAGATATGTGCATACTCTCAGACAAAAACACAGGTATGTAGTTCATAGAGAAGGCGGTGACTGAGGGAGAAGATGGGGTGGTGTCCCAGATGGCAGGAGGTTGAGAGGACAACTGGGTTATCGCTCCTATAAGGAGCAAGGGCCCTCAGACACCCCAGAAGGTGTCATGCTTCATCATCGAGCAGCTCCTCGTTGGGCCAGCACTGCAATGCCCAATGGGTCCCGTGAGGGGGCTCTTTGCCAGAGGTCTTCTCTTTTTGCCGATGTGAAGTTTGAGGGATGAGGGGGCATAAGAGTCATATGAGTAGAGGTGGGAGGGTGCAAGTGAGAGCTAAAAATAGCTTTAGGGAACCCACAAGATATCTTTAATTGACTGGGTTCCTATGCTATGGTAAAAATAAGGACTGTAAAGTCATAGCTAGAGAGGGGAAATTACAACCTCTCCAGCTCAAATTGGTGTATGTGCAGGGAGGGGGGTCAACAAATTTCATGCCTATTATAGTACAAGGGATCTCTGCATTTCGTCAGGACCAAGGGATCCTCATCTACTCAGTCAGGGACGGATTGGGTGTGTGTTTTTGTGAAGTGACGTACTCTGAGAGATTGGACTCGTGATGTAGTTCAGCATAAATAGATATATAAGGTACCTTCTGGATACACCTATAAGGGGGAGATACTGGTCTCCTCGTGACGTTCCGGACGTTCGCGCAGTGGTGAGGGAAGGAGCTGCAACTGGCGCTCCTCAGGATATAGGACCAACCCCGCGCCCGGTTGACACGGAATGTGCTGTACTTCCGAGATGTAAACACCAGTTTCTACAGATGTAATTTCAACATTTACACCATTTTAGGCCTCACCCTTTTTTCAACAACAAACAGTTTTTGTGCATTTCACCTGTCTGTGAAGACAAGGGATCGATATGTGTGAGAGAGAAATAGTTTGCAGGTTTGTGTATCTATAAAAATAACCTGTAGACATTCATTGAAAAAAACTAAAAAAAACCTTTGATTTTCTTCAAGGGATTTTCTACGATATTTAACCATGAGCTAAAACGTATTACCTTTCCTAACAATAAGATGACTTTAACCTTTGGTATTTTCTGTTTTTTTATTTTGCATATTCACCCAAATTCTTCACTGAGCATAGCTTTAATCCATACGCAGTAGGGGGTTGGAGGCAGGGCCTGGTCCTGCGACCAACCCCAACCCCCACAAAAAATCGACTCCCCATTGCGCACAGTCTTTCATCATGCATGGCATGGAGTTGGCTGCAAAGCCTGGCTACCAGCCAAGCCCTCCACCCAACCCTCTGCAGTGCAATGCCTTTGGCCGTGCATGGCGGGGATCAGCAACAGAGCCTGATCAAGTGGGGAGTTTAGGTGCATGTCCTGGCCACAGACCAGGCCCTGCGGCCAACCCCATGCCATGCACGGCGCACAGCCAAAGGCCGGCTGTGATTAACCCACAGCTGGCAGTGCATAGTGGGTTGTTGGCCACAGGGCAGCCAACTCCCTGTTGCTGGCCAACTCCCAATGGGCACTCATCCCACATTTTCCATTATTTATTTGCTGTACTGCGGTAGTCCAAGGGCACCGTCGGACAGGAGGCGCTCCCATGTACCGCTGGACATTGCAAGCTTCCCTTTTGAGGCTTGCATGGTCCTGCAGTGCCCCGCAGTACTTCCGTGAGACCACATGAGAGGGCCATGCTGGGTCCCACAAGAGTGTCCGAGGACCTCACAGGACACTTTGCTGGGTTCCGTAGGAATGCAGCTGGAACCAAAGCAGAAACAAGTTTTTTGGGCACAGGGATGGGGGGCCCACAAGGGACAGGGGACAGGGCAATCCTAACTTGTGCCCTTGCATGTCTTTTTTTTTTGTAAACATAGGACACGAGGTCGAGAACCTGAGTTTTGCTGCAAATAACATGTAATTTATACGATGTGGCATAGTTTTTACGTAACAAGCGTGATGTTAAATTCCTTTAATAGCACAAATTACACTATCATAATTAAGTTTTGCCCGGTAAAAGGTGTAAGAAACCTCAATCCCAAGCATCTTGTTAGGTAGCATACGTTCCTCTTTCTCACAGAATGTGGTCTATATATGGAGTCTACACAGAGGCTGATTTTCTTGTATGGTGCTTGCAAATGAATGTCTGCAGGTTATTTTATAGATACACAAACACGAACACTATTTCTCTCTCACACACACCGATCCCTTCCCTTCACAGACCGGTGATTTGCACAAAAATAGTTTGTTGTTGAAAAAAGGGTGATGTCTAAATATGGTGAAAATGTGGAAATGACTTGTGTAGAAACTGCTGGTTAATATTCACTTCAAAATGTCCTCGCTCATCTCGCTCGCTTGTAAGGAGTGGGCAAGACTGCAGAAGTCGATCTTCCCAGCAGCCCCTCGAGGGACACTGCTCTAAACCGTTCATTTTCACTCTGCATCAGCAGGCTGGCATAAAAGTGCTGGCAATAGGCAGACAATAGCAGGCTCCACAGTCAACCTGCATGTATGATTAATTTGCCTTCAGTAGAACTGAAACGAATCTTTCATCCCTTTCAAGCAGCATTTACTTCACATCATAGCAGAAATGAAAGTCTTAAAAAACAAAGCTTCAAGCCACAACATCTTAGGGTGGTACCACTGCAGATTCCAGCCAGGGTGTTTATTTAGCAAGCCACTACTGTATTTGATGTGCTTATTTAAGAGCAATGGTTGACTCCAAGACAACAGGGAGACCTTATTGCAGTCCAGTTTCTATGTCCACAAAGAACTGTGATCTAAAACGTTAGCACATTAAAAGCAATTAAGGGCTACAGCTTCCTGAAAGTATTCGTCATCAAATGAAAGCCCTTGCCAGGAACATCATACCATTCTTTATTTGTGTTAGTGGTGGGCACCAGCACTTAATATCAGGAAATAGGGTCCAAAACAAGAGAGAGAAAGGGAGTAGGAAGAGAAAGGAAACTAGGGACAAAGGAATAAAACAGGTCAAAATAACTAACAAGAATCAGACAAAGAGATAAGGAGTGTGAGGTGGTGGAAGAAAGAAGCATGAGGTGGAATCAAGTTTAGGCAGCCTTGATATTGCAGCCCGTGCAGGTAAGATCAGTGGAGCCGGTTGGGGGGGATTTTGACAGACGATCACAAGTGAAAATTAATTATATATTTAATTCTCCCTCGTGGTCGTCTGTCGAATACCCCCAACCCTGCCCCACTGCTCCTACCTGCACGGACCACGGCTGTCGGCAACCCCAGCATACTTAAGCCTGCTCCTAACTGCTACCGATGCAGTAAAAAAAAACCCTAGGGGGATCCTTGGCCAGGAATGGAGTAGAGTGCTGCTAGTTCAAGCTCCAGGTATCCATGGGTCTTTGAGCATACTTCAAGCTTCCACAGTGGCTCCAAATCCGCATAGCCCAACTTGAGGGAGGCCTGCAACGGAGGAACCACAAGAGCCCGGCCGAGCACCATGCATGAGAGAGTTGCAGTCCCGGTCCTTCGCCTCCTGATTCCCAGCGCCATTACCTGGGCCTCCGCGCACCACAGTGCTTGATGCAGGGGTGACACCCGACTCGCCCGGGCCCCCCTCAGCCAGCAACAGTGACTCTACTTGCCGGTGGGGGTTGCTCTTTGGGCGGAGGAATGCGGCGACCTCTGTAGGCGGTGAAGCTGATCACTAGAGGACATACGGCCCGACTTGCCTGCAGGAGAGCGGGCTGCCATTTCGCACTGAGGAGAGGAGACTCCTGGATACCTCGGCCCTTTATGTTGGCCTCCAACACATCCACTGACCCCCCACAGGGGGAAGGAGAATTGCTACTGTCCCTGCCCCAACCCAGGTGGTAAGGAGTGGCTGTGGAGAGGGACGGAGATGCACGCCTGCTGACCTTGAGGTCTCATCTGCGGAGCACACCACTGACGACTGGGGGCTCGGACTGGAGTACAATTTTTAAAGGTCCTCTGCCTTGAGCCCACGATATTGCCCATAACCGCGGCAGTCCCCTACAGTGTGGCCTCACTCTGATCACCTGGACTTTGGGTGGCCCTAGAGACCTGTGTTCTGCCATTTGGAGCCTAGACAGTCTCGTGCCCCAAGCAGTAAGCAGCAGAATTTCCCCCACCACCCCATCGACGACAACAGAGGTTCCCTTGCTGGGGATCGATGGACTAACATCCCTGTGGGGAGGTAAATGAGGTGCTGCATTACAGTCGCTGGGCCTGGGGCTCCACACTGCAGGGGTCATCACAAGCGATTGAGAGTCCTCCCCTTGAGCAGACGCACCGGCAGGGAGCTTGAGGCGGGAAGGCATGGGCCCTCTGTTGATTGAGGCATCATGGGGAACTCCTGCAGTGGGCCGTGGCTGCCTCATGGATGCCCTAGCCTTCGCCCCAAGAACCTGCCTGGGGGCATGGCTTTGGAGAGCTCTGACTGGATTCAGATACCACAGACTGACAGAAAATTGTCCAGAGGGTCCACCACTGAGGTGAGCTTTTGACTGCGCTTCAAGCTTGGAGCTGCCAGTGGCCCTCTGTTGGGAATCTGATTGCGCCTATAAGGGGGGAGCCGAGCAACTAGTCCTAGTCTGGGTTACTGCATGCTGTTCACTCACGGGAGGTCAACATTCAATATCCTGAGCAACAAGAGTCCATAATGAATTGATAAGTCCACGCAGTTTATCTTCATAGAAGTCTTCTTAGATCTTTGCTTATTTCAAGATTTGTACAATAATGGTTACTTCGGCCATCAGCAAAACAATATATAGCCAGTAACTCCGGCCAACAGCATAACAACTTTTAGCCAACACGTGTATCGTCTCCGTGGAAGTATCCACTGACTTCTTCAGGGCTAAAATAAAAAAGGTAAGCCCACATTGTAACCAATATGACCACAACAAAAGTTATCTGTACATTCGTATATTACAGAAACAAGGCAGAAGTAGAAGGCCACATGAATCTAGTATCCCTTATACATAAAACAGGAGTACAGTAATAAGGCAGAAAAGGGAATGTCACCCAGAAACACCAAGAATACTGCCTCAAAGAGACACCCAGTAAATAACTGAAATTACAGAAATAGGGCTCTCTATAGACTAATAAGCGAGAAGGAACCAAAAAACCCAGTGCACAAAACCAAAATCATAGCAGTATCACACTCCAAACGAACTCAACAACTACTGCAAATATTCTGGCAACATCAAAAATAAACTCATGTCCTCATATTCAATAAGTAATATCCCACGATGTCATCTTAGTGATATCCTGTAATATAATATGCTTAGTCATCAACTATAAGCCTATCTTAAAAAACTTAAGCCATTGGTTATAAAAATCAGCACAAATTCGGGAAATACTAATCAATTAATGCAAAGTGTAATAGTCATTATATGCGTCAGTCAAGCACCGAGGAAACCGAATATCAAAAAGTGACAGTATGTCCCACCAAAGTGTCATAGTATATGATACCATCCAAACAAAAATAAAAATAAAACTGTGAAGACCACCCAACATTAATTTTCAAGCACATCATAACAGCTTACCTTAAAACTCCGGTCCGTAAGGAGTGTACTCCTCATGTGACAGTGGCGTTTGGCACTCGCGTCATCTTGAAATGTCATTAAATACCCATATAAATAAGGATAAAAGAAAGGAGGGACTAAAACACAACTCAGAAGTAAAGGTGTAATCAGCAAAAACAGACTACACGCGTCAATGAGACGACATGAGCGCCATCTTGAAATGACGCCATACTTTGATCCATATCAGCTAAGTCACAACAAGCGGACTATAATGGACAATTAACTGCCAAGGATACCTGCTGAAATGTACGTCCCATATACAGCACATATCTTATATTCTAATGAAGCCACTCCTGGTACAGTCAGCTACAGTAAACTTAAAGGAAAGTACAAATATTAGGCTACATAAGTATCTGGTTGTGAACGGAAAACATTCATTCATAAAACCTCAAACTGCAGGTCATGCTACATATAGAGTAAAGTAAAACCATCCTACATGGCAACCAAATGTTTCACCTAATATAGAAACAGTATGCCACAACTACCCAAGCCAAGGGTTGAGCTAACACATTAGCATGAGTCAAAGGGCACTAGTATACGTAATGATACAATAAAGCAGCAAAGTTCTGATAACAAATACAACAGATGTCCTAAGAATTGAAAAAAGTATCAAACCACCACTGGTCATAGTAAAGCAAGAATCAGTGCCATAAGGAGGAGTCACCATGTTAAAATACGTAGTAAAAAGGAGAGAGAGATCACAGAGTACAATGATACTGATTCAGCTGCCCGAAAAGAGAGTGTGGTAAATTGTCTACTAATACACCAGTTTCCTAAACATACTGTAGTTCATTATCAATATTAGGAGGGAATCACATGTTAAAAAACTTAATAAGCAAGAAAGAGAAATTACAGGGTACAATGACACTAATTACGCAGACAGAAAATAGAGAAATGTGGCGAATGTCCACTAATACATCATGTTCTTAGAAAATACTGTAGTTCATTGTCGATATTAAGACCCAATTCTACGGTACGTAATTTCAAGATCCAACGTGCTTCACTCTGTCTTAATTCACTCACACAGGGCTTTAGCTGTTGGAAGATAGTATGCCTCACCCAGACGTTACCCCCCTCATAACAGAGGGCTATCCTGCCACCCTCGCACTGAGCCTCTAGAATACAAGATTCCTACAGGTAGAACAGAGCCCAGCACACCTCCTCATCTCTCGGGTGGGCATACCTGTGTGCTCACCCCTCAGAACCTTCACTCCGTCCACCACTAGAACTGCACTTGGCGATCCTGACTGCCTGACTGCCTCCCAAGGCCTAACATGAATGACTTTGCAACTAGCGCGTCTCAGGCCGCCTAGTACACAGAAGATCTCCCCCCTCGCCTGCCACTGAGCTCTTACCTGCAGCCCCGCTATGGCAGGGGGCAGAGCCTCTAGGGATGCCTCCATTGTCTCATTGTGGTCCAAATCACTGCTGGAAGACATGGCTAACAAAAGCGATTCGGCACGACAGGCTCCCAAAGTGCCTGCTGCTCTCTATCTTCCAGGAATATATGGAGACATTTCTCAACATCAGGCTCAAAATCGCCTCACTAAAAACAGACTTCAAAAGCTGCATGCAGGATCTCTGTAGAGACATTACTGAGGTGGGCACCCGAGTGAACGACCTGGAGTGCACCATGGATTCCCACATGGAGACTCAGGAACTGCTCTGGCGCTGTGTGGTGCACTGGAAATCAGAAGACTGAACTTCAAGCCAAGCAAGATGACCTGGAAAATCGCAGCCGTAGAAACAACATTTGCATATGGGGGAGTTCCTAGGGGTGCAGAAGGCGATGATTTTCTGACTTTCACCAGAGACCTCCTACAGGCTATCTGTAGCAGCCCAGAGGACAAGCCCCTACTCCTAGACAGAGAGCAACGCATTACAGCCATGGCGGGCCACCAGAACAGTACTAACCCTGGGCGGAGTTCACGTAGCGGGGCTACGCGGAGTGCCACAGAGTTGGCAACAAACTCCGTGGAACTCTGCATAGCTCCGCTACGCCGCCCACCTACACCCCCCTATTAATAATATAACTTAAAAGCACATTATAGCAAGTTAAAATGACTTACCTTTTAACCGCGGCGTCCCCAGGCTGCCCTTCTCCTCTTCTTCGCCATTAGAAATACTGATAAGAAAACTTCTGCATGCGTGCATGCCTGCGCATGTGCATTTCTTACAAAAGAAACTTTCTTACTCGAAAGAAATGCGCATACGCAGGCGTGCACGCATGCACAGTTTTCTTATCAGTATTTCTAATAGCGAAGAAGAGGAGAAGGGCAGCCCGGGGACGCCACGGTTAAAAGGTAAGTCTTTTTAACGTGCTTTAATGTACTTTTAAGTTATATTATTAATAGGGAGGTGGAGGCGGGCAGCGGGCCAACACTGCTCCACTGCGGAGTGTGCTGAGTTTTGCCTTCTCCGCAGAACGCGTAGTAGGCAAAACTCAACACACTCCGCTGGCGGAGCAGAGTTCTCCACGCCCACGGTTAAACAGTACTCCAGACATCCTAACTAGGGTACACTTCTTCCACGAAAAGGAGGCCATCTAGGGG
The DNA here is from genome assembly GCF_964204655.1 of Triturus cristatus. Lineage (NCBI taxonomy): Eukaryota > Metazoa > Chordata > Amphibia > Caudata > Salamandridae > Triturus > Triturus cristatus. Next base: position 963,740,347 of record NC_140584.1, on the reverse strand, counting down.
GCGTGAGGGGCAAGGCAGGTCTCATCTTTCAGGGACACACTATACAGATTTTCCATGATCTTTCCTCCCTAATGCTTAAAAAAGGAGAGGCTTTAAACCAGTCACAGAAAAACTGTGTGAGCAGGGACTTAAGTATCAATGGGCTCACTCATTTGAGCTCCTCATTAATTGGAATGGTAAACTGCGCTTGGTATAATCCTTGACAGAAGCTAAACAAATGCAGGGCCTTCCTGGCGAGTCTTCAGACCGGGAGTCCCAAGCCCCTGTACCAGAGTGACATGAGGGCCTGCCTCTGATCTGGAGTACTGTTGATGTTGAGGACCAGGGCCACACCCTCAGCAGCCGGGTGCAGACTCTTCACGAAGCAAAGGCAGACATAAGCTCCCACTTACAGAAATTGAAGCAGGACGCCTCTCGGTCCACTCCTGCATTGCCTTGATCACCTATATATCCTGTTATCCCTGTATATTGTTGATTTGTGGGAACAATGTAAAGCTACTCTTCATTGCCGCTCTACTTACAGCTAGGCCCACGGACTCGGGCCGAACTCCCTCTTTCACTTTCAGTGGCGGCTAGTGACATTTGAAAGTGGTGGGGGTAAAATTATTGTCATACTGCACTGCGGCCGAACAATCTACGAGGGGCTCGGGTGAGTTCGCCCCCGAGAAGATTGTGAAAAAAGAGTGGACAAATGGTGCATTTCCAAGCAAATTTGAGGGAGCAGGAAGGTTAATAAAGCAATACGATTTAATTACTTATCTTTTAAGAAATTGCCAATTTTTATGAGCTATAGAGGACAATCTTTGCGTATGCTGATGTAAATGTGTGCAGCTGTTTACATAGGTGTGTCTGGGATGACACGCTGCTTGCACTTTCTGAACCGTATACCTCCCTCCCTGCGGAAGTGCAAAGGTTGCGAGCCTTTGAGATGGTTTCTGGCTACAACTAAATTAACATGACTAAATCCCAGATACTTTACCTGAGAATCCAGACACAGCCAGTCCCACGCTTGGCGCAGCTCGTCTCTTTTTAATAGGCCCCTTGCTTTACAAAGTACGTCAGTCTTGACATAACCCCTTCCTTACAGACTTGGTCCCATGACAAGTGGATGCTACTATGCAGGGCCCTTCTGGAGGACCTTCAGAGACGGAGGCCCCTTCAAGTCTCCTGGCTGGGCCGCATAAACGGGGTGAAGATGAATGTTCTCCCCCGATTGCTCTACCTCCCTATGCCTATTCCAATAGATGATTTCAAGGCTGTGCAGAAGTATCTTTAATCCTTTATCTGGAAGGGGTGACAACCCTGTATCTCAAATTCTACATTGATGTTGCCACGAAATTGGGGGGGCTTGCGCGCCACAATTTCCTAGAATATCACTGAGCTTCACATCTGCGATACATCTTTGAAATTCTGGCCAGAGAGAGCTAGAAACACTGGCTGCATATGGACCAGATGGTGGCCTGCAGGCCACTTTGGGACCTAGCCTGGCTCCCGAAACAACATCGCCACTGTAGTGCGTATCAAGTGAATCCGACCTGTCATGATGTTATGTCATGTTATGTTGGCAAACACAAGGAGATGATGGATGGAGCGCTGAAACTTTTCAGACACTGACCCCCATCACAGATCTGGGTTGAATCCATCATCGTTCTTTAGCTCACTTCACCACCTCAGATCAGACAAATTTATATGCAAATCAGTCTTGACCCAGTGCCTCATGGGAACCGTCCAGTCCGAAATGCCAAGCCATGTCTTCCCTGGACCAGAAACAAGCATCCTGGGACCGGTTTCGAGGTAACACCCCTCATCAGCCAGGCTAGCTTGAATCCATTGGCAAATTGAACAAGGGACCCACATCTGGGCATACCCTGCCAACTTAGGGCAAACAAAGCAAACACAAGGAGATGATGGATGGAGCGCTGAAACTTTTCAGACACTCACCCCCAGTCCCAGATCTGGGTTGAATCCATCATCGTTCTTTAGCTCACTTCATCACCCCAGTTCAGACAAAGCTATATGCAAATCAGCCTTGACTCTGTGCCTCATGGGAACAGTCCAGTCCGATCTGCCAAGCCATGTTTTCCCTGGACCGGAAACGAGCATCCTGGGACCGGTTTCGGGGTAACACCCCTCATCAGCCAGGCTAGCTTCAATCAATCAATCAGGGAATTGGAAGCGCGCTACTCACCCATGAGGGTCTAAAGGCACTGGGTGGGATGGGGGGGGATCAGTTGTTTCGTTCAGCCGATGAGCCAGGTCTTGAGAGCCTTCCTGAAGGCGTTCAGGGATGGGGCGCGTCTGATGTTGATCGGGAGCTCGTTCCAGGTCTTGGGATGTGTGGGGTTTCGGCGAGGACGAGGTTGGCGGATCGGAGGTTCCTTTTGGGTACGTGGAAGGTGATTCTGTTGTTGAGGTATTGGGGTCCGGTGTTGTGTAGGCATTGGTAGGCGTGGGTGATTATTTTGAAAGTAACTCTCTTCTCGATGGGGAGCCAGTGGAGTGTCTGTAGGTGTTGGCTGATGTGCTTGTGTCGAGGGATACCGGGACGAGTCTGGTGGCGGTGTTCTGTATCGCTGGAGCTTGCAGAGTAGAGACTTGTTTATGCCGGTGTAGAGGGCGTTCCATAGTCCAGTCTGCTGCTAATGAGTGCATGGGTGACTCGGGGGGGATCCATTTAAAAGTCTTATGGAGGATGCAGATGGTGTTGAAGCAGCTGGAGGCAACGGCGTTGACCTGTCGGTTCATGGAGAGGGAGGAGTTGAGTACGATGCCGAGGTTTCTGGCATGGTCTGTGGGGGTCAGGGGGCTGCCGAGGGTGGTGAGCCACCAGGTGTTGTTCCATGCCGATGGGGTGGTTCCAAGGACGAGGACTTCTGTCTGCTCCAAGTTGAGCTTCAGGCAGCTGTTGCTCATCCAGATTGCAACGTCCTGCATTCCTTCATGGAAGTTGTGTCTGGTTGTGGTGGGGTCCTTGGTGAGGTAGAGGATGACCTGGGTGCCGTCAGCGTAGGATACTATGCTGAGGCCATGCTGTCGGACGATGGCGGCGAGGGGGGCCATGTAGATGTTGAAGAGGGTTGGGCTGAGCGATAATCCCTGGGGCACTCCGCTGTTGCTTTCCGTGGGTTCGGAGAGGAAGGGTGGCAGTCTGATCCTTTGGCTTCTGCCAGTGAGGAATGATTGGATCCAGTCGAGGGTGGTTCCTTGTATGCCAGCTTCGTGTAGTCTGGCGGCGCATGTGCGGTGGGAGACGGTGTTGAATACTGCTGACAGGTCAAGTAGAATCAGGGCTGTGGTGTAGCCTTGGTCGAGGAGGGTAGTGATGTCGTCTTTGGCAGTGAGTAGGGCGGTCTTAGTGCTGTGGTTGCTGCAGAATCTGGATTGAGAAGGGTCGAGGATGGCGTTGTCCATGATGAACCTTGTCATTTCTGCATTGACGGTCTTCTCAGCGACTTCCCCCACGAAGGGGAGGAGCGAGATGGGCCGGTAGTTCTTGAGGTCTGTCGGATCTGCTGAGGGTTTCTTGAGCAGGGGCCTGACTTCTGTGCGTTTCCAGTCGTCGAGGATAGTGCCGGTCTTGAAGGTGGCGTTGATGGTGCATCGTAATTCTGGTGCTATGGCGGTGGTGGCTCTGTGGTAGATCTGTGGTGGACAGGGGTCTGTGGGGGCCCCCGAGTGAATGCCTTTCATAGTCAAGGCGGTGCCTTCGGTCGTGATCAGTGTCCAGGAGGACATGGTGGGCTGGCTCGTGTTGCCGGATGGCAGGATGGTTGCGGAGTCAGGTGTATGGTTGTTGAAGCTTTTGATCTTCAGGTGGGAGTAGGATCCGAGCTTGTTGCAGAGGTCATGGGAAAGGGTGATGTCCATGGCTTTACTTGGGGGTTTGGTGAATTCCTGGATGACGCTGAAGAGTTCCTTGGAGTTGCTGGAGCTGGTGAGGATTTTGTTGTGGATGAAGATCCTTTTGGTGGTTCTGATGTGTTGGTGGTATTCCGTCGTGGAGTTCTTGTACGTAGTGTAGTTTTCAGGTGTCTTGCTCTTTCTCCAGTTCTTCTCCAGGTGTCTGCATGTGTGTCTGGCTTCTTGGAGGTCGGTGGTGAACCAGGCGGCTTTCCTGGGGCGTTGTCTGTCGGAGTTGCGTAGCAGGACGAGCTTCTCTGTGCAGATGGAGATCCATGTGTGGAATTCCCTGGCTGCAAGGTTGGCGTTGGTTGCGGCGGTGGGCGTGTTGCAGTTGAGGGTGGAGTTGAGCGCTGATCCTCGGTGACTCTCCTTCAGTTCCTTCACGGGGGCGCGGAGCAGGTTTGGGCGGCTTGGGTTTGTCGACGAGGAAGTGTACGCAGTGAAGATCGGTCCACGGAGGTTGCGTGGTGTGACTGAAGTGGACGCTGTGTCCTGCGAAGATGGGGTCGAAGGTGTGTCCTGCCATGTGGGTCGGTGTGGTGACGAGTTGTTTCAGTCCGCTGTTGGCGAGCTTGTCCTGGAGGGTGGTGAATTTGGGGTTGCTGGGGTTGTAGAGGGGGAAGTTCAGGTCACCGATGAGTATGTAGTCTATGGAGGCTATGGCGTGGGGTGCGATGAGGTTGGTGATGGAGTCAGCGAAGAGGGCCCGGGGGCCAGGAGGTCTGTAGGCAAGGGAGCCGTGGAGTGTGAAGTTGGGACTGGTCTAGGCCTGGATTTGCAGGTGTTTCGGCAGCGGGGAAGGTGTCGCTGGAGGTGCGGAGGGAGTTTTTGTGCTCTATGGCGAGGCCTCCTCCCGGGTGGTTGGGGTGGTCGTTCCTCTGGATCTTGTATCCGTCCGGGATGGCGATGGTGACGTCTGGGCAGAGGAGGCGTTGGTCCAGGTTTCTGTAAAGAAGACGACGTAGGGTGAGAGGGTGTCCACGGCGTGTCTGTGCACGGAGCGCATGTTGAGGAGGATGCATCTTAGAGCATCGGTGGGGTTGGCGGCAGGAGCAGTGGTGCAGGTCTGGCGGCAGTGGCTGCAGGAGAACTGGCCATGGGTCGTGTTCAGTGTGGACTGCTGGCAGTTGTTGTTTCTTCCGGGGTTGAGTGCGAGGAGGGTGGCTGAGTCATAGCGGTGAATGGCTGGAGATCCAGGGTCCCTGGCGCTGGTCGCGGTCAGGTCGCGGATGGGTGAAGATGGGCTTGTCTTTGGCGCCCTTTAGTGCACCACCGGCGCACCCGCTGCTAGCATCCGCTGCGCCATCACGCAGCGGCAGACTTAAAAAAGGGAAGGGGGAGGGACGTGCAGCTGGGAGGCGCGAGCGGGGACTGGAGGGGGGGGAGAGGCCGCAGGGGCAGCAGCGGCAGGAGCGATACGGAGACGCAATACCACCTAATAGAACAGGGCACAACAGAGCAGGGCACAGCAATCGATAACAACATAAGGAAAAAAAACAGTAAGGCACAAGCAGTGATATAGTGAGATTTCAGCAAAACAGTACAGGCACAAACAGTGATACGGGTCGATGGCCAGGTGAAAACAGGGCACAGCACAGAAGCGGACAACAGCAGCCTCGAACACCTACCTGGTGGAGGTCAGCAGGGGCAGTGGCAGAGCTCGCACAGCGGAGCTGCTGGGGAGAGAGCAGGTCTCAGACTCAGAGGTCTTGCTTGAATCCAGTGGCAAAGTGAGCAAGGGACCCATGTCTGAGCATACCCTGCCAACTTAGGACAAACAAAGCAAACACAAAGAGATGATGGACCGAGTGCTGAAACTTTTCAGACACTCACCCCCAGTCACAGATCTGGGTTGAATCCATCAGCGTTCTTTAGCTCACTTCGCCACCCCAGTTCAGACAAAGCTATATGCAAATCAGTCTTGACCCTGTACCTCATGGGAACAGTCCAGTCCGATGTGCCAAGCCATGTGTTCCCTGGACTGGAAACAAGCATCCTGGGACCGGTTTTGGGCTAACACCCCTCATTAGCCAGGCTAGCTTGAATCCAGTGGCAAAGTGAGCAAGGGACCCATGTCTGGGCATACCCTGCCAACTTAGCGCAAACACAAGGAGATGATGGACGGAGCGCAGAAACTTTTCAGACACTCACCCCCAATCACAGATCGTGTAGAGTTGGCGTGTTTCCTAGTTCAATTAATCTCTTGATTGAACTAGGAAACAAGCCAACTCTACACGTCCCGCTATGGTCAGACACGGCCACAGATGCGTGGCATAAAATATTTGCTTACAGAGTTTGGATAACTGAATGGGGCCAAAGTACACAATTTGTACAATGGATTAAGATTTGGACAAGGATTTTAAGGTTAAGCCGAACACTACATAGGAGAAGATGCCTGTCGCTTCCATGAATTAGCCAGTCCTATCACGCCCTGAAGAAGCCCGAAATGTGGGCGAAACGTGTTGGTTGTGCAGAAATGTTGATATCTGTAGACAAGAAAATGAATAAAAGAAGTACAAGATAAAAAGAACAAAGACCTCTTGAAACATCTTTATGTGATCAATTACAGCATTGACTGTGTTAATTGCTTGAATTCTTTTGATAGTTGCCTTTCTGTTTTTGTATATATATTGATTAATGAAAGGCTAATAATGGTGGCTAGCCTTTAGAGGTGGGCAATTCTCGAAGATTAAGTGGCTAAACTGGTGGTCTAAAATAGGAAACACACGTATTGGTGTGGTGAAAAGTGTCCCTTGCTGCCATTGCCTGTCCAGTCTTCAAGGTCGTGAAGATGCAGCCTGACATTCGCCCTCTTAGGGAGGTTAAGTAATAACCTAGCCTATGCATTCTGAATCACTTGAAGTTTATTGAGGAGGTAACCTGGCAAGCCGACATATAGCATTTTGGCATAGTCAATGCGTGACATACTCAAGGCTTGGATGACTGTTTTCCTTGCGTTGGGAGGGAGCAATGGTAAGACTTTTTTTGTGCTTTCAGGATACCAAAAGATGTGCCAGACAGCTTTTTGATCTGAGGACCAAAGCATAGTTTTTCATCAAACCATATCCCAAACTTTTTTAAAGGTCCACCCTGGGGCGATGGCAAAGGGGACTCATCTGGCCAAAAAGAACGCCAGAACTGTATGGGGAATTTCCCAAAGAGAAGAATCTCTGTCTTGTCCTCATTGCATTTCCATTGAGTCTTCGCTAGCAAGTGAAATATTGCAGTGAGGCAGGTCTTAACATGTGCACAGATTGCCTCACTACCTTTGTTTCTGGCGTAGAGCAACTGTGTATCATCTGCATATGAGATGATGTTGGCTCCGAGTTCATCCGATTTTTTTTTTTAAACCGTTTTTATTGCAGAAACACAGGAGAATCATCGTACATGCAGAGCGGTCCTGCACCGCTAGCGCTAGTGCAGGTCCTTGCTAGGCCAAAAGGCTTTGATACACAGTTTATTAGCCCACATCCCTGAGGCCGGGCAGCGGTAACATGTGGGACAATTTACACAACCTGCGCCACCCCAATAGTGTTGTTTGTGTCCTCAGAGGATGTCCACATTCCGCTTTGAAGTTTTCTTGACGCCCCCTGTCCCTCCACCCCGTTCTAACCCCACCCCAAGCCCTATTCCCCACCTCCCACCATCCCCTCCCAACAGTGCTTCCGACTACGACCGGACCCGGCCCGAGGATGCTGTTCTGGGTATGTATCAGAAGTACATGACTGTCTACTGTATGTGTGTGGCCGGCTCTGCTCGGGGGCTATCCCCCCTGTCCACTTCTTCCCCAACCGCACTGTCGCGGTCTTGCTCCACCATCACTACGTTCTGGAAGGAATTCCTCAGTCACATCAAGGGCACTTTGGGCTTTCCCATCCCAGCTGACTATTGCACACTCATATTAGGGATTAGTCAGCCAAACTTGAGGCAATGAACTACGCAGACTTTTACCTCATCCACCACATGACTGGAGCAGCTAACCAACTTATCGCCTTGAGTTTGAGAACCCGTCAGCTCCCTCAGTGGCAGTTTGGTTCACGCAACTAAGGTACACATTAGTTATAGAACAAATGACCCACAAAATAGAATACTTTGACAAGAAATTCCTCCACCTTTAGCAACCCCTCAACTTGAACACCTGTGCTTCCTGCCCTCTAGGCACTGAGCTTGTTCGATTAAGTGGAGGGAGCTCTCCCCATGCCCCGTTTCCCCCACTGGGCGTCCACTCCCCAGGGCGCCCCTCATCATGACTGATCTCATCTCCTTTCCTTCAAGCTGCAAAACGAGTGGGCCCTCACCCCCCGCTTACCCCAGTTCGGTTCTAGTTATTTCCTTCACCCTTGTTCATGGTTAGACACATTGTCCCTTAGACCCCTCTCCTAGCCACTCCGGGGTAGAGCCCACTCCACCATCACAGAGTCACTCTACAATGGCACGCTGCTTGGGGAGCGTCATCTGTTCCTGGGCCTACTCCTACCATCACAACCTGACCAGCACCTACACAGGGGTGTCGCCTTTTCTTCAGACCCAAGGCCTCACAGTATCTCTAATGCCACCATATAGTTGTATCTTCCCAGACTGAACATGTCTGTCCGACTGAGGCCTGGCCTTCTTTTCCCTTATTATTCATACAGAGGATGTCTTCTGATGTTCATGTGCAGCCACTGCCTGTTTTCAATTGCTGTATGCATTGCCATCATTGATATATTTGGCCATCACAAATTCTTCGAAATATAATGTGTATTGAAAACAGATTCTGAGATTTAAAAAAATGCCCTAGGCATGTGATGTTTTGGGAAGTACGGATTGATCTAGTAACATTATTGTCAAGGCTTCTAAAAGATGAAGGTATGAAAATGGCACCTGCAAAATGCATTGATGCTTCTGTAAGATCTGGTTACATAAATCAATATTAAGCAATAAGACTTCCTATAATACTCTTGATTTTCTTTGTATGTCCATGTTGTAGTGATCCTGCATATCAGGCAGTGGTAGCCATATCCAAGCAGGGCCACCTAACGCATCTTTTTCTAGAAGTGTTATCTTCTGCACCACATAGTCCATTCTTTTTTCTTGAAGTCATGTTTACTTTCTGTTTCTATAACTGCCATGTTGAGTCTGACGCCAGGAGCAGTGCCTGAGATACCACAAAAGCTTTATATAGCAACTGCTACCCATAATTGATACTCATGGGAATTCCAGACTAAAATGGGTACTGTCAGCGGCTATGGAGGCCATGTCTGCCAAGACGATAGAGTCACACTTGCAGGGTAGCCACCAATCAAGCATCTCAAGGAATTCTGGATAGACATTAATTGTGCTCGAAGGAGTATGATCGTTGGTGGGCACTGGACCACCTAGTTTCAGATAAAAGCCTTTGAACAGTCTTCTCAGAATGCTTCTAAAGGTGGCAATGGAGGGGTCCTGATACAGTGCCGGAGAAGTCAGATCCATAAATCTTTCCAAACTGGTCTTGGGTTGCTTGTGTTCCGGTTTAGGGATGACCTGGCTAGGCATTTTGGGCTTGACTGTTCCTATTGGAGCAGATTCAAGACTGATTTGTATATGGCAAAGTGAGGAGGCACAGTGAGTAAAAAGTGATTCAATGCACACTACCCCCAGGTTCACTGGGGAAGGGAACTAGAGGCTTGTTAGGGTAATAGGAGATGGCCTGCCTCCAACACAACTAGATACACACAAATAGGGCCGCTCCTATAAGAATGACCTAAAAAGTGCTGAGTAGTGTTATGTGACTGTGGCCATCTCACTAAAAGTTACGGACAGTAAAAAGTGATTGACTGTGATGCGGGCCAGAGGGTTGCCAGTGGCTAAGATTAATTCAAGCATTCCATCCATCACTTTGTTGTTGTTGCAGTTGACAGGCTTACCCGCCAGGCATGCAGGTGTGTGTTTGGGGGGCATGTATACGTGTGTGTGTGTGTGTGTGTGTGTACATGCATTATATTTTTTCCACAGTAATGTGTAAGCTGGACCTATAGGTAATAGGGTGATATAGGTGTGTTCCAGTAGAACACAGGGTTCAACGCAGACTGTAGGCTCAGGACAGATGCAAGACACACTTCCTTTACAGACAGTTTGGCTAATCAGACACCACTGAGCCCATATTTTCTGATCATAAAAAGACCGGTCTTATATACTTTCTATCCTCATTCACACATGTGACTTTCAGCTTTCACACGGATTCACTCATCATGTGCATGAAACTACTAAGCTTCTCTTAGGACTGTACATCGATCTGTGGCCCTTGATAAGAGAGAAAACACACTTACCACTTGGTGCATTTGGGATTGACAACCGTCCGTTCTTGGCATGGCGTGCATTCTGTGTCCACATTTATATGTTTCTACAGTAGTCTGGTAGTTTTTTTTTATATGATCATGAAAGAAAGTTATACCATTCTCTTTAACATATGGGAGCTTTCATGTGAACTGTTTAACAAACAGGCCTTTTTTAAGTGAGAGAAGTGACATATGGATGTTTATACTTTACGTTGTGAGCTACATCACCCCAGGGATGCTTCACTGAGTTAAATTTAAGGACAAGGTTTTAATTCATGTTAACCCAGCTGGACAGATTTTCCATAGAATATCTAAGCAGAAAAACATTATTGTATATATTTGAAAAATATACAGTCTGGTAATATTCTTACCTCAGACTGTGATAGAAATCTTTTGATTGCTGCCAATGAAGCAACCTGGGAATCCTTTACATTAACAAAGTTTGATGCAATGGCAAAATACTACCTTACATTAGCTTGCATGAGGGATACAATCTTGCGAAAGGTGAAATATGGAATTACCTTCTAATAAAATTCCCTCTCGGATGCTATGACTCAACTTACCAAAGTCACCTACAGGCAGAGAAATGAGAAACTCATCTTCCTGTCTATATAGTCTAGAGATCTTCATATCGCTAAGAAATTGGGTTGTTGGCTGAGAGCCTCTGAACCCTTCTCGAACAGCCACAATCCCTGTCAGGGTGCACCACAAAAAGTCACTTAATTAGCCTCTGCTTAACCCTCTTGGAGTTTGGCATAAAAGCAGCCAGGCTTCACTTAGAGGCAATGTGTAAATATTTATGCAGCACTTAGACAGTAGTGAAGTGAAAAAAACACACATAAAAAAACACTAATTTAGAAAAATAGAGTTAATTTTAATAAATTATTTGACACCAAAAATCAGTATAACCGGAGTTATGAATTTTTAAAGCTTAAAGTGAAAAATAATACCTAAAAAATCAAAACCCCAACCACAGTTTAGTTGCGCAAAACCAGGGTAAGGTTGAAAGTTATGGCTGACTGTAATGGAGAGGGGTTCGGAAACACAAAGTGCGTTGAACTCGGTCTCCGCTTAACTTCGGACTTTAAAGAATTTTTGAAGAAAAATGTCTAAGAAGGTAAAGCTTAAATGCGCAAGGCAGTCTGCAGTGTCCATGGTGGAGAAGGCGTCGTCATTGGGGAGCCAGTGAACATAGTTGCAGTGAAGATTTCTACGTTCAGACTCCAACTCTTTTATGGAAGTAAAAAATCTCCAGCAGGACAAAGCTGCGGGCTGTGACCAACGAGGGACCAACGAGGTCAGATAACCCTTCTGAGAGGAGCCGCTGAACAGGTAGGCCATGGTCTCTTCTGGGTTCTCAGAGCACTTTTAGGCATTATACATCCCAAGTTTTAGATTTCGGCTATCTGGGCATCTTTATCACCAAATCCAGGGATCAAGTCCTGGCGGGGCACCACTTGGAGGGCCAGGCCTCAATCAAGCTGGGTCCTGGTGTGGGTTCAAGATGGTTGGAGCCTATTCTGGTGCTGAGGCTCTGATCAGGAGGCCAGCCAACTAGCCCTTGGAGTCTCTCTGGAAGTCTTGGGTTCAAGCAGAAAAGCGTGCCTTAAGCAGCAGGGCAGTCCTCTGACGGAACAAGGCAGGCCTCAGGCAGCTGTGCAGTCTTCTTGGTGCAGAAAGACAGCCCTCTGAAGTACCTGGCAGGCCAAAGGCAGCAGGACAGCCCTCTGAGAGTTCTTCCGCAGCTCCAGAAGCGAACTGAAGAGTGGGACTGAAGGCCATAGTTTTCTACATTTATTTTTTTAACAACTCTACCACAAAGAAATTGGCAACAAGGAGAAGCATGGCAATACATCTGTTCCACTTATTTGCTTGTAAGGCTTGCTATTTAAAATATCTTACGGGGTAAAGGCACCAGCTGCAGAGATCTTTGTGTGCCCAGTACGTCTCAATGAATGGTTTTACCAGGTTTGGTAAATCTGGGAATGCGTCAAAATCCATGGGAGTTGCTTGGGAACACCCACCGCAACGCCTAAGGAACACCTCTCTTGCGCAGAGTAATGCAACACAGCGATTTGCACTGCGTTGCATTACTCCTTATTTTTTAAGCCATTCAAAGCCCCACAAAGTGGTTTTGCGTGGCTTCAAAAATATGATTTACAGGTTTGCGTCATGCGTATACCATGTTGCGTGGTGCAAGCATGATGCAAAGCTCCCATAAATATGCCCCTTTGCAGCACATCTACAAGGAAATGGCGCAGCGCTGTGGTAAATTTTGCAGCACCACGCAGCACCATTTAAAAAATGCAGGGATGTGCCGTATCTACAGGAATATGGCACACCCCTGTGTTTTCCCTAGTGCTGGCACTGAAAATAACAGCGTAACACCAACACAGACACCCCTGCACCATAGTGCAAGGGTGCCTGCATTGCTGGGATGATACCTTCCTGCACATAAACAATCAAAAATGGGGATGTGCTTTGTCTATGTGTGCTGGAGAATACAGCACACGCAAAAAGCAAAAACGAGGAGAAATAAAAGTATTTCTCCTTGTTGCGCCAATCTAACACCTGCTTTTGCATGGCATTTGTTTTTAGCGCTGCTTCAGTTTTAACGATCCTTGTAAATTTGGGGCAGCGTCAAAAATCTATGGGTGTTGCAGTGGAACGCCCACAGCAACAACCATTGCATGCCCCTTTCACACAGATACCTGCGTGAAAGGGTACCATATTTACAAAGCAGCCACTTTGTAAATATGGAGCAGGACATTGCACCACCGAAATGTCGGTAAAAGTGACGTTCCGGTGCCGCAATCCACTTGTACACATGCCTCTTTGTGTCTTTGCTGTTTGTACGGAGAAGGACTTTCCTCCAGTGGGATGACAGTTTAAAGGCGCGGGTTCCCTCTGTGAATAGCTCTGCGCCTTTACTTGGGTGAAGCTTCGGCCTCTGCCACAGATGGCCCTGTGGGTGATGCCGACAAGTAGTGGGAAGCCAGAAGGGCTCCGGCAGAGCAGCTGAAATGCGGCCATGTAGATGGATGCTTAGAAATGTACCTGATGCTGCATTCTGGAAGACTGGACTCTGGATGGACTCTGTGTGCATTGTCAAGATGAGACCGGAAGCCGATGAAACACACGTACGTCCTCCTTTGCACTGACGCAATAATGTCGCAAAGCTGCCATGTGATTCACCTTGGCAAGTCAATGAAGAGCAAAGCACTCCTCTGTCTGATGCTTTTGTGTGGTATCATATTGGCACTTTTATATTTTGTTACTACCACTGGAGTGGATCTCTGCTGTTGGGTTTACCGTGCCCTGTTTAGGGGGCAGTTGGAGCTATTATATGGTTTCGTGCGTATTATATCAGAAATTGAAGAATAATAAGAAGCCAGCTTGTGAGACTGTATAGCTCTGCTCATATTAAAGCGCCTTGAGACTTATGGAAAATGCCTCAGGTGGCACATACCTGCACTCTGCTTGTATGTCGTTGACAGTCTCACAGTCTCACGTTCTAGGGCAGTTAATTGTGGATTTAATTGACTTGCAGCTAATTGAAACAACTCTAAACAATGGGCATGGTCAGTATATATAGTACATATTTTTTGTTGCAGGTTTTATATAGCGCGAACTCGACCCGAAGGTATTGGAGCGCTTTACACGAGCACCGTATTTACATTACACATTCAGGCACGGGGAGATTAAGGGGCATATCAACAACAACCGGCGATAATTATCGCTCAGCGCTATTAGCGTGAGGATAATTATCGCCGGCTAGCGTGAATTTTTATCGCTGAGATAGCGTGCTATTAGCAACGCTTATCTCAATAGCGATAAAAATGTACACGCTAACAGGCTAACGTGAGATTATCGCTGGAAACCCAGCGATAATCACACGTTACCTTGTTGATAGGGACAGGCAAACTTAGCCATGATATCCTCTTTCCATAGGATATCATGGCTAAGTCTGAAAATTAGCAGACGTAAAAAAGCAGCGTTAACCGCAGTTAGCGCTGCTTTTTTTGTCTCTAACAGGGTTAGCGACATTCTTGATAATAGGAGAAATGTCGCTTAGCGACATTTCTCCTATTATTTTACTCTGGAACGCCCCCTTTGCATCTCATTAGAGATGCAAGGGGAAGCGTAGAGTAAAAGGGTGCTAACATGCAAATTTGCGTGTTAGCACCCTGTTGTTGATAGGGCGCTAGTTTTATCTCTGCTTTTTTGGCTTTTAAAGCCAAAAAGGCAGAGATAAAGCCCTTGTTGATATGCCCCTAAGTGATTTGCCCAGAATCACGGAATGGGGACGCGACCCCGAGGCTCGAACCCTGGTTTCCAGCACCAAAGTCGGCAGTCTAGCCGGCGGACTACATCCTCTCTCCAGTATCACCTCACTTGTGCCTTAGAGTTGCCTCTTTGTGGGAACCGACGTGATATTATAGTGTCTGCTGGTGCGTCTATCGTCTAGGCGCTATTTAACAAAAGGCGAGCAGCCAGGCTCGTTTCTTCCCTTTGTCCCCCGCATGATTTATTGCCAGAGATGCTTTCTCCTCTGCATGACATCAATATTGTCATGGCCTGACACATATTGCAAAGCAGACAGGAATACTCGCATTCCTAATTCTGGAAACTAAAAACCTCATCAGTTGTGACTTTCAAAGAAACGGGCAAATCTAATGGCAGCTCTGTTTACCAGCCGCACGCGCGGAATATATTTCTTTATTTAAAATCTGATTCGCAGAATACATCATCGAGATGCCAGCTCGTGTTTTCCAACGTCTCCCAGGGGACTCCGGGAAGAAAGCATTTTGCAATGAATCAGTCACAGCACTCATACATATATACGCCGTAAGCTTGTTAGATTGGAGCTGGGAACTGTATGAATCAGGGCTGTCAGTGAAATCTGTGCCGGTGTCGAAATCCGAACAATAAAAACAAAAAAAACACTTAATGACGCCGTTAGAAAAGAGACAATTATTTATGGCGAGCTCTACACGGGCTGGCTTAGGTTGTGATAACGTGAAATGATCTACGTTTTTAGTGTAATAACAGATGAGCCCCGATGAAGGTGTTCTGAAAATATTATAGGATATTTCTGTTTCAATTATTGAGAGGCGCTGTTGCTGATGGGTAGACCTTGGCGCGCTCCGCTCACCGAGTTTAAACCGAAATAGAATATCGTGTCTGACTGGCAGAGAAGCTGGCTTCTAAGAATTAATATATTTCACTGACCCAGAAAGCGAGCTCACTTCACTACCCATGCTTCTTTGCTCACATCGGTATGCCATGCGTTTGTGATGTGAAGGAGACACAAACGAAATAATCACATTTTTATTCACGCAGATGCAACAAATGGGGAGGTCCCCAGATCATCCAGGAATGACTGACCTGGAACGTTTATAGCATCATGCAGCATAGTCCAGCATTCTAAAGTGGAATGTCCATCAAGCACAGGCCTGCTCACCCTTAAGTTACAACACAGCCCTCCCCTTATATAAGCACAAAACCCAAGCAAAAAGGGAAAGGAAGAGAAGAGGGTTAAGGGTTAGGAGGGAAGGGAAAACAGGGGTTACATAAGAAAGGACACTAAACTATTTATGCAAAACAGAATAAAACGGGGAGCCAGAAAGCCAGACTACTCTGAAGCACGGTAAGCACAAAAGCTCTGTAAAAGCGGTAAGGTTATCTAATTGTGACTACCAGACGTAGTCTTGGAATCTCACTGGTGCCCTTCTGAGCCTACTAGAACGTGATCCAAGATGTCCTCCTCCTCCAGAACCAACGCCTCTAGCATCCCACAATCACTGCTTCCCCCTTCCTTCAAACGCGCGCTGCCTTTACAGCGCTCCGCATCGTAATCAACATCAAACGGCTTCGAACCTCATCTTCCACCGTTCTCTTGCCATCTGCCACTTGCTCCCTTCTGTTCAGATACAATGCAACCATCCTCCTGTTCCATCTCTGTCTATTCCCCAGTTCCAGCCAATCTTCACTAACTCTTTCCTACTTAAAAGGCCCCGTAAACTTGGAAAAAACCACTTTCACCAGTCCATACTTTACTTTCACCCAATTTCCAACATCAAGATTAGCTCTGTCCCTCATACTTCCTCATACTTGCTCACACTTTCTCTCTTTCCACATGTACCCTTGTCCTTTGTACCAAAACCAAACCCTTGGGTGGTAACTTCTTTGAGCCACTGCAACACCAATCTCATAGCAGGAATACTTCCTCTCATGAGCTCAAAAGGTGAGAGACCAGTGGCACCATTCCTAGATGTGCGGTAGACCCACACAGAATCTTCCAGGGCGTTGTCTAGATCCAACCTGCTCTTGTTTGCAGCACTGCCACAACCCCATGTGCACTAGCATCTACTGTCACAGTGGGTCTTATTCTCACATCAAAAGGGGTCAAGATATTTGCAGTGCATTTCTCTTTCTTGATATTGTTGGTGGCTGTGTCTCATCTTTCAGACTACTCAAAATGTGCTCCCTTCCTCAGTAGCTCCCTTAATGTCTCACTCTTCTCAGCAGAATTATGTACAAATTTCGCATAATATTCTATCAGCCTCATGAACAATCTAACTCTTTGGTGACATGTGGAGCTAGTGTATCCCTGATTGCCTTAAACAAATCAGATTTTAGCCATATCCTTTCCACACTGAATGTGTATCCCAGATACTTCACTTCAATCTTTAGAAACTTGCACTTTCTTCTTTAGGGTTGAACCCACCATACCGCAATGATCCAACATATTCTTCAAAGTAAGATTATGCTGCGCCAAGGTTTTGCCCCAAAATAATGTTATCTTTGAAAAATAACACATTCTTTTGATCTCCAATGAGTTAGCTAATCTTTTTTTTGAAGGACCCATGCCTTGTAGACAAGACCAAAGGGTAGGCGGATAAACTGGAATTCACCCTCGGGTATATTGAAGGTTGTTAGGGATTTCAAATCTGGGTGAAGCTTGATTTGTTGGTATGTGCCTCTCAAATTTAACTTTGAGAAGTACCTACCACCATTTAATCTATGTTGGGCACCTGGAAACTGTCTATTACAATGCTCCAATTTAAAATTCTATCTTCGACATAAACCCTTAAATTCCTATCTACCTTTGTAGTGCTAACAAATAGAGACACCCACTGTATTGCCTCGATCACCCCTTCAGCCACTATCTCTCCTAGCCTCCTTCTGACATCTTCCCTTGCTATGGCTGGTACTCGTCTGACTTTGTGTCTCGGTATTTGTGTCACTCTCGCAGTCAAATTGATCTAATAGACATACCCCTTTAACAAACCTAGCTCATCACAAAATACCAATGCTGCATTCCTCACAATTTCCTTAACATTTTTTCGTGCACCACAATCACTTGTTCAACTCCCTTGGATTGATAATAATTTGCATGTCGAACTGTTGTACCCAACTAATAATAGGAATGCCTCCCCTCATGTACATTGACCCCTAAACATAATATCAGCCCACATGCCCCCCAGGACATCTATGTTGCTGCCCTGATATCTCTTGGTATTGATGTTTTTTGACTTAACATTTTCCCAAAACGGTAGCAACTTTTCCACGGGAATGATGGTGTTTAGAGCACCTGCTTCTCCCATCTGTCGTACAACCTTCCCATCTACTCCGAACTCTGCCTACACTTTCTGATTAACCACCTCTTTCCCCTTCAAGCAGCAGTACTGGCTTAATTTTTGTGTATTTAACTCTATGCTCCAACTGATCGTTGTTAAGCAAGAGCCCTGATCAGTTAAAAAAAACAATTGACTTTGCTTTGCCATCTGATATTAGATGGACTTAAAACTTTCCAAATTCTGAGTTTTCTTTTTAAAAGCACAGGCAAAGGTTTTATTGAAACGACTTTAGCCTATTTTACTGAGCTTTTCTTGCCCACAAAATCAATTTTCCATCAGCAACTCAAGCCCTCTCCCCAGTTACTAGCCCTATCTCTACTTTTCTCCTGTGCGCTGAATTGTCCATTTTTCTCATATAACAGCTAGATTCCCCTGCAATCTTTGCGAGCTGTCGAGTCCTTCGGGGTGGGGTTCCTGGCAGCCCACTGTTGTTCCTGTATTTTCCTGCTAGACCACTGTACAGTCAGTTGATCCTTTACAAATCAGTAAGGTACATCCGGGAGGGCATCTTGGCTCTGAATAGCAGATGTGCATTGTAACCCAACTCAATGGTACTCACTTTATAAACTGTGGAGTGATGGAAGGCTGAGTGAATCTGCTAGGTTTTAAACCTGTGACCATGACGTTAAACACAGAACCTTGGGCGCAGAGCTTATTTTGCAAAGTAATACATGCCAGTTCCCAACGATGTCTCAGAAACCTGCATCCGGCACTGCTGAATGAGGGGTGTTGCTGAGTATCAAAGCTGTATAGTCTTGGCTCCACTTCATGCTCTATCTTAAACAGCTCAATCATTTAAGGCAAGCTTCCCACGGAGTGGAAAGCCACCCAGATTATGCCCATCAGGAAAAACACCAAACTGCCCCCTGACGTGATTTCTAACTACCGACCCATCTCACTACTCCCTCTCTATAGCAAATTGTTGGAAAAACACATTAATACATCTATACATATTTATTGAATCCTCTGATTGCCTTGATCATTCACAGTCAGGATTCCGTCCCAGGTATAGCACGGAATCAGCCTTGGCCAATGTCATAGATGACATCCGAATGCATACGGACGCTGGCCGAGCAGTAATCCTCATACTGCTCGACCTGTCCGCAGCATTCGACACCATCTCACACCAGATTCTGCTGGAAAGATTATGAACCATAGGCATTCAGGATACTGCACTAAACTGGCTGATGGACTTTCGTAAGGGGAGAACCCAAACGGTAAACCTTGGTCCCTTTAAATCTAGGACCACTATGATATCCAAGGGCGTACCTCAGGGCTCCTGCCTCAGCCCCTTACTATTCAACGTAAATGTCGCCCCACTTGCAGCACTCCTAAGAAACATCGGGTTTACCCCCATTCCCCACGCGGATGACACTCAACTTCTCCTTTCCTTCGACAAAAACACCCCTAATACCGAAAGCATTTTCGCAGAGGGCATGAAAACTTTAACATCATGGATGAGTAACAACTTCCTGCAGTTAAACGCAGAAAAAAGAGAAATAATGCTATTCAAAGACGCAGTAACTAGCTGGTCACCCAGCTGGTGGCCAGAGGAACTGGCCCCTGCACCATCCCCAAAGTCAGTGGTTAAGATCCTGGGGGTCCTAATAGAAAGTAAACTCAACCTAGATGAGCATATAATCGCAACCAAGCGGGCATGCTTCCATGCACTCAGCCTGCTCCGCAAAGTCTTTCACTTCCTCCCCTCTTCCACACGTAAAACCCTGGTACACGCTCTGGTACTCAGTCGACTAGATTTTAGCAATGCCCTGCTGATCTCTGCCACGGAAACCTCCCTGAGCAGTCTACAAGTGGTCCAGAACACAGCAACCCGCCTAGTAACCAGTGCACCTCACCGTACTCCCTCACTCCCCCTTCTCCACAAACTACACTGGTTACCTATACGTAAAAGAATTCAACTCAAAATTTGCTGTATGGTGTTCAAAGGCATAAACCAGATGGGACCAACATATCTGGCAGACAAACTGGTCAGACACACACCCTCGTGCACCCTTTGCTCAAAAGGGAAGGGTCTTCTCACCGTCCCACGCATAAAACAAACCAGACTAGGAGGCAAAGCGTTCGCCTACCTAGCCCCTCAATTCTGGAACCAACTACCGTTGGACATCCGCCAATGCACGAACTACTTGACCTTTAGGAAAAAACTCCAAACATCACTTTTCTAGTTCCTAGTCACTACCTCTACACGTCCACAGCGCGGAGATACCCCAACCGGGGTGATTCAAGCGCTCTATAAATGACATAAATAGATTAAATAAATAAATAAATCCATCTCCATACACTTCTTGTCCCTTTATCTCATTTTTAGGTCTCACCTGACCCAGAGCTTGCGCTGGTCTTGCGAGACTTTAAGTAAGGGCTTCAAAAAATGCTACCGCCGGCTACAGCTTGCAGTGCATGTCCGCGGGCGCGCGCTTGAGCAGAGGCGCCATATGGTGTGATTATTGCTGCGCGCGCACCACTCGCGGGCTTCCCCCGCGATCACTTTCGCTTTGGCCCCGCGGCTAATGCTTGTTGTATAACTGCTTTCAGATAAGAGCCTTTTGAGGAACTTGAATCAATGTATAGATATTCTTTTGAGAGTTCTGGAGAATTCATTTTGGGGGGAAAGTCAAGCCTGTTGTCAAGTTTTAAAACTATATTGTTACAGTTGTTTTCCAGTAACTATTACAAAGGAGCTAGAATGGCCCAGAATACGAGGGCTTCCCTGGTAATTGAGTTAGAGACATCAATAGAATAGGCAAATACACATCGCCCCGGGCGGGCACGAGGCGCAGGTTCGCATGTGATTTGTCTCTTACACTTTAGCAGGGTCTCGGCAGACATGCTTTAAGTAGTAAGCAAACAGCCCCGCCCGCCCCCTCCATCTCACACACAAACACTCCCTGACATCCATTAGCAGAAGAACTTACCATTTCGACACTAGGCGGTTGGCATGGGGAGAGGTGCGGAGAAGGCAACCTGGCCATCAAAACTCACTGTAACTATATATAAATAGAGTTTGAGGCTACAGTATTGGCCATTGTTTTTATTTGCAGTACTCCATGCGCGCTTTTACTTTGATAACGGTGGCTCGCCGTATTTAACTTGTTTTAATTCCTCACTCTGACCGACATCTGCTCATGTTTTAGTTTTCCATGCCGCTGGTCCTGCCCTCAAACCTTTCCGGACTCGGTCACTTCTTTACAGTCTCCCTGTTCTGCTGAAGTTCCTCGGACCCCACGCCCTCTGCCAAGAGCTTTATTTTCCTTTCCAGCTTTGCGGAAGGGCATGTCCAGGCTGCAGGCGGTTTCGTAGTCCGGGTAGGGATTCTTCAAGGAACACACTTCCATCTCAAACTTGCCCGACACAGCTTCACAGCTTGCATACATCTTCCAGACATATTTTCCCACAAAGCAAATCACTGCACACCCTTATGACTTCCAACACCAGCCAATCTAATCAATTTTAACACAAAATGGCACTAAAAATATTACGATGCGAACCGATTGCTTGTTATTGTATGAACAGCAGTGGGATGCCCCTCCTGGTGATTAATCTGCTGCCTTCCCCCCTTGTATTTCCTTTTCTATTTTTTTTGGGGGGGTGCAGATTTCTATAGCTCGAACTTGAAGGTATTGGCACACTTTACATGAGCACCAGTTATGTTACCCAAGGACACGTTCATTTCTGTTAGGCATGGGCAGATTATGTGATTTGGCAGAATCACCAGATGCTGAGCCGACATGGAGGCTGGAACCTGGTTCCCAGCTTCAAAGTCAGCAGCTCTGGCTAAGCGACCTTATGTAACTTGAAACTGTTGTTACCCCATACGTTCTCCTTATTCACCATTTGTAATGGTTGTCACCTTCTGTGTACTGTATAGCGCTTCGATTCCCATGGGTCATGTACGCACATAATAAAACTTTAAAAAAAATACAAAGTAAGGGAGGATACAACATTACAGATAGGGATTCTAGAGCTGTGCAGAGCATGTGGACAGTCGGGGTACTTGATTTAGAAAGGCAGAACGGCACTGAAACAGAGACGTCACTAGGTGCTGACAGGGATATATAGATAGTCGTACTCGGCCAGCAAAGTAAAAAGCTTATTTTGATTGCCCCCGGTCAAATGGGGCCGAGCGTGCTTAAGTGCATACATGGGGGCATAGGCTTTAGCACTCTTGGGGCACAGCCCCAGTCGCTAGTTTGCCGATGTCTGATGTGCTACTGACCTCTCCACAGCCTTGCCTACCTAACGGAGTACATGCATGTGTATAAATATATATACACACAGTCTTCCTGACATCTGTCTGTCTGTCCTTGCCGTCAAGCCCCCAGTCCCCAGCAGCCTTTTGCTGCCATACTCCAGTTACATGAATGGCTCCCGCCCCTCAACCGCCGTTCAGTAGCTCGGACGCTTGGCAGGCATCCCATTTTAAAGGGACGGTGCAGTGAGCCTTACTCTTCTTCTGTACCATTCGCCTTTCAATTCCAGAGGCCAGAAGTGACTGAATCGGGCACCAGCCCTACCGTCATCTTTATTGCACCTCTCTGATAGCTGTCTGTCTATGCGCCATACCTGCAGTTTTTTAAAATTGATTCTTTCCCAAACTCGTCGACTTCTTAAACGCAAGTTACTTATTTCTAGCCCTACTTTGCTTTCATTGGCTAGCTGGACTACATGGGAATGTTTCATAATTTCAATTTGAGAAAATGCCTTTGCCTACAAATAGAGATATATGGATTAATGGTACCACAAATATATTTATCGATCTGCGACTCAAGGGTTACATCGAGACACACCACATACATCACAATCTGTCTTGCAGTATTAGACATAAATGCTAAAAAAATACTTATGATGTACTCATGTCCAAAATGTTGAACACTTTATTTTGTACAAATATTCTAGACCACGTTACTAAGCTGATGTTATTTAAAGCGACAAAATCTGCTTTAGTGTTGTGTTGTGTAGCCTGATTGTTAATGATATACTAATTGCCTGCTGCACTTTCTGTGTGTGTGCGCAGCAGTAGAGGACTACTGCACCCCGGTTCCATCCCATAAAAGAAAACATGCGCTTTTTAACATAACACAACATTATGCTGCTGCGCATGGTGGTGATGCAAAACCCATTTGTACTCAAGAAGCCAAGGCACATACATAGTTACACTGCCTATTGGATATTATTACATAATTACACTTAAAGCCACATAATTACACTCCACATATATCCACTTGGCTCCAAAATACAACAACACTCAACAAAATTCAAATCAGCAACGTGCCCCATATTTACACTCCACATAATTCCACACCATGCCACATAGTTCAACATAATGCCACACCACACAATTTAATGCCACACAATTCCATACCACATAGCATAATTACACTTCACTCCATAGCACATAATCACACCGCACATAAATCTACTCCATGGCACACAGCAACACTCTACATAAACACACTCCTCACTGTGCCACATAATTCCGCTCAACATAATTTAACTCAGTCCCACACAATTCCATGCAACACAATTCAACTCCACACAATTCAAATCCACAGCACACAATTCTACTCCACAACACAATTCTGCTACACACCACATACATCTATCCACACCACAGAATTCCACACCATGCCACATAATTCAATACCACGTCACAGAATTCCACTCAATACATGACAATTCACAATGCATAATACCACATCAGTCCACTCCAGTTAACACCACATAATTAATGTTCACATAATTTCATTGCACAAGCATATCCTCAACCAACATTTCTCACATAGGTTCACTTCAGGTCTTACAGCACAGTTTCTTTACCATAACTTTTCAAAAAGTCCAAACACACACTCTCCTCGACTTCCTTCGGTGTGAACACAAACACAGCCTCTTTGTGTGTCTATAATCTTCTCTCCCATTCATTCCCTCTAACACACTCTTTCTCTTACTATATCTAGTCTTCATTCACCATTTCATACACAAACTACCTATCCCTCACAATCTTGCTTGCTATCTATTTTCTACAGCTCCCACCTCTATCTATTCACCATACCACATAATCCCACTACATAATATACACCACACAATTCCACCTCACACTATTTAACAACTAACAATTCCAATCCAAACCACATAATTCCACTACAAACAACATACATCCACTCCACTACAACAACAAAAAAATAAGCAAAAAACAATATCATTTACAATGCCAATAGCTCAAACTCTTGCAAATGCGAGACCTATAACCAGCTCAAATTAAGCACAGTTTGGATGTTTTAGTCTGCTGAGACACCAGCCTTGGCCCCACAGTTTTCTTGGGTTTGGGTCAGCTTCGAATTGAAAATGCAGGCAAATGGGCACCCGGTGACGGTGCGGTGCCTGATGCCAGCTCTGGACTGGTATTTTTGGCTTGCTTTGGTGTGGGTCTGTCTGGGTGCTGTGGCCTCTCTTTCTTACAGGGTTGGCTTGGAAGTTCCACTTCTTGCACAGAAGTTAGGCAGTGGATGGGAGGCCTGAGAGGACAGCTACACTGGAGATGGGAGCTGAGTCTGGGGGACAAGGGACCCCTTTGGGGACATAGGAAACAGACTGTTACTGGTGTATCCTTCCTCTTCCTGGCTGGCACATTGCTTGGGGCAGCCTAGCGGACCCTGATGTGTGAAAATTGACACCACGGGGGAAGGGGGGTTGTGACCTGAGCGGCCTCAGTGAAGGCCAGCAGCCAAGGGCAGGTGGGAATGTGTCACCTCCCTGGGCACTGCCTTGGGGTACAAAGGGCCTCTCACACCTATTGGCCCAGGTGTCACTACCCCTGCTGCACTATGGATAGAAAAACCCCTGCCTTCTGATGCGCAGTGAGAACAAATAGGTAGGTGTTCTCAGATTGCTCCTGCCTGAGATGAGACCTTCATTAATCACAGCAGGGAGCAGTGGGTGGTAGGGGTGGGCTCAGAGCTCAGGGGTCATTCAGACAATGGCTTCTGTCGCTGAGGTCTGCCTCCGGGGGCACTGTTAGTCCATGTTCACCAGACCAGCAGGGAGGCTAATTTACTGGATCTACCACAAAAGTGGGAAACAAAGGCCGAGGTTGGAGGGGAACGAGAAACATTCACCTGGCTCTGCTGCTTTCAGATAATGACTAGAGGCTTAGCAACGTTCATGGGATCTTGTCTCCCATCCCGTGTTTCCATGTCATTTCTTCATGCAATTTGTATATCGTCAAATTGGGTAACAGTAACATTTGTTATTTTAAGTGCTTGGAAAAGACAACTTTGTTAGCAAGCGCTATATAAAACAGGCTTTTATTTTTGTTATTCTGAACAGTAGGTTTCATTGTGGTTCACATGTATTTAACCAATTAGTCAAAAGTACTATGTAGCATGGTTTGTGACTATAAAGACAAAGCCTGCAAGAAAAATGGCATATCAGGTCACCGTGGGTTCATCTGGTTCATCCTATAGTAATTGTAGGAGAGGAAAAGGGCAAACACGAAGCGAAAGAGAGAAATGGACAGAGAGGCCAAGCATTGAATGGGCATGCTGTTCGAACACAGTTTTATTAAAAAAGATGCCCATTTCATCTCTAAGAGGCAGGTCCATCCTCACAGGGTCCCAGACTTAAAGATGCAAGAGGGCAGAAATCTGCTGCCTGAAACCCAAAATGTAATACTTGGGGGAAGAGTATAAGTAAGACTTCTTCCACTGCATGTCTGGTATCCACTGGGAATAAACAAGGCATGGTCCCCTTCCAATTGGGCAAATACTCAACTGAGTTACTGCACCCAAGCCTGCAGTACTGTCCCCTCCCCCCCTCCACTGCTGATTTGTGACTTTTTGGCTGTATGTAATCCCTGTCCTCCATTCTCTCCCTCCAACAAGACCACAGTCAGCAATTTGGAGGCGGTATTTTGCATGTACAACAGTGTGTTTAACACGGTTTGCGATTCCCAATGGGGTCGCAAATTCTGAGGCTCAAAAACAATAATGAGCCTCTCGCAATTGGCGAGCCCATTGGGAAGGGCAGGCCCTCCCAGATATGGTGGCCTGCTGGGCCAAAACATTAATCCATGGCTCTGTGGTCGCTATCAGGAAGGGATCGCCCCTTCTTAATAGCGAGTCGCAATACGCTACTTTGCGAGTCGCAAATTATTTGTGACTCGCAAAAAAGTGTAAGTTCATGGCCCAGACTAATCTTGCATGCGCAAACAGGTCGCAAACCCATTTGCGCATGCAATTTTACGTCGTCCATCTGGCCCCTAATGTTTTAGTATGTGCAAAAGTGGTATTAAGCTTTAGTTGTATGTGACAACCAGTTTGCTGCTGCACATATCTCTTCCATGTTTGAATGTAAAGAATGGAAATAAAAGGTACTGCCTGTGCCATACTTTATGAGTCTAGTGATGCCCACAGTGGCAGTTTTAGTCATGAACATGCTATCAGTTTAAAAGTGGGCAGCCGCTGTACCCTGCTGAGCTGCTGGTTGTATTCCAGTCAGAACTTAATTTGAGACAGTGATTTTTGGTGCTCTGCACCAGCACTTAATTGTCAACTTTGGCACTTATTACAGTCTGCCACATGGTGGCGATGTATTTTTAATTTAGAGATGACCACCACAACAGTTTTTATTAATTCAATATAAATTAGAAATAACTATTATCTGCCGCCCAAGCTATTCTTATAGCTTGAGGGGCCTTAAATAGTCTGAACTGTCACAGGTGTGTGGAGGTTAGTAGTTGTGTTGGTACTGTCATTGGCAGCTTTGGCAGGGGCAGTAGGTGGTGCAAGCTACAGTGGCCCCGGATGAGGGCCCTGGCACTTATATTTTTACAAATCAAGCACTGTTTCCAGTCTGCCCACTACTCCCCCCATCCCCTGATCTAGTGACCACAGTTGTACCTGGACAGAGATACCAGTGGGCAGAATGCCCTGCTGTAGCAGAGGAAAGTAAATAATAAATTGAGATATGACTTGATCTTGTGAGAATGAGAGCACTGTGAAGGACTGCACTCTCCTGGCAGCCACAACAACATTTCCGCCAAGGCACCCCCAATGGTGGGATGGAGAACTGGAAAGCAGAGAATACTTGAAAAAAGTAAAGTAAAGCAGGCTTTCTGCTGTCGCTTTTGCTTGAGATGGAGAGATACTTGCGACACAGCTCTCTCCCTCCCTCTCGTGAACCCTCCTTGGGCTCCTCTTCATTCTCTGAATAAGAAAAATGGCTTCCATTGATTTGAACTGGATCACCTGGCTTGAAAACCTTCCTCCCCTTCTCTACAAAATCTTTTGTTCTCTATTATTTATAATGGGATCAGCTGCTATAGCCCTTACGAACCATTCTCACCCTCGCCCTCCTTGGAGACTCAAATCGTTGAGAGGTATATCTTCCCAATTCAACTCTGTACGTCCACACCCTGCTGTCAGTTTTTGGTCTGAAATGATGAGGGCCGCACCCCCTTTATCAGCTGGCCAATGAGTCCTGCTGCTGCTCAGGACCTGCAGTGTTTCAAGTCTGGATCAATATTACTGGCCCTACCAGATTTAAACGTTTAAATTACCACTCATTTTCCGTAAAGTTAGTCCCCTGATCTTAATCAAGCAACGATTAGCAAAAGAGCTCAATTCGTGAATGTGAGCTACTTTTTTTGGGTTGTCCTGGATTATTTTAGATCCCAATCGGACCCAGCATTGGTCACCTTTAAGGCCTGGTCTCCAGGATTCAACGGCAGACCATAGCCTGATCTCTGCTTGAGTGGGCTTACCAATAGTGTGGGTGGAGTTAATCTTATGTGTATATATTAGGTTGCCATTGTGCTGTAATTGTTCGTGTGGGTAGACCGAAATCTTGATTAAGGTTTGAACCAAATGTTTTACTCAAAACTTCAAAATTGTGAAAGACAAGTCAGCAGAGTAGACCCTTTTTGAACATAGAATGCTCAAATGGGCCAATACGCTTTATTATCTGTGCCTAAAGCATTATTAAAAAATAAACACAGAGGGGCATACTTATAAGAGGAGTTGGTTTGCTCTTGAACCACGCAATGTGGTGCAAGTGTGATGCAAGTCCAATATGCGATTTATGAAGCCACGCAAGGCCATCTTGTGTGGCTTCATAAATCTGGAGTGATGCAACACTGTGCAAATCGCTGTGCTGCGTTATTCTACCCAGAGAAGGCGTTCCATGGGCGTTGTGTGGGTGTTTCCACGTAGCTCCCATGTTTTTGATGCATCCCTAGATTTTGCAAAAGTGGGACCTGGGAATGTACCCAAAAAATAAGAGTCCCCAGGGGAGGTGTAACGAGGAGAAATATCGATATATCTCCTTGTTACTTCGTCTTTCTATGCAGCATAATGCAGCACACATAGAAAGACGAGTATGCCTCTCAGGATTGTTTCTGTGCATGATAGTGTTCCTTCCAACACATAAACACTCCTGCATTCAACACAAGCACCATTGCACCATGGGGCAAGTGTGCCTGCATTGGCGCTTGGCAGCCAAAACAACGCCAGTGCAGGGACATGTGAAGGCTACTGGAACTCATCTGCAGGTTACTATAGCTCATGTGAAGGCTACTGGTACTCATCTACAGGTTACTATAGCTCATGTGAAAGCTACTGGTACTCATCTACAGGTTACTATAGCTCATGTGAAGGCTACTGGTACTCATCTACAGGTTACTATAGCTCATGTGAAGGCTACTGGAACTCATCTACAGGTTACTATAGCTCATGTGAAGGCTACTGGAACTCATCTACAGGTTACTTTGGCACGAGTGAAGGCTACTGGAACTCATCTACAGGTTACTATAGCTCATGTGAAGGCTACTGGAATTCATCTACAGGTTACTATAGCTCATGTGAAGGCTACTGGAACTCATCTACAGGATACTTTGGCACGGGTGAAGGCTATGGGAGCTCATCTGCAGGGCAGTGGTGCTCATCTGCAGGATAGTGGAGCTCATCTGCAGGATAGTGGAGCTCATCTGCAGGGCAGTGGAGCTCATCTGCAGGATAGTGGAGCTCATCTGCAGGTTACTTGAATTCATCTGCAGGATATTGGAAGTCACCTGAAGAGCATTGGCGCTCATCCGCAGGATATTGGAGCACATCTACAGGACACTGGAACTCATCTATAAGCTACTGGAGCCCAGGTTAAGGTTATTGGATCTCATTCGACGACTACAGGAGCTCATCTACTGTCCACTGGAGCTCATGTGAAGACTACTAGAGTTCATCTGCAGACTGATGGCGCTCACAAGACTATTAGAGCTTATCTGCAGGATACTGGCGCTTGTCTACAGGTTACTGGGCCACACTTGAAGGCCATTGGAGCTCGTCTGTAGGATTCTGGAGCTCATCTACAGGTTACTGTGGATCACCTACAAGCTATTAAAGGACATCTACAAACTGACGGAGCTTTTCTGCAGGCTACTAAAGTTCACCGGATGGCTAGGAGCGACTTTACATAATAATGAGGTAAATGGTCAGTTTATTTGAGCTCTTCTGCTGGCTTTTGGAGCTCATTGGGAGGCCACGTGAGCTCTTCTACGGGTTATTGGAATTTATATGAGAACAATTATAGACTACCCAAAGGTTATTGGAGTTCATAGGCCAAGCATGGCATTGGTGCTTACCTGAGGGTTAATAGCGAATAGCTGTAGGCCATTGGAGCTTCTTAGCAGAGTACATGCTAAATCATACTCTCTAAACATCTCCGGAGTTCACCTATTTCCATACATTCATCTGTAGTGCCTGTGTTTACTTTCAGACACCATGTCAGTTTCTTGGAACAACCTGGTTGCTGTTTGGACCCAGCAGCGCTGACCAAGGTGCTACAAAGGATGTGCAAATGCTCTCGGTTAAAAAGCCGGTTGTAATCAGTTTCTGGACTGTAGGCCAAGGGGGTAATTGTGCTTTAGGGCCGCCTGGAGGGCTGAGTGAATTTAGTGTAACAAACAGGAGTCCTGTGGTCTCGACTGCTGGAGCCACTGACCAAAGTTAATTGTGTGCCCTGTCCATGAGGTTAGACTGGAAAAATCTAGAACACAGATCATTCTGCAGAAAACCAATACTTTTTTTTTGTCAACGGTTTGAATTATTACGTGGCATATGCACTATTTCGATGTGGTTTTGCAGCACAGACTCTTATGTGAATGTGTGTGTTTTTAACGACTCCGAGGGCTCGTGAGCGGTCTGTCGTCAGTGTTTACATATTCACGAGACACTCCTTCAGTGAGAAAGGTGCCAGGTCCCAGCTTAGTGGGAAGCTTGCCTTTTTGTCATCGTTCATGATTTTATCTAATGAGATAAAGCTTCTGCAAACAATTAGAGCCGCGGTTGCCTCAATGAGTGTTGTTTTGGTGCCTTTGGCACAGCGGTCTTTGTGTAGCGCCTTTGTTGGTTACTCGTGGCTCGCTCTGCCGCCGGCCCGCGCCCACCTACCGCCTCGCGCAGGAGGAGGGCTATCACCTTCTGCCTGTTTCCCCACCTGCCTCACTTAGCGACTGCGGTGACGGCGCAGGAGCCGCGGCGGGATTTGTGCAACGCGCGAGAGTCGATAAGATGGGGCCGGGCTGGAGTGGATGAAGTGTCTTCCAGGAGAGCTTCTGCCAGGGTGAAGGGCCTTTGTCTGTTCACAAAAGCCTTCAAAATGACTGCAAATTGGCAGTTTTAGAAACAGTACTTGCCTGCTCCTCTCCGAAATGCTTTTCCTGGTACCTACTTACATGAATGCCCTGAAGGTCGAGAGGTTCTGAAAACACGAGTATCAAAGCTCCTCCGGCTGTGGGTGGGGAAGCTGGCGACGGGCTGGAGTTGGAGTAGTGGAGAGGGGGGAGAGGGTGGTTAGCAGGGCGACCTGCAGGAGTAAAAATGTACACTGGCGCGCAGTGACTGGGAAGTCACTCTCCTTTCCGAAAGAGACAAGCCGGCGAGGACCTATCCCTGGGGTTGGAAGATGTTCTCTGATGATGTCACAGGGTTCTACGTCAAAATATCATCGACCAAGGTATCGAACAACAGAATTATAATTTCCAAAATAAAGTTTACCAAAATATTGTATCGTTGGGTATAGATTTTTCTCTAATTAACTCCAATTGGTCCATTATTGTAAACAATATTAAGGTCATGCTTTTTTTGTCAGGAGGTAGTTAGTTCACAATATTCTGGCACCACACCTGCCAATGACACCCTTGTCAAGGTTTGGTATGTTGTCTTGCTTCTGCTTCAAAGTTTCAGGGAAGTTAATTCTGCTTTCATACTTGTGCGAGTTTTTCAGTAATTACACTAATAATGTATATTAATTCCATTGAGGTTAATTGTATGCAAATGTATCTTATCTCTAAATCATACAAATCTGGCAATAAGCAACAATTGCAAACCAAGGTTGGACACCCGTGCTATTGGCAACCTGAAGGCGGGCACTTTAGCATGCCGCATGGGGTTTCCAGGGGTAAATGTTATAAGCCTTCTTACAGTTTTTGAAACAGGAATGTTCAAGAACATTTCAGTGAACAATCAATGTACCTATAGGCGGAAGCTATGGC
This sequence comes from Triturus cristatus, assembly GCF_964204655.1. Lineage (NCBI taxonomy): Eukaryota > Metazoa > Chordata > Amphibia > Caudata > Salamandridae > Triturus > Triturus cristatus. The sequence continues at coordinate 963,708,944 of NC_140584.1, read as the reverse complement.
GCTGCAACAGCAGTATGCCATTCCCAAATGCGACTCGTCATGTATCAAAAACGAAGGGATTGCGGTCCGAACTTTCGAGTAGGGAAAATCATGATATTCTAAATCACAGCTAAAATATCCAGGACCCCTATATCAAACATGTAGGTGTGTAGGGAAGCATATATTTACTATCCTTAACTCCATATCTACATATCTGGAAGATAGATTGATTGTCAATGTGACAATAAATTCACACACATGTTAATTTAGAGTTGAAAACCAATTCCTACATACCTGTCAGTATTTTTGTCCTCAATATTTTGGCTTTGATATGAAGCAATAATTATATTTTCTAATTAATATTCAGGACCATCACCAAACAAATCCATATTTGAAAATATTCAAACTCTTGTTACGAAATATATGCGGGGACAACCCATGTGCAGTGATTACACTGCAGGATGCGGTATTTTACGGTTGCAGTATTAGCATTCCATGTTGTGTTTTGGGCTCTGAGTAGGTGGTGTGTTAAAGTTTACAAGGGTCACACACACTGAGTGAGATGGGCCTACACATATCCTCTTACTCCCCCTTGGATTATATGAGTATTAAGGACGATGCTTGGTAACATAAAATAACTGCCACTTAATGCATTGGGTACCAGAGTATAAGGCTCTAATGAGTGTTATGCGGTGGCAATATTGGCCATGTGATATCAATAACTAGCATTTGATAGGGTACCCCAGTATATTATGGTTGTGATGGCATATGAAGGAGTAGCTAGGCATATGACAGCATTGGCTGGCATGTGGTGGCATTCTCTGATCACACAGTGCTAACAACTGGTATATCATGAGTGAACAGGCATATTATAGCAATAACTAGCATATGGTATGGCTATGTGTTCCACAGTGTGGGTGATTTGTATAATGAGGGGTGGGGCCCTCATACCTATAGAAGAGCTTGTCGCAGAGGTTGATCTCCCTCCGGGGCAGTTTCTATTGTACAGTCCATGGGGATACAATGGGGGTACATGCAGCAGTGCACCTCACAATCCAGTACCTACACTTAAAGGGTTGGGCCATCGCATGATACGATGGATGACTAACTTCCTGCATACTCATGCAGCTATTCCCCTTACTGCACAGCACCTGCACTGGGATACCGACTTGGGCTGCCCTTTTACCGACAGAGAGTGGCAGGAAATATTGGCTTACACTATCTTGTATCTTGCAATGCCCACTTCAAATGAATACAATTTTATATACTACACAGAGCTTATTTAAACCCCCACAAAAATCGATCGATCCTTTCATCGCACGATCCTTTCACTGCCCCCAGTGCCTCACCCCGGATGCACATTTTGGGCATGTCCGTTGCGTACCTTAGTGACAGGATGTAACTGCACCAGTGGTCGAAGTGGTGGAATAAAAGTAGGGGAACTGTGGGCGGAGAATCAGAGTGTGGGATTAACCCGTGGATTGGGTCAGTGGGCGGAGTCAGAGGTGTGGCAGAAAGAGCAAAATATCCCCATTTTTAGTATTTGTTTCCCATTTCACTAACCGGTTTCAGCTTATTACCTTATTTAATTTAACCAATGGATACACATGTTTATTTAAGGTTTAATATGAGTAAATTTACATTAAAATACATTCATAAAGTGGGATACATTCCCAATCACAGAATGTCCTAAATATCCTTAAAAGTGGAATCGCAAGCCATTTGTTTCCCAGCCATGGAGTTTCTGTCATCAGCACTTCTCCTCCCTTTTTCCACAAAAGCAGTTCAAATGTGAATGGCAAAATATCCTACTTTGCAAACGTTTTCCACATAATTATGGCTCTGCCATATTTGCAAACTTGGGGTTTAGAGGAGCAGTCACTGCTAATAACTGAATTTTTGGCCTTGTGCTTTCCTACAAAATAAACTAAGGGTGCTGCACTGCTGCGATGTGTTGACTGCACAAGCACCAATTATTTGTGTCCAAACAGGATGAAATCCTGAATGCAGTGCGCACTGTGCCTATCGTAGAACAAACTGTTCTAAATAATATATGGATTTAACCACTGTTTATAAACATACCCTCTATAGGCAAAACATAATAACAATTTTCTCCTTTTATGAATTATTTTTCATTGTTATTTTCTGTATCACGTAACACGTAACATATAATTGTTTTTACAATGAACATAATCACATAATGCAAAAATCAAATCAATTAATTTTCATTTGTTAAAGCACAAACAAATTGTATCCTGAAAAAGTTTAAGAAACATGACATTTGGCATTCAATATAATTGTTGATGAAAAGGCCCAATGCATTTCGGGACTCCTAGGTCCCTTCTTCAGGGGCAGGATCGGAAAATGAAGAATAATATTTACACTCATGTAAATAGATTTGGTGTTGAGTTGCTAGTAATGGAGAGACCCTTTGTCCAGCAACCGAAAAGGTGCCACGTTTGTTGAATAATGTGAAAATTAGTTGGATGATGTGAGAATTAAGGAGGCCATTGTGACTGATAAAGTCAAAAATCAATCAAATCAAATCAAGCTTTATTCGATTAAAAAAATAATCATAAATGCGCATTTATAATTCATTACAGTCAAGGGCAAAAAACACATAGATCTGATAAATAAAAGAGGACTAACCTCAAAGTTATAAATGAATTTTTATAGTGCAATTTCCTACATAATAATAGTCTTCCTACATTTAAAAACAGACTTTAAAAACAATGTGGCTGATAAAGTTATAATCTCTTCCCCCAAAGATTGCATAACTAAAAAGGCTGGGCGACATTGTTTCATCCCTAGTGTTCTGAGGACCGGAAATATCTACCGTTTCCTCTGGTAGGTATAGAATTTACAGAAAAATAAGACGTGCATGGTAGATTGTACGGACACACCATCGCAAGGGCAATTAGACAGTTTTCTGGACCAATCGCTAATTGTAGGAAAACTGAATAGCCTATGCACAATAGACATCCTAAACCTTGTTAGTAAAAAGCTATCAAAATCAAGAAGTACATATGTTAAATACGGCTCTATCTTGAGAGTAGTAAGAATATTTTGGTTTGCCCGGACTGAGATTTTATGAATCTCTCTGTTTAGTCTTGTATTTTCAAGGTAATGCAGACAACTAAGTTTCAGTGCTTTCCTATTTAATTTGAGCAACCTACTGGGGTTATCAAAGTATTCTGGATGGCCCAATTTTCGTGAAAAATCTTTGATATGCATAAGCCATCCTATTTGTGAAGCCCCGTCTAACGTGCAGCAGTCTCTAATCACTTGGCGATTTAAGCTGGTCTGTTCTGTTGTCCAAATATGATGCCAGAGGAGAAATGGTTGAATGTCAATAACATCTTCTATATGTGGTAGTCCCAACTCCGTGTGACAATTAAAAATGAAGTGCTTGCAGGGAGAGCAAGCAGATGTCTAAGAAATCTGTTTTCAGACTTTTGTATAGAAGTCACGTCTACATAACCCCAGATACCAGCTCCATAGGTTGCAATTGATACACATTTAGCTTTGTAGATATGGAGTAATTCAGTGGGGGGATGTCTGCCTAGTTTTATACTAAAATTGCTCAGAGCTGTCAGGGCCTTATGGAACAACATTCTTCGTGAATTCACAGCCTTTGACCATAAACCAGTGCGATCGAAAAGAACCCCCAAATATGAAAAAGTATTTGTACAGGTTAAACGGTTCTCCTCAAGGAAGAAAGTCCGGCTCCTACTGCTCCCCTGACCACATTATAGGATAAATGTTTTTGACGAATTGACTGTGAGTCTCAAATTAGACATAAAATTGACAAAGCTGTTTAAAACCATCTGGAGACTATTGGGGGTGCGGGCCATAAGCAACGCATCGTCAGCATACATTAGCACGGGGAGAGGGCTATTCCCTGGCCCCGGCAGGTCCTGGCACTCCTTTTGTAAAGTCAAATCTAAATTGTTAATATACAAAATAAAAAGGAGGGGTGCCAGGACGCAGCCTTGCCTTACTCCTCTTCCTACAATAAAACGATCAGTGCACTCACCCCCTGTCCCAAAGCGCACCATGGCTCTCGCCTCAATTTAAAATTCACGCATTAGGGAGATCAAAGGTAATTCTACTCCTAGCTTCTCTAAGATCAACCATAATTTGTTGTGGATAACGCAGTCAAAAGCCGCGGACAAATCCACGAATGCTAGATAAAGAGCACCCCTTTTAGCCTTGGTATATTTGGTGGTAATTAATTCTAGATTTAGGCACTGGTCTATCGTGCCCAGGCCCTTTCGAAAGCCATATTGAATATTACTGATTATGGAATGCTCATCTGCCCAGGTCTGTATTCTAGATAGAATTACTCTCCCAATTATTTTAACCGTGGAATCTAAGAGCGAGATGGGGCGATAGCATGCAGGATTGTGCCTATCCCCCTTTTTAAAAATCGGGACCAGAATCGATTCGCTCCAGGTAGCAAGAAGACCAGTCGATATGCAGGCATTAAACACGTGGGTTAAAATAGGTCCCCAGAAGGCTATGTTGTATTTAAAAAGGTCCACAGGGATTCCATCAGGCCCTGGAGCTTTGCCACTCTTAATCGATCTAATTGCCTCCTCAATCTCTTTCAAATCCAATTGAAGCTGTGAATGATTGTTAACAATCTGAGATTCTATCCTATCGCCCTCCAAGTCGCTTATACTTGATTCGGGAGAAGGAGTACAATATAGTTTAGAATAGTGGTCCACCCATTCCTTTCCAGTTACAGCTATCTCTATACTTGACCTCCCTGTGTCGGCTAAGAACGGGGCATTAACCGCTTTCCAAAACGCTGAGGGGTCTTTCAGTTCAGATGCTGTTCGAAGATTATTCCATGCCTCCTCCCTAAGCCTATTTTTCCTTGCTTTCAAAGCGTTTCGGTATGCCCTTCTCGCTTCTTTTATTCTATCATTGCTTGGAGGCTTACTATGAAGAGCAGATTGGAGATTGGAGAGGGCTTTGCTACAACTGTGATCAAACCACCTTTTCTTTTCAGTACCTTTCCTATTAAAATTTACGTGTAAAAAGTTACTTATAGATTTAGATAGGACAGAAAACCCCTCCACTATCTCGGGTGCTGTATGGCCATCCCTTATGCATTTATTAATAGGTTCACTACAATTAGATATAATCATATTCATAAGTGAGTCTGGGTCTATTTTTTTCCAGCTCAGCGTGCAGCCGTTCTGTCTCGTCAGAGTGACATCATTTACACAATAGGTAGAGGGGTCCTTCCCTTTGACTGATTTATGATTCAACTTAACTCCAATGCTTTGTGGGAAATGATCGCTAAGCGCGATATCATGAGTTTGGAAATTTGTAAGTCTAGAGGCATGTCTTGCTGAAATTAAAATAAAATCAATGATGGAATAGAGTCCACGTCCATTAAAAGTAGGACTGAAAGGGGCCAAAGAACTACATAAGACGTTTACAAATCCCAAGTCACCAGTGAGCATAATATTGTTTAAAGTCTCACCTGGGCCAGAGTTGTTAAAATGAGGGAGGCTAGTCTCACAATCATATCCAAGGCCACATACTCCAGTGTCCCAATGCTGACAGAGACTAATATTAAAATCTCCGCCCAAAATTATAAAAAGATCTTTACGTGAGGCCTCCTGGAACTTGATAACATGTAAAGATATTGCCCTCAACGTTTCAGCCTGATCTTTGCACGGAGCATTGTTGTAAAAATTCACAATCTGTATACTAGTAGATCTATCCAAGTCGGCCCCTCTGATTGGGAAGTGGCAGTCAGTAACCAATATTACTATATTCAACAGGTTTGTATGATAAGCTATGTGGGTGGAAAGTCCGCCCATTGCTCTCCCATGCGTTGATGCAACTGCGGGTGAATGAAATGTCTTGAACCCATTGAGATGGATCGCATCTTCAGACCATGTTTCCTGGAAACATAGTATATCAAACCTGATTGCAAACTCTGTCCACTGTGGATTCACAATCTTAGACTTCCGACCTGCAATGTTCCAAAACAGTATATTACAAGTATGATCTATGAATTCCTCCTTTGCCACACTTGTACTTGGTTCTACTGCAGTGACAAGACCCACGTTAGGGGACGCTGTTAAACCATTGTCCAAACTCAAAACAGGGTTAACCGTAATACTTGAATTTTTATCTACTATTTCAAGGGCTGTGTTAGTTGGGGCTGGGGGAACAGCTACCCTGGCATCCTCCTGTATAACCATCTCTATGATTGTAGATGGATTTACCATGTCATTTGTAGAACCCAGAACATTTGGACCCTGTACAAATGGGCTCATATCTATGGTAACTACACTGTTCAGCAGGTTCGGCCCCTCTCTGTTCATAGGGCGTCAATCCACCTGTCCAGATGGGAGAAAAGATCATAACGACTCTGCACTGGAATGTTATAAAGTGTATGCCTCGTAGGGTATTCCCTATCATGTGGATGTAAGTATGTAGTATTAGGTGGCTGATTAAAAAAGCCCAATGGAACCACTTTAATATCATGCAAAGAAATAGAAAGCGAGCCCGCCCTTGACAAGATGTGGTGGACCAAATCTATTGAGTTGAAAGTTAGTATCACACAGTCCCCTGGCATAAACTTCTTACCCTTCCCTAACCAGCTGACTCTTCTGGCCATCTTGAAATTGTGAAAAAGATTATCTGTGGGGCCAATTTTTGAGCCCAGCCAGAACAGTGATTTATTCCTTAATGTGTCCCAATGTTCTATAGCCCCGGGACGTAGTCGCGGAACATTAGCCAAGATCACAGTATATGGGGCCACGGCCGGAGGGAGGTCCGGAACTGTCTTAGATTCCGCAGTTAGGTTGTGATCAAGTGCTGGGACGTTTGACACAGGACGATTATGTATTCCTGGATGATATTTCTGTTGCTGGCCTGGGGGCAACGTCAGGACAGAGAAGAGTACCGGGGTTTGATAGATTTGATGCCTGGGTTAAAGATCTCTGTGTAAGGTCTGCAGATGGAACCGTTAATTTAGTGCCTGCCTCGGTATTAGTAAGTATCTGGTTTTGTCTTGTTGAAATCATACTAATACTAGGAAAAGAAGTTGCCTTTACAGATAAGTTGTTTTCTTGTCCTCCCGATACAGGAACCCCATAATGAGGTGCTTTAGATCTTACAGTAACCGACTGGCAAATTTCCAGGTGACTTGAAAGTGTAGCTTCCATGCTGCCCACTCTTTTTGCGAGGTCAGATAATGTTTCACGCAAATAAGAGTCCAAAATGTCAAACTTGTTGTTTAGTGCCGCCAGATCCTTTGGAGTGTTATGCGATGGACCTTTATTAGTATTGCTCCTGCGGTTTCGCAAGTCTATCGCTGATTTGGTCTTTTTAGAATTTTTGTCCCGCACAGTACCGGAATCCCTGTTATTCATTGCAGCTCTGCCTTCTTGCTGTTTGCGGGGAGTGTTAATTAAATTAGTCAAAAAAGACAATGTGTCTGTTATGGACCCGGTTGTAAAATGGGTGCTTCAGATACGTGTATGAAAAGTGAAATGTATAGAATAGACGTGTGGGACACAGATAAGGGAATGTCTTGTAAAGCGGAATAAGATCAAGAATGTGTCGGGCGTGAGAATACTGTGGGAAGCCGATAAGTACTCCTACCTGTCATTTTTTTTCTTATTCTCCAAGTAATACCTGGTATGTGCAAATGATCAAAGTTTGTTGATTAATGATCGTGGGTGGTGATTTGAACAGGCAGCAGTGCACGCAAGAAACATTTGTCACTTACCAGAATACTGGCTATGTAGCGCTTATTCTTGATATCTATATTGCTCTGATGGTCAGGTCAATCGTGTGTGTCTGTAAACAACAAAGAGTGGAGATAATATGGGGAGGAAAACGTGTTGTGAGCAAAGTGTGGTAACACACTGATTGAATAACTTGATGCTTACCGGCGCCGAAAGCCGGTCCAACTTGGACTTCGTAACTTGACGTGATGTATTGCCAATATCCTATTAGGAACTGCTCGAAACAAAAGGAAGCATAGACGTGCGAGAAATGCTCACGTGTATGAAGAGAGTAAAAAACTATGTTGAAGAAACGGGCATGATGCTGTAATTGTTCTTACTGTTGTAAGCAAAACCGGGGACGCTCAAAGTCTTGCAAGAAGCGAATTCAGTCGTTAGGCTGTCTGGCGCGAAACTTCAAATACGGAAGTGCGCATAAGATGCGTCTCATGAATAGTAAAAGTCAAATGAGGACTGAAAGCTGAAAACTACAAAAAGACGGGCTCGTGTAGAAAACTGAAAAAAGACTGTTCTGTAAAAATGTATATCAAAACATCTACCAAGAATCCATATGAAAAAATTGATAATTGTGTGCGATGTGCTCAATTTGCCACATAATACATCGTCTGCTGCACAATCTGACGATTTTAACTAGTAAATTGTGTATAGCTCAAATGGATCAAAAGTTCCTAAGAAATGTGATTTGTGCTGCTGTGAAGTGGAAGGCCCTTTGCAAAGGTTGACTGGTCACCTTTCTCACTGCTGCAGTTGTATGTTCCACTGGTACTAATAAGGAAAAATCTTTGCAGAGACTGTTAACATGTGTAAAAATGTCAAAATAATAAAGTATCAGAAAATTTACAGCACCACTAATACCAGTGTAGGGTGTCAGAGCACTTTACATCACACATATTACACAGAGACCATCAATAATACGTATGTAAATCACTGTGTAGAAAATGTCACATAAGACAAAGGACTATAAGGTGTAAGAGTCACATGACAACCATACTAGTAGGCAGCATAGTTTAATAGTGATTGTTCTGGAGAAACACAAACTAAGAATTTAAAACCTAATACCATGGTTGGTGGTTACCTTTAATAATCAGAATTGATTTCTACCCAAATGAACCCTTTTTTTTTGCTACTTTAGCATAATCAAAGAATGGGGAAAAAACCATAGCACTCTAATTTATACCTTGCAGTTTGCATGCAGCTCTTACATGACTGTTAAGAGCTCACTATTCTATGTTAGGCTTTTAACTGCATGGTACATGTTGTTAGCAGCAGGCACATTAACTCTCTGCGCTTTCTTTCCATGAGTCAAAACGTCCACTAGACAAAACACCATCTCTCTCTACTAAGAACATTAATCAATGGAGTTATCATGACATTTTTATTGGCGCCGAAAATTGTTGGAGGCCAGGAAGGAGGCAGCAAGTGCTTTTAAAACCACATTATACTTGCAAACACGACGACATCACCTGAAGTCAGCGCCAGCCGCGGTCCATTCAGGTAACAGTGGTGGGGCGGTGGGGCTGGGTAAGGGGGGATTTCGAGGGACGATGCAGAGGGAAAATTGATTATTTATTTAATTCCACCTCTGCATCGTCCCTCGAAATCCCCCCTTACCCGGCCCCTCTACCCCACCGCTGTTACCTGCATGGACCGTGGCTGCTCAGCGCCTGGTGCGATCGCACTGCCCTAGAGCCACCCTGCTCAAGGGTCCTGTGACCTCAATGACAAAGTCACTGTCACTCTATGGTGTACTGCTTTATAGGCCTGCCTGCAAGACTGGAGGTGAACTTCAGAATGAATTGTGGCAGACATGCCTTCAAGGTTAACCCACACTTGCAACTGCTAGGGTCCACCTGCTGGTGCTAAAACACCAGGGCTTTTAAGATCTTGCTGGGCCTTCTAAGGTCTAGCATGGGAATGTGCTCCCTCAGGGGGAGTGGTCTGGGGGACTGGTCATGAAGACTGAACCTGGTTCCCCAGTTCTAAATTCAGCAGCTCTGAACATAGTGCCACATCCTCTCCCCCACTGAACACCATTGCACTGCACTGACCCACTATATACACCTGGATGTGACTCGATTCAAATTACGCACTAGACAAGAGCAATATGCTGCCTAAAAAAAACTTAACATCCTAGAATAAGCAAACACTCATAAGGAATGCAAGATTAAGTAAAGCATGTGAAATGTAAGCAGGAACAACATGGTTACCTTTTTCTTTTTACACTCATTATTCAGAAATTAGTGAGTGCTTTTGCCTGAAAAGTTAATGCCATAACTACAGGGCCCAGAAGGGATCCGGTTCAATGCCAATTGCTTATATCCTTACAAAACGTAAGCAGTACGGTTTAAAAAGACCACATTTGTAAATACAAAGCTGCGGTATGGATTTTGTTTTCCAATTCACCCATCAAGCAGGTATTTCAGTACCTCCAGGAATTGTGCACTTTCCCAACCAGGGAAAACAATATTGTTCAAACAGGGACGAGAAAACGAAAGTAGCGCTTCACTGGCAAACACTGTAAAGTGGCGCTAACGTGTTTGGGTGTGAATAAATCAATCTGGCCACCTTGCAATCACTCTGTCTTGGTTTAGTTAGTTAGTTATTTTTCATATTTTGAATTTTGTATTTCTCTCTACCCCGAGGCTGCACTTAGAAATTGAAAAATGGCAGGAACAGACTACGTTTCCAGCAAAAGTCTTTTTCTTTTTTGGATCCATTTCACAGGGGAGCAAACGAACGAAAGGAGGAAAGAGAAGGCAAGACATGTTTCTTGAAGTCTCTGTTTTACTAAATGAGGAGGAGTGAGACAGAAAAAAAGGGAAGAGAGGGAACAAAGGTGGGGGGGCAGCTACTAGCGGTAGGAGAGCTGGACACTGTCCTTGTCTTCTCTGGGCACGAAGGAAAAGACAGAGTCCTTTTCCTTCTCTGTCCGTTCCACCACCCGTCCCCAAAGGCCGAGCCTCAACTATCGGCCCTGGGGGTTTCTGTCTTCCGGGAGGCATGTGAAATAGAAAGTAGGGAAGGGACTCTCTGAAATGAAAGAAGTAGGGACACGCCGTGCCCTCCCGATCCCGCCCACTTCGACCACTGAACGGCACACGACGTGCTGCACAAACCTTTCCACTTTGTGCACCGGGGAAGCATGCGTGCTGGGTCTAATACGCCATACCAAAATGAATAAAGCATTGGTTCATTTGACGGACCTGGCCCTTATCCTATCTAAGCACTTCCTCACGCGTAAGTGGAAATCGGCGACCCCTCCTACACCCTTGCCTGGGCGGTCTCGATGGTAGCTCCAGCGCAGGCGGAAGATAAAGGCTTACATAGAGAGGAAACAAGAAGTTTACGCAAATACCCCATCTCTGATAGCTGGGATACCCTCCCGGAGAACTTGTGCGACCCCCTTAGCCCACATCACTTGCTGTTGCACAGTTGCATAACAATCTCTGCTACCGACTGGGGCTCCTGTGTGACCTTCTTCGTATTCCATACAAGCAGCCACGCGCCCACCCTCGTCTGAACACAGCTGTCGCACTGTTGATTCTATCACACGTGGTGGATGGAGGCCTGTTACATGCAATACAGTTACAGCTAGTTCTGTTGTATTGTATCTCTGGCACATAACCACCGCCTATGTCTAGGCGCACTCACTCAGGCACTTCCCAAACCCCCCCCAAAAAAACCGATTACTAGCATTGCATTTACTTATAAGTTGTTCTTATTGTTGCATTGTACGGTAAGGCGTTGTGCCACCTGCAGTGTACATATTAAATAATATGCTTTGTACCTAATGTCAGTGTCAAAATGCTTCCCCCAAAAATGTTGTTAAAAAAATTTATATGGCTATGTGTCCACCGTGATGTCATGTTACCATAAGATGGGGGTCTAGGCACAGGATAGCACTGGATGGCTTATTATCGATCACCTGTGCGCCAGATGGCAATGAATAGAATGTGCTGAAAAAATCTTGCCACACAATGACAATCAGCATAGCTGATCAAATGATGACAAAGACATTTCAAATTTAAAGGCTGGAATGTGGAACGATGAGTGTGTTTTCAGGAACTAACAAATAGATGTTAGGGAACAAACGACGTTATTTACTAAAAATGCAATAATGGAGGCCAAATTAGTATACTTAAAAAAATGGCAGGCTGGCCGCTGAGTTTATTTTTTAAATATGAAATGCTTGTATTTGGAGTCCAAATATGTGCATTGTCTGAATAGAATACATTTTTGGCAAATTAATTATGTACTAATTAAATACTGATTCTTAAGAACAAAATAAGTATATCTTTAGATTATGACAAGTGAAAACTAGTTACTTAGAGATAGTAGGTGTGTCATCATAAAATAACAACTTGGCATTTAGGGACAGCTGGATCATTTATCATTTTGCAATTTGAAAGGTCCTGAAGACATGACTCTTCTCGCAATAGTCCATCCATATATATAAATATATATATTACCTACTGGCGGTCGCCAGTAGGTAGTTATAGTTAGGACTCTGTTTCCATAGGAAATCCGCAACATTCTATTTGGAATAACTTTGGCGCCGGTCGACGAATCCTCGCGAAATTTTCAAAACTAATGGGGCGCTACGCTCCGCTCCTACCCTGAAAGTCTCGGGGGGATTCATCAAGCGGGGGCTAAGAAAAAAGGGGGGTCCCAAAACGCGTTTTCCCCATGCATTTTTCCATAGGACCTTTGGATACAGCTACAGCCCGAACGGCTGAACAGAATTACTTGTAATTTGGCAGAGAGGTAGTCCTCAGGTCAAGGAAGTGCCTTTTGTAGGTCTGGTGTAAATCTGTTCAGTAGTTCCTGAGAAAATAGCATTTAAATCAATATATATATCTGTAAGCGCGCTCCGTGCGCGCACCGTAAGCTTACCGTACGCGTACGGTGCCGTGCGCGAGCGCAATTCTGATTGGCTGTTAGATCTTAGTAAACATTCGAATCGGTCGAAACCAGGAAGTGTCGGCCGCCATTTTCTCTCTCGCACTCTGAGGGGGGGAGGAAAAACAAAGTTGGATATCATAAAAAGGGGGCAGGCTAGACAGCTCCTAACCACCTAGCCTTGGTTATGGTGAGCCAGAAGTCCATCCAAAGCCAAAAAATAATTTTTTTTTTTTTGAAAAAACGCCGAATATGCTTACTGTACGCGTAAGGTGAAAAATTAAATAAAAAAAAAACAAAATCCATATATTCCCCCCCCCGTGTGCAAATGGCATGCCTTTTGTGCATGGCATATAAGACCGCTGAACATTTAATAGAAAACCTTTCACAACGAAGCGCATAATATGTCCTCCGTGTGTGGACGGTGCGCGAAGGGCATCGTGCGTACATGGCCCATCCAGCGTAACGTGGGCACGCGGTGCGCGTAGCGCACCGCGTGCCCACCGTGCGTGCACGGCACTAACTGCGTTAAGTGGGCGCGCGGTGCGTGCACGGAACGAACTGCGTGAAGTGGGCGCGCACGGCACGAACGGCGTAAAGTAACTTAGCATTTAAAAAACCGTACAAATTCACTGAAAAAACCATAGGTTTCACACACGTTATAGTTAGGAATTAGCATTTAAAAAACCTTGCAAATTCACTGAAAAAACCATAGGTTTCACACAAGTTATAGTTAGCTGTACATTTCACTCGTAAAAAACCAATGAAATTCCCCCGTTATAGTTAGTGCAGGCAACTATAACTCACGCGACCGCAATCCTCTGCTGATGCTAATACTGTATTTAGACACTTATTTGCCCATGTCTTCTTCCATTAAATTTTAGCTATACATATATTACAAATATTTTTTTTTCATAAAGACACATATGTCATTAGCAGAGGATTGCGGTCGCGTGAGTTATAGTTGCCTGCACTAACTATAACGTGGAATTTCATTGGTTTTTTACGAGTGAAATGTACAGCTAACTATAACTTGTGTGAAACCTATGGTTTTTTCAGTGAATATATATATACATATATATATATATATAGATATATATAGGACGAGGGACAAGAAACGATGAAGACTAAGAAATAAGAAACATAGAAAAATAGAGTGGACTACAGCTGGAACTCAGAATTTTATGACCAGCAAGTCAGTCGTCAATCTATCATCAAGAACGCTAACAGAAGCAGAAACATCTGTCCTACAATTAGGGCTATCCTTCTGTCCCAGTAACAACCTGTACTATACGGACACAAGAATTGATTTATTCCTATACATTCACAAGTTGAAATTGATGAAATTATACGAAACACGTAGCAAATCCAAACAATCAACAAACATGATGTCAGAAGGTCCCAGTACCCCGGGCCTACAAGTACAGGACATAGAGTTACTAAGGATCATGCATGAACTTGAAATGGGTGAAAACCAAGAGACAAGTGACCATACATTGTTACAATCATGTGGAATTACAAATAATTTACAGAAACACAGTGGTCTAAAAATAAAATCAAGATATAATCCAAATGTCCTATATGATAACATTGAGGCATACAATTCTGCAGTTACTTTGGAGCTGAAAAAAAAAAAATCCTGCAATTCAAATTGGGACAACTTATCAAAAGTACAAAGGGAAGCCACCAATGCCTTAGAGAAGGATCCCAGCATCGTAATCAAGCCCTCCGACAAGGGGGGCAACGTCGTTATCATGAGTACCACAAGCTACAAAGCGGAAGCAATGAGGCAATTATCTGATGAGACGAGTTATGAACTAATCAATTGGGAAACATACAAACAAACAATCCAGCAATATCATGGACTTTTGGGAAACTGGTACCATCAAGGACTACTGGACACTGATGAATATCAATTTTTAAGAACCGACAAACCTCGAATACCTTGTATCTATTTTCTCCCAAAGATACATAAGAATGCCACTTCACCACCAGGGCGTCCGATTGTCTCCTCCAATGGAGGACTAATGGAGAATACATCCATATTTTTGGTTCTTTTTTTATCTAAATATGTACTAAATTTGAGATCATACTGCAAAGATAGTACAGATTTTCTCCGTAGACTACATGATGTCCATTGGGAGGAAGGATATCGGATGATTGGTTTGGACGTGTGTCTTTATACTTGCATTGACCAGGTCAAAGGGGTAGCAGCCTGTATGTATTTTCTAAAGAGTAGACACATTGACCATTGGGTGCACAATAGCATGTTGGAAACCATGATTTTCTCTTTACAACAGAACATCTTTCTCTTTGAGAAATCCGTATATCGGAAACGATCCGGTACTGCCATGGGGACTTGTTTTGCCCCCAGCCTAGCAAATCTTTTCCTAGGCTGGTGGGGGGAACAAGTTGTCTGGACTGATCTCTTGGAAGAATATACTGATCACATACTTGTATGGATCAGATATATTGACGATCTATTCCTTATATGGGACGGTCCAGAAATTTTGGCAAAGGAGTTTATTGAGAAGGCGGGTGACAATGATTTAAATTTACAGTTCATACATGTCATCAGTCCCAATTACTGTGAGTTCTTAGATACAGCAGTAGAGATCAAAGAAGGAAAGATTACAACTCGCCAGTTCCGTAAATTAACTGCAGGGAACACAGTACTGCATGCGGCCAGTCATCATCCGATCCCCTTAGTACAAAGCATACCCTATGGGGAATTACTAAGGGCACGCCGTAATTGCAGTACCAATGAGGATCACCAAAAAGAACAACAGGTCATGATGACTCACTTCAGAGAGAGAGGCTATAAGGAAGACACGCTGACAAAAGCTAGAGAGAAAGTAAAAGGTCGATCACAACATGACTTACTGTTCAAACCATCAGAGAGAACCCCCAATAAAAACAAGCAAAGTGATAGCAATGCACCTAGGATGATAAATCAGTTCAGCAGAGGCGCGTGGGCACTGAAACGAATAATGAAATGACTTCTTACAAGCACCGCAATTTTGCGGGTCCGGGCTCACGGGGTCACGTGACGCGCCGCCGCCATTTTGGGAAGGTCAGTGCCACTTCCTGTGTTCGGGGGTTAGCGCTCTAGCGCTGTTACACCGCCACATCGCCTATTTAAAGCTCGCCTCGGCGCGCAGCGGTGACGCGCAGCGGTCGCGCCTTCGCTACGCCTGAGTCTAGCCAGAGTCCTGCCCGTCTGCGCCCGTCAGCGCCAAGGCAGGGTCAGGGCAGGAGACGCTGGACCCCTCAGGATGATATCGGCTGACGCCCTGCGCCAACTGCGCTGCGAGGTAAGAAGCTGCCACCATGGCGCCTTGGACCCTCTGAGCGGCCCTTACCAGTGTCCTAGCTGTTCCTTTAGGCTTCAAAGGCCACAGCCCATCTTAAAACTCCAACCTAGCCCACCCATGCTACATACAGCTGACGTAGTCGCTGATCATGTCGCCCGACCCTCAATAAAAATCTTGCATCTAAACGTCAGATCCCTGGTCTGCCATTATCTGGAAGTGTTCTCCCTGATTACGGATGAGAATCCCGATGTATTCTTTCTCACCGAAACATGGCTACATGATCAAGCCATGGTAGCCACGAACTTAGCCCTACCAGTGGGTTATACAATGTACACGCTTCATCGTAACGCTAGAGGGGGAGGCATCGCGGCTGCGGTAAAATCATGCTACCCATGTGCCTGGCAGCCTGTTTCCATAGCGGGGTGTGAGAGCGCTCAATTTAACATCTCTATAAACCCCCATTTTACTTTCTCGGGACTGCTCATCTATAGGCCTCCTGGCCCTGATGTAGCCTTTCTTAATAACCTCCCGGAGGTAGTCTCCTCCCTTGCCTTGAAGACTGCAAACTTCACTATAGTTGCAGACCTCAACTTACACATGGATTCACCGATTACCAACTCAGTCAGCAGTCTTCTAGCTGATCTTGAAGCCCTTCAATTAGTTCAGCTGATCGAACAACAGACTCACACTGGAGGCCACCTACTGGATCCCTTCCTGACAAATATCACCAACATTTCAGTGCTTCAGCCTAAACCCATGGCCTGGACCGATCATTATCTGATCGAGATCCACATTGCAACATCTACCCCCTCCTTTAGAAATAACCTCCCCAACATTTTTAAACGACCATGGAAAAATTTAAACCTAGTGGATTTCCACCAGCTCCTGATGAAGCATCACCCATATCCCCCCACTGAAGTTACCCGTGGTTATGACAGTTTTTGTGAGTGGCTAACTCAAGCTTTGGACTCGCTCATACCTGCTAGATGGAGCAAGACCAGATCAGGTCCCTCCAGTCCATGGTACAATGATTCCCTTAAGCAGCTTAAATCCTCCTGCAAAAAGGCGGAACGAGCCTGGCGTAGAGCGTATGACACTGACCTCAAGTCAGCCTACAGGGCCTGCACTAGGCTATACCATCAGGCCATATGCAAAGCCAGGGCTGCGTATTACTCGTTGGAAATAAAAAATAGCACTAATCCAACTAAGGTAATCTTTAAGGTGTGTAAAGATTTAACTAGCAAAAAGACGGCAACCTCAGTAAAAGCCACCTTAGCCCACTGTGAAGATCTCGCCTCTTTTTTTGTTGAAAAGGTCGAGGCTATATATAGGTCCTTCCCTCAGTCTACTTCCTTAAATAATACACCTGTTCCTAAGCCAACTGCCTCAAAATCATTGCTATCCATTCCGGGCCCCACCTCTGAGGAGTTCAGATCTTTGGTTACCAAAGTTAAGTCTGGCTCCCCCATGGATCCTCTAAGACCTGCTCAATTTCGGGATCTTGCAGAGTGCTGCTATCCTTCACTTCACAATCTCATTGAACTCTCCTTTGACTCTGGTACTGTGCCCACTAAGTGGAAGCAGGCCACCATCATTCCTACATTAAAGAAACCTTCCCTCGACCCCGCCAAACCCGAACACTATCGGCCCATTTCCCTTCTCCCTTGGATATCAAAATTAGCAGAAGCACACGCCAATAACATCCTGTTTTCACACCTGCAGGAAGCTAGCATTCTTGATCCTTCTCAGAATGGGTTCCGTGCGGGTCACAGCACCGAGACCGCTCTTTTAGCAGTTGTGGAGCAGATAAGGAAGATGCTAGACAGTGATCAGACGGTGGCACTGATCCTTTTGGATCTTAGTGCCACTTTCGACACTGTCTCTCATCCGATCCTACTTCAACGGCTTTCTGAGGCGGGAGGCGGGAAAGTAGCGATTGATTGGTTCCGCTCCTTTCTTGCGGAGCGCACCTTTAAAGTCTCTACGCCGCCTTACGAATCCTCTCCCCGCCCTATCTTACAAGGTGTTCCACAGGGTTCGGCTCTTAGCCCTACCTTGTTCAACTTATATGTTCAGCCGTTGGCGGAGGTAGCCCGTAGTCGTGGTCTTACCATGGTGTCATACGCTGATGACACTCAGCTGGCGGTTGCACTTAATGGTGACACCACTATGGATGCTCCCGCCTTCCAGGCTGCCCTTAAAGAAGTAGCAGGGTGGATGTCGGAGAATCGACTTCAACTCAATGCTACTAAGACCAAGGTCCTTGTCTTCGGCAAGGACACTAAGCTCTGGGGAGATCAATGGTGGCCATCTGAGCTGGGCCCCGTCCCCACTCCCATTACAGAGGTTAGAAATCTCGGGGTGTGGCTTGATGACAAGCTCTCCTTTACTCCCCACACTAAGAGAGTGGCTGGTGTCTGTTTCGGCACTTTGCAGTGCCTTCGGCCGATTTTTAAATTTTTCGATGCGGCTACCAGACAAATAATAGTCCAAGCCATGGTCCTCACCAGACTGGACTATGCCAGCTCACTCCTGCTGGGAGTGAACCAGGCAGAGCTAGCTCGCCTCCAGCGTGTCCAAAATGCGGCAGCCAGGATGTTGGTTGGCCTCCCTAAATTTTGCTCAGCGCGACGCACTATCCAAGATCTCCACTGGCTGCCAGTAGGGCAAAGGATCAAGTTTAAGGCTCTCTGCCTGACTTTTAAAATCCTTAAACTGGCCTATCCTCCTATCCTTGCCCAGACTATCTCTTATTATATCCCTTTCAGAGCTCTCCGGTCATCAGGGCAAAATCTTGCCATTGTCCCACGCTACAAAAGAGCAAGAATAGGCGGACGCTCTTTTGCAGTGTTGGCGGCCTCTCTCTGGAACACTCTGCCTACCTCACTCCGCTCTATTACCGATCTGCTCTTGTTTAGGAAGGCATTGAAAACCTTCCTATTCTCCACAGTCTAACTCTCTGCTGATCTGGTCTTCTCAATGTATGTTGTGTTTGTCACCATCTCTTTAGCGCCGGGACGCCTCTTGGCTGCGGCATCTGTGCGCTTTATAAAATTATATAACATAAAATAACATAACATTGGAACCTGTTGGCGGCAGACCCTATAATAGGCAAATGCATAGGAGCCGGACCACAGGTCACTTTCAAGCGAGCGAAATCCCTACGGGACCGCCTAGTCCATAGTTATCCCTCGGATGATATGCATTCACAATGGCTTAAAACGCCCAATGGGTTCACCACTTGTGGGACTTGCAAGGCATGTCGTAATGGCAAGAACTGCAGAGAATATAAGATAAGTACCAACCAAGTACGATCTATAAAACAGGCCATTAATTGCAATAGCGAATTTACTATCTACGTGCTGGAATGCCCATGTGGGCTCCAGTACGTGGGTAGTACTAAGCTTCCCTTAAAACTAAGAATACTGCAACACCTACGTGCCATCTCAAATTGCGATCATAATTATCCTGTGGCACGCCATTACACAGAGTTTCACAATGGCAATAAAACCACCCTCCAATTCTTTGGAGTGGATAGAATACCCTAACATATATGGGGAGGTGACCATGAAAGACGTCTCAGGATTCTTGAGTCTAGATTTATTCTGGAATTAGATTGTAAGGTCCCGAGAGGGCTCAACAGTGGAGAGGAGCTCGCCACACACATAGGTCAATAATGTTCCTACCTACGAATAGCTGCTAATTCTCTTATTGAATTAATTGTAATTTTAGATGGAGTAGTTTTGCTCTTTTTCGTCATTCACTTTTTAAATGGAACAGGTTGGCAGGCAGATGTATTTAGCAACATGCTTCCCATTTGGGAACAACAGTCAGCGTTAACCACAATTGTGGAGCTGTACAATGGAACTGGTCAGGGTTCCAGTTGCAATTACTCTGTCTTTCCCCATCTCCCACTTATTACACATTAATACACATTATATAATAGGACACTCACTCACCACATTCCCTTCACTTTTTGCACACCCAGCACTCAATAAAGGATGCGACCCATACTTCGCTAATGTAATTGCATTAAATTAGCAATTCAGAACATTGAATTTTAATATGGCAGTGAATACTCGAAAGTGATAGGGATTACATTTCTAATGATTAATAAATTCATTTATGAAGGCTTGATATCATAAATGCACACACCGAAGTATCCCCCTTTATATGATTCGCCAACCAGAGTTACGCATTTTGCGTGTAATCACATGAAGTTTGATCTGAACGGTACATGGGGCATTTATCCCGTGATAAAATGTGTGCTCAAAAACTAACATGTAATTAAAATTGATTGCACTATGAATGGCCGCCACAAAGGAATTTGATTATCATGTATTTCCTCGATGTATTAAGTGTGATAAGAACTTTTCTATTTCCATCATTTTCCAGGTAATTATATGTACGAACGCTGCAACACTCTGAAAAGCGCATCACAAAATTGGTTGATATGACGTTAATTTATGTTTATGTTTTGGCATTTCATAATATATGATGATAACTATATATGTTAAGTAGTGTTGCGATATCAACTGCCTTAATGAACTGCACTGAACGCTTTGAATATTTCTTCCATGTTTTCGAACTATGAAGTCTATTTCTATGGAAATTCGAAGTATGGGAAGTAACTTGACAAAGGCTAACGCCGACACGCATCGTCCTTGAAGTTTAGTGCACAATACTACTATTGTGCCGTTTTCTGGTGTGCCGCCTCTTGATTTCCTTTTTTGTAAGGAACAGTGGTCCCATTCAAGTAGAGTAAAATAACATGCCACAATTAGTACAATGAAAAATTGGGTTTTATGTTTGAAGACAGTGCAGAAATTACTAGTCAATTACAGTAAATAGTAAGGGAGAAAAATATACAACAGTGAGTGAGTTGGTGGCAGGGTAAAAGGAAATCAGCCGATTTCCGGTACCCAGGCAAGTGATTTAAAAGGTGACTTTTTTGTGCACGAAGGTAAGTGTTAACAAAAAGTCAGTAAGGCATTTCATACTCCGACATTTCAATTTGCGATACAATGGAGTTTAGAAATGGTTGTCGACGACGTTTCGATCCCTGTGCGAATGGTGGGATCTCTTCAGGACAGGAGAATGACAACATTTGCCTGGGGGGTAGCCTAGTAGGGAGGGGAAGAAGAATAAAGGGTTGCAGAATTAGGAGAGAGGGTAAAAATGAAATAAAACAAGGGCGCAAGTAGGGTAGGTTGGAGAAGGGTGGAAGAGAAAAGGAGCGAATAGTGAATCTGAAATAATTGAAACAACCGAGGAGAGAGGTGTACCCCAGAGGTAGTGAATAACAAAAAAATGACAGAGGGGAAAATAAGAAAGAACTTACAGTGTCAAAAGTGGGGAAGGAATAATAGCCACACAGGGTGGGGAGGTCTGAGGCGCAAAACCGTCTCAAAACGTCCGGTCAGGACGGTGACGTCGATAACAGGGACTCGTTCTGTGATGAGAGATCCGAGGAGGCGGGAAATTAACCCTGCGGGGAAACGGAGGGTAAATTGAGAGGTAGGAAAGGTGCGCGAGCGTGAAGGGCATGAGGCAGGGAGTCCTGCAAGGGCTTACCAGTATGCTCGAGGTGAGCCAATTAATTCGTATGAGGGCCCGTCAGATACGGGTGATGGCGAGTTCCCAGACACGGACAATCGCTGGATTGCAAGGATTTGCTAGAATCCACTCCCACCTTTTTTCCTTAGTGGGTTTAACTTCTTACATTTTATATTTTAATTTTCTGTTACCTTGTTACTTTTACTTATTACCCTTATATTCCCGACCCCTGGTTGGTTGCCTACCTCTCCCTTTCCCCCCCACCCCCCTCCCCACCCTTGGGCATGGCACAACACGCTCCCCTTTATTCAGATGATTATATCAAAAGAATATTAGAAGGCCCTTCTCTCTTTACTGAGACTACAGAAAGCACAGACACTACTCCAAACACTATTTTTGAGCAACTTGAAAAATCTACCAAAAAATTCATCAGACTCCAGCTAATGGTTCGCATGCTGACCGAATACCTGAAATCAGACACAATTCCCGCGGGACTCCAAGTCCGCAATATCCCAGGAGTCTTCACTGACATTAAGAAATATCTTACTGGTTTCAGCCATATTGGGACCACATGCTCAAGACACTGGATGGTCTTGGGCATTGATATTGCCACCGAAGAAGCAAAAAAATTAGAGATAGAAATCAAGGATATAGAAAAACAGATCAAAGAGAACAGTACCCTCACTGATGCTAAGAACATACTTGATAAAGTTGAGAAAACCCTATCTGAATTTCATCGCATTGAACAAAATAAAAGAATTGTCAAAGTTAAGCAAGACATCAAGAATTACAAAGTAGAAAGGACCTATCCGTACTTACTTCAGGATTTTTACTCCAACAGGGCATACCTGGGTCCTAGAACACAACGACCCTGGGGGAGATTTAACAAACAGCAACACGTAGTTGGCTTCTCTGACACCTCGGCTGAGTCCTCAGACAATTCTGACTCCACTGAAGGCCCTAGTACATCCAGAACCAGAACTAACAATCCTAATAATTTTTTAGGGCAAGACCAGGGGCGCCTACCCAGCCGCGGCCCACCTCGCCTCCCACGTTGGTACAGTACCCCTGGAGACAGACAAACACGCCAGAGGTATTACCAATGGTGAATAACACTGTGCCCCACATTAATTCCTCCAACCTTGTTCCCACAGTCACCATGGCTGAGCAAGAAATCATTCCCATTTTTAACCTCTCCACTCACTTACTTTCTGAAAAATAAATCACATTACTTAGCAAAGGACTTTCACTTGTCCCTACCACTAGACCTGATTATCTACAACTCCAAATTGAGCTCTTACGCTTTTTTAGAAAGATACGCCTTCACGCCTTCTTTCAGAACAGACCATACACAACTTCGACAGCATTTACCACATTTCGTCCTCCCTCTACCTTCTCCCCGCCGCTGCACAGCGTCCCGGCTGAAGTTCTTACTTTCGAAAAGTTGATTCTCAATGACATCGCTGCACTTGAACACCAACGCACTGAAGTACTGGGTATTTTAGACCCAGCGGTGCAGGGGCACACACCCTATGACTTCTGGGTTCACCCTGTTCCAGACCTACAGAAACACAGAGTCTTCTGGGTGAAGTCAAAGATTCGTTTATTGGCTGCAGACCAATTACAGGTATCCTAGAAGTACAACAGCGTGTATGTTCTCAGGAGACTGCTGAAAATCATAGGAACGGACTTCTCCTTAAGTACAAAATATCATGCTCCAGGCACACATTCCTTGGTTTACGATATGGCCATTATAAGGTATACATTACAAACGAAAAAGCAGAGTCATGATGACCATCCCACATTCCAGTTCGGCCAGCCCACAATGATTTACACAGTAAGGTTCAGATCCCACGTTTGATGTAAATAGACCCCCCAATAAACATGAGCATCTCCTGTTTTGGGAAACAAGTCATAAAGCAGGAACAAGCAGGTGTGGAAGAGATTAGCCGGGGGATTGTGTAGAATGAAAGGGTTTTATGACGGGTCAAGCCCTGATGCTAATCACAGGTGGACGGAGGAAGGGGAGCTCGTGAGACCGGTTTGGCCTGGGGCAGCAGAGCCAGCTGCCCAGGTCACAGAGAAGTCAGAGGGAAAGCCCATGTACTGTGAGGCCCGTATTTACTCCATTATAGCCTATGTGAGGGCAATGACAAGATGGCCACTGCTTCAAAATGGAACCCGCGTAGTTGAAGCAGAATAACGTGTACATAGTGCATTCATAGCTAGAACGGTACATAAAGCACTCGTACATGCCGCATTTACCATTTGCGGTTCGCTAATACCAAGATAGACAGGGGTAGGGCCCTGTCCCCTACGCGGTCCCGAATATTAAAGTACGACAGACCCTCCTTTTGCCCTTACATAGGCAATCACTATACTCATCTTAATCCGAGTCTAGGTCAATGTTCACAAAGTCATGGAGATGTTGCTGTAGCATCATCCTATTACTTAGCTCGTCCCTTGATACAGGTTTCCTTACACATAAGGTAGCACAGAGACCACATATCGCAGGAGCACACTGTATACACAGACAGAACAGGAAAAGAATGGCTAAGATCATTCCAATGACCATCAGAGCTTTCCAACCCCAGGCAGATATCAATTCCCAGAACCACCCCACCAGTGACCAATCTCCCTTATCCACGTGTATGGCTTCAGATATTTTATGGAGTTTGGAGATGGCTTGATACACTGTTGGAGCATTATCTGGTATGAAAATGCAGCAACTGGATTGGATGACCTTGCATACCCCACCGCGGTCTGCAAGAATAACGTCTAGAACCATGCGGTTCTGCAAAGTCATAAGGCGATCCGCTTGGAGCTCAGCTGTCAGATTACTAAGGGCACCAGCCGTTACATTGACAGTGGATTCAACCACACGAGTCAGTTGTCTCAGGTTCCTACTATTGACCATAGGTCCCCAAAACGGCAGGAAACCCAAGAAGAAATCTCCTGCTTCCTGACCGGCAGTGTCCTCTTTACTAATCACACCTCTCACAACTCTGGTCTTGTGATAATCAGAGGCAGCAGTAAATGTCGGCGGTAGCAAGTTCGCAATATAACATGTGCCCGAGAAATCAG
This sequence comes from Triturus cristatus, assembly GCF_964204655.1. Lineage (NCBI taxonomy): Eukaryota > Metazoa > Chordata > Amphibia > Caudata > Salamandridae > Triturus > Triturus cristatus. The sequence continues at coordinate 963,684,331 of NC_140584.1, read as the reverse complement.
GGGGCAGCCATGTATATGCTCGGTCATGACAGATGAAATATGTGCCCTTGGCAGCCAAAAACGCAGGGGAAAACTGTGACGGGAAGGTGTACGTTTCGGTACAGTCACTTCTTCCCAGTTGAGCTCTAGGATTCTGACCATTACCCTGTAAGCAGAACCGACCCATGTGGGGTACGACCCAGATTGGAGATGAGATTTTTCGCTGTCTTTCACCCAGACTAATACTATACCCCGTCGCGTTCCATCCTACATAAGGTCTCAACTCTTCTTTGGGAATGGATGAGTATGCATCGATATCCCTACTCGGCAACTCCTTTCATCAAAGCCTTATTATTGGTGATAGGTCTGATGGAACGCGGTTGGCGAGGGGAGTATGTATCTAGAGCATAGAGAAACATGGTTTGGAATGCCCATGACGATCCATTGTAACTGTACGGCAGCACCAGGTAGGGAATACCCTTGTTAATGGTATGTGGCATTAACCCACACACCCAGCAATTGGTCGTATTCATTACCAGTTGGTGCTGGTGCAAGAGCTGGATAAATGAGTTATTTACAAACTCTGATCGTCTGGTCTGTTCGTGCTCAGGCAAAGGGTGAAAAGAGTGAGAGGAGGCAGTAGAAGGAGATATAGGCTGTTCAGTGGGTGCAATGGGCTTTTGAGCGGAGAAAAACACAAATCCTACAATAAACATTATGATACTACACAGTATAAAAAGACACAAAAAGACAAAACATTTACTTTTTACAATTCTACACATCCTTGCGTTAGAGTTCATTTCCTCAATCGGTCTCTCCATCTTAAAAAACTCCATCCTCTACTCGGGCCGCTCGCGGTGGATGAGTTTCTTCTGCTGAGGGGCACGCCTGTCAGTCCAGGGAAACGCCCTAGACCAACCAGAACCGTTGACCTAGCGTCTTCGGCCTGTATCCCAAAGTCTTGGCACCGCGACCCTGCGGCAGAACCCGGATGGTGGTTCGAAAAACAAAAATCAAGAAAGTCCTTCAGATGGGAGAGCAAAAAATGTCAAAAGGGAAATCGTAAGGAAATCTTTATTTGTCCATGGGCCTAGGTCTCAAATTATAGCGGAGACGGCCAGGTGCTGTTTGGTCTTGAAACAAAAGTTCAGGCTCAGTGGTGTCCAGTCGATTTGATGGTGGCACAGCTTCCTGTAGAATATTGTCACTCTCTTGGTCTGAAACTGTGCCTCTTAAGCGTGCGTCACTGAATGGTACAGAACGAGGTACAGTGTCTGTCTCTGAGTCGGCGATACCCTCCTTGACCCACTGGTCATATGGCAGAGGCAAGGGGACTACTTTGCAGTGGGTACCATGAATCCAGTGCTTCTTCCCTTTCACTCGCACTGCTGATCTTGTCGAAAGAAGAACAAGATGAGGGCCGATCCAGCGAGGCTCGTCGTTGCTTTTGCGCTGAAAATTTCGGACTAGCACCCACGTACCAGGGTTGATAGGGTGTCCAGGAGGTTCAGAGGCTTGGGGAAGAGTATCATGTACCTGTTGGTGCAAAACACGCAGTTTAACAGTCAAATCATACAGGTAATCGAGCAGTACTGGATGTTCTATCTCACTAAATTTCGCCGGTCTTGGCACGCCCCATACATTAGCCGGGCGGCCAAAGACGACCTCATAAGGGCTAAGCCCCACTCGTGAGTGTATGGTCATTCTGGTGGACAGGAGTGCTAGAGGCAGAGCGTCAGGCCATTTAAGACCGGTGCTCACCTGGATTTTGGCCAGCTTGAGCTTTAAGGCTCCATTGTAGCGTTCTACTAATCCAGCTGATTGGGGGTGATTTGCAGCATGGAACTTCTGCTTTATCCCTAGCCCTTCACATACATTCTTCATCACTTTACCCACAAACTCACTTCCGTTATCACACCACACCATTCTTGGCATCCCAAACCTAGGGAAAAATTCCTTCACAAGGGCTTTGGCTGTGGATAGGGCAGTGTTATCTTTCAGAGGATAAGCCTCTATCCATTTTGAGAAAGCACAAACAACCACCAGTACATATTTCAGGTTGTTGCATCTTTCCATGTGAATAAAGTCCAGCTGCAAAACTTCGAATGGACATGATGGGGGTGCAAAGTGACCAGCCGGAGTTGGGGTTCCCCTACCAGGGTTGTACTTCAAGCATACTATGCAATTCTTGACCACATTCTCTGCACACTTGGGAATCCCAGCATTCTGCCATACTGGAGCCAACAACTTGCATATACCTTTCGTACTGATATGTGCCATTCCATGTGCCATAGTAACCACTGGAAGCACATATGCATCAGGCAACAACCATCGCCTATGTTCTGTCAGATCAATCCAACAACCATTCTCATCCAACTTACCCATACTTTCTCTCCACTTGCTTAACTCTTCCTCTGTGGCTTCAGCTTGAAGCGACTTCACACTCTCTATTGTGTTCTCACACATTCCCACATCATTAACCCATCTTGCGGGACCTGCAACATACATTCTAGTCTTCACATTCTGTGCTGTTTCTTTCGCGGTCTCATCAGCAAACGCATTCCCACGTCCAACATCATCTGTGACTTTCCTGTGCGCACTGCATTTCATAATCGCAACTTGCAACGGTAGGGTCAGTGACTCAAGGAGATCATTCACCAACTTGCCATTCTGAATTTTAGCTCCATGCGACGTCAGGAACCCACGCTCTTTCCACAAACGCCCAAAATTATGAGCCACGCCAAAGGCGTACTGGCTATCTGTGTATATATTCACTCTCATTCCTTCAGACAACACACATGCTCTCGTGAGGGCGATTAATTCTGCTGCTTGGGCCGAATTATGTGGCACTCGTGCAGTTTCCACGACCGTGTGCAAAGTTGTGATAGCATATGCAGCAGTCGTGTCACCATTAGGGAGCTTGAAACATGACCCATCTACCCATAAAGTGCCATCACACTCAGTCAGGGGAGTATCTTTTAGATCTACTCTCCCTTTCGTCTCTTCTTCTGTCCTGAACAGACAGTCATGTTGCTCAATCTCATCTGAGTCTGCTGGAATTGGCAACAATGTGGCTGGATTCAGCGTATTGCATCTCTTTATGTGTATGTGATTAGCTAACAGTGTAAGTTCATAACCTGATAGCCGCGCACTAGTCAAGTGTTGTGTATTTAATAATGTGTCTACAGCGTGTGGAACCATAACAATCAATGTGTTGTCCATTACCAAACCAGCAGATTGTCGGATAGACATCGCTGCAGCAGCTGTCGCTCTCAGACAGCTTGGCAATGCCCTCGCTACAGGGTCCAAGGTAGATGAAAAATATGCGCATGGGCGCGGTCTGTCGCCAAAAGGCTGTGTTAACACTGACAACGCACATCCATCTTTCTCGTGAACATACAATGTAAAAGGCTTACTGTAGTCGGGGGTACCCAACACAGGTGCTGAACATAATGCATTACGCAATTCCACAAAACTTTTCTGGCACTCTTCAGACCATGGGATAGGATTCGGTGTGTCTTTGCATGTTAAGGCTAACAAAGGTGTTGCCAATAAAGAAAAACTAGGGATCCAATGCCTACAGTATGAAGTGATGCCCAAGAAAGCACGCACTTCTCTCTGTGTTTTTGGCACACTCAACTGTGCAATGGCTTGAATTCTTTCTGGGGTCAGTTTCCTTCCCTCCTTCGATAAGAGATGACCTAAGTAGGTCACTTCTTGTCGACAATATTGCAGCTTAGAGAGAGACACTTTGTGATGGAAAACGGATAAATGGCGCAACAGTGACAATGTGGCTTCTTTACAAATCTTTTCAGTATCCGCAGCGATCAGTAAATCGTCCACGTATTGAATCAGGATAGCGCCACTAGGTAAAACAAGTGCATCAAGCTGCGCTTTCAAAGCTTGACTGTATATGGATGGACTCTCACAGTAGCCCTGGGGAGCGCGTTTGAAGCGGAAGCTTCGGCCTCCCAGACTAAAACCAAAAATGTCCCTGCTCTCTTCTGCAATTGGGATACTAAAGAAAGCATTCTTTAAATCGATCACTGAAAACCATGCCGCAGAGGCTGGAATCATTGTTAACAAGGCAGTTATATCGGGGACAACCGGAAACTGTGGCACAACAATCTTATTAACCTCTCTAAGATCAATCACAAATCTGTAAACAGGTGGCTGTGAAGGGTCCGTTCGTTTTAAGACAGGTAAAATCGGGCTATTGCAAACGTTGCCTCTTGTCTCTTCTATCACACCCTTATTAATCAAGTCGCTGACAATGTCTAACAATGCTTTCTGCCCTTCATTAGAGATCTTGTACTGGGGAATACGTGGCAGTCTGACATTAGCCTTTAAAGTCACCACATATGGCGGTATCTCCAAGAGGCCCACATCATTGGGACCAGTAGCCCAAAGGGCATCCGGAAGGGATGACAATTCAGGCGGCATTGTATTTTTAGACAGATACATTGGGGAAATTACTTTCTTGCCTAATGTAAGTTGTACTCCTGAAGGAGAACAGTACAGTGTAGCGTGCAATCTTTTCAACAAATCTAATCCTAGCAAATTCTCACCACAACCTGTTGTCAGAATCAGGGGTGCTTTCAGCTCGCAAGGTCCAACAGAAAGTGACATGGGACTGGAAATCGGGTTCCTAACCGGGGCGCCAGAAAAACCTACTGAAACATTTATATCGCCAGACAAAGATGCGCCAGGGAGTTTTGAATGCATGATTGAACTCTTTGCAGCACCAGTGTCTAGCAGAAAAGGCTCCGTTACATTTGCTGTAGTCACCTCAACATACGGTCCACTCTGATCCACTGGCACTGAAACAACTCCCTCTCTCTGTCTACGGCTGTCCTAGTAATCATTATTCTCTGCATCACCGTCCTCTGCATAATAATCATTATTGTAATACTGGGCCGTATTACTAATCGCGTTAGCTTGCTGATCAAAGCTATTGATGGTATTTTGAGGCGGCAGAGGACGCGCGTTCTGAGGAACACTTCCACGCCCTCTGCCTCTAGGAGCTTGCTGACCACCCCTACCTCTTGCGCCATACGCATTACCGTTCCGCTGCATTAATTTAGGGCAACTGTATTTAAAATGACCTTCCTCTTTGCAGTATGAACATTGGTTGGGACCTACAGGGACACGTGGTTGGTAATACCCATTCATTTGCTGATTGTTCTGAAACTGTTGGGGTTGGTGATAGACACCTTGGGGTTGCCTATAATTATTCTGACCTCCACGTGGCGGATAGGCCTGCTGTAAAAGGACCTTTGTCTTTAGTTCCTTCGTTTTCTTTTCTGTTCTATCTTTCTCGTCTTTATCTCTATTTTCATAATACTGTGCAGTAGCCAGTATTTGCGCTGAAGAAGAAACAGCCCAAGAACTTTCTGAATCTTTTAACTTTTTACACAGGTCAGGAAGTAAATTCTGCACAAACTTGTCCACAAACAGCCGTTGGCCACCCTCAGTACTCATATCCTGCCCACTGTGATCAATAAACGTTTCTTCAAACCTAGTAAAGAAGTCTGACACTGTCTCATCTTTCTTCTGCTTGCATGCAGATAACTTGTCCCAATTTACGCGCATCGCAGGCATTATTGTCTTCATATACGTGATGATTCTACCAGGCAGTTCAGCTACTAAAGGTTCTGGTTTCGCGCCACCAGTTTGTCTAGCATCAGCAGCAACAATGTTAGCCCATGTATCCCCTAGTTCTGCATTGTGATCTACATTACGAATTGATCCCCATAGAGGCTGTGGAACAACATTACCAAACAACATGTCTATGTCGGCCAGATTCATAATGCATGACCCTGCCGTCTGTGACAACTCTTTATAATAACCTGCTGGGTTTTTACGGGGATCAGGCAAGAACTGCTTAAGCGCTAACACCTCAGAGCGCTTCCATGGAACATGCACCCAAACACGCTGGAAATGCGCTGCCACAGCGGGGTTACCACCGGCAGCTGCAACCGCTTCCTTCCATACCGGGGGAACTTCTCTCATAGGGTATTGGCGCGCTTTTGCCTTTTTCCCCACAAGGACCTCTTGTTCAAACAATGACTGTTGGCAATCATCATTCCTAAAGGACAATACAACCGCAACTGCTTTATCTACTTCGCGGTCCACAATTATACCAGTTCCAAAATCGAACCTCACTCTACACAACTCCTGCGGGTTCGGATTTTTACCACTATCCTCCAATTCTTCACAGAGAATTTCGCACATTTTCTCAAACACATATCTCTGTTTTGGGGCATCCCATTGATGGAAAACGTTGACTACTGATTCCACATTATACAGTGAAGGAAAAACGATCCATCTACGCGCCATGTTATCTATTACCTTTTTCTCATCGGGGTTAGGCAATTGGCTGCGCAACTGCTTACGCTGTAAACCAGGAGTCGCACCAGATGACTCGAAGAGAGGAGACATTAATGTAGTAACCACATTAGCTAAGCGCTGTCGCGCTGAAGGAGAAGCTGAGGCGAGAACAGGGGGAAAAACAGAGGGAAGAAAAGAGGATGTAGAGACAGGTACTGGAGTGGTGGAAGGAAGAGTGTTAGGGGAGGCAGTTGCTGAATTAGGCAAAGTCGCAAGAAGTGCGGGGGCAGTTGGAAGCACAACTGGCGGCGCTTGAGAGGGCTGCGCTACAGGGATAGGAACTGGCTGCAAAGCAACTGGCGGTTGCGGCAAGGCTTGCAGTATATGCACTGCAGGCGGCATATTTACAAGCTGGGGAGGCGCCGTGGCAGTTTGAGCATACGGGGGTGGCGAACTCAACAAATGTGACATCAGGGGATCTTTCTCCTTTTCTTCGGACTCATTCTGCTTAGAATGTGGTAAAGCTGGGTAACATTTGTCAATCCCTAACTTGCGCTGCCTATGCAATTGCTCATTCATTTGCTCCTCTTCATTGTCTTTAAATTGTACAGCTGCTTGCATTACTGACATACCTCTCTCTCTCTTATTCTTTTTCGCTAACTTAATTTCCTTTTGTTTGGCTTCCTTTCGCCATAAGCGGAAAGAGTCAAACATCGCCGGCCGGGCTTTCTTCTTAAACAATTTAATTTCCAAATTATCTAAAATATCGGTATCAAAACTACCATTTTGGGGCCATTTTAAAACACCATCTTTCCTGGTGTAGTGGATCCACACTTCGTTATATGCAATGGGGCCTACGCCATGTTTTACATAGAGCTCATAAGTTAGAGTTCCAACCGGAGGAACCGGACATGATTCCTCTAGCTGGAAATCTTTTCCACAACCCAAACAAAATAATCTACCAAATAGTCCAGAACCAGGCATCTTTGCTCACTAGTCTAGATCCAAACGTCAAAGGATTATCGAATACGATATTCTCGTGAATACACGAGTCCTCTGGTTTTGGCGTTTGCAAACTCCAAAGATAGACAGGGGTAGGGCCCTGTCCCCTACGCGGTCCCGAATATTAAAGTACGACAGCACTTACATCCCCTACAACCTTTCACTGTCCGAGAAAAATGCCATGAAGGGTCTTAAGCAAATGAATAATTTGACCATCAAACCAGCAGACAAGGGTGGAGGGATTGTCATCCAAAACACTGACTCCTATAAACAGGGCATATTGGCACAACTCTCCAGAACAGATCACTATCTCAGACTGCCCACTGATCCCACCAAAGAAATTCAAAAACTCATTCTGGATATCACTGAAGAAGGCCTAGCCCAAGGGTTTCTTACAAAGAACGAATTCCAGTTTCTTAATACCAAATGCCCCCGCACACCGGTAATTTACACTTTACCTAAGATACATAAGAACCCTACCACCCCCCAGGGTCGCCCTATTGTGTCCGGTTGTGGCTCAATTTTGGAACTATTGGGAAGGTACATTGATTACTTTATCAGAGACTTCGTCCCCACCACGCAATGCTACATTAAGGATACCATGGCTATGGTTAAGCTTATAGAGGAGCTTCCCTTTAATCCCCTCAGTAACCTCCTTTGCACCCTCGATGTGGAGGCACTCTACACTAACATTCCCCATGATGAAGGCATTGACGTTATTAGATCCACTCTCAACACCAGGCCACAACCCCATTCCGTCCCCACCTCCTTTATCACTCACCTTCTCAAGATTTGCCTCACTAAGAATTTCTTCCTTTTTACCAACAAGTGAAAGGTACCAGCATGGGAGCAGTTTTCACTCCAAATTTTGCGATACTCTACATGGATTGGCCAGAAACAAATACAATACTATCCCCCCACAACCCCTTCAGGCCTCACATTCTAGAATGGAAACGTTACATCGATGATATTTTCCTTATATGGAACAGTAACACAGACCACCTTGCCCAATTCCATAACTGGCTTAATCATCACAGCAATGGTTTGAAATTCACTGTCAACAGTAGCAAAGAACAAATAGCATTCCTGGATCTATCCATCATTGCTTACAATGGGGGTCTCTACACCACCCTTTACCGTAAACCCACCGAGAAAAACACTCTTTTGGCATATAGCAGTCACCACCCCAGAGCCCTTCGCGACTCACTTCCCTACTCACAATTTTTGCGTATACGGCGTAACTGCTTCTTTAAACAAGACTATTTTTCTGAAGCTAACCTGCTACTTAAAAAATTGACTGATAGAGGTTACCCACGCAAATTAGTCAAGAGATCGCTCAAGAGAGCCTGGTATTGCCCCAGGGAGACTCTACTCACCCCCAAGGATAAGAAAAATAACGACAAACTTGTGTGTGTCACCACTTTCACACCCATCTCCAACGTAGTGAAAAAATGTATCAAGAGACATTGGCCTACACTTAATGCTGGCAACCTCCAAATAGAACGCCCCCTCTTTGCATTCAAAAAGAACAAGAGCATTAAGGACCACCTAGTCAGGGCCGCACTCCCAGAACCAAAAAGGGATCCCACCCTTAGAACCTTCTGCAATCTACCACCGCTGGTGGGCCATTTCAAATGTACCAGCTGTAGCGTCTGCTGCCTCACATTGGACACCAAAACTTTTGTGCATGGGAACATTAACATCACCTTTAATAACTTTTCTAATTGTAACACTAATAATGTTATATATGCCATAACCTGTCCCTGTAATTTGATCCATGTGGGGCAAACAACGCAGAAGATCAGAGTTCGCATTTGTCAACATAGAAACAGAATCCGCTGTAAGACGGCTAACGCTCCTCTTGTCGAACATTTCACACAACTCAATCATACTGAGGACGACATGACATGGCAGGTTATCAGCGTGATCATACAGTCCACAAGGAACATGAACATAGCGACTGTCCTCAACAAGGAGGAACTTAAATGGATAATTCGCTCTGATAGCCATCACACAGGACTGAACCGACTTGAGGATTGGTCCAATTTACTTTAAATTCCTTGTGTAATTTCATATTGCTGTATATTCAGCCTTTCATAATTTTGAAATGTCCTTTTCCTCAAATTTTATTGTTAATGTACCAGCTACTGAGCCTGTTTCCCCTTGTCCCCATGCCTATTGTACCCTTCTTCTTTCCCTTTCCAATTTATTATTTATTTACTTTTTTATACTAACTATTTCCCCTTTCTGATCCTCTTCACTTCCCCCTCCCCTCTCCTACATTGGGCCCTGACCCTTATCCCGAGCTGCCACTATTCCGGCTTCTTATCCCTCCCTTCTCCTTCCTTTTCCTCTCCTGTGTCCCATTCTTCTTTTTAACACACATTACTATGGGCAATTACCACCATTCCATCATGGCCGCCGCTATGGCCTAGTCTGACTATGCCTCTTCTCTCTCTACCACTGGGCGTCTCTATTTCTACCTCTGTCCTAGTTAGGCCCTCCCCTCGCTCGCACACCACGAGCCTTCACTACTCTGTACCTGGATCATCGCATGCTCCCTTGGTGAGTCCTCGCCGCTCTTCTTTTACCGTGTCCTGCAGCCACCCACCCCCTCTACCCTGCTCATTACCCCTCCCTCCTACCCGCAGGTTATTCGCATTATCATACGCCACGACCACGGACGAGCCGGCTCCCTCGGAACTTCGACCTTAACAATTACATTGTCCGTGTCTGGGAACTCGCCATCACCCGTATCTGACGGGCCCTCATACAAATTAATTGGCTCACCTCGAGCATACTGGTAAGCCCTTGCAGGACTCCCTGCCTCATGCCCTTCACGCTCGCGCACCTTTCCTACCTCTCAATTTACCCTCCGTTTCCCCGCAGGGTTAATTTCCCGCCTCCTCGGATCTCTCATCACAGAACGAGTCCCTGTTATCGACGTCACCGTCCTGACCGGACGTTTTGAGACGGTTTTGCGCCTCAGACCTCTCCACCCTGTGTGGCTATTATTCCTTCCCCACTCTTGACACTGTAAGTTCTTTCTTATTTTCCCCTCTGTCATTTTTTTGTTATTCACTACCTCTGGGGTACACCTTTCTCCTCGGTTGTTTCAATTATTTCAGATTCACTATTCGCTCCTTTTCTCTTCCACCCTTCTCCAACCTACCCTACTTGCGCCCTTGTTTTATTTCATTTTTACCCTCTCTCCTAATTCTGCAACCCTTTATTCTTCTCCCCCTCCCTACTAGGCTACCCCCCAGGCAAATTTTGTCATTCTCCTGTCCTGAAGAGATCCCACCATTCGCACAGGGATCGAAACGTCGTCGACAACCATTTCTAAACTCCATTGTATCGCGAATTGAAATGTCGGAGTATGAAATGCCTTACTGACTTTTTGTTAACACTTACCTTCGTGCTCAAAAAAGTCACCTTTTAAATCACTTGCTTGGGTACCGGAAATCGGCTGATTTCCTCTTACCCTGCCACCAACTCACTCACTGTTGTATATTTTTCTCCCTTACTATTTACTGTAATTGACTAGTAATTTCTGCACTGTCTTCAAACATAAAACCCAATTTTTCATTGTACAAATTGTGGCATGTTATTTTACTCTACTTGAATGGGACCACTGTTCCTTACAAAAATGTATCTACCCTCGGTCCCTTCTGACTCCTAGGGTCTCCTTGTTCCTTAAACTCGCCTCTTGATTTCCTACCAACTGGTTGTGAATAGAGAAATCCATAAAGTACTAAGTGGTTGCTGCTACCACGGGCTAGCACCAACGTCGCAGGAAGGGAGACCGCTCCAGCAGCAATCCGGTGAAGATATATATATATATATATATGTATATGTATATGTATATATATATATATATATATATATATATATATATTGATGTGATCAAGACCGCTGTGTCGGTCGAAACGCGTCAGAACCGGATTGAAGTTTGTGTGGAAATAAACTAAGCTAAATACCTGTACCAGCGCATTTGTGTCCGTGTCTTGCAGCAACACCGGCTGGTGTTGCGAAAGGAGGAGTTGATATATATATATATATATATATTACCTACTGGCGGTCGCCAGTAGGTAGTTATAGTTAGGACCCTGTTTCCATAGGAAAACCGCAACATTCTATTTTGAATAACTTTGGCGCCGGTCGACGAATCCTCGCGAAATTTTCAAAATAGGTGGGGCTTTGCGCTCCGCTCCTACCCTGAAAGTCTCGGGGGGATTCGTCAAGCGGGGGCTGAGATAAAAGGGGGGTCCCAAAACGCGTTTTTCCCATGCATTTTTCCATAGGACCTTTAGACACAGCTACAGCCCGAACGGCTGAACAGAGTTCCTTGAAATTTGGCAGAGAGGTAGTCTACAGGTCAAGGAAGTGCCTTTTGTAGGTTTGGTGTAAATCTGTTCAGTAGATTCTGAGAAAATAGCCTTTAAATCAATATATATATCTGAGCCAGCTTACGGTGCGCTTACGGTGCGCTTACCGTACGCGTACGGTGACGTGCGCGAGCGCCATTCTGATTGGCTGTTCGATCTAAGTAAACATTCGAATCGGTCGAAACCAGGAAGCGGCGGCCGCCATTTTTTCTCTCGCACTCTGAGGGGGGCAGCATAAACAAAGTCAAAAAACATCTAAAGGGGTAGTATATTTAGTTCTTAACCACCCAGCATCGATATAGGTGTCCCCCAAAAAGCCCCAAGGCCCAAAAAACAATTTTAATTTTTTTCGAAAAATCGCCGATTACGCTTACCGTATGTGTACGGTTAAAATTATTTAAAAAAAAAAATGATCCACACTTTCCCCACCCCGTGTGCAAATGGTGCCCGAAAAGCACCATTTGTGCATGGCACATGTCTTAAAAGGAAACTAAAAATGAATACCTTTTACAACGAAGCACATAATATGTCCCCCATGTGCGCAGGGTGCGCGAAGCGCTACGTGCGTACATGGCCCATCCCGCGTAACGTGGGCACGCGGTGCGTGCAGCGCACCGCGTGACCACCGTGCGTGCACGGCACTAACTGCGTAAAATCGCCGATTACACTTACCGTACGCGTACGGTTAAAATTATTAAAAACAAAAAAATTAACCACACTTTCCCCACCCCGTGTGCAAATGGTGCCCGAAGGGCACCATTTGTGCATGGCATATATTTTTCAAGGAAACTAAAAATGAATACCTTTCACAACGAAGCACATAATATGTCCCCCATGTGCGCACGGTGCGCGAAGCGCATCGTGCGTACATGGCCCATCCCGCGTAACGTGGGCACGCGGTGCGCGCACGGCACTAACTGCGTAAAGTGGGCGCGCGGTGCGCAAAGCGCACCGCGTGCTCACTGTGCGCGCACGGTGCGCGAAGCGCACCGTGCGCGCACGGAACGAACTGCGTTAACTGGGCGCGCACGCCACGAATGGCATAAAGTAACTTAGCATTTAAAAAACCGTACAAATTCACTGAAAAAACCATAGGTTTCACACACGTAATAGTTAGGAATTAGCATTTAAAAAACCTTGCAAATTCACTGAAAAAACCATAGGTTTCACACAAGTTATAGTTAGCTGTACATTTCACTCGTAAAAAACCAATGAAATTCCCCCGTTATAGTTAGTGCAGGCAACTATAACTCACGCGACCGCAATCCTCTGCTGATGACATATGTGTCTTTATGAAAAAAAAATATTTGTAATATATGTATAGCTAAAATTTAATGGAAGAAGACATGGGCAAATAAGTGTCTAAATTCAGTATTAGCATCAGCAGAGGATTGCGGTCGCGTGAGTTATAGTTGCCTGCACTAACTATAACGGGGGAATTTCATTGGTTTTTCACGAGTGAAATGTACAGCTAACTATAACTTGTGTGAAACCTATGTTTTTTTCAGTGAATTTATATATATATATATATATATATATATATATATATATATATATATATATCAAAGAAATACCCTTTTAGGCATAGAGTGACAAATAAATTATGCAAAAAAGAAAATCAGAGAACTCTGGGTAGTTCTCAAGTTTAGGTGGAAAGCAGCTCCTGTATGGAGCACTCTCAACACCAGCGACACTCTAGATCTGCTCACCTCAAATGTCTGTTTTTCTATCAAAGTTTTTAAGCATGGGATTAGCACAGTGCCATCCACGCCGAGATAGAAAAGGACAAAGTCTTTTGCCATTTGTACAGCAAAGTCTTTAAGCATAGGACTAGCACAGTACTGTCCTTGCCGAGCTGTAAAATGACAAAAGCCAATTACCACTTCAGGCACAGTATTACAGCTTTGAATCGGTAACATACCAACCAAGCCAACCTGAAATGAGTAAAAGCAACCCCTGACACAGTGTTTCGCTCTAATTAGAGCTATTCAGAGAGGTATAGCTTTGTCCAGACACAAGGGAGCACCCAGTATAAGTCAAAGAAATACCCTTTCAGGCATAGAGTGACAAATAAATTATGCAAAAAAGAAAAGCAGAGAACTCTGGGTAGTTCTCAAGTTTAGGTGGAAAGCAGCTCCTGTATGGAGCACTCTCAACACCAGCGACACTCTAGATCTGCTCACCTCAAATGTCTGTTTTTCTATCAAAGTTTTTAAGCATGGGATTAGCACAGTGCCATCCACGCCGAGATAGAAAAGGACAAAGTCTTTTGCCATTTGTACAGCAAAGTCTTTAAGCATAGGACTAGCACAGTACTGTCCTTGCCGAGCTGTAAAATGACAAAAGCCAATTACCACTTCAGGCACAGTATTACAGCTTTGAATCGGTAAAATACCAACCAAGCCAACCTGAAATGAGTAAAAGCAACCCCTGACACAGTGTTTCGCTCTAATTAGAGATATTCAGAGAGGTATAGCTTTGTCCAGACACAAGGGAGCACCCAGTATAAGTCAAAGAAATACCCTTTCAGGCATAGAGTGACAAATAAATTATGCAAAAAAGAAAAGCAGAGAACTCTGGGTAGTTCTCAAGTTTAGGTGGAAAGCAGCTCCTGTATGGAGCACTCTCAACACCAGCGACACTCTAGATCTGCTCACCTCAAATGTCTGTTTTTCTATCAAAGTTTTGCTAGTCCTATGCTTAAAGACTTTGCTGTACAAATGGCAAAAGACTTTGTCCCATTCTATCTCGGCGTGGATGGCACTGTGCTAATCCCATGCTTAAAAACTTTGATAGAAAAACAGACATTTGAGGTGAGCAGATCTAGAGTGTCGCTGGTGTTGAGAGTGCTCCATACAGGAGCTGCTTTCCACCTAAACTTGAGAACTACCCAGAGTTCTCTGCTTTTCTTTTTTATATATATATATATATATATAGACTGATGGGTACATTACCCATAGCAATTGTATACACGATAATAATACTTTTTTTGATGAAATATGCATAACTTGGGCTGTTGTATGACATAGGCACTTGTCTAGAAGATGTTGACATTGTGGGTACATTACCCTGGTCTGCGTAATTATGATTGCTTGTTTTGTGTGTATTTTTTAATCTTCCATGAATCCGAAAGGGCCGTATATCAAGTTCTTTTCAATTTTTTTTTTTTTTTTCGAGTCGTCATGCCCGTAATCAATTGATCATGAAACTCTTCTGCTTGATAAAAAATGTGCAACAATAGATGACATAGGCACTTGCCTAGGAGATAATTATAATAATAACCTTGGGTTTATTACTTATGTTTTTTCGAAAACTGAAAATAAGTTATTCCTTCGCCCTTTATAAAATATTTAATTGTGAATTCTAATTGCACATATTTGGTTTAAAAACGATCATTGATGAATGTAATTGTTATTGTTTTTGTTTCAAACGGGGCGCTCGCAAAGTTTTTCTTTCATGTCTATGAACTTTGACCTGTATTTCTAGGGGAATTTGGGCACAGGTCAGTAACTTGACAAAGGCTTCGCCGAAACGCGTAGTTCTGTTTTTGTGACACAATAAAGGCGTATTGTGTTGTCCTTGGTGTGCCGCTGGATTTATTTAGGAGAATACTCAGATTGTATCCTGGTGTAAAACATTTGAGGCGGAGTTGTGACCGTTGCTGGCACCGGCGTCGCGAGGGAGGAGAGCGGTGAACTCACAACAAACTTTTGGAAACATATATATATATATATATATATATATATAAAAAGTTCATAGAACAAGAAAAGCGCACTCTCAGAGGTTGATCGTATTTTTACTAAACCATCATTACGCGTTTCGACACAGCAGTGTCTTGGTCACACGATATCCACAATGTTTTCAAACAACCATATATGCACCTAAACATAGAAGAAGTACTACCATATTCCTGGATCTACAATATTGCAAATGGTCGCCATTTTGGAACGGGTTACAGACTAGAGCTCATACTTGAGTTCATACGTGTTTTCTACTCGATAAAGCACAAAAATATTTTTCAAAACAAAATGAATCAAAGTACTTTTACAGTTCATACATATTGGCATACTTCATTGACATTGGATTTACCACGTGGTCCAAGTTTCTCGTATTACAAGATAATTGAATTTGCAAAGCTTTATCGATTGTAACAGTCACGATAACAAACCAGGGCTTCAGAAGCCTTGTACCCCAGTTTAAATCAACATACCAGGCGGACTAGTGCCGTCATCCAGATCTACGTACAATTAAGTGAAGGTAGGTGTCTTATGAGCGTGCTACAAGCCTCAGGAATTATCCAGACTCCGTGCCCTAATAGTGACTTATTAGAGGCACTAGTCCTCATAAGTCACTATTAGGGCACGGAGTCTGGATAATTCCTGAGGCTTGTAGCATGCTCATAAGACACCTACCTTCACTTAATGGTACGTAGATCCGGATGACGGCACTAGTCCACCTGGTATGTTGATTTAAACTGGGGTACAAGGCTTCTGAAGCCCTGGTTTGTTATCGTGACTGTTACAATCGATAAAGCTTTGCAAATTCAATTATCTCCTAATACGAGAAACTTGGACCACGTGGTAAATCCAATGTCAATGAAGTATGCCAATATGTATGAACTGTAAAAGTACTTTGATTCATTTCGTTTTGAAAAATATTTTTGTGCTTTATCGAGTAGAAAACACGTATGAACTCAAGTATGAGCTCTAGTCTGTAACCCGTTCCAAAATGGCGACCATTTGCAATATTGTAGATCCAGGAATATGGTAGTACTTCTTCTATGTTTAGGTGCATATATGGTTGTTTGAAAACATTGTGGATATCGTGTGACCAAGACACTGCTGTGTCGAAACGCGTAACGATGGTTTAGTAAAAATACGATCAACCTCTGAGAGTGCGTTTTTCTTGTTCTATGAACTTTGTTGGATTATCCGGCCGTGGGTTCGCCGGACAACGCACCACCTGACAAGGGTTTTCATCCCGGAAGGACCTGACGGTATCTGATTGCATACGGAGGGATGGCATGCCGGCCTTTTTGAAGCACTGAGTGTACTCGAGGAAGGAATCGGGAGGAGGACGTGAGCCTGTGCTTATTGGAGGTAAGCCGGGTCCCGGAGTGCGCTGCCTGGGAGGGTGGCAGGCGGGCACTTTGTGCGCGAGTGGTTACCCTCTCAGCGCGGACGCGAGGGGGTCCGGTACTTGCCTCTAGGTTCACAGGGCTATATACACGCAACGGGGCGAAGGAATAGAGCAACATTGGAATTGGCCCCGACTCCCAGCTGAATCCCAATATTTACATATTCGAAGGCATCAGGAACTGCCTACGTTTAGGCGGGGAGGTTTTTCTGTATTGGAACTAACGTAGATGGGAAACAAACAAGGACTTTGTACTGTTTTCCATTTGTTTTCAAAACACGCACAACGATTCAACGCACAGTGAGTGCTGCTGTTTGAAGGAATTGGCAGAGTAACATGGAGAGTGACAGCGAAAGGCGCAAAGAAGCACAAGCATTGTTTGCAAGAGCTCCAGGCAAAGGGAGTCATGCACAGGACGTAACCAATAAACCAGAGCTGAATACGCTTAATACCAAAATGCGCAGATATGAGAAATTAAAAAAACAGGAAGCATCCAAATGGTGGGAGGCAGTCTCCCTCCAAGACTATGTCGATAAGGAAATGATACCACGTGGATTACGTGTATACATCACGCCATCGCACGAAGCACGGAATCCACGTATGCTTGAGGAATGGGCAGGCAACTCAGCCCTAAGTTCCAAGAATATGCTTCAGATTCTCATAAAATACGCATGGGAGGACAGAGAAGAAATAATCAAGGAATTGAAATCAATTGATGAAGACTTCCAGAAGAATACTAATCAAGAAGATATCAAAAAATTCAAAAATGATTTGGCAAATAGGTTGAAAAGATATGAAGAGGACATTAAGTTACGGAAACAGAGGAAACTACACAGGGATTGTGTTGACTATGAGAGTGGACGCATATTAACTTACAGCCAAAAATACGACCATCTCTATAAGCAACAAGACAGTCAAGGAAATGTATCCGTAACTTTACAAACAGCGACTGAAATATTAATAACAGATGAGTCTGACGGGGATCTATCAGACACGACAGCAAGCACTTCCTCTGAAGTGGAAATAACAAGCAAACCAGCGTCTTTTTTAGACGAATTCCGGGTCATGAGGACAAGACGACAAAAAGAAGATATTCAATCAACCACACCGAAGAGAGGACGTGGCCGTGGCCGGGGACAAGGACGAGGAAGAGGAAGAGGCAGAGGCGGTCTAAACAGAGGAGACTCAAGCTCAAACAAAGGAGAAACAAGCAAGGCACTCGTGGGAACCGTAAGAGGAGGCCAGAAGAAAGCTTATTAACCATGGATGATGAAATGGTAAATAAAACTATTATTAATCTATCCTCAAGATTTTTAACACCCATAGAAAAACTACACTGTGCCTAGGCCTGACTTTCTGCCCTACCGAACTATATAATTATGCTAACACCAGGGTGGATATTTTTAAGTTCATAAGGAAACTTAAGTTAAAAAAATGGCATACCTTGAGGAATACTAGACCACCCGAAAATGCCGTAGGGCAAGCTGTCAGTTGGTCCCAACCAAATCTCAATGTGGGCGATGCTGATGTCCTTGAAACCATGTATGTACTGGCGGACCCGGCATCGGACACTGGGGACACTCCAACAGTGGATGATCATGACAGCATCAACACTCACAGAGCTGCGTGCACCACATTCATACCCAAGTCAACCTTTTTGCCAACTTTGCCACATGACTCTATAGACACCTTTTATGATGTGGTTACCAAGGAAATGATTACACATAAACACAAGATAGGTACACGTGGCCACATAGATTCCAACCTATCCAAACAACAAAGAACCTTTATCCTCTCACTAGCAAAAGACAACAGAATGGTAATCAGACCTTCTGATAAAGGAGGTAACATCGTCCAATGGGATAAATGCATGTACATCGAGGAAGCACTGAAGCAATTATCTAATGTAAATTTTTATTGCAAATGTACTTCTGATGTCTATAACTGTAGCATAACAACAACATGGGAGAAATTAATGAATTGGCAAAAGGAAAGGCTCATCTCGTGGCAGGAATACTGTTTTCTTAAAAAAGATTTTCCCAAACTACCCATCCTGTACCTTCTTCCGAAAGTACACAAAAACCCTGAAGTGCCACCAGGGAGACCCATAGTGTCGTCTTTGGGGAATGTCAACGAGAATGTATCCAAGTACGTTGACTTTTTCCTGAGGGAATATGTCATCCAATTACCATCCTATCTCAGGGATACCAAGGATTTCTTGAACAAAATCGCAGACATCACATGGGTGGAGGGATATTTACTCATTGCCCTGGATATGAGTTCACTATATACCATCATTGACCACACCCAGGGCATGGAGTCTTGTCTACACTTTCTTAAGGCAAGGAACATCTGCTACCTTGAGCATACCAACATGCTAGTTGACATGATGAAGCTATGCCTTGAAAATAACATCTTTCTGTTCAATGGTGAATTGTATAAACAGGTGCGAGGCACGGCTATGGGAACGTGCTTCGCACCTAGTTTTGCGAACCTCTTCCTGGGCAAATGGGAGGAGGAGCTCCGCAAGGACAACAATATGGACTCTGACTTCAGGAGGGTGGTAGCATGGTTGAGGTATATTGACGACCTCTTCGTCATTTGGAAGGGCAGTGAAGAAGAAGCTAGGGAATTCATAAATAAGTTGAATAACAATGACTATAGCATACAGCTTACTTCAAGTATAAGCGATAACAAAATTGAATTCCTAGATACTCTCATCACAATCCAGGATGGCAGTATGGTATCAAGCCTACACCGGAAGGAAACTTCCGGGAATAGCTTACTACACGCCCACAGTGCTCATCCGGAGTCACTAAAATGGAGCATTCCATTTGGTGAGCTACTCAGGGCACGGAGAAATTGTAGCACTGATGATGATTTTCAGCAGGAACAAAACATCATGCTATGTAGATTCAGAGAACGGGGCTACCCTGAATGGGTGCTAACGAAGGCCAAGGACAAGATTAGGAACATCAGTAGATCTCAAGCCCTTGAGTATTCTGCCATAGATGACCAAGAAGAAACACCTGTAAGGGTTATAACCACATTTAACCAGGAATCCAAATATGTCCAAAAAATTCTGGGCAGTAATTGGAGAATCTTGAAATCAAATTCCATAATTGGCAGCAACATCAGTGACAGACCCCTGATTACCTGCAGAAGAGGGAGAAACTTAAAGGATATGTTGGTCAGGGGAGACATTACGGAAAACCCCAATAGAAACCCATTCAATCTTAAGGGTTTCTATCCATGTGGCCATTGCAAGGCATGCAAATTCAGCCACATGATGAAAAAATTTGAGGTTACAGGATCAGGTGAAAGTAAAACCATAACACAGTTCCTCACTTGTAGCACCAACTTTGTCGTGTATATTCTGGAATGTCCGTGCAGACTCCGGTATGTCGGGAGTACAACGTGCATGGTTAAGAAGCGGATACTGGAACATCTAAGAGCCATTACCATCTTGGATCGTAACTATCCGATTGCACGACATTTCCAAGATAGACATCAGTCCAACCAATCTCTTCTCAAGTATTTTGCCATAGAACAGGTCAATACATCAAAAAGAGGGGGAAACAGGGAGTTAGCCCTCAGAAAGAGAGAATCGAAATGGATTATGGAATTGGAAACCAAGTTTCCGGGGGGGTCACAATCTTGATGAGGAACTGGCAACGCATTTACATGATGACTGAAGTTGTGTACCTATCATCTTTTTGTTTTGTTTTTCATGCCCTTCATTGCCTTTTCTTTGTTGCCATTTACTGTGACTCTTCATGATATTGCATGGCAACCATAGCATTTCTCAGGTTGTTTAGAGTAAAATGTAAATTTTGAAAAAATGTAGAAATGTATTTTTGAGCTAATAATATTCTTCTTGGGCTATTTGTGATTTTATCATGTTTCTTTTATTATCCAGGAGGAAAGGAAGGGACCATTCACGTCTCACGGATACGGCACCGGTTCCCTACCCTTTTCTTCATGAGGATGCCACTACACGCCCAATAAGATAAGGACTGCACTTATGTCATTCACTGTTCTCTATCTTTAGTTGCACAGATCTTTTTACATTTAGTTTAGGCTCAATGGACTGCCTGCACTGCCGGTTCCTTCGGCTGCAGCACTAAATGGCTCTCAGTTAGAAGTACTACTGTCTCCCACTATAATTTTGCTATTATGCTGTTGATAGATCTGGTGTGGAGTTATTTCCTGGGTCTGCATGAGCATATGTAATATAGAGGCACTAGTCCTCATAAGTCACTATTAGGGCACGGAGTCTGGATAATTCCTGAGGCTTGTAGCATGCTCATAAGACACCTACCTTCACTTAATTGTACGTAGATCCGGATGACGGCACTAGTCCGCCTGGTATGTTGATTTAAACTGGGGTACAAGGCTTCTGAAGCCCTGGTTTGTTATCGTGACTGTTACAATCGATAAAGCTTTGCAAATTCAATTATCTCGTAATACGGGAAACTTGGATCACGTGGTAAATCCAATGTCAATGAAGTATGCCAATATGTATGAACTGTAAAAGTATCGAGTAGAAAACACGTATGAACTCAAGTATGAGCTCTAGTCTGTAACCCGTTCCAAAATGGCGACCATTTGCAATATTGTAGATCCAGGAATATGGTAGTACTTCTTCTATGTTTAGGTGCATATATGGTTGTTTGAAAACATTGTGGATATCGTGTGACCAAGACACTGCTGTGTCGAAACGCGTAACGATGGTTTAGTAAAAATACGATCAACCTCTGAGAGTGCGTTTTTCCCCCGTTATAGTTAGTTCAGATAACTATAACTCGCGCGCCCGCAATCCTGCTCATGACGTCACATATTACATCACTCATGACATGGTCAGTGGCATCACTCATGACATCACTGATGACATCATCCTTGTGATAGAGTGGCGGTCGCGCGAGTTATAGTTATCTGAACTAACTCTAACGGGGGAATTTCATTGGTTTTTTACGAGTGAAATATCCACCTAACTATAACATGTGTAAAACCTATGGTTTTTTAAGTGAATTTGCAAGGTTTTTTAATGCTAATTCCTAACTATAACGTGTGTGAAACCTATGGTTTTTTCAGTGAATTTCTACGTTTTTTTAAATGCTAAGTCATGTATGTATTATTATTATTTTTATATATTTATTTTACCATAAACTATGTATTAACATTTTTTAATTTTTTTCATGGCTTTTCACCGTGCGCGCACCCCCGCGATTTAAAAAAAAAAAAAAAAAATGTTTTTTTCTGCCTTCGGGGTCCTTCAGGGACCCCCTGACAAAGGCTAGCGGGTCAGGAACTCTCTACCCTGCCCCCTTTTCACGTTTGCCACCTTCCTTTTTCACTCTCGCACTGAAAACAAACAAAATGGCGGCCGACACTTCCTGATTTCGACCGATTCGAACGTTGACTGACATGTAACCACCAATCAGAATTACGCTCGTGCACGTTAGGGTGCGCGCACGGTGAGCGCACGGTGCGCGCACGGTGCGCGGCTATAGATATTTATGTGCTTTAACTGCAATTTTCTCAGGAACTACTGAACAGATTGACTCCATATATGCAAAAGGCACATTCCTGACCTGAGGACTACCTCTCTGCCAAATTTCAAGTAATTCTGTTCAGCCATTCGGGCTGTACCTTCGACTAAAGGTCCTATGGGAAAATGCATGGGGAAAACGCGTTTTGGTACCCCCCTTTTTTCTCGGCCCCCGCTTGACGAATCCCCCCGAGACTTTCAGGGTAGGAGCTGAACGGAGCACCCCGATAGTTTTGAAAATTTCGCGAAGATTCGTCAACCGGCGCCAAAGTTATTCAAAATAGAATTTTGAGATTTCCTATGGAAACACGGTCCTAACTATAACTATCTACTGGCGACCGCCAGTAGATAATATGTGTGTATGCGTGTGTGTGTTTTTTAAGCATGAGTTAAAGAACAAAATTTGAGGAGAAATTTGGGCACTGGTAAAAATGTATACACTGATATTTTCTGTCAATGGGGTTAAGAATGAAAAACAAGTTTTTGAGGACAAACGTAGTGTAAGAAAGTGCCCTCTTTCTGCATTGCTGAACTGCTGCTGTACTTTGACTGAGTGAGCACTGGGCTCCTGCCAATCAGGTAACCAGGGCCTATGTCCTTTCTCTAAAACTGCATTGAAGACAAAACCCAATTGGCACTCTCTGGCCACTGGTCAGCCCCTGGTAAATAGTACCACTGCTAGCCAGGGCACTGTGGCCATGGAAGGCCTCTAAGGGCTGCAGCACTTATTGTGCCACCATTAGAGACCCTGTACCTTTACACTCACACACTGCCTTTGCAGGCTGCGTGTTTTGGTGCAGAACAAAGTGAAGAGTCGACATGCCTACAACCCACTGCCCTGGCATAGATCAGCCACCCCTCTAGCTGGGTGCACTATACCAGTGGTGAGGGTACAGTTGCATGATGCCTGTACCCCTACAGTGTCAATTCTTAGAGCAACAAAATGGGGGGAGGTAGAGGGATATGCTAGGTCCACCCTCCTGTTCCAGTAGTAGACCTACAAAATTTGAAATCTCGGATAGGGACCCAGTAGAAAAAGGGGAAGGATTTTCGCTCAGTCTGAGTCAGAAAATCTGCTATGAAAGGAAAAATGTCCTTTCTTGAGACTTACCCGCTGCGGGTTGAGGCGTGCTGCAACTTGCGAAGTTACGTAGGAGCACTGTATAGTGAGGAACTATGTGTAGTGCAGTGGTGTTGTGGAGTGGAGTGAGTTAAAATTACCTAACTAGTGGGCGAAGTAACTTTATTCTGGCTCCTAGTTGGTATATTTAAAACGGGGTGAGTCTCTAGGGTGCCTAGCTTTAATGAGTCAGGGATCCCTAGTGAATGTCAACAAGTTTCGAGCTTCCCCAATGCTCTTCTTCAGGACAAACACAGGGACGAGCCCTATGTGTACCACTTCTAAAGTGACCTAAAGTGAGGTAAAGTGAATTCAATTACGCTGCAACTAATAAGCATGTGTTATTAATACATACGATAAATTGTAGTCACGTAGTATCTATGAAAAAAGAAATAAATAAATACAGTGTTATCAGAGACAGCCTCCCCCGAATGGGGTAGGTAAGTTTAAACCGCAACACATATGTTATTCCTCATTATGGTGTGTGTCTACACGTAGCATTCTCATGCTTTTTCATGCTGATTTTGTAGACAAACAGACTGCCTGCTTATTATGCCTCTACTAACAAACAGGACGCTGTTAACCAGTGCGTGGTATTTTGTTAAAAAGTGATATCTTTAAAAAAATACACCTCGTGACAGTACAACAAACATGACGAACATTACACAAAGGTTAGAAAAACATACTTGTTAGAAAACAACAATGTGCTTCATGGTCTTGAGGGGCTGAGAGGGTTTGTACTCGAACGCTAGAAGCGGAGGACAAAGCGTGGTTAGTTGTCTTGTTGCTTAGGGATAAAAATGGGTGAACTTTGGTTGGGACCGCAGTCTGCCTGGTTACAAGATCTGCTCCTGAAAGGGAAATTGACTAACTTGTGAGAAACACCTCTTGGGCAAATTACCTATTCGTGTCCCTCGAGACCGCATATTGGCGAGTCTCCCTAGTGTGCTGGTTTAATTTGGAAGTATTTCTGCTCAGTCATGCAGTGAAGACTAGAGCGGAAACCTTCTCAAGATGTCTGCCGAACCTGGCTAATGGAGACGGCCCTCTTGGGACTGATTAAGGAATATACGAAAAGGAGATGAATAAAAGCGCTTCACAAGTGCTTTGTAGGAATGCTTACACATGCAAAATTAAGGTGAAAAAAGACATTAACACACAAAGAGACACTTGATAGGTGATGTATACGCTGTCTGGTAGTCTTTTTAAAAAGGGTATATTATGTAGATGTAGAAAACCTCCATAAGAATGAACTGTTAAGTTGAATAGGTCATCATAATAGTTAAGAAAGTCTGATTTCGTGCTCTAGAGGGCCGATGTTACCTCCTCAAAAGGGCAGCTTAACTGACCTCATCCTTGGTTAATGTTTAAAGGTTGATAAATACCCTGAAGTATTTGACTTCTGAGCAGGTTTACTTGTTAATGTACCTTCCACAGGGTATATTGGGTAAATCTGTTTTTGTGCAGCCTTGGTTAAGGTTTCATACTTCAAGTTATTCCCAAAGGGCAGTGCTGAAAAATTCTTACAGTAAGTGTCAGACGTCAATACAGGTTGACTAGCTAGTATTCCATCAAAGTGGTGTCATAGGTGAAGTGTCTTGCACAGTAAAAGATATCACTTTTTAACAAAATACCACGCACTGGTTAACAGCGTCCTGTTTGTTAGTAGAGGCATAATAAGCAGGCAGTGTGTTTGTCTACAAAATCAGCATGGAAAAGCACGAGAATGCTACGTGTAGACACACACCATAATGAGGAATAATATGTGTTGCGGTTTAAACTTACCTACCCCATTCGGGGGAGGCTGTCTCTGATAACACTGTATTTATTTATTTCTTTTTTCACAGATACTACGTGACTAAAATGTATCGTATGTATTAATAACGCATG
The DNA here is from genome assembly GCF_964204655.1 of Triturus cristatus. Lineage (NCBI taxonomy): Eukaryota > Metazoa > Chordata > Amphibia > Caudata > Salamandridae > Triturus > Triturus cristatus. The sequence continues at coordinate 963,658,935 of NC_140584.1, read as the reverse complement.
CTTATTAGTTGCAGCATAATTGAATTCACTTTACCTCACTTTAGGTCACTTTAGGAGTGGTACACACAGGGCTGGACCCTGTGTTTGTCCTGAAGAAGAGCATTGGGGAAGCTCGAAACTTGTTGACGTTCACTAGGGATCCCTGACTCATTAAAGCTAGGCACCCGAGAGACTCACCCCGTTTTAATATACCAACTAGGAGCCAGAATAAAGTTACTTCGCCCACTAGTTAGGTACTTTTAACACACTCCACTCCACAACACACTGCACTACACATTGTTGCTCACTATACAGTGCTCCTATGAAACTTCGCAAGTCGCAGCACGCCTCAACCCGCAGCGGGTTAAGATGGCCCCTATGATGAAGCATGTCACCGTGGGGAAACCCTGGTGAGTGAGGGTACTCAAGAAAGGACATTTTTCCTTTCATAGCAGATTTTCCGACTCGGACTGAGCGAAAATCCTTCCCCTTTTTCTGCTAGGTCCCTATCCGAGAGTTCGGATTTTGTAGGTCTACTAAGTCAATTCTTAGAAGTGGTTGCTCCCCAGACATGTTTCTGGACCCCTGGGTCGAGAGCCTGCTCCTCTCGGGGGTCCGAAACAATGCACATTCTGGGACGAGGTGCCAAGCTTCCTCCCCCAGGATGGGCAGGGTCCACAAAGGGGAAGCTTCAAAGGCATGCTGACTTTGTGAGCTTCCCCAGACCTTTTGCTGCTTCCAGCAACTGTTCCCCTCTGGTTCTGATTTCCACTTTGGGCGGGGAAACTGGAGGGAAAACTAAAAGAGGAAGGAAGGTGTGCCCTCCTTTGCCAACCCTTTCCCTCAGGTGGGGGAGGCGAGGTGAAACACAACTCTTAGTCCCCACCATCTTGCAGATGGGTGACCCAGCCACCCTGAGTGAGGCATATGCCCCCTTCCCACTGGAGGGTGGTAGAAGAGGGGATGTATGCACCCCAAGGAAGGGATCCATTGGTCCCAACCTTTTACTTACCAGTAACACCCCTGAATCTTGTATTTAGGGGCACCCCTGAACCTTGCCTCGTTAGACAAGCAATGACCAAGAAGAAAAGAAGAAGAAGGCCCGAACAGTCGTGCCAAAGCTAAGAAAAGGAGGAAGCTCACTGACTTGCCCCAGCCCTACTGGCCTGTCCCCACCTCGAAACTGCAGAAGCAAAACTTCAGTGTGTACTGCAGCCAGCAACCTCAGGATAACAGAGGACCTGCCCTGCCTTCCAGAGAAAAGACTTTGTCTCCTGTGAACACCGGATTTGGTCAACTACAGACTCCAGCTCCGGCCAAATCAGCGAGTCTGCACCACTCTGCACCTGTCGCCCACGGCCCGAGTTCGAGTGGCCCAACACCACGAGGAGGTCTCCCCGGCGATTCTGACCCGAGATCTGGTGATCTCTGACCTGCCCTGAATCTCCCAGCGAAGCCTGCAGCCTCTTTCTGGAGGATCACCCTGACGGTGACCGGAGCTGGTAAGAGAAACCCGACGCCTAAAGACACCCCTGCACCCAAAGCCCTAAGGCCTTAGGTGGCCCAACCAACGGTGTCCCAGCATCCCAAGTCATCCAAACTTACCTATCCAACTGGTGGTCACCTCCAGAAGATCTTCGTCCCCTAGCCTGCAGTCTTTGTTGAAACTGGAGAATCACCATTGCAATCAACAGGGCACAAGACGCCAAAACAGTACCCTGCACCCAGCCACCACTGCGCAGCTGTGGGTGTACTTGGGTGTTAACTCGGATCCCCTTTGCCTTGAGCCTAACACCAGGAGCTTTTCTCCCACAGCCCATTGGATATCATTGGACATCAGAACTCTGCACCCGTCCGCCCTAGTGCCGCTGAGGGTGTAACAAGATTGCATCCTTGACCCTGGGGGGACCCTTGTTCTTATCCCAGAAACTCAACCCCAAAGACCGAGTACTTACTTGGTAACCGTTAACTTCATTTCTCTCCATAGGAACCTATTAACTGTTTTTCTCTAAAAAAGGTTCGAAGTCTTGAGTTGATTTGTATGGAAGCCTGAAAAATTACAACTGTGCAAAACTGACTTTACTTACCTTTTCTCTAGGAAATGTCGCACTTTGATATCTAGGCATATCACACCGGGTAGAAAAAGCAACTTAAAAAGTAATCTAAAAAGTAACGAAGAAGAAATCTGAACAGTAATTTCAATACCTTGACTCTCCCGACACCGATAACATCCCAGCAGTCATAATTAAAACAAATAGCGTCTGGTGGGCTACGATTTACTCCTCCTTGTTTAGTTGGATTGTTATTTCTGGCCTTTATCCCTCGTCCTGGAAGGGGTCAATAGTGAAACCGATTTAAAAAAGGGAGTTGTACAGATCCTATGCACTGTAGGCTGATAAGCCTCTTAGATATCTCGTTAGTTCTCTCTAGAGTTGATTACTGCAACGCTCTATACTTAGGAGCTGACACAGGGCAGATTACCAAGCTCTAGTCACTTCAGAATGCGGCCGCCCAGGTACTGCTTGATTTACCCAAACATCATCCCACATCCGCTAGTATTAAGCAGCTCCACTGGCTTCCAGCCCAGCGGCGAGTGGATTTCAAGGCCCCCTGCCTAGTGCATAAAGCTTTGTATGGAGGAGGAGCTGCAGATATTCAACTCCTACTTCCCTGGTATGTGCAACTATGCTGTCTCAGGTCCATCAATGCTGGACTGGTACGTACCCCTAAGATAAGAAGAGCCAGATGGGAAGGAAAGTGTTTCTCCTACCAAGCGGCCAAACTGTGGAACTCCCTCCCCATACAGATCCGACTACAGCCCAACAGGACTCTTTTCAGGAAAATTATAAAAATATGGCTCTTCGTCAAGCTCTAGATATGTCAGCGTTTGCTTGCTTTTTACTCACCTCAGCACCAAGATGCCTCGGCAATAGTGCACTTTATACATATATCAGTCAGTCAGTCAGTCAGTTAAAGATATTTTCCAAAATCAATTTAGCTAAACTCATAGATTGGGCTACTGAAACTAAGCGAATTCAACTACAACAAGGGGGCTTTCGTGAGGGTCATTCCACCATAGACCACTGTTTTGCTCTCTGGGCCATTATCCGAAAGGCTCTGGAGGAAAATCAAAAGCTGTGCTGTTGCTTTGTACAATTCCGGACAGCCTTTGATTTCGTGGATAGGGATACTCTGTGGGGAAAACTTGCCTCCTAGAATTTACCACCAAATCTTCTTGGGGCACCCCAATCTTTGCACTTTGGCAATTGGGCTCAGGTGGAGATAGATAAGTCGGGTCGGTTATCACAACGGCGTGCACCAGGGGTGCGTTTTAGCACCCTTGCTTTTCAGATTATTTCTGGCCGACCTTTATTTCCCAATCTGAGTCCTTTTTGCCAAAAATTGAGAGCCAGCATATTGCTTGTCTGCTTTATTATTGGATTATACCCCAATAGGTTTTCAGAGTAAACTCAATGGCCTGGCAACCTATAGCAAGCAGAACTATCTCTGTATCAATCTGGAAAAGACCAAGATCACGATCTTTGGAAACAAAGTGCAGAGTTTTTCTTGGCATTTAGGTATGCTGGTGGTGGAGCAAGCCGATCAATATAAATACCTGGGTTCTCATTGGGATGCCACTAAGCATAAGGCCTTATTGCAGGCAATTTGTCTGTCAAGATTCAATGGTAGGTTTGGGGGAGCTATCTCATATCTCATTACTAAAGGCTGTATGGGGAGAGGTTTTTTTCCCTCGACCCAAACTTATGAATGGGATAGATTGGATAGATTGGAAGGGGTGATGCTTAAAAGACTTTTATCACTCCCCCAAGGTACCATGGTTCAGGCCATAAGGAGAGAGTGCAATCTGGTCTCTTGGAAGATGGTGGCCTCTACTCTGGCACTAAGATATTTCAACACATTGTTGGAGGACGATGAAGTGGTTAAAGTCTCAAATGGTGTTGGGAAGAGATCCAAAGCAGTGAGAGGATGTGGGCAAAGGTCGTAAGAACCAGAATAATTGTGCTAAGGAACCTTCAAATAGATAGTGTTACAGTTACATCTTGGCTCCCATTTCCAGGCAAACGAGCACTGAGGGAATCAGCTTCTATGGCGTCTGAATCTATCGACCTGCTGTATCTATAGAAAAGATCATCCATTAGCTTCTCGATTGCTACATTGGTCCAGGATACTGTTTTTCCCTATCTATCACGGTTACCAGACCCAGGATTGAGGAATACAATTTTAAGGGCTAGGGAGGGATGCAATCCAATCTACTCATCCTGCCCACACAGGATCAGGGTACAGAATTTTAGTGGTCTCTGCCCCTGCCCTTTGAAAGTTAAATGTACCCATATGCATATTCTTATGGACTGCGTCTTTTATTTTGCAAATTGAATCAAGTTTTTAAGACATCTGTTTTTTTACATATGATGCTCTCCATAGGAATAAAGCTGTGGAGTTATTGTCCGAAATGCGTTATCTCAATGTGGCAGTTGGAATTGCTCGGTTTTTACGATCTGTAAAGCAAAACTTTAATCATGAGACGTAGTAAGTCGGGGGTAGGGTAGCCAGCAGGGGGTCCTTTTAAATGTTTTAATTGTTTTAAATGTTTTAATTGTTAAGTGTACTTTTTTTAGAATGTTTTATGGACAAATGTCTAAATAAACTTGTTTCGGAACCTTGACTTACCTGTATTTCAAACAACTGCATTTGAACTTGCATTCACTTGTATACACTGAATAATATTTTGCAAAGCAATTATTTAACTTACCTGTGCCAGGCTTGGCTTGGTTCTAGAAATAAAATAACATAACAATATTTTTGTACAAACAAAATTGGTCTGAGTTCATTCCTCAAGTGTGGTGACATCATTTACTGATTGAGTGTGTACAACAAATGCTTAATGCTACCCTCTGATACAGCCTTACTGCTCGCCTACACTACCACAAATAGACAGTAAGGTCCTATCTACTTTTACCTCTGCCTACCTTTGGGGTTCCACTGGACTCTGTGCACACTATACCTCATTTTGGTATAGTATATACAGAGCCAGCTTCCTACACGTAGTGTTCCTGAAAATTACAGCCTGATGGTTGAGGACAAAATGAATGCAGTACCAGAAAACGAAAAGTTCGTTATTGTGTACAATGTAAGCTTTAGCCAAAAAAACAATCACTAGAGAACGTAATTTTTTTTTCTGAAAATGGCATGCTAATATATTCTGAGACAAATAATTCTCTTTACTGAAAATGGAAAGCTAGCTTTTAGCCAACACACAAGGATATTTATTTTTAGATAATGTCAAGCTGATGTTAGTCTACAAAGTGTGTTTATTAACTACAGAGTGCAAGGTTGATATGTGGGGACATCATTGTACATTTAGAAAAAATTGCAAGCTGTTCAGTAGAGACAAATTCGTTCATTTTCGAAAAATGAAAATATAGCACTTGAAGACTAAATGAAAGTATTTTGTCAAATTATAAATAGTTATTTTTGGGTACACTGTATTTATGTACTAATAATGAAAGTGTGATGCATATTGTCCAAACGAGTATATTTGCAGAAACTGGTAATGTTACTAGTATATATAAATGTGTTTATTGTCTGAAAATGTAAAACTGTTATTTGGAGAGATAAGATGTGTATTTTCGCAAAAGTCACATAACATTATCTGTGAATTATAATGATGTACTTTTTCATTCTTTTTAAAAATAATTTTCATTGAATTGTCTAGGTACGGATACGTCTAAAAAACAATGCTATGCCAGCTCCCAGTGCGTTCCAGTAGCACATGCACGTACAGATGAGACAAAGAGGGAGCATAGACATAAATGCTGATGTAAGCATTAAAGTAAATGTAAACATTCCCCCGAATGCACATAGAACCCAAATAATATAAGGCAATAATAGCAACAGAAATAATAAATGAAATAAAGGCAATACTTTTAATTTTAATCAAGGCGGCGTGCTGGATCCCAAGGCTGTTCTTGAGCTCCTACTGGGCTCCAGCTGTGGGAAGGGGGTAACTTGGCACTGTAGGGCATGAAGGTTCCATAGCCGGTGTAGGGGAGTTTGTGAATGGAGGAATACACGAACAGGCCCTAAAGCAAAAAAGTCGGATGAAGCAATAGTATTAGGGGCATGTTTACAAGGGGATTACACCACTGGAACGTCACTTTTTCCAACGTTCCAGTGGCGCAATGCCCTGCATCATATTTACAAAGTGGCGTCAAGCCACTTTTTAATTGCTTAACGCCGCTTTGAAAATATGGTACCCCTTCATGCAGTTTTCTAGGTAAAAAAGGCGTGCAATGGGTATTGATGTAGACATTCAACCGCAACACCCATTGCTTTTTGACCCTGCCCTAGATTTACAAGGATCTGTAAATCTGAGGCAGCACCAAAAACTAATGCCATTCAAAAGCAGACGTTAGATTCTGCAGCACACATGGAAAGAGCAAATCACCTTTAAAGATTGTTTATGTGCAGGAAGGTGTCCTTTCCTACACAAAAACAATCATTCCCTGCAATGCAGACACCCTTGCAGGCACAAGGGTCTCCGTGTTGGTGCCAGGCAGCTTTTGTCAGCGCTAGAGCAAGAGAAAACACAGACAGGCGCATTATTCTTGTAAATACGACGCATCCCTGAGTTTTTTAAATGACGCTGTGTGGAGCGGCAACATTGCTTGCAGTGCTGTGCTATTTACCATTGAATATAGCCCCTAGTTTCAAGGCACTGTGCATGAGTCATATAGCTCGTTAAACACAGATATCTCGAGACAGCTTTGTTGATTTTGATTCGGTGTAAGTAAGGCTTGTTAGGGTTCAGTTAGTTTAGTTTCATTTCCCTTTCTTTCTCATACGGCCTGTATTAGTTTGTGAGTCAACCCGAAAACAACTCTTCTATTCATCTCTTCCTTTTAAAAACGGTGACTGTCCATGTACTTTCGAAAATGGAAAAGCTAATGTTTTGAGACAAAGTCGTTTATTTTTTAAGATTAAAACCCATGCTTTGATGGAATAAATGCATGTTTCAGAAAATGTCAATTTGATGACTGGAGGGAAAATTGATGGATTAACTGAAAATACAATTTGGTGATTCAGTACAAAGATTTCATTTAAATGGGATGGTAAACTACTTCTTGAGGTCAAAGTGAATTTAGTTACTAAAAATGAAAGAATGGCACTGGTAACAAATTTGATATTTTCAGAAATTGGCATGTTTATACTGTTGGCAAAATGAGTTTATTTTCAGAAAGTGATGAACTGAGGTTTGGGGACCAAACCTTTTACCCATATGACTTAGCCGTGTCAACCTACCCAGAAGACACTCCAATCAAACCCAGAGCCAGGTCTGCCCAGAGGTGCTGCATCCAGACAAGGCAAACAGCACAATTGGTTTAGTTTAAGGTGGAGAGCATTCAGTCATACCTATGTACCTAAGACCACCCCCCAGTTAGTCAACACATCTCTGCTTCATAATCATCAGCTCCTCTTTCCACAAAAGGGAGTTAAAAAGCAGGGAGTAGCAGGGAGTATACAGAGCTACATAAGGCCAACATGTGTGTGGCTTCCACTAGAAGCTATTAGCATGAACACTAGATTCGAAATCTTCTTATTCGCTTCTCTAAAGCAGCAACAATGAAAAACAAAATCAGATGCCGTCAGCCACTTAATTCTCGCTTTCCTAGTCTTCATCCACTTTGCCAGAGTCTTCAGAGACCCAATCAAAGTGGTTGAATAGAGTATGATGGTCCATCTTCTTTGTCCCCTGCCATCGACTACCTCCCTCAGATGGGCACATGTGGGTGGTTTTCTGGCATCCTGAACATTTGTGTGCTGTAGGGCTATGCGCTAGTGCTACTGAATTGGAATTGCTCTCCACACCTACAGTAGCCTGCGCACTCCCAGCACAGGGGGTCTGCTCTCTTGTTGATAGCAGGAAGTATGGCACTTGGGTGAGGAGAAGGGAGGACCTAAAGAGTGAGGAGAGGGCGATGAGAGCCCTGATATATTTTAGTATGTTTGTGCAGTTAAGGGTGGTACCAAGAGTGATGGGGAGGATGGCTGGATGCCAACTATCTTCTGTTTTTTTTAAAGGTAGAATGGATGGGCAGACATTAGTGGAGATGGGTGGCGTGACACCACTATCAATTTTCAAGTATAGCTATGGGAAGGAGTTCTGAAAGAAGTAAGACCATGTTATTCCTGGCTTCCTCCATGACTTCCTTGGAGTAACTATGCGGAGCAGTTGATTTGTGGGGCCATACACAACATAGAATTGCAGATGAGTAGCTGTCAAATGAGACTTAGGCTTTTATCAGTGGGTACAAGTGCAACTATAGATGACATGACCTTCACTCTTATTGTCTATTTGATGCCATGTGGGGCTCCCAGGGCAAACCAATCCCGTTATTTCCAGCTACCGACCATGAAACTATATTTTCCGGTACTCTGGCTGTCAGTAGAACATGCAAGCAGCCAGAAAGACACTCAACCAGTCTGTTATTAGGCTATCCATACCAGAGAACAACTAGCAAAAGTTAGAGATAGCTAAGATTACATGACAATTACTAGTTTACTAAACTATGTGTAGTACATTACTAGCTGAAAGCGATTATTAACGAGTATGGAAGAAACAGGCTTGACACCCTTGTGCTAAAATCTAAGGGGCTGATTACAAGTCAGGCAATCGTAAGACCGCCTGACTCCCAGTGGCATTGGTCCATTTGCCGCATTACGACTTCAAAAGTGGTTGCGGCGGAGGACCACCTGCTGCGCCAGTGAACAGGCGTTGCCTGGCTGTGGCGGAGCTGCGCCACAATGTAACATGCTGAGCGGGACTGGCACAGTCTCGCTCAGCATATTACGAGTTCCGCCACCGCCAGCCATTTCATGGCGGGAGCCCCACCATGAAAAGGCTGGTGGTGGAGGAATAAAGGGGGCTATACAGGGCCCCCATACCCCATCTGCCATGAGGATACATTCAGGGGGGCACAACATGTGCCCCCCTGTCTATATTTCCCCAAATTTCCAGCAGCGCATGGACGTCACCGTCCATGCCGTGGTGGAACTTGTTTTGCTGTTATTTCAGGCACCGCCATGGGAAAGGCAAAGGACCGTCCGACTTACACAATTTCACTCTTAATAAGGCGGGTGGCCCTTGCGCAGCTTTGGCACAGCTGTGTAGGCGGGCAGCCAATGCATCTGCGCCAAAGTCCTAATAAGGCCCTAAGCTATGTACATTTACGCACATTGACATAGGATCCCCCAAGATCCTGCAAATTAGATTCCCAGCTTTTCAGGCTTACGTCTCAGGATGTTTGGGGACGAATAAAAGCCAAAAGTACGTTTAGGTGGAGATGTAAATATCTGTCCATACTTTTACTTTTTCAGGAAGCAAGACCAGTGTCTTTAATGCCTTCCTGAAAACAAAAGTTTGTCAATGCCTCTCATCTCAGTAACCAGTAAATTCCAGGTACTGAAAATTCTATACAGAAAAGATTTTTTCCAGTTCTTTTTCCTAATGTTTTTTGGGCCCAGATTGTCTTAAAATTGATGCAGCACAATGTAGCAAGATATCTTGCGCACTGCGTCACATGGAGAGAGCAGTAATGCCCCATAATTACTAACATATGGCGCATTCCTACTCTCTCTCTCTCTGTGCTGGTGCACTTGCGCCTGCCAAGTGGCAACGCAGGCAACCCTGCGCCATGGTGCATGTGTGCCTATGCTATGGGAAGGATTGTTTTTGTGCAGGAAGGCATACCTTTCTGCTCAAAAACAATCCTTTTTCATTTTTGTCTTTCTATGTGTGCTGCGGAATACAGCACACATTGAAAGAGGAAATATGAAGAATTAAAGATATTTCTCCTCTTTACACCTCCCCTGGGAAGGTGCAGCATTTTGACACATCCCCAGGTTTACGCATGTGCTGCCTTCCGTTACTCCAGACCTACTATGCCACAGAGAGCCATGCAAGGTGACTTTGCGTGGCATAATAAATCTGACTTAGGAACTTACATTGCCTTGAGTTGCCGATGCGTCACGCCCTTGATAAATCTCAGGCCTGGGTGCATAAGGAACTTCTTGTCATAAGATATAAATGTAACCACATATCAAGTTTTGCTCTCGTTGCCTACAATGTCACTTAGAACCCGTATGTAGCAACAGCAGGTTTATTGAGTCCTACTCTGCCAGACTTCTATGGTAGCATGTGATATGACCTTAGGTATCTAGATATAAATTTCATATGCTGGGGTATTGTAGGGTATGGAAAACTGGGCATCGAGAATGTGCTCAACTAAAAGGACACTTACTGACCCAAGAGACAGTGAGGCTGACCAGGACATGGTCTGTAAATAGTTATGCAAATTATTTTTGCCCTTTAAGTAAATCATACAGAAGCAAACATTTGACCCAGAAGTAATTGAGGTCCAGAAATAGTTGTTAATTGTGCAAGCAATTAAGTCTGTGACCCGAATCTATGTTAAATTTTAACACGGGGCATATGTGGTATTCTGGTTAATTTAGAGTACAATTTAGTACGGAAACAGCACTGTATTGCTGATTAAAATATGACTTTCAATTTCCAGCAGAAGTTGACCTTTATAACATTGGGATTTAGTGAGGAGGTTTGTGATGCAGTAATGGAGCTATTGTCTGTATGATTGGCATACTTTGTTGTGATTCTATCAATAAAATAAAAGCTATTAATTATGGTATTAAACAGGCTCTGGGGGCACGCCCCTTTTTCAGATATGTTGCAGACATCTGTGTGCAACATAGAGGCCTCAGGTTTGAATTTCAGTAGAGTGACTTAAACATTCATTAAGAGCAGGCGAACTATGGATAAATGCGCAGGAGAATGATTGTTGGTCATTTACTGCATTTGGCTAATTTATAGTGCTGCAGTAGTACTGCATCACGAATGCATCACCTATGCTTCAGCATACACACAACAAGTCTGATTCCTCCAGGGCTTTGCCTGTGATACTTCGCACATAAAAATGGAGAAAAAGTCATGGAATTGTCATATTCACGAAGCATTCCACAATGTTGGCAGCAAAGACTTACATTTGCTGTAAAACCACACATTCCAAGCATGGTAAAGTATTTACCACGTCAGTGGTGTGACCAGGTAGAGTAATACAACACATCTTTGCCATCCACATCATGAAAAATCTCTGGAGGCAACGCCTCAAGAAGTTGGAAGGTAAAAACGCAAGGAGGTACCGGCCTGATTTGCTACTGTTCGTACCTACACTCAGGTATATCTTCTCAGATCTTCTAATGCCAATCTACTGTTCGTACCTACACCCAGGTATATCCTCTCAGATCTTCTAATGCCAATCTACTGTTCGTACCTACACTCAGGTATATCCTCCCAGATCTTCTAATGCCAATCTACTGTTTGTACCTACACTCAGGTATATCCTCCCAGATCTTCTAATGCCAATCTACTGTTCGTACCTACACTCAGGTATATCCTCTCAGATCTTTTAATATCTTCTAATGCCAATCTACTGTTCGTACCTACACTCAGGTATATCCTCTCAGATCTTCTAATGCCAATCTGCTAAAACTTCCTTCTTTTAGGCTTAGACCCCTAGGAGGCAAATCACTCATGGTCCTAGGATCGCAAGCCTGGAACCGTCTTCCAGGACCCTTCGGTTCATTGCGAACGAGGCCAGTTTCAAGGAGAATTTGAAGACTTGGCTAATCTTGCTCCTGATACCCTGTGCCACTCATTAATATAATTGGATGGGTATAGGCTTAACTCTTCTTCCATCGCCTCCTGTGTTTCCTTTTAATCTCTCTTGTTTCTTTTCTTATCTTTTTATTGAGAAACAGTGTTCGAGTTAGCGACAGGATGCTCTTCTTTGCGTGATTGTGCGCTTTAAAAGTACTGCATTCATTCATTCATTATGCACTGGCATTTTAGCCACTGGCCAAGCTTTTTAAAGCTGAGTAACAACTTGCTCACTTCACAAAAAAAGGATGCATTTAAACTGAGTTTTATGCATGCATTTAAACTGAGCATAACATTGCATCTCCAACAAGATGCCCTTCTGCTTTGTGTTGGTGTCAGAAATCTACTTCGACATCTTTGCAAGTTCTTTCTTTGCATCTATCTGTTTATATCCTCTTTATTCTAAGCAGTAATGTGTTTTTTGGAGTTTTCACTCGTGCCTCCGAGGACCTTGGATGCAGCTGGCTTTTAGCCCTGTCAAGTACCACGCATTAGGCGGCTAGACTAACGCTTTTTAGTGTGGTGGTCCTCATCATCTCACTGAAATTCAAAGTCATGCATAATAGGCATAGCGCCTGCCTCTGCTGTCAAGCCGTGTATAGCGCTGCTAAGCATGCAGCATTGGAATGCTACACTAAAGATGGAGTGCAGCACACCGCGGTGCTGCTCCCGGTGAGCTTGGGGGCTGCTACTACAATGCAACAACCATTATATTCCTGGTACCATGCAGCAGGGTGGGACGTCGTCACGTGACACCCTGCTGCTGCCTGCTGTGGCGCGAGTGGGTGACTGCAGTTCATGAGAACGAAGTTGTGGAAGGCTGCAGTGGCATTGAGTGCTGCTCACACCACGGGAATTATTCTAAACAATTTGATCCCTGCGATCGGACCCACCCGACCCAATCCCACGGACCTCGGCGGCCTCTGGCGCCCAGAGCACACCGCTGCGAACCTTTGGTGCTGAGCCTGAATCCTGCCCGGGTGGAGTGGTTTGCCCCGGGAGTAGTTGAGACCACCAGGTGCCCGTACCGAATTTCCACTTGCCTTGAGTCAGTGCCTGGAGTAAGGTAATGGTATCTCTCACTCTGCTTTCTAATAAAATAAAAAAAGTTCTTTGAAAATTATAACAGTACTTTCTAGCGCGCACCGACTATCTACACCGTCGCACACATCGTCGCTGCCTGCCCTATTACAGCTGACGTTCTGCAGTCACTCGCAGTCTTAGTCTGCCTGGCGAGCCACTGTAGTTTTCAACCGAACCCTACCACATACAGCCGCACTGAACTGGTTTTGAGCCGGTTGGGGTCACTGAGCCACGCCGTGACTGACTCTGTGTGGTGCTGCTGCCAGTCCAATTACTTTCAGCGCCAGCAGCATCACTAAAGTCATCAGAGCCGGGTGTATCTCTGTGACAGCCTGTGTGTCATTGTGTGATCTGTGCCTCTGGCTGTGGGGCTGGGCAGGTAGCGACACCCCAACCCGTGCTGGCCGGTCGGGGTTAATGATTTTTAGTAGGGTTTAAATCGAGTTAGTTTTTGAAATAATACTGTTTTGTTAAGAAAACGCTGTACTCCTTTGTGTTAAGTCTTCTTTATTCAGCCCCAGCATGTTTCCCTCGTGTTCATTGCTTGATTTTGTTCGCGAAAAAGTGTCACTCATAGTCATTGAAATGTCACTCATAATTACACTGAAATTATGAAAATGTCACACACAGCAATCTGAAACCTTGGCAGCTATGGTTCTGTATAATTCAGCTTGAAATCTGCAAGCTGTGCTGTACATTTGCTAATGAGCCTGTATATTGGTTCATTTCCACTTTCGCAGTTACTGTTGGGTCCTATGAGACTTGGTGCGAGTGAAAAAATGAGGAATTTATATAGTGCTGTATCAACTGAGCCTCAAGGTCCTCTGGTATCCAGTTTTGACCTTGTCCGTTGTAGAAAGTTGCAGACTCAATTTGAGGTAGGAGAAAACTTTGTAAATGGCTAGCTTGAAAAACCGGACCCGCAATCCTGGTATTTACTGCTGTGGCGTCACAACAACGGTTAATCAAAGTGGTTGTGACATTACCCAGTGGAAACGCTCCCTTCACCTTTTTCTGCTGCCTCTCCCGGGTCTCCAAAGACAAAACTGTGAAAGAAGAATTCCGATAGATGATCTCAGTTGCCTTCTATACTATCACATAGGAGGCCACAGGGGAGCATTTGCAGACCCAGCATGAATCACTCCCAACTCAATCCTAAAACACCAAATATACACATAGGGTCTAATATGAGCAACCCAACACCTAGAGGTGCTTGCAAGTAACAAGTCTTTTGATTAGGAAATCTAATGTTTTTTAGGATGATAACCCTCGCCCACCCTTAGGTGACATGCTTCATTGTTGAACCCCTTCTTAAACCGCTTCCCAAAATGGTGGTGGTGTGGGCAAAAACTCACCAAAAATGGAGAGGAGCTCTTCTAGTTCTTCTTTAGGGTGGTAGACTCCAATGTGAGGTATCAAGTATGGATGAGAGTGTATGGTGAAGAAAATTGGAAAAGGCTTAAGATGCCCCAAGGTAGACTGAATCACAACTTTATTGGATGTCTCCAAGGGGCATATTAAAAGGAAGACAGGGGATATGACTTCAAGCTGTTAGTGATAATGGGGTTGATGAATTTCTGCCTTTTACTAAAACCCTACAAAGAGGGTGCTCCTATGCTTTGATTTGATTTTTTTGGACTTGGCTGCCTTCTTCCACATCTCCTGTATCTCCATGGGCCCAAGATAGGTGAGAGTACACAGGTGTTGCTGTGCCTGGGCCAATTGCCTTCTCCCCTGTCAGCACCAGGGAAATTAAGCTGGGTTGACACACAGCTCTCATGGAGCTGCTGTCAGTGTGGTGCCAGCTCTCAGTGTGAGATCAGTGAGAGTGGTATTGGGGTCCGAAGGGACGGGAATGTGCAGAGGGTGGTACGGATGAGTGGCAGGAAACCAGTTATTTGTTTCCTGCTTGGGAGTGATGGGATGGGGGATGTGCAGAAGATGGTGTGTGGCAGGAGGCCATGTGTTATTTCTTTCATTTAGTAGAGGTGGAGGGAATCTTGAGGATGGGTGACAGGAAGACAGTTTTTTAATACTTTTTTTTTTTAAATACATGTTTATATGGTACCCCATTAGTCCTCTGGTAGTGTACTATGGTAAACCTAGTGTCCTCCTACATCTAACACTAAAATTCAGTTTAAGGCAGCTATTGAACCTACAATAAACCCAGAGACCGAAGTCTGATAGGAACATAGCAAGATTCTTCAGCAACCAGGCAGTGGACACAGAATAATTGTCTTGGAATTCTGTTCCCTTCCTTTCAAATCCAAAGTGTTATATGCAAAACCCAGCAGAACTATCAAGCAGGATCGGCCCTGTGCATAAGGAAGTCTAAAGCCCCACCCTGCATATTCAGGGAGGTTTAGAAGATAATCACTTCCCATTAATGTCAGCCTATTCTAGAAGGCATTTCAGGCCTACTCAAGGCAGGCTAGAAATTTCAAGTAAGAAAAGGGTAACTTCCATAAAGCTACCTTTTCCTAATATTTATTAGAAATTCGATTTCTCCAGTGAATTGGATTTTTAATACCTATTAAAAACAGTGGTTCAATAATTTTTCTAGCTGCTTCCATTCCCAAATATTAGTATTTTAGTTTGTGCTCTGGTTTTATACATAGGACAGCTAGGGCAACCAGGGTAAAAGTATCTTTTGGGTGCTAGTCACTGTCAGGACATGTTCACATTAGATTTGCACATGCCCTACCTTTAAATACCAAGCACTGTACCTTGAGGGTTACAAGCCTGGATAGGGGTAACTTAATATTTAAAACAACGGTTCTGACCTGTCAAAAGGATTTATTTTGACAGGATGAATTGCAATTTTTGCCCTGCTACGGTCAGGCTACAATGGTAGGGCTGAAGTCATGTTTTTACTGCCACTGTAGCGGATGGCACATTAGTGGTATGTAATTTCCAGTCCTTGGGCACACTTCGTACCACATACTAGGGACTTCAGAAGCAAATTGAATATGACAATTAGGAGTATGCCAAATCAAACATGTTTAGGGAACAAATACAGGGTGATCAAGCAGAAAAGGCAGATTTCCTACACTAACTTCTATAATTGTATACATTCACAAGTCTGGTGTATATCGCCAGTGATTATCCACCAGGAACACTCTTGCACTTTGGAAGAGGCTAGACAAGACAGATGGAATGAACTAGGAATAGACGGGATCATGAGGCAATAATGGCATTAACACGGAAGGGAAAGGAAAACGACAGTGGAGAAACAAAGATATAGGAAACCTGGAACTCTAAAAACAGTAGAAGAGCCTGATAGAATTTGTGGCCTTCAGGCATGTTGGATGATTTTTCATTCCACGGCTGGTCATCGGATTGATTTGAGATCAAAATTGTCAAGCTGTCTCAAATTTTGCAAAAACTACTTAACAGAATACACTGAAATACAAAAAGAAATAAACAAACTATACCAGGCTCTGAATTGCTGTTAGTTTTTTCTAATATGAACAGTAGTGTTATCTGTGCAAAACTTCATATAGGACTATGAATGCAAATCAGACATTGGAAGAAGCTTCTTTCTAAAACTTTTTTCTATCTTGACAATGACATTCCATCATAAAACTTGGCAAAAAATCTAAGACAGCCAAGCATTTTTTGGGGAATATTTTATGAAGGTTTCTCAAAAGTGGAACTAATTATTAGATGTGAAAAACGTTTTTTGTTTGTAAGTGCAACTGAACCATAAATACAGATTTGCTGTCACCAACTCTGTCATTTATTACACATTATATGGGAAACCATTATTTAATCATGCATTTCGGTTCTTCATGTTCTTATTTCAGATGAGTTCCGATGTCAGAACTTACCTGTGATAGTAAAATTAAATCCCTGGTTGCTTGTAATATTTTATCACAAGCCAGTAGTGACGTCACAATGCCTCCGTTCTGCATCCAGACACATGGCTGACAGCTGCCATCCCTCAGACCCTATCCGGGAAGAAAGTATGGAGTTGCCAGAATTTAATTTGTGTGAACCACAAGAAGTAGTTAAGAGAAGGAAACCTCTTGCTTCGGAAGAACAGAGACTGTTTAGCGCCCTGGACAGTGGTGTAACACAAGATGATGCTATGCAAACAAATGATGGACGGAATGCTGAATAAATCATACATTCTCCCCCAGTCAAGAGATCTGGGTTAAATCCATCGTTCTTTTGCTCACCATGCCACCCCTGTTTAGACCCAGCCATATGCAAATCAGTCTTGACCCTGTGCCTCATGGGCACAGTCCAGACCGGACTGCCAAGCCAGGTCCTCCCTGGACCGGAAACAAGCATCCTGGGCCCGGAAGCACAGAGACTGTTTAGCGCCCTGGACAGAGGTGTAACACAAAATTATGCCCCACTCTGCAGAATGTGATGATGGGCCCCTGAGTCTCCCATATCTCACAGATAAAATACATTTGCCTTGGCTGAATAGGGGCCCCATTAAGGGCTGGGGTCCCCTTGAAGGGTTGGGGCCCCCTGTGTTACAGGGGCTAAGGAAGCTGCATTACACCCTTGGTCCCTGAATATTCTCACCTCACCAATTCTAAGGTAACGCTGGAGCCTGTCCTGAAATTTGAATCGGTAGTTCAAACGCTAACAAAAATAACTGTGTTTGGAAGTAAAATTATGTAAAAATGTGCCATAGCTGCCAGGTAGTCACGCATCCTGTGTGGCATGTTCAGCCAGTTCTGCCTTTGTTTCCAGCTTGCACCAAACTTCCTTCTGCGGTATGCATTTTCGTTTTAGACGTGTACATACAAAAATAGGAGCAGGAAAATGCTACTGACTAAAATCCATAGTGTACTGAAGATATTGCATGTGACAAGGTTCCATCTGGAGTTTGAGATAAAGGGAGGGTGGGTGGACAAGGTGAGGAATTATCGAATTATTTAAGAAAGAGAGGGATATTTGAATTATAAAATAGCATAACAGCATGTAGGGATTGGGTAAACAAAGCACAAAATCTCAATAGGAGGATTCCAAGAAAAGATGTAGGGTGAAAAAGCATGAAGGACAGTTCAGTGATATATATTATAAGGAGTAAGTTATTCCCAACTGTATATGAAACTCTTCAACTTGCAATAGCCTTAACATGTATGGTTTGGGTACAGTATCCATCTATACACAGGGGGACTGCTTAGTCAAAAAAATTCAGTGGGTGCGAATTTCAGATTTCTCAACTGAAAAAAGCAGTGAGCCGCAAACAGTGAGCCGCAAGGTGAATGGGTGTCATGGACAACGATCAAGGTGAACTGTTCCCATGGGGAGCAGTGTCAGTACTGATTTGCCTTAGTTGGGCATCTGGGACCGATTTAGAGTTTGACAGACAGGGTAGTCTATCACACTCATGACAGAGTAACCTGTCTATCAAACTCAAGGTCCGCCTGCCTGTATTTGTCTAGTGTACGTTTTACGCCCACATATTACATTTTACTCAGTAGGTGTAAAACTTGCTCCAACAGCCCAACACAGATGGAGCCTTCAGAGGTAAGCCATCCACCTGTCTGCCCTCTTTAGAGTGGAAGGTCTGATTTGTTTTTTAATGGCTCTTACTGCCAGGTAAATCCTGGCATCGAGGGACAGTAAAAAAAAAAAAGAAAAAGAAGAAGACACCCACACCATGGGAGATAGCTCCCATGGTGTGGTGGATTATTAGTTTTTTTTATTTTTCAAAAACAAATTCCTGCTCTGGGAGTTTGTTTTTGAAAAATACAAAAGTTTGATAGAAGGCCATCATATTTGACAGAGACATCTGTCAATCCTTTCCTACAGTGACAGGAAACACTACAATAGGGGTTCCCACCAATGTACAGAGATGTCTGAGGGACCAGCGGACATCTCTAAATTTTGCGGCAGGGTGGCTGACATAAAGTTGTTCACCAGCCTGGCTGCCTTTACTCCTTCCACCAAACCCTAAATCAGGCTCTGTGGGATCACTGACATCATATCAATCCAACAAATATCAAAACACAAACATATCAGAAATTAAATATTGATAACAAAAACACAGACTCTGTATACTTAACTATGAAATCCACAAGTATCAAGAACCCAAATATTGTTGTTAAAAAAAAAATCGATTTTCACATATAACGAAAGCAACACTATTTGAAACAAAAATATTGTTACCTTTAAATAATAATAGAATATGTAATAAATATTGAGCCACACATTATCAAGTACCATATTATCACCAAAATAATTAAATAATCATTAATAAAGCAAAAAACTTTTCACATAAAACATTTACGTTAAATAAACCCATAACTTGTTATATAGATATTTAATTTAAAAAATATATATATTATATACACAAAATATTTATCATACACCCCAAAAATTTACAAATCTAAAAAACATATAATAAAACCCCTCAAAATTTACCATTAACTACATACAGGTAAACACCCACCTAAATATTCCTAAATATACATATATAATCAATTTTATAAACATAAATATGGAACTATATATTATGCATAATTAGTAAAACACAAATTAACATTTACCATTGAAGGAATCAACTGATAAAAAAAATTAAAACTATAGTAAACCAACCAATAAAATGAAACTATAAACAACTTTAACCAATAAAATCACACAAACAATTAAATAAACAATATAAAAGGCACACTAGTTAGAACTACTAAATGCAAAATGAAACAATTGCAAGACAGGGAAACTCTGCTGGATTCTTTCTACAAACCATTAAAGAAAAAAAATATATACATCCCAACAACTACATAACAAAGTAAGTAGCACTTACATTTAAACTAAAATGTAGCTGTTAACAAAGTTAAATATATAAAATAGCAAATAAATATTAACACACTTTCCAACTTTTCTCTTTTTGACACAGGCCTCCTAAAAGAAAAAATCTACAACTTTAAACCAATAAACTACCGAAAAATATCAACTGTCACAAACCTGCAAAAAGAAATAAGGAAGTAAGTATACATAAATAAATAACTAATGATGCATTAACCCAAATAGTAAATAAAAACAAAGCTAACGACCTCAATCCCTGGAAACTATCACCAAAGTACCATTTAAAATGTAACTTATGTTATTCTTTTTCAATCCGCAGAAATAAAACACCTTGCAATTTAAAACACCGCCAGGGGAAAAGCTGCAAAACCAGGTAAAACAACTCACCAGAACATACATGTAAGTATACAAAATGGAAGTAAATGCATTTTTAAACATGTTAAAGACAAACGTGCAAAAGTTAAAAAATATTATATATTTATACTATTACAATACTCATAGATACAATGACAGAGGCCGCCAAATGTATTACTTCACAGCAAGGAAAGCAGTTACTAAATCACATCAACTACACCTACAGCCAAGATCGTGCAACATCAGAAACTATAAACTGGAAATATAATAAATATTATTCTAATGCATGCTATGGAAGGGCAACTACAAAAGATGATGTAGTAATTCATGTAAGAGAGCACAACCCCTCCTCAAATGTGACAGAAATAGAAGTACTATAAATATTGCAAGATATGAGAGGCATGCACTAACTCCCAGGAACCCACAAGCAAAATATTGAAAAATATTTTACCTAGAGCCCCAAACACATAACAGGGCAAGTACCACCTATCCACACTTTAAATTAATAACAAACTAAAAAATCCACCAGCGATACCCCACCTACCCCTAGAAGATACCAAGACATAGACATACCTGAACAATTAACAATTACACATAGTGAGAAATCTTTCCTTATAGATGACAACCTAAATAATGAGAAACATAATCTAATATCTCTACAGCAAACAACTTAATGAAACATAGGCAATGTCAAACAAGGATGATGGATGGGATCTTTAAAATGTGTCCCAAACCATTAACTCAGATATACACCATACATTGTAAATATCAAAACACAAATATCCCTTTTATATATGCCCTACTATCAAATAAACAAGGCAGCACTTATTACGAGCTTTTAAACCACATAAAACGTGCAACATATTACTACTCCAAAAAAAAATCATAACTTTGAACAAGCCATGATTCAAAAATTCAAAAAATATACCTCCTCACAGTTAAACAAGGCTGTTACTATCATTTCAATCAAAGTATATGAAGACATCTCCAAACATATGCACTTAGGGCCTGACTATGAATTTGGCAGGCTGGGAACCGCCGTACCGTGGTTGCAGTTCGACCACCGCAAGCTCAGTGGTCTGACATATCACAAGATTGTCGGATTGCCTTTGCAAAGACTGCCGGTGAACCGCCGACAATGCCAGCCATCCGTAGATCGCCTAGGCTGTGGTCGGGGAAAAGCAGCTGCCATAGGGAGGAACTGAGGAGTTTCACCGCCATCTGCATTACGAGTTGGCTTACTGACAAGCTGATCGCCTTCAAGTCGGCGTAAAGGAAGAATTTGCGGTGAATACTCACCCCTTTCCTGTTCTTTCCATCAGAGTTCGACGTGGATCCCTTTCTCCAGATCCTCCCTTCACAGCAGCATCTTTATCCTGAAGAATACAACCCTGTTTGCGGCGATATACAGGTAAGTCGCTTTTGTACCAGATACCCATTGCCTGTGTGTATTCAACACAAGTGCAGTTGAAATTCTCACACAGTCATCAATATATATGGAAAACCCTTGACCAACACCGCAAGACAGCCGCAGCCCCACCGCAGGCACTACGTTCTTCTAGAGGCCACAGCAGTCGGCGGTAGATCCACCAATCTCAGAATCAGGTAATCGGTGTAGAATATTTTACAAACAGCCAATTTGTCTTGGAAATAATAATACATGATAACACTAGCCTACGTCCCTGTCACAGAGGTAGCCAACGGCTACAATCTACTAATAGAAAGTCCTTTCTTCCAACAAATTGAAGACACACTTAATGGTCTATTTCGGAAACAGGAAGCCAAAACAAACAACGCGGTAGAAGGATGATATAATGCCTTCCAATCCACACTAGGCAGAACTCAACCTACACTATATCATTTCATAGAAGCATTGCAAAAAGAGCAAAGCTACCAAGAACTAAGACTGGAGAAATCTGTTAGTCAAATTGGCCCTATGTAGCAAACAGACCAAAATAATGTATGACATGCTACAATTTAACTCTTCATAAATAACAAAGGACTACATTACTTAGAAATGATAGCCATAATCATACTATAAAAAAAAACTTAACCTACCAAAGTACTCATAAAGTCCAACAAACTATAAACCAACATACCAAATATTTATTTTAATAATAAATATAATAGTTTATTAGCTCAGTCAAGCAACTGTTTAAAATAACAATATTAATAAAGACTGATATAATAAAATTATATATAGATTATGTTACAAAATAATGTAACTATGACCCACCAAAATAGATAAAATACAATTCAGTCCATCACATAAAATAACACCAACACATAATCCAAAGAATTCCACATAACAATCACATATATTTAATATAAACAATGTAATATCACATTTCTCAGCAAAATTAAAGAAATAATTAAAACTTACTGTTCTGTAGCTGCAGATCTTTTTCTGAATCCATAGTAATCCACCAAAAATAAGATAAATGAATCAAAAAATAAAAAACAATTACAAAATATAAAGATTCCAATCAAAATCCCTGAAAGTAATACAGAGTATCAAGGGCTCATAAAAAGAATCCATACAGGAAACATGGAAATAAAAATAAAAACCATTGGTTTATTATAAACCAATCTGATTTCCATAAAAAAAAGACAAGTCCAAATGACCATACAACCTGTACAAGAAATTGACAAAACCCACCCGAAAAACACATTACATTCCCAAAAGTACATATACATAAGTTAATCATCAAAATATAGCAAACACTACACAATTTAGCATAACAAAGTAATACATTAGAACAGTGTAAAAAAACGCAAACGACAAACTACAGTAAAATACTAACAGAAATAGAACTAAAACAAAAAACCAACAAACACTATAACTAACTCTCTAACTTTCCTCCGAAATCCTGCCTAGCCTCAAAACCTTAAAAATGTGTGTTATATATGAAAAGTATATCTAATACAAATTGTAAAACTATACAGTGATAAAAATTGGAAACAAAGAAAAACTGAAGAATGTGTGATGTGTTTTAATTATACAAAATGTATGAAAGGTGTTGGATACTAAAGAGGTAATATTTACTAATCCAGCTCCAATCTAACCATATTGAGGAAGAGTGTAGGACACTAAAGGGGTTACATTTACAATTCCCACTCCAATTTAAACCAATTCAAGGAAGGTGTTGGACACTAAAGTGCCAACATTTACTATTCCAATTTCAATCTAACCATATTGGTGAAGGTGTTGGACACTAAAGGGGAAACATTTAGCATTCCCACACCAGCCTAAACCATATTGGAAAAGGTGTTGGTCACTAAAGAGGTAACATTTATTATTACCACTCCAATCTAAACCAATACTGGGAAGGTGTTGGGCACCAAAGAGCCTACATTTACTATTCCCACTCCAAACCAAACCAATTCAAACAAGGTTTTGGACATTAAAGGGGTGACGTTTACCATTTCCACTCCAATCTAACCATATTGGGGAAGGTGTTGGACAGTAAAGAGGTAACATTAACTGCCCCCATTCCAATCTAAACCATATTGGGGAAGGTGTTGGACACTAAAGGGGTGTCATTTATTATTCCCACTTCAATCTAAATCATATTGAAGAAGATGCTTGACACTAAAAGGTAACATTTGCTATTCCCACTCCAATCTAAACCATATTGGGAAGGTGTTGGACACTAAATTGTTTAAAATTACAATATCTACTTCAAAATAAAACATTTTACATAACATATTACAAAATCAATATATTACAAAGACGATCAATACTACATATTCTCACATTGTTTGTGTAATATAAAATGCATTAAAATATTATGGAAAAAGACAATAATTTAACTTAAAACCTTTAAAGTCACAGTGATAGTTTTAATGATGCAAGCACTATTGTAATCACTATAAAAGAAATTGAACAAAATGTAAAAAATAGTTATTAATATTCATAAACTTAAAATAAATAACACAAATTTAACAATACATTTTTAAAATAATTGTATAAAAATCATATTTTTGTAACTTTTCTAAAAAATCAATATAACTATTAAAAATAATTTGTATTACTTCTTTTAAACTACACGAGTTTTAGTTTTAAATTTTTAATTAATTGAATTCTTAATATACAAAAATGTATAAATATTCTACTTATTTAAAAATGCATTTATACATTTGTAATATTATGGGCCTGATTACGATGTCGGGCGGACTTGCGTCCGCCTGACACCGTCTCGGTCCTGGGACCAACCGGCAAATTACAATGCGACCGAACACTGTTCGGTTGCATACTCCCATGTCTTAATGGGACGCGTGTTACAGCCGTAAACCGGCTGTAACACAAGGTCCCATTGAGAGATTGGAGGTGTTGTTCATCCCTGCCCCCTCGAACTCCAACTGGGGGTCGTACACACCAGTGAGCCCTGCTGGGGGCCCCAAAAACACTTATAGACATGGTTTCCATGTAGGACAAGCCGGCATGAAAACCATGTCAGAAACCGTGCATCGTAATCCCAAGGGTGGCAAGGCCCGCCCTTTGGGTTTAGGAGCTGGCTCCGACTGGCAGAATGACCGGCCGGTTTACTTTCCGACCGCCAGCATTGTAATGAGGTGGTCGGAAAGTAAATCGAGCGACAGATTACGATGCGGCCATTAAAGCTCTGACCATCGGTCGTAGCCTTTACGGGCCTCATCATATTGGCCCATTAATAATATATAGTTTTGTTTTTTAAAAATTTCATATATTACCATATATTTTAATTAACAACAAATTAAAATTCATTAAAATATTATCATAAAATACATGAAAACATTCTAAGGGCCGGATTAAAAGTCTGGTGGTCCTGGAGCGGGCCGCCACACCAGCGCCCTGCTCCAGGAACACCAAGCTCGACCGCTGCCTGCCCGCCAGAATACAAGCAATCACATGGTCTGGCAGGTGGTCCATTGGGGTTCCCATTGCAGTGCTTATTAAAAAGTCACCTCCTTAGGAACACCAAAGCCCGTTCTTGCATGCCATGCAGAAAAGGGCGTGTCTGCTCATAGGGGGACACAACATGTGCACCCCTGCATGCACACCATGGCCCTGATGCAACAGGGGACCCTGTCGGGTCCCCTTGTTTGCTCTCCGCCACAGTTTTCATGGCGGGCTTATCGCCATAAAATCTGTGGCGAGGAGTAATCTTGTAAAGTTCTTGGTGTTGCCACAGCGGCACCGCCAAGCATACTATGGCCCCAAGACCGCCGTAACGCAGCCAGGGATCCCTAATCCTAGGCGGTTGATGCTGTCCCATGGTGGTCATACCGCCCAACTTGTACCAATATTTTCAAGGTTTTGTCAAAGGTTATTGTCTCAGCTAATCATCAGGACCAGAATGGGTACTAAAAGCAGCCCGGGCAAATTTCATCCTATCTGCCCCAGTACTGCATGGGTTGAGTGAACTAACAACTGTAAGAAGGGTTTGGAAGGATTCTCCCATGAGAATTGTTTTTTTAATGGGTTAAAGTAGGTTTTTACTACACATTTTGCATCATAATCTGCCCTTCCTCCCACCTCTTTTTCCCCTCATACCTTCTTTTTTCGAATGTATGATGTTACAACGCATACATTTACAATGCATGCCTTTACAACACAGTTTTTACATCGCAACATCCTTTACAATGCATTCTTTTACATCGCATGCCATTACATCGCATTTTCAGAAACTACCTTTACAACGCATTCCATTACATCGCATTATACCTTTACAATGCATACCATTACAATGCATACCGTTACATCGCATTTAAGGTAAGTGTTGGATAGTATAGGGGTAATAGTCACTATTCAAACTCCAGTGAGTGCAACAGTAGGGTAAGTATTGGATAGTGTAGGGGTAAAAATTACTATTCTAACTCCAGTGAGTGCAACAGTAGGATAAGTGTTGGATAGTGTAGGGGTAAAAATTACTATTCTAACTCCAGTGAGTGCAACAGTAGGGTAAGTATTGGATAGTGTAAGGGTACTATGCGTTGTAATGGTATGCATTGTAATGACTTGCGATGTAATGCCTGCGTTGTAGTGACATGCGTTGTAATGACATGCGTTGTAGTGACGTGTTGTAATGGATGTTTCGATGTAATGACTGCTATGTAAGGTAGTGCGATGTAATTTCCTCCTTTCTCTTGAGCCCTCTCCTCCTCCTTCCTTTAAGAATATCATCTCTGTGTCTTCTTCTCTCATGCCTCATTTATTTTTCTCCTGCCTTACTATTGGTCTCTCGTCACCCCTCGTTCTTACCTCCAAATTTTTGTCCCTTCTCTCTCCCCATCTACTTTCTTTGCTTCCCTCACTCTCTTACCTCATTTGCTATTGTGTGTGATCATGTCTCACTTTTCCCTTCTCTCTCATCCATGCCCCACTATCTACCCCATTTTTTCTTAATACTTTTTCTTCACTTTCTTCAGTCGCTCTTTTCCTCCCGCCGAATACCCTTTTCTCACCCAACTTCGTCTTTGTATCCCTTCTCTTTTCTACCTTTGTTTTCTCCCCTTAACTTACTCTATCTCATCTTATTACAAAGGAAAACAAGCATTTACAATGCAATGGTCTCGGCATTGGTAAAGTTAGAGCTATTGGCATTGCTCATGACATTATTTTTGTTTATGTTTTTGTTTTTAAAACATGTAAAGAAACGGCATTGTCATGAGCAATGCCAATAGCTCTAACTTAACCAATGCCGAGACCAAACAAAACAACTCAATAGTCCACTCGTATAGGGTCGTTTTGCCCATCCTTAATATGGCTACGCGACGCGACATGCAAAGATGCAGATGAACATGCGCGTAGAAAACTCAATGTGAACTTTGCCTGTACCTGCCCCAAAAAACGGGCACATTATAGCAAGAACGACAGCCATCTTGTAAGCCTCGTCCAGAGAGGCCGGGCAATCAAAAGCACTTTGACGAGAAACGAGTGTGAATCTGAGAGGCATGTCGCAAATAATTTTTAAACACTCCATGTCTAACTTTGATCATCCTCCCGAGTGTTAATCATTTCACAATTTTTAAAGAATATAAATAAAAAAAATGTTCGTTTGGCCTGGTAGAATGCCATATGTTTGGAGCACTTCCAACTTGTAATTCAAGATGCTGTAATTGATGGGAGAGTCATTAAGAAACACGTCACTATCCCAAGATGGTAGGCCCCGTTACATTGAAAGGACTGCGTGACACAAAAACTGTCCTTTTGTTTCTATGGCCATGGAAACGAGATTTATTCCTGTCAGGATTTGCTTTTAGCGTGTTAGCAGCCGTCGTCAGTTGGCTCGGTATCTCCGTCTCTTTCCACTGGTACTTCGGACGCTTCGTACTTTCGGTTGCTGAACCTCGATTGGGAAACGACCGTTGAGTTCTCGCGAGGCAGCCAGTTCTCGCGGGAACTCGCGCACTCTCCTCAGTGTGCAACCCCGCATGTGGGCGTCGTTTGTAACCAGGAGGAATCACGGGGAGGTGTCTATGTTTTCAGAAAAGGGCCACCATCTCAGTCTGTGCTGTCTGTTTTCCGGTGCCTTAGGAGCCGGTGGCGGGCGAGATCTACTTCCGGTAAGGATGGCGGAGGAAGGCAATAGGCTGCCGGGCGAGCTGGGCCTAAACAGCAAGACCGGAGACACCACGCAGGAGCCAGCGTGGGAGTACGAAGGAGATCAGGTGAGGGAGCAACGCCGGGACACCACCGCCTTTCTCCGAGGCACAGCAGAAAATGCCTCGGAGAAACGCCACGTCCTTTTCGGATTTGGGGGCGTGTTTTGCTGTTGTCTCCTCCCTGAGACTTCTCGCAAAAAACACGCCCCCCGATCCGAAAAGGACGGGGCTTCAACGGAGTGACTGGACCTCTTCTCCAGTGGCTGGCCAGCATTTAAGAGGCCAGCCAATGGAGAACAGGAGAGAAGAGGGGCGGGTGCAAGCCCCTCTTCTCAAAGTCACTCAAACTCATTAAATCTCGGAGCGAGACTGCGCAAGCGCAGCCTTTCGCAGCCGAGACCGAAAAAGCATGCAAGTATGGCACTGCCAAACCAGGAAAAATTTGATACAACACAACCTTGTGTTACTTACACATAAACAATGTTTAATCACTCAAAAAGATAAGCACTTTCAAAAACAGACACATGGAAAAATCTAATTATCTCCCCAAAAAGGCAGACAGTTGGGTGGAATGTACACCTCATCAAGCTAAAGGAAGAGGTGGTCTGGGTGACATAAGGAGTGAAAGCTCAGAGAATGGGAGACTGCAAACGAAAGAATAAGGAGGAGAAAGGAAAAGGAGGGTAAATACCCAGACAAAATGGTTAAGAAGAGACATAACAAATACTATTAGAAAACTGATCATTTCATAAAACCTACTGTTTTAAACTAGAAAATAGAGGTAATCCTGAAAAGTCACATGTAAGACCAAAACACTTGCTGGGTTGCTGTCAATCCACTGGTCTGTATATATTCTGGGTTGGTCAACTTTTCGGGTCTAGAGACCCAACAAAAGAGCACCTAAAAGTGATAATATTCTGCCTTGTGAGAAAATAAAGATGCAATATTCCGTAAACAGACAATCCGTAACAAAGGACAATGGCAAGGTTAGGGAGTGGTTTGATAAAAATAGTAGGACATCTGACCAACTGTGCATTTCTATAAATTAAACGTAAATTCACCCAAAACATTTTTGAGGTACAGGAGTTTTTGCACAACACAAGTAACTATAAATGTGCACTCTCAAAAATTGGAAAATCATTTAGTTTTGATTTCTGTACCTCTTTGAAAGAAATATGGACACGGGGCCCCAAAATCATACTTGATTTTCAAAATACTGAAACATGCACTACAGGGCTGCGACCCCAAGGGCGCAAAGCAACTTTACTTTCTATAACATGCTGTTGATAAGCCACATCTAGTGCTTAGAAAGCCCGTGCATGGTAAGAGGTACATGCTTTTTAGAGTTGCATTAATTTTAACATTCATCCTTGCAATTGCGTTTTGGACATATCACATTGGTAATAGTTAACACACGAAAAAGAAGATGACTTCTAGCATCTCAAAGGAACATATCAGGGACGTCCATACACAAGAACGAAACTAACTTCATTAAGAAATCCAAACCATAAAGTTGAAGGATAGTAGAAAAATATGCGGCTACAAAACGCATGCGCGAAATTACCGAATTGATGCACAAAAATCCATGCACTGATGTGATGTGTAATCTTCGTAATAAACGGGAGTCAAAATGGCCATCTATTTACAAGACGGTTTGTTTAAAACTAAATTCGGCATACTCTGTTTTTTTTCCCATTAACAAATTGGTGTGTGACCACAGCATCTAGAGCTACCCAACTGTTGGTGTTAAAACTTTCACGCAAAAACATTTGAAGGTGTACCAATGGAGCATATGTTTCCAAGCGATCTGGTAACTAGCCTTTCAAACAAATGACAAAATGTAGCATGGCAGGTGGCTTTCTACGTAATGGGCGGGGTAAAAAAATTAGACTAACAATCAACAAACATGTAGTTTGTCATCGGATTCTAGATATACCAGTTGACAGCGCACAAAAACACAAAGGCACATGAACATGAAACCATACATATAAGAGCAGTTTAAAACAATATTAGTGATGGGTAAAGCGTTAATCATATTTAGTTGTAAATGTTGTCAATGCAGTTTGCTCCTATGAACTTAGTCGCATGATATAATAAGTAGAAAGTGCATCGACAAATAGGAAGAATGATTACGATAAGTCAACACAAATAGTGATATAAGGAACCGTCTATTAAATGTGTGCTTGCTTTTCAGAGCCCTTTTAAGCTCTAAAACAAAAACCATAATCCAAACATTTTTGAATAAGGGTTTGAACACCTGTTATTTAATAGAACTTAAATTAGGCCGCCACTAGGAAAACGATTAAGATTATTTGTCTCACCCTCTAGAACCGCTGGACATGCGTCAAACTGTGCTTCTTTGCCTGTCATAGAAGAGGACCCAGATTCTCAAAGACGTTCCCCACCAGTCAGATTTCCCATGCAGGGTTCAAGGGATATACTTGGGTGCCGTCCCTTCAAACACCATGCACTCTCTCACGTTTGTTTTCCGAGTAAAGGATGGGCAAGGTAGTACAATATAATGTCGCTGCCAATACATAAAGGTGAAAAGAGCAAGGTACAAAACCGTACCCCAAACATCACCTCTGAAGGAAAGAGACAACCACCTTTGTGTGACCAGCGACTGGCTTTTGAAGGAAACTACAATTTTAAAATAATGGGTAGACACCTACCGATTTATGGTGGAAGAGGCCTTCCCCGGTGGGCAAAAGAAAGGTTCCACATAGAGGAAGATGGAATAACAGGACACCCCCACACTAAATAAGGAAGGGAATCGATCCCCCAACGGGAAATGGAAAGACTCTCTCATACCGGAGAGGCAGGGGGGGCTGCCTCGATCAAGTTAGGAAATATGCCTCCACTGCACTCCTCTTTCTATTGGAAGAGGAGGAAAATGAAAACCCAACATCTAAGGGAAGAAAAATAACTCCTCAGCAGAAGAAGGGAAGGCCCAGACTGGACAAGAACACCCCACTGGATGAGTAGAGAGGACAATCCACACTGTAGTGGGAGTGGGGCTAAGATCCCTGACTTGGAGACGGATTCAGTAGCTGTAAGAGAGAAGGCCGTCAACCTCCAACCGGGCAAAAGCATGCGTCACTAATGTCCAGCTCCTAACAGACGCAACCGACTGCGATCATAGGACCTGAGTGGTAGCTGTTGTCTGAGCCACTGACTCACCATCAGCTCGATAGTCTTGTCCTCGATCACAGACTCCGACTCCATCTTGTCCAGGCTGTGCTTCCTCCTTCCCAGCTTCAGACGGAAGCGCAGAGACCTCGGCGGCAGCTGGGCCCGCGGAGCTCCGCCCTGCGTGACGAGCCACTCACGTGACCAAGTAGCCGCCACCGCCCGGAAAGCTGGAGGCAGTCAGAACAGCCCTCGGTTTGCCGCATTGGTAAACAGTCGAATGCATGAGCGTGCTGAATACGGCAGACGGGTTTACGGCAGACGGGTTTACGGCGGCCATCTTTGAATGGGAGTATGTTGGATTTTGTGAGATAGTAATTCTGTTTAGAGATGACTTAATGGAGCCAGGTGCCTGCTTACGCAGGGGGGAAACCTCCCAACTTTCGAATGCACGATGCTATTTTTTATTCATTACGAAGCATATTGAATTAAATCAAAGGAAAATGTAAGAGCGGGAGATAATGTGGTGTAATGGCCAGAGTTGCCGACTTTGTAACGGAGGATTCGGGTTCGAGTTTTAGCGTGGGCTCAAAATCCTATGATTCTGGGCAAAGCACTTAATTTTCCCACCTACAAAAATGTGTTGTGTAACGGAGCTCTTGTAACGAGCTCAAATACTTTCGGGTTGAGTTTGCGCTATATAACGGTAAAAAACGAAAAGGAGACAAAAATACAGGGTTTTTTTTGCAAATCCCGAAGTCTTATAAGGCCTCACGGGGAGGTGTCTATGTTTTCAGAAAAGGGCCACCATCTCAGTCTGTGCTGTCTGTTTTCCGGTGCCTTAGGAGCCGGTGGCGGGCGAGATCTACTTCCGGTAAGGATGGCGGAGGAAGGCAATAGGCTGCCGGGCGAGCTGGGCCTAAACAGCAAGACCGGAGACACCACGCAGGAGCCAGCGTGGGAGTACGAAGGAGATCAGGTGAGGGAGCAACGCCGGGACACCACCGCCTTTCTCCGAGGCACAGCAGAAAATGCCTCGGAGAAAGGGAGTGTCCTTTTCGGATTGGGGGCGTGTTTTGCTGTTGTCTCCTCCCTGAGACTTCTCGCAAAAAACACGCCCCCCGATCCGAAAAGGACGGGGCAGGATTAGAGTGACGGGACCTCTTCTCCAATGGCTGGCCAGCATTTACTAGGCCAGCCAATGGAGAACAGGGAAGAAGAGGGGCGGGTTCAAGCCCCTCTTCACCCAAGTCATTATGTCTCGCGAGCGAGACTGCGCAAGCGCAGCCATCGCTAGCCGAGACCTAAAAAGGTATCACAGCTTACAGCTTTGGGGAGGGCATGCACTGATTTTTCTGGAAGCATGCAACTTCTGCCCAATCAAAACATGTACTACGACCCCGACCCCGACGTGGGCCGAGCCAATGCCCCTCTCTTGGTAGTTATCTCAGTCAGGCGACAGCTGCCTGTCAAGCCAGACCATAAAAATAAAAGCGGCTAATAACCACCAAAAGGGGTTGAGAAGTATCTTGTAGGGTTCTATTGTGTTTTTGGAAGAGAAATATTTACAGTAATGGCAGGGCTTTAAGTGGGATGAAAAAACGGGGTGGGGAGGGGGGTGTCTCCCAAAGGGGCGTGACCAACATAATTAAGGGCGTCGCTTATACACTTTAAACTAGAAATCTGTGCTGCTTAGCAACTGGTATTTTGCTGCTTGTCATTGCATGCAGATCTACAAGACAACAAGTAACATTACACCTACAACAAACAGTATTGTTGACTTTGTTAATGGTTGTTGATTGCATAAGATAAATAAGCAACAAATATGGCTTCGTTGTATATACCTTTGAAAATTGTTTATTTCTTGTGGGCGAAGTTGCGGCGTAAGAATAGAGTTGCCGACCTTGGAGCTGGCGTGATTCTGGACAATCCCCGTGCCTACTAAAAATAACATGATCGTTGTCTTTGTGCAATTTAACGGGTGCTAATGTAAGACGCTCCAATATATTCGGATAAAGTTCACGCAGTATAGAATTAAAAAAAAAGTTATATTAAAAACCGTTAAAAAATGTTTCCCACCCCGAGGGTGAGGGCATAAAGTAAACGGGGAGCTCTTAGCAACTGCTTTTTAAAACAGCACCGGCAGGACCCAGCCCACTTAAAGGCCCCTGTAACAGTGGTATACATACGCATTAGCGGTGAAGGCACATGACACCGGTGACCAAGCAACAATTTCCAAATATCTGACTTCCGGATGTGGCTTCATGTGCCTACCGACCTGCCGCCGGGACTTTCCGTGCAGCATGTGCTAGACGAGACCTTGACCCAGAGCGGGGCAGGGTTTGGGGAGGGACTTGTGCAATGACAGGAGGCGGCAACAAAGAGCCAGATATCTGCTCGCGCGGGTAGAGGGAGGCTATACTGCAGATGGGTACGGAGCCCCAAGACCAGAGTGAGGCGGAGGATGGCAGCGCAGCACGTGAGTGCTTCCGCGTTCCACGCTGCCTGTTTAAGGGGGCGTGCAGTGTGCTCATCAGCCCCGTGCGTGTAAAGCTGCCTGTGAAGGAGCGTAGCACATGGCCGTAAAGCTTAGCTAGCAGCACACCAGTGTTGCTGTATTGTGTGCCCTTTGTTGTTACTAGAGCCCGGGGGGAGGGGTTGCGGGGTTAGTGGTAGTCACGTGCAGCAGGCGGGAGGCAGCTTGTGACGTGAGACGGGCACTCCTGGCTATGGCGTAACGGAGGAGGCGGGAGGGCGCCTCAGTGTAAACACGCTCTCTGCTCCCGTTTCCAGCTCATCTGGACACAGTGCTGTTCCGTGATCCACCACTGCCCTCGTAAGAAAGCTTCCTGCGTGGCTGGGCGAGGACGACCATGTTCTGCTGCCATAATAGCAGGCTTCCCAGTCGTGCTGAGCATACGCGACCCTCGTAGCTGTCATCTTCCTCTTGACAGCATTACAATAAGCAGGTTTATTTGTCCAACTAACTGTATCTGGCACGAAGGAGATCAGGTGAGGGAGCAACGCCGGGACACCACCGCCTTTCTCCGAGGCACAGCAGAAAATGCCTCGGAGAAACGCCACGTCCTTTTCGGATTTGGGGGCGTGTTTTGCTGTTGTCTCCTCCCTGAGACTTCTCGCAAAAAACACGCCCCCGATCCGAAAAGGACGGGGCTTCAACGGAGTGACTGGACCTCTTCTCCAGTGGCTGGCCAGCATTTAAGAGGCCAGCCAATGGAGAACAGGAGAGAAGAGGGGCGGGTGCAAGCCCCTCTTCTCAAAGTCACTCAAACTCATTAAATCTCGGAGCGAGACTGCGCAAGCGCAGCCTTTCGCAGCCGAGACCTAAAAACAATCGAGGTGCTACTTTTGATACCTGACCTGAAGTGAAGAAGGGTAAACTTGGACACCATGATATAATACTGATAGGATGTCACACGGGTTCTGAAGCTAGCAAATGATCTAGATAACATTGGAGCACTTTCAAAGTAACAATCCTGCTAATACTTGAGCAGTCTTAAGTAGCTACTTGAGTAACACCATCTTACAGCTCTTCACACATGCCTACAAAGCTCTCTGCAACGCAGGACCAGCATATCTGAACCACCGCTTCTCATTCCACGTACCCGCCAGACAACTTCTCTCTGCCCAACTTGCCCTGGCCACCGTCCCACGGATTCACAAGACCAGAACTGGAGGAAGATCCTTCTCCTACCGCGCTGCCAAGACCTGGAACACCCTGCCCCTCCCCCTCAGGCAATCCCCATTGCTGACCCAATTCAGAAAGGACCTCAAGAGCTTTCTCATCAACTGATACTCCACGCCCAGACAGATCAGCAGCTCCCCCATACCCCCTCAGCGCCTTGCAACCCTCACGGGTGAGTAGCCATGCTATAAAAACTCCTGATTGATTAAAAACGGCCATCTAACAACCAATGGACAATTTCCAAGCAGACAATCTAATCAGGAATAGAGCACTCCCAATGTGAAAGTCTAACCAGCTCGGGAGTGCATGAGTAAGAGCACTCTTGAATGTCTAACCAACAAAAGACCACTTTCAAAGTAATATTTTATCCAGTTCTGTAGTGCACTCAAAAATATACTATAGCAGCAATGCAGCACTCACAAAGAGATAGTGTAACAGGTCTGCAATACTCTCAACGTGGTAGACTACAAATCTTGCAGCACTCTCAATGCGGGTGTCTAGCAACTGAAAGTAATCGTTTGACAGCTCTCTAGCACTCTCAATGCGGCAGTCTTCAGCATGGAAAGGGTCGAAGTGGCAATCTAAGAAGCACACGAGCAATCCCAAGATGACAGTCCAAGTAGCACAAGAGCATCACCAAAGTGACAACCAAACTGACACTGAACCACTCTCAACTTGAAAATGGCTTTCTCTCAAGGTGATAGAATGTAAGGAAGCCTAACGTTCTTCCATAGCTGCAGAGCCAACATCATAGTATCAGCATTCTTATCCACTGCATTCTTTCTGTTCAAGTTAGGGTCATGTACACAGTTCCATATAAACTAGAGTGAATCCCTGCAATATTAATCATCCATCCCCAACATATATACATATCAGCAGAAACTCAAAAGGGCCCTGCACAGGCAGAAAGATACATAAAAATGCCTTTAAATCGTGTATGAGTCTATGTGGGGGTGAGAGTGTGCTTCTGTGAGAGAGAGCATGTGTACGTGTGAGTGTTTCTGTCTATGAATGTGTTCCTGTGTGAGTGAAAGGGAAAGAGTGAGCACATGTGATAGTGAGTATGATTAAGAATAAATGAGTAAGAATAAGTGAGAGAGTAAGAGTAAGTGCTAGTGAGAAAGCCTGAGTGAGAATGAGTAAGAGTGAGTGCAAATGAATGAGTTATATGGGAAGGCAAACATTACATGTATGCAGAGCCACCCATAACAAAATGCTGGCCGTAGCATACTAGAGATAAGGTTGACCATGGTATATAGATGGCATAAATGGTAACGTTCTGGCACTGGCACATTCTATGTAATTTTTGGCATAAAGGGCACCTACAGCACATTGAGGGCACCCATGACAAATCGCTGTCCTTGGCACAGCAGAGGTAATTTGTGACATATGGGTGTGTCCATAGTATGTTTTGAACAAAGTGGGGTTAACGTCTTGTGCGTGTCAGGTCTCATTGGTATGGCACATCATAAAATGACTTGAATCCTTATTCAAGGCCCTTTCAAAGCCTATGAGTTCTAATTGTCGACCCCTTTTTGTCAACATTTTCTCAAGAGCAACCCCCCACCCCACCAGAAACCTTCTGAGAAGGCGTCAATCTCACTTCCTTCTCTTGCTTACTGGATTTTAAACCATGTATTACTCACCACTACTTTCAAAGGCCTCCATCCATCCACCACTGCTGGTGAAGGTACACAGAACATGAACATTAATTTGAAAATACATTACCACCTTTGTTACCAGATTCACAGCACAAGAAGCACCCACACAAGCATAACTGAAAGGAAGGCCTGTCCCTGAAGAGTCCTTGATATGGTAATTCTTTGAACTGATGGACAGTGCAAAGAGCCTGACATGTAACCTGCCGACATGACAGCGCCTGCAGCACGTTCCTGCATGGTGTGGCACCGTGCAGAAACAGGGGTGCAATTCAAGGTGAGGGCACAAAAGGTGACCACTACAGTCACCCTAAGGCCCAGGAGCAGCATGGGTGCCCTGTTAAGGCCCTATTAGTTGCCTCTATGCCACCCTTTTCATGGTGGTTTCACTGCCGTGAAAAGGACGGTGAGAAGGCATCTCAGAATATGCTTGGCAGTGCCACAGCCACCCCACTAGCATATTCCTGCTCCTGACTGCTGAGCGATAGTCACAGAATCCTGGATCCCCGGCGAACGCAGCGGTCCTGTGGCGGTCCGACCTCCCC
Organism: Triturus cristatus; assembly: GCF_964204655.1. Lineage (NCBI taxonomy): Eukaryota > Metazoa > Chordata > Amphibia > Caudata > Salamandridae > Triturus > Triturus cristatus. The sequence goes on along the minus strand of NC_140584.1, from coordinate 963,622,368 downwards.
AATCATAATTCTGCGGGTGGGCCTGCACTGTGCCAGTGGTGAGACCGCCACTGCAGGCAGGGCGGTCCTATGGACTGCCGTGCTCGTAATAAGGCCCTTAGTTTCCACCCCCACAAGAAAGGAGGTGGAGCCTCCTACAACAAGTTTTATTTTTATGAGTGTGAAGTTATCACTAGTAACTTTGTCACTGTGGCAGAGATCTCTCTGATGGCAGTATAGAGTGAATTATTAACATTTATAATTCTTTAAAAAAATATTTTCAATTTCAAAATGAATATAAATATAAATTAATTTCAAGTATTTAATTTTAACCTAGAACTAACAAAATAAAATGTTGAATGCACAATATATCACCAAACTAAATGTTCATTACATTATTAATTTATTTTAATGTATATCTAGAAAGAGAAAGAAAGAGCGAGAGAGACAGAATGAGAGAGTGAGAGAGAGAGTATATTTACAGGTGCGCAGAGTGTAATATACTATTCATTACCATTGTTGACTGTGGGGCGATATCATTACTCACAAGATGCAAAATCTCAAGTGGGTCATTGCGCCCCTCCCCTCCCTCAACAATGGTAATACTTAGTCAAATGCATTTTGTGAGGCCCTAAAAAGTGTTTTTTCACTTACTCCAAGGCTGGGACAGGGTACATTTACAACTGCTATGATTCTATTAGGGCTCTATTAACTTTAGAAATGTAGTATATAAACCTAATGGCCTTACCCCCTTGTGATTGTGTTTTTGCATTATCATGTCCATCCATTGACCCTGCTTAAATTTCCATATCTCCTCCCATTTTGGAGTTAGTATTCCCTATTCTCCAGCCAGCCCTCCACGATCCTTCAACATTTACCACTGAAACAGACACCTATGTGTGTGCAGCTCTCTACCACTGGTGCGTAAGCCACTGCACAGAAAAAATAGGATAGGTAGAGCTCTCTGCGCATATATTTGTGAATAACCTTTTGTATTACGTGAGTGATATTGCAGTAGTATGTACAACAAAACGCAGTTTATGAATAGCCCCTATTGTTTTTTGGGGAGACATGTTGGTGATGGTGACCAAGCAGCATGTCTGACAGCATTTTGTAGATTTTTCACAAAGCCAGGATTACCAGATCTTGATTCCCAAATTTTATACTGTCATTGTAAAACTGCCAAATTGGAGATCTTCAAAACAACTTGTAAAGACATGGTTCACCTCGCGAAGGGCACATTCTCTTTGAGCTGTACTTGGAAGTGAATAGCCACTTGGGCAATGCATACAAAATGAAGTGAGCATTAGGATTAAAGTCTTGCAAAGAGACCAGATCATCCATCATTACAAAACAAGCCCACATGGAAAATGATACAGACCATTACACTACGGGGAAAAACATAAATAAAATACATATTCTTCTTTCAGTTAAAAATATTTTTTTTATGTTGCTTTACTGAAAAATGAAATGACATGAAAATCTAAAGTTGAAAGGTAGATAATATTATATTAAAAATGGCTTTGTCATAAAAAACAAAAAGTATATAATTCAAAAGTTAAACTGCTACCTATACTTCATGAAATATGGAAAATATTTCACAGGTCCCTGAGAAATTGTTGGACTTCACTTACCTGGAAAGCAGCAAGAAGGAAGCAACAACATCATGAGAGAGCCAGTCTGGGTCGCAACAGTAAAAACCACCTCTGTTAGCTGGGAAGATAAAATTGGGCAGAGCACAAGTTGTGGCAGTCCACTCTCCTACACTTCCAGTTAACCATAAGAAGTGGCGAATGAAGAAGGAAGTCTAGGTCCACTCTCTCCCCGCAGCTCTGCTGTGTCGTTTCTTGCCTCCAGACCCCGACCTCCTTCTTGGGAGGTTCAAGGCTGCTGTCGTCTCCTGCGCCTGCTGCCCGCTCCAACTATGACCAGACTGCCTGCAACCACCGTAACCTTTCTCAGACGTTTGTTTTCTTAATTTTTCCCTGTTGTGCCACTGTTATTGTGCCCATCTGTGTCTTGCTCTAATTTCACCACTGTTTTTATTTTCTCGTGCCTGTCTGTTCCTTTCGCCGCTGCTGCCCCTGCGTCCCCTCCCCCCCGGAATTCCCCCCAGAGATTCCCCCCCTGGAATTCCCCCGCACCCGCCTCCCAGCCTCTCCTCCCTCCCACCTCCCCTGCTTAATGGCGGCCGCTGCGCGGTCACGCCACTGGCATGCCAAAGGCAAGCCCGTCTGCGCCCCGACTGCGGCCAGCGGCAGGAACCCTGGACCTCCCACTACCCATCGCTACAACACCACCACCCTCCTCGCACTCAAGCCTGGAAGACTTAGAGAATGCCAACAGGCCAAGCCGAAAACGACCCATGGCCAGTTCTCCTGCCTCCACTGCTGCCAGACCCTCACCGCCACCCCGGCCTCCAACACCACCGACGCCAGCACCTGCGACACCCTAAAATACATCCTCCTCAATGTACGCTCCGTACACAAACACACCATGGAAATCTGGAACATACTCGACTCTCTCTCGCCCGACATCGCCTTCTTCACAGAGACCTGGACCAAAGCGTCCTCCACACCCGACATCAGCACCGCATTCCCAGATGGATACAAGATCCAGAGAAAATACTGCCCCAACCACCCAGGAGGGGGCCTCGCCATCGCCCACAAGAGCACCCTCCACCTCACAACCTCCAGCGAAACCTTCCCCTCCGCCGAACACCTTCACTTCTAGATCCAGACCACCCCCAAAGCCACACTCCGAGGAACCTTCGTCTACGGACCCCCGGCCCCCGAACACCCTTCGCCGCCACCATCACCGACTTCATCGCACCACACGCCTTCGCCTCAACAAACTACATACTCATTGGAGATGTAAACTTCCACCTCGATAACCCCAGCGACCCCAACTCCACTATCCTTCGTGACAACCTTGCTAGCATCGGACTTAAACAACTCATCAACACAACGACCCACAGAGCAGGACACACCCTCGACCCCATCTTCGCGGCAGGAAACAGCGTCAAATTCAGCCACACAACGCAGGCGCCATGGACCGACCACCACTGCGTACACTTCACCATCAACAAACCCCAGGCACCCAAACCAGCCCCACGCCCACCACGAAGGAACTGGAGCAAGGTTACCGACGAGCAACTTAACTCCACCCTCACCTGAGACAACCACACCTGGGCACCCGATGCAAATGACACACCAGAAAATTCCACATCTGGATCTCTGACTGGGCAGACGAGCTCGCCCCGGTACGCAACCCCGACAGACAACGCCCTGGGAAAGCCGCCTGGTTCACCACCACTCTCCAAGAAGCCAGACACACCTGCAGATGCCTGGAGAAGAACTAGAGAAACACCAAGACAACCGAAAACCACACCGCCTACAAGGACGCCATGACGGACTACCACAACCAGATCAGAGCCACCAAGAGGAACTTCATCCACAACAAAATCCTGGCCAACTCCACCAACTCCAAGGAACTTTTCAGTGTCATTCAAGAATTCACCAACCCACACAGTGAAGCCACAGACATCACCCCATCCCAAGACCTCTGCGACAAGCTTGGAACCTATTTCCACCTCAAGATCAAAAACCTCTACGACAACTTCATCGACCATCCACCAGGCGCCACAGATGGCCCCACGCCCCCCAGAAACACGAGCCAGCCCACCATCTCCAACTAGACACTGATCACGGCAGAAGACACTGCCTTGACCATGAAAAGCATCCACTCGGGGGCCCCCACCGACCACTGCCCCCCTGACATCTACCACAGAGCCGCGGCCGTCGTCGCACCCGAACTTCAACGCACCATCAACACCACCCTCAAAACAGGCACCTTCCCAGACGACTGGAAGCGTGCAGAAGTCAGACCTCTGCTCAAGAAGCCCACAGCTGACCCCCACCGACCTCAAGAACTATCGGCCCATCTTACTCCTCCCCTTCGCAGCCAAAGTTGGAGAGAAAACAGTCAACAGGAAGCTGACACAATTCATTGAAGAGAACACAGTCCTCGACCCGTCCCAATCCGGATTCCGAAGCAACCACAGCACAGAGACCGCCCTACGCATAGCCACAGATGACATCCGCACCCTCTTGGACCAAGGCCACTCCGCAGCCCTCATCCTACTCGACCTATCAGCGGCCTTCGACACCGTCTCCCACCAAACACTAGTCGCTAGACTACATGACGCAGGCATACAAGGAACAGCCCTGGACTTGATCCAATCATTCTTCACTGGAAGAAGCCAAAGGATCAGACACCCACCCTTCCTCTCCGACCCCACGAATATCTCCTGCGGCATCCCACAGGGTTCATCCCTGAGCCCCACCCTCTTTAACATCTACATGGCCCCCCTCGCAGCCATCGTCAAACAACACGGCCTCAATATCGTATCCTACGCTGACGACACCCAGCTCATCCTCTCCCTCATTGAAGACCCCACCACTGACAAACCTAACTTCCAGAAAGGAATGCAAGCCGTCGCAGTCTGGATGACTAACAGCTGCCTGAAGCTCAACGCTGATAAGACAGAAGTCCTCGTCCTCGGTACCACCCCTTCTGCATGGGACAGCACCTGGTGGCCGACCGCCAATGGAAACCCACCTAGACCTGGCTCTTCAGCTAAACAGATCTGCGGACCCCCGCCCTCAGTGCCTTGAGACCCTCATGTGTGAGTAGCGCGCTTACAATTCCCTGATTGATTGAAGTTGTTTAACAATGTCAACTCATTCTGAGGCTCTAGTGGTCCTTACTTCTTCCCCTCACTTTTGTTTTACCCCTAGGTTTGTTCCTAGATCAATCTTTATTCCTGCAGATAACTGCTTGCTTCTTCTAAGAATGAGCTGGTTCCAGGTAGCCTGGGTCTTTTTAAGGCACCCCACCGACTGAAGAAGATATCTCCTGCATACTGTGGCCTACATCCAGTCATCTGCTAAATCTTGTGACAACTGCACCAATTCTCCTACATGTGCCCTTCAACGTTCGTGTCACCATTGACAGAATTTATCCATGCACATAATTCAACAGAGATTGTGGTTTCTCTCCCTTACCCCTTCTCTTTGGACACCCACCGAGGATCTGTGATCACATTTTCCAAGGGGGGTTATGTGTGGAGGTCTGGGATTGTTAATAAAATACAAAGGCATCCTTCTCAATATTCTGACAAAATATGAATTCCATCATGTTTATGAACACCTCAAAGCTCTGCAGAATTTTACCTCTGCCATTTATTTAATGTATTATTCTGTTTAGGAAAGAGATAAAACCTGAACATGTAATGTTCAATCAGTTCCCATTATTAGCTTCACCCTCCAGAGAACGGTTTTACACAGCCTCTACCTTCTACAAACAGAATGCTTTTTAAGGTCTTGCATGAAACAGAGAATATGCTGTTGCTTGTGAGACATTTTCTTAGCTTACAATGGGCTTAGAACCCGTTCACTGCTCACCATTGGATGGCTTCATTGTTGCACTCATTTGCAAGCTTCACATTTGTTTGCATGTGTGGACTTCACTTCTGATTCGTGTGTTTGCATTACTTGTGTCCTTTAATGGCTCCTTTTTTGGGTGCTACTTTTTCTTTTTGTTTAAGCACTCAACTAGACTGCATGTCTTGTCCAGCAGTCTCCATAATGTACTCTTTCTTCTCTGCTGCGCTCAGGTTGCTGTTGCCCCGCCTATGTACTTCTCTGCTGCCCGTGTGTTTATCTCCTCACTCTACCAATGCTTTTTCTTGTGGTTCTCTCCCCTCAGTTCCATGTTGGGCACATTTATCTGTGCTTCTTGACCAAGCCAAATCTTCTTTCTTCCCCCCCCACACCCTCAGTATTGCTTCCCATCACCTGAGCCCAGTGAGTTGATTCTCCCTATCAGCATGTGTTACTTGTCCCCCCTCTCCACGTTGCATGACACCTCGCCCCTCCCAGGAACTGTGCGACAATCTCGCAGACATCTTCAACAACAAGATCTCAGCCATCTATGAAAACTTCAAATGTCAACCCTTCGCTGCAGACAGCATCAACCAGCTCAAACCCACAAGCACAAACCTCAAACACAATCTCACCCACTGAGAACTCCTCACCATGCACAACACCATCTCTATCATGAACTCCATGCACTCTGGAGCACCCGTGGACATATGCCCCCACCACGTCTTCAACCTCTGGAGCAAGACAATCCTTGACAAGCTCAGTAAGGTCCTGAACACCTCTATCACCGCAGTCTCCTTCCCTGAGGACTAGAAAGACACTGAAGTAAGGCCCCGCCTAAAAAACCCTACAGCTGACCCAGCCAATTTGAAGAGCTACCGGCCCATCTCACTGCTTCCCTACCCAGCAAAAGTCCTCGAGAAAGTGATCAACCAGCAACTCACCCAACACATAGAAGACCACAACCTCCTGGACCCCTCCGAATCCGGATTTCGAGCTAACCACAGCACTGAGACAGCCCGAATCGCAACGACCAACAACATCTGAACCCTCCTGGAACATGGGGAAACAGCAGCCGCTCCATTTGACACCATCTCCCACCACATCCTGATCAACAGACTCCACCACAATGGGATTCAAGGAAATGCCCTCAAATGGATCGCTGCGTGCCTCACCGGCAGAACCCAAAGGATCTGTCTCTCACCGTTCACCTCACAGTCCAAGAAGACCATCTGCGGAGTCTCCCAAGGATCATTCCTCAGCCTGGCCCTCTTTAACACCTACATGACCCACATGGTCAACACCCCCAGATCACACAGACTCCACATCATCTCATACACCGACGACACACAACTCATCCTCTCACTGTCGGATGATCCCTCCACCACAAAAGCTAACTTCCACTGATGCATGATGAACGTCGCGAACTAGATGAAGGACAACTGTCTCAAACTCAGCTCGGAAAAAACAGAAGTCCTCATCTTTGGGAACAACTCCTCACCATGGAACGACTCATGGTGGCCCACAGAGCTCGGTAATCCCCCCGACCCAATTGACCATGCCTGCATCCTCGGCATCATCCTGGATAGCAAGCTATCCATGAAGAAACAAGTCAATGCAGTCTCATCCGCCTGCTTTCATACCCTTTGCATGCTCCACAAGATATTCAGTTGGCTCATGGGAAACACAAGAAGGACCATCTCACAGGCATTCATCACCAGCAGACTGGAAAACAGAAACACGCTTTTCGTAGGGATCACTGCACACCTCCTGAAGAGACTCCAGACAATACATAATTCAGCAGCAAGACTCATACTCGACCTCCTTAGAAGGATCCACATCACACCCTATCTCAAGAAACTACACTGGCTCCCAATTTAGAAGAGCTACCAGTTCAAGATGCAGACCCACGCCTACAAAGTCTTGCAGAACGAACGACAGCATTCATCAACAAACACCTGACCTTCCACCAATCGACCAGACACCTCCAATCAGCCTCTCTCTCCATCGCAGACACACCACAGATCTGTTGAGCCAACAGCAGAGGATGCTCTTTCTCACACCTGCAGCCAAGGCCTGGAACAACCTCCCCCTGCACCTCAGGGCTGCACTTCAGCGCCAACAATTCAGAAGAGATCTAAAGTCCTGGCTGTTTGAATAATCAACCCCCACACTGTGGCAAACAGCTCCAGAACCATGAGACCCACATGGGTGATTTGCTGCGCTCTGTAAATGTTTGATTGATTGATTGATTGGAAAGTACATATATAAAACGAATACCTTTTCTGTTAAAACCGCTTTTTTTCAAAGAAGTACACTTTGTAGGACCCAATGATCACTTCCTTAATGATGCATTGTCTTAAAACTGTGAAATAACTTGAATTTATCACATAAAACAAAGACATAACCAATTGGGTGGAAGTGGGAGCCAAACCTGAAGGTCGCACCAACCAGGTTATTAGGGTCAAAACGACATATGCTGCAAGACCTTATATGGAACAGAACTCGCTGCAGGGTGGCGCTCTCAAAATTGAATCTACAATTGGCCCAAGGAGGGCTAGCAGTACCTAACTTGGAGCATTATTTTTTAGCATCGTAGACTCAATGGGTGGCCCGCTGGATGGCGGGGTAGCACCTCTCCGACACAGTGGCGGATGGTCGTCCCTGTCAACTAGACACAATTCTACATCTGTTTCACCCCTGCTCTAAACCTTCCCGGCCCCGTCCTCAACTACTACAGGTAGCCTATCATTGCTTCCGCCATTGCTTGTTCCTCACTAAACATGTTATGCCTTATGCTCCAGCAACCCCCTTGGTTGGTATGCCAGAGGCGACAGGATGACATCATTGTCTGAGCTCTCTGCATGGCATGTGGTAGGTTTACATACACTAGGGGATCTGTACCATGATGGAGCCCCCGTACCATATGAGGTATTGATGCGGGAGAAGGGGTTGCCCCCAGGACATTTTATTAGTCATGCCTCTTGGATTGATACACTGCAGCGCCAAAGGGGGGAGGTTACGCAGGAATCACCAACTCACCTCACACTTCAACACTTACATGTCATGGGAGAAGGGCGGCATCTCACTCGGTGGTTGGCAGGCCAGATTCGGCTACACACTGCCACAACATTGACCTCATTGCAAAATCGCTGGGAGACAGATCTGATCCGTCTTTGCATCTTCAAGTAATGGAGCCTGATTTTGCCAGGACCACATACGTCCCTCGAATGCCAAATTCCGGCTGATACAATTCTACACTATGCATAGGGCATATCTTACTCCAGCAAAAATCAATCGTTATTTCCACAGGCTAGATGCTGCTTGCCCACACTGCAGTCACCCTGACGCGGATATTTTACATATGTTATGGCCATGTCCATCACTACGGCAGTACTGGAAGGGTGTAACTCAACACTTATCGACCTGCACCGACCGACAGTTTGCATGCACATAGGTGGTCTGTATAGTACGGGGTAATGGCCACCCACCCTATAATCATCGTGACTAACAAACCATGTTTATTAACCTATAGGGATGGCAACGTAACCCTGGAGGCCAACAAAAGGATAAGGCCAACTGCAAGACCAGGAGAGGGAAACATCCCAGACCGGGGATATGATCACACCAGCCACTACTGTGGTGCCCATATAGATCTACGCTGGTCTCTACTGGAAAGCACATGCTCCTTTCCTCCTCGGGTCTGCACTCAGTAGTCACGGATACGCCACTACACTCATTACCACATACCTTGCCCTCACGCAGGATATTCACCTCACCACCTTCCTTGGGTGGGGTGCAGAGCTCATGAGTATCAAAAATACCAGTCTAACCCCTGAGGCACTATCAGTGATGACTGTTCTCCGTGATGCCATAGTGACTCACATATAAAGATTGAGGGCTCGTTTTTCCCTCTACACACGACACAACAATGATCGCTTCAACAAGAACCAGACAACAACTGTATTTGAAGGCACTAAAACGTACTCACGTATTAGCCCTCAGATGTGCACATTACTTTGCTTCAAACTGGTCTAAGGTTTGTCACTCTGTCACTCCCCTGGCCCAGGGACTCGGCCAGTGCTGAGCTCCTGCTGCCAACATGAGGGCAAGAACAGTATAGTGGGTGGAGCAGTGTGCCTTAGTAGAAATACTCCCATTATACAGGCCTTAAAACAAGCTGCTGCACAGTTCGCATTATGCTCATGAAAGTCCTCGGGGGCCCAACAGGTTGCAGTAAGCTGAAATTTCTACACGTGGGCATCTGCCAGCCACAAGCCTCCTGCTTACATTAGGCGCCCGGATAGCACCACCCCTATCACCAGCCCAAACACCGGTCTGGACTGATATGCCAGTATCTCCTGCTCATTCTCTTCCCAACATGTCAGAAAGCTCCCATCACTGCCCCATCTTTACTGGAAATGCATTATTTGTAGCTGTGCATATCATCTCATAATGATGGCCAGTTGCATTATAGGCTTTTTTATTAAGTTATGCTGTCCAACATCAATGGTGTTGTGCAACTTGGCTAGTACTGTTGGCAAAGTCAATAAGTCCCAAAGACCAGGCTTTATCAATGCTTGTTTAGCATAGCAAATGATGTTTTTTCTAAAATTGTACATAAAGTGCATAATTAAGTATTTTTCTCACCATTTTTCTTTGGACACCCTTTCAAGCTAATTTCCCCAAATAAACATACAACATATAATATATATATATATAGGGGCTTATTACGATGGCGGTCGGAAAGCCTCTGACCGCCATTGTCGGTTTCAATTCCGACCAGCTGATTATGAATCAGCCGGTTGGGGGGGCGTGGCTTCGGAGCCGTTGGTGATGGCCGCTGCTTTCGGGAGCTCCGCGGCGACGTAGACAGTGAAGAGCTTCCAGGCTTCTTTTCCTCTGTACTGGGTCACAGAAATCGGCATGTCCTCCGTCGGAATACCTCAGCTAGCGGTGTGAGGAATAGCGGAGAGTTTCCATGCCGTTAAGGTGATTTTATTTCGAAAAATGCGGTCAGTCAGAACAACGGCCGCCATTTTGTTTTTTGTGACGATAGTTTCCTGATGCATTCGCTACCCTTTGTATCAGTACCAGTCACTACGGGATTGATACTATATCACATGAACAAAGGTTTTTCTTCATTTACGGTGTAATTTCCTGGTCTTCTTTGTGACAATTACTGGAGTACCTCCCACAGAACCTTTTTTCTTCAGTTTTTCGTTCTCTTTTTATCAACGCTCTGTTGCGGACTTCTCCCAAATTTGACAGATTTTGTTGTTTGAATCATCTCTCCTTCTGACCGTCTCTTCCGTCACCAAAAGAGACTTTGTCTTCCGTTTCTTCATGGCAATGCCGCGTGGTGCTCGCAGTGGCGCTCGCGCTGGAGCTCATCAAGCTATCTCCCCGCCACTGGCTGATAACAATCCTTTTAATGTCCTTCGAGATAATATGGATGAAGCTCCTCCGGAATCTTCTGATCCTAAAACTTCCTCTTCGGCGGATACTCGCCCCAAACAACTCTCCAAATTACCAGCAGCCTTGCCCTCTGGCAAACGGGCAAAAATTAACCCCCCTTCTCCTACTAATCCATCCTCCTCAGTTTCTATGGAGCTTCTCCTTGATGAAATTCGTGCTCTGAAGCCTTATATGGAAGAAACTAATTCGCGCCTACAAAGCCTTGAAGACAACTGGTCTCACACCATCCAGAGGGTTGTGACCCTTGAACAAAGAGTTGACGTGTCCGAAGATACCTTACGTCAAGTACCCATCTTACATACAGAAATTGATCGTCTTAAACAACAAGTCGAACAATTGGAAAACCGCAACAGGCGCAACAACCTGCGTATTTATGGTCTGGCTGAAGGCCTTGAAGGTTCCAATCCAATTTCATTTTTCCAGTCATTCCTACCGTCTCTTCTTGGTCTTCCTGAATCTCCTCCTTTGAACATTCAACGCGCTCATCGTTTGGGCCGGTTGTCTGCTTCTTCCTCCTCCTCAGCGAGACCTAGAGGTACTATTTTATATTTTCTGGAATATACGGACCTCCTCAAAGTACTCCAAGCTGCCAAACAAAAAGGAAAGATCTCTTGGCATGGCTCCAATCTATTTTTTACCCAGGACTACGCCAAAGTGACTGCAGATCGTCGGAAAAAGTTCCTGGAAATGAGACCTGCTCTCCGGAGTCTTAATGCGAGATATGGCCTTTTTCATCCATGCCTTTTTAAAGTGACATATAATAACAAGACTGTCTCTTATGAAGATCCGGCTGTTCTCCAACAATTTTTGAATACCTGTCGTCATGAGTCCATGGATGTCTCCAGATTATAATTATTCTGTCTCCCTCATGTAGAATGTTTGCTGTTTTATTGTATATGGTTTTATTGTTCCACATTGTTAACATTTGTATTTGGTCTTTTTCCCCTTAGTTTTGGATACTTGGGCCCCTGTTTGTTGTCCTCTTCAATTTTCCTGGATGCCGCCCTTCCTGCCGTTGTTGCCCTGTGGTTTCCCGTTCGGCGTTCCATTTCCCTGATGTGGTTCCAACACCCTCATCCTTTCTTGTTCTCCTGTGGTATGTCTTTTGCCATTGTGTTCTTCTGTTTATGGAATTGGTTGTTTTTGCTTTGTTGCTTTCTTCTCTTTATTCTATTCTCTTCTCTTACTCCTTCTTTCTTTTCTCATTACCATTGTTTCATTCTTTTTTCTTTTACTCTTACCTACTGCTCTTTTCTTTCTCTTTCTCTCTTCCTCTTGATCCAGTTCCTTCAATCTATTTTTTACCTTTTTCCCTTATTTGCTTATTCCTACTTCATTCTCGTTTCATCTCTGTACTCTTTGATTTTCTTCCCTTTTCAATATAATGTGTTTTATGGTGGTTCCTTGGTCTTATTTATTAAATTATGTATCTGCTTTTCTTTCTTGTACTTGATACTATTTCTTCTCCTTGCAATGCTTTGTCTTTCCTTCTTTTACTAATGTAAGGATTACTATCCAGTTTTTCTCTACTTATGCTCTTCTGTTTTCCTTTTATTTACATTTTCCTCCTTATTTGTGAATGACTTTGAATATTTTATCCTGGAATGTTAAAGGTCTTGGGTCACCTATCAAACGCCAAAGAGTTTTATCTCATGTAGCAAATTTAAAAGGGGATATTGTTTTACTACAAGAAATTCATGTTAAAGATACTGAAATTCCTAAATTGCGTCGTAATTGGGTTGGTCATGTGTTTGCCTCTCCTGGGTCTGGGAAGCGCAACGGTGTTGCCATTCTGTGCCATAAGAAGTTAGATGTTCAGCTTGTCAATCAAGATAAAGACGCAGATGGTAGGTGGGTAGCAGTTTCTTTGTTGATTAATAAAATTCCTCTGACTATTATCAATATTTATGCTCCCACTGTTCCAGATAAAGTCTTTTGGCTCCATATTCTCTCATTGCTTATGCAAGTCACCGATGATTATCTGATTTTGGGTGGAGACTGTAATATGGTTGTAGACCCCTTTTTGGACAGAAGATCTGATTCTAGGTTCTCCCCCTCCCACATGCATTCTTTGTTTACCTCCACTATTTCCCAAAGAGCCCTTGTTGATTCGTGGAGGCTTTGCCACCCTACTCTTAGAGAGTACACCTTCTACTCACCTCCTCACTCTTCCCAGTCCCGGTTAGATTATATTTTCATTTCCAAAGCCCTCACTCAGCTTATCACTCATTCAGACATAGGTTCTATCTTAATTTCTGATCATGCTCCAGTCTCCTTAAGCCTGGAATTACTCCCCCCAGTGAAAGGCACTAGGAGATGGAGGTTTAATAACTCTCTTTTACTGGACCCGCAATTTACACCAGCTTTTATGGAATTTGCCTCTTCATTTTTTGTAGACAATGACTCACCTCAGTTAACTCCTTCCCTTATTTGGGATACATTTAAAGCCGCCTCTAGAGACTTCATTATTGCATTTGTTGCCCGTAAACGTCGTAAAGCTTCTCAATCGACTCAGTTGCTTAACACACAAATTAAACAATTAGAACACTCCTTTTACCTCTCTAAGAAGCAATCCGACCTAGATAGTCTTATTAAGGCTAAGCTCTCCTTTAATAAAATTTCCACTGATTCTGCCAATTTATTTTTACTTAAGTCTAGTGCTAAGTATTATACTGCCCAAAATAAAGCCGGTAATCTTTTAGCTAGATACCTCAAAGTCAGGAAAGAACGTACTAAAATTGAATCCATTGTTACCTCCTCTAATGTTGTGGTCCATAAAGACGAAGATATTTTGGCTGAATTTACGGATTTCTACCAGCGTTTATATACTCCGGAATCCTCCCCAGACATATCCGAAATTACTCGTTATTTATCGTCCATTGCCCCACCTTCCCCCTCAGGGGTTGATTTCTCCCCTTTAGAGTCTGACATTACTCGCAACGATATTCTGGAGGCTATTCAAGTTCTGAAGAGGGGTAAAGCCCCTGGCCCTGATGGGTTTACTATAGAATTTTATTCCCATTTCTCCTCCCTACTTCTTCCTAGGATTCACCAACTATTCTCATCCTTTATATCATCCCAAAGATCAGAAGGTACCTTTCAGGAGGCCCTTATTTGTCTTCTCCCCAAAGATGGTAAGGATCACACCTTGTGTAAGAATTATAGGCCCATTTCCTTAATTAATTTAGATTATAAAATTTTTGCCAAGATCCTTGCACTTCGTTTAGAAAAAATTCTTCCAAAATTAATTGCCAAAGAACAATGTGGATTTATTAAAGGACGTCACTTATCTGACAATACCCGTCTTTTCTTTAATGTTTTAAGTAAATCGCACTCTCATAAGTCGTCATTGGCAGCTATTGCATTGGACGCTGAGAAAGCTTTTGATAGAGTCAACTGGCAATTTATTTTTTCCTCCCTTTCTTGGTTTGGTTTCGGCCCTAAATTTCTTTCTTATGTCTCAATGCTTTACTCTTCTCCTAGGTCCTTTATTCTAGCCAATGGCCTTGTTTCCTCTTCCTTTCCGCTTCTTCGTGGGGTTCGACAGGGTTGTCCGCTGTCCCCCCTCCTATTTATATTAGCATTAGAACCCTTTTTAACTAAAATTCGTATGAACGCTGATATTTCTGGTTTCCCTTATGGCTCTACACAGTTAAAGATTTCTGCATACGCAGATGATATTTTGTTATTTCTCTCGAATCCCCATACATCTCTTCCGGCATTTTTATCAGAAGTCTCGAACTATGCATCAGTGTCTGGCTATAAGCTTAATGTAGACAAGTGCGAAATCCTTCCTCTTAATAAATTTTGTTTTCATGCCGATTTCTTAACTTCTTCCTTTAATTGGAGCCCGAACAAAATCAAATATCTTGGTCTTTGGTTTACACCCTCTATTAAGGACACAGTGGCTTTGAACTTTAAAAATTTACTAACAGCTCTTACCACCTCTACGAAACAATGGCATCCTTTGTTCTTATCTTGGTGGGGTAGGTTAGATTCTATCAAGATGATGTTGGTTCCTTTAATCTTATTTCTCTTGTCGAATCTTCCGGTTCACATTCCTAAGTTCTATTACAAGAATATCTATTCCGTTTTATCTAAATTTTTATGGCAAAACAAAACTGCCAGAATGTCTTTTTCTAGACTTAAATCTCCTAAACACTTGGGTGGTGTCAATTTTCCTGATTTTTCGTCGTATCATACTTCCTTTTTTCTTACTCATTCTGCTTTTCTCATTTCTGATCATACCCCCGACCCCTCTTCTTGTCCTCTGTGGGTAGAGGTTGAGACTTCCTTTTTTCAACCCTTTACGTTTGAAGAATTTGTTTCATTGTCACAAGCTCCAAAGAAATTTTCTCTCCCTATTCTTCAACATGTTTGCAAAACTTTTCAACCTATTACTTTGCATAACCTGGATGACCGTGCTCGTTTTTTACAATCCCCTATCTGGTATAACTCTCTTATCAAGATTAAAAATAGATCTATTTTTTGGAGTGATTGGCTATCTCTAGGTCTTAAATGGACTCATCAACTCTTCCATGATGGTTCTTTTATCCCCTTTTCTGTTCTTCAGGATCGTTTCTCTCTTCCCCTCTCTTCTTATCCTAAATATATTCTATTAAAATCGGCGGCTCAAGCTACTTTTGATGCTCTTACGGGTACTTCCATTCAATATACTTCCTCTCTCATTTCCTTGCCATTTTTGCATTCCTCTCCATCCGCTTCTCAAATTTACAAAAAATTGCGAGATTCATCTGCTGATCGAGTGAAATCTGCTGTGGAATGTGCTTGGGAATCAGATTTAGAGGATTGTTTTCCTCTCACTACTTGGGATAACATTTGGATCAAAATAAGGAAATCGTCTAGAGCGGCAAATACAACCCAAACGCTATTTTTTATATACAATCGACTTTTAATCACCCCATCCAAACTACACCACATTGACGCCTCCATCCCGGCCATCTGTTGGTCCTGTTCGGCTTTAGTGGCTGATATTAAACACATGTTGTTTACTTGCCCTGATGTTCACCTTTTTTGGGGCAAAGTTTGGCAACAAATTAATTCCATTTTTTCTACCAATTTCCCCTTTTCTTTTTCTCATATTTTTCTTGGGAGTCTCTCACAAATGTGGTCCTCCTCCAACACTGATACCTCCATTGTTGATCTCCTTCTTGCTGTGGCGTTTCAACAAATCACGAAAGTTTGGAAGGATACTTCTCTTATTTCCTACCAAGCATGGTGGTATGGGGTTTGTTATAACCATAGGTTAGATAGAGCATATGTCTACCCTATTTCCCTTGCGATTAAAAGAGACTTATTATTGCTACCCATTACTTCTTTTTTAAATGTATCTGCCCAATCCATTCCCTTACATAACCCCTGCAGGGAGGAAGTACCTAAGCCTCCTTGATGTTCTTGTTTTTATTAATGATTCTGATGGTATCAACGTATGTACCTTTGTCAATCTGTTCTATCTCTTGTTAATTATTAATTCCTGCATTATGAAATCATATTTGCTCTTTATACTGCCATTTATTTATTATAGTGTTGAAATATGTTTTTGATGATATCCCTTTTTCTTTCCTTCTTTTCTTCTCTCTCTTTCTCTCTCTATTTCTTCTATTATTTTGGAATGTTTTACATTGTATTTTTTATCACAAGTCTATATTATTACTGTACTGCAACTTCTTTCGTTTTTCAATAAAATCCTCTTTAAACTGAAAAAAAATAAAAAATGAATCAGCCGGTTGGAATTGAAACTGGCCGGTCATTCCGGATGGCTTCTGACGGTCTCAAGGAGCCTGTCGGCCAGTTGGACCGTAATCCCAAAGGGCGGCCTTTCCGCCCTTCGGATTACGATGCACGGTTTCAGGCAGGGTTTCCATGCCGGGCTTTCCGACCTGGAAATCCTGTCGTAAAGCATGTTGTGGCCTCCGGTTGGTGCCTTAAGATGCCTGCCACGGAGTGCAGGGATTAGCACCACCTACCATTTCCCTATGGGAGCATGTACTACGGCCGGTTTGCGGCAATAATACATGTTCCCATAGGGAAATGATGAAATGCGACCGAACACTGTTCGGTCATATCCTAATAAGGCGGTCGGGACCACTGACCGGAGGTTGGTCGCTCCCATTTACGAGACTGTGTTGGGCAGATGAAAGCGCGCCCGACATTGTAATCGGACCCATACAGTGTAACGTGTGTTAAATGGTCCTGTATTGCCACCTCAGGCTTCTGGTGACAGTACCCCCTAGATGGCAAAATAGGTCCATATTGCACAGTTACCCTTTCTATATCCTCTATCCATGAATAAATACACACTCATATGTAAATATATGCATATGTATAATTGTACTATCAAATAGTTAACAGTACCATAGCAGATCCTTATTAGCGCTGAGCCTGAACCCTATTTGGCAATTCTAGCCACGAGGCAGCATTTCCCAGATCACACAGCACGCGGCAGCGCCGAGCGCGAGGCTTGTCGCCTTTCATATTGTCTCCCAGTGAATTGTATTCTCGCACTGAGTGAGCTCCAATCAGCTCTTTCTAATCTTTCAGCTCTTGCAAATGTAGCTTTACCGAGGCGCCCATCCATGACACAGCAGCCATCAACGCTTGACTTTCTGTTTATGCTGCGCGTACAGCCATAATATCCCATGCACGCTCAAAGGCAGCAGAGATTAATTGATCAGAGTAAAAAATAGGTGCAATTGTCAGTCCCTTCAAGAAGAGGAAGTGTCGCTGGTGCAGCAGGCAGTGCGGTAACAATGCCCGCTGACTCGGAATATGTGAGCAGCGCATGTAGCCTATTAGGGGATTTGTCAATGGTATTGACAGCATCATTATCACTGGCTGTCTTCGCGCGGCGGAGCCATCAGCATCAGTTTTTCCAGATATTTACCAATAAGGTACCAGGGACATTGTTAACATCGCGCGCCTGGTTTCACAGTGAGCAAAGCCACAGGCGAGAGTCACGAGACATCT
This sequence comes from Triturus cristatus, assembly GCF_964204655.1. Lineage (NCBI taxonomy): Eukaryota > Metazoa > Chordata > Amphibia > Caudata > Salamandridae > Triturus > Triturus cristatus. The sequence continues at coordinate 963,604,480 of NC_140584.1, read as the reverse complement.
AAAGGACGAGAAAGAGGTCCGGGATCGACAATTAAAATAAAAACGCACCTTTTGCAGAACAGCTAAGTTGTATCTTTGGAGGAGTGTTGCTTTTGTACTGTATTTACACATTGTTAGTATAAAAAACATGTTATAACTAACTTCATACCTTTATTATTCCAAACCACCAAAAAGAACAAGGTTTTAACAAACCAGGCTCTGTCCCATGAACCATTGTAATGTTCAGAAAATCTTTCCTCCCGGTCAAAAATTAAGCGTAACATTTTTTTGACCTGCCTGTACTATTGTCACATATTTGACCAACGTCCTGTGGTTTTACCATATGCTAAAGTTACTCTACCAGTATAACAGATACTGAAGAACGAGGTTTCACTACTACTGTGAGATCACAAGTAAGGGTGCGTGAAATTTGAATAATTATCATCATATTTACTCAAAAATGTAAAAAGAAAAATACATGAAATTACACATATTTACGCAAAAGCAACTCCTGGCCTTTCACGCCAAAAATGACTCAAAGAGGCATTTTGCTTTAAAAAAAAAAGCACAAAATGGGATGAGGCACAACACAAGCGTGCAGCCAATTTGATCGGGTAGTGCCCTGTCCTTTAACCCATCCATCCAGCCTCTCTAAACCACTACTGCTCATGTCAACTATATGTTCAATTTTCTTTTCACTTTTTTGTCTCCTCATGCCACCGTGGCTGTATTTCTCTGTTTTTCCTCCGTCTGTCTGTTTTGCTTATTTTTTTGTTGCTCTCCCCTCCCCACGGCCCAACATCTATGGCAGAGGTAGGAAGTATGATACAGGAGGAGGTATACTTGCTATACAAACCCTGATGTCAGCATGTGGCAGACACCAAGTGCAACATTTTTGGGGATGATGAGGAGGTGTCTAAGTGTTTTTGTATGCACAGTACTCCCCACCCCCAACCACCATGCTAGCAGCAGGCGGCAGTCCTGGCTATCGTACAGCCTGGTGGAGCAGACTCCATACTGAGGGAGAGTACGGAGTAGCATGTGCCACCACAACGTGGTCTCCCTCACACAGTGGTAGGTCATGCACCGCTGTGCTGATGTCTTGGACGGGAAGTAGGACCTGATCTGCATTAAGGTGGTGGAGACAGGTAAGTGCTGTGTACATTATTTTAATTGGCATTACTTAGATCACATTTTTTGAGTTGGCATTACGTACATTGCAAAAAAGTTTAGGTGAGCCACCTGGTCAAACTGTATTTTTATTTTGTACTATTTATTTACGCTTTTATAACTTCTTCTTTATCTAATTTTGTGTCCATACACGCTGTACACCTCTTTGAATTTCTTATTTATATTCCCTTCTGTTTCCATAGCCTACAGCCTCCTGTTTTCATTGTTATTTATTTTTTTGTCTCTTTTTCTTACTTTTGCAACACCAATATGTCCCTTATCCCTCTATTTTTCTTCTCATCTCAATTCCCTCCTCCTTCTTTTAATAATTGTTTTCTTGACTCTTTCGTATTCTTAACCCATTACTAAAACTTTTATAGCGTTCAATTTTGTAGTGTTTGAATTTTAAAATTTAGACGTATACCTTTCAGATTGATGGCTTGGCTAGCAATAAATTCAGTTTTGTTAGGCTTTTGGTTTTACTTCTAAAAAAACACTGCGGTTGGTAGTGACATTATTAAATAGGTGTCTTGTTTTCTAGAACCTGCGGAATCAGGCACTGAGGAGCAGGGCCATGAGGAAGATCACGAGGGAGAGGTGGAGCAAGCGGATGCTGAGACAGGTCGTATGTCAGGATTCCACTCCCTTCTCAATACCAACTCCTACATTTGTTGCCTTTTGCTAAAATATTCATTTATTTCCTTTCTCCTTCCTAAGCCCTATTACCAATCCTTTTTAAGTATCCACTTTTCTATGTTTCTTTACCTGTCACTTGACCATTTAAATTGCTCAAATAAGAAGAAATGTGTTCATGTTGCACATGCCCACTATCATACCTACCAATGCCTAACCCGTCTCAAACATAACACCCCAGATTCTCCCTCGACATCTTCCTAAGTTTCTTCCACACATGCCATCTCTCACACTGCTCCGTCTTCTACCTTCCATTCACCATCCAACCATCCAATCCTAAACCAAACTCTGGCCTAAATTGGCAATATTACCCAACAGTCATGGTTTCTGTAGCCCAGGAATAGTATTTGTTGTACTGGTAATGAAGTAGGGGTGAGCATGTGGTGTGGGCAATGAAGGCAGCCTCGGGTCACTGGAATTATTATGCACCAGCAAATGTCCAAAAATCATGTTGCCCCACCCACCAGGTTCCCACTATTAAAGTGGCATGATATAGTAAAATAAAGTATGCCGAATAAATATAAGGCTCGAAAGTGTTTAATGGCTATGTATGTAACTTTGCAGTCTAGTTATTTTTTGAACACATTACTTAACTGTCTGGTTAAAGAAAGTGCCACACCATGAAATTGTTTATTTAAACGTTTCTATTATTTATTCTTCTCCTTGAGAGCAAAAACATTTTTTAAGTATTCAGGATCTTATGGTGGATTCAGTAATGCAAAATACTGCAAGTAGCAATATGTGAATAAAGTGTAAGTCACAAGGACACAGAATCACATAAAAAGAAGTCACTGGCCAAGAGAAACAGCACCGCAGTGCACCTGAACCGACTATACAAATATGCTTGCAGTGGCTACTGCAATTCAAGTTCTTTTCTTCTTTCCTGACAAGCTCATGCTATCCTCATCGGAGGTCCACCCCCGAGATCCACTGATACCACCAAACTGGACGGGTGCTCTGCCTTGCCTCCAGCAAATGAAGGCGATGTTGGAAGCATATTGTTGGTTAGTGAAGCTGGAGGAGGAGGAGGTAGCAGAAGCAGTTTGTTTGATTCACAGACCACAGTCGATGGAACCAAAAGCAATGCACCATCACCCTACCAGGGACATCTTAAGGATTTTGGGGGCCCATGGCCAAACGTAGTTTGGGGGCCCCTCTTTGGAACTACTTTGAATTTATGATACATTTTCAGCTCTTTCGTGCCCTCTTTGGCCAGGTCACATGTGCAGTCGTCCAAATTCTATATGTGCTTACTTCTAATATTCATGGGTAGTGACTTTTGTTTTCAATATTGTAATACAACTGCAACTCACTAATATTGCTACAAATAATCTCTATAACACCCTCACATTTCTCATATCTGAGGTCCTATTTTGATCTATAAGAAACATTTTTTTTGGTGTTGCATGAAACATAAACACATTTCTCTGCAAAATGTCTGACTTTTGCACATCACTCACATTAACAATACATAATAGGAAAAGATACTCAAACAATCCCTTTCAGAATTATTCAAGGTCATCAGGGCAAGACTCTGCAGAACAGATCTGGTTCTATCTGGGGGCCCATTGAAAGGCTGGGGCCCTGGGCCAGAGCCCACATTGCCCATGCCTTAAAACGTCTCTGCCCTAGTCCCCACAGGTTGACATGAGAATCCCCATCACACAGAACAACCACCATTATTCCCACCTCAACCATGGAGGTCTTACTCCGAGCATCCCTCACATGCATTCACAAACTAAAGGAGAGCTAGAGGGGAATTAAAGAAAGATCAGGCCACTTGTAAGGAGAGTGTTGGGCCTGATACAGGTTGTGGGGGTGGAAGTATTTTAGGGAGGGAAAATAGATTAGACGTAGTATGGTTTAGTTTTGTGGGCTTCTGATCGATGTAGAAAGGATGTTGCGGCATGGATTAACAAATTTAGCAGCACAAATATGGAAATTTAGCGGCATTTTTGCTGCACTTTATTTTACTCATAATCATTCATTTTCAGCCTGAAATCAATGGAAACTGTTTTAGCAGAGTATTCCACTTTGAAATAGGCATGTTTAAAGTGTCTGCAGCTCTACGGAAGTACAGCTCCAGTCCTAACCTCATGGGAGGGAGCTGTATTTCTCCCTGGGATGTTCTAGTGCCCATGTATGCACCCTTACCCACTCAAATAGCAGAGGTACTGTATGAGCATCAGAAGTGCACTCTTCCTGCACACACAAGAATTAGCACCACACAGACATCTTCATTGCTGCCATCACTGTCTCAACCTTCTTAGATTTTAATTCCAGATAAAGATTGAGCACAGTGGGTGACCTGACCACTATCTATCTATCTATCTATCTATCTATCTATCTATCTATCTATCTATCTATCTATCTATCTATCTATCTATCTATCTATCTATCTATCTATCTATCAGCTGTCTGTCTATCTATCTATCTATCTATCTATCTATCTATCTATCTATCTATCTATCTATCTATCTATCTATCTATCTATCTATCTATCTATCTATCGGCTGTCTGCCTATCTATCTATCTATCTATCTATCTATCTATCTATCTATCTATCTATCTATCTATCTATCTATCTATCTATCTATCGTCTGTCTGCTTATCAATCTATCGGCTGTCTGCCTGTCTATCTATCTATCTATCTATCTATCTATCTATCTATCTATCTATCTATCTATCTATCTATCTATCTATCTATCTATCTATCTATCTATCTATCTATCTATCTATCCTCTATCTATCTATCTATCTATCTATCTATCTATCTATCTATCTATCTATCTGTCTATCTATCTATCGGCTGTCTACCTTTCTATTTATCTATCGGCTGTCTGCCTGTCTGTCTATCCACTATCTTTCTATCTATCTATCTATCTATCTATCTATCTATCTATCTATCTATCTATCTATCTATCTATCTATCTATCTATCTATCTATCTATCTATCTATCTATCTATCTATCTATCTATCTATCTATCTGTGTGTCTGTCTTTCTGGCAGTCTGTCTATCTATATATCGTCTGTCTGTGTGTCTGTCTGTCAATCTGTCTGTCAATCTGTCTATCTATCTATCTATCTATCTATCTGTCTATCTGTCTATCTATCTATCTATCTATCTATCTATCTATCTATCTATCTATCTATCTATCTATCTATCTATCTATCTATCTATCTATCTATCGGCTGTCTCTCTATCTATCTATCTATCTATCTATCTATCTATCTATCTATCTATCTATCTATCTATCTATCTATCTATCTATCTATCTGCTGTCTACCTGTCTATCTATCGGCTGTCTGCCTGTCTGTCTATCCACTATCTATCTATCTATCTATCTATCTATCTATCTATCTATCTATCTATCTATCTATCTATCTATCTATCTATCTATCTATCTATCTATCTATCTATCTATCTATCTATCTATCTATCTATCTATCTATCTATCTATCTATCTATCTATCTATCTATGTGTCTGTCTTTCTGGCAGTCTGTCTATCTATATATCGTCTGCCTGTGTGTCTGGCTGTCTGTCTTCTGTCGATCTTCTACTTAAAGTAGATTCCTTCAGACTGACCCTCTCCTCCTGTGCTTCCAGCTGCTGCTCCATCATTCCTTTGCTGCTGCTGTGTATAAGTCTGTTTATATCCCAGTCATTAAATGGACCATATATTAGTAGAATATGATATCTTTATTCCTTTGTTTTTCTCTGAGTTTTTCTTGAGTGTTGTTGCAGGAAGTGCCCCAGGAGTTGCTGTGGCCAGTGGGGGTCACTGGCTTCAGACTGTATCACCAGTCTCTCACCACAGGTTCCCCAAGGTTACTATTCATTTAGGGTTTGTAGAGTGCATCTGTTACCAGAGTAACAGTCCCACTTTTAGACCGAAAACTCACCACCAGCTGAACTCTGTAGCTGCTGAGTCTCAGGGCAGGGGCGTAGAGAGGCAGAGGGTCACTAATGCAGCTGGAGGGGGTTGGGCACTCGGCATTCACAGTCATCGATCAATCAGTAATGAATCGACATGTTTAATGGAAGTTAACGCAACAAAAGCACAACCTCTAAATGTTATCCCACAGATTCAGTGCAGGTTTGAATTGTGTCCAGTGTGAAGTCTGGCACTGAACATGGACAGTTCCGGGTCCTTGCAATGACGCAAGAATAAATTTTCTATAGTTATTGTATGCTCCGGGGTATGTGGTACTTTTGTAAGTCTAGCACAACTCCAGTGTCAGCACCAGGGATAAGACATCTCCTCTTGCACCACAGTGGGTGGGGGGAGAAAGCAAGGATGCATGAGATTCTAAACAAAATTAAAATGAGAGATTGGCAGAATCCGTTGCGCGTTCCCATGTCAATGCCATTTTAGGGTTTATCGGGGTGTTAAGCGGCTCTCTAATGGCCTGGGAACCTTGGATACTATTCCACTATTGAATAGGTCTCAAGTTTTTATCCAAATCCTCGTAATAAAACATAACATGCTGTTAGTAGCAACATTGTGATCTACTGATGCCAACTCCAATTGCAGCCACCTACAGTCAGAAACTTTAACAGGCATTCCTTCAATTTCACAGGCACTTTTGTAAAAATCGCAGCATTTTTACAAAAGTGCAGATTTCGTGGCAAAACACGAAATCGCAAAATCCTGGAGGGTCTGGAAAGAGGGTTTGGTCTGTTGTGGGTGAAGTTTTTTTTCCAACTTAATTTGTTTTTTAAATGTATTATTATTAATTTATTATTATGGTTAATATTGTTATGGTATTATAGTTGTATTGTTTGTTGAACATTTTACTGTAACATCCATTAAGAAGGATACTCCACCAGCCTACCATCAGAGTAGTCGCTGAGCCTCGAATTTAGCCCATCACAAAGAAATTGTCAAATTATCCACCCTCATCATCTTCTCTCTAGTCTGCTCTCTATTTGACTTGGGCTGCCTTACCACTAGGCTAACCCTAGTGCATGCATCCAGTCCATCCTCCTGCAATCACTGTTAGAAAACAGAGGCTGGGTTACCTTTGCATCGCCCCTTCATGATTGATGTCCCCTGAAAATCAGGCACCCACCCTTTCATCAATCAATAGTAGAAATATCAGTGTACTGCTCAACCCTCTACACCAAGTCAGCAATCGCCACTGAGGAATATTGCTTACAATAGTCAATGAAATATAGAACATGTGTTTATATTAAAAGTCCAGTCGAACCCAAATGCAAACCACTCAGTCTTTCTAGTTCTTACATAAGGAGAAATGTATTGTCTGCCACCTGCCTGAAGACTTAGGGCCTAATTACGATGTCGCCCGACACCGTCTCGGTCCTGGGACCGACCAACCTCTGGTCGGCGGTCCCAACTGCCTAATTAGGATGCGACCTAACACTGTTCAGTCACATTCCTACATTTCCCTATGCATTACTCTCATAAACTGGCGGTAATACATGCTCTAACAGGGAAAAGGGAGGTGGGGTGCAGGGATCAACAGGGGTGCACCATAGGTGTGCCCCTCAGCCCCCAACTGCAGGCTGCACACACAAGGGGGCCCTGCTCTAGGCCCTCAAACACGCTTAGCGACATGGTTATTATCATGTCAGACAGGCCGGCATGAAAACCATGCAAGAAAACGTGCATCCGGTTGTCGGAAGCCAACCGGAATGACCGGCTGGTTTTGTTTCCGACTGCAAGCATTGTAATGCGGCGGTCGGAAAGTAATACGAGGGGCTGATTACGATGCGGCCCGGAAGGCTTCAACCGTCGGTCAGAGCCTTTCTGGGCTGTACCGTAATCGACCCCTTACTGTTGATGCACAGGTTTTTCCGAAGGGGCCTCCTGGTGGTGGTCCTAGTAGGGACAAACATGTAAGATTTCACATGAAAAACAAGGTTCTTCTCATTCTGACTGGAGCCAGCAAACAACCATAGAATGTTTTTCATTCTGCAACATGAAACATAAAGTGAATAGAAAATCCTAGACAAAGACAAGAAAAAAATCAAACAACACAATGTAAAGACGGAGTAATTTACTGAAGTAAGTTTAATGAACGATCAAGTCACAGAAGGAGATTAGCCTTGGTAGGATCAGCAAGTGGATTGATTCTCCATGTGGAGTAGATTTTGGAAGAAAAAGCATACCCTGCCTCTGCTTGGACTACTGTTGTTATAATTTATTCTCTGCACTATGATGTCCCTTTCTGGTCTTGATAAGGGGGATGAGTTGGGCAAATTAGCCCCCGCAACCGTTTAATGATATGTGCACCACATTCGCCCAACAGGAGTGAGATCTGTCGATGGTAGGAATAGATAACAGCTCAAAAGATTACACAGCTTGGGAGAAGAGGGTTAGCATATGCAGGGGCAGTTATGTAAAACTTTAAACAGACAAGGCCCGTATGTCTTGAAAGGAAGATGACCGTTAAGTTAACTTACTCAGTCCCTAGCAGCCAATAGACTCCCAGGTTAGCTATAGTTATCTAGGCTGAAGTCCAAAATTGCACATTATACAGTTCAAAAATAAAATATTTATAATAAAGGTTAAGAAAACTTTTACTATATACTAATGTTACAATGGCATTCTCCTCGCATTATCTGGAGGGGTGAACTGCAGAACAATGGCGCCAAGAAGGTTATTTTCCTGCAGAAGGTAAGGTTTGTATAGGGAGAAAATAAAATGACAGTATTTGAGGTAGGTGTGCCAGGAGAAGTAAGAGTGCAAAGCATGAGCTAGCACACAATAAATAAAGGGCCAATCTAGTGCCATTGAACCCCGACAACTAGCTGCAAGCACCTTTAATGATTGCTCACCCAAACAATAAAAACATTCAGCAGCACCCGTCAACATCACAATTCTTGTTTTCCACAACTTGAAAACAACCACTTAAGAGTTTGCAACTCGGGCTACTACTCTGCATTATTATAAATACCTCCAGTCCACAAAAGTACCCGTCTTTGATGCCTCTTGTTTCCCATTGAAGCAGATAGGTTTTGTTCCTTTTTCCACATGTTGTTGTCTGCATTTGCATATTGGATTTCTGCTTTCAAAAAGAGACAGAATTTTGGATATAGAATTTAAAAAATAATTTTAGTCTTTGTCTAGGTAAATAAAAAGGTTTTAGAAGAATGTTGATCAAATAACACTCCCAGCATTCACACTGATTCAAATGATGAGGCAATCATGACACCAAGATTACGTAATCTAAGCCCATCACATGAATCATCATTTGGCATTCATTGATACAAGTTACCTGGTCTAAGGGTGGTGACCATTTACTTAGCTAGGCTTCTCTATTTGCCCATGGAAGTGACATACATAAGCTGTGTAGTACAGCCCTTTGCATCTTCCCTTATAGCTGAGCATGGGGCTGCAAGGTTAGGCATGTGAGCAAGACATCCTGTTTTTTTCAGGAAATGGTCTGGAGGCATCCATTGCAGACTTAGCACGGATTGCTCATTAGAATGCCCACAGTTGTCTTTGTCACTGCAAACACCACTCAGTCACCAGGCCAAACGCTTCATCCTCCATGATTGTTTATCTCAGCAGAATCCACTTGTCCATTGAAGTTTATTTACATTTGTTGCGCACTGAATCTGAAAATATTTTTCATTTTTTTGTTTTTTTATTACAGACATTTCTGATGTGTTATTAATTGAATTGTGTTTAAATCTGGAAAGTAGAGTTTGTCCTCAAATTTGAGCGACTTACCTGGACGATGACCACTCACCACACTTGTGATGTTAGAGACATTTCCCTTGTCCACGGTTGTCTTCAGGAGCTCTACAGCTTCTGAGTAGGAAATGTTTATTTATTTTAATCTCCACACGTCTCTCCACGTTTTGAGGGGAAAGACTCATCCTTCTGACTGTGACAATTTCCCCTGCTGCACTGAACATGCACTCCGAAGATACACTGGCTATAGGAGATGCAAATACTTTATTCCCAGCCTGCTGAGTTCTGGCCATTGGTTCTTCTTTAAAAAAAACCAAAAAGGGCTCAGGGAGATTTTAATAGCAGATGGTATTTGCTCCTAAAACATAAGCTCAGATGCACACTGGAATACCCAGGTCTGAACAGGAGACTAAAGAAATGGTATGTAACCCAAGATGTAGAGGAATATTTTCTTTTTAGGACATATCGTAGTGCTAATCAGTGCAAAAATTAATAATAAACATGCAATTAAAGTGCATGTTTATTATGTTTACTGCTAAGGAAGTCCACTTCTCCAAGACCTGTAAAGAATTAATATATGATCAAAAGATCTTGGTTCTTAACAACTACAACTCTGTCACCTATCAGTTGTAAGTGCCACCATCAAACCACATGGAAATAAATTAATTCCTCATATGTAGTATCCGCATACCATCAAGTGATTACCATCAGAAAGGATGATCAACCTTATCCATTATAGTCGAGTCTAACGTCTCCACTCAAAATGCCACTGGTGAGGGCTCAGGGTGCACACTACTATGGGAAAGAGACCAAGGTCAAACCTTCATATCAAAAAGATAGGAAACTTCATTTTTATTTTTACACTTGTGACCCTATAGGGGGCATTTCCAGGGACATAGTCCTCTTGGTTTATTCAGGAGGATCTGTTCCCTGAAAACAATTACAGCAGTATTGCATGCAGCAGTGCCATGCCCATATAATACCATTCTGAACAGAAAATCTTCCCTCCAAACTACATTAACGTATTAAGATGGAATTGAGGGACAAACTGAATTAAATATTATTTTGAAGCTCTTTCTCGCTCCCTCTCTCTCTTTTAGCCCATCTCCTTCCCTGACCTCTCTCCTCCTATTTCCTGCCTTTCTCTCTTCTCTCTGCCCTCTCCTCCCACCTCTATCTCCTTTCCTTCATCTCCACTCTCTCCTCTCTTATCTCCCTCCCTCCACGCTCTACCTCCATGATCTCTCTCCTCTTTCTGCCCACCTCCATTTCTCCTTCCTCCTTCCTCATTCCCTACTTTCCATCTCTTTACCTCCTTCCAGGTATCCCATACCTTATCACTCTTCTCTTTCTCATCACCACTCTGCTGGACCCACCCTCTCCTCATCTACACATTCTTACTCAACATTCTACCTTGCTTCCTCCTCTCCCCAGTTCCTTCTGTCTACTCTCTTATTTCTCTTTCCGGCAGTCATCTTCTCCCTTCCTATACTATTTTGCCATTCTTCACCCCCTCCCTTGTCTCACCCTGCTTCCTTCCCCCTCTGTCCCTCACCCCCTCCTCCCATCCATTACTTCTACACCCCTGCTTCATCCTCCCATTCTCCAGTGCCTAATTTGAGCCCGCGGTTTGCGGTGCTCGGCACTGGCTCTTATGGTGGTGTTGTTTAATTTTGACATGAGCACAACAACAGTAGTTTAATCATCCAATAAACAGTAAGAATGAATATACCTACTGCCCACACCATTCTTACATCTTTGAGAAGATGAAATAATCTGAATTTTCACAATTGTAGGAGTATGGTGGTTAGTAGCTGTTTTGGTACTGTCATTTACAGCATGGCAGGGCAATGGGTGGTGCAAGATAGAGTAGCCTCCTGAGAAGGGCCCTGGCACTTATATTTTTACAAATTAAGCACTGCTGTTCTCTCTCCTTTGCCACTGTAAACTGTCCTCCCCTCCAGTCATCTCCCCAACCCTCCATTGTTATCCTCACTGTCCTCCAGTCTGATTCTAGTTCATTGTAAAACCTTTGTGTCGCTTCTACTCCTGCTATGTATCCATACACTATATGAAATTGCTACAAAACTAAATAATTAAAAGGTAACATTCTCCACTGTAATTATGTCATGTTGTGTTATATTATATTGCATTATATTGTGTTGTGTTATGCTGTTTTGTTATGCTATGGTCTAAGCTATTAGTATAAACCTTCTATAGTTGACCTAGCTCAAAATGGTGGAGGGTGACTATCAATAAAGCCCAGTCTTGACAAATGATTTAATGTCTTTGAAGGCGTCTTTCGCCAAGTGGGGCCTTTGCCGACCCCACGCAGATCAACTGTTGTGTAACAAGACATCCAATAAATAGAGAGAGAGTGAGAGGAAAGCACGGAAAGCAAAGAGAGAGTCCCAATGGAAAAGAGCTATCCGGAAAGAAATGTAGGGGAGTTTGACAGTGCATTCCAAATTCCTACATTAACATGAGCAAAAATAGAAAATGTAGATTTTGTGCTATACACATGAATGGCAGATTTTTATCCGTGTGCAGTTTGCTACGAAGAAGGGCCTATCCTACTATCTGGTTGCACCTACATTCTGGTAAAAGTGTTAAGGAGTCAGTGGCTGAGCGAAGCTGGAGAACTTTGCTCTCACCTACTTCAAGACGTCTTTTTAAATTCGCAGACTTCTGAAACTTCATTGTTTTTGCAAAGGTTTTTATACAAATACCAGGTGAAGAATCAGAAAAATAGGCATTGAGGAGTGACTTTTGATAAAGAATTTTTACACTAAAAATGTTCGCAGGGAAACCTCCTATATAAATGTGGCAAATTTTGAAATTTCAATCAGTTGAAAATGACAAATGTTGGCAAACTTCACAGAGTTTGGGAGTTGTCACTTTCATACAACATTGCAATAAAAATTTTAATTCCACGCCACCCGAAGAGGCAGAGTAAGCCATTGAAAGCGCGTCACCAACTTACTTTCTGACATTTCAAAGCCCTTCTGAAAGTTTCTCGCAAGTGAAAAGAAACCCATGACTGTGACCTGGTGATGCCAAAGAAAAGATGTGTGCAAACCCTTGGACAGGGATGTCAAACAGGCAGGGGAGTGGTGTGAGAAAGGAGCAGGGGAAGGGTAGCAAATAGGCAGGGAGAGAAAGCATGATCTGGGGCATCCGTGTGGAGTACATCATTCAAGAGTACACCGTTGAAATTGTTGGCTGCACACTTCAAAAGGGCAGAAAAGGCAGGCTGGCAACGGGGAAGCATACATCTTTTGAAAATATGCAATTGTCAGAAAGAATGCGTAAGAGTTCCAGTCCTGCTGATGGTCAGTTGATCCATTTATTTGTTTTGATAAAGGAATGCTTTGAACTCAGCAGAACAAGCTGAAGTCAACACTGTGCTGCTCAAGCTGATGCAGGAGGACAATATCTCATCACCTGTTAGATTACTGCCTCTTATTCCTATCCCAACATAATTGTACTGGTTCACAACTGTGGAGTGTTATTGGAGAAAACAAGATTGTTAAACAATGTCTGAAATGAAGAAAGAAACCACAATCCTGTTATGCGCTGAGCATGAGCTCCTAAGGCAAACTAATCTGATTCCTATTAACTGCTTTCTGTAAGAAACACCTGGTTCATCATTGGTAGCTTGGCACAGGGAGAAAGACCTTCTTCAGCTCAAAACGCATGCACTAAAGGTGTGACAACACCTCATCAACATTACAGTCAAGCAATACTTGATGGGAATGTTATGGTTAAACTGACAAAACATTAAGAAGACTTCTTAATCAAATTTGGAAAGGGATCAGAATGACTTAAGAACAAATAAACATTATATTAGAAACAATGGAAAATGTGATCAAATGTAATATAGGACCCCATCTATGCATTCTTCACAACCAACTAGCAATGGAGAGAGGTATGGGAAGAGTCGGTGGGTCATCGTATTTGAAAGTTTTACATTCAGACTTAGAACATTTCTGGAGGATGAAAACCTTCAGTGTGACAAGTCTGTATGCTGTAGCCAAAATAAGCTTAACGAGGTACTATAGTTATGCCAGGATATTGACTAAGGAAGAGTAGGTTGTTTTCCTGTGTTACTCTGTCAGTATTGTTTTAAAATACATACTTATTCAAGTGGAGTATGGTGGAGCAAAGTTGCTGCTAAGAGTCAAGAGGTTGGAGACTCTGGTAGCCAGGGAAAACAAGCGGGGTCATGCAAGGAAGGCTCTGTATGTAATTGGCACTGCTTCTGTATGAGTCTGCCATATTGAATTATATTGAATCCATCATGTTCTATGGAGCGACCGCTGAGCCCTCCCAGGCGAGGTCGCCCCCATGCTCCACTGCCTCCTGCTGCCTCCTGACCCCTGCCCTCCCCGGGCACCACCGGATTTGCTGTTCTTGTGGGCGACCCAGACTCGCTTCTCCCGCCGATCCCTTCCCGCCGATTTTTGCCTTTTCCCGCCGCTGCCTCCCTGCGGCCCCGCCCCCCTCCTGCCCATTCGCTGCCCCGCTCCCGCCACCCAGCTGACCCTCCCTCCCGGCTCCTTACCTAAGGGGACTGCGCTGAGGGCAGGTAGCGACCGCTGAGCCCTCCCAGGCGAGGTCGCCCCCACGCTCCACTGCCTCCTGCTGCCTCCTGACCCCTGCCCTCCCCGGGCACCACCGGATTTGCCGTTCTTGTGGGCGACCCAGCCTCTGCTGAGCCGCCCCCTCCTGCTTCTCCCGCCGATCCCTTCCCGCCGATTTTTGCCTTTTCCCGCCGCTGCCTCCCTGCGGCCCCGCCCCCCTCCTGCCCATTCGCTGCCCCGCTCCCACCACCCAGCTGACCCTCCCTCCCGGCTCCTTACTTATGACGCCCTCAGAGCGACCGCGCAGCGGACACGCGCAGCGGGAGCACCGTATCTGCGCCGAAGGTGCGCCAAAGGTAAGCCCATCTGCACCCGTCTGCGCATGGACCGCGCCCAGCGCCAGACACCCTGGTGTTCGCCGTCGCCAGCGCACCCGACTCACCTACGACGCCTCAACCCTCCACGCACTCAACACCGAACAAAACACCGCCTGCTACCGAGCCACCCCGAGACGCACTCACGGACCCTTCACCTGCAAAGCCTGCCACTTCACCTGCCTCCGTACCTGCCCCACCCCAGCCAAACCGAGCAGGCCCAGCAACAATCATCTGAAGTGCATCCTGCTCAACACCCGCTCCGTCCACAGGCATGCCGTCGAACTCTGGAACCTCCTCGGCTCGACATCACCAGACATCGCCTTCCTGACGGAAACCTGGATGAACGCCTCCTCAGCGCCCGACGTCGCCATCGCCATCCCAGACGACTACAACATCACCAGGAGGGACCGCGTCAACCAGACGGGAGGAGGCATCGCCATCATCCACAAGAACACCATCCGCATCACGACCAACTCCGATGACATCCTCACCTCCGCCGAACACCTCCACTTCCAGATACACATCAACCCCAAGACCACGCTCAGAGGCACCCTCATCTACAGACCACCGGGACCACGCACACAATTCAGCGAAGACATCACAGACTTCGTCAGCCCGCACGCCATCAACTCCACCAACTCCACCAACTACATCCTCCTGGGAGACCTCAACTTCCACCTGGAAAACAGCAAGGACCGCAACACCGCCGCCCTGCTGGACAACCTTGCCAACCTCGGACTCAAGCAACTGGTTACCACCCCCACCCACTACGCAGGCCACACGCTGGACCCAATCTTCTCATCCAGGAAGTACGTCGCCTTCAACCACTCCACCAATCTCCAATGGACTGACCACAGCTGCGTACACTTCAGCTTCAGACGAACAACGACCCACCACCGCCCACAACAGGCCCCTCGCAGAAGCTGGAACAAGACCACCAACGACCAGCTCTCCGCCTCCCTCAGCCAGAACCCCCCCGCCAGTTCAACGGACCTCAACATAGCCGCCAATAACCTCACACAGTGGATCACCAACTGCGCAGACGCCCTCGCACCACTGAAGAACCCTCCCAGCAGACACGGTAGCAAGAAAGCATCTTGGTTCACCGACGAACTCAACACCTCCAAGAAGAACTGCCGCTCCCTGGAAGCTACCTGGCGCACCAACCAGACCACAGACAACATGACTGCCCTCAAGCACGCCACCCGCAAACACCACCAACTGATCCGCGCCACGAAGAAGACAGCCTAAAAGGATCGTCTGGACAACAACACCCACAACAGCAAGGAACTCTTCAGCATCGCCAAAGAGCTCTCCAACCCCGACACCGGAAACAACGACATCACTCCATCGCAAGACCTCTGCGACTCACTCGCCGCCTTCTTCCACGACAAGATCGCCAACATACACAGCAGCTTCTGCCCACCAACCACGAACCCCACCACCGAATCGACGCCCCCCACCACCACCCTCCGCACCTGGACCCCGGTCAGCACCGAAGACACCACCCGCACAATGAACACTATCCACTCCGGATCCCCCACCGACCCCTGCCCACACCACTTTTTCAACAAGGCCGACTGCATCATCGCACCCCACCTCCGCGACATCATCAACGCCTCCTTCGACACCGCCACCTTCCAGGAGTGCTGGAAACACGCCGAGATCAGCGCCCTGCTGAAGAAACCAACAGCAGACCCCACCGACCTCAAGAACTTCCGCCCCATCTCGCTCCTCCCGTTTCCTGCCAAAGTCATCGAGAAGACCGTCAACAAACAGCTAGCCGACTTCCTCGAGGCAAACGGATCCCTCGACCACTCGCAGTCCGGCTTCCGAGCCAACCATAGCACGGAGACCGCCCTCATCGCCGCCACAGACGACATCAGATCCCTTCTGGACAACGGGGAAACAGCGGACCTTATCCTCCTGGACCTCTCCGCAGCGTTCGACACTGTCTGCCACCGCACCCTAGTGCAACGCCTGAACAGCACCGGAATCCAGGACAAGGCCCTGAAGTGGATCATCTCGTTCCTCGCCGGAAGAACCCAAAGAGTCTGCCTCCCCCCGTTCCGGTCAGCGGTCACCGAAGTCATCTGGGGCATTCCACAGGGATCATCGCTCAGCCCCACCCTCTTCAACGTCTACATGCGCCCCCTCGCAGCCATCGCACGCCAACACAACCTCAAGATCATCACATATGCCGACGACACCCAGCTGACCCTCCCTCCCGGCTCCTTACTTATGACGCCCTCAGAGCGACCGCGCAGCGGACACGCGCAGCGGGAGCACCGTATCTGCGCCGAAGGTGCGCCAAAGGTAAGCCCATCTGCACCCGTCTGCGCATGGACCGCGCCCAGCGCCAGACACCCTGGTGTTCGCCGTCGCCAGCGCACCCGACTCACCTACGACGCCTCAACCCTCCACGCACTCAACACCGAACAAAACACCGCCTGCTACCGAGCCACCCCGAGACGCACTCACGGACCCTTCACCTGCAAAGCCTGCCACTTCACCTGCCTCCGTACCTGCCCCACCCCAGCCAAACCGAGCAGGCCCAGCAACAATCATCTGAAGTGCATCCTGCTCAACACCCGCTCCGTCCACAGGCATGCCGTCGAACTCTGGAACCTCCTCGGCTCGACATCACCAGACATCGCCTTCCTGACGGAAACCTGGATGAACGCCTCCTCAGCGCCCGACGTCGCCATCGCCATCCCAGACGACTACAACATCACCAGGAGGGACCGCGTCAACCAGACGGGAGGAGGCATCGCCATCATCCACAAGAACACCATCCGCATCACGACCAACTCCGATGACATCCTCACCTCCGCCGAACACCTCCACTTCCAGATACACATCAACCCCAAGACCACGCTCAGAGGCACCCTCATCTACAGACCACCGGGACCACGCACACAATTCAGCGAAGACATCACAGACTTCGTCAGCCCGCACGCCATCAACTCCACCAACTCCACCAACTACATCCTCCTGGGAGACCTCAACTTCCACCTGGAAAACAGCAAGGACCGCAACACCGCCGCCCTGCTGGACAACCTTGCCAACCTCGGACTCAAGCAACTGGTTACCACCCCCACCCACTACGCAGGCCACACGCTGGACCCAATCTTCTCATCCAGGAAGTACGTCGCCTTCAACCACTCCACCAATCTCCAATGGACTGACCACAGCTGCGTACACTTCAGCTTCAGACGAACAACGACCCACCACCGCCCACAACAGGCCCCTCGCAGAAGCTGGAACAAGACCACCAACGACCAGCTCTCCGCCTCCCTCAGCCAGAACCCCCCCGCCAGTTCAACGGACCTCAACATAGCCGCCAATAACCTCACACAGTGGATCACCAACTGCGCAGACGCCCTCGCACCACTGAAGAACCCTCCCAGCAGACACGGTAGCAAGAAAGCATCTTGGTTCACCGACGAACTCAACACCTCCAAGAAGAACTGCCGCTCCCTGGAAGCTACCTGGCGCACCAACCAGACCACAGACAACATGACTGCCCTCAAGCACGCCACCCGCAAACACCACCAACTGATCCGCGCCACGAAGAAGACAGCCTAAAAGGATCGTCTGGACAACAACACCCACAACAGCAAGGAACTCTTCAGCATCGCCAAAGAGCTCTCCAACCCCGACACCGGAAACAACGACATCACTCCATCGCAAGACCTCTGCGACTCACTCGCCGCCTTCTTCCACGACAAGATCGCCAACATACACAGCAGCTTCTGCCCACCAACCACGAACCCCACCACCGAATCGACGCCCCCCACCACCACCCTCCGCACCTGGACCCCGGTCAGCACCGAAGACACCACCCGCACAATGAACACTATCCACTCCGGATCCCCCACCGACCCCTGCCCACACCACTTTTTCAACAAGGCCGACTGCATCATCGCACCCCACCTCCGCGACATCATCAACGCCTCCTTCGACACCGCCACCTTCCAGGAGTGCTGGAAACACGCCGAGATCAGCGCCCTGCTGAAGAAACCAACAGCAGACCCCACCGACCTCAAGAACTTCCGCCCCATCTCGCTCCTCCCGTTTCCTGCCAAAGTCATCGAGAAGACCGTCAACAAACAGCTAGCCGACTTCCTCGAGGCAAACGGATCCCTCGACCACTCGCAGTCCGGCTTCCGAGCCAACCATAGCACGGAGACCGCCCTCATCGCCGCCACAGACGACATCAGATCCCTTCTGGACAACGGGGAAACAGCGGACCTTATCCTCCTGGACCTCTCCGCAGCGTTCGACACTGTCTGCCACCGCACCCTAGTGCAACGCCTGAACAGCACCGGAATCCAGGACAAGGCCCTGAAGTGGATCATCTCGTTCCTCGCCGGAAGAACCCAAAGAGTCTGCCTCCCCCCGTTCCGGTCAGCGGTCACCGAAGTCATCTGGGGCATTCCACAGGGATCATCGCTCAGCCCCACCCTCTTCAACGTCTACATGCGCCCCCTCGCAGCCATCGCACGCCAACACAACCTCAAGATCATCACATATGCCGACGACACCCAGCTGACCCTCCCTCCCGGCTCCTTACTTATGACGCCCTCAGAGCGACCGCGCAGCGGACACGCGCAGCGGGAGCACCGTATCTGCGCCGAAGGTGCGCCAAAGGTAAGCCCATCTGCACCCGTCTGCGCATGGACCGCGCCCAGCGCCAGACACCCTGGTGTTCGCCGTCGCCAGCGCACCCGACTCACCTACGACGCCTCAACCCTCCACGCACTCAACACCGAACAAAACACCGCCTGCTACCGAGCCACCCCGAGACGCACTCACGGACCCTTCACCTGCAAAGCCTGCCACTTCACCTGCCTCCGTACCTGCCCCACCCCAGCCAAACCGAGCAGGCCCAGCAACAATCATCTGAAGTGCATCCTGCTCAACACCCGCTCCGTCCACAGGCATGCCGTCGAACTCTGGAACCTCCTCGGCTCGACATCACCAGACATCGCCTTCCTGACGGAAACCTGGATGAACGCCTCCTCAGCGCCCGACGTCGCCATCGCCATCCCAGACGACTACAACATCACCAGGAGGGACCGCGTCAACCAGACGGGAGGAGGCATCGCCATCATCCACAAGAACACCATCCGCATCACGACCAACTCCGATGACATCCTCACCTCCGCCGAACACCTCCACTTCCAGATACACATCAACCCCAAGACCACGCTCAGAGGCACCCTCATCTACAGACCACCGGGACCACGCACACAATTCAGCGAAGACATCACAGACTTCGTCAGCCCGCACGCCATCAACTCCACCAACTCCACCAACTACATCCTCCTGGGAGACCTCAACTTCCACCTGGAAAACAGCAAGGACCGCAACACCGCCGCCCTGCTGGACAACCTTGCCAACCTCGGACTCAAGCAACTGGTTACCACCCCCACCCACTACGCAGGCCACACGCTGGACCCAATCTTCTCATCCAGGAAGTACGTCGCCTTCAACCACTCCACCAATCTCCAATGGACTGACCACAGCTGCGTACACTTCAGCTTCAGACGAACAACGACCCACCACCGCCCACAACAGGCCCCTCGCAGAAGCTGGAACAAGACCACCAACGACCAGCTCTCCGCCTCCCTCAGCCAGAACCCCCCCGCCAGTTCAACGGACCTCAACATAGCCGCCAATAACCTCACACAGTGGATCACCAACTGCGCAGACGCCCTCGCACCACTGAAGAACCCTCCCAGCAGACACGGTAGCAAGAAAGCATCTTGGTTCACCGACGAACTCAACACCTCCAAGAAGAACTGCCGCTCCCTGGAAGCTACCTGGCGCACCAACCAGACCACAGACAACATGACTGCCCTCAAGCACGCCACCCGCAAACACCACCAACTGATCCGCGCCACGAAGAAGACAGCCTAAAAGGATCGTCTGGACAACAACACCCACAACAGCAAGGAACTCTTCAGCATCGCCAAAGAGCTCTCCAACCCCGACACCGGAAACAACGACATCACTCCATCGCAAGACCTCTGCGACTCACTCGCCGCCTTCTTCCACGACAAGATCGCCAACATACACAGCAGCTTCTGCCCACCAACCACGAACCCCACCACCGAATCGACGCCCCCCACCACCACCCTCCGCACCTGGACCCCGGTCAGCACCGAAGACACCACCCGCACAATGAACACTATCCACTCCGGATCCCCCACCGACCCCTGCCCACACCACTTTTTCAACAAGGCCGACTGCATCATCGCACCCCACCTCCGCGACATCATCAACGCCTCCTTCGACACCGCCACCTTCCAGGAGTGCTGGAAACACGCCGAGATCAGCGCCCTGCTGAAGAAACCAACAGCAGACCCCACCGACCTCAAGAACTTCCGCCCCATCTCGCTCCTCCCGTTTCCTGCCAAAGTCATCGAGAAGACCGTCAACAAACAGCTAGCCGACTTCCTCGAGGCAAACGGATCCCTCGACCACTCGCAGTCCGGCTTCCGAGCCAACCATAGCACGGAGACCGCCCTCATCGCCGCCACAGACGACATCAGATCCCTTCTGGACAACGGGGAAACAGCGGACCTTATCCTCCTGGACCTCTCCGCAGCGTTCGACACTGTCTGCCACCGCACCCTAGTGCAACGCCTGAACAGCACCGGAATCCAGGACAAGGCCCTGAAGTGGATCATCTCGTTCCTCGCCGGAAGAACCCAAAGAGTCTGCCTCCCCCCGTTCCGGTCAGCGGTCACCGAAGTCATCTGGGGCATTCCACAGGGATCATCGCTCAGCCCCACCCTCTTCAACGTCTACATGCGCCCCCTCGCAGCCATCGCACGCCAACACAACCTCAAGATCATCACATATGCCGACGACACCCAGCTGATCCTCTCCCTCACCAACGACCCGGACACCGCCAGAGCCAGCCTACACGAAGGGATGAAAGACGTCGCCGAATGGATGAAGAACAGCCGCCTGAAACTGAACTCAGACAAAACGGAGGTCCATTCTGGGATCATCACCCTCCGCCTGGGACGACTCCTGGTGGCCCCCTGCCCTGGGCACCACCCCCAAGCCAACGGACCACGCACGCAACCTAGGCTTCATCCTGGACTCCTCCCTCTCGATGACCAGACAAGTCAATGCCGTCTCATCTTCATGTTTCAACACCCTGCGCATGCTTCGAAAGATCTTTCGATGGATCCCCACAGAGACCAGGAAGACGGTCACCCAGGCACTCGTCACCAGCCGGCTGGACTACGGGAACACCCTCTACGCCGGTACCACCGCCAAACTCCAGAGGAAACTCCAACGAATCCAGAACGCCTCAGCACGACTCGTCCTGGACATCCCCCGCCACAACCACATCTCCGGACACCTGAGAGACCTGCACTGGCTCCCCGTCAGCAAGAGGATCACGTTCAGACTCCTCACCCACGCACACAAGGCCCTCCACGACCTGGGACCCGAGCTCCTCAACACCCGCCTGACCTTCCACACTCCCACCCGCCAACTCCGCTCCGCCAGACTCGCTCTCGCCGCCGTTCCACGCATCCGCAGAGCCACCGCCGGAGGAAGATCCTTCTCCCACCTGGCAGCCAAGACATGGAACTCCCTCCCCATCCACCTCCGGACTACCCAGGACCACCTCGCCTTCAGGAAGCAACTCAAGACCTGGCTGTTCGAGCAGTAACGTCCCCCCCCAGCGCCTTGAGACCCTACAGGTGAGTAGTGCGCTATACAAATGACAATGATAATGATTGATTGATTGATTGATAGATACTTTCCCTATCTAATAGGGCTACCATTTCCATTCCCTTTCTCTTCCAGGGCAGAAGAAATAGTATACATGGCAAGGGTTCCATTTAGTCTGTGCCTGGCAACTTTATTTTTTGGTGGGTTTACTTTGCTTTCATCTAGTTCATACCAGCCTTCTTCCATTGTGCAACTTGCTTCTTTTTTTCTCTTCCTTTTTGGCACAATGCCATCTATACATCTTAAATAGGCGACAACAATTTGCATTTGACTCAGCAAAAGTGAAATGTATGCTATCCTTTCTAAACAAAGTAAAGATGCTTTGAATTTGCTCAATCCCTTGATTCTGAAACAAGATCCTTGTTTATCTAACTATGATCAGTTTTTGACAACATTTAAGACAGTCTTTGAGAGGTGGCATACACTACAATTTGCCAACAAAGGGTTACTTATTCTTAAACATGGTTCACAGAAACTGTCTCTATATCGCCCATTTGCAACAAGTGCATGCTGAAGCAAAGTGTAATGATGACGCTTTGAAGAGAATCTGAAAGAAACTCTTTCATTAGTGGTTAATAGACCAAAATAGCCTAAATAAATTTGGTATTTCAAATTGTGGAGCAGCAATCAAGTAAATGGAAAGAATGGAAAGCTGAACTGAGGCAATCCAGCTTGAATACTGTGACGGAAGCTGTACCCACAAATCCTGTTACAGAATAACATATGCAATTGGGATATGTGAGGTGAACATTCCTACCAGAGGAACAAGAGCATCAAAAGAGGTCAATAGGAAATGTGATGTTTATACCGTGGAAAAGGCACACAATTTTGGAAACATTGTCCTCAAATGTCAGAAAAAAGCCCTGCTCCGTCTTGAATAGTAGGCAAAGTTCAAGCAAAGACGCACCTACGAGTCCTACCATTTCTTCTTCTCACTCTTTTAGTCATGTTTTATTGTCAATTCCAAGCCAGTTTGCCTATACAGTAGCTCTTTTGGATTTCTGAGTCTGAGGGGTTTTCATGGTTAAAAAGGTTGCTGTTGTGCGTGATATGCTATTTGTATTCTATTTGTACCAAAGACACAAACTGAACCTACTATCTAAACAACTGAAAAGGGACTATGATCGATAGTAATGTTTCAGGAAGAGCAGTTGATGTGGAAATAGCTCATAGTCGGAAGCTTATCCAACTCGACCTTTCCTCTGCTTGACATCCTAATAATGCTTGATCGAAATGAATCCTGCCTCTTTATCCTACTCAACCTTTCCTCTGCCTTTGACACTGTCAATCATGACAACTTCCTAGATATTCTGGAGCAAAGGATGGGCCTCTCTGGTCAGGTGCTCCAATGGTTCTCGTCCTTCCTCCAGCACATGTCCCAAAGAGTTAAGGCAAACCACTCACTCTCCCAGCCATCCCCAGTCACCATGGGGGTTCCCCAAGGGTCATGCTGATCTCCTATTCTCTTCAATTTGTTCCTGGAACCATTAGCTAATGTTCTAAAATCCATGGACATTCGCTTCCATATGTATGCAGACGACACCCAACTCTACCTGAAAATCTCCACCCCTGATAACATCACATCACTCAACTCCACCCTACTGACTACTCAAAACTGGCTAACGGAGAACCACCTCCTGCTAAACACCTCCAAAACAGAATTCCTCCTCATTTCTCCCCCGAAACACACTCCTAATATTGACCTATGGATGAACCAACTCACCGCCTTCAGCTGCTTCCCCCGCATTATTGACTCAGCTAAATCTCTAGGAATCACCCTGGACAAACATCTGAATATGAAGTCTCATATTAGCAATGTGTGCAAGGGAGCTAACCACCTTCTGAGAACACTCGGGAATGTCAAACCTTTCCTACCTCTAGCAGATTTCAAGCAAGTGGTGCAAGCGCTTGTTTTACCGAGGCTTGACTATGGCAGTGCTACGCTATGTGGCCTCCCCAAATACACTTTGGCCCCCCTAAAGGCATCATTGAACGCGGCGGCCAGATTGATAACGGGCACCAAGCGAAACGCCCACATCTCCCCGGTCCTAAAATCTCTAAACTGGCTGCCCTACGAAGCTAGAATTCAACAAAAAATTGCCTGCTTATCGAACAAAGCCCTCCACATCAAAACCCCCAACTACCTTGTGCAAAAAACTATCTGGAGGGGGTAGACCGTCGAGGAGTGCTAATTCCCTCCTCTTGAAACCGATCTTCCGCAAAAAGAGAACATGCCAACGAGCCTTCTCGGGCTCTGCACCAAAAATTTGGAACTGTCTTCCACCGGAAATATGTACAATCTCTTCCAAGGTTGCCTTCAAACTGGAAGCAAAAAGATTCCTCATGAATAAGTTCTTACCTTAACAAGAGGAGCGACTGTCGGCTCTAATCTCATCGAACATACTACAGTATTGGTTGTCAATCTTGTATTTTACTATTGTATTTGCTCCCCTTTTGTCATTATGTTTCATTGACTAGCCCATTCTTCGCTTACCCTAGGAATATATATGGTCTTTTATGTGTGCACTATTTGATTGAATGCCTATGTATATTCCCTATTTGACTCATGTACTGATCTGTTACCTTAATTTCCCTCAAACTGTAAAGCGCTCTGATATCCTTCGGGATCAAGTTCGCGCTATATAAAACTTTATAAATAAATACTAAATTGTTATGCATACACACTCCTGCCATAAATTTAGCCAAGAATATGATCAAATTTGAGTCCACCTTTTGTGAAGACCATTGTCTCTTTACAAGTCCTATAGAAGAAACGCAGATGCTGGTGTGTTTGGAGCACTCTTCTGCAGATCAAGACCTTGTTAACATCCAAAAACCACACCTTTTCGGATGTTTTTTAGGGTGAATTGGGAGAAGAATTACCACCACAAAAAGAGTATGACTGTGCCATAGATCTTGTCCTTTGCTGCAAGATAGCATATAGGTATTTTTATGCTCTCACTATCGAGAAAGAAAAGGAACTAAAGAAATACATGCAAGAAAATCTTGGCAAGGGCTTTATCTACCACCACTCAAGCTTCCCAGCTGATCTCCAATATTGCTCATGCATAAATCAAATGAAAAACTTCATCCATGCATGGAATATCATGAACAGGACACTATTACAATCAAGAATTGATACCCCTTGCCACCCTTTGAGTGCTTCTTGATGAACTATGCTCTGCGTCTGTCTTCACATAACTGGGTTTGAGAGGGGCATATAACCTTGTGCAAATTAGGGAAGGAGATAAAAGAAAAAAACATGTTTAAAAGAGCGCTGGCCACTCTGAAGACTTAATAATGCTCTTTACAATGTCCCTGTGGCTATCCAGTGCCTAATAAAGTACATCTTTAGAGAAATTTTGGAAACCTATATTATTGTATTCCTTGATAATATTCTGTCATTTTCTAACACTCCTGCTGAACATTGAAGACATTTAACTGAAATCCTTCTTCAATTACAACATCATAATTTGTATGCCAAATTAGAGAAATGCGTGTTTGAGTCTTCATCTGTCTCCTTTTTAGGATTTACTATTAGACCCTAGTGAAATTTTCGTAATGCCGGCAAAATCTAGCACAATTTCTGGTATTTTACATTACGTTTATTACGTGAAATGTCTCAAATTATGCCACATCACATAATTTTCCATCAGTTCAGGGAAAAGTCCTATCATAGGAGTATGGGAACAACATGAACAAACAGAATGCTAGTGAATGCTGTTCGTATCATATGCAATGTAGTGCTATTTTTAGTGCAAAATGCATCCTCATTTCCAAAATGGACACAATGGTGCATTTCACACTAAAACATAATGCTAAATGCCGGGTTTGCTGTCCACATAATTTTCCTGCCATTTCACATAATTGCACAAAGGTAAATTATGCAACTTTTGCACGCCCCTTTTCAGTATTACTGCAAGTGGGATCACCACGGATAAATAAAAGCAGAAACTATTTAAAAGTCGCATGCACTAACAAATATCAAAGAAGTGCAAAGGTTTCTTGGTTTCTCTAACTTCTATCAAGAAATTATTAAAGCCTTTTACACGA
The DNA here is from genome assembly GCF_964204655.1 of Triturus cristatus. NCBI lineage: Eukaryota > Metazoa > Chordata > Amphibia > Caudata > Salamandridae > Triturus > Triturus cristatus. The sequence goes on along the minus strand of NC_140584.1, from coordinate 963,578,198 downwards.
GCATTGCTCCCATAGTACAGTTAACAAAGACAGGAGTTCAATTTATTGGGGTCCTCAACAGCAAACTAAAGGAGGTATTCACAGCAGCTCCTGTTCTTCAACATTCAAACGTCGACTTTCCATTTATAGAGGAAGCTGATGCATCTGCCACAGCAAGTGATGCTATGTAAGCACAAAGCGATCCATACACCGACACACTGCATCCGATTGCTTTCTACTCCTGTAGAGTTACAGAAACTTAAGTGAGCAATAGAGGCCTATGAGCCATTACAAATGGTAAAAAGAGGGGGAAATTACAGAGATCACACCAGTTCACCACATCGTGTAGCTTTGGGTAGAAATTTCAACACAAGATATAACGTTTGGGTACTTTTTTAAAACAAGCAGCATTTCAGGTAGCTTTTCAAGCGTACTGTTCAGTTGAGTTTTTAGCACAAAACTACATCCGTATACGGCTTGTAGTGTTTCTCTGAAGTGGGTGGTAAACAAGCGTTTCAGGTACACTTTCTACCTGAGTGGACTGTACAAACCCAAACGTGAGCAAACGTGTTTTTAATACTAGAGAATTGAATTCAACTCAAAAGTACATTTTTTGTTGAATTTTTACCCGAACTGACAGTGAAGGTAATTTTTCGAGTGCAGGATGCATTTCGTATAATTTCACCGGAGAATGAGTGAGCCCCCACTTCTGAAATTATCTGTGAGCCCAGTGAGGGGGGAACTGCGTTGCTTAACCTGGACTTTGTCACTCATTTGGCTACTTCTCCCCCACCCCCCTGCAGCAAGCAACCTAGGAAGGGGAATGGGGCCACCTGGGGTGCCCCAGGGTGGATACATCTGAGGGGGCTCCCCCATTGCAAATTGAGCATGGTCCAAAATCTAGATATCACATGGGGAGCACAAGTGAGGGCAGACCGCTCCTGGAGGAGTAGCCCTGCACAGGATACCATGGACCCCCTCCTGAAATGCACTGGGGCCAAACTAATCTTATTTGTGACAAGCCGTATGTCACATTCCCGCCAGGGACACCTCCCCTGGGGACCAAGAAGTGGGATCCCACCCAAGTCACGAACCACTAGCCAGTAGGTTTTGCACCTGTTCTGTGTCCAAATTGGACCCATGTTAAACATACATAGCCCCCCCCCTTTTAATTATCTTCACCCGACCGTACAGCTCGGTCATCCGTGACCTCAATTGCGGAGTTCAGCATGGATCTTCCCTAATCCTAACCCTCTTACTTCTTCCTAACCTTCCCTCTTACTCTAGCCAGCATCATCCTCTCTCACATCAATGTCCTCTCCTTCTTCGATGATATGCAAATCATTCTCTTCCTCACGTACAAGACGCCCAGTACTCGGATCAAGTTCAGTGCCTGCATGACTAAAATTGTACACTGGATGCAGACCAATTGTCTAAAGCTGAACACCGACAAGACCAACATCATGATCTTTGGGAAGAGCACTTCACCTGGTGAACAACAGAGCTAGGACCGACACTCACCACCCACACTAAGAAACTCAGGATCGGCGTGAAGAGCAAACTCAACACGACCACCCAATTCAACGCTATCACCACCTCATGGTTCATATGCTGAAGATTCTGATGAAGGTTTTCAAACAGCTCCCAATCAGCACACAGAAAACCATCATGTACGCTCTGATCACAAGCAAGCTGGACTATGGGAACACCCTCTATGGTGGAATCAACAAAAAATTCAGCAGTAGGCTGAAACCCATTCAGAAATTGGCAGCCAGTATCACACCACACTCGCATCACACCACGCCTAAAGTAGCTCAACCGGCTCGCTATTCACAAATGATTACAATTCAAGCTTCTCACCCACACTTTCAAGGTACTACCTGACACTGGCCCAGCATACCTCAACAATCGCATCTGGTTTCGCAAACCATCCAGACACCTCCGCTCATCTGGACTCCTACGTGCACACATCCACCACATACAGAAAACATAACCCGGCGGTCGAGCCTTCTCCCACATCGCTACTAAAACATGGAATGACCTGCCACTACACATAGGAGCCTACTCCTCACTTCTTTAATTTTCCAAGAAGCTGAAGATCAGGCTTCTTGAGTAGACCCACTAGGTCCTAGGTTTGGCTAGGCTCACACCTCCTCAGCGCCAGTCTACCCTCCAGAATTAGACCGCAATGGTGCAGGCAAACCCCATGATGAAAACACAGTGGAGAATATGTGTTTCCGACAAGGGGGGCAGACACGAATGGGGTGAGATTCCCAAGTGTGGAAGTGCTGCTGCGGCCCTCAACTCCCTGGAATGTATGGAATGTTTTCTTGATGAGATCTGTTCGAAGATAGGTTCCATCAAAACTGACATCAACACATGACTGAAGGAACTACATGGGGAGATCTCCGAACTGAGATCTAGAAGACTTACACATAGATCAGGCAATCCATTAGCAAAAGGTTCAGTCTTTAGAAGAGCAAAACATATAACTCTAAATTAATCATTAAGGCTTGCAAAATAGAAGTCGGCGTTACAGCCTTCCAATCAGAGGATTCGCCAAAGCCATGGAAGGCAACAATGTCTTGGGTTTCACTAGTGACCACTTACAGACTATTTGGAGTGACCTGAATGCTCCTTTTATCAGGCTTAATTGTGGACACACGGTGGCTTTGGGTTTGCCCGCTCTGCAGTCATGGTAGAAATTATCATGAGAGTTCACAGCTTTGCTAAAAACAAAGAGGCCCTCATGAAGATCGCCAGGAAGAAAGGAGACGTCACCTTTAAAAATTGCCCAATCCAGCTATCTCTCCTTATTAACTCTAGGAAGTATAGACACTTTCGCCCCATAACCAACTTTTTGTATGAGCATCACATCAAATATCAATGAGGTTATCCTTTTATCCTCATTTTCCACAGGAATGGTAAACAGCAACTCCAGTGCTTACTCTCAGAAGCAAAAACACAGTTGCATCTCCCTATCCAGATCAAAAGACCAAACACCACCCAAAACAATCCGGCTGGCCGACAAGTGCTTTGCCATGAATTACAGACAATCCGCCACCACACAAGGCCCTGACATGTCAACAAACCAAATGAAGAGGCCAGAGCTGATGTCATCCTTCATTTAAAGAAGTTGGGGGGGGGCACCAGACTGGGGATCAAGCCCCCGACTACGAGTGGGGTTCTGAAAAGTACACACAAGACTGCGCCGAACCATAGCAAACTGCAATAACATCTGGCAGGGCGAAATTAACTGGGAAGCAGGGAGTTGGTGGCTGGGCATTTGCTCTGCTCTGAACTATGATCCTTGCACTCGTCTTTCACTACTACATCCCAACAGCCCTCCACCACACAATGTTACTACCCACCCCGGACCCTTAGTCGCAAAGGGTAGTAGGTTCTAGACCTGGTCACAACAGGTAGGGATACCTGGCTTTGCCCTGTTGACCCCAAGTGACGGAGAACATTGCACTCACCTGAGCTTGTATCCCAGCTGAATAAAAGACTGTTATTGTGTACACATACTCAAAGTATGCATTTGGAGTAACACATGACTTTGGGATCCTCAAGATGCAATGAGTTTTCTTGACCTCAGCACAAACTCCAATAAAGAATGAACAGTATTTTCAAAATGTTTAAATGCTTTACAATTACCAGAAATAGTGGCTGTGGCAAAATCAGCTGCCTACTAACACCCTCATAATGATGTTTCAAGAGGCAATGCTCTAGCCAGTTCTGCTGGCAAAAATGCTGCCTTGTCTAAAATTGCAGATGTTGCTATGCATGTTGTGATCTATGCAGATCTATTTCCTGTACCATTGTTAAAGGGTTTGTCTCAAATGCAGAAGAAAAACTCTGCTAATGAAAAGCAATTCTGTATCAAGCAACAACGTAAAGAGATCCTGAGGGGGTATGGAGAGACAGCAAGGGTCATGTGGTCGCACTGAAATTTCTACTCCCTAACCTCACCAGGTTGTATTATGGAGCAGCCCATGTTAGTAGGGATGACATAGTTCCTGCCACAGCAACTCACTAGTATGCACCCTTCTTTTCTTCTATAGACCAGAGGTATAGCCAATCCTGTGCCACATGCCTGTCATTCAATGCTGGAAAAGGAGAGAAGGCCACCCCCTGAGCTCCACTACTCCTTTGGTGTCCATTTGTTCACATTCAGGTTGATTTTATACAAGCACTTAAGTGTGCACATCACTCCTATATGCTTTTTATAGTTTACATGTTTTCCAGATGGGTGGAGGCCTACTCCCGTGCCCAAGTAGATGCCTTTACTGTTGCTAAGCGATTACTCAGAAACTTCACACCTAGGTTCAGGGTACCAGGCCGGAAAGTTAGTGATCAAGTAACACATTTCCTGTCAGCCGTAGTACTGTCAGTTTTTAAAGGCTAGGAATAGACCAGCACATTTATTATATCTGTCACACAGAGTTATTTGGTAAAGTGGAAAGGAATAATGGGACCCTGACTAACAAGATTGCTAAGACATGTCGGAAACACAGTTAAACAGTTAAAATGGCTTGACACTTTACCTTTAACCCTGGGATCTGTGAGATAGTCATAGGTAAACCCATGATGCTCAAACCCTCTGAGACCTCTGCTGCAAAACTCGATCGCCAGCTAAATGATGATGATGCGTTACAATATTACAGAAAGCTTATAAAGTGTCTCTACAGTTTCTATTCTCAGGTGTGAGGTACCTACCCTGAGTGTCTGACTACGGCTTGCCATTATTTCCAGCCCATAAATTGAGTATAAGTCTGCAATTATTAGCGGGAACATTCTCTATAGTTCCACTAGCAGGGACCTTAGTAGATCCTGCTCATCACAAACATTGCTGCTACATGTCAAAGACTAGTGACCTGGATCCACTCCTCTCACTGAAAATGAATTCATCCTCCTAGACATGACGGTGCCCCTGCCACTGCTTCAAAGCCTGCGCCTGTTCTTGAAGAATCTCTTGCCACTGCTTCTCCTGCAGCCTCTTTACCTGTTGGTGGGTTGAATCTTTGTGCCCACCTATTCTGCCCGCTCCACTACTCCATGATGATGCATCAACAACCTCTCATTGTTACTGCAAAAGACACACAAATGATGGATGGAATGTGGAACATATCAAACATTCACCCCAGTCGAGAGATCAGGGTTAAATCCATTGTTCTTTTGCTCACCATGCCATCCCAGTTTAGACTGAGCCAGATACCCTGAAACCGGTGCCAAAATGCTTGTTTTCGGTTCAGGGAGGACCTGGCTTGGAAGTTCAGGCTGGATTGTTCCAATGGGGAGCAGGGTCAAAACTGATTTCCATGTGGATGCGTTTAAACTGTAATGGCACGGAAAGCAAAAAAATAATGGATTTAGGCCTCGATCTCTGTACTGGATTGAATGTTTAACATTGTTCAGCTTTCTTTCCATCAATTGTTCTTTTTAGGTCTCGCCTGAGACAGCGCTTTAGCGCTGCACTGGCGAGACTTATAGTAAGCGAGTTTTGGAAGTGCAAACAGTGGCTTTTCAGGCCTCCAAATACAGTGCATGTGCCCCAGGCGCGCGCACCATTTGGCAGCCTGAAAAGCACTGCCTGATCACTTGCTTTGATGTCCCCAGTGAGCAGCGCGGCCACTGAGTACATCAAAGTGCACACCATTTGCCACCCCCTTGTTTTTTCCTTTGATCCCTATCTTTCCCTTCCTCAATCTCACCCTCTCCCTGCCTTTTACAACTGCGGCCCGCCCCCACTCCCCCCTCCCACTCCCTCCTCGTTTAATGTCGCTGTCATTGTCATCGTATTTTGGAGTGAATTCACAGTTTGAGTCCGCTCGCGCTACGGTGGTTCAGCACATTAGATAGAGGCGAGCAGTTCTGGGCTGCCGGTAAATTGCGTTTGGCTCTAACTAACCAAAACCTTTAAAGTAAACATGTTGTTCCTGACTAGATTTCACATGCTTTACTTAATCTTGCATTACCTATGTGTTTGTTTTTTCAAGGATTTTGTTACTTATTTTTCACGCACCTATCACTCTTGTCTCCCCTCCCTTATAACCTATTTCCAGGTTCTCCAGCGCCACAACGTCATATAAATGGCAATAGCGCTATGCAAATATAATCACTCCTCTGCAAATGAACAGACTAAAGTAAAAAAACATTAGATTTCAATGCTAAAAACTCTAACTTTCACAAATGCGAGACTGCTGCACGCCGCACACTGCTGCACGCCGCACACTGCTGCACGCCACTGCACGCCACACACTGCTGCACGCCACACACTGCTGCACGCCGCACACTGCTGCATGCCACACACTGCTGCACGCCACTGCACGCCACACACTGCTGCACGCCACACACTGCTGCACGCCACACACTGCTGCACGCCGCACACTGCTAAACGCCTCACACTGCTGCACGCCTCACACTGCTGCACGCCGCACACTGCTGCACGCCGCACACTGCTGCACGCCGCACACTGCTGCACACCACACACTGCTGCACGCCACTGCACGCCACACACTGCTGCACGCCACACACTGCTGCACGCCACACACTGCTGCACGCCACACACTGCTGCACGCCACACACTGCTGCATGCCACACACTGCTGCACGCCGCACACTGCTGCACGCCTCACACTGCTGCACGCCTCACACTGCTGCACGCCGCACACTGCTGCACGCCGCACACTGCTGCATGCCGCACACTGCTGCACGCCACACACTGCTGCATGCCGCACACTGCTGCACGCCACTGCACGCCACACACTGCTGCACGCCTCACACTGCTGCACGCCGCACACTGCTGCACGCCGCACACTGCTGCACGCCGCACACTGCTGCACGCCACACACTGCTGCACGCCTCACACTGCTGCACGCCTCACACTGCTGCACGCCGCACACTGCTGCACGCCTCACACTGCTGCACGCCTCACACTGCTGCACGCCGCACACTGCTGCACGCCGCACACTGCTGCACGCCGCACACTGCTGCACGCCACTGCACGCCACACACTGCTGCACGTCACACACTGCTGCACGCCACACACTGCTGCACGCCGCACACTGCTGCACGCCACACACTGCTGCACGCCACACACTGCTGCACGCCGCAGACTGCTGCACGCCGCAGACTGCTGCACGCCTCACACTGCTGCACGCCGCACACTGCTGCACGCCTCACACTGCTGCACGCCGCACACTGCTGCACGCCGCACACTGCTGCACGCCACACACTGCTGCATGCCGCACACTGCTGCACGCCACTGCACGCCACACACTGCTGCACGCCACACACTGCTGCACGCCTCACACTGCTGCACGCCGCACACTGCTGCACGCCGCACACTGCTGCATGCCGCACACTGCTGCACGCCGCACACTGCTGCACGCCGCACACTGCTGCATGCCGCACACTGCTGCACGCTACACACTGCTGCACGCCACACACTGCTGCACGCCACACACTGCTGCACGCCTCACACTGCTGCACGCCTCACACTGCTGCACGCCGCACACTGCTGCACGCCACACACTGCTGCACGCCACACACTGCTGCACGCCACACACTGCTGCACGCCACTGCACGCCACACACTGCTGCACGCCACACACTGCTGCACGCCGCACACTGCTGCACGCCGCACACTGCTGCACGCCGCACACTGCTGCACGCCACACACTGCTGCACGCCACACACTGCTGCACGCCACACACTGCTGCACGCCTCACACTGCTGCACGCCGCACACTGCTGCACGCCGCACACCGCACACTGCTGCACGCCACACACTGCTGCACGCCACACACTGCTGCACGCCACACACTGCTGCATGCCGCACACTGCTGCACGCCACTGCACGCCACACACTGCTGCACGCCACACACTGCTGCACGCCGCACACTGCTGCCCGCCTCACACTGCTGCACGCCGCACACTGCTGCACGCCGCACACTGCTGCACGCAGCACACTGCTGCACGCCACACACTGCCGCACGCCACACACTGCTGCACGCCGCACACTGCTGCACGCCACACACTGCTGCACGCCACACACTGCTGCACGCCGCACACTGCTGCACGCCACACACTGCTGCACGCCGCACACTGCTGCATGCCGCACACTGCTGCACGCCACTGCACGCCACACACTGCTGCACGCCACACACTGCTGCACGCCTCACACTGCTGCACGCCGCACACTGCTGCACGCCACACACTGCTGCACGCCACACACTGCTGCACGCCACACACTGCTGCACGCCACTGCACGCCACACACTGCTGCACGCCACACACTGCTGCACGCCACACACTGCTGAACGCCGCACACTGCTGCACGCCACACACTGCTGCACGCCACACACTGCTGCACGCCGCACACTGCTGCACGCCACACACTGCTGCACGCCACACACTGCTGCACGCCGCACACTGCTGCACGCCACACACTGCTGCACGCCTCACACTGCTGCACGCCGCACACTGCTGCACGCCACACACTGCTGCACACCGCACACTGCTGCACGCCGCACACTGCTGCACGCCGCACACTGCTGCATGCCGCACACTGCTGCATGCCGCACACTGCTGCACGCCACTGCACGCCACACACTGCTGCACGCCACACACTGCTGCACGCCGCACACTGCTGCACGCCGCACACTGCTGCACGCCGCTGCACGCCACACACTGCTGCACGCCACACACTGCTGCACGCCACACACTGCTGCACGCCACACTGCTGCACGCCTCACACTGCTGCACGCCTCACACTGCTGCACGCCGCACACTGCTGCACGCCGCACACTGCTGCATGCCGCTGCATGCCGCACACTGCTGCACGCCACACACTGCTGCACACCACACACTGCTGCACGCCACACACTGCTGCATGCCGCTGCACGCCGCACACTGCTGCACGCCGCACACTGCTGCACGCCACACACTGCTGCACACCACACACTGCTGCACGCCACACACTGCTGAACGGCGCACATTGCTGCACGCCACACACTGCTGCATGCCGCACACTGTTGCATGCCGCACACTGCTGCATGCTGCTGCACGCCACACGCTGCTGCACGCCACACACTGCTGCACGCCACACACTGCTGCATGCCACACACTGCTGCACGCCGCACAGTGCTGCACGCCGCACACTGCTGCACGCCGCACACTGCTGCACGCCGCTGCATGCCACACACTGCTGCACGCCACACACTGCTGCACGCCACACACTGCTGCACGCCGCACACTGCTGCACGCCGCACACTGCTGCACGCCGCACACTGCTGAACGCCGCACACTGCTGCACGCCACACACTGCTGCACGCCACACACTGCTGCATGCCGCACACTGCTGCACGCCGCTGCACGCCACACACTGCTGCACGCCACACACTGCTGCACGCCACACACTGCTGCACGCCTAACACTGCTGCACGCCGCACACTGCTGCACGCCGCACACTGCTGCATGCCGCTGCACGCCGCACACTGCTGCACGCCGCACACTGCTGCATGCCACACACTGCTGCACGCCACACAGTGCTGCACGCCACACACTGCTGCATGCCGCTGCACGCCGCACACTGCTGCACGCCGCACACTGCTGCACGCCACACACTGCTGCACACCACACACTGCTGCACGCCACACACTGCTGAACGGCGCACAATGCTACATGAAACACTGCTGCACGCCACACACTGCTGCACTCCACACACTGCTGCACCCCGCACACTACCGCACGCCGCACAATGCTGCGCACACTGCTGCATTACACACTGCTGCTCGCCGCACACTGCTGCATGCCGCACACTGCTACACGAAACACTGCTGCATGCCACACACTGCTGCACGCCGCACACTGCTGCACGCCGCACACTGCTGCACGCCACACACTGCTACATGCCGCACACTGCTGCATGCCGCACACTGCTGCACGCCACACACTGCTGCATGCCTCACACTGCTGCATGCCTCACACTGCTGCATGCCACACACTGCTGCACGCCGCACACTGCTGCACGCCACACACTGCTGCATGCCGCTGCACGCCGCACACTGCTGCACGCCGCACACTGCTGCACGCCGCACACTGCTGCACGCCGCACACTGCTGCACGCCGCACAATGCTGCACGCCGCACAATGCTGCACGCCACACAATGCCGCACACTGCTGCACGCCACTCACTGCTGCACACTGCTGCATTACTCACTGCTGCATGCTGCACGACACTGCTGCACGCAGCACACTGCTGCATGCCGTACACTGCTGCATGCCGCACACCGCTGCAAGCCGCTGCACGCCACACGCTGCTGCACGCCACACGCTGCTGCACGCCACACGCTGCTGCACGCCACACGCTGCTGCACGCCGCACACTGCTGCACGCCGCACACTGCTGCACTCCACACACTGCTTTTATGCGAGTTTATGCTACTGACATTGTAAATGACAATGCCTTTTATTTGTTTTAAAACCAAAGCATAAATAAAATGCATTGTAATTTTACAATGCCAATAGCTCAAAATCTTATAAATGCGAGACCTATTGCATTGCAAATGCTTGTTTCTCGTTGTTACTGGCTCTGTCCACAGTAGGTCGCCTCCTCCTTCCAAATACTGTGGGTCTGGCCTGTTATCTTCCTCGCCGCTTTGAACATCTGGCTGATAGTGGAGTAGATCCTTGCTGCAGAATGGGGAATTATTTCAAGACCGAGTTGAGCTGAAATTTCCATGATAGGAAACTACCACTCAGTCTACAAGGGTAACTCCTATAAGTTATTGATGGAAAAGTACAGGCAGACCATTAACTCTTCCTTTTGCTGGATTTGCAACCACATGCCCCTCGGTGTAGGAGACAGTATCCCCTTGATCAGAGAGCCAAGCAGTTTTAAAAACACTTGCCTTAGCTTTTCTACTTCGGACATAGACAACTGGAATGAATTCCCATCTCCACTACTTCTTTTCCAGGCTTTGAAAAGTTCAACAATCCCTTTAACCGTAACATGCCAAATGTGACTCAACTCGCAATTATTGAGCAAGGAGTTATTTGCGAGCACTGGGGAGCACATGTCTCCAATATTATTGTTTGAGAAAACAAAAGCGATTTCCCTTTGAGTACCACCGGCCCCATAGACTGTTGTTTTTCAGATATCTAGAAGGTCATGCATATTTAAATTGCAGATCACAAACTTACCATTGGCTGCCTTCAGATAGGACTGAGACTTGCAACCCAGGGTGTATTGTTCTTGCTATAAGACACTATGATGAGCATCCTTTAGAACTAAAGAGGGGCAAGCGGGATGTTTCAACTACCTCTAGATTTTTTCTCTGCTCTAATTCCCATATATGGAAGGACTGTTACTTTATGGTTTAAATCTTTTATTATTTTTTAATAAGAAAAGTAACAAGACCCCCAGCTCCGTGGAGACAATGCAATATAGACAACAAGTGTCCCAAATAATGGGATTACCAAGGTAATATAAGCGGAGCAGGTCCACGGGAATACACAATAAATGGGAAGGACAAATCAAAACAAACTAGAACCCAAAAAATACCACCCCCCACCCCCACCCTTCCCCTCGTCCACCAGAAAAAAGGGAAGAAGAATTATCGGAAAGTCAACGTGGTCGTTTACGACGCCGGGAAGGATCAACTTGTGGGAGCGGTGTGTCCGATAGTCGGAGAAGTCTAAGATATCGAGGGCATGACGATTCTCGGAACTCAGATACTAGTAAAGCCAGGAAGGGCCGCCACATCTCCGGGAATTCAGACCCTCTGCCGGCCAGTATGACGGTTAGTTTCTCCATACCCAACACCATCCATAGTCGCTGCAGCCACCCGGATAGCGTTGGAAGCTGGGCGGTACGCCAGTGTATCAGGATGTTCTGCGTGGCCGCGCCTAATGCGATAGCAATCATGCGGCCCCTCCGGGATTTTAACGGATATGTTATGGGATTGGGTAAGCACAGGAGGATGTAAGCGGGAAATCTCAGGAGCTGCGTCTCAAAGTGGACATCTATTTCATCGATCACTTGGGACCAGTATGGTTCCCACCTCCCCACAACCCCGCCAACAAAGGGCACTCTGTCATGGGTCAAAGTGGTTTAATCTGTCCGGTGTGTAGTACCAACGTGTGGCTATCTTGGTCAATGTCTCCGTGAGTCCCGAATGGTATGCTGAATGCCAGGCCCTATAATATATGCCTTCCCATTCCTTGTGGCTAAGCGTCCTACCTAGGTCTCGTTCCCAGCGGGCCCGGCCAGTGTTGTACATAATGCTAGAGGATGTTAATAGCATTTTATATAGCTCAGAAATGATTTTTTTATCGGACGTGCGGGTGATGAGCCATTTCTCGTAAGGAGTCAGGAAACGCTGGGCCCCAGGTTTGATATGTGAATGAAGGGCCCAGTGTCGGAGCTGCAAATAGGGCAGGCGCTCCGACTCAGGGAGGCCATGATGTGACCTGAGCTGTGGGAATGGGAGGATCCCATCCAAGTCAAAGAGGTGACCCAGAGATCGACATGAAGAAGAGCGGCAAACAGAAAAGGCCTTAGTGTCCATGCTCGGTTGAAAGTCTGGGTTATCAAACAATGGCTTGAGAGGGATAGGTAGTTAGATTGTGGGTAGTATTGGTGCGATACCACGACTCCATTATCGTACCTGTGATATATGATGCATATAAATTGGGTGGTCTATGTGATTTGCGAAGAAAGGGGATGCCCTGTAAAGGCATGGCTGCCACTGCCTGGTCCTGGTACAGCCAGTTTTTCTCCGATTCCAGGCGGTGCCATTCCACCAAATATCAAAGTTGTGAAGCATGAAAATAAAGCTGAAGGTCAGGAACCCCTACACCTCCCTTCTCATGCAGAAAAATGGCGATCGCGTTTATGAACTGGGATTTGCGACCTTGCCATATGAAATGTGCGAGGTCCGATTGGGTCTGTTGAATCCAGCCCGGGAGAGGGCAAAGAGGGAGGGTCTGGAAAAGATTTAAGATCTGTGGGAGGATGGTCATCTTGATGGCAGCTATTCTGCCAAGCCAGGATAAGGTGTGGTGCTTCCACTGATTTAATTCCTTACGTATAAGTGCCCAGGGTATGGAGTAGTTGGTGTCGGCCGTAGCCTGTAAGGAGGAGGCTAGTTGTATTCCCAGATACGGGATCGAGGAAGCGGACCATTGTATGGGATGTTCGTCTTGTAGATGAGCCAAAGTGTGTGCGGAGAGGGAGATGTTAAGTGCTATGGACTTATCAAACAGTGGCTTGAGAGGGATAGGTAGTTAGATTGTGGGTAGTATTGGTGCGATACCACGACTCCATTATCGTACCTGTGATATATGATGCATATAAATTGGGTGGTCTATGTGATTTGCGAAGAAAGGGGATGCCCTGTAAAGGCATGGCTGCCACTGCCTGGTCCTGGTACAACCAGTTTTTCTCCGATTCCAGGCGGTGCCATTCCACCAAATATCAAAGTTGTGAAGCATGAAAATAAAGCTGAAGGTCAGGAACCCCTACACCTCCCTTCTCATGCAGAAAAATGGCGATCGCGTGTTTGAACTGGGATTTGCGACCTTGCCATATGAAATGTGCGAGGTCCGATTGGGTCTGTTGAATCCAGCCCGGGAGAGGGCAAAGAGGGAGGGTCTGGAAAAGATTTAAGATCTGTGGGAGGATGGTCATCTTGATGGCCGCTATTCTGCCAAGCCAGGATAAGGTGTGGTGCTTCCACTGATTTAATTCCTTAGGTATAAGCGCCAGTGCTTAATTTGTAAAATATGAAGTGCAGGGGCTCAAATTTTGGTAGGAGGCCACACCCACTTCCCTCGGCTCCACCCACTTGCACAAGTGGCTCCACCCACTTACTCTAGTTGTTCCAACCACTTCCTCAATTGACACTGCTGACTACTTGGGAGGTAATTTTCTTCTCTGGATTATTGCCTGGGAGGCCCAGGCTACTCACTGCACCTTTAATCTCCTGGTGACATTTGAAAGTGGGGAGGTGTAAATCAATCATCGTACTGCACTGTGGCGAGCGAGCAAGCCTGAACAATCTTCGGGGTGTTCGGGTTGGTGCACCCCCATGAAAATTTTGAAAAAAGAGTGGACAAATGGTGCATTTTCAAGCAAACGTTCTTGTTTTATTGGTTGGAGACCAGGGGTATCATGTGTAGTCCATACTATGGGATCAGTGCCTGCTGTGCTCAATTTGTGCCAGTGGTATATAACAATAACAACATAACTATCAAATGCGATTCCAAATACGAACTCGCAAGTGCCTTGAATACTAGTGTCAAGAGGCAATGTGAGTGCTACATAAAAACAATAATACGTAAATGACTACCAGAGGCAATTACAATGATTTTTAAATTCTGTCAGTATTTGGCGACCTCAACCACCTGTGATGCAAGCCCTATTCCGCAGACATATGTTAATGATCTAGAGTGCATGTGGAAATATCAAAAGACAGCCCATTGGAGGCAGTAAACAATCAGTGAAAGAAAGCACACGTTCCTCATGAAACTGACGCTGCCAATTTTGGCGATGCTTTCCCTTACTACTACCTATACCCAATTTATGTTAAGGGGAAGATACTATCTAGATGCTGCATTTTCTCTGCCAATCAAATTGAAAATGATCTCATAATCTGAGCACTGTAGACTTTATTGTTCTGAAGATTACCCGTAAGAGTGCACTAGCGACCAGAAACAATTGGAATTGAGCACCAAAAAAAGCTCATCTTCAAACACATAATGGTCATTTGAACTAAAGCGTGTGTTTTGACTCCAAATAATGTATAGCATCTTGTACATTCGTACTTAATGCACCACAGGAAGCACAACACACACAAGAATGTACATCCGTTCCAAAGTCCAAATAACAGAGACAAATGTACATTGTTCTCATAGCAGCACATTCACATAAGTCAACACAACATGTAATAAGTGAACAGACCGCAAAGGGCAACTTTCATTCTGCAGGGAGGCATATCAGACATGCAAAGTACTAAACAAACCGATGTGAAAGCAGCACAAGTCAAGAGCGACAACTGTGGGATGTATTACATAACCCTGCCTGCGAATTCACTGGCAATTAGTCTGCCCTGGGCACCTCTGCGCAGCCACTGCAGGTACTGGAGAGGGAGTGCGATGGAGGGTACGGGGGACGAGGGTGGACTCTTGGACGGGACAAAAAAGAAGGGCTGTGGGGCAGAGCTTGGCGGGCAGAAAGAAAGGGGATTAATCAGAGAGATGAAGCTAGCGGTTAAAGCAAGTTATAAGGTGCATTACCGAAGAGACTTGTGACTTTAGCCCGTAGCTCCAGACAGTGCCGTGGGAGGGAGGAGGGTGGGGAAGTAAAGGGGTCCTGTGTCATAGTTGGAAAGCAAGAGCTGTGGAGAGGAGCAGAGTGTCTGTCAAGCGCCTGCAATGCAATGAGAGTGTCTGTGGGTGTAGGGAAGGGCCGGGTCACACGGGCTAGGAGTTCATGTGATATATACCATGGGCAAATATGTGATATACTTAGCACTGGTGTCTTATTCATGGACAGAACAAGTAATCCGGCAAGCACTACAAAGGGTCAGAGCCTGCAGGTGCTAAAGTGTACACAAATTCATACTTGGTATATGACTCTGAGAATATTGGCGCTACCTTACTGTTGGAACAGTGCGTGTAAATTAAAATTTAAGTGACCGGTCGGTTGAACTCGGTTCGAGCCGGGGCTCGCGCACACACACACACACACTGACTCACTGCAGTGTAGTGCACAGCCTGCAGCCTTACTTAGGCTGCTGAGCAGTTTTATTTTAACTGATTAGGCCTGCTGCCAGGCCCTCCCTCACGAGGTGGCTGGAGCGGTTACTGGCGGCACTCACTGGCCAAAGCAGAGTCAGTAGTACTCACTGCTGGCATCGGCTACGCCAACAAGTCACCAAATGCATGGTCACACCGCATAACGTCGTCCGGCCTGGCCGTTCACGCTTGCTGCTGGGCTGGCTGACTTTAACTTAGACTTTTTCACTTTAGACTCTTCTTTGTGAACTGACGCTGCTGAACGGTACACCCCTGACCATGAATGGCCACGATGACTCGTCTCGGAGTCGGACGGTGCCGTGCTGGTGGAGAGCCTGAGGCAGAGCAGCGAATGCGCGTTCATTGCAATGCAAAAAAAATTAATATGCGCGCGCTGCTTACCGCGCACAGCCTCAAACCCCGCAGATTTGTTGAATCGTCCAAACCTGAACCCAGGCAGCCCGGCCGACAAACTAAGGGCCGTGGGCCCGCAGCCGCCAGCCACGCCATCATCATCAGACAGTTGAGTGGGACTGTAGGAGTCTGGGACATGACTGACTCACTTGGGGCTCTGACTGTCACTATTAGGCTGCTGGCCGCGCAGCTTCATGACATAAGGCCGCGGCGCAACTTAATTTTTTTAACTCATGATGATTAGGCCTTCCAGGCCATGCCTTACCTGGTGGGTGCTTAACTCGATCTACTGTCCAGTCCAGACCAGTCTACTTCACCGAGTCCACCTCAAATGCGGCCAACCACGTCGTCCAGGTCGCGCTACTTTGAACGATATTAGGTGCCGGTATGGTGGCGAGGTGCACCGTGCGGCTGTGCGGGTATGCTAGGGCGTGGCAAAAAAGCAGCTAAAGCGCGCGCATAGCAAGGCAATCTAAAAAAGTCTGCGCATGCTGCCTGCTGTTGCGCACAGCCCCAACCCGCGCAGAAGCCCTGCCCAACTCAGTGTCCCGCCCACTGGGCCGGCAAAACTGATCTGCGCTGCCGCGCCACAACTTAAACGTGAAGAAGACAGAATCGGAGTATCACAAAAGTAAAACAAGTTCTTCCAAGACTTCCGTCAGTCATCAAAAACAACCAAACACACTACCAGTACGTAACACTTAACTAGTAACACAGCAGCACTTACGGAAGAGCCACACATACTCTGTACCACTAATTATAAATCAATTACTGATGTGCACTAAATGCGTGTAGACCCGGCCCTGATAATTAAGTGCCGGTGCTCAGCACCGGCAAGCACCGGCACAAATTAAGCACTGATAAGCGCCCAGGGTATGGAGTAGTTGGTGTCGGCCGTAGCCTGTAAGGAGGAGGCTAGTTGTATTCCCAGATACGGGATCGAGGAAGCGGACCATTGTATGGGATGTTCGTCTTGTAGATGAGCCAAAGTGTGTGGGGAGAGGGAGATGTTAAGTGCTATGGACTTATCCACGTTAATCTTAAATCCCGAGGCTTGCGTAAAGCTGTGCATTTCAATGAAGAGGGCTCGCATCGCTGGGATCGGGTTGGAGAGGGAGAGTAAGGTGTAGTCTGCGTATAGGCTTATAGAGTGCACATCCCCTTCAAACTTGACCCCAGAGATAAATGTATTTATTCATTATTATTATTTTATTTTATTTATTTATTTATTTTAGGGATTTGTAAAGCGCAACTGTCACCATTGCAGGCATCCTGGTGCTGACAGAATCAGAGGAAGAGCGAGAAGTGGACCAGAGGGGAATAGGCTAACCAGGGAAAAGCCAAGTTTTAACCTTTTTTCTGAACGACAGGAGTTCATTGATGTGCCTAATCTCGATGGGGAGGGTGTTCCAAAGTCTGGCGGCTGCCACCTCGAAGGATCTGCCACCGGCTCTGACCTTCCTAAATTTGGGGATGACTACCAGTTTGGCATCAGAGGAGCGAAGATGTCTGGTAGGAACATACCACGCAAACTTAGATTGAAGAGGGGCTGGACCGGTACCATGGAGGGCTTTGAAAACAATACAGAGGGCCTTAAACTGGATCCTCTGTCTAAGAGGGAGCCAGTGCAATTTTGCCAAGCCAGATGATCCATGAGATCTTCTCGACAGCCCCAAGGCCAATTTTGCAGCCGCAGATTGGACCCTTTGGAGCCTATCCAGCAGAAACTTAGGGGACCCGAGCAGGAGGGCATTGCAATAGTCCAGCCTGCTCAGGATGGTACATCTAACCACTTGGGCACGGGCCAGGGTGGGTAGGAGGGGTAAGACTTTTCTTAGAGAGCGGAGGATGGCAAAGCAGCAGGCCGATGTTTTTTGAACATGGGTCTCCATGCTAAGCCTGTGGTTGAGCATGACCCCTAGGTTGCGGACAGAGTCCGCAGGCTGTACATTGGAGCCTGTTTCCGGGGGCCAGAAGTTGTTAGGGAACGGTCGGGGGATCCTCGAACCAGCGCTAAAGAGCACCTCAGTCTTCCCTGCATTGAACTGAAGTGAGTTATCCTTCAGCCACCTTGATGTATCCCGTAGACAATTATGTAGGACCTCCACAGAGATAGAATCCTCTCCTTCCAAGGAGAGGATCATCTGCGTGTCATCGGCGTAATTGACGGTTTTAATGCCGAAACTTTTGATAAGTAGAATTAACGGCCTGAGGTATACATTAAAAAGTATTGGGCTGATAGCAGAGCCCTGGGGGACTCCGTGCGTTACCGGGGAAAAGGCTGATTGGAAAGGTGGCAAAGATACTGCCTGCTGCCTGTCCTGCAAAAAAGAGTGAAACCATTGCAGCGCCGTGTCCGTCCCTCCTGCCTCCAACAGTCGCCTCAATAAGATCTTGTGATTCACCGTGTCAAAGGCGGCAGACATATCGAGCAGTATCAAGAACGATGCCTGTCTTCTGTCTGCCCGCCTTTGAAGTTCGTCCATAGCGGTGATGAGGGCTGTTTCGGTTCCATGGGCAGGCCGGAAACCAAATTGGTCCCCGTCAAGTAGTAGATGATGTTCCAGGTGGTTGGAGAGAGTATTACTGACCACCCGCTCCACTATCTTGGCAGGGAACGGCAGCAGTGAGATGGGCCTGTAATTTTTAGAGCAGTCAGGTTTTTTTAGCAAGGGGGAGACTAACGCTCGTTTCCAGTGGGCAGGGACTGTGCCAGTCATTAGAGATTGCTTACAGATTAGGTGGAGAGGGGGGAAAAAGTTCATCTTCAAATTCCTTCCAAACTTTGGGAGGCACCGGGTCCAGAGGAGACCCGGAAACAATCCCTCTTGCTATCTTAGAAAAAATATCGTATGTAAGCGGTGGAAACCTGAGAAGTGATTCGTCTGGAGTCCTAGCTGAGTCAGGTGATCGAACTTCCAGAGTGACAGGATTCAAGACTAGAGGAGCTTCAATACCAGGAGGGATGTCCAGGTCTTTAAGGATAAGTTCTATTTTCTCCTTGAAGAAAGTGGCCAGATTGTCGCAGAGGTCTTGGGACGGGACGATCAAATTTTTGCAAGATTCCGGGTTAGTGACGCTGTTAAGGATGTTAAAAATGCTCCTAGAATTGTTGGTGGTGTTACAGATCAGAGAGGAGTAGTGATCGGCTTTGGATATTTTAATGAGAGTTTTATAAGCATGGACCTTAGTTTTCCACGTTTCTTTAGACGTTTCCTTGTAGTCGCGTCTCCACCTTCTCTCTGCTTGTTTACATTCAAGTTTTAACAGTTTTAGATCTTCGTTGAACCATGGGGCAGAGTCTTTACCTCTGCAAGTCCGACTTTTAAGAGGGGCATGGATGTCGACAACCGTTGAGATACTGGTGATAAGAGAGTTATAATTTTCGCCTGTACTTTTGTTCACATCAAAGAGCTGTTGCAAATGGAACACTTCACCAGAAGGGTGTAAGCGTGAGAGAGCTCTCCAATCTCTGCATTTAATTTCCTTGGTCAGCACAGGGGCCTTATAAGGACCAGTCTTCTTGTGAAGAAAGAATTTAACCTAGGAGTGATCAGTCCAGTCCATCGGAAGGGTTTCCCCCATTACCACCAGATCTGGAGCCGCAAAGACCAGATCAAGTAGATGACCTGCTTTGTGGGAGGCCTTGGTGGCCAATTGAGAGAGACCAAAACTATCACAGGTAAGAAGTAGGTTCCTGAGAGCTGAGTCAAGGGTGCCATTATGCCAGAGATTGAAATCACCAAGTATAAATATCTTCTGGTGCGATAGAGCGATGTTAGTCAGGGTGGTGGTTAGCGCTTGTTGCTGCTGAAGGCTAAACGCCCCTGGTGGGCGATAGCAAACTATCCCTGTAACAGTAGTCCCAGCGTGGGTCTGGATTGAAAGCCCTAACATCTCGATGCCCAAAGTAAGGTCAAGAGTAAGGACCTTAAGGACCTTAATGCTGCAAGAGGCTCTGAAAATAGCTCCCACACTCCCGCCTCTACCAGTAGGCCTAGGGGAGTGGAGAAATTTAAACCCGGGTGGACAAGCAAATCCAGGGTTGACCAAGCAGTCTGGACACGTCCAAGATTCTGTCATGAACAGAATGTCTAGTTCGTGAGTGTCAATCAGAAGTTGGATCTCAGTGCAATGTTTAGGCAGGGACCTAACATTTAATAGCCTGCAATTCAAAACGTCTTCACATAGTACGTCGGCCCGGGGATGTGATGTAGGTACTAGAGTAAGTATTCCTTTATCTGCATGTTGCTTACCTATTTGGATGAGCTCCTCTCTAGAGTAGGGTGGCCCGGAAGGAAGCTGATCCTGATGTACAGGGTCTAAACCGGCAGCGTAAGTGGCCCATGGCACTACCTTGGCGCGGACGGGCGCAGACGGGCTTGCCTTAGGCGCGCCTCCGGCGCGCATTCGTCGCGCCGGAGGCGCTTCCGGGGGAAGCACATTTTTTATAAGACTGTAGTCAGCGTTCGGGGGGGGCGTGGCTGGCGAGCAGGCGGGGAAGTGGCGGCAAGATTTGATTAGGTGTTTTCCCGCGGCAGCGTTAATATCGGCTGCGCGGCGTGTCCAAGAGCAGGCTAGTGCCCTGAAGTGGTGAAGGAGGGGGAGAGGGTAAGTGGTTTAAAAACACCAAGTGATTCTGATAACAAATTAAAATATCAGCAGGTAGCGCTCCCGGCTTCCGCCTCAGGAGGTTTGTCTAGGATAATTACGGCGCTAGTAGTCAGCGCTTTAAATACTGGTTCGCGGTGGGCGTGGCCTCAGAAGGGGGCGTGGCCTCAGTGAACGAGCAGGAAATGGCGGCAAGATTCGATTAGGTGTTTTCCCGCGGCAGCGTTAATATAGGCTGCGCGGCGTGTCCAAGAGCAGGCTAGTGCCCTGAAGTGGTAAAGGAGGGGGAGAGGGTAAGTGGTTTAAAAACACCAAGTGATTCTGATAACAAATTAAAATATCAGCAGGTAGCGCTCCCGGCTTCCGCCTCAGGAGGTCTGTCTAGGATAATTACGGCGCTAGTAGTCAGCGCTTTAAATACTGGTTCGCGGTGGGCGTGGCCTCAGAAGGGGGCGTGGACTCAGTGAACGAGCAGGAAATGGCAGCAAGATTCGATTAGGTGTTTTCCCACGGCAGCGTTAATATCGGCTGCGCGGCGTGTCCAAGAGCAGGCTAGTGCCCTGAAGTGGTGAAGGAGGGGGAGAAGGTAAGTGGTTTAAAAACACCAAGTGATTCTGATAACAAATTAAAATATCAGCAGGTAGCGCTCCCGGCTTCCGCCTCAGGAGGTCTGTCTAGGATAATTACGGCGCTAGTAGTCAGCGCTTTAAATACTGGTTCGTGGTGGGCGTGGCCTCAGAAGGGGGCGTGGCCTCAGTGAACGAGCAGGAAATGGCGGCAAGATTCGATTAGGTGTTTTCCCGCGGCAGCGTTAATATCGGCTGCGCGGGGTGTCCAAGAGCAGGCTAGTGCCCTGAAGTGGTGAAGGAGGGGGAGAGGGTAAGTGGTTTAAAAACACCAAGTGATTCTGATAACAAATTAAAATATCAGCAGGTAGCGCACCCGGCTTCCGCCTCAGGAGGTCTGTCTAGGATAATTACGGCGCTAGTAGTCAGCGCTTTAAATACTGGTTCGCGGTGGGCGTGGTCTCAGAAGGGGGTGTGGCCTCAGTGAACGAGCAGGAAATGGCGGCAAGATTCGATTAGGTGTTTTCCCGCGGCAGCGTTAATATCGGCTGCGCGGTGTGTCCAAGAGCAGGCTAGTGCCCTGAAGTGGTGAAGGAGGGGGAGAGGGTAAGTGGTTTAAAACACCAAGTGATTATGATAACAAATTAAAATATCAGCAGGTAGCGCTCCCGGCTTCCGCCTCAGGAGGTCTGTCTAGGATAAAGGGGTGTCGCCTGATCCGTAATGCCAGGGGCTCCATATAGAGTGCGAATAGTAGGGGTGAGAGAGGATACCCCTGTCTGGTGCCTCTTTCTATGGGGAAGCGAGAGGATGTATGACCATTGACTCGGATAGTCGCCTTGGGCGAGCGGTAGCAATTAAGGATCCGAGTGGGTAGCTTCTAACCAAAGCCGACATGCGTCAAGACCTGCTCAAAGTAGGGCCAGTGCACCCTATCGAAGGCCTTCTCCGCGTCAATGGCCAGGAACATGTATTCTCCCTTTGAGATGCTTTTTCAAGAAGGTGCAAGACCCGTTTGGTATTATCACTCGTTTGTCTCTGCAGGATGAAGCCTGCCTGATCTGGCTCAACTAACTGGGACATGTAGGGCGCAAGACGGTTCCAGAATGATTTCCGTGTCGTGGGAGGCGCCCAGTATATGGCGAAATAGAGCCTTGGCAAATTCAAACAAGTCTCTAGTGTCTTCCGTTGTTTTCACCCCCCGGATCCGGATGTTATGCCTGCGGGATCTATTTTCTAAATCCTCCAAGTGGGTTTGCATGTCGACGTGCTGATCCTGCAATCGGATGACCTCCTGCTGGAGCATAGTGGACTCGGCCATTGCGGTGTCATTCTTCCCCTTAAGGGCGGCCACCTGATCCTCAACGTCATCCACATCACGGCGGATCTCCTTGATTTCAGCCGTGAGGTAATTTTTCACAGATTGTAAGTCCTCCCTGAGAGTCAGGAACAGCGACTCCAGGAATGCCTTTGTGATAGGCTCCGCACCAGTGCTAGCAGGTTGCTGTGAGGCCGCTGCCTTGGGGGCTGTGGACGCCATGTTAGGGATGGATTGCGGGCGGCCAAAAATGTCTTTCAGAGGTTTCGTCGCCTTCGCCCTGGTGGGGGACATGCTCACCGGGCCCCCTGCGGTATGCTATGAAGGGAGACGCGTGAGGTGGAAGGACCACAACTGTGAAGGGCGGTGCGGATGCAACCCGAGGTGGGTGCCACGTGAGTTGCTTGTTCTGCTGTGTCTCGTCACGCAGCTCCGCTGCGAATCACTAGGAAGGCACCCCAGAGGTGAAGGTAGGGAAGCACAAAAAGTCCAAGTAGTCCAGCTGGGTCTAGGCGCCAGGTGGGACCACAGCATCCACAGAGTACCCCTGTGCGATGGGTGGGATGAGGCCCAGGGCACTACTGCAAAGCCCCTAGAACACAGCGCCCCCAGGTCAGGATAATCCAAGGAGGCCCCAACTCTCCCTCAGCACCCTCGCAGCAGGAGGAACACGACGCCGAACCCAGCATGGTCTCCCGTCCAGCACAGCTGCAGGAAATGTGAACTTATCGGACCTTGGTGGGTGGAGGGATCGTCCGGCGGAAGGGTCCACCGCCATGTGTGGTGCAAGGCGCCGGAGTCGACGTGGCCCAGTCGGCAAAGTCACGATCAGCCACTGACCCCGGAGTCGAAGGCAAGGTGCAGAGTGATGCGGCCTCCCTCCGGGATCTCCAGGAGCACGCCGGGCCCGTCACCCCGGACCCCAGCTGTCCAGGCGGGCGAGTCTCAAAATCGAGGCCGGGGATCCCCACGGCCCTGTGCAGCACTGGACCTCCTCGATGCAGCGACCAGCAGCACCGCCGTACACCAGAGCGCCTCAACTCAGCGGGAGAAGGTAGGCTGCCTCCTCAGAGTCCAGTCCACCCCGCGGGCAGACCAAGGGCACGGTCGAGGAGAGATCCGCAGCTCTGAACCCAGCGCCCCCCGGAGCAGGCCGAGGGCGGGGATCACAGGCAGCCAGGCGGAGAGCTGGGCAACCCGCGGGTCATCCGGGTGCCGGTAGTGCGGCCGGGCTCGAAGCAGCTGGCCTCGGTGGTCCGGACCACTGTGTTGTCGAAGCTGCCTCCAGGCGGTAGCGAGAAGAAGGCTAGGCCGGTTCCCTCGCTCACATCGTCTGCAATGGGGTCCCTGGGCAACCGTGGGCAGCGTCTCGCCAGGAGGGCACTCCGGAAGCCCACCGGGCCGATTTCGTGCCCGGTTGTGAGTGCTAATTCGGCGGACGGTGGGCAGGAGCTCCGGACAATGCATCCTACCACACCGCCATCTTGGCCACGCCCCCAGGACTGTTACTTTAGACAAAATAAGAAGGAATGCAGAAATTATGGAAGAAATCACACATTCCACCACAATAGCTTCAGTATTAGGAACAGAAAAGCTAAATACCCATGATCAAATTCTGTATATATATGTTCATAAATTCATATTCAATCAATCAATCAGGGTTTTGAGAGCAGCACTACTCACCCGTGAGGGTCTCAAAGCGCTGAGGGGTGGGGGGGGGCACGCAGCTCAGTTGGGGTCCTTCGAAGAGTCATGTCTTGAGGTCCTTTCTGAATTGGTGCAGTGTCGGGCTTGGTCGGAGGTGATGGGATAGTTCGTTCCAGATCCCAGGTATTATGTGCCAGGTTAACAACCGCATATGTAGTCATGAATGTATTACCTAACAAACAAAATGGATGTTGCCTGATGTTTGCATGAAGCTACCTGTAACATTGAATTGTTTGCAAGATTTTATACGGCTTTAGCAGGCACGGAAGCCATATTTTCCAAGACTGTACCCTCATTTTCAAACCTGGCAAGGGAAGTGGGATTTGGTGAGCAGAATAGGGCTAGTTGTATACATGAATGAGATCTTCCCCTTAAGGCTATTCTGTTCTTTCTTGTGTGTAAGATCCTGACCTGGACATTAGCAAAGCTTTTGCTGTTAGTAACAAGTTACTGTTGCATGGTCATACTAAATTGATTCCTATTGATAGAAATTGCATATCTACTAGGTGTATTTTACATGAATGTTAAGGCTTAACTCCAACTGACCTTTTTCTAGTATGTGCCTTTGTCAGTTAAAATGGCAATTGTCTTTGACCTTTTGCTTTGCTACATGCTATTTTGCAATTAACAATAGTTGGACTTTAGCCTTCCCAATCTGTTGTTTTTTTATTTTTAACACTACTTACTTGGAGGTTGGTGGAGCAAAGTTCCTACTGGGAGACTGAGGGCTTTTGGGGGTCAGAGACTCTTGCAGTTAGGGAAAACATGGTGGGTGTTTCACTGAAGATCCGGAGTGTATTTGGCCTTGTCTTCATTCATGAGTTGGCCATACTGGATGTTTTGAAACTATCATCTTCAATAGATAAAACAGACACGTTCCCCATCAACTACAGTTGCCATCTACATTCAGTTTGTCTTCCTGGACATGGTTTTTATAGCGGTATAATGCTTCTATTCAGTCTGTCACTGGCAACTTTGCATATTGGTGGGCTTACCTCGCTCTCGTTCATTTTGCAACCATCCGTCCCATACATTCTCCAGTATTTGTGCTTTTGTATTTCTTCATTGTTGTCCCTCTCATCTGAATTTTCCTAGTGACTTACTGCAGTCAGAGTGGAGACTTTGTCTGCTTCTTTTCCTTTTGACAGAACAGGAGAGGAAAGTGCACTTCTTCATTGTGAATAAAATTGCATTCTCCAAGATGTTATGTCACCACTGGCTACATTTTTAATCCTTTTATATCTCATCTCCTCTCCAGGGGGTGGAACCAAATTTGCGAGTGCAAATCTACAACTTGTAACTTTTCACATGTAGACCGAGATTTCCGATACTATGATGCAGATTTCCACCACCATGATGGAGAACTGCTGTGGATACCTCTGTAAAAAATTAGTGAAAACGATTAAAGATTAATCATTTAAAAAAAATGTTTTATTTATTTAATTGTGAAATATAAACATAAAATAGATTTAAATATTTATTTGCACCCTGGAATGAATAAAATAAAATTATAGAGCACATTACCACTTCAAAATAAATGTTCACCAAATAATACATTTAAATGTATTTCATTTATTTTACAAATATTCGTTTTTAAACAAAATAAAACATAAGAACCCTACTTAGCAATATTATTTTGATTAAACATTGTTTGATTAAGGTAAATTAATTTAAATTTATATATATATATATATATATATATATATATATATATATATATATATATATATATATCCACACACACACATACACACAAGTAGCTATAGTAACTTTAACTCACACCTCCACCATTAACTGTATTGTCATCAATGATGTCTTTCAGAATTTGCAGTGATGTTATCAATGATGTCAAAGAACAAATCATGAGTGATGGAATGTGGGAGGTAATTAGCAGTGCATGGCACGGGTAGGAGTTATAGTTACTTTAGGGAATGAGCTATAGTTTTTTTTATTTTTTTTTATTATAAACCATTTTATTAAGCAAATATGGTCGGTGTACAGCTCGGCATCTCGCCTAAATCCCTTCAGGGCCGGCAATGCCACGATCACGTTGTGCTCATATCCAAGCAGCTGGGGGTAGGGGAGTACACAGCAAGCCGCCTACAACCCGTCCGGGCCAGCCGCGTTTAGAGGTCAGTCGGCTGTACCATTCATAACATTATCTGGCGCATACAGTGCTTAGCAATAGTAACCATCAAACAACGAAGTAACCTTCAGCTCTACATGTGACCATACAAGTCTGGAGTGGATCTCTCTGTTAAAAGTCCGTATTCCACCCTGTGCGGCAGTGTCTCCCAACACCGCACGCCCTCCAATGCGCTACGTGTGCGGGCCCAGATCAAGAGCAATGGGCGAGGACGTCGCCGGAGGTCCCGATGCAGGCTCATCGCGACCCGTGCCGGCAGCATGTTCCAACAAATAAGTCTGCAGGGGCCCCCATATATCTCGTGGCCGAGATGAGGGGGGTTGGAGATCCGCATATACCTGCAATTGCTCTTGACAGTAAGTGAGATCCCGGAGCCAATCTTTGAACTTCGGCGCCCTCCCCCTCCCCCACCGGCAAGCTATTCTTCGTTTAGCTAAGAGTAGCGCTAACGAGATGTATCTGCACATTTTGGCAGCCAGGGGTTCAGTATATCCTAGCAGGGCAGTTAGTGGTTCCGCAGGGATATGGAGGCCTGTCATCAGGTCCAGCGCAGCAAAGACCTCAGCCCAGTAGCGCTGTATGGAATGACAGTCCCAGGCCAGGTGTCGAAAGTCTGCCCCTTCCTCTCCACATCTGTCACACCGATCGTTATCCCGGATCCCCAATCTATACAGCCGCGCCGGTGTGTAGTAGAACCTGTGAAGGAATTTATAGTGTATAATTCTAAGTCGACTGCTGGCAGAGATCTCACCCGTCTGTTTACAGCAGTAGAGCCACTGTTTGTCTGTAATAGGTTGGGTTAATTCAGTTTCCCAGCGACTGCGGGCTGTTGGCGGGGTGTATTCCCTGTTAAGCTGGACCATGCAGTATAGGAGTGAGAGTACGTGTGCTGGGGCATCCTGTTGAAGTAGAGCGTGTAGCGCGGGCATCATCGGCGGTTCTTGAGGAAAGGCAGGCGTGGCAGTCTTCACGCACTGACGAAGCCTTATATAATAGAAGCGGTCTAAGGGGGTAGGGTTTACCTCTCCAAAATATTGCTCACAAGTACGGAACTTCCCGCTGCTGTACAGCTGCCCGCAAGTGTGAACCCCGAGCTTACGTAGAAGCTGTCTACAGCCACCCTCTTGTGTGACCGGAAGGTCCTGCTGGCCAGAAAGGGGCAGGAGCGGGGAGTATAGGGTCGCGCAACGAGTTGCCTTAGCTAGGTCCCACCACGCACCAACAGTGCACTGGACAGTAGTGTTCGAATGGTGCCGGGGCACTCTGGGAACGCTAAGATATGTGGTGCTAGGGGTAGGCCTCATGTAGCCGTCTTCGATGGCCAAGTGAGGCATGAAAGGGGGGGTTTCATCCAGTAGGCAGCGTAGTGGGCCTGGGCGCAACTATAATACAGCTCAATGTCCGGCACAGAGAATCCCCCGGCCCAGAAGGGTCGCGTAATGGTGTCCCATTTCAGCCGCGCTTGCTTCCCACCCCAGAGAAGGCGGATAAGTTGGGTCTTCAGAGCGAAGAAGAAGTGACAGCTGGGGGCGTACGGAATGTTAATGAACAAATAAAGGAGTTTTGGTAGAATAACCATTTTGATGATCACTGCCCTACCAGCCATGGAGAGGAGCAGCGCAATCCATCACGCGACCCTATCTGTAATGGAGTCCAGAAGTCTTCCATAATTGTCTCGCGTGAGCTCCGTGCGGTCCCGGGAAACACTAATACCAAGGTAGGTGATGGTGCCTTCACACCACCGAAGGGGATAATCAGGGACGAACCGCTGCGTGGATTCAGTGAGGGGGAATATATGCGATTTATTCCAATTTAACGTGATTCCAGACAATCGCCCAAACAGTATGAAGAGCTGCAGTATTGGGTTCTGACTGACACCAGGGTGGCGCAAGTACAGAGTGAGGTCATCAGCATACAGCGAGATGAGGACCTGCCTCTCCGGGTATACAATGGCGTGTTCTCTATGATGCTGTCGTATTTTTGCGGCAAGGGGTTCTATGGCCAGGGAAAAGAGCACAGGGGAAAGCGGACACCCCTGTCGAGTGCCCCTTGCCAGCGGAAAAGAAGACGAGCGCAGCTCGTTGACCGACACAGTCGCGCGGAGTCCCGTATAGAGCAAGTTTATCCATGCCAAAAAAGGGGGAGGGAAGCCCATGCGCACCAAAACAAAGGATAAGTAATCCCATTCTAGGGAGTCAAATGACTTGGTGGCATCAAGGAAAATGGCAACCACATCCTCCCCCGGATCCACGTCATGAAGCAGCGCAAACAAAGTGCGCAGATTGTGAGCCGTGCTTCTGTGTGGGATGAACCCGGATTGGTCCGGAAGGACAAGCACCGGCATCAGAGGCCTGATGCGGTTGGCTACAAGCTTCGCAAGAATCTTGGCATCGACATTGATAAGGGAGAGGGGCCGGTAGGAATCCAAGTGCTTAGGGTCTTTGCCAGGCTTTGGGATGGAAATGATGAGTGCCTCCCGCATGGTACGAGGTAAAATGCCGGTTTCTCGGGCTTACTCAAACACGTGCCGCAATATGGGAATGAGCAGGTGTCGGTATAGTTTGTAAAACTCAGCCGGGAGGCCGTCGGGCCCCGGGGCTTTGCCAGAGGTTAATTGCATTATAGCGGATATAATCTCCTCATCTTCGTGGTGCGAAAGGAGAAACTCTCTCTGGCCATCACCCAGCCAGGCTATGGCAGTGTCATCGAAGAACGACTCAAAATCTGCTGGGGTCTGCCGCTGGGAGGTGTAGAGTTTTTTATAGAACCGCTTAAATGCAGCCAGTATCTCTGCGGAGCCGCTATGCACTAGGCCATCCTTATCCTCTACCTCCAGGACAGTATTGGCGAATCGCGGGGGCCTGGTGGTAGACGCCAGCGCTCGCCCCGGTCTCTCACCCTCCCCATACTGCCGGGCCACGTGATATTTCCCCCTAAACTTGCACTCCCGTTCTGCAGTGGCCTGATAGTCATCGAGCAATTTGCGCAGCTGCGCCTGCACAGCTGGGGAGGGCGTGGTCCGGAGCTCAGATTCGGTACGCTTTATGTCCATTTCCAACCGCTTAAGCGTAGTTCGGATATCTTTTAACACCCCTCCGCCCTTCGCTATGCATATGCCCCTTACGGTCACTTTAAAAGCTTCCCATAGGGTCGAGTACTGGGACACAGAGCCGGTATTACGATGGAAGAAATCCGATATTTCTTGCTCAAGTTCAGCCGTAAAGGCCGAATCCAGGAGCGAGTGTGGGTTTAGGCGCCAGGAAAGATATGGGGAGTCTGCTTGAGGTGGGGCAAGAACTAAGACCACCGGGGAGTGGTCTGAATATGTGCAAGGTAAATACGACACATGTGAGGTCCATGTCGCAAGGCCCCTGTCCACCAGCCAATAATCTATACGCGACCAAGAAGCATGCGCTGAGGAGTTGCAGGACCCTTGGCGCGCCTGCGGGTGTCGAGTTCTCCAGGGGTCCACAAGGGCATTATCTGCTACCAAGGTTTGAAGGGTTAGCTGCGCGGCAGTGTAGTGGTGCGGTTGTGGGTGTGATCTGTCGAGCCCTGGGTTAACAGTAACATTAAAGTCCCCTCCCCAGATTAAGTGTGTAGTATCAATGTCCTGTATCTTCCCCCAAAGCACCCGAAAAAACTCTGGATCGTCTAAATTGGGTCCATAGCACGACACCATAGTAATGGACTGCTCACATAGTCTCCCCCACATCATGTTATATCTACCCTGCGGATCAGCATAAGCGCCAATCGGGGTGTATGGGAGCGTGCGCTTCACTAGAATTGAGGTGCCCCGGGAGTAGGAGGAGTAACACAAAAAAAACCTAGAACTAGCCCAGCGTGCTGCAAACCCCGGAGGTGCACTGGGGGGCAAGTGCGTTTCCTGTAGCATTGCGCAGTGGACATTATGTCTGTCTAAGTAAGCGAGGATGTGGCGTCTCTTCCGGGGATTGCCCAGGCCGCGCACATTCCAGGTCAAAAAAGTATAATGGGGTGCTCTAGGACCAGGTCCCGCCATCTAGGAACCAGGGAATTTCAGTGGAGGTCAGAGTGTGTATGGTCCAACAGCGTAGCATGCCAAGTAGAGCCTGAACAAACTGGCAACGAAACCTAACAAAGTACTCAACTAAGAGTCCCTCCCCGTCCCACACCAGCAAACCCCAATTTGCCGTGTCGCTACCCACCCCCCTCCCGAACCATCCCAGAATTCCCAGCCCCAACACGGGGTAAGAAGAGAACATCGATATCAAAGTGCTCAAACTCTAACAGTAGGGTTCACCTGATGGGTCGCAGCCAGAGGGCAACCAGGTGCTCCTCGCATCAAGCGAAGGTGTTCGGGTATAGCATGTGAGGTCCATGATGGCACATAAATTAAATGTGGGCACAGGGCCTGGTAGGCCGATGCGTCATGAGGAGGCATCAAGCTCAGTGCGACGCAACTTCACAGGGACAGCGCCAGGATCCCCCCAAGCTGGCCCAGGGATACATTTCCAAGGTAGAGTCTGCAGTGCATTCTCCCGCAGGATTTCGCTGAGGGTCTCTAGTAAAGACGCCACCCCTCGACGGAGGAGGTCAGCCGTCAGTTCCCGGAATAAAAGGATTCGCAGCTGGCTGGAGAAAGAAAGTAGGGGAATCACTCAGCAAGTTCAGCGGGATAGTTTATAAGTGGTGGAAGTTCAAGACCATGGGGACCCTCATTCAATATCAGATAAACTTTGCCCCGTCTCGTCCTGAGGCGCCGGGGAGCGACGTTTCGCCGAGGACCTGGGTAAATTGTTAATGAAGTCTTGAGCGTGTTGGGGGTTGGTGAAGAAGTGTTGTTTCCCCAGAGACGACACCTTCAAGCGGGCCGGGTACATCATGGCATAAGGAATATTAAGCTGTTGCAGCCTCTTTTTTACCTGAAGAAATTTACGGCGCTGCTCCTGCACCGCAATGGTGAAGTCCGGATAGATGGAGATCTCCGATCCTGCATGCGTGAAACGTCCCTTCTCCCGCGACAGCCGCAACGCAGCGTCCCGGTCTCGGTAATTCAGGATTCTGGCTATAAAGGGCCGCGGAGGGGCTCCAGGTGGAGGCCGGCCTGCCAGAGCGCGATGCGCCCTCTCCACCACAAATACCCCCGAGAACGCCTCTCTGCCGAAGAGCGCCGTCAACAATCGCTCCACATATTCCTCCATCCAGCCAGTCGCTGTTGATTCCGGTACCCCCAAAATTCGTAGATTATTCCGCCTGGACCGCGATTGTAGCTCCTCGTTTTTTGGCAGCGATCACTTTCAGAACTTTATCCATCTCGAGGGTGCGGGCAGAGGCTGCGGCGGAGGTATCCTCCAGGTCAGATATGCGCCGCTCCGCCTCAGTTAGGCGGTCATCGTGTTTGTCCACTTTGCATTTCAGCCCGTCCATCCTAGCTGACATAGAGTCCATCCTAGCCCGTCCATCCTAGCCGACATAGAGTCCATCTTGGAGGCAATCGAAGTCAGGCTCGTCTGCATGGTAAGCAGGAGATCCTTCAATTCCGCCGTGGTCGGGGCTGGGGGCTCCGCCGAATCTTCCTCCGGGCCCGCCTGGGACCGCGGAGTCCTTCGGGAGTCAAAGGTGAGCTTCGACTGCCTGCCATCCGGTTTCCCCATGGCGGCCCAGAGGGGTGAGCAACCGGGTAGCCTGAAGTGAAGGGTCTCGGACTGTCTCCCAAGCTACGCCGCCTCGTGGGTGCTCAAAGGGGGAAGGAGCCTGCAGCGGGAACCAGCAAAAAGCAGAGATCGGACGCCGCCAAGGTGTCCCCAGGGTCCGGCGTCAAAGCAGCAGGCTTCTCAGGCCAGGCGCGCCTTCATACGGGTAGCTCAAGGTAGCCCACCATCCAGCCATGGCTCAGCAAACAGCAGACAAGATCCCCAGCCTCCAGGGCAGCTCGTCGGTGCCAGCCAGGGTCCAAGACCTCACGCGGCCTGGATAGCCGTCCCCGGGCCCCGGCGGCAGCCGATCTGGCCGGCCCTCCTCAGGGGCCCCCAAGCAGGCTGTATCAGGAGGTCATGATCGGCTCCTCGTGCCCAGGCCAGCGCCGCGCCTCAAACCTTCCAGGGGGCAGACAACAACCCAAGCAACAGGCAGCTCCCGAAGAGGGGGGGGCCCTAGGCCAGGCCCGACTCTCCAGCGCGGGAAAACCTAGACCGCGACCTCCCCAGCAAGGGGCCCGCAGTAGTAACAGCGCGTGAGCAGGCCTCCGCTCTGGGCCGCGCGTCCAGGTCCCCCTCTGCCGCAACAGCCGGCCACCCTCCCCGTCCCCCCCTCCGGGCAGCCTAGTCGCCCCGGAGGCGACAAAGTGGAGGCCCCAGTGAGAGAGGCAAACCAGCAAAGCGGACTCAGCAGGGGCAGAGCTCTGTTAAGCCCCCCACGTCGCCATCGGCCGCCTCCCCCGCCCGGCTCCCACAACACCAGCGCCCCCGCACAGCTCCCCTACCTGGAGTGTCTTCGGCGCGGCAGGCCCCTCCAGGCACAAGCGGGCACCCCGCTGCAGTCGTCGATAGCGAGAGCGTGAAGGGCAGCATCCGCGCTATCAGCTCCGAAGTAAGTGATTTTGCCGTTTTCCCAACTCCGGGTCGGCGCCAGGCAGTATTTAGGCAGGGGGGTCCCCGCCAGGTGAATAAGTGCCAGGATGGCCAGGATATAGAGCGGATTGCCTCCCGAACAGCAAGAGCCTCACAGCGGTGCGGCCATCTTGCTTGGCGCCCTCTAGCGTCCCGGAATAAGCTATAGTGACTTGAGATAACAATAACTGGTGAATTTCAGTGGTTTTTTAGTTTAAAATTGTAGATTTTAATTGACATTTTCACCTAATTATAACAACCCTTTAATCTTTGGTTCTTTGGTTTTTCAGTGAATTTCAAAGATTTTTTTAATGAGTAGTAAGATATTATTACAATTCCTAACTATAACGTGACTTTATCCTTTGTTTTTTTAGTGAATTCTATGTTTTTTAACATAAAGTAAGATGTCCACAGTGGTGTGTGGCGTGGGGCTGGGAGCAGGGCCCTGAGTCCAACACCCCGCATGCACCCATACCCCGACAGGCCTCCAACCCCTAGCCAAGCACTGCCTTCGGCCTGATCTTGCCCCAACCCTCCATGGGTGCCCACCCCCAAGTCACGCATATTACAGAGCGGTGGTCACCACTGTAGGTATAGTTAGGATTAAATTACCATAGGAAGATAATTTTTAAGTTTGCTAATAACTTTGGCGCTGTTTGATGAATCTTTACAAAACTTTTTAAAAAGAAAATTCATCCACCTCAGTTCCTACCATGCAGAAGATGAGAAAAAGGGATGCACCAAAACACACTTTGGCCATTCATTTTTCCAGCTGAATGATTATACTAAATTTAGTAGAAAGTTAGACCTTGGTCTAGAAAGTGTGCTTTTAGTAATTCGTTGTAAATCCATTCAGTACTTTTTCAGAAATTAAGGTTAAAAACATTGCATATCTGGATTGTTGGGTTTGTGTCCTGTGATCACGCAACTTTAAAAAAATCGAGGGATCTGATTAACCAAAGGGACTATTTTCCCTTTGACCACCTCACTCCTGCAGGGGCCACAAATGCTCTGATTGGTTGGCTGTACCATGAAAAGAAACGTTGCAGTGGCCATCAAAGGAATAGCGGTTAGTCGCCATCCTGAAAAAGTTTTAAAAAACAATATAAGGGAGCAGGGTGGAGATACCCTTCCCTCTCAGCCCGTGTGGGGCTAAAAGTAAAAAACATATATTAATTTGCTGCAATTCCACTGTTCTCCCACAGGGTAGCAGCCAAAAAACAAAATAGCAGTTATTAGAAATGGGGGTCTCTAGTTGGAGAGGTAGGTACCTTTGACCAAATAGGGACCCTTGCTTCTAGTCAGGGTAAGGGGGAAACACACTGTAGATAACCCCTGCTCATCCCCTTGGTAGCTTGGCACGAGCAGACAGGCTTATCCCCAAGGAAATGTATTAAGTATTTGTACCAACACTCACAGTAACACAGTGAAACACCACAAATGGACACCACACACGTCTAGAAAAATAAAGTTACCTTTATCTAAATTGACAAGATCAAAACGACAAAAGTCCAACATACACAATTAAAAGCTTTTGTTAGAAATGTTATTTGGAATGTTATCAAAAAGTAAACTGGCAGAGTGTATTTCGCAGATGTTACAAAAAAAACCTGAATTTGTACTCCTTCAAGCATATATAATGGGATCAAAAGAACAGTCTCTGGATTAAAACGAGCCACTTGCAGGGACTGTATCTTCCATTCCTTAGTAATCGTTTTGTTATTAGCACCCGTCTCTCATCACCGATGCGTGGTGCCCTCCTTGTTATGACAAAATCACTCTGCTACTCCGATGCTGACTCCGTGGTAAAGGGGCTATGAAAACCTGCCCCCGGATGCCCCCTGAGCAAGAGAGAATGTGTGCAACCGGACCCCGGTATTGCAGGTTTCACCCGACAGCTCCCTGCAGGCACACAACCTACCCCAGGCAGCGACACATGTGGTGGCTCGGAACTGCAGCCCGAGAGTTACCTGGGGGGGTTGCTCTCTCTCCCACGTTGTTGGCTTCCCGCTGGCGATTCCTTCGGTAGCGGCGGGGCGTTGTCAGGAGAGCTCTGGTTCCCAGGCGACGCTTCCTCAGGTCACAGCGCGGCTCCCTTCTCTTCACTGGTGATCTTGGGTGGTCGACTCAGGCCGCTGGCGGTGACGGCACCCACAAGATTATGGCTCACGTCGGCGGCGTGAACACACGTAGCACTGTGGGGTGCTTGCTGCCGGTCCCACGAAGGTCTCAGGCTGTGCGCTGACACATGCACACAGCACAGTAGAGGCGATCCTTGGGGCAAAACACTTTCAGGCAATGCAGGTCTGCTGAAGGGCACCAGCTGTGAGCAGAGACACACACACAGCGCTCCAGAAATCTTTGGAAACTTTGGTGTCCCTGAGTTTCCACAACAGGAGGCCAGCTCTCCTCAGGCCCTTGGAGATTTCCTTTTCAGTAGAAGACACAGCACACAGCAAAGGTCCTTCTTTCTCCCTTGGCAGAATAGCACTTGCAAGTCAGTCCCAGAACACACAACAAGAGCGGTCCTTCTCAGTTTCTCGCGCTCTTCTCCTTGGCAAAGGCTCGTCTTACTTCCAGGATGATCTAAAGTGCAGGGGTTTCAGCTCTCATATTTATAACCCAAAAGTCTTTGTTCTCTATGTGTAAGGGGCCCTGGACCCAGTCAAAACCAGTTCTGGGTGCACTCAGCCTGCTAGTGTCCTAGAAGGGGCATCACTGAGCATTTTCTAATGCTCTGGAGGCTGCAGGGAGTGCAGCAGCCCCCAAGCAACATACAAGAAAAAAACACAGTAAGTCTCCTCGATCATTAAAACCAAGACCCCAGTGCAGCTTGGCATATTTTTTTTAAGCACTCCGAGCTGGAGCTGTATACTCATCAGCAGGAGAGCAAGGCCTTCTTGTGGTGAGTTCTATGGCTGCACTTTACAGCCGGAATAAAGCTAAAGGAAGACTCAAAGACATGTTGATTTCTTTTATTTTTTATATTAGGCTTTCCTAGCAAAAAATGATGACAATCCCTTTTTTTTAATTACACATTGGAAAGTGTGAATTTATATAATGTACATTTGATTACAATTATTGGTGATTTATACCCAATTTTTATATGTTGCTGTTCTGACCCTTTGACAAAATCGATATGTCTGCTTTACTTAGAATCCCACCCTTTTTACAGTAAAATCACAAAGTCAGTCATGCACGTCTGCGCCCAACCCCATGCCACGGAATGTTTTGCGGGGGATCAAAAGTAGAGCTTGGTCACAACAAAATATTTTTTTATGTAAAAAATAAAATAGAACTTCACTGAAAAAAACAAAGGTTATTGTTAGGTATGGTAATAATATCTTACTTTGCATTAAAAGAACTTCGAAATTTACTGAAATAAATTAAAATAAAAGTTAAAGCAAGGTTATAGTTAGGTCACTTAAAACATACCATTTTAGGGGGCGTGGCTTCGGAGTCGTGGGACATGGCGGCGTGCTGAAAGAGCTCCGTCCCTCTGGTGCCTAAAACTCGATAAATCCGCTCATTCCAGCCTGCAGAAAGCAACAATTGCAGTGGAACTGACAGGCGGAAGGCTGCAGGGGCACGAGCACGAAAGGAAAACAGCGGCACCGGTGCCTAGGGAGTCGTTGATCGGAGTGACGCAGCAGCGTTCGCTGTACTATCGTGGCCTCTGGGCCTGAGCAGCGCCTGCGATCAACACGGCAAGACGAACTCCGGCGTACACAGCAGTGGGGTGAGTCATAGTGAAGCAGATGAGTGCTGTGGGAAACGGAGCAGCAGATCGGGGGTGGCCCTGGAGAGCTTGGGCCCGATTCACAGAGCTAACTTAAGACAAAATCCTAAACTTACTACCATTTTGGTATTCACAGAAGGCACTTACTCATTTTGGTATTCACAGAAGGCACTTACTCATTTCGGTATTCACAGAAGTTAGGAGTCCTAACTTTAGGACTCCTAAATGCCTTCTGTGAATACCGAAAGTCTTAAAATTAGGATTTTTCGCAGTTTAGTAGTAGTATAGTTAGGACTCCTAACTTTAGGACTCCTAAATGCCTTCTGTGAATACCGAAAGCCTTAAAATTAGGATTTTTCTCAGTTTAGTAGTAGTATAGTTAGGACTCCTAACTTTAGGACTCCTAAATGCCTTCTGTGAATACCGAAAGTCTTAAAATTAGGATTTTTCGCAATTTAGTAGTAGTAAAGTTAGGACTCCTAACTTTAGGACTCCTAAATGCCTTCTGTGAATACCGAAAGCCTTAAAATTTGGATTTTTCTCAGTTTAGTAGTAGTAAAGTTAGGAGTCCTAACTTTAGGACTCCTAAACTGAGAAAAATCCTAATTTTAAGACTTTCGGTATTCACAGAAGGCATTTAGGAGTCCTAAAGTTAGGACTACTAACTTCTGTGAATACCGACGTGAGTAAGTGTCTTCTGT
Organism: Triturus cristatus; assembly: GCF_964204655.1. Lineage (NCBI taxonomy): Eukaryota > Metazoa > Chordata > Amphibia > Caudata > Salamandridae > Triturus > Triturus cristatus. The sequence goes on along the minus strand of NC_140584.1, from coordinate 963,540,628 downwards.
GAATACCAAAATGAGTAAGTGCCTTCTGTGAATACGAAAATGGTAGTAAGTTTAGGATTTTGGCTTAAATTAGTTCTGTGAATCGGGCCCCTTGTGTGGAGCAGTGGTGGCCGACGGTGACTGAGGAGGCATTGACCAGCCCTTGGGCCCTCCGATTATTATCGGCAGCGAGAAGTGTAGTCTGACGGTCTCGAGGCCCCTGAATGTGCAAACTGAAGAGGTGAGGTGCTTCGATTAAATAACAGCCCAATTCGATCGGGGGTCTCTGGGTGCGGCCTGACGGCGTGTGGATCGAGGCCCCAGGACTCCTAAACTGAAGAGGTGAGGCGCTTTGCTGCACTAAGTGCCGGATAAGGCCCGGGGACTCTTAGGAGGGGCCCAACTGATTGTGGACACCTACCACCCAGCAGGTCACAAAGGGGTGGATAATAGGCCCTGCGCCTGGTGGGGTGCCGAGCCCGGGGCAGAGAACGGCAATCCCTGTAGTAGAGGAAGACGCAAATAGGCGCTGCCGTGCAGGAAGTGAAAGCCTACGAGGCCCGGGGAGTGGTGGTCACGGTGGTGAGAGGGACTGGGAGTGCGCGTGATATGGACTGCCACCAGAGGGTGCGGAACTCCCCGGTATAGTGTGCTTAAAGAAGGGCAGGACAGTGCAGAGTGCAATGGGGATTAGCACTTGGACGGTGAAAAGAGTGTGCGCACACCCACCTGTAGGAAGTGCGGTCCGGGGGGCTGGCTCCTAACTTACCGGCAGTGGAGGAAGCAGTGAATTAATCACTGTATGCCAGTTGTACGCACTTTCAGTGACCCCAATCGGACCTGCAGAGTTTGGGGTGAACAAGGCTCAATAGACACCCTATAGTGGGCGCGAGTACTACAGTTTCCCTCCTGTGTAATCGCTATGGTGCCCGCGTGCTTACCCGCATGAAGCCCAAGGGTCAAGCAGGGGCACAAATTAATAAGATGGACAAATATGAGGTGCCGCTCTCAGCGGCAACGCCACAGACCAATCCACCTGAAGAGCAGACAAAACCCTCACTGAGTGCCATCATGGCAGCAATTGCGGAACTTAAGGGGATGATAGACCCTAAAATTGACGCTGTAACGCTCGATGTTAATCTCCTGTACGCAGACTTCAGGAAAATGTCAGACAAAGTCGCCGCCACTGAAAGCCAGGTGACGCAACTGCAAACTAATACAAGGAGTCTAGAAGAGAGGGTCCAGGCTCTCACGAAGCAGCAAGAACTTATGGCGGCTAAGCTGGAGGACCAGGAAGGGCGGGCAAGAAGAAATAATATCCGTGTGGTAGGGGTGCCGAAGGGCATGGAGGGGCCTATTATGGACCTCTTCCTAGAAGATTTGATTCTGAAGCACCTCAAACCAAAATGTCTCTCCGTCCACTTCACTATCGAAGGAGCACACAGAGCTCCCATCCATAAACCCAAACCAGGAGCTTTACCGCAGACAATCATTGCTTGGATTCCTAATTATCACGATAGGGACGCCATCTTGCAAACGGCGCGTCAACATGATGACCTGATGCAGGAGAATGCAGTGATTAGATTTTTTCCGGACTTTACACTCAACGTGCAGTGTCAGAGGCGTGCTTTTGAAGCTGTGAAAAAAGAGTTGAGGGCCAAAGAACTCAAGTATTCCATGATGTGCCGTGCCAAACTAAGAGCCGAGGCTGATGGGAAAGCGTGGTTCTTCGCAACTCCAGAAGATGCCATGGATTGGCTGGAAGGATGGTGTACTGTTGGCCCCAAAACCGCAAAGAGGGAAATGGCGAGAAAGACGCAAGACGGCAGGAGAAGAATCGGACTGATCGGTATACTGGAGTTGGCACGGATGGAGGGTCCGAAACCTGAGGCAGCTACGCCAGGACTGCCCACAAACTGTAATGTTTGGGTCATAAGGGTGTGAACACTGAATGGGGGTGGTAAGAAAGTATGTGCATATGGTCACACGGCCGGAGCGGCCTACTATTATGGAAACTGTCATTGTGGTCCCTGACGGATCTAAACACTTTGTTGCTAAGGGTAGGGGGGTGGGTACTCGGGGTGGGAGCCTTAGGAGCTCGGCGCCCACCAACCCCACTGTTGATGGTTTTGTTTACGGTGACAGGCACTCTGCGAGTTGGGGTGGTGGGAGTTGTTGTACCCGCCAGCAGGGTAGTAGGGAGGGGGGTTGGAACAGGGTGGGGACTGTTTTGTTTAGTAGGGTTTTTTGGTTGTAAAGTCAGCTCCTCTAGAGTATGGGGGCATGATAATGGGTTGATACGATTGGAGAGTTACATGATGAGACAATGAATATAGGGATGGCTACACAGGAGCGGGTAGTTGGGCAGGGACCAACTCGGACACCTCAGGGAGGGCAGTGGGTGGGCACACATGGAACTACTAGCCTATGTATTTTATCCTGGACTGTAAATGGACTGGGGAACCATATCAGGCGTAGTATTGTGCTTCAATATTTTCATCGACACTCCCCGTTTATTGTGTTGATTCAGGAGACACATCTTAAGGGTCAGAAGTATTGTGCGCTAGATAGATATGGCTATAAATTGATAGCGTACGCGGGTTATACGTCAAGCTCCCGTGGAGTGGGGATATAGGTGAAGATCGGTATCCCGCTAGTGGTAGATAAGGTGAGGCACGACCCCCTGGGTAGATTTGTGGCTCTTGCAGGGAGTTGGGAGGGACAGACTTTTAATTTGGTTTCCGGTTACATCCCGCCAGTGGCGCGCTCCGAGGCGTTCACGTCATTGGGAACCTTGTGGTGGGCCTTCCTCCGGGCTTGTTGGTACTGGGGTTGGGGCATGAACTCTACTATGGATTCGGGGCAAGACAGGGACACTGGGGCTATAAGAGTCAGAGGGGTGGAGCCGCTTCCGGAATTTACTGAGGCGTTTGGGCTAATTGATCTTTGGAGGTTGCATAACCCGGGTATCCATCAGTACACCCTTTACTCGGCTGCCCATGCCAGTTACTCACGATTAGATCATATACTGACATTTCGAGGAGGGGAGGGGTGGTTCTCTAAGGCGAGGATTGGGCTTCGGGGTATATCAGATCACTTCCAGGTGGAAATAACGGTGAGAGGCCCGGCCCGCCAATATATTCTGCCACCCAGATTGAACGTCTGTTTTTTTTCAGAATAAAGAGAATGCTCAAAAGGTTAAGGAACAAGTGCAACTTTAGTTTCAGGAGAATGAAGGGTCAGTGGAGGAGGCTGGTACTCTCTGGGAATCGTTTAAGCCGGTAATGAGGGGACACGTCCAAGCCTGTATAGGTGCAGAACACAAGGAAAAGAAAATGCGTTGGGACAGGATAGATACGACAATAGTCAAGATGGAAGCAACCTATTTGGAGGGTGGGAGAAAGGATAAGGAACTGGATCATCAATTGGATCTTCGGAGACGCGAATTGCAGGACATAGCAACTAACACTGCCAGGTCGGCTGTCCTGGAAACACAGAAAAGAGTATACGATTTAGGGGATAAAGCCAATAAGATGATTGCATGGTTAGAAAAGCGCGATCGAGAGAGAAATTGGGTGGCGGAAATAAGGGACAGAGACGGGAACACTCATTCAGTGGGAGAGGCCATAGCACGAGTATTCGCTGACTACTATGAGGAGCTCTATGAATCGACAACAGTTAGAACAGCCCAAGACTGCTGTGAACTATTGGCGGAAATGCGCCTACAAGCACTGACAGAGGAGGACAGGGACTCTATTGACAGGGAGATAACGGAGGAGGAAATAGTGGGTGCCAAACAAGATCTGCAAGCAGGGAAGGCGCCTGGGCCCAATGGGTTACCCATGGAACTTTTCAAATGTACAGCTAGCATGGTGGCCCTGTATCTTTTAGCTATGTTCAATGAGGCGAGAGACCGAGGTTCTCTGCCGATTGACCAGCGAACGGCGACAATAGTAGTAATTCCCAAAGCCGGTAAACCGGCAGACCAGTGTGGTTCGTATCGGCCGATCTCCCTGTTAAAGTTAGAAGTTAAAATACTGTCTAAGTTCTTGGTGAATAGACGTCTGGTGCCCATTATGACTTTGCTACACCAGGATCAGTCGTGCTTCATGCCCCACCAAAGTACCAGACTCAACCTACGTCGACTATATGGGGTACTGCATCTGGTAAAGACCAACCCGGGGGTGGAGGCGGCACTTTTGTCACTAGACCCCCGCATGGCGTTTGATAGTATTGAGTGGAACTATCTGTTTGAGGTCTTGAAGAGGTTTGGCTTCGGCCCCCAGTTCCTTTCATGGATCAAGTTGTTATATACACAGCAAGAGTCCGTTTAAATGGTTCGGTGTCCCGCTCCTTCACGCTGCAGAAGGGCACAAGGCAGGGGTGTCCTCTATCGCCGATCTTATTTGCACTGGCACTCGAACCACTGGCAGCATGGGTCAGAGGGGATCCGATAATATTGGGTATCCACGGGGGTGATCAGTGGGAGTAAAGGATATCGTTGTACGCCAACTTTGTCCTCTTGTGTGCAACAAGACCAAGGTTTACAATCAACCGGTTGCTCCAGATTTTCAAGCTTTTTGAGGAGTACTCCGGCTACCAAATCAACTAGGAAAAAGTCCCTATTGTTTATGTTGTCAGATGGGCCGCCACCACAGCTGAGTGCCGACTCCAAGCTCCAGATTAAAGATAGTTTTAAATACCTGGGCATACAGATAGAAAAAACAGACACAGCGTTTCTGGGGGGAATCTAAAGCCGCAGTTAGATCGCTTGAGGAGTGATGTCGCCCACTGGAGGAAACTACCAATCTCCCTGATGGGAAGAGCGGTCCTCTCCAAGACGATGTCTTTACCCCGACTACTGTATGTCATACAGAACACTCCCTGTCAGATACCAGATAAATTCTTCAGGGACGTTGATAGTGAGTTAAGAACGTTGCTGTGGGATGTCGGGGTACACGGTTTGCACTGGCCAAATTGCAGAAGGGGGTATATGAGGGAGGTTTAGCCATCCCAGACCTCCAAAAGTATTACTGGGCGCGCACCTGATGGTCATTAATGACTGGGCTTTTGCAGATAGGAATGATCCGGCGTACAGGGTTGATCATTGGGCGATGGGGGCCGATGGATACTTAAGGGCACTATATGGCCGGAAGAGACAGGGCGGAATGCCCCCACATACCCAAATAGTGCTGATGGCATGGGTTAAGGCTAATCGCTTTCTGGGCTGGGCTGGCCGGCAGATGGACCAGACTCCTCTGTGGACTAGTGACATGCTCCGGGAGGTGGGTCGACTACAGGGCTTCTCGAAATGAAAACTAATAGATATTGTACGCTTAAGAGATGTGAGGTGGAGGCAGGCAGTGATGTTGTTTTCAGAATTGCAGACAGATTTTCAATTGGCACCCATGAGCATTATGAATATTTATAATTAAAGCATGCGTTGGCCAGCCACCTTAAAGATGGGGGATCAGATCCCTGAGTATAGTCCACTAGAAGACAGGTTATTGCTGGACCCAATCCCGGAGAAAGCACTATCCTGTACATACAAGAAAATGTTAAACAACTCCCCAGATTTACTAACCAAGTTGCAGGAGGCGTGGGAATCCGAGGTGGGACTGCTAGAGGATGATGATTGGGCAGAGGCTGTGCAGAGGCCTAGAGAGGTAGCAATCCAGGCATGATTCAGACTAGTCCAGCTGCGGATACTGCATAGGTCCTATTACACCAGAACACTCATGTTTAAATTAGGGCGCATTTTAACCGCGGAATGTCAGAGGGGGTGTACTCAGAAGGGATAATTTTTCCATATCTTGTGGGACTGCCCGATCATACAGAAATATTGGAAGAAGGTAACTCAGACTATGTCGGAAGTGTTGGAGCAGGAAGTCTCCATGGACGCTAGGTGGCATATATTGTGTGTTTCTAGGTAACAGACTTGGCCCAAATATCAGAGAATCTGGCTACAGGTGGCTGCAGTGGTTGCTAAGATGAACATTGCGGGGGCATGAGGGGCAATTTAGCCGCCAAACGCCACCCAGTGGAAAGAAGACATGGATTGGTGCTATGTGGTGGAAAAGACAATCTATGAGAGTAGGGGATGCCCTAAGAAATTGGAGAAAGTTTGGCAGCGGTGAGAAGACTACAGGGGGTTCGTGGGCATTGAATAATTAGGTGGGGAGGGCATGGGGACTGGGCGAATTTGGCAGGTGGACTCTACAGGTATCATTGTTACTGTCTACGAGTCGCAGAATGTGTATGCCACTAAGAATACATGTAACCCAATCTATGATTATGTACATATTGATAAATGCTGACAACTGTTAAATAAAAAGATGTTTTAAAAGAAAACATACCGTTTTAAACTAACCAAACCACTGAAATTCACCTGTTATAGTTATCTCAAGTAACTATAACTCATGCCCTCAACGTGCCCTGCTAATTACCTCACATATTACATCACTCATAAAATGTTCCATGACATCATTGATAATGTGACTGCAACACGTGAAAGGACATCATTGATGACAACATTGTGCATGGTGGAGGTGCAAGTATATGTATACAGCTTAAACGTTGAAATAATTTAATTATTTTAAATTTGTTTCCAATTGAATTATATTAAGTTCCTGCCTCCATTATTGTCTATGGGGGTGTGTTGTGGTACTGTGAGTGGCCTTGTGTGGTGCTAGACTTACTTCAAGTATGGGCTGGAGTACATTTACTACTGTTTTGTCACCATTAGGGCACACGTAAGTTTGTGAATAGCTCTTGTGTGGGTGGGTGTTTGTATTAGCATGCCTCTCCCTACACTCTTCCTTGCCCCTCCCTAAACCCTCCTTATTCCTCCCAAACCCACTCCAATTAAGTAGTAGAGATTCCCCAATTTTCCACCACTCCCTTAGTCCCTTCCATATTTACTATTAAGTAGTAAACTTACATGTGCAGAGGTGGAGGTAGAAGTCTACACCTGTAGATTTGTGAATTGCATGTTATGGTAAGTAAGCAGAATTACTGTAGTACGATTTTACATACCACAAAATGCAGTTTGTGAATCAAGCCTGTTGGAACGGAAAAATCCCTTGCGTCGTGATGGACATGTACCCCTGCCTTGAATGCCCCAACCGTAATGATATCTGGACCCCTAATGCTAATTTTTTTTGTCATGAGCAAACGAGGATCATGCGTGTGTTCCATGACATAGGCCTGTCTCGTGGACTGTGGTCTTTTTGGACCGGGAGGGGTGCCCAAAGCACTACCCTCATAGTAATGAAAGGCTACTGCCTTTACCATGAGTTAAGCAGCATGAGCGCCGTGGTGGCACTATACTGTGTAGTGATCAGTAGGAGTAAACAGGTCTTTTTTACCTCTGTCACTGGAGAAAGCCTGTAGGTTCACGCATTACAAGTTCCACTGCTGTTTGCTTAACTCACCTTCGGCCTACATCAGGATGGTGTGTAGTGCTGAGCAGTGCAAGTGTGGTACACATGTGCTGGGTGTATGTGTACTGGTGAGTGGTACAATACAGGGAAAATGCATTGTTGTGAAATGTATATATTATATACATGTGCAGGGTGCATGTGTGCCTGGTAAAATACATGACGGATGTAGTGTTGTACAGTGCCTGTATGATATTGCATGTGCTGGGTATATGTGTGCCTGTGAATGGTACAACACATGGAAGACTCTTGGTTTCATTTTGGGAGACCAAGGCCTGACTGGAGGAACATGACAGGAGGTAGAGGAATCCCCCCAGACAGATTTGTGGATTGCTGCATTCCTGTAACCTGGGTGGGAGACACTGGAGGAAGGGAGAGCCAGGCTCTTCAGTACATTGCAGGGGATGTTCTTTGATTCAGACAGAGGTCACTGGGAAGGGGCCTGGTCATGTCTCAGGAAGGAGATGGGGCTGATAAGAGAATCATACAGAATGGGGCTGAGCCCTGGCATAACATTTTGATACACATATCACTATGGCTGACATCCCGGCACGAACCTCTGGTCACTCCCTAGGCCTATGTTGTGGGCTATCAGATTTGGAGTCGCTCCTGCTGTGACAGGCTGCTTTTTTAGGAAGAGCAGGACAGAGGAGAGGGTACTTCAAAAGGAAGCAGACTCCTGACATAAGCTTCAAAGACTCAGACTCAGTCACATTTGGTGTGTGGAAATGAACTATAAGTAGAGGAGCTCAAGATCCCCAAAATTGTCAACTGTCAAGCAGCCAGCCTGGCGGTGAGAGGAGGAATAGTAGCTCTGCAAGACTTCTGCCTTTGTGCATGTTGCCGGAACAGGGGGCCAAGGCCTGCCAGTGTCCCAGCTAGGTGGGGGAACATTCCCCAGTGACTTCAAAACCAGCTGCCCCTGGAGCCTGGTGCTCCACCGTCTGCATACTTGCCTAGACCAGTTTGCCCTGTGAGGAAGAGGAGAGTGTTGAAGGGAGTGCGGTCCGGTGGGGTACCCCCCGACAACTGGATCCCGCTAGCGAGGTGTGAGGAGATGGCGGCTGCACCAATCGTGTCATTGCCCACGTTCAGGGGAAAGTTTGGGACCCCCGTATGCCAGAGGTGGGCTGCCATGAAATGAGTTGTGAACGTTGCTGCACTGACAAGGTCCTCTCCCATGTGCAGGTTTCCGTCAGTGACCCCGGATGCCAGGTGGTGCCTCTGTGAAGAATACTGCTGTGCTGATCGGGCTGTAGCCTGTGTATGGAATTAAGTTGATTACCCTGCATGCCATGTGAGGCTGCAGTTAAGATTGCTGCTCTGCCGGTTGGGCCATAGCCTATGTACAGAGGAGGATCTGTGACCCCTGCATGCCAAGGAAGGACACCAGGAAAAGGCAAGGAGTCTGCTATGGTTAAGATGAGGAAGGAGGCCACCGTGGTGACTCAAGCAGGCCAAAGTCTCAACTGAGGACCAGCACCAGGAGCGCCCCCATCACCTGTGGGGAGGATCCCAGGGAACTTACTAGCATCAGAGGAGCATCAAGAATTCCCTGGCTGCTGCCACTGCAGAACCGCATGTGAGGAGCTCAAGAACACATGACTGCAGCCTTCTCAGGTTGTGTGTGAAAGACTTACCAGTGGAAGCCACTGCACGTACAGCGCCAGAGAAGAATGCGAGCTCAGAGACTCCAGTCACTCATATCCTGCCAGTGCAGATAAGGCTGATTACAGGCCAGGTGGTGTCGGTAAACTTACCTGCCAGATTGTGCTTCAGCACTGGAACATTTTTTACTTTAATATAGAGTCAGAACTACTGAGACCCGGGCTACTAGTGGGGCTTCACCCGATTGTCGCCTATAGTGAATGGAGAATAATGACTACTGCTGGAGAGAGAGAGAGAGGAGTCAGACTCAGGGACCCTCCTATGAAACACTAGAGCCCTGTCCTCAGGGAATGTCGGATTTTACTTTGTGTTCAAATATAAATGCTCCTTTTTCCATAAAAGCAAGTATTTGCCTGGACAATCATTTATTTCTGCTGCTCAGCGTACTGTGAGCCTGTGTTCACCCCCCTGTGCCTACCAAATCACCCCTCCCAATCCCCACACCAAGAAGCCTTGGACTGCTCGACCTGCGCCACCAATTAGAGTCGAGTGCTGAAGGGGTACTTGGCTCAGTTGCTCAGGATCAATTGTAGATCACGACCTGGGATATCAGGAGTAATAGGGCTCAGCCTCCAAAGCTGGGTCCAGCAGCCGCTACTTGCCCCATGGCCCTCTAAACTGGGTTCTAACAAGGGCCATCCAATTTATCAAGAAAGAATTGATTGAGCAGCTGACAGAGCTCCTGTGAGGGGGGAGATATTTAAAGAGACGTTAGATGCATCCGTTAAAACGCTTTGCACCTGGAAAACCCTTTAAAGCTAATGCTATAAAACATATATGATCTTGTTGTAATAGCAAGTTTTTGGGGCAGAAGATCATAACGTTTATTACTGTTCTGCTCTTCCTTATAGTCATTTATGTCTGCTGGAGAATGAGATTGCCATTAGCGAAGTTCTAGACATCTCAATTTACTTTTAACTAACAAGACCTCTGGGAAAAACCAAGGTGCAGAACCCCTCTGCCTATTGATTCTATGTGGCAAGCTTTTTGTTATGGAATCTTTCATCTGAGTTGCACACTGTAATGTTTGTGGGTGAAGTTGACCTGTGTTCTGATGTCAGGATGCTTCTGGTAAGTTGGTGGGCTATTGGATGAAGCACTTTTCCCTAGAATAAACTATGACCTGGCATAACCACTCTTCCGCTTGGTGTGTCACTTCGGACTTTAATCTGCTTCTGAATAGTGGGACATATTGGACAATGGCCCTAGTAATATGCTTCTTATAGAAAAGCCCAGGTGCGTCCACTAAAATAGAAGCTTCATTTAGGACATCCAAAGCTATTTCCAATTAATCATAACACATTCCGGTTTGGGTATGCTATGATTGGCCCACTGGCAGCATCCACAGCTATGATTGACCACTGGCAAAAATGGTCAGACCTAGCAAAAGCAGCAATTAAAAGATCCGTAATGCAACGATCCAAGGACCAGAGTTGGTCCAATGTGTGCTCTTTGACATAGGTGGGGACTTCCGGGACTGGTATGTAGACCTGGGCAGAATTTCAATTATAGTAATCGCAGTAATTTTCAGTAATTCTGTGTTACTCTTTGATGTGGAATTGCCAAAAAACACATGATTACTCCTACTCTTAGTAGGTGCGAGCTGGCGTGAGCGGGTGCGAGATGGTGTGAGCAGGTGCGAGAGCTTGCTAATCATGTTCTGCTGCATTTAGCACTATTTCTTAGCGCAAAAATGAATCCTTGCATCCATTTTGGACGCAAGGGTGCCTTTTGTGCTAAGAAAAGAGCGCTAAATGCAGGGAGTTAGGATGGGGAAAATCCCAACCCAAGAGCACATTTAGTGAGTGCGTGCAACTGCTATCTAATCATGTTCTGCTGCATTTAGCGCTATTTCTTAGCACAAAAATGCACCCTCAAGTCCATTTTTGATGTGGGCGGCATTTTTGCACGAAGAAATGGGGCTAAATGCAGAATTACTCTTGTTTCATAATTCCACGTAATCTTGTGATTTTGCTACACGAAATTAAGCAAGTTATGTCAATTTTTTGTTGATAGTTTAATATTTTGCTCCATTTATCAATTTGTGAACATACTCTAATGAACATACTGGAAAGCCTCCATGGCCAGTATTTATGCACAGATAGCATGCTCTGTTGCTATGCGTCCTTCTTTACTGTGTATTGTTTTAGCCTGCCATCATCTATTAACTTTTTGGGGATTTAATTCCCTACCTTGCATATTTTGCCTTCACTGTGTCTACATTTTTCTCAGCTGACACAACTCTTTTTTCAGTCGCCATTCTATTAATATCGACCCAATTTCTCATTCACTTCATCCTGTTCCTTTCCTCTGCAGTGCTTGTTTTGTATGGATGCCAGGAGCTGAGGGGGTCATTAAATACTTGTTTTACATAACTGCTCTGCACTTTACAGTGGTCTGCATCATTTCCTTAGCGACCAACTACTTCTGTATGTATGTATATGGTTGTTCTATATACTACTTGTATCTTTAAGTAATTAGGCTCTCGGTACTCCCGAATCGGGCATAAACAGGAGCTTGAGTTGAACAGGGGATTAGATATACTGTGTAAAAGATCTCACTTTCCCCCCACACAGTTATTTCACCAGATAATACCTGGAAGAGTGTGTGAGTGGAAAACCGCACTATTGCCACTTTTGCATGTTGGCATGGATGCACACTTGCCACCACTGGGTCACCCCTCATTCAATGGTGGGGAACGCAGGATCCCTCTACATAAACATCTATTATTGCCGTCAAAACCACCTCTGCAGTGGCTACAGCACAACCCCAATGGTAGCAGAGTAGTAAGAAAGGAGAGGTTTACTCGCGGAGCGGTAGAATAGGCATCTTCATCAAAAGACAGAAGAAACAGGACCATTCATGGGAATGGTCCCTCTTTAGATCCCACAGGAAGTGGCCAGATTGAAATTTGCAGGGCTTTTTTTTTCTTTCGCTTTTTGGGAGAGGCAAATCCTGACCACTGGATGAGGCAAACTTCTTGTAATGGATTTGGGTGAGACAGACATACGTGAAGGTAGTAGGCTATGTGGCAGAGGACAGTTTTTGAAAGCTCGTCTGAGCTTCAGTGGTAGGTAGCTCCAGTCAATGGAATACGAAATACACACTTCGGGTGAATAATGCAGGCACTCAGTGTCAATAGATTTTGCTCCCTTCATTTACAGCATGAGGGTATCTGCCTGGTCACTCTAAGAGTTATTCATCAGGAATTAATACCTTAGGACAGTTTTGCCTGACTTAAGTGAGCACCACTGCTAAAACATTCCTGGATGGCTTTCTGCTTTTTTTAACCTGCAACCAGTGGTTTGCTATAGTGCAAAAGGGAATTTACCCATAAAACTCAGAGGGGCATATTTACAATAACTGGCGCATCCCTGCATATCAGCAGGGATGCGCCAGTTATTGTGCGCCACAGCTCCGCCACCATGGATGCGCCGCATTTACAATGCGGCACATCATGGGGCAAAAACGGCACAGATGCGTGACGCATCTGTGCCGTAAAAGTGGCGCCTTGCTGGAGTTGCGTCGCAAGCGCGACGCAGCTCCAGCAATGCTCTGGGGGCCCTATCTTGTTAATGCTGCGTCAATCCTTACGCCTGCTTCAGGCAGGCGCAGGGTTTTGACGCAGCATGGGCCTAAAAGTGACTGAGTGAAATCTTGTAGATTTCACTCAGCCACTTTTAGGGGGCGTTCCTGTGCCGGAACGCCCCCCCTGCGCAGGAATGCCTACATGTGGCGCAGAGCTTTACAACGTGACGCATCTCCCAGATGCGTCACGTTGTAAGTACCCCGTACCATGACGCAGGATTTGCGCCGCCGTTGCATAAATGAAGCGCAAGGGGCTTGTGAATCTGCCCCAGAGTGTTTTGCATGGAGCAATTGGACACAAGCCCATGGCTCCAGTACGTTCATGCAGGCGCCGGCCAGTGGAAATTTGGCACTCTTGCTGTCTTTTAAACCCAAGCCATCATAAACTACACAAAACGGCAATTCTGAAATAGAAGTCTGTGTTACAGACACTATAATAAGAACTGTGCAAGTAATTCAAGATCCATTTTTAGTACATTTTCTGGAACAAAGATGAGGATAGCAGAATATGAAAAGCTCTCGAGGGAAAAAGTAGGTGAATGGAGACACCCAGCCTTTGCAACAATATTATTAAGGATAGTGGAACCTCTAGTCTCTGAAGTAAACCTAAGGCCTTTGATATCTGTCCATATGAAAAGCTATGTATATAAGTTTGACAACCCTGATTTTATTTTATTTTTTAAAATTACAAAAAGAGTACGTTGAAATTGAATTATTCATTTCTGGGCAGACATAGCAAAAGGTAATTCCCAGAATATTTGCGAATATGCTCCAATGTTGGATAATCTGAGGTTTCAGGTTATTAAGGACTAGAAGAGTTGAAATAACCTTGGAGAAGTTAGCATCCTAAAAAACCACCACCGCTGGTTAGACCTACATGTATTACCTTCCAGTCCCTCCAGTCCTCGTCCCATTCCTTACAAAGTGGAGATAACCATCTCCATGACAGAAAAAAAGAACACGAGAATGCTGGGAGCCTAACCCCACCCCCTCCCACTGGCAGTACATAAGCTGTACCAACCCAACATTCAGCCTGTTCTTTTTTTCTGTCTTCAACAGAATGGGATGAGGATTTTGCTGGGTGCACTTACCTGTTGCACTTTGGAAGGCGCGTCTTCCTTTGGCTGGGCCGGTCTGGAAGATGTGCTGCTGCAGTGGAATGACTCGAGCCAGTCTTGGAGATGCCCGTGGAGTTCCTGGATGCTGGTTGGAATCCTGCATTTCGGCCTTTTTCTCCCTGGAGCTCTATGGCCGCCTGGGAGTGCCGGTTGCTGCTGGTTTTTTCTCTTGGCCAGACGCTAGTCTGGTGGAGGGCGTCTGGGCTGGATGATGAGGACAGTCAGTGTGTGGTGGTGTCTGACTGTCCCAGTGGTGAGTTTCGCATAGCGGTTTCTTTTCCAATCTGTGCATACATGCATAAAATCTGAACATTTTGCTCTCTGGTTGGGCCTGATAGGTTGCCTTCCCTAGGGGGGCGGCTCTTCCTTCGCCCATGCATCCCTGTTTTCCCTTGCTCTTGTCTGTTCTCAGGCATTGGGGGTGTCTGACCTGGTTGGTTCCTGGTGGGGAGTCCGCCTGGTGGCATGCAATGAGTCACTGTGGCCAGGGGGTTAGGGTCTCTGGCCCTTTCTCTGAAGGTTATGTGTTCTCATCTTGGTGTTTCACTGGTTGTGGTTTTTAAGGAGGGGGTTGGTACCTCGGTCCTCCTGTAGGTCTGGTGTTTCCGAGCCAGGGGGAAATGGGGCCCAAACCCGCCTGCCGGGTCCGCCTGGGGCTCAGGTATGCACCTGCCTCCCAGCCCTTCCCGCAGGGCCATTCCACCGAGCCTGCCTGCCCCGGATATCCCCCAATAGTACACTTATGAGAGTTTCCAGTTGGCCTTCTGCCCGGCTCTGCGCTGTTTGTCGGTTCCTGGGCTGGCTGGTGGAGGTGGGCGGTGTGTTGTGCTCTCTGCCTTCCCCGGAGGTGAGTGCTGCTTTGCGGTTTCTCTCCTGTTCTGGATCTCTGGCCCTGTCCTTTGGGGTCCCTGGCCTCCCGGTTGCTGGGGTATGTGTTCTGTCTGTTGCCCGGTGCTGTGTTGGTGGTCTGTGCTTGGGCTGGTTGGTGGGGGTTGGCATCTGCCTCTCCAGCGTTTTTTTTCGCTTGGTTTCCTTGCTCCTCTGTGGGTATGTTGCTTCTTGCGTCTGGCCCTTGGGGTTCCCGTCCTTCCTGGTTCTTGGGTTCCGTTCTGGGGGTGGGGGTGGGGTTGTGCCCTCTCTCTGGCCTGACGTGTCCCTTGGTGCGAGGGCTCACTGGTGCACCTTTTCTTGGTCTTCCGCGGCTGTCTGTGGTTGGCTGTTGGCTCCGGGGCTGTGCTGGTGGTGCCCCTAGTGTGCATTGTTCCTGGCGTTGGTGTTTGCCTGTTGCTGGGTTGTGGTTGCGCTTGGCTGGCTGGTGGGGGTTATGTTTCCTGTTGAAGTCTCCTCCCCTCTTCGGTTACTTTTTGTGGTCTTGGGCCGCTTTTTGGGGGTCCTCTGTCTCTCTGCCTGCCGGTTCCTTTGCCACTGGTGGGGGCTGGGTGTTGTGGGTCTTCCTTCGCTTCTGCCTTTGCGGCTCCTTTGCTTCTCCCCTGTTGTTTTTACCTGGCCTGCAGCCATTCCGTCCAGTCGGAACATGTTCTCCGCTGATCTCTGTGGTTGTGCAGGGCCTTGCCTGGTTGGTGCCGGTATGGGTGTCCTCCTCGCCCTGAACATGAATGATCAGGTAGACAATTACCTGAGTGAATTGGGTGCATAGCTGATTTAATACTTGTGAAATTTAAACACTTTTACACCGTATATGTAGCAAAATGAATCAATCACATATTCAAAAAAACATTTCATCAGTGTTTTCATTGAGACAAAACAAATGAATCACATCAATACAAATCTTCTGTGATGGTTACAATTCCATCTGTACATATGTAAGAATATACAAGTTTAAACTTATAACTGAATACATATTCCAAACAATGCATTCTTCTTGAATGAGGTTCCACTTATTCGTGCAATGCCTGATGCATTTCGGGACGGACTGTCCTTTCTTCAGGGGCCTCTAGACAACCACTTTCTTGAAGACAACTTACGATTGCTACTAAGTGCTTTCTATACCCAGCTGGGTCAATTAGCGAGAACAAAAGTAACCTACATGCATAGTGAGGTTCCAAAGTTACCTGAAGTAACCACTCCTTCATGTCACTAATATTGAAAAGTTATAGAGAATGAACGTTCCCCAAAGTGCTAAACAGCTAAAAAGGTCGTCCACACCGACTCATGTGCAACCTAAAAAACTGCAAAGAACGAAGTTGAAGAGCCCGCAACACTGCCCATAGTGTTGCTAAAAGATTACTGTAACCGAAACGTTGAAACGTGATCATGCTGATTAAGTGATGATGCGATTGTTTACTCGATTGGTTCTTACTGCTACACGCGGTGTACAGTGAACAACAATCCAAACGGACTACGCAAGTAGTGGAACACAGTAATCTTAAGGACACAACATAATGCAAATCAAAAATGCTGTCACTCGTTATTGTTGTATAAGTGAAATATAAGGTAAAAAGTGAGCATCTATAAAAGATACCTTTCGCTGAGCCGAAAACAGCTAAACTTGACGGCACCTGTGTGAAACAAACCGACGCTGCTTGTCAAAAAATCCATTCAAGCACTGCCATAATCCCATACTGCTTCTCAAATGCAATCCTGGCTGTTACTGCCGATGAGCGCTTACCCAGTGGAAGACCAATTGGAAAACCACATTAAAAGTCCAACACAATGTGCTCCCTGTCTGATAAGAACGGCTACAGAGTTCCTTCTACATCAAGCCAAACGTTCCCGGGTAACGGTCGTGGTGAACACCTGATCGTGACTCCGCCCTTTGCTAATTCCTACTCGAATCTCCTGATTCTACGGCGGCCATGATGGAGGGGAGACGCTATTCGTATCTAACCTAAACAATCAGCCGAATCTAAATACACTGTGTACCTCAAATGCTGTGAAACTCAATTATAAAAAACAACTCCAATACACAATACGCTGATCGCCCCCTATGTTAAATGTGGTTAATGTGATGAATATACTGTGTCATCTCAATCTACTAGCGAAGCAACAATCTTACCATAATAAAGGACCCACGAAACACTGTTACGGGTATTGCTAAGAAATACTATTCCTGCTAATGAAGGCATCAGAATTCGGTATGAAACTGTACAGTTAGACAAGTTTAACAAAGAGTACAGTGATCCTAAGTATATCCATACAGTTACTGAGACTCACACAAAAAGTGCAGCATGCACTGTCCCTATACTTGGCTCCATGATTTATGACTTCAATAATTGACTTCAATAATTATGTGACAGAACAAATGGACAAACAATAATAAACAGTGATATTTTTAAGACATATGAGTCCAATAGGTGTTGCTATGCTTCACCGTGATATTGATGTTATTCACATAATGAATGGACATTAAGGTTATGATCACATAGTAACAGTAACAATTAACATAAACATAGAACGACAAATCTTTAAAAAATAAACAACATTGTGAGGGGTTTACATCAATGTACCAAAATGGCTTAATACAGTGACAATATATACATGTGATAATAAAAACATGTGATGACAACAAGTTGATGTGTATGTTTTTTTTTTGCACTAGTGTATCTAAAGCATGTGTTCATAGATGAATGTACTCTGGGGAAACCAAAGTCTTCTCTAATCTGACTGGCACATTATATAAAACAGCTTAAATTGATTTTATCATTTAAGCCGAAAGGCATCATTGTGTTGAATTTTTTTATCCAATGAACTTCTTTTTGAGATAATATCTTGCTGGGATCTGAACCTTCTTTTGGCTTCACTGTTTCCAGAACAAGAAATCGTAATTGAGCTATATTATGTCACTGTTCTAACCAGTGAACAACCAGGTTCGAATTAGTGTTCTTCATCCAAATCATTCTTTTGTGTTCTCCGATCCTTATTTTAACTTTTCTTTCCGTTTTCCCTATGTAGAGTAGTCCACAGGGATATTTCACACAATAAATCACGTTGATGGTATTGCAGTCCAATGTGTGTTGCAATGTGATGTTTTCTCCCATTCAATGATGTGTAATAGCATTATGCTGAATCTTGCATTTTCTCATTCCTAGAAAGTTTGAAGAGGATTTGTCAGTTTTTGCAGATAATAGCTCTTTCAGGTTTTTACTCCTTGTGTATGCAAATAGGGGTGACTCAATAAATGAATTCCCAAAATCTGATTCATTTTTTTGTAATTCCCACCGTTTGTTGATCACCTTTTTGATGCTTCTTGATCTGGTTGAAAATGTAGATACGAATACCATCCGATTAGTTGCAGGCTTTTGTTTTCTGTTTAACAAATCTTTGCGATCTATGTCCTGAATTTGTTTTTCTGCTTTCTCAACGATGTCGAGAGGGTATCCTCTTTGTAGGAATCTTGATTTAATTTGAGCGACATCAGCTTCACTTTTGTCCCTCTGAGAGGCAATCCTCTTTATGCGCATCATCTGTGAGTATAGTAAGTTTTTAATCAAATGAGGAGAATGGAAGCTTTGAAACAACAAAGTATTATTCTGATCGGTGGGATTAAGGAATACACTGGTGTTTAACCCTGTTTCATTTATGCCCACCAAGACGTCAAGAAATGGTAATTGCGTGTTACTGATTGAATATGTAAATTGAATCCTGTTGTTTTTGGTGTTTAAAGTCCTGATATTTTGCTTCAATGATTCTTCTGTGTAAGACCAAATCAAAAATATGACGTCAATATTACGACAATACACCACCAAATGTTCACTCCATGTTGTATTTTCAAAAATGTGTTTATGTTCAAAGGAAGCCATAAAGATGTTTGGATACGTCGGAGCCCCCCTGAACCCAATGTAGATCCCACTTATTTGCAAATATAATTCTTCACCCCAGCAGAAGTAGCTGTGGTGCAAACAAAATTGTAATAGTTCCTCGCCCTGCCTGGTGGTTGTGTGGGTGGGGGCAGCCGGTGTGGTCTGGTGTCTGCCTACCCTGGTGAGTGTGCCACGATGCGGCTTTCCGTTTCGCTCCTGCTTGTCAGCCCTGTTGTTTCCCTTTTTGGGCTGAGTCTTTTCTATCCCCTGGATTTGCCTTGGCTCTGAGCGGTGGCTGCCAGGCGTTTTTTTACGGGTTCTCCGTGGTGTGCCTGGTTGCCGTCGGCCCGGTTAGTGGGTTGTGCCTGCTGGGTTGGCTCAATATTGTTGCTTTCCCCTTGGGACCTGTCGTTTAGGCTTGGTCCTTTGGCGCTCCGATGCGGGGGCTGGTTTGGGGCCTGTGGTGTCTCTGGTCCTTGTTCTTTTGGTGGCTCTGTGGTTGCGGGGTCTGCTGGGGTTCGGTTTCTCTCTTTTTTTCAGTTCCTCTTGCCTCAGTGGGTTGTGCGCCTTTGGGTTCTTCGGGCGCATCCTTCCTTTGGTTGTAGTGTGGCCTCGTGGCCTTGGGTCTTCCGGTCTTTTGGTGGGGCCTGGGCTTTGCCTCTGTTGGGTTTGGCCTTGCTGTCCCTGTGTTTGGCCCTCGTTTGCCTCTGCGGGAGTGTTGCTGGTGCCTTCTCTGTTTGGTTGTGTCTGGCTCTGGCCATGGGGGCCTTGGTCACTTGGGGGTCACCTTTGGGTGTCTCCCTGTGTCCTTTTCCAGATGTCCTTTCTCTGGTGCCTAAGCGCCTTGTTTGGGTGTGGGTCTTTGCAGCACTTGGTGGTTGGTGATCCTGTGCCTGGTGTTGCTGGGGCTCGGGCCGGTCTTCTGTCCTTTCCTGTGGCCCCTCCTTTGCGCCTTGCTGTTGCAGCCTGGGCCTTTGCGTTGGCTGACTGGTGCGGGCTGCTTGGCTACCTCCCGGTCTTCCTGCTGCTTTGTCATCCATGGGTGGCCTTACTGTGGCTGACTCCTGGGCCTTTCCCTGTGCACTTCTTGGTTGGGGGTTTTGGGTTTTGGGATTGGGGCGGTTGGCTCTGTGCCTCTCCTTCTGGCCCTTGGGGGTGCTATATTGGTGGCCTCCTGTCTGGCTGGCGTGTCTGTGGTTCGGTCTGCTGGCTTCTTGGGTGTTTGTGAGGCATCTACAGGGTTGGGCTACGGGCCTCCCTGTCTTTCTTTCCTGTTTTTGCCCTTCTGCGTCTGCTCTTGGGTCTCACCTGGGGTGGTTCCTTGGTGTCCCACCTTGTCGTCCTCGTCGGTTGTTCGGCTCTTGGTTCAATTGGGGGCTTTCCTCCTTTCTGGTTCCCGGGCCTGGTCTTCCCCAGTCCCGTGTTTAGCCCCTGTTGTTATCTCCTGGTTGCCGGCTGGGAGTGTCGTTCTTGGTGGGAGTTGTTTGCGGCTGATTTTTCCCTTTTGACCCTGTTGGGGCTTTGGGGTCCCCTGGTCATGGTGACCTTGGGAGTTTTGCCTATCTCAGCTCTTGGGGTTGTGCTCTGATCTTGTACGGGGTCTGCTGGGGTCCTTCCCTTGCCTTTCTGTGGGTGGGGTACTGTTGTTGACTTCGTTTAGCTGGGGAGGTTAGGCTTTTGGTCTCTCCCTGGCCTTTGTTGGACGGGGGCTGGGGATTGGGTCCCGGTGTCCCCTGCTTTTGGGGTGTTTGCCTTGGTCCTGGCCTGTTGGCCTGCCCTGTGCCCCGGGTCGTTCTCCAGGTGTGGGGGTTGTTGGGACTATTGTCCGGTATCGGCTTTGGTGTCTGCTGCTAGGAATTCCTGCCCCATGGCCTGGTCCGCCTCTGGGGGTTTCTGTGGATTGGTCCTCTGGGCTCTCTGCTGGTGGTGCTGTCGGGTTGGAGGGGGGGGGCTTGCTCTTGGTTGCTACTCCCGCTCTTCCTGGTTTGCTCTGTTTGTGCCTGCCCTTGGTTGTCCCTCTGGGTCAGTGCCTTGCCACTTTCGGCAGGCCCCTTCCTTTTTTTTGTCTGCGCTGCTCAGCTGGAGGCCTCCCCTGGTGTGATGTGGTTGGTCCTGTGGTTGGTTGTGTCCTTCCTGGGTCTCTTGCTTTGCGTGGGGCCTATTGGACTCTCCTTTCTTCCCATCAGATTGCTGATGTGGTTGTTGTGGGTTCTTTGGGCAGTGTGTGGCGTTCTTCCCTTGTTTGGGGGCGGGTCACTCTCTGTCTTTCTGCTGCTGGGTTCTGGATGATGGGTGTTGTTCCTATCGCTGGCGGCCTTCTCGCTGGTCACGTGCCCTTCCGCTTCTTCCGGGCCCCCTTCTCCTGGTTGTTCTGGGGGGTGGGGGTGCTGATTGCTTTGGCCCCTCTGGAGGTTACCTTGGGACTTGGCTCCCGGTGCTCAGCCTCCGTTCTGGCATTGTCTGGGGTTCTTGTGTCCTTCTTGGTGTGGCCCTAGCTTCTTGCGGATCGGGTTGCTCTGTTTTTTTTTCTGTGGGTGGCCTCCTTGCTGTCCTTCTGGTGGGGCCTGTCTCTAGATCTTTCTGGTGTGGGTTGTCTGCCCTTTGGGTGGTGGCTCCTTGTTTTGCTCTTTTGTGTAGTCCCCTGCTTGTTTTGGGGGGTTTGGCCCTGTTGTTTGGTTAGAGGCATTGTGAGTTGTGTGCTCTTGCCTGTGTTATTTTCTTGTAGATCTCCCATTTGCTTCCTTTGTGGTGCTGCTTTCGGTGTGGTGTCCCTGGTGTTTCTTGGTGTTCGGAAGGCCGGGTTTTTCTGCTTTGGTAGTCTCCACTTTGTAAAGACTGGGATGAGGACTGGAGGGACCGGGAGTTAATGCCCTATTTCTTACCGGTAATCTTCATTACTCCTGGTCCTGTTGTCCTCGTCCTATTCCTTACGCACCTCCCTCCCTCCTGGACGGTCGACCTTCCGGTTGATGGCTTGGTATTTCAGCCTGAAAGCTGGGTTTGTACAGCTTATGTACTCCCAGTGGGAGGGGTTGGGGATAGGTGTCCCAGCATTCTCCTGTTCTTTTTTTCTGTCATGGAGATGGACATCTCCACTTTGTAAAGAATGGGACGAGGACAATGGGACCAGGGGTAATGAAGATTACCTGTAAGTAATAGGGCATTAACCTTTAGAAGACGCATAAGAAAATATATAGTTTACCAGTAGCTAGATATCTCATTGTTGTGTGCTTTTTTAACAAAGTAAGAAAGTGCTCTTGAACAAGTGCTGGAACTTGGAAGTGTTGGAGTAGATGCAGAGTGTGGAAGTATATGCAAGAAGAGTTTAAATCCTCGACAACGGAGATCAATCAAAATTTTACTTTGTTTAATCTATATTTAAAATAAGGAACCAGGCAGACTGGTGAACGTGTAAAATGTGTAATAGGGGCGGGGGAAATCAGGCAGCTGTTAGTTGACTCTCTTGAATTGCCGGTCTAAGATTAATGAGCAGGTTAATTAAGTGGGCTCATTTTATCATGCAGTTTCGATGAGGAAAATTTGCATCTCTCACAGACAGAAGAGAAAGTAGTTTTCTGTTTGATTACTATCACCCGCCTAGAGTTAATGAAGTCATTGATTAGTGATGAGCTGCCTGGCTTTGAGAACTGATGGGTCAGGGTTAGACAAGGGATGGGCTTGAAGTGGTGATTGCGTGGAGGCAACTCCTGGCGAAGTCAGGAAGGCTGCCCAATATTCAAGTGTTAAAACATTCAATGTGGAGCCCCCTTGGTTAAATAGTATTTTAAACTGAAGCTGAGCAGTGGAACTCAGGTAAAATAAACAAAAACATAAAACAAATTATTCTACAAGAGAGGGCATAATTCATAAAGATGGAAGGGGAAATACATTTTAAGATTAAAACACACAGGCCCTGATTACGAGTTCAGGTGCTATTTTTCGCTCCTGATAAATGACGATACCACGGGGTACGTTATTTATCGGGAGTGATAAATAGCACCTATTACGAGATGGTGGAGAATAGCATGCAGGTTTTGGTGTCAAGGCACCAAAATCCACATGATACAGTAAATTTCGTACGCCCACTCCCCCCTGTTAAATTTCGGCAAGTTTGGCTTGCTGAAAATTAACGATGGTTGAGGTATTTAATGCATCTGATAATTATCAATTGTGTTCAATAACTTAATTAAACTTGTAATTCTGACATCTGAGCAAACAGGGGTTTACCAGGGGTCGGAAATTCACAACCCACTTGTAATCAGTCCCATAAAAAGGTAGATCCTGTGTTTTCGAGCTCCTGATGGATATCGTTTAGAGGTCGGCAGGGGTCGCAGCCATAACCCCTGGCTTCCCCACTGCGACCCATGGCTCTGTCTTTCCAACCCCTGGCCTCAGAGGTGGCAAAATGAGCGCCAGGAACACAATGGCAGCACGTTCTTATGCACATCGGTGGGGTTCCTTTCTCTTTGTTTTCTTTAAAAAAAAATATTACTCTAATAGTGAATAATCTTAAAATATTTAGTATAAGCATAATAAAAAAATGGAGTACAATTAGCTGAACTATGGCCCTCGCAAGCAGCTGAGGTTAGTAAAACAAATACTTTTAAATGTATATTGTTTGCATGCTTGAGGGTGTGTGCTTATGTGAGAGCGTGCAAGTGTGAATGTGTGTATGTGTAAGCATGTGTGTGACTGAAATTGAAGGTCATAGTGTGTGTGATGTCACTTCCGCTACCCCTGGCCTTTTGGTGAATTGAAGTTCATGAGCACCCTATGTCTGAAGCTGTCTGAGATATGACAAAATAGAGGTCCCACAAATCACTGTGGTCTCATGTACTGGTTCGAGTATACCAGCATTTTTACAGAAGTAAAATAAACAAATGGAAAAATTAAACCATTTCCTTTAACAGGCACAACACGTGCAATACACAGCACTCCCACATACCCTTGGTTATGTGTTTCTATTTTGTGCATAGATCACGCCACGCGCTAGGAAGGCGCACACTGCACAGCTCCCCAGAACATCCATTGTTCTCCGTACGGGTGTCTATTAAGTGAAAATTGATGGCATTTTTTAATTATTTAATGAGGCTAATGGCCTCGTTTCCCGCCACCTTGCCTTGCGCGAGAGCTCTGACTGCAGTCGGCCAGATGGCTCCTGGCTCACAACGAAAATAGTGGGGAGCGAAACATGAATAATTAGAGACACTTGTGCCGTGTGTTGTTTTCTCCCAAATCTCCACCTGCGGCTAATGCTGCAGCCTTAAATGCGTCTCGTAGTCAATCTTCCTAAACTCTCCATTAATTATTGATCGGCCCCCGAGACGCCTTATATTTGCTTAGCATAGATATGTTAAACTCGCGCATAAACTGTTTTGCCTTAAAGCTAATGCCGATCCAATCAAAAATGAAGGTAATCGCGGCAGACAAAAAGACATTTTCCATGAGCCTTCGTCTCTTTCCTGGTGCTAAACACTGCTAAAAATACATCTGCTTTAAACAAGTTCGGGGAGCGCTCGTGCTGCAGTTACTTACGGTTTTATGTTTACAGATCTGCACGTTTCAGGCACAGACTAAGCCTTCTTGTTACCTTTTGCGCCACCTGTCGGTGAGAGCGTATTTCTGCTCACTGTCCACCAGGTTTGTACAAGCTCCTGTTTCTTATAGGTTTCAAGGTCATCTTCAGAACACGAACTAATAGTCTTATATTTCTGTAAGCTTTGGGCCTTGAGTCTCGGGTCCATGCCCTTGTATTAACAGGTCTCAACAACTGCAAACCCTAATGGGAGAACTGCAGTTATAGCAGAACACGGCAGCTTAGACAAGACTTCTGCTACGAGTTCACCCCTCCCAGTTTGCGCAGTCTGCATCTTCCTCTCGAGATTCAAGTTGCCCCTGATGGCCCCTTAGCCTTCCACAGTACGGGGCATCTTATCTGCAACTCAATTGGTGCCCCATTGGTCCAATGTCTACAGCTTTTGATGGTATAATCAAAAGGGGGGCAAAAGAGCTGATTATTTACAGAGGTCCTGTTCCTGTGCTCCTAAGTGTGTACCTGATTTATCAGAAGGAGACAGTTCCTCTCTTTTGGCCGAGGTGATAAAAATCATTATCTGCCTGCTGTTTTTTGGTCTGGGGGGGGGGGATCTGTAGTTCCGATCTTAATGCCCTCACACACCTGTTAGGGTGTCATGCTTCATCATTGGGCGCTCCTCGTCAGACCGGCGCTGCAATGTCCAACGGGCCTGGTGGCATCTTTAGCGGAGATCTTGTGATCTGAGAACGCCGTATGTGAAGGGTGTGTGTGAGTGAAAAGTCAGTGACTCCTAGTTTGTGTAATAATTCAAAAGGTGATTAAAATAGGCCCTGGCCCTATGAATTCTTTAATTTGGGTGTCAGGGCTGGGACTAGGTAAAACCAGTGGGGCTACTGCAATGATTCAAGGTATCTGGGTAGCTTTTAGTTGACTGGGGTCAACATGTTTCGTGTCTTCACTGCTCCAAGATTTAGCGACACTTTTTCAGGACCAAGGGTAGATCTATACGTGTATTAACCTAGGTTGGGAGGGGGGAAAGGGATCTACCCCAAATGTAAACAAATCCCTAATTCAGGATCTTGTAGAAAGTCTCCGCCTCAGAAGAGTAGGACAGGAGGCTTCATAGGTGAAGGAAAAGGGGCCCGACCTCTGGAACGGGCCCACCTAGTGTGGGTGCGGGCTTGCCAAAGTTCCAAGATTTCTCCTCCTCACCTGAATATTACCGCATCTGCCCCTTAGCCTTCCACAGTACGGGGCATCTTATCTGCAACTCAACTGGTGCCCCATTGGTCCAATGTCTACAGCTTTTGATGCTCAGACGGCCTAACCTACACAGACCAAGAGTGCCATACACCACACTAGGTGACTGAAACATCCGCAGTGCAGTGCATGAGTTGTTGAAAGTGTTCTAGCCTTTGATTGTGAGGCTGCCTACACCTACCCAGTCTGAAAGTGCCATGCACCAACTAGGCGACTGAAAAATCCTGAGTGCAGCTCTAGAGTTGTTGAAAGTATTCTGGCCTTTGATGTTGAGGCTGCCAACTGCTACCTAGACCAAAAGTGCCAAGCACCACACTAGGCAACTGAAAATTCCTGAGTGCAGCGCATGAGTTGTTGAAAGTATTCTGGCCTTTGATCCTCAGATGACCTACGCCTATCCAGACCAAGAGTGTCATACACCCCACTAGGGGACTGAAACTTCAGCAGTGCATGAGTTGTTGAAAGTATTCTGGCCTTTGATCCTCAGATGACCTACGCCTATCCAGACCAAGAGTGTCATACACCACACTAGGTGACTGAAACTTCAGCAGTGCAGCGCAGCGCATGAGTTGTTGAAAGTATTCTGGCCTTTGATCCTCAGATGACCTACGCCTTTCCAGACCAAGAGTGTCATACACCACACTAGGCGACTGAAATTTCCTGAGTGCAGCGCATGAGTTGTTGAAAGTATTCTGGCCTTTGATCCTCAGATGACCTACGCCTATCCAGACCAAGAGTGTCATACACCACACTAGGTGGCTGAAACTTCAGCAGTGCAGCGCATGAGTTGTTGAAAGTATTCTGGCCTTTGATCCTCAGATGACCTACGCCTATCCAGACCAAGAGTGTCATACACCACACTAGGGGACTGAAAAATTCTGAGTGCAACGCTAGAGATGTTGGAACTATTTTAAGGTGAACGAAGATTACATAGATTCTGGCATTTTCCAAGTATTGCTGCAGGACCTCTTTTTTCCATTTGAAGTTTTCCTCCTGTTTGCTTTTATACCTTTTTTAATCCTAAAGAAAAATGACCAGTGCTTCATTATATAAGAATGAGTGCCAGCGCCCATAGCTCTGCTCAGAGGCCCGCGGCAAGTGCAATTAAATGTCGGCACGCAAAATAACAACGCTGCATAGACTTGAATACGCCCTAAGTCACCTAACCCAAAAACCAGACACTCCCTGCCCCTTTATCTCACTCCTGCTGGTTCCTGCTTTCTCCCTTTGTGACAGTTCTGCCGTCTTTTTCTTCCTCTGTCTTTCTGATCTGTGTTTTTCCCCCACTCTTGGAACCCCACCATCAACCACAACTGAAATTAAGCAATGAAAATTACATTATTTCCCACAGCTTTGCAATGGTTAATAATTATATTTCCATGCAACTCAGCAATGTGTTGCGTAAAACACAATAGCGGCACTGGTGGAAGAAGCTCATGGTGAGCTGGAAGAAGTGGACACTGAGGACATTGATGGAGTAAGCTCACACTGAGGGCACTGCTGGAAGATGCTCATGTTGAGGTAACTGCTGGAAAAAGCTCACATTGAGACAATTTATGGACTAAGTTCACACAGAGTGCACTGCCGAAAGAAGCTCACATTGAGAGAACTGCTGGAAGAAACTCTTGTTGAGGTCATTGCTGGAAAAAGCTCGAATTGAAAGAACTTCTACAGAAAGTTCACACTGAGCCACTGCCAGGAGAAGTTCCAGTCGAGAGAACTGTTGAAAGAAGCTCATATTGAGGGCACCGCTGAAGTAAACTCCCCGCCTGAGTCCTGCATCCGTATACTCTATCTCAATACACGCTCCCTCCCTCAACATCACTCCGATATATTCCTTCTCCTGACAGCTGAGAACCCTGATGTCCTGCTGCTCACCGAGACCTGGCTGTCTGACTCCTCCCTCCCTGATATTCTGGCAGCCTTGCCCCCTAGCTATTATATGTTGAATGCTAACCGGTCTACAGCCCACCGTGGCGGAGGAGTGGCAGCAATTATACGCAAAGATCTCAAATTTATTGCGTCTTCCTCGTTTTGCCTCCCTGAGGTTGAGAATCTCGTCATCAGCCTCGCTTCTGAGGCTGGAGCCCTGACTCTCATTGTTCTGTACCGCCCCCCTACACCCATGCCTCTGTTTCCCGCAGCTCTCAGTGAACAGCTTGCTGCTCTGCTGACTGCTTCTTCCCGCATCGCCATGTTTGGCGATTTTAATTACTGGTATGACCAGGCTAACGCCGGCCCCCATGCTTCTGAATTGTTCGAGACACTCCTCAGCTTAAATCTGACCCAGCATGTTACCACTCCCACTCATATTGGGGGTCACATTTTGGATCACATCTGGATGTTGGGGGTATCACTCTCTTGACCGATTGTTTCTCCATGTGTCTGGTCAAATCACTCGTTGATCGAGTCCTCCATCTTGGTGAAGGGCTTGGCTAGACTCCCGCCTTTAGAGGGCGGGGCTGCTAGGAAATGGAATGCGCTTGACTTCCCTGCTTTTCTTTCATTTCTTGCTGAGACTCAACCCCCTTCC
Organism: Triturus cristatus; assembly: GCF_964204655.1. NCBI lineage: Eukaryota > Metazoa > Chordata > Amphibia > Caudata > Salamandridae > Triturus > Triturus cristatus. Next base: position 963,512,747 of record NC_140584.1, on the reverse strand, counting down.
AGTGACAGCTTAGACATTAATGCTCTGGATGCCAATATTACCAACTGGCTCACAATGGCTAGCGACCAATTTGCCCCCCTCTCTCGGTTTCCCCGCTCCCGACACAGTAATTCTCATAAATGGTTCAATTCAGCTCTGAAATCTCAACATCTCGAGCTACGTCAAGCGGAGCGTAGGTGGAGACGCAATTATCTGAGCGTCGACAGGGAGGTGTACGTCCTTGCACGTAAGGAATATAAAAACGCCATTGCCACCACTAAGGCTGCTTTTGTCTCTAAGAGAATACTAACTGCCCCTAATAAATCTAAAGAGATATTCAAGGTTCTGGCTGAATTGACATCTGATGCCAGGACATTCCCCAATCAGGCCCCCTCTGCTGAGTCATGCAATGCCTTGAACTCTTTCTTTATCGATAAGATCTCGGCAATCAAAAACTCTATTCCTTATTCTCCCTCTACGGCTATTGTCGCAGCCCCCTCCATTAATACTTCTACCTTGACTTGTTTTCCGACCCTTGATCCCGACTCTTTAGCCAAATTGGCCACGCGCGTGAAATCCGGCTCCCCTAAGGATTGCTGCCCCCCTACTGTGTTCCGCGAGATCTGTCGCACCTTCCCGCATAGTGTCTTATCCCTACTTAATGCTTCCCTTAGCTCCGGAATAGTTCCTAGGTCGTTCAAGGAGGCTATTCTAGTGCCTCTGTTGAAAAAGCCTGGCGCGGACCCTGGGGTCCTCGCAAATTATCGGCCTATTTCCCTCCTGCCCTACCTGTCTAAGATCTTGGAGGCACATGTCACCGTCTGCCTCTCGCAATTCATTGAGGAATCTAACTTTCTAGAATCAAATCAAGCCGGCTTTAGACCCATCCACTCCACCGAGACTGTCATCCTTGCCGTGATGGATAACCTCAGAAGCAATGCTGACAGAGGCTCCCCCCAGGCACTGGTCCTTCTGGATTTGTCGGCAGCATTCGACACGGTGGATCATGCCATCTTACTCCACCGTGTCGAGTCAGCTGGAATCCGTGGTCTCGCTCTGACCTGGGTCAGGTCTTTCCTAGAGGGAAGATCTCAAGCTGTCAAACTGGGCCCCTTCAGAGCCACTAGTGTTCCGTCACCTTGCGGCGTCCCCCAAGGTTCATCTCTGTCTCCTCTCCTTTTTAATCTGTATCTCCAACCCCTTATCCACTCCCTGGGTAAGTGGGACGTCACCGTGTTCAACTACGCGGATGACTTACAAATTGTTTTTCCCCTTACTTCCCCTGATGCTATTATCAACTTCCAGGCAGTCATGATACACATCCAGCATTGGATGAATCAAAACCAACTAAAGCTTAATCCTGGGAAAACTGAGCTCCTCCTTCCTGGGAGGAGCGCCTCCCTCTGGGGCCCTCAGTTCTGGCCCTCTGAGCTCGGCCCTTCGCCTCTCCCAGCTGACCGTGTAAAGAGTCTTGGGGTCATTATCGACTCTGAGCTCAGTCTCAAGGCCCAGGTGAGTGCCGTAACTTCCACTTGTATGTTTCAGCTCTACAGAATACGGAAAGTTGCCCACCTTTTGACCCCGGAAGCCTTACTACAGGTCATAATAGCACTGGTGATGTCCCGTCTGGATTTCTCCAATTCCCTTTACCTCGGCCTCCCAAAATCCCTGTTGTCCAGGCTACAGCTTATTCAAAACCAGGCCGCTAGACTCGCCTTCAAGATTCCAAGATGGCAGTCGGCTAGACCTTTGCTCCATCAATTACACTGACTGCCTATCAGTGAAAGAATAGCCTTCTAGGTCTGCTGCCTGGTTTTCAAAGCACAGACTGGTTCCTCTCCGGCTTTTGTGAAGTCCTTGGTTACTCCTTACTGTCCCTCTCGTACCCTGAGGTCTACTAATCTCCAGCTTTTGGTTATCCCTCGCGTCAAATTTTCTAGGTTAGGCGGACGCAGCTTCTTCCACCTGGCACCTAAGTTGTGGAATTCTCTCCCACTTTCCCTTAAGACTGAGTCTTGTCTTCTGCCTTTTAGGAAATCTCTGAAAACTCTGCTCTTTTCACATCCCCGTTAAGTTTCTCCTGCCCTATCTTGGTAGTCTATCAGCGCCAGGAAACCTATGGTGACAGTGCGCTCAATAAATTCCCCTTAACATAACATAACATACTGAGTGCACTGCTGAAGTAAGGTCACACTGAGGGCAGTGCTGGCGCAAAGCTCAATGCTGGAGCAAGCAGATAGTGAAACTATTAATCTGACCTGAAGTAAGCTCACACTGTACAAAGACACATACAGGGCAACACAGAAACACTCACAAACGCACACACACAAAAACTGTGACTCTCCCTGTGACCACTCGCCCTGGGATTGAACACTGCTGAAATATGGTTGTATTGTATTGCAGCATTTGCATAGCGCTAACAACCCCTGTGTGGGACACTGAAGATCTTACCTACATGCATAGCAAGATACACTGTGTGAGGTGTGTTAGGGAGTGGTTTTTGATGTGAGCCAATATGGGGAGTGATTCACTTTGTGTGTGATGACTGCCAAGGTGTGATTATCGTGTTATTAGAAACAGTGCCTGGTGGTGTGACGGGTGAGGTTATGTGAGAGACAGATACGCAGGTTAAAATTACTGTAAGGACTAACCAGCTTAAACACAAGGTCAAAGGGATGCTGTGTGCCCGTACACTAAAAGGTGGGAGGGAGGGAAGTTTAATAAAAGAAGGCCTCGTAATCCATACAGAGACATGCGCCAGACATAGATGCTGTTGGAATAAGAAAAAAGGATACTAAAAAAGCAAGAGTGGAAATTGCTGACATTTGAAGTAGCCATGAACCATTGTTTTTAATATATTTTTAGAAGGCAGTAACACTGTCTACTACTGAACAGTCCAGCCCAAACTGCCAAGCCAGGGTCCTTTGCTCACTTTGCCACTGGATTCAAGCTAGCCTGGCTGATGTGGGGTGTTACCCTGAAACCGGTCCCAGGATGCTTGTTTAAGGTTCAGGGAAGATTTGGCTTGGCAGTTCGGGCTGTACTGTTCCCATGAGGCACAGGGTCAAGACTGATTTGCATATAGCTGGGTCTGAACTGAGGTGGTGAAGTGAGCTAAAGAACAATGATGAATTCAACCCAGATCTGTGACTGGGGGTGAGTGTCTGAAAGGTTTCAGCGCTCCGTCCATCGTCTCCTTGTGTTTGCTTACTACTGAACAAATACATTCTATGAAGACGTGGAAGAGAAATCAAGCCGTAATACATCGGCTAGGCTAAATAAAGCCAACATTTTGACTAGAGGTGCATACCCAAGCCCCTCTCAGGCTCTCTAAAAAGCGGATGAGTTCCAGGCTACACCTCTACAAGTTTACTTCTCTTTTGAGATCATTTTTCTGGTCCATTTCTATTCTACCCCTTTTCCCGCCTCCTACACATTAACTCTGCTCTCACCTCTAGCCAGAGGCATTTGTCCTAAACAATCATAGCCAAGAGGTGTCATTCCTTGTCCTGCACAACTCCTAATTCAACTCCTCTGCATGCTGTTTGAGTCTACTAAATACCACAGCTTTTGTCTGCTCTGGGAGAGCAGAGCATTTGCCTGTCTTGTCCATTCAAGATTTCTAGTCTTGAGCATGCAAGCTCATTGCAGAGAAAATTAAACGACACCTTACTACTTTAAGGCAGGCAGCTATGTCTTGGGCTAGCCTCACTAATTCCAGGGCGCTTAGCAACATCCTGCTGACCCTTTGCATTGCAAAGTTCTGACCGCAATCTGCCGTTGTGAGCATTAGAAGATGCAAGTATGCTGAGCCCTGCCTGCCAGGAAAAAGTCAATATAACGTCTACCACATTAATAGGTGCCTCAATGTCTTGGGCTAACCTTGATGATTCCTGGGCACATGGCTCCATCCTACTGACCCTTGATGGCGGTGATATACCCTGCAAACTGCCTAAATAGGAATTAGAAGTTGTAAGTACACTGAGCCTTGCCTGCACCGCCTACCACATTGAGGATGGTCACAATGTCTTGGCCTAAGCTTGCAAAATTCTAAATGGTGCCTAGAGGTTGGCGAGGCACTGAAGGCTCAAGCCAGCTGCATGACTCTGCCCCAGCTCAAGGTCATCTTGGACCCTCAAACCCAAAATGAGCCAAGCCTTCATGTCGTTTCAGGCTTCTGCCTGCCACCCACGCTCGAACCTCCTACACCAAGAATTTAAAGGCAAAGTATTTAACTCTGATGTCAAACGGCAGAAAAGGATACGCATCTAGTGGCTGAAGTGATTTGATGTGTTGTCCAACTGCACTTCCAGATACGCACAGTGGCACAGCATGGGTGTCATGGGTTTTTATAGAAGCAAGGAACGTGGGCTCCCCATCAGGTAGAACAGCATCACCATAATTGGGGTTCAGCTGGACCCTCTGTCTCCTTGACCAGATACCAAAGCACCGGATCCTCTAATAAAAAATATGCTCTGTGCAACTGTACACACATGCAAGCAAACTGATAAACAAATTCAAAGACAGGCTCGCTATATTCACTTAGAGAAACACATACTTTGTTGTTTTATAAACAAAATACAACACAAAACAATGAAGCTCTAAAACCCACAGAGACAATACAAATTCATCAGGGTGATCTTCGAATTTGTTTCATAATACCAAGTATAATAGCAAAGCATCATAGAGGAGGCTAGCGATGTATTCAAGACAATCAATATAGCCAACATGATCATTCCCCGTCACCCACCTCCATCCAGTGCTGCCATTCTAGTACTGTGCATCGGTGTCTGCGGAGTCATCCTCAGAGGTATCTCCCCCTGACAACGAATCTTTGGGACAATATGCTGCAGGCTTCCAAATCAGATGGGAGTTTAGCATTTGTGCAGGTGCATCACATTTGAGATTCCTCTACTGCCAACCATTCAGCGACATCCCTGACCCAAAGACCCTGAGCAGGGACCCTAACCTCCGTCCAAGTGATGGCCACCCACCTCTTCACCAGCACCAGGGCCACCTGCAGGAACCTGTATGCCAATTTGCATCTATTGGGGCACACCAATATGTCCAGGCGGCCGAGCTGCCATGTGAGATCACAAGTCAGAGCGGTGGTCTAGGACACCCTCTCTATCGATCTCACCCAGAAGTCTCTCACCAAGTGCATGAAGTTGTACCGCTCCGCACCGGGGACACTTATCAGCCCACTCTGGATTGATTCTATGCTTGCCTACGGGGGTCATGTAAGTGTGGTGCACAAAATTAAAGTGTATCAATTGGAACCGGGCGTTACTGGAAACAGACTTAATTAACGCGCAAATTCGAGCCCAGTTCACATCTGAGAGTGGGTACCCAAGATCTGCATTTCAAACATATAAAACTCTCAAAGGGCCACTGATCGCATTAGCCTGCAGCATCTTGTAAATTAACGAAATAAGGTGTTGCCGCCAGACCCCAGCGTCAACAGTGTGCCAAGTGTGGCTGATGCAGGTGGTGCCTCCGGGTAAGATTTCTACACCACCCTAACTGTATCCAATACACCGCATAGTGTAAAAATTGGCCTGGTCCTAGCACAAACCTAGTCCACGCCTTGTCAAAGGATATCCGGACATTGTTATGGTATAAGTCTCCAGTCAACTCACAACCCCCCTTGCACCGTGGCTGAAATGAAATAATTTCCCCATCTGGCAGAACAAAACTAAAACCCACAGCAGAAACTTCCTATGATAGGAGGCTCTCCTGATCACCACCTTTACCAAGCTCTGCCACACCGCTGCCGTCTGGTGCACCAAGGAGGGCAATATGGAGGTTACACCCGTTCCCACCATCAGCAACCCCGGCCCTGGCCCCTCCACCATGTCCACCAGGAGATCCTTCTCCTAGTCATTTCCTACGTCCATCCATTTCGTGGCGTGTTGCATATGGGATGTGTAATAGTAATATTTAAGGTGCGGGAAACTGAGTACTCCTTCTACCTGTACCCTCATTAAAGTCCGACGAGCCACTCTGCTCCTCCTTCCCAACCAAACAAGGGAGGTAAGTAGATTATTCAACTGCAGAAAGACACGGGCCCGCACTGCACTCAAGGAATTCTGGATCACATACAGGTAGTGGGTAAGAAACACCATCTTAGATACTGCTTTTCTTCCCATGAATGATAGTGGTAAGGTGTTCCAGAACCATACAAATGCTCTCAAGGAGCCAATCAACTACTCAATATTGTACTTTAGTTGTTTTTTGTGGAGCCACCATCATACCCAAATATCAGAAGGGGCCTGTCTCCTACCGCAGTCCAAAGTCTTGCAATTGCTCCCTAGGTACCCCAGCCATTGCCACCAAAGGGAACAATAACAACTTTTGCTTATTGATGCTGAGTTCAGAAACCTACCCAAGCTCGCTCAATAACTCCAATAGCACCGCCATAGATGTCCTAGTCGCCCTGAAATAAAAGAGCACATCATCAGTGTTCAGTGAAATAATATGCCTGGTGCCCCCCAACTCTATCCCCTATTTATGCTTGATCCCACGTACCTGTACTGACAGCGGCTCTACTGCCAGAGCAAACAAGAGGGGGTGACAGCGGGCATCCCTATCGCGTGCCGCGTTCTATTTCCCACTGCTCTGATCTATATTCTCCTATCTTCACTTACATAACAATGTATCCAGACTCTAAATAGTGGTCCTGTCCCCATGGCTTTTATCACCTCAAACAAGTACCCCCACTCCACTGTGTCAAGTGCCTTTCCAATATCAATTGAGGCCAACACCATCTCCTCCTGACTGTCTTCCCCCTCGTGAAGCACATGTGTATGGCGCCTCAAGGTCAAGTTTGTACTGTGGCCAGGAATAAAGCCACACTGGTCTACATGGACCAGATTCGTCATCGCCGGGTTCAGACGCTGTGCTAAGAGTTTACTTAATATTTTAATCATCGTGAGGGGCCAGTACAAACAGGACCCGATGCCACATGCTTGTTAGCAATATCAGATTAACGAGTAACAATAAGGATTTTGTTGTGAATAATGAGAATTAAAAATGTTTCAAATATGATAATATTACACTATAAATTAATTAGTAATGTCTGTTTGAGGGATAGGGCTGTTCAGTATCAGTGTCTCAGTCACTTCCATTTTCCCTTCACACCCCTGAAATCCTCCATCTGCTTATATCACATCATCTCCTGTGATTTCATCACTGTCTTTTCACTCTTCTTTCTACATGAACTTCCCTGTACCGCCTTCTTTTCACCAGACCCTCCTCAGTCCAATCCAGCCTTCCACAAATTTGCGAATCGCAAATTTTATGCAACATCAGCCAGCACGTGCATAGCCCGCAACTTCAAGTACAACTGGTATGAAAATAAGAGTCCTCGTGCCACTATGCTTTTCTTCTGTGCTTTGTAATGCCGTATGACAACTGACTCTGCCATGGCGCGTCACAACGTGACTGTACGTGCCCTCAGTCCTTGGGGCACAGACAGGGTTTTAAGTGGGATAAAAAAAACAAGGGGTCTCAAGGGGCTTGTCCAGTGTAATTAAGGGCGTGGCTTAAAAACATATAAGCTAAAAATCTGTGCTTAGCATAGTGTGCCACCCGACTTGTATTTTGCAGTCTCTGTCATTGCATCCAGATATATGACACAACAAGTAACATCATACCTACAACAAGTCAAGACTATTGGCTTTGTCAGTGGTTGTTAGTTGCATAAGATAAATAAGCAGCAACTATGGCTTGTATTTAATATTGAAAAAGATTCCACTTAAAGCCCTGGTGACACCACAACAATGTTGTTGCTCCTGAGTTTCAAAAAGAGAAGGGAAATCCAGAGAGAAAATGACTCTCTTGAATCTTGAATCTTGACTCTCTTTAAAGGATTTCCGCCCTTCTCTAAAACTCTCGCCTCGCATGACGTCATGCTGTAACTTCTCCACTAGTGATAAGTACGGAGTGTGAGCACACGCACATCCACGGGCTGCTGTCACTGCAGTCTGTAAAAAAACGGACCACCTGTGCCAGATCACAAAACAGAGCCCGATAGAGACCCGTTTCGAGGCCTCCTTTAAAAAACTGCCGGTGCTCAGCACCAGTGAGACCCGGCCCACTTAAAGCCCTGGGCACAGAAGAGAGTAGTGTTCAGGGCTTTAAGTGGGTTGAAAAAACTGTGTGTTGTGTGTGTGTGTGTGTGTGGGGGGGGTCGAAGGGACGTGGCAGATCTAATTAAGGGCATGGTTTGAAAACACTTAAGCTAAAAATCTGTGCTTAGCGTGTGGCGCCCAACTGGTATATTGCTGTTTCTGTCATTGCATCCAGATATATAATACAACAAGTGACATTACACCTACAACAAGCCAGGACTATTGGCTTTGTTGGTGGTTAGTTGCATAAGATAAATAAGCAACAACTACGGCTTTGTTGAATATACTATTCAAAATGCTTCAGTTCTGAAATGAGGAGACAGAAAGAACTATGACGAGCCTTTTAGAAGTTACATCACAGGCAGTGAAGGATGGTACTGTTGCAGAGTTAAGATTTTTTTTTCGAGGGTGATGGCGAAAATGTGAGCCCGATAGGGACCCGTTTCAGCACCTGCTTTTTAGAACTGCCGGTGCTAAGCACCGTCGAGACCCCGCCCACTTAAAGCCCTGGTACTGTTAATGCTTTCTCTGAGCTAACATACTTCACTGTTGTCCCCCTGATGAGGGGCTTGGATCAAAGCAGGTATTTTGGCGTTTAGGTGGTGTATCTCAGCGATAAGCCGGGCTAGGCTGTGCAGTTGGACTTGTGTTCTTTATCTGTGAACCATATTTTGTGCTCAGATAAAAGACATTGCACCCACATTTTTCTAAATAAGTCATCAACATTTGTGCATATGATAGTTAGAAAAAGTGCCAGAGTGTGTAGTGGTCTTTTCTGGGAGGGCTGAAACTTAACTGCATCAATGCCAAAGTTGCGTCTTTGGTTTATATTTTTTGTAGTGTAACACCCTTGAAAATGCTATTTATTGCTTCGAGCTCACAACTTTTAAGCCTGGGTACATCGAACAGTTTTCAGTCAGCCATGCCATGTTTCACATAGAAAGTTCAATTTTTGTTTTTTGTAGGCAAGAACAAATGGAGTTCGCGGCTGCACAAATGCTGCATTCTGCGATATGTATTTATAGTTTTAAAATTGAAACTAAGTGATGTAAAATCCCAAGATGGACAAAGGCTTTTGTTATGAAAAGCCAGATATGTGGGGAGGACATATTCATCACATGGGTGCACTTGTTAGACATATTGACAATGCACTATAAAGGCGTATGCTAACATATGGTTAATGTTTTAAACTTGAATCACCACCTAAAAGTATGCATACCTATAGAAGGTCCGGGCAAGACAATGATGCAAAAATGTCCTGATCCATGCTGCAATTTTGTGGGTACCTGTCTATCTCAAATACACACACGCGCGAACGCACACTCGCTCTCGCTCTCCAGCATATACAGATTTTTTTCTTCCTTTGGTGCTGTAAATGTTTTAACTTTTGTGTATCTACTTTTACATAAAATGTTAATTACATTTGGCACATAGATAAGCAGTACTGTACACAGAGGCCAAGGACTGTATGGAGATGAAAACTGAACACCTTTATAACCCAAAAGTTAAAGTCCCAATTTAGAGTTGGGCGGACAGGATTCTTTGTTGCAAACGCGACAGAGTACCCTGCCTATCAAACCTTCGGTCGCCCTGCTCGTTTAGGGACAGGTGGACCCTAAGCAATCTGTTGACAGAGCCCTTCTTGTCTCCATAAACTAAATATGTCCTGTGACGGGCCAACAGAGCCTTGGACATCTAAGGACGGACATTACACTAGCCTCACTAAGTAGGGTGGATGTTGTGATGTTCGTTTTTGTCTTGGCCGTAACCACCAGGGTTTACTTGGTTGTGAGGGACAGGATAAAACAATAATGACCCCTGCACCCTGGTAGAATGGTCTCAGGGTGTGTAGGCCATTAGGTTTTTGTTTTTTTCAGAAACAAACTTCCATGTAGGAGTTTGTTTCTGAAAAACAAAATAACTGTAAAAGTTTGATGAACTAAATCAGGCCCCAAGTCTGAGAAGTCATAAAATGAATGAAACACATTGGACGGAGCGTTGAAACTTTTCAGACACTCACCCCCAGTCACAGATCTGGGATGAATACATCATCTTTCTTTAGCTCGCATTGCCACCCCAGTTCAGACCCAGCTATATGCAAATCAGTCTTGACCCTGTGCCTCATGGGAACAGTCCAGCCCGAACTGCCTTAGCCAGGTCTTCCCTGGACTGGAAACAAGCATCCTGGGTAACACCCCTCATCAGCCAGGCTAGCTTGAATCCAGCGGCAAAGTGAGCAAGGGACCCACATCTGGGCATCCCTGCCAACTTAGGGCGAACAAAGCAAACACAAGAAGACAATGGACGGAGCGTTGAAACTTTTCGGACACTCATCCCCAGTCACAGATATGGGTTGAATCCATCATCTAATAAAATGCACACAGTAAGCTGACAGGCTATTAAAGGGGAAGCTACACTATGGGTCCGAATCATAGACAGCTGCACTGGCTCAGCGCTAACTCTGTCTAAAGCACAGCATTGTTTCCAACACAGCAGAACTTTGAAACATTGACTAGTGGTTTCTTCTCTTAGTTTCCGAGCTGTGTTGCCTGCAGTTCATGTATTAATTTAGAGATTATCCTAGATAAGCGATTACACTTTAGAAAGTGAAAATGCTCAAATATACCAAATCCTCAGCTCTGTGCTGAGGCTGAACATTTGTTCATGATAAGGCCCCCTGTTTATTACACTGTTTTATCTGAAGCAGTATTTGAATAGAAAAACATACATGCATTCAGTCCAAGACTAATTACTCAGGTTTGGCCTAACTTCAATCAAATATCTATTTGAAAGTGACTCGGTTGACACAATCCAGCAGCATAGGAGGTAGACCACCCTCTACGCAATCTAGAACTCTACCAAGACCAGTTTGATTTCATGCACTCTGTGCATGACACTAATTGCCATTTTATAATTTTATTTTATTTACTACTTTTCTAAAGTGCAAACAGGCTACTTCGAAGTGCTAGAAGAAAGAGGAGTGAAGAGGAGAGTAAGCAAAACCATCCACTGTTAAAACATATGCAATCAAGGCTGGTTGGCAGGGTGACCATATGCGGCTTTAGAGCAGTTAATAAATAACTAGTGTAGGAAATTGGGCTAATGGTTGCGGGTGGGGGTCAGAAACCCTACTCAAGTAGCAACCATTATTCTTATCAGGGTGAAATACAAGCAAACCACAAATTAACCTGTGCTCAGTCTTGTGGTAGCTTGGAACAAAAGCTGTCAGGCTTAACTTAGAGGCAATGTGAAAGTATGCATCACTTCAAACAGTAATAAAGTGAAAACACAACATAAAGAAAATCCCACACCAATTTAGAAACATAGAGTAAAATGTAATACATTATTGGAGACCAAGCTGACACAAATCCAATCAGTGGAACCGGAGATATGCAATTTTAAAGATTTAAGTAGAAATAGTGCATAAAACGCCAACTGTGGTTATTTGGTCGCACTGGACCGAAACAAAGTCACAAGTTCAGGCTGACCAAGCTGGAACACAGGCTGTGTTCAAGGACCAAGTTAGACCCACTAAACTAAGTACCTTAAATTCCAAGTTGCAGAGCGTTGTGAGAGCCCTCGCTCAGGATCCGTCATGCAGCAGCAGTTCCAATGATCTGCAGGCTGCATTGCGAAGTTCTGCATTGAGGATGCACCACACAAGCAGCAGTTCCAAGAAGTTGTGGGCTGCAATGCGAGGTCCTAAATCAGGGATGCATTGTGCAGGGGTGGTTCCGAGGATGAAGGGCTGTGATGCAAAGTCCTGCGTCGGAGATACTTTGCGCAGCAGTGAATCCGATGCAGAGCTACGAGGAGATGCGTCATGCCGTGTTGGTGGTGCCCAAAAAACCACAGTTGGGTGGGCAGAGGATCTTCAGGCCTGCTTCCAAGGGTCTAGGACTGAAGTGGCACCACTTGGAGGACAAGACTTACAGCAGACAGAGATCAGGTGCAGCTTCAAGGTAATAGGAGCCTGTTCTGTCCCTGAGGCTCTGATCAGGAGGCCAGACGGCTAGCCCTTGGAGTCACTCTGGTGGTCCTGAGTTCAAGATGCTGGTCCAGTTCTTCTCACTCAGGCAGCAGAGTAGCACAGCAGTTCTTCCGAGTCTTCCAGAGATGTACTGAAGAGTAGGGTCTGAGGGTCCAATATTTATACGCGGTGCCAGCTTTGAAGCACCCCCAAAGATGTTTTGAATTTCCTGCCTCCCTGCCCTGGCCCTAGCTTGTCTGGGGGAGGGGGTACAAAGGACCAGTGTGAAACCCTTTGTGAGTATGCTGAGGCAGAGCCTCTGTGATGTGCAAGTGTGGTAGGTGAAAGTTCCTCCCCACTATCAAGTCAGAGATAGCCTAATCTGTCAACACCTATTACCCCTTTGCCTCACTGTCTGGGAGCAATACACAAAGACCAACATCCAGCTATGCCTAGTCATGTGACGTAGGATACAAGCTGCAGGCACCAAATGGTTGGGACAAGAAACTGACAAATTTCTTAAAGTGCACTTTTCACACTTGTGACTTAAAATCTGACTTTAACATTAAAGAGGGTTTTAAATTAAATTTCTTTAGAGAATAATCTACACAGTCCTACCTCCTCCGAACGGAAAGTTATCACTTATTAAATGCAATAATGTACCCAATATTATCATATGAGAGAGGCAGGCCTTACAGTAGTGAAAACCGAGTTTAAGATATTTTCAGTACCAGGACATGTAAAAGTTAAAAGTACATGTCAAATCATTTAAATACACCGGGCCCTGCCCTATGAGCTGTTTAGGGCCTACCTTAAGCGTGACTTATATACAATAAGAGGGAAGGTTTAGGCCTTGCAAAAGTTTTATTTTACCAGGTCAAAATGGCAGTTTAAACCACACAAAAGCTGCAGTGGCAGGCCTCAGACATGTTTAAAGGGCTACTTTAGCGGGTGGCGCAATCAGTGCTGCAGCCCTACTAGCAACATTTAATACACAGGCCCTGGGGACAGGTTGTACCACTTTACTAGGGACTTGCAAGTAAATTAAATGTGCTAATTGGCTGTAAGCTAATTTAACCATGTGTAGGGAGTTTGCACAAGCACTTTAGAACTGGTTAGCAGTAGTAAAGTGTGCAGAGTCTTCAGGCTAATAAAAACAATTTCAGCAAAAACAGGAGTAAGGCAAAAGTTAGGGGGAAGACCAACCTAAGGCTGACAGGTCTAACAACTATTTTTTCTATAAAAATGCCGGCTTGTTTTTTTAAATAGTGGTGTTGTTTTTAACTCTGTAAGCCCTCTAATAATAGTTTGTTACCCAATGTAATGGTGCTCAGTTTTAGACCCTCAGAGGGATGGAAAGTTGAGACAGCCTTTAGGATTCAAATTCATGATCTGCTTAACACACTCTATATCAGCCATCGTGTCACCCAAGATGGTGTCTGACGGTCTGACTGAAGAGCTGGGGTTTCATTCGGTAAAGCTGCAATTTCGTCATTTAGATTTTTGGTGCACCACTGGATAGCGACTTGTGCCTGCCTTGCACACACGGGTACTTGCTTGTGCATCCTGGTGAAACACATTAATTAATGGCATTAGTCAAATGGCAAAACTGGGGGCCACTGGACGACGTTCTCTGAACTCCTGGGCAAGCTTTCGTTTCGGTTTGTTCGCATTACATCCAGGCTCTCTCTGCAATGAAGCATCACTTCATGGGCCTGTTGGGAACCAGGCAGCCGAGAATTGTCTTTATTGCATCTACAGCTAAACCTCGATTTCTTTTTATTTGTTGTCAGAAGAGGCCCCTGGGCGTCAGTCCAGCCGCCAGGGCTGACACCGAGAACCTCCCGATGACCTGCCGTCTGCTCATTTTGCCCTGAACCCTGGTTCAATGGAGGCTGCAACCTTACTCTCCCGAGTCCCCTGAGCCTGGTAACAGCACGCCCAAGTTATTAAGGCATAAAGCAGCGCCTTCGGGGTCAGGTTAGATCAGCGGACTGCAGAACAGACTGCACTAATTTGATTTTAACCCTAAAGCAAGGAAAATGAACGGAGTTATCTTAGCATACAACGCCGTTGCTGTAAGAAATAATTGAGGTCAGGGTTGGTGCAACAGCATATCATATTTTCGCACAGTATTCAGAATCAGATATATTCATTTTATTGTTCTTTTATTTTAACTGTAATGTGTGAATGCTGCCTTATAAAATGGGACAGAGAATCTGGTTGAAATAACAAAGTTTCCATACTTTAAACAAGCATTTTCAATGCAATAGGTCTCGCATTTGCAAGAGTTTAAGCTATCAGCATTGTAAATGACAATGCCTTTTATTTATGTTTTTAAAAGCAACACATATATAAAAGGCATTTTTAATTTCCAATGCTAATAGCTCAAACTCTCGCAAATGCGAGACCACTTTAATGGTGTTCACGCCCCTATCTTTAGACGCTGCTCGCCGTATTCAGGTTACAGTGAACAGCGTCTAAAGAAAGGGACGCGACCAACATTAAGATGAAAGCGCGGTATGCGTAAATTAAATAAATAAATAAGCACGCCGCTATTGTTGAAGCGGACTGCGCTGTAAATTAAATAAATACATTACTAATAACAATATAAAAGCGGGCGGCGTGATGCAACGTCGCGGGTGGAATAGGGGAAGATTATTAAAGAAAATAGTGCTCACCAACTACATAAAGCAGACTGTGTAACACCACAAGTAAAAAAGTCTAGTGCTTATGGGAGGTTACAGATGCAGACAAGGCGGTACCCAGGAGGGACTACTAAGCCTATACATGAATGAAAAGCAATGATTTTGAAAGGACAGTAACAGGAGCCAATTGAAAAGATGAGCTGGAAATGGCTGGGTATTCTATTCCATACCGCAATACAGAATGACTTGCATAAGCAGGCAGGGGTGATGGCGGCTAGGTGCTGAGAGCCAGTACACTGACGGAAACTCCAGTTGAGGTGCGAGTTACCTCATGCGCTAGCCTATGGAGCAACTCTCCTCATATCTTTAGGGTTCCTCAGGAGCGGCACAAACTATTTAGTTTTAGCCTATCTGTAGTTATCCACAGACGTGACCCGCCCTGAGTTAGTAGGATTTCTCGACCCCTTCACTCACTTTCACTGTCACATCACGGTTTTATGGTCCTGATGAAGCGCCACAGATCTTTCTGACCAGTGAGGAGCGAAACATGTTGACCTTTTAGTTACTTGGGCCCATTGCGCCTGTTGGAGTAACGCATGACCTTCGGGGTCTTTTATTCTGACATAGGGTAGCTTCACATTAAATGTATCTACCCCTGGTATCCCTTAGCCAGTTTTAATTTTTCACACACCATCTCATTTTCCACATAGGACTTTACCCCCACACACCTGCACTCATCTGACGGCTGTTCAATCAAAAGATCTCAGCCAAAGTGACCCTTCAGGGGACCCCTAGGGCATTGCAGCGCCAGCCCAACGAGGAGCAAAAGCCCGATGATGAAGCAGGACATCCTTCGGGGTGTGTGAGGGCAACAAGAGACAAGACATGTGCTTGCCTCTTACTAGTGGGCTCTAGTCCTAGGTCTCTCCTCTTACTGTTTCTTTTCTTCCCCTCCCTGTCTGTAGGTGACTTGCAGCACCTCCACCTTTGGAACAGTTACCCCTGATTTGGTATTGTGATTAGCATTAGGAGCACGGGTACAGGACCATAATCTGCTCCTAGTCCCCCCCCTTATTTGTTGAGACAGTACCAACATGACACCTGAACTGTACCTGGTTCCGGTGCTGAAAATGAAGTGCCAGTGCAGAGCACTGGCAACCACATGCACAATCCACCAATCCAAATATATATATTTTTACTTTCAGGGCAGGATCTGCTTTTCTGTGATCCTCCACTACCTTTGATAAGGGGATGCTCCTCCAGTCCCACTATAACCTTGTCCTATTGTGCAAAGGTGGACATTCACATCCACAGACCCCTCTGAAATGTACTGATCCCTAAACAGCTCACAAGAAAACATGCTTTATTCTTCCAATTCGTTTTTAACTTTTTAAAAACATTGTAATCTTTAGATTCATCACAGGTTTTTTAGTTTGTGCCATACCACACACATTTTGCATTCTAATCAAAATTGTCTTTATTCTTATTCAAAAGTATCCTTCTATTTATATAGATATATTAATAGAATGTGGCTCTAGACAGAAATTTCGCAAAGAACATCGCAGACTCTATATGTCAGCATTTATATCGACCGAGTCTTCAAGGGAGCTGTTAAAAGGCAACTGGAGGCGATATTAGAAAAGTGTTTCGTCAATTGAACCGCTTTGTAGCTCGCGTTGTACCCTCCGGGCCAAACAACTCGCAGATCGTGGCCGGCTTCTATTGCTTCTTAAATGTGCACCAGGTGTTCCCCTTGACACCACTGCTGTTCAAGATGGCCAACAATTTCATAAACGGCCTGTCCCCGCCAGGGTCCAGAGGCCCATAACCGCGCGCGCGCTGCGCAGGCGTAACGTACCTCTGCGGCTTCCGTTTGAAGGGAGGGGGAAGAAGAAAGAGAGCGAGAGGAAATAGAGGGACAATTCTTTCCTCGTGATTAATTATCAGAGATATGGAACCCCTAGGCACAGGCACTAAAAATACTTGCATAATTTGGAAGGTGTTGCAGCTGTTCTGTGTTCTGCAGCACCAGGACTTTTCCCGACGTCGTTTGTCATAATTTGACACTGATAAAGAGTTCCAACGCTGTTGTGTCTTTAGAAAGGCCGTTCTACATATCAGCATCAAAGACGGCCGAGGTGTTCGCTCATAAACACGCAGCTGCCCTACTTTCACCGCGCAGGCCGCGCCATCCGCGTTTTTAGCACTATTTTCATGAAATATAGTGCGGCTCGCTTTTTATGAAATATAGTGCGGCTCGCTTTTCCCGTTGCCTCTCTACCTGCTGTTCTAGATCAACCCTCTCCCGCGTGAGGCTAATTATAAATCATTTCTTGAGAAACTGGTCGGGGTCAGCGGGACTCTTCTTCTTGCACAGCGCTGCGGCACTGGCGCAGTGATTAATGTGGGGGATCATACCGCGGACATAACCTGCCAGGCTTCTAAGGCTTTTTAGTTAAAATAAAGCAAATGTTTGCATTGGGTTTTAGTCGTCGAGAGATGTGATAGGAGCTGCTGCCTCTGTGAACACCTTTGTCAACACGTGCCTAGAGCGATTCTTTTCATCGTTTCACAGGTAACTTCTTGACACAGATTGGAAGAAACTGGGCCACTCAACCAGAGCCTGAGCGAGGAGAGAATGATCTGTCTGGTAACTATGAAAAATATTCCCGTGGATAGTCTGTTTGACGCACACTGCGTGTGACGTCAGCGGACTTCCGGCGGCGGCCATTTTCGGCATTAGGCGCGCCGATTCTGAAGAGAACGGAGCACCGCTCCGGCGCTCCCATGTGTCACGTAAGAAATAAAGATAACGTGCAAATAACAAAAGGTGTGAGGGTATCCTTCGCCACAGCTGTTTCCCACATTGCCACCAACATTACAATGGCGACGAGGTGGTGAGGAGGCGACCTGCACTCCAGTTGCAGCCCACGTGGGAGGTCGTGATCCCGGCAGTACACACACCAGGAGCACGTCGACGGGAGCGTGGCAGAGCAGCGGTAAGAGCGCCACGGCTCCGGCGCGCGCCACAGCAAAGCAAGCCCAGGGACACAGCGCAGTTACAACCCCAGGAGCCAGCCAACCTGCAAGTAAGGGCCCCTGGTTAATGTCCCCAAGTCGCCCACGGGTAAGAGAGAGCCCATCAGCCTGTAGTCCCCAGCAGGGGTGTCCTGCAACCTGGAGGAGATAAGCGGAAGCCACCCGGAGAGTGGAGAATCCAGCCAGAAAGACGACGCGAGTGGCAGAGACGCCCAGGTGGCAGAGCTCCCAAACAAATCTGCCCCTATAAAGAAACGTGCCATCCACGGGGAGAAACTGAGCGCTCAGACATTCTCGCTGGCGAACCCAGTGCCATTCCTGGCAAAAGCAGGGGTACCCGAGTTGCCGTGGGAGGACTGGGAACAGTACTTCCTGACCTACCTCTCAGCGCTAGAAGAGGAGGGGGAAGCAGAGTTCACGAGTACACGGCGGAAGAAAATTCTCCTTCATCATTTGGGCCCGGCGGGACAAAGAGTATACCAAGACCTGGTGAAAGAGGAAAGACCAGCAACGGATGATGATGTGTTCCGACACACACTAGAAGACCTTGACGCCCACTACCGCCCCGTGGTATGCACAGTGATAGATCGGTATAATTTCTACCACAGGAAGCAAAACAAAGGGGAATCGGTCGACGAATACGTGGCGGCATTACAGAAATTGGCCCTAACGTGCAAATTTGGAACCTTGCAGGAAGAATTGATAAGAGATCAAATTATCATGCACACGGTGAATTCCTCCATTCAAGAGAAGCTGTGGACCAATGGCGATGCTCCTTTGAAGGTAGTTGTGGCCTTAGTAAAAAAGGCGGAGTTGACCAAGAGGTGCGCAGAAGCTGCCAAACGTGAAGGCAATCAAGAGCAAGCGGTGCACAAAGTTGAGGACCGGAAGACACATGACAGTAAGCAACCACCAGGACAGCAAGGAGCGCGGAACTACAAAAAGTACAATCCAAGAACCGCAAGACCACAAGGACAACGGAATTGGAGTAAGAATGCCTGCTATAGATGCGGCAGCGGCACTCATACCGCCAACGACAAAGGCTGTCCTGCATTCGGCGCCAAGTGCGCATATTGTGGACTATTGGGACACTACGAGAAAGTGTGCAGGAGGAAGTCCCCTAGAAACGAAGTAAAGTATGTGGCACAAGGGCCGCGCAAGGAGGAAGAAGAAGAGAATGAGGAGGATGAAGACGAGATCTTGATAGTGGAAGAGCAAGTTCTAGGCATAGAGTGCACCGCTGACAAGAAGCCAAAGTGTGAGATGACGATTGGTGGGGTACGAGTGACCATGGTAGCTGATTCGGGGTCACCCTACACGATTATCCAGAGGAAAATATGGGAGAAGGAGTTTGTAACGAGAACAAGCTATCACCTAAGGCCCACAGACATCCACCCAGTGACATTCACCGGAGAGCCCATTCCCATGGTGGGATTTTGCCCTTTATCCTTTGAGTTCAAGAGCAGAACATATAAAGGGAAACCATACGTGGCCGAAAAAGGACCGTCGGTACTGGGCTGGAAAGACCAGGGAGCCTTGGGAATGAAGTTGAACCCAGGAGGACACACGCAAGTCCTCATGACTGAAGAGGGACCAGAATACGAAGCACAGCGATGGAAGGAAGAATTTCCGGAAGTCTTCAGAGACTCCATAGGCCGCATGGCGAAGTTCACGCATAGAATTCATCTGAGGGAGTAGGCCCAACCGGTGTCCCACAAAACACGCAACATTCCATTCCGGACCAGGACAGCGGTACAGGAAGAGTTGCAAAGACTGGAGGACGACGGAGTGATATAGGCGATCGACAATGCGGAATGGTTGGCGCCCTTCGTTGTAGCGCAGAAACCCAATGGGAAGGTGAGGTTGTGTGTTGACCTAAGAGAACTTAACAAAAACATTGTGGTAGACAAGTTCCCGCTTCCCAGGATCAACGAAATGTTAGCCAGAACCCAGGGAGCAAAATGGTTCTCCACCATAGATTTGACATCCGCTTACCATCAGGTTGCCTTACATCGATCCTGTAACCATTTGACATCGTTTATCACACCGTTTGGATGCTACAAGTTCTTAAGGATGGCATTCGGACTTGCCTTAGCGGCCGCTGTATTTCAAAAACTGATGCACAAGTTGTTCCACAAGAAAGAAGGCATCCAATATTTCCAGGACGACATATTGGTAATGGGAGCATCCAAAGCAGACCACAACATGAAGTTGAAGGAAGTACTAACCATATTAATGCAAAACGGACTCACCGCCCAATGGGACAAATGCAAGTTCGGAGTGAACAAGGTCACGTATTTAGGGCACGAGATAAGTCAACACGGCATCGAACCGAAGGCGTCCAACGTCGCAGCAATAAGGGATGCCCCTACACCCAAAAACAGGGAGGACGTCCGAACCTTCCTGGGTATGGCAGAGTTTTATAGTAAATTCGTTCCACACTTTGCATCCAAGACCCATAATATGCGGTCACTCCTGAAGGACAAATCTACGTTCCAATGGACGGAAGAGCAACAACAAGAGTTTGAGGACATGAAAAGAAATATCAGTGAGGCAGTACCCATACATGGGTTCGACCCAGATGCGCAGACCATGTTAACCACTGACGCTAGCGACCAAGGACTAGGGGCAGTGCTCACGCAAAGGTCCACAGAAGGAGTAATCACCACGATAAGTTTTGCGTCCAGAGCATTAGCCCCCAACAAGAGAAAATTTAGTGTCATTGAGAAGGAGATGCTCGCTGCAGTGTGGGCAATGGAGAGATTGCAGCAGTTCCTGTGGGGCGGAAGGTTCCTGTTGCGCACCGACCATAAACCATTAGTGAAGGTCCTCACATCCTGCGGGCATGAGCATGCCACCCCGCGGATTGCCAAGATGACACTAAGGCTACTAGATTATGTATATGATGTGGAGTATCTACCAGGACACAAGAACAAGGTGGCGGACTTCTTGAGTAGGGCAACATCCAAAGAGACCGCGGAGGTCCAAGAAGAAGGAGGATGGGAGGACTACGCGGTTGCGTTTACAGGAGATTCAGAAAGAGCCATAAGCGCCTAGGAATGGGAAACCGAATACGACAAGGACGAGAAAATAAGTGCAGTAAAGGCGTATGTGACTAACGGATGGCCGGACAAGAGGTTGTTGGAGGAAGAATTGAAACAGTATTGGGAAGTCCGAGAAGAATTGTCCGTAGGGGACAAACCATGGTTCTTGTTAAGGGGCACTAAAGTCGTCCCTCCGAACACCTTGAGACACCGTATTGTATCCATCACACATGAAGGCCACTTAGGGATCGTAAAAACAAAATGGAGAGCAAAAGAAGACTACTGGTGGCCAGGGATGGACATGATGGTAGAAAGACATGTAAGGGCGTGTGAACAATGCAGCAATGCGTACAAGATCCAGAAATTATTACGCCCGCCCCTAGGGAGATACGACTGTCCGGAAAACCCATGGGAAGAGATTTCCATTGACATCCTGGGACCTGTACAAGACACGAACGGCACCCAGAAATACATCACATTTGTGATAGATCGTTACTCCAAGTGGCCGGAGATCCAAGTGGCTGATAACACCGAAACGGAAACAATACTGGAATTCCTAACAGACATCTTTATAAGAGAAGGGATCCCCAAAGGGATTCTGAGTGACAATGGACGCAATTCACATCAAGTAAATGGGAAGACTTCATGGACAGGAACGGCATCGCTATACGACACACACCAATATACCACCCGGCAGGAAATGGATCAGCGGAGAGATTTAACCGGGTGATCATGGGGTCGGTGCAGGCAGCGATCAGCCAAGGCATCAACTGGGAGAAGGAGCTGAAACGGCTGATGTGGGCCTATCGGATAACACCTACCACCACGGGGTACAGTCCGTTCCGAGTCTTGAGAGGAAGGGAGCCATTCACTAAGGACAATGTGGCATGGAAACGCCTCACGGTGCAAAGCCACTGGTCCCCAGCGGTGGTACGTAAGAACTTAGAGAAAGCCCAGACAGTGTACACAGAGCACTACGATGCGAAGCACAACACCAAGGAGGTCACACTCGAGAAGGGCGAATGGGTGAGAATCAAACTACCTACACAAAGGAAGAAGGGAGATAGTAAGTTCACACCTCCGCTTCAAGTGATGGAACCATACTCCAGGTCAGCTCTCCTCAGCGACGGGAAGATATGGTCGCAAGATCGCATGGTGAGATGTATATCAACAGACTCAAGTAATGATGTAGTGGAGTCAGATAACACCTTAGCAGCTAGCGCCCAGTGGAGCAAGGAAGTAAACCCGGAGAGTTCCAAGGAAGTAGGGAGCAGTTCACCACCGGGAACAGGGCAAGGAGCGAGAGAGGAGACGAGAGAACAGGCATCCAGCACCCAGGAGGGAATAGATCTGGAAGGGTGGAGAGAAGCAGAATGCAGGGACGGTGGAGATGCACCCAGCCCGGGGAATGATGCTTCCACTCCGAGTACTGGCGATCGCAGTAGGTGGACACGGTGCAGCAGGAGAATCAATCTGCCCAGGAGATTTGGGGAGCTCATTATGGACAGCAAGTAAGACTGTACAAGTTCTAAGGGGTGTTGTTGTTGTGTTGTTGTTTTGGTTATAAAGGGGGAGATGTGGTATAGCGGTCTAGTCTGTTTGACGCACACTGCGTGTGACGTCAGCGGACTTCCGGCGGCGGACATTTTCGGCATTAGGCGTGCCGATTCTGAAGAGAACGGAGCACCGCTCCGGTGCTCCCGTGTGTTACATAAGAAATATAGATAACGTGCAAATAACAAAAGGTGTGGGGGTATCCTTCGCCACAGCTGTTTCCCACATTGCCACCAACATTACAATACAGGTTAAATGCTGGATGCACTTTTGATTCCTCGTGTTGGGGTAAGTTCTTTTAAAATCAACAGGATGAATTTCATAGGATCTAGGCAACAGTGAGACAGCCCATCTTACTTTTTACAGGAGTATGGACATGTATGGATGTCAATATGGAGCACCGATTACTTTCTCTTTTTCATTCTCTGCTCTAATCCCCAGCCCATCAGGAATAAATAGGAGGCTGGTGTGAGCTAAGGGTGAGACTAGGGGTAGACCCTGAGATGTTATTGTGGGTCAATAGGTGTGTCCTTTCACTTTCGCTTACACTAGCATTTTGGTGAATCAACGCTCAAAGTGAATATGAGTGTGTTCATTTGCATTAAGTACGGTGTAAAGTAAACTGCCTGTTGCTAACACAAGATCCGGACCTGGAGAAAACCGATCTGGTAGTATATCCTATGGCTGTAGGTTTACCATATTTTGGAGGCCAAAACCCCAAAATCTGTATACAGGTTAAAAAAATTGTGCACATCACCCTTTTATACCTAAATGTTTACATTTCTGTGGAAAGATGAATCGGAGTTCTTGTTTGCATTTCTTGTCCTGAAATTCGAATATTCTGTTGAGATTCTGAAGACATTTTAAGGTAAACGTTATGCATCCTTATGGAGAGTCACTGGAATTTGCATGATTCATAAGTGGAAATAAATCCTATGGAAGACACATTCTAACAAGGTGAAGATATGTCCCTTTGCATTGGGCTCAACTTATATTTGTATATCTGTCAGACCAATACACCCTAGGCGAGAGGTTGGCAGAGACACAGGTTGGATTTAGCCCATGCTTGAAATTGAAAAATAAAAGTGCAGGTATTCTGTACCAGAGTACCTGCTTGCTTCTGAGAAGTGCCGGTACTCTCCAATTAAAAGTATTGCATTTCTCTTGAGATGTGACGGTACTCTTCCTCTCAAAATAAAAAAGTGCTGTTACTCAGTACCAGGCCATTTAAAGCATTGGATTTACCACTTACTTGATGCAAAGCCTTTTTCAGCTCGAACAACAATTTTTTGTCACTTTATCCTTTTAAGGAGGTTTTCAGGTGAACTGTAATTAACAATAAAGTGCTTAATTTAATGCAAACTTATTGTAGTCTATACTTACTTTAAATGGCTTTGGATCAGTCTTCTTCTGACAATGACTTCTATTTCTCCATAACCTCCAGCTATTGGCTTGAGACATTGTCAGTCACTTGTTGTTTCAGTCCACAGAAATACTTCACTCTCACTGTTTTTCTTTTGCCCCTTTGGGTATGTCTTTCTGCCTCTATTGGAAGGCACGAGGGAGTATTTTACAAGAGGCCTGGTAGTACTAGGGGCGAGCTCTGACAAGACTGTGTGAAGAAGTGATGCTACAGAAAAGAAAACAACACTTTTATCCATTGCAGTCCATAAAAATGTGGCCATGAAGTATTTATATACAATACTTATCACAAGAGAGAAAAAAATAGCATTAAAGATATGAAAAAACATTCTGACATAGTTAACCTGCAAGAGTGAGATAAAATATTCTCCCCAATATCCACCCCAAGTGTCCACACCCCATTATTAAAGGATTCGGCCCGGTGGAACTCTGTCACGTTATGTAAAGGGTTGTGACAGTGCAGTTGTCAGAGTCCTATTGCTAACAATATAAATAAAGTGAGCTTTGGTAATGTTCATTTCAACAAATGGCTTTCTTCGACCAGCCTTTTTTTAGTCATAGGTTTGAGACTTTATCAATCACGTCTTGGCTCAGCTCAGTGGAGTATTCATCTCTCACCTAATTCTTTTCACTGTGTGGATGTTTCCTTTCACCTTCACTCGAGTGCTTGCATTGGCCTGCATGATTACTGCTTTGCAACTATAGCCCTTTCTGTCTGCTTCTGTGGGTTTCCTCTTTAGAGTCTCGCTTTAATGTGGTAATGCTGCATGCATGAGTACTTTAAAAAAAGACCCATTAGCTATGCCAATTCTTGTCTATTTAGGTGTTTTGTGAAGTATTACTTGATATTAGTAGAATAACTTCAGAATGATGGTCATAGATGTGCCCAGTAAGCCTTGGTGAAGTTGGCGGAGTTTCAAGTGATAAAAAAACTCCGCCGCGCTAGACGGAGCTCCGTAAGTGGTGAAGTGCATTAGGTCATGCCGTTTATGCTAATTTTTAGCACCGGGTGTTTGTCCCATGCTGGAAAATCAGCACGAACTGCACCATGCCTGGTGCAAGAGGCCGCTGCTTCTTTCTGCCATTCGAATAGATGTTCTACTCGAGTTGCATCTTCCTCAACGCGAACGGAAGGTTTCTCAATGCGAGCGGTAGCTGGCATCTGGACCGCCCGTGTTGAGAAATCCCACCTGAACGTGGTCTGGCATAAGATTTTCTTCGCCTACGCTCGCCAAATTATTGTTCACAACTGATGAAGCAAGGTTTTGAGGGAAAAACCCCGCTCTGCTACGCAGGAACCCCATGCACTACGTGGAGTGGGAAACACTCCGCGAGCGGACCTGAATTTCACGCCCAGGCCTAGTGCCCAGCACTAGTGATGTTGTATTTACTGTGGTCCCAGTGACGCAGAGTTGAACTCAAACAAAACTAAGACTGTGAGCGTAGGGGTTGCATCATACTGCACTGTCCCCAGTTCAATGTTTCACAAACACTTTTCTTCACTGAGGCCAGTACAATTGTGAACCAGCATTTGTACCAACTGCTTGCATTTTCCATATGCTAGAAATGTCATTTTTTGCATTTGTAATTTGTTGAGCACGTGCTTTTCCCCATTCATGAATGTAAACAAATGCCAGCACAAATCTGCAAGGGTACCATACAAATCCAACGTAATCTGGAAATGGCAGCGTAAAATTACACGTAAGCATTTGTTTGTAATCTTGAAATATTGGTGTAAAAGTCCTCCGACGCTTACACAGTCCTATATAATTTATGCATGATGTCATGAATGGCAGAGCACAATTTGAGGCAATGCATTTCCAAAAGTGGAAGAAAGTATTTTCTTTTTCCAATCCAATGAAGTTTGTGAAACATGAAATGGGACAGCACCATGCAGCCTCCTGGTCACCTTTCTCACAGCTTTTCACTCGACTAGCCACCCTGCAAACCAGTGCTTAACTTGTAAAAACGTAAGTGCAGCACCCTTCTCACGGGGGTACTGCAGCTTATACCACCCATTGCCTTTGTCAGTGCTGACAATGCCAGTACCAGCACAACTGCTGACCCTTGCACTCCTACAGTTGTTACAATTCAGACTATTGTGGGCCACCCAAACCTATATGAATGGTGCAGGTATGTTTTATTGTTTATTGAATTATTAAACACTTGTTTTACTCACCCCAAAATTAAACAGGCAGCGCCACCATGTGTTGGAGTGTCATTAGTGCCGGTGTTGGAAATTAAGTGCCGGTGCCGAGCACTGGAAACTGCCGGCCCAAATTAAGGACCCTGTTGTTAGGAGGTTTTGTTGGTTTCTTCACATATTGGCAGGCACAATTTGGAAAGCTCCTGTGCAACCTCCCAAGCTGGGAGGGGCAGGGAGTTCCCAGACTTCCAGGATTGAGGTGCTGTGACCATCCTCCCCCAAGTGAGTACTGGAGCGAGTGCTGGCACCACAGCTCGACAAGCACGACAATCGTGCATGATATGTGCCCTATTAGCATGGTGACATACAGCATAACCCCAGGGCAGCCCAGTCCATTATCCTGGCACATAAATGGTTTTTGTTAACATCAGTAAAAGAAACTCTAATAAACAAAATGTGTATATATAAAAAAAAGACTGCACAGAACTTTTCTTATCAGCGCTATTTCATGTCCTTGGGGATAAATGAAGGCAGTGCATATTGCTATCACCATTTACAACAGTATTAGGAAAGCAGAATTCTGGCGGTGGCAATGTGTGACTAAAATATTTGTTGCTTGGCATTTTTTCATGCTGGTAATGTGTTGGGGTATTTTTTGTGCTGTTGTACATTTGTGCTGAATTATTGCAATGTATTGTTGTTGAACTGGGTTAATGTTTAACTGTTTTGTTGTACCTTTTTATGTTTAAATTGTGTTGCTATGTCGCTTTGTGTGTCATTTTGTAGCAGTAGCGGCTTGCGGAGGGAGTGCCGCAACGGGAGGGGCAGGGTTGGGGGTAGTAAACTCCGGCTCACAGCCGACCGGAGTAATGTAAACAAATAAATATTACGAATTTCATTGCGCCCGCTAAAACGCATTTGGCGTTTCAGAGCGCGCAATGAAATTTGTTTTATTTCTTTATTTACATTACTCCGGTCTGCCGCTACCCACCACCCTGCCCCTCCCCTCCCCCACCCCGCCCCACTGACCCGCGGCACTCCCTGCACGAGCCGCTACTGTTGTGTAGAGTTCTTTTATTTACTTTAGAGATGTCAACAAATGCTACTACATATCCAGCCAAATATAGGATGGCACTTGCTTTTAAAGTTCCCATGACAAGCAATCATTTACCACTATCTAAGGTGGTAAAACAGCACTGCTCCAGCTCTGAACCTATTTAAGACAAGCCACCCAGAAACTGTGGCAGAGCTCTGTCTTAAATTAGCACTTCCTTTTGTCCACAGTCTCAGTTGGCACGGGCAAACAATTTATTAAAGAAGCTTCCCAGTCCTATTAACTGCTGTTTGTTCGCCGACAAACTGTATTTTTTACTGTCCCGTTGTATTGTTCTGTGAGCTGGACGCTTTGCGGACGGAGCAGTGGCACCTCGCCTGCCACAAATAAGTCACTGTTTCGCACAAGAAAGATGGTCTCAAAGAGCCAGGCCGAGTTTAGGGAAGCGTGGCAGGTTAGTCACTCTGTGTCTCCTCTGGCAGGCTGTTCATCAGGTTCGCCCCTCGTGACAAGCACCATTAAACACTATGGATGCGGCCTAGACTCTCTCTGAAGGGCAGGCTGCAGTCTCGGTGGCTGCCTGACATAGAGTGTAATAAGAACAGATCTCCCTTACTCTGACACTGAAGGTGAAACGCTGCAGGGAGCCCATCAGCCTCAGTGTGGATAAATGTGGCCCAAGTGGACAATGAACTGTAGAGAGGATAAGTCCTGTACAACAAGTCCTTTGCTTCTGTAGAGGTGACCTTTGTATTGGGATATTATGTAATGCAGACCAGAGGATGGAGAGGCTCGAATCTACGTAAGACAACAACACTTCATCTGAAAGATGTAGTCACTGTGGTTGCTTGCCTCAGGCCACCACTGCAAGTCAAATGTTTAAAGGTGCATTCCTTGAGCGCTTCACAGGCAGCACAGCGCTTTTATTGACGGATTAGCTTTTGGTTTCGATGGCACTAGGTGCACTAACCGGATATTCTATTTGTGACAGCTAAAACCTAGCAATTAATGAAAGCACTGCCACCAACCTATGTGAGAGGGAACTCGCGATGTTATAAAGGAACCACTCCTTCCTCCTTTCTTGAGGCTCAGATTGGATTGTTAACTAGTTGTAAATTCATTGTGTCTATATATGGCTAATTTCTAAACTACTTAGTCCTAAACTGTTAACTGGGTCTCCACCATATGCTTCAGAAGGGACATTAGGGAAACCCATAGAACCAAGTGAACCAAGATAAGGGGATGAACTAAAAGAGTTAATCCAGAACTATGGACTGATTTTAAGAATGTACTCATGAATGGCTCCTGTCCATTAAGATGATGTCTTGGTGATGAGGAACTCCTTATGAACCTTCTCGTTTTTCAAGTCCTGTCAGGAATATCAGATGCAGTGGAGTCATGATTTGGCCTCATCAGAGCATCACAAGACAACCTGCAGCGAGGCTCCAGTCTGAGAGGCAGGGGAAAGAAGAGGCTGCCACTCCCAAGGGATTCATTCAAGAAACAAAGCACACATCCGTCGTCCAGCGCGGTGCAAAGTGCAGAGACGTGGAACCAAATCCACTGATCTTTCTGGAGCGGGAATCAGCCTAGGTCAGAGCTGAAGCTCAAGAGAAGAACTGAGGCTTGAATCTCACGCAGACTTATTCAGCCGACTTTCCGTGGGGGTGGTCTAGGAAGCAAAACACAATTTGAAGAGAAAGAAGGAGACATCATTGCAGGTAGAGTAGTGTGAGAGTCCTAATTGGAGGTGAGAGAGGAGGTGGTGGGCAGGAGGATCTGTGCTTCTTTTTGGAGGCTTCTCCAACATGTTCTGCCACTAATGGCCTCTCATGATGAGCCCCCCAACAGCAGCGTCTTGAAACTGAACTGATTCCTCTTGGTTTTTTTTAGAAGTCCCCACACTGGCCTGTTGACTTTGGACTAGTTCCCATGACCTTGAAACTGAACCTTCACTTCATCCCAACTACAAGAGTATACAAACCCAAAGTAGCTGCTCAACAGCAGTATATGTCTGCTGTCCCGATGAGTTTGACAGCCGCAATTGTCTAATGTTCCTTGGTAAGACAGACATGTCTTAAGGTTTTAATCCTCCAACCTTAAATTAGATCCAGTCCCACTGGATACATTAAAAGGAGACCTGTAGAGGGGCTGAAGTTGATAATTGCCACAGGTCTGATATTTTGCCTATGTCTGCCACTACCTGACTTTGTATATCGAAAGCTCTTGGACTCCAGAGGATCTTCAGTGTGCCAGCATCTCATCCATGGGCCTCAAAACCCTTCAGGTAAGAGTGACAATTAAGCAGTTTCTTTCTAGAAGAATATTCTGATGCTAATATTTACCCTGGACGAGTTTTTTATTATTAACTATCTTGGCACTCTACGTTATCCGGGACCCTGCAAGCAGCGCCAGCACAAGTCGTGCAGCACCGCGGAAGAGCAGGTACCGCGCTGCCAGCGGCCCCGTTTGAAGCCCGATTTGGGACTTCTCAAAGGTACTCTCGACCTTTACTTCAGGGTATTTACTCTGACTACCTAAATTGGAAAATATTCAATTTCTACACAGTTCTTAGGTCCTGAAGAAAGCCCAACGATCCCTTGTGGGCAAATTACGGGCTGAAACATGTCGACCATAGTGCGGTGGACTCATAATTAGCCCATCGCTGCACGGTCATCAAAACCTTTTTTATACAGTCTTCCCATACACCAGTAAGAATAAAATGTTATTTTTGAGTAGTATGAGGATCACTTTTTAAAAAGCACCACACCTCACTTTTCACTCACTATTGATTTCTGATCACTACTGTAAAACCAGTGGTTCCCTCCAGGTGGAGGAAGCATGAAAAGAGAACCTATGATGAGGCTATCACGCACCTAACAGAGGCCGAGAATCAAGATATACCGCTGTACGACCTACCTGCGTGAATGAGGGTTTTTAAGTACTTTTCAGAAGTACTGACGGATAGAACATAACAGACCCTGGTGGCAGGTAAAAGTGATCCATTCCCCTTTGATTTTTGACTGTATAATAGGAAGCTGAATGGATCAAAGCTGCTTCTCACTCCCCCCAATCCTTGATTTAAATATACTCTACTGTATAGGAAATGTTTTTTCTGGTTGTCTTTTGCAAGGTGTCAGCTCTTAGTACACTTTTCTGTTGAAAATTCTGCTCTTTCCAGTATTTTAGTGGCTTATGGTTGTGCCAGAATATTATAATGCTAGGGTTCTTTTGAAACAGTATTCCAGGCAAAATCTTGGAATTGTTGCAGTGGTGAAACCCTTATTGTGCTCGTCTCTCTTGAGTGGCAATGCTAAACCATGATTATCAGTGTAGCAGTATAACGGGACTATCGCAATGCTGCAATTTTAGGAAATCTGTTTATATCACAGTACAACAGGGCATTATTTCTGTGACAAAGTATTTTTCTGAAGACATTACTGTCAGTTTTTAAGACCGAAAAGTATACATGGCCAATATTTTTATGCACCAGCATTTCACAGGCTTTGTTTTCACGTCACAGTATTTTGGGCGTGTTTTGCTTACAGCCTATTTATGCTGTCATGTTTAAATGGCTAAGAAGTTATTTATTCATGATGGATGTTATTATCCATGTTCACATTTTTTGTTGCACTTTATGAAATATCCAGTGAGACAAGAATTCACTCAGAAAACTATGTTAGGACAAAGAATAGCATAGTGTAAAGTGCTTTGACGCCTCGTCATGGGTAGTAAGCGCTGGGAAACATCCTTTAGATCGCATGCTTTACATCGCATGCCATTACAACGCGGTCGTTACAATGACCGCGTTGTTAAAACACATACCATTACATTGCAAGTCGTTACAATGACTTGCTGTAGGGGGCGGAAGGTGTTGGATTTCCAATCCAACACCTTCCCTGCTGTTGCACAAACTGGAGTAGGAATAGTAAATGATACTATTCCTAAGTACAGCTCGCCCCCTACAGCAAGTTGTTGAAATGACTTGCGATGTAATGGTTTGCATTGTAACAACGCAGTCATTGTAGCGACTGCGTTGTAATGGCATGCAATGTAAAGCATGCGTAGTAAAGGTATATACCCGTAAGCGCTATATAAATGCAATTACAATACAATAACAACAAATTGCTTCATGACATGACATAATATTTCATAAAACAGCGCAGAGCAATACAACACCACACAATACAAAATAGCTGGATGACAGAACATTATATTAAGGAATCAATGTACATCCAGGTGTGTGCCCTCATACACCATCTGACTTCTGTTTCAAAAGAAAGAGTGATTTTAGGTGATGGGATGCGTGTTATTGTTACTATAAAAATCAAATGAGGCAGCTCATACTCAACCAGCTGCTGCAATTGAGCTTTCTGGCTGCTGTCCTAGATTGTTTCCTGCACTGTATAATTTGTTGGGCCAGATCTGCACTTTCTTAAAATGCACCTTATTCAATACTGAACCAAAATGCACCTTGATGTCTGTAACTGCATCTCAGAGGTCAGTCAGACAAGTACATGCAGCTGGCGCAATTGCGTTCTCCCTGCTTAGGTAGGGTTCAGATCTTGGACTTCTAGGAATTCCTTGTAAGTCTTTTGCTACCACAGGTGTCCAGGAGCACATGTCTTATCATCTGCCAGGGTTGAGTGAAGGCCTTTGGCTCACACAACAAAGACAAGAGGCGAATGGACTGCTTGCTCAGCCTAAAGACACACAGACAACAAGAGGAAAAGTTGTGGACTTTCATCAGTGTTCCCTCATGCAGGGCAGCTGGGAAGAAGGATCAAGAGGACTCTTGATGTGAAAACTTCCAAAAAAGAATCTTGGAAGCAAAGGGAAGGCACAAAGGACAGCCCTGGCACCGGAATCAGGCTGGCACGGTAAGCTTGATGGAAACAAAGCGAGCAACGAGCCAAAAAGATTTCAGATCTAGAGTGAGCCTTGGCGGGCAGAAGTTGGGAGCAGCTGCAGGAGAATTGAATACAAAGAAGTTGTTTGAGGTCGACTGCATAACAAACGGGCACAGTTTGGGACTTGGGTTTAGTGACGTGAGGCGCGCTGATAGAATGATGGATCATGGCTGAAGAGCGGAATAAAGGACCTTGTGGTTTAACCTCCAGCAGCACGCGGCGCGTTGGACTCATTAGGAGGGAAGCCATTAAGGGTCGGTAAGTAAGACCCTCTCAATCTAAGCATTGCGCTGCAGCCGGGGAGCTTCGGCGAAGCCCCGGGAGACCATGCTGAAGGATAAGAGTAATTATAAGGATTTAGGTCACTCATCCAACAAGAAAACCAGTGACAAGAAGTGATAGGGAGGGATCCTGTTTGAGTACAGAAAGCAAGGAAAGCGGCAGGAGCCAAAGGGCAATATTTTATTTTTATATATAATGGTGTTTTATTATAAACAGGGGGCATTCATTTCTAATTGCTCTACACAGCCTATTACTCCACTAACACTGCTAAGAAGAAATTAATTATTTTATTAGTCGGGAGGTGTAAATATTGCATCCGTGGTTAAGACTGAGATGATCAGACAGATATGAAAGATACTAAAGAGTTAAGTGCAAAGAAATTGTTTCTACCACTTTGCAAGGGGATAATG
The DNA here is from genome assembly GCF_964204655.1 of Triturus cristatus. Lineage (NCBI taxonomy): Eukaryota > Metazoa > Chordata > Amphibia > Caudata > Salamandridae > Triturus > Triturus cristatus. Next base: position 963,480,157 of record NC_140584.1, on the reverse strand, counting down.
CAAACCTCGGCACTGCGGATATCGTGCATAAGTGGCATAGAGGAATCTATACAGAGCCTGGTGTGGAGGAATGGAAAAACGGCTGCACATAAAGGAATCTGTGCAGAGCAGGACATGGATGAACCCACGCACAGCTGGTCTTTGGGGAATTTTTAAATACCTTGAGTTCACACAGTAAGGAAGGGCGTGGAGGGATCTGCACATTTGCATGGGTGTAATACTTCCTGTAATGAGCAAAATGGAAAGTGTGCACAGAGAGAGCTGTGCACACCTGGACATGGAGAAAACTATACCATTGAAAATGAGGGACTCTTCATAGTTGAGCATGGAGTGATCTGAATGTAACTTTGTATGGACGACACTGAGTGTTGCTGCAAATGGAGGCTTCCGTGAAAATTTGTGTATTGTGGGGCACTAAGAAGTCCGTGCACACTTTGACTTGAAGGAATCCATATGAAGTTGAACAAGGAGAAACCTCTGCCTACTTCAGTATTAAATTCCGCTCTTCTGGTGGAGTTCTGCCCACTCCACACTATGGAGTTTTTTCTCATGCGTGGCTCACCAACGGTAAGGTGGCAAGCGAGAGTTGGCATCCATTAGTGCAATTTTTGGGCACTAGGATGGCACCTGGTGAGATTTTCTCAACACAGGCGGTCCCGGGTGGTCACGATTGTTCGCAGTGAATGAATGAATGAAACAGCACTTATAGAGCGCGTAGCTACCCGGAGGCATCCCAGCGCGGAAGCGGTTAGACTGAAGAGGGAGGAAGTTCCATTGTTGGGCGGCATTGTAAGAGAATAACCGACCGCCGCTTCTGGCCCTCCTAATTCTAAGAACGACAGCCAAGTGTAACTCATCTGACCGCAGCCGCCTCTTCGCTCGATAGGGCTGAACCATGGTTGAGTTGATTGCTGGTCCATTTCCTCCTAACATCTTGTGGGTGATGCACAGAGCCTTGAAGTTAACTCTCTCCTGAACAGGGAGCCAGTGCAGGGATTTCAAGGCAGGTTTTGCAGACTGCCGGTTCGGAATCCCCACGAGAATCCTTGCAGCGCAATTCTGCACTGTTTTGAGATTAGCGAGGACAGAACTCGGCGCACCAAGGTATAGGGCATTCCCATAGTCCAGACGTGGTAGAATGAGAGCCTGGACCATTAGCTTTCTTGCCTCGAAGGGGAGCAGTGGGAGCACTTTGCGGAGCATCCTTATGATGCCGAAGGAGGAGGCCACAACCTTTCTAACCAGGACTTTGAAGCTAAGGTCTTGGTCCAGCCAAATGCCCAAGTTCTTTATCTCTGACTTAGGGGCAGGTGCAGGACCAATACAGGCTGGCCACATAGTGTCCACTTTAAAAAGAGAAGGATTGCCAAGGAGCATAAGCTCAGTCTTGTCACCATTCAGTTTTAAATGAGAGGAGATGAGTTGGCCTAACGGCTAGGGCGCTCGACCTCGGACCTGGGGAACTGGGTTCGAGTCTCGGTAATGACGCTGAAAATCCTGTGATTCTGGGCAAATCACTTAATCTCCCCGTGCCTAACAAAAAATGAATGTGTGTCCTCATGTAACATAACTGGTGCTATGTAAAGCGCTCTGATGCCCGATTGGATTCGGGTCAAGTTCGCGCTATATAAAACTCTGCAAAAAAAAAAAAGAATGCAAGTGTTTCATCCATTTGGCAGTGAGAAAGCTGCTGTTCGTGTAGAAAATCTACTTGAGCGGCAGCAAAGAAGCAGCGTCCTATGGCACACCGCGCAGTGCCAATTGTGCTGATTTTGCAGTGCAGAACAAGCTCCCAGTGCTAAAAATCAGCACGATGTGTCTATTCCACCTACTTGCGGAACTCTGCGGAATCTCACAGAGCTTTCATGTAACCCCGTGGAATTCTGCAAGTTCCCCCCACCAGCCGCGGCCGCTGCAGTGGGGCCGGCTGTGGGGAATTTCGAGAGACGACCATAAGGGAAAAATGATTCTCAAAACCCCCCCTCACCTAGGCAGCCTCACCGCTCCTACCTTCAGCGGCCATGGCTGCTGCCCACCCCAATTCAGCATATGGAATTTGAGAATAGCTAGAACTGAAAGAAGGGGGAAGTTGGGCACAGCAGGGTTTGGAGCAGGAGCATACTTTAAACTTAACTAAAAAAAGCCTTGCAAAAACGTTGAAACCAGCTCACAGTGCAGGAGGCCGCAATTACATTCGGGCAATGAGGGCATGGATGAATGATGCCAACACATCCAGCTCTTAAAGCAGCCCCTTTCCCTGCAGCTCAACAGTGACAGAATGGCCAGTCCACTCTGGCTTGGAGAAAAATGCATAGTGGACCCTGAAGAAACTATATAGCTAAGCATGAAATACATGGCAGAGTTGGGCATAGAGAAATGTTTGCCCTGCTGGCATGGAGGGTTCTAAGCCCATCTAGAAAAAGAGTGACCTCTGCAAAGGTGGATATAGAGGGAACGGTGCATAGTTAAACCTGGAGAACCGTGTGAACAGCTAGATATGGTTATATTAATGTGTAACTGGTCATGGAGGAATCTTTGCTTAAATTGATAATATCAAACTCGGCTCAACTGGACATTCATAAACCAGCAGACATGTAGAAAACTGCACAGCTGGACATGAAAGAAACACTGAATAAGTGGACATGCTTGAATATGTGTAGAGCTGGATAAGAAGGGCTTTTTAGGTCTCGCTGAGCCCAGCGCATGCGCTGGCTCGGAGAGACATTTTGGAGGTGAGTTTTCAAAGTGCTGCTGGCTGGCCTAGCGCTTGCATTCACGCGTGCGTGCACGGGCGAACCGCTAGCCTTCAGCAACACTTTGAAAACTCATGCTTTAGCGCGTCATCGCGATCACTTTCGCTTTCAGAGCGATCGCACTGACTTTCGCTTTTACGGCCGCGCTGCGTTACTTTTACTGCCGCGTGGCCAATGCTTGTTTTCTTTTTCTTTCTAATGAGCTTTCATGTGCGCGCTTCATTACATTCAGCAGCGTGCATCATCGCTCCTGGTTTAGTTTCTTTAGATGTGCTCTGGGCCGGCATCTTTTCGTAGGCAGACCCGCCTAATTGCACTTCTGCTCCGGCGCTGGCCGGTCTCTGCAGCAAGCAGTCAGCCTCTCCCGTTGGTGTGTCGCTAGATTGTGCCCATGGGCTCTCACTGCGTAGGCTTCTGCTTGTTTCTCTTTCTATTCTTTTTACATCTTTCTCCCATTCGGTTTCTCTATGTCCCTGTTGTTTTTCCGTCTCTTTAATCTTATTTCTCTCTCCCTTACCCTCTCTGAAACGTCCTTCTTTTACTAAAATAGGCAAACGTTCTTGAGCAGCAATGTGAGGCCTGGTGCGAGGAGCTGGCCCTGCCCTCTGCAGTATATGCCGTCACACACTCCAAAGAGAACCAGGCGTCTGAGGAGGGCCGGCCCCCCTGTCCTGTGGCTCCACGCGCAGAGTACAGGTGGGCCCAAGGCTCGCAGGGACAGTCCTCTTCTTACACTCCCTCCGACCCCCCCACCCTCCCCGTGCCAGGATCGCAGCTTTAATATTCCTCAATTTTTCAGAGTCTCCTGTTCCTTCTGCGGTTGTGTCCCGGAGGGCTTGGCGGGACCCTTGCCTTTCTCTCCTCAGCACTTCTCACGCTCATCCATTTCTCCATCTTCCCCCTCTCCTTTTTGGCTCCCATTTCTTTCTTCCGCTATTATCATCCTCCTTAGCACCGCTTGCTCCCTCCCTCCTCTGCACTTCGTGCTCGCCCTCGTTTCCTCTGTCTCTCCTAAGTATTCCTTGCTTGGTGTACCCCTTAGCCCATCCCCGTATTTTCTTTCTTTCAGAGTCTCTTCATTCCTTCGCTTCCCTGTGTGTCGTCTTTTTGTCACACTCACTTATCATCCTACCCCTCTCACTCCTCTCTCCTCTCCTTCTCTTTTCTTTCTCTTTTTTACTCTCCCCCCCCTCAGCCCCCCCGGCGGTCTCTGTCTCCCCCTGTGTCTTAATACCCTGCGGTAAGAGGGGCCAGTCACGAGTTTTCAGGCTCCGCTTTCATCCTCGTCTCAGGTAATTATTCGGTGGTCACTGATAAAAATCCAATACTTTTTAGCGCTATATGCGCACACTAAAACACTGTTACCCAGCACAAAACTAAATCAAATGCCCTCAGCCGCTTGGTCTGATATTTTTACTCCTCCATCATTCTCAGAAACATCTGGAAATAGATTCCAGCGCTCCCTCCCACTCCCCGCCCCCCCAGCTCAGCTGGATGTCAGTTCACAAGGGTTCACTATTGGAAGCCGAGGCGGGGACAGAAAGCTGCTGTTGCCTGGCCAGGTCTGTGTGCCTGGTCAGCCGCCAACTGTGCCCGGCAGCTGGCAGGAATTAGTTCCAGCCAGAAGCCTTTCTTTGTCGAACTTTACCATCAAAGTTATGGCTACTTCTAAACCTTGGAAACCTCTGCCTCCTTGGCTAATTTTGTTATTTTCTGGACTCAAATTACCATACAGTGATTTTTTTGTTCACTGATGTCTCAAGAAGGGCCTCTACTGGTGACTTAACACCTCTCCCTGAAGAGTGGTCTCTAGCCCTCATCTAATGTTAACGGATGGCTTCATGTGACCAGGGGCAGCATGTTAAGATAAACCAGAACTACCATTCCCACAATGCTTCCCACAATGCTTTGGATGTTGAATAGAAGACAATGGCTGGTAAATAATACTCAACATTTGTGGCATAGCTAGGATACCCTGGGCCCTAGTGCAAGCAAGGACAACGGACCTTCTGACTGCTGGTTGGGTAGTAAAATAAAGCAATTGGTTGCCCCCTCGTACATCTGGGTCCCTGGAGCCACTGCACCTGCTTCGCCATTAATAGCTATGCCACTAGTTACCATCCCTGCTCACAGAGGTTTTCCTGATTGTATGTGACTTCATTGAAATCAATTTAATGGAATACCATTACCTCGCTATTTTGTCATTTGTATAAATGTTAACACTATCTTGACAAATGTTGTACCTCATTAGTACCAGTTTGACATCCAAACACACCAATCAGCAACAGATAAGTACCAAAACTTGTTGCTGTGTTTTAGTAACTTTTGATCCATTTGAGCAAGAAGATTTTTTTTGTTTAAATGTGTAGTTTATGCATCAGTTGATAGTTATGTGGCAAGTGTGACAGATTTCATAAGCTTTACAGGCCATTTATATGGGCCGGCCTGTGATTTGTGAGTGTCATCCAGTCCACAATTGCTTAATATATTAGGGTTCCCACAACAATTGTGTTCCCTATAAATAATGCAGCCCTGGTTTTCTCTCAATGTCTTGACCGTGTGCCATTACATCTTGTGTGGAAAAAGTCAGCCCTGCTCACTAGTTTGGGAGTATTTTGTTTCTACACAGAACTCTGTTTCTGCACATAGCACTTTATATCATCCACTTTCATTTGAAACAAGCATTGGCATAGCCAATAGGTCTCGCTTTTGGGACCTTATAAGTATTTAGTTATGCAGCACAATATCCTTGGTGCAACAATATCAACCGTTGCATGGCTAAACACTTATAAGGTCCCAAAGGCGTAGAGACCTATTGGCTATGCCAATGCTTGTATTACTAGCAGACACCCGAGCAGGCATGAAAGCATATATTGACAAGCACTCAATTCATTCTGATGAATTCTAAAGATCTTAATCATACAGGGTTAGGAGAATCGGAAAGAAAATGTGGGCCTGAAAAGTGTATGGGGGACTAAATTTTGGCAAATACATGGAAAAGAAGGCATGTTCAGAGCATGCATGATACTCTGGGAAATTATATTTCTAAATATAACAGTTCACAAACTACATGTTTAGGGTTTGGTAGCATGAAATATATTCGAAATCCTTCCTCAATAAATGGCATGATTAAAATAGTACATTCAATTAATCTATGTTCCATCCAGAAGTTTGGGTCTTATGGTCGACAGACACAAATGAATGCATGAATAGTTTCCTCCTGGTTTCAAAGCTAGCCGTCCTGCTCCACGCTATGATACTAATAGTTACCACTTATGGCGTAGGCAAATGATGTCAACATTGCTTACAACACTTCAGCTTTAAGGCTGTTAAACAACATTTATTATAAAACTGAGAAAACATGGCTATTCCTGACTTTATTTTGGGACCACATGCTCCTAAAGTAAAACGCATTATATATGTTGTTGATAATAAGTTTTGGAAAGTTGCTCAGCAAGAAGCAGCTGAAAGGATTAGACAACTTGATAGAGCGAGTTTAGAAAAGGCTTTACAGGTAGTAGATATTGGTAAGAATCCGCTAGCCAGATGTGTGTGTATTCCATGAATAATATAATGCCATTTGTATAATAAAAGATGACTTAAGTATGTCATAACATGGCCAAGCTCAGTTAAGAACAATAATTCAATTGCACTGGGCACTCCAAACATTCAGTCCTTGGGACAGAATGAAACAAATCATGATCAGTTACCATACCAGAGGTGGAAACTTCCATTTGAGTACAGATGTCTCAATGAAGACAAATATTTCTTTAAATGTGCGCACAGCTGCAAAATCTGCTCAGGTATTCGCTTCCTTGTGACTCCATATCACTTTTAGGACTCTCTAATGGATCCAGGCTAAGCGTAGCATTTTTTTAAATCAGGGGCTCTTACACTGACTGTTGAAACACAACAAGCATTGTTAACGAATGGGAGTTATCGGCTCTTAGGAAATTCCACTTTTTGTGGGTTGAATTATGGAATACTGTATTTGTTAATGTGTCAAATCAAAAAAACCTTTATTTAGTCTTGAGAGCCATTGGTCATAAAAGTACATAAAAATATTGCACATAACTGTAAACACACATAGAAATTTAAAATGATTATATAGTAAGGAATATTTAAAGTACTAAAAGAGACTTTTGAAGTACAAGACAAATAACGATAGCTAATACATGAAATAACCAGGCTGGCTGAGCAACATAACCATAAAATTGCATAGAAATATTGCACATAGCTAAGAGCGCTCCAACAGAGTTAAAAATAAGCAAAGGTTAAAAAGGTGTTTAGCAAAGTGCACGGGTGGCATTCAGGATTCGAAAGTGATAGGGAAAAAAATACAACAGACATCAGAAATTTAACAAGCATTGGCATAGCCAATAGGTCTCGCCTTTGGGACCTTATAAGTATTTAGTTATGCAGCACAATATCCTTGGTGCAACAACATCAACTGTTGCATGGCTAAACACTTATAAGGTCCCAAAGGCGAGACCTATTGGCTATGCCAATGCTTGTTTCCATTTCTATTGATGAACTTGACATCGTTTCTGGAATACTGCCCACTATGTGAAACAGCCTATAAATATCCGCGGAGGTACTCGCGTACAATACAAATGCATTTTTGTCTGGATGAACCTGGATGGGTCGAATTGTGTCCGATATCATGGCTAGCAGAGCACCCAATATTTTGCTGTCTATATTCAGCAGTGATAGCGGCTGGTATAGTTTCATACGCAACACGTCTCACGCGGGGATTAGGCCTTCACTTGCAGCATGAGGTTCTACACCCCTGTCTTTTGCCGAATTATACATTACTCGCATCTTGGGTGGCAGTAACTTTTCTATTGTTGCATAAAATTCAGTGGGTAATACAGCCCTGCCTGACGTCTTACCATATAGCAACTGTTTAATGGCGCACTTTATTTCTTGGAGAAAAAGGCATTTCCAGAGCATCTGTCATATAGGGTCTAGCCATTAAGCTGAGATCTTTTGATGTAATCGTTTAATAAGGTTCATACTGCTTCATCTGCTCTGGAATAGCGAATATAATAATATTCAGTTTATCTTATTTATACCTAATTGAGAATGCACCATTGAGCCATTGCTGCTAAAGAGGAGTTGTGGATGTTTTAGCAAGATAATCTGACCTACAGATGTCCCTTCTTATTCCATTCCATATGTTATTTACTTATATATTCCTTCTTCATAGTCAATTGTCTTTAGTCTATCTAGGGGTGATGTACTGCACTCTTATGGCTAAGCTCTATGAGTATCCCGTATAGATCTAAGTGGCAATTGATAAGATTTTACCAGTTTTAGGCCTGATAAAGCCCACCATCTGAGGCCGGATATGGTAAAGTAAAGCCTACTGGGACCAGAGGGGTTTGAAGGGCTGCGATTTGCATCAGAGACTGTGGAACATAAATCTAGGTCTTAATTTATCAGTGTATTTCACCCAGCTCCCTGGCAAATTTTTTTTTTTTTTTTAAATTCAAGTGAAACCACCCCCTCCCCCCAAAAGATTGCGTCTGATGATTCGGTGGTTGCAGCTGCGGCTTCCAGATGTACCTGCCGTGAAAGGAGGGAGTCAGGGTGCACCTAGCCTCCACCTGGAAGCAGTGGTATATGCAGAATCCAGTTCCTGAGGGGTGGCCTAAGGCGTACCATATTTGCAGGGATTATCCCCTAAAACGTAACAGGCTTGGCTGAAGGAGTGCTGAGGTTGTCAAACCGAAGATGATCCATGATGGCGCTGCTTGGCTAAATGATTGCAGGAGCTCTAGATTAATGACTGCGATTGTTGCGGAAATGTTTGGAGAGGAAGCACTGTAGAGCAACTGAAGGCTTGTGTCGCGATTTTATTCCATCCCAAGGACTGTACTGTGATACTCCATTATGCACCGTGCTGCTATAGAAATATAAAACCAAAACATTGAAGGGCATGCAGATATTTGCACAAGGCAATTCATAAAGCCACAGCGATCTAAAGCACCGGGAGGTGCCGGAGGCATACATAACCCAGAAAGAAGCCTTATGGATGTACCTATTAAAGGATTTGACACAGATGAGGGTAGCTGTAGACCACAGATTATCTACAATAGAAAACTGGCTTGAGGACCTGGTTATGAAATCCGCAACGTTGGAGTCTCTGATCCATGCTCCTGAGAAGAGGGTGTCTGTGTTGAAGGTCACTGGCAAAAATTTAGTGAAGAAGCACGTAACTCTGAGTCTTTTATAGAATGCAAAGGCTGCCATGATACGCCTAGGGTACACACCCACTACATTGAGTCAACAACATCAGAAGTCACTACAACACTGGCACAATAATATCTAGATTCCCTTCATTACAACAGATACTTTTTAGGTCTCGATACATTTTGTATTCCAAATATGGGCTTTAATCTCCACCCATTTTCAAGGACTGCCCCTGTTACATGTGTCATTACTCAGTTTGTGAGCACCATTTCTTTCTTTAAGCTGGAGCACTCAAGACCAGTGCTCATGGTTTACTGAGCTCTGGTGTAAACTGGGCTGTAAATCTTGCTCTTATTTTGCCACATTTGCTGTGCATTTAAAGACAGAGGTCTGGCTTTTTTTCCCCCTTGTTTTGTTTTGGCAGGAATGCTATGGACTACACCACCCGCATACAGCAACAGACTTTACCGAATGCATTTTCACAAGCAATTAAAATGGAATTTTTATTTTCTTTAGACATGTTCCTGTCTTGCACCTTTTACATTTTTTTTTTAAATCGCAGATAAAAATAAAATATTAGGCAAAAAGTCCCCACGTTACTTGTCATTAGCCACACCTGTGCAACAGAGTTTAAGTATTCTATAAACACAAACACACTCGTTTTTTACAGTCGACAGTGTCGTGGCGCCCAGACTTCACCAAGCGGCTGCTTCACAATGGTAGAGAATGTGTGTGTATAGTAAGCGTGCACAGCTGTCATTTCACGCCTCCTGCAGCGTTACGTTTAGTGCGTTTGTGAGGGTTCTAGTGTGGCGCAGTCCGTGTTACTGAGTGAGACAAAGAGAGAAGCAACGAGCACCTGTGGAAATTTAGCGTGCAAACTGAACATTATCTGCGCCATCTTGCCTCTCCCCAGCGCCACGCACAGCGAATGCACGGCCGCCATTTTAGGCACCCCACTCTCTCCCCGCTCATTCTCGATCACCAGCGCTTCCCCCTGGCGCTGCGAACATCCCCCCGCGCGCCGGCCACCCCCGCTCTCTCATACACGGGTCATAAACCCTCTCCTTCTGCGCGACCCTGCTACGGAACCACATCCGACCGACATCCCATACATGGTCATGCCTCTCCTTTGATAACCCCCTTCCTCTGCGCCCCATTGTCTGAACTGGTCCCAGGCCATCACCTAGCCCTGCGGATGCAGCTTATTGCCCCTACTGTAAGGGAAACACCCCACATCAAAGGGATTACAGTAGATCAAAGCCCCTACTCCCTGAGACCCGACCGGTCACACACACCCCCAGGAATTGGCGGAATACCCTGCTGCGCAATAGCCATCTCCTACTGTGGGTGGGGTGGGAACTTCTACTGTATCTATGTGTGGGATCGGATCTGAACCAGGGCTTCAGGGGATATTCCCCCATACTTCAAGGGAATCTCAAGAATGTACTATGTGTAATAAAGCAATAAACCAGTGTATAAGAGACCAGGTCTCAGAGATGCAGTTAGAGCACCTCGTGACGATACCTTGCTGTCTGATCTGATGTGTTCTGCTCCGACGGAATAAAACTTTGTTTCCTGCCTTCCAGTCTCCGGCGCCTGCCTCTTTTATTGGTAAATTATCGAGTGGTATGAGAGGCGATTACCGCCGGGCAAATACTTGAAAGGTTATCGACTGAAACTGCCGCTACCATTTAACAATTGGCGTCCCAAACGTGGGGCCCATCAGCGACACGTGGATCCAGTGGGAGAGGTCCCGACGACAGAGTGAACGACTGCAACGATCGGGAGAGCTCCTGCCAAATAGACCCTCGTCTGGCAGCCGATCATCCGAACTTCACTGGTTCCGAGCAGACCTCTCTCGAGTGATCTACGGTCCTGACTGGGAACCATCAGGAGTGCCGCGGCAAATACGGAGAGTAGAGGACGATCGGGCGCTGGAGGCGGAAGACGAGAAACTGTCCACGCGGTCCGGGTAAGGTCGTGATACACGACAAATGGCGAAATAATTGATTGATTGTCCGAAACATTTTGAATACTAGTATTGCTCATTGATTGTGCTCATTGATTGTTCTCTTTGAGATATTCGCTGTCTACAAACGGGGAGGAGTAGAAATACTCTCTCTCTCTCCCTTTGCAGATAGTGAAGGGTAGGTAACGCAGACTTTTGTCCCCGTTGAAACCCGTCGTGCCTATCTTTATCTCCCCACTGATTGATTGTCCGAACATTGATTGTTTTGAAGAATAGTGCTCTTTGAGATATTCTCTGTTTGCAAATAATGTAGAATAGAAATATTCTGTCTAGTCTTTGCAAATAGTGAAGGGTAGGTAATGCTGACTTTTGTCCCCGTTGAAACCCGTCATGCCTATCTTTATCTCCCATTGATTGATTGATTGATTGATTGTCCGAACACTAGTTGTTCGATATTGGTTCTTTGGAGGTATTCTCTGCTTACAAATAACGAAGAATAGAGATATTCTGTCTAGTCTTTGCAAGCAGTGAAAAGATAGGTAGTGCTGACTTTTGTCCCCGTTGAAACCCGTCATGCCTATCTTCTCCCCACTGATTGGTAGTTGGTTCTGCCCGGACCGCTTATTAGAGGTGAACCATCCGGCTCCACTGGAGGGCACCCCTAATAAGGACATGATCACTAAATATGGACTAGTCGCCGTAGCTTATACCAAGCTATGGCATAAATATACAAAGAAGGACCCCGAGAGTCAGTGGCCACTGATGGGATCCTTCGACGACCATAAGATAGAAACGCTAGAAATAGCTCTGCGTAGCAATAAGACGACGCCTACTATGCTTGACAGTATCGGCATGTGGCACAAAGAAGCAACGCAACGGAAAAAGAGGGAAGAAGTAAAAGCAGAAAAGGAATTACGAAAGGCAGCTCACCTTGCCGCTAGAAAGTTAGAAGAAAACATAAAGGAGAGAAGGGAAACTAAACTAAGACAGGAGCCCGAAACCTCAGGCCAGTACGCTGTTAGGACCCCTTCTTTGCTCTACCCTGAGTTGTCCTCCAAGCAGCGAACGAATGACGAATTACTGTTAGGTCCCCCGATCATTTACATGCCCCTTCCGTATGCACCCTCCCAGTCAGTAGTGCAACACCCACAACCCCCGAACACGAGCGAAAGCAGTACAGGGGCCTCGGTCCTCACGGCCTCCGCGCCGGCCGAGCCTCCTGCGCTGAACACAACGTCGGCTATAACGTTAGACGACCCAGAGATGAGAAAGAAAGAGTCCACCAGAATGAATCGGCTAGCGAAGGATGAACGAACAGGAATCGACAAGATAGTAAAGGCACTGGTAGGATCCTTTTTGACCTTACAAAAACTAAAGTAACGCTAGGAGTTAGCCCTTTGTGGGACATATGGAACCAAGGGAAGGAGTCAAGCTCACGGTCGAGACGACCACGAGGTAGCCCGACTCCATTACTCTCGCTACCTAAACATGTCTGCCCTACTGCCCACCCCGCCCAATAAGCATGACAAAATCCCGCACAAACGGAAGCCTGCTGACACCCACCATCGACGTCACCAAACTAGGGCTAGATCGCGCACAATTGGGCTATGTTATTTTTCCGATTGCACAGTAACCTCCTTGTGCTCGTCATCAGATTGCAAATATGTACAAACACTCCAACGAAGTAGTATAGTTATAACATTTTAATAACTTATAGGATATAACAAACACACCAACAGGGTAAACAGGTTAAAACACGTTTTAAAACAACTATTTACATGACAGTCTGCTGCAACCTCCATCCCAAAGCCTTAACGTCCACGTGACACCGTCCTCGCCTCTCCTTCCTCGAAATTGCAACATTGGCCTGTTTTGGGCGGTTCTTTTAGTCGGCTTTGGGCTATAAAAGCCATGCAAAAATCCATTGACCTCAGTGGCGGACGACTGTGCGAATAGGCCGGAGGCTATACGAAGCGCCGAAGTTCTGGCAACCCCAAGGCGGAGCCCGCCACGCTGTGCGGGCCTTTCCGCTTTCTCTTCTTCTTTCTTTAATGAGGGCTGATGCCCTGGCGGGGGGAGGCGACGCAGACGGGCCTCCCCCACCTCCCCAGGTGGAGGCTCGCCAGGCACCCCAACCATCTTTTTCATCGGCCTGCTGAATTTCACCCTGGCACGCTGTGCGGATCTTCCCATTCTCTTCTTCCTCCAATAACTGAGGGGTGCCCTGGCGGGGGGAAGCGACGCGGACGGACCTCCCCCACCTCCCCAGGTGGAGGCTCGCCAGCAGATGAGGGCACCCCAACCGTCTTTTGACTCGCCGGCCAGCTAAGCTGCACCCAACCGTCTTTGACTCGCCGGCCAGCTAAGCTGCACCCAACCATCTTTTTCATCGGTCTGCTGAATTGCACCCTGGCACGCTGTGCGGACCTTCCCATTCTCCTCTTCTTTTAAGGGCTGACGCCCTGGCGGAGGGAGGCGACGCGGATGGGCCTCCCCCGCCTCCCCAGGTGGAGGCTCGCCAGCAGACGAGGGCACCCCAACCGCATCTTTCACACGTCAGCCAGCTGAGTTGCACCCTGCCACTTCATTCGCCGTTCGGCTGAGCCGGCGCCCCTGCACGCGGCCGCCAGGCAACCACCCAAGCACCGGGTTCACCAGGACTGCCGCTAGCACCCGACGTGAGGAGTGGGCCCCCGCAGCAAGGTAATCGGGGACCCACCCCGGTGGTGATACCATCCAAACTGCTGTCGTCACTGCTACTGGAATCACCCCGGTGGCAGTACCATCCGAACTGCCGCTGTTACTGCTGCTGGCTCCTCTCCGGTGACTGTACCGAAGAGCTGCTGCTACTGCTGCCCTTGAACTCCGGCGGTCGACTCCTCCGGATCCAGGCCTAAAGCCCACCGTGAGACAATTCTGGACTCGAAAGCTTGTCTGCTTGGGCATGGGCCCCACCCTTGACAAGATGCTCCCCTCAGCCTTGCAGAATCGGCTGGAGTCATTTGACACTCGACTCCCGCGGACTTCCGGTAAGGACAAACCGCCGCCATTGCTCTTTGCCCCGGACGGCAGCCACCTTGCCTCCGCTTGGTGCAGTGAGAAAGACTGGTTCGAAGCGTCGGCGGAAGAACCCGCCTCCTGCCCCGCCCCAAGAACGAACCATGGCATTTCTACGGGGTCGCAGTGACGCCATGCTGACGCAAAATTGACGCTAACGAAAGTTCTCGAACTGCTGAAAGGGATTCTGGTCCAACAGCTAATTCATGGAAAGACTTAGACTGTACTCTGGCCCGACCTCGCCCCAAGATGGCGCCGATGTAGGAGAGGCCTACACACCCTTGTGGCGTCCCAGTCACGTGACATTTGTGTTAAACAGATATATATATATATATATATATATGCGATGCTTCCACACATGATGGTCGGGGAGGGGCGGCAAGGGAACCGATTTTATGCCGTAGTAGCGTTGCTCATGACACTCGACGCCTACCCACCACGTGGCCGGCCTGAACGGTTGTAGGCCCGTATCTTGTATGCTGACATTGTTTTAAATAAAGGGTCTCTTGAAAGAATTACGGAATCAGTGCCATGACTAATCACATAGGTTGATAGAGATTTCTTCATTTGAATAAATGATTGTTACCCCCAAGCAATAGAAAACAGATAATGCAGTCCCCATTTGCCTGAATCTTTTTGATTAACGGAATTTGTACCCATCACACCTATCTTTTCCAAGAGTTGTTAAACCATGGTCAACCATAGCTCAGGGTATATGCCGAACGCAAGGTATGGTATCTTGCACCCTAATACACGACCGATTGAGAAATGCATATATGACAAGGGAACCCGAATTTAGGAAATGAAATAAATTAGAGCATCTTTGTCTCGGACAAAGAGAATAATAGGTCTGTGGTATCACCCATTCCTGCGACTAGCTTGGTACATGGTAAGCAGAACTTTTTCGTGTCTGCGCGCGCTGGGGTACTTTGAATACTGCACATCCCCTCCCCTCCCCTCTTTTTTCCCCTCTATAGGTCACAACGAAGTTCCGACTGAAGAGTGGAGTGGACATGGACCGCACCGAGTTCAATATCAGGGAAAAACATAGACAAACGTTGTGAGATAGTGCGTAAAGTTACAGACCACCATTAGGAACATGAAAAACTGTATGATATGATTGTGCGTGTGTACTACGATTATACGGCATGAATGTGTATGCATTTTATATTTGGGTCACTTGAAGAGAGCGTCACTGTATGATTGAAGCGCTCGTCCACCGATCAAAGGGAGGAGAATAAAGGGTCCGACACCCCCTAGGATGAACTACAAAATACTGAAAGTACGCAGCATAGAAAAAGAGGACAGGAAAGGAGTGGTCCCCATACTCAACGTAGCCCTGAGTCTCCGTCTTGCATGCATGTACCGTCACACCCTACCCGGCATTTGTGTTCACGTGATCACCGAATTTATGTCTTTTCCCCGCCTGTGTTTTCTTACATGGAACAAACCCATGCTCCTCCATGTTGTGTGTGCACCAAGTGGCCTATTATCTTACCCATGTCTCTCTCTCTCTCGTTTTGTGTCGTATGTATGCCAAATAGCCTACTTGATGCACACGTCTCTCTCTCTCTCTCTCTCTCTCCCTCTCTCTCTCTCTCTCTCTCCCCCTCCCTCACAAAAAGGCTCTTTCTTGCCCTCTTTCTTCTTGAATAAATTAACGACACATACCTTTTCGGTAAGTGTATAATTCGCCTGAACACGGTGGTGTTCGAACAAATTGACAGAAACAAAACAACCATACTTTACCACGTTACTACCTCTCCTTTTTGCAAATGTTGAGCCTAATCGGCTGAGAAAGAAAGGACAGGTAAGACGACCGATGTCCCCCAATCTGACCCTCAACACGGGGACTATATGTCAGTGGTTTTTGTTTTTAAGGGACACCATCTCCACCGCCCAGAATTACCCCCGCCCAATTACCCCGAAATAGAACGTCTAAAGCACCCCGCCCTCCCAAGATAACCCCAGCCCTATATTAGCCGCCTCACTAATAATACATCGCCTAAACTGTTAAAGTGTTACCTATTGTCGCCAGCAAAAATAATGCTTAGCCTATGTTCCTCCCCGAAATGGATACTAGTGAACCCGTGACAGTAGCACCTCGCACTTTCTTTTCATAAACTTAGCAGTCCTCGGAAGGAAATATATATTAACAAAACTTGTGTTGAGACGAACGAGCCTCTGCCGGAGAAGCCGGTTCGAATTTTTAATAGACTAGAAGGTTGACAGATGTCAGGCTTCCTGCAACCAGTATCGGGCGCGGGAATCGGCACCTAGGGGGCCAGACGATGGACAGAGACACCCACAGAAACTTGCACCACAGCAATGATTAATAGATTAGTAACGCACACACTAACATCAGAGTTAAAAGACACCAATCATGCAGCAACCGATAAAAACATGTCCGCAACTACTCGGTGGTTGGGAGAGAGGATGAAGTATGTAAATGTCTTCCCTGCCAACTCTCTAAGACTTTTGTTTCTTGTACCCATTTAAAGATAACGTGCTGCCATCGGAAGGGAGGGGTCGGACGTGACGCACAGCCTGGCTGCAGACCTTGGAACATCTATGACATCAACCAAGGGGGAGGCTACGAAGCAAAAAGGGCGTGGGACGAGACACCATTTTCAGGATGATAAGCGCGAGGGGCTACATCGAGACCCCCTGCTCACCGACCAGCGTGCCTGAAGTCCCAACCCGTCGGGCCCGATTGATGGGCCCAGTGCTGGAAGATTCTGCTCCCCTTGGTCCACATTTTTGATCTGATCCCACTCCACCCCCTCTTCCCTCGGCGTCCCGAAGCACGTCACACCCTTCTCTCTCTCACCATCTTTTATATGGATTATGAATCTGACCTACCCACAGAAGAACAAAAGGCAGGTACCCTGTCTCAAAGTACCTATGGTGAACTGTGTTAAGGAACAGGGCTGTGATCGGAGAACAATGAATGATCACACCCTGCAACGTGAGAAATTGGATTTGAGCTGGACCTTAGCTCCACCGCCGGTGCTCAACAGTGCCAACGAAAGAAGAACAACAATGAGAGCTTACCAGTGATAGCTCTTTATCAAAAGGACACTGGAAAGAAGAACCCATGTCAAAGTCAAAAATCCTCTCCCAACCACCTTTTTATACTAACTATCTTCTTATCAAGTTTTTATGGTGTTGCATCAATCACTTCCGACTGTACACTGAGAAGTTAAGGAAATGTAACTTTGTATAGTAACATCCATACAACACCAGCCATGTACACGACTACACTGTAACTCTGTATGTACTACCTCCTCGCCTACTTTATCACCTGTAAATAACTATAAGCAAATGTGTCAGATTACTCCTGCATGCCCTAAAAACTCTGTATCTTTAAGGAATGTACGAAAGACATTAACGATATTATAGCTGAAGGTTAACGAAGAATAAATGACGGCCAGGCAAGCTGGCGAGACATGTTAAAAGGGAGGACTGTGGAAATTTAGCGTGCAAACTGAACATTATCTGCGCCATCTTGCCTCTCCCCAGCGCCACGCACAGCGAATGCACGGCCGCCATTTCAGGCACCCCACTCTCTCCCCGCTCATTCTCGATCACCAGCGCTTCCCCCTGGCGCTGCGAACATCCCCCCGCGCGCCGGCCACCCCTGCTCTCTCATACACGGGTCATAAACCCTCTCCTTCTGCGCGACCCTGCTACGGAACCACATCCGACCGACATCCCATACATGGTCATGCCTCTCCTTTGATAACCCCCTTCCTCTGCGCCCCATTGTCTGAACTGGTCCCAGGCCATCACCTAGCCCTGCGGATGCAGTTTATTGCCCCTACTGTAAGGGAAACACCCCACATCAAAGGGATTACAGTAGATCAAAGCCCCTACTCCCTGAGACCCGACCGGTCACACACACCCCCAGGAATTGGCGGAATACCCTGCTGCGCAATAGCCATCTCCTACTGTGGGTGGGGTGGGAACTTCTACTGTATCTATGTGTGGGATCGGATCTGAACCAGGGCTTCAGGGGATATTCCCCCATACTTCAAGGGAATCTCAAGAATGTACTATGTGTAATAAAGCAATAAACCAGTGTATAAGAGACCAGGTCTCAGAGATGCAGTTAGAGCACCTCGTGACGATACCTTGCTGTCTGATCTGATGTGTTCTGCTCCGACGGAATAAAACTTTGTTTCCTGCCTTCCAGTCTCCGGCGCCTGCCTCTTTTATTGGTAAATTATCGAGTGGTATGAGAGGCGATTACCGCCGGGCAAATACTTGAAAGGTTATCGACTGAAACTGCCGCTACCATTTAACACACCAAGCTAGTGTGGATGATCAGCTCAGGCTCCTTTGGGCACATAGCCATCAGTATCACAATTGGAGAGGTATATGTACAAAGCCAGGTGCGCTTTCCTGTAGGGTAAGTCAGTACCTAGCGTTCGACTGACTCTTCCCGGTAGGTCCTGACCCCTCAATGTCCTGTTTTAGGGATATCCATGATTCTCTCAGGGCTCTCACCTTTCACAGATCCCGCTCCTTATTTTTCCTACAGGAGGTCGCCATGAAGCCGAAATCCCAGAAAGCTCAACACCCGCAGTTGCTGTATGAAAGCAAACGGTGGGGTTCTCATCCCTTATATACGGTAAGAGCTCCCCCCAGTGCCTACATCTTTGTACGGCCTTGGCGTCCTTGTGTATTTCGCTCTGTGTATTTGCCCGAACACTGACATGAAAAAATATTTATGCTTAACATATAGTCTGAATCGACACAGTCCTTTGCGTTTTAATTAAAGGACGCGGCTACCATCCGGAGTTCTTGAGGTGTGTCCAAATACCCGGAACTTTTGATGATGGTGCTTTATCTTGCATACAAACCCTTTTAACCCACAGTATCTACTTTACAGAAAAGAACCTTACGACTGAATTAGAAAATGTAGAATCTTTTCATTCTCCATTGTACCATTCTGAGATTGGTGAGTGTCTTTTCTACATTGTCTGGTGGTGTCCGAGCATGCAAGAGTTTCACCCTCCATGCAGTGCCTCAAATAAAATTACAAAATCGCTCAAGTCCCAATTACGATAAAAATTCAATTAGCAAGGAGCATCTCAGCAGGGCCTCGGGGACTGCGAGTGAGCTATGCTGAGGATGCATGGAAAGAGGTGCCATCTTACAAGTTACCATGACAATTGACCGGTGCCATTAAGTATGCAGCGAATTCGTGACATTTTAAATCAATAGGAGTGCAAAGAATAGTACAACGGTGACGATTATTTGTTTGAATACTTTTGTTTGTTCCGTTCTCGCTGCTGTGAGGTATGTTCCTGTCTTCTGAATTTGCATAAGTGATTCCTTAATTTTTTGTCCTGGGCTGTCATGGGAAAAAATGCAGAAATGCAGCTGTGGGATATTCTCGACATAGCTACTACTCACATGCACCCCCAATATAAACTGTGGCAAGAACGTATACCAGTTTAAATTGCAGAACAGGAGCCCAAGGACTTTTGGGAATCTCATTTGTTGTTATTGTGGGCCCAATACAGAAACTTTTTGTGCATCAAATCTTTTTTGTGTCAGCGAAAAAGTCATTTTTAGGTCTCGCCTGAGCCAGCGCATGCGTTGCTCTAGCGATACTTTTAGAAAGGGGCCTTCAAAAAGCTCACTGCACGCTTTTGCTTGCGGCCTAAAGCTTGCGGTTACGTGCACAGGCGCCATCCGGCTTTCCTCTCTCGTCATGGCTCATTAAGCGCATCGCTCGCGGGCACCCTTACAGCACGTGCACATCGCACACCACTCACCAGACGTGCCTCTTTGTTTTAAACTTTTAGCGCGAGGCGCCATGGCTTTCCTCTCTTGTTTTGGTTTGGCTTGCAGACTCATAATCCCCGCCTCTTCACTCCACTTGTGACCCAACACAGCCTCGGAGCGTGCGTTTGCGGCATGTATTTCCAATGCTTTTATTTATTTTTTTGTTGATTCTGGTTATTATTTTTTCTCGCGTTTTTTCAGCATTTGTTTAAATCTGTCATTTATCCTATCCTTCGTCCTATCCTTCGTTCTCGTGTTACTCTTTCCCTTTGTTGCTTTCTTCCTTGTTTTGTTAATTTTGCACTTTTGTCTCATAATCCCCGCCTCTTAACTCCACTCCTAAGCCAACACAGCCTCGGAGTGTGCGTTTGCGGTAGGTATTTTCAATGCTTTTTTTTTGTTGAAAATTCAGGTTTTTATATTTTCTCGCATTTCTTAGGCATTTGTTTAAATCTGCCATTTATCCTATCCTTCGTCCCATCCTTTGTTCTTGTGTTACTCTTTCCCTTTGTTGTTTGTTGCTTTCTTCCTTGTTTTGTTAATTTTGCGATTTTGTAATGTTATGTTTTCCTGTTGGGCGACATTGGTAATAACGTTACACTTTTGTGTCTGCTACAGGGTTTCCCACAGCAGAGCTACCCCTCGATTAACACAGAGCCCAGTGTATTGTGCAGTAGATAGCAGAGCCAGACCTCTACCTACTCAGAACAGATGTTTAGGCCTCAGATAGCTGAACTAGCCCTCAGGGAACAGAGAGCATACACGCTCAGGCCTCAGTCACTAGAGCTGTCTCAGAGGTTACCCCGCAGATGTCACTGTTGTGACAGCCTTGGACTCTATAGTTTCACTGCACTTACATGGCCGAATAAACATAAGGTGGATCAATCAAAATAATTGTCGAGGGTCACACGTGCCAGCAAGGAACAGTGAAAAGCAAAGCTCACCTCTGCGCTGCCTGTCTGCTTTCCGCCCTGCAGAGCCCCTTCCTTCCTTGGGCAGTAGGATGAATGTTCTGTATTCAGAGTTCATTTCGATTGTTTTGATTTCGCGTTTTGTTTTCATTTATGAAGCCACTGTCGCCACCATTCCCTTCAGTACCAACTGTCACACTTATAGCCTCTCGTTGATATTTCCTCTGTCCCTTCATCTTCCTTTGCTTCTCACTGTTTGCATCTCTCTCACTGACTGTCGTTAATCCCAAAGGTATTCGGAAGGGGGTGCGGCCTATCTATATGGCATTAATAACCTCCGTTGCTCGTCCTTGCCAATCCCGGAGAGCTCATATTTCAGTATGACATCTTCACTTTGAGTTAAGAAGGTGAAAGCTCACTTGGTTAATGTACCTAAAGTTAGAATTTCGTTAAGTTATCACTAGGAATGTTTATAACACTTGGGTGACATAAAAAACAAGCACTGGCATAGCCAATAGGTCTCACCTTTGGGACCTTATAAGTGTTTAGTTATCCAACACAATATCCTTGGTGCAACAACATCAAGTGTTGCATGGCTAAACACGTATAAGGTCCCAAAGGCGAGACCTATTGGCTATGCCAATGCTTGTTATCTATTGATAATTGTTATGCCCCAGGCACCATGAGCAGATGTAGTATAGATATGGTTAACTGTTAGATGGGAAGTGGTTGAATTGCCCATGCATAGGAATGGAATGCAAGGGGTAACGTGAATACTGGACCACTGTAAAGATTGACTTTTTGTATATCTCCATGGGGCACAAACATGTTGAGGGCCAATTGCCCGAACTGACAGTTTTTTGATCTACTATAATTGTCAATTATTGCATCTTGCAGTTCTCCACGTGAATGTTCCTTTATATTCTTATAAATGCCAATAAAAATATATATTGTTTTTAAAACCATTCTGTTGTTGACATCACAGGAGCTCAGTACTCTCTGATTCCAGATTCTTCTACACAACAGAAGTCATACAAATATCTGCTAAACCCGTAACACAAGAATACAGGGAAACCCTAATATTTATTACACCAATCCAATAGTACATAAACACTGCATTGACTGAAAAACAATCATAAAATTTGGGAGACAGCATAAATTCTGCTGTGGAAGTTACTCTCCTGTGTTAAACTCACATGATTGCTTTTCCACATCCTTCCTCCTTCCTGTAGTGTATTTGTTCAGCAATCAACACTATAAAATAAATAAATAAATAAATAAAAAGGTGCATGGCTACTGCTTATGTCACTAATTACAATTCTACCCTTTTTGGGATCCTTTTACTCATTCAATGGATTACTAGGCTTTTTTCGTGTACAGGCACACAGCATCACACTGCCCCTAAGGGTAAGCTGATTGGAGGCGGAGTTTCATTTGACCCAATTAAATCTCAGAATCCAATGCCGTTCTATTTCTTTATTAGGTTTTGATTCTAATTGATTTTTTGATTGGACAGCACAAAAGTCCGAAAAGTCCAAGGAGGAACTTGTTATTCTTTACTTTGTCCTACTTTTAGTGTGCAGGGATTGTGGGTTATTCTTTTTTATGGGAACTTATTCTCCCCTTCTCCTTCTTTCTTCTAGGCTGTTGGCTTCCCATCTGGAGTCCCACTCTGGATCCAGCTGAGTTAAAGAATTACCGTCCCATTTCCCTATTACCTGTCCCAGCAAATCTTTTGGAGAAACATCTGAATTTCCATCTCAGTTCATATTTGGAGGAACATCAGCTGCTCGATGGCTCGCAGCCTGGGTTCAGAAGTGAGCACAGCACTGAGACGGCAATAACCTCTGTACTTAACAACATCCGAAGTCAGGCTGATGCCGGTCACATGACATTACTGATCCTTCTGGACCTTACGGCGGCCTTCGATACTATTTCTCCCTTAAGATTGGTTGACGGGTTTAGGGAAATAGGGATCAAGGGCTCTGCCCTGAATTTGCTCACCTAATTTTTTATGGACCAGTCGCAAAGAGTTAAGATGGGCCAATTCTACTCAGCTTTCAATCGGTTGTTCTGCGGAGTCCCTCAGGGATCCTCATTGAGTCCTACCTTTTTTAATATTTATGTAGCCCCTTTCGCCAGGGTTGTAAGATCTTTTGGTCTAGAAGTATTATCCTACGCTGATAACACTCAAATTATGGTCTTTATCACGGACAGCGTAGAAGCATCGGTGGCAAATTTTAAAAACTTCATGCAAGCAGTGGCTTCCTGGATGGTAGAGAACTATCTAAGACTCAATGGGGATAAAACTGAGGTTTTAATTTTTGGAAACCATCAGGATATCTGGTCAGAGGCTTGGTGGCCGGATACGCTTGGTCGTTGCCCCCACCCTGGCCCCTGCGCTAAAAATGTAGGCATCATAATTGACAACTCCCTCTCCCTGGGCCCCCAAATCAATAGAACAGTTTCCACCTGCTTTGGGATTATAAGGATTCTTAGAAAGATCTCCCAATTTTTTCTCCTTTTCCTCCTGAAAACAGGCAGTTGTGGCCCTTATGTTGTCTAGATTAGACTACTGTAATGCCCTCTATTTGGGTATTAATAAGGGGCTTGTGCATCAACTTCAGCTAGTGCAGAACGCTGCTGTCAGGCTGGTGATGGGTTTTCCCAAATATCACTCAGTCTCAGCCACTATCAGTAATCTGCATTGGCTTCCACATGGTCGAAGAATTGTATTCAAAGCTCTGCTTTGTTCATAAGGCTTTCTACAATACGGGGTCAGAAGGCATTAAAAAACTC
This sequence comes from Triturus cristatus, assembly GCF_964204655.1. NCBI lineage: Eukaryota > Metazoa > Chordata > Amphibia > Caudata > Salamandridae > Triturus > Triturus cristatus. The sequence goes on along the minus strand of NC_140584.1, from coordinate 963,456,674 downwards.
TTTCGGAGATATGTCCCCGCCAAGCAGTTTAGATCGGCTAGCAAGAACTTGCTGATAGTTCCAAGTTTTAGGAAAGCTAGATGGGGGGTAGAGCTTTCTCTTTGGCTGCGGATAAACTTTGGAACTCACCTTCCTCTCTCAATCTCGGCTTTGGAAACTCATTCTCTCTTCCGTAAAGCCTTGAAGACCTGGCTTTTCGCTCTTTCAGCTCTAAGCCTTGTACATATGTGCACCTCTGTCTCCTGGCCCCTTTCCGCAGCGCCTTGACGCTCCTGGGCTAAGTTTGCGCCTTACAAAGCTTACATTCATTCATTCATTCATGTGAGTATGTTGCTGTATTTTCCACCCTTATCTTTTCTTTTCTTCCCTGCTTCTAGCTCTGCGGTGTTCCCCTTTTCTGAGGAGATGTTTTCTTAGCTCTTTTCTTTCTTCTCAACATATCCCCCAATGTATTAGCTGGGATTATCCTTATGGTCTTTTGTGAATTTCACTCTTCCTTTAATTAAGCAAGGAAAAAAATCCCCCACTTCGGGTTTAGTCCAAAGGACCCTGTTAACACAAAAAACCAGCAAGATTAACACCCTCGTGGGTGTAGCCGTCTCTCTATCTATATGTCAGAGTAGCCCTGTTTCTTTTAACTTTATCTCATACAGGCCTTTCGGTTCCTTCACTCTTCCTTATATGTCACTTTCCTTCCGTAATCTTTTACACATTGCCCGCTCTAGGCCTGAAGGGGCAAAATGATATCACTTTCCCCATAGTTTGGTTTATTGCCCGGCACACTCCAACCCTGTATCTGCTCACTTACCTGGGAAAGCCATGCTCCTCCTGGAGTGTGGCTGGACCGAGGGCCTCTCTGTAGAGTTTCTTCTACAGGAGGATCTTCAGTGTGCGCATTTGCTTCCTGTGTCCACAAAATTGGTGGGGGCCTCAGCGAGTATCTCCTGATGGCGTTGAGTAGGTTTCCTTCTTCTCCCTTGGCCCCTTTCCATGCTCTCTCTGCATCTTCCCCAGCACCTGCTTGCTTGTCCTACGTTCCTCTGTCTGTGTTCTTTAGCCCTCATCTTTGCCACACCTCCTCCTTCGTCTGTCCTTCCTCTACTTCAATTCCTGTCAACGTGTCTTGTGGGGAGAATAGAAGTATTTTTTCTATATCTTTTCCTTCTCCTTGTCCTGTTCCTCTTTTAATTATTGATTTTCCTATTTTAGGTTCTGGTGGGACGACGTTCCAGAGAGGGATTTCAGGTAAGCCATCCTCCTCTTTCTTAAGTTGTTTCAACTCTGTGTCACACAGGTTATTCTTTATTATAATTATCATTCTCTTACATACCCTCAGCCATCACACCACGTGGCACTGCGTCTCATAACACGCTAACCGTCCCTCTGTATGACATGACAACACTTCCTATGTAGGCTCAAAAAACAAAAACAACGCTCACCATGCACCCTATGTGGTGCAGCTTTCTATACGTGTGGGTAAGGGCTTCAGCACCCTGCAATGGGGTAGTAAGTACTATACAAATGATGCAACAATATAATATATTGAATTCACGTTGTTATCCCTTCGCCCCCTGAAGAAAACGTTTCTGCTTCAGGCCTGTTATCAGTTTATGAGAAGGGGGGATAAGTATGGGGAGAGAGTGTGGCATAAACAGCTAGAGCGGTCGACCTCAGAGCTGGGGAACCGGTTTCGAGTCTCTAAAGGGACTCTCAACATCCTGTGATTGTGGGCAAATTACTTAATCTCTCCATGCCTAACAAAAATGAATGAGGCGGTCTGTAATGCAGCTGGTGCTCATGTAAAGCGCTCTAATACCTTCAGGTCTAGTTTGCGCTCCATAAAACTCCAAAAAGGGGGATTTACAGGGGATGATGAACAGAAATCTAACATTCTTTCTCTCTCTCTTTCTGGCTCCATTCTTTGTGTGTATATTTAAGGCAGTAAACCAGCATCACTGGTTATTGGCATAAAGTTCTCTTGGATTTTTTTTTATCTTTTAAACGGCATTTACTATTACCAAACTGTAATATCAAAGATAAGAAACATTTGCAACGAATAATGATTTTCACGAGGTAGGCAAGTTTGTAATGCATGTCACGTGATGGCTGAACAACAGTGTTGATGACTAGGCGACAATAATGTTGGAGTCCAGGAATAATTTGTAAAGTGCATATTCAGCCCTCAAAGGAGGTCTCTTGGTACTTTTTTTTTTTAATTAAATATTTTTATTTGCATTTTCAACCAAACAACCAACGTGTTACAGATGGTCATTCTCGCACCCAAATCCCCTCTCCCTCCCCCACCCGCCTTCCATAGCATCTTTTCCATGACATAAACCCACCAAAGAATCAGCTTTTGAACCGGTGACATATTTGGGAGTCTACCCCCCTCTCCGCCTGTCCTCCCTCATAGTCTGTTACACATGTCCCATAGCACTCCGTCCCCAACCACAGGTTCGAAGATGCCCACCCTTCGCTATTCAAGGTCCAACCCCCCATCCAGGCCATGATATCTCCTCCATTTCCACCATACCTTACGGAACTTCCGGGGACACCCTCTCGCTGTATATGTAACCCTTTCTGCCGCCATGTAGAGGTCCATTCCCCGTCTCCATTCATCCAGCTGTGGGGGTAGCGCTGCCCCCCAGGCGCGAGCCACATCCCTTTTCGCCACCACTAACGCCAATAATGCAAAAATAAGTTGTGGGCGGCTCAAGTCAACATCGTGGGATATTCCCAGCAGTACAAATTTAGGTTCTAGGGGAAGTGTACTCTCAAGCACCTTACTCAACTCTCCCACTTTATATGTGACCCGTATGTGTGGATGACGGGGAAGTCCCAGATGGTATTGTAAAAGTCCCCCTGTGGAAGGTCGCATCGCAGACAATTGGGATCACTTGCCCGGCCTATTCGGTGAAGTCGAGCCCTGTCGAAGTATACCCTGTGTAGTATTCACTATTTTGTATTGGATGAGTCGGAGGCGTGATTTGATCGCAGCCTCCCTATGATGCATCAGGGCAGCCTCCCAATCCACCGTGTCCATCTCGCCCACGTTATGTTCCCATGTTTCTCGTAATTTTCCTAGTAGGTCTGGCATATTATTGTTCAGGGTTCTATATGTCAAAGATACTGTCTTGTTGGGTATCCGTTCTTGTAGTAAGCGACCCCCCAGCGGGGCATATTCCGGCAGGGGGTCAGAGAGCACAGACTCTGCCCTCCACGCATGCCGTAGTTGGGTATACTTGAAAATTTGGGTGGGGTGTAGCCCGAACTCCCGCGCCAGAGCCCCGAAGGCTTTAAGTTTCCCCCTTTGCCACAACATCCCTCAGAGTGGAGATTCCAATGTCATCCCAGCCCCTAAAGCCCTTAAGTTTGTGAAGTTCCCTCAACCAGGTACAATTCCATATCGGTGTTTGTTTAGTCGGTTTACGCGTCCATCCTATGGCCTTAGTCGCCCTGTCCCAAATCTCAACGGTTATTTGCGTGGCCAGCATTAGGCGTCTCCTACCCGGACCCCCATATAAGTAAAACAGGCAGGAAAAACGTGCCATGGTGTCCCTTTCTAATCTGTAGGTGGGGTGATTCGCCGGGGCATGGAGCCAATCATTCACCGGCGCTAGATGTTCCGCCCAATAGTAGGGCTTGATGTCCGGTAGGGATATCCCCCCATTATACTGGTTTCGCTGCAGTGTACTTAACGCAATCCTCGGTTGTTACCCTAGCCATAGCAGCGAACGAAGTTCTGCTGCTATCGTCTGAAACGTCTGTCGAGGGAGAGGGAAATACTCATTTTGGAGGGCATACAGGAAGCGAGGCAGCATTATCATTTTAAACATGGCGGCTCGGCCAAGTATCGTAAGGGGGAGTGTTTTCCAACGTAGAGCATCTATTGTAAAATTCGTTATGACTCGCTGAATGTTTTTTTGGTAGGAGAGATTTCTGTCTGTGGTTATATAGATCCCCAGGTACGTGAACCCCGTCTGCGTAACCAGGAGAGCCCCTGGGACGGGGGGCCATATTACCTCAGGTCGCGGGCAATAGAGAACCGACTTGTGCCAATTAATCGTATACCGTCTCTTGGCACTTTTGATACATAACAAATGTTGTGTCATTTTAAGAATGCCGCACGGTAAAACATTGTTTTTTTATACAGCGATTAATAATGGAGTTTGAGGCTGAGGAATATCCTTTTTAGTATACATTGACTTTCACTCACCAACGTGTCAAGCTTCGTCATCGGGTCGAGCTCGACGTTGGGTGCAATACCCAGTGAGCTCCATGACCGAGCCCTTTATGGTGATCTTTTTGTTATCAAGGTCAAAGAACTTCAATGTTGAGGTACCTTCAGTCCTTTTGTATTTAGATAGGGCTATTATATTGTGGTGGGTTAAGGTCAGTGTATCTGAAAAAGAATACTCCTAGGACCTGGGAGTTGGGAACTTAAAGGCAAACTTTCCTTAAATATCATTCGCAGAACGTCACGCTTTGTGAATTAATTGTCCAGTTTTGGGAGGATATGTGATCGCGCCCTCTTTTGTACAGTTAAAACTCTCACTGCCCGGTGCAAAACATTATGCTAATTGTATTTTCTTAAAGTAATTTTTCTGTACTTAGACTCATATTGTACATACACGTAAGTACGAAAAAGGGTAATAAGCATGTTGCTCGGGTTCAGTTTACCATAAAAAACAGAAGACAAGAGGCGTTCGGCAAAACAGGAACAGTTAATTTAATTAAACAGTGTGCCCGGGAGAACAGTTGCAGGATCAAGGTCTGAGGACTGTTTCAATTTACATTGCGTTCGCATACATCTTTTATAAAATTCTACAACAAGCAATAAGCGTTTCTGTCATACCATATATGGTGAGGAATGCTAGTTACTGCCTTAGTCTCATAAATTAATGGTCAAATAGTTACTACATGTGAGTCTCGACCTTCGTGGACACAGTGTGGCCAGTGGTGTATGTATCCAGATGTCTGGCATGGGGAGCCCGTGATCACTAGGTGTGTTAGGTCCTGATTGGCTATGTGTTCCTAACTCATGTGGCATCTGACTCTATGGTGTTTTCAGAAGTGCGCGTACCTCCCTTGAGCCCTGTGTGCTTTATTGGGGGCAATTTCCTATGACCATTGTATGAATCTGTGCCTATCTGTGTGATCGATCAAGAGTTTCCTGCCAGCGTGTTTGCTTGCCAGCTATGCACTCTTCCACCTATGGCCCAACAATCAGTATTCCAGGGCCTAGTTCGCAGAGCGTGCCTGACTACATACTTGCGTGTCGAGATTGATGTGGAGTTCGGGATGGGTGATTCTATTAATAAGGACGATAGTACATTTTTTATCGATAAACGCATCGATATTCATGTTAACAACTATGTGACTGTCAATCACTCAAAATGTATCACTGTTTACAAATGAAAAGATAAGTCTGTGGCTAGGATTATCTTAATTTATAGTTATGGAAAACGATTTATTTGGAGTGCTATTGAACAAAAACATGATGTTTGCATTTTTATATAAATGACATTGTTGTGCCACAGGATTGGTGGCCACGTTGCTTTGTACATGAATGGAATAGTTACAAATAAATAAAATACTATTCTGCTGACCCCATAATATTGGTGTGATCGAGTGATATACGTGTATATATTGCACACGCCTTGCATTAGCCAAAGGTTAATTTGTTATTCCTAGAAGCAAAGTGCAGTGTCTTGTATGTAAACTAGTATCCCTGATAATTAGCCCCCTCCCCCCATTATTATGAATGGACAGACACTTGCGCCGAATCTCCACGGGGTATAAAGAACGACACATAATGCCTCTTGCTTCCGAAGCAGAGGAGAGACCTTAATGGGGAAGGAATCTATTGAAAAGGCTGATGCTATTATACAAAATTAAACTAACCACTCCACGCGCATAATCAGGCTCCAGATGACACTCTGAATCCGGGTGACATTTCACAGAGCACGAGACGGCACCACCGGAAGCCCCGGTGTCCCCGGCAGCCTGATTATCTACCGGAGCAGGCAGTTAATTCTATATATTATTATTATTGCTAGCAAATGGATTGCCTCGGAGGGGAATCTTCAATTTCAATGGACTCTGATTGAAAAAAAAAAGTGTTTAATATGTCACTAAATCTCGGCTCGGTAACAAATAATTTCTAATAATGCTTCTGTCAGTTCAAAGCTTAGGGGCAGAATCTTGTTAAAAACATGGCGTATATGTGCGCGCTCATCCAGTGGACTCGCATTCGATGACTGGAAACATATCTGAACTCATAAATATAAAAAAAATAGTATGCAGACATACAGATATGAGGAAAAACGAAAAATTGGAAATTACGGTGGATCTGCAACCTAAAAACAAATAAAACCCAAATCTATTTACTTCACCCCAAAGCATATCTCACAGTGTCCTTCTTGGTGACAATTTTTTAGATTCTGAGTTCCCGCCACAGGCGACCAGATTCTGCATATTCATTGTCTGATGCCACTTTTAGAGCCGAAAAGTGGGGCTTCTGTGGAGAGAAGGCTGCGCCCTGGTGGTCAAAGCTCAAGATCTAGAACATTAGCGTTGTAGTTAGGGTCACTGGCTGAAATTAAGCGACAGGTGAGAACCAAATTATGTGGCAGGGTTGGCAAAATTATGCAGCAAGAGAAGACAAACTTTGCAGCATAATGTGGCATATTTTGTGATAGTATTGCTTTATTATGTTGTCATTTCTACACATGCTACCACTGTCTGGGCAAAGATTTCACTTCATCAGTACCAGTTTAATTCCCGAACACAGCAATAAGCAATGGAAAGTTGACCAGTGAAGGGCCTTTTTCTTCACAGCAACACGATTAGCCTTGTTTTTAGTAACTTTTGATCCGTTTGACCTAGAAACGAAGGGGCAGATTTATGAAGCCCTTGCGCCTCATTTACGCCGCCGTTGCGTCACTTTTGTGACGCAGCAGCGGCGCAAATCCTGCGCCATGGTGCGGGGTATTTATAACGTGACGCATTTGGGAGATGCGTCACGTTGTAAAGCCCTGCGCCACATGTAGGCGTTCCAGGGCAGGTAGGGGCGTTCCGGCGCAGGAACGCCTCCTAAAAGTGGCTGAGTGAAATCTACAAGATTTCACTCAGTCACTTTTGAGCCCATGCTGCGTCAAAACCCTGCGCCTGCTTGAAGCAGGCGTAAGGATTAACGCAGCATTGTGCAGATAGGGCACCCTCCATCCTTGCTGGAGCTGCGTCGCGCTTGCGACGCAACTCCAGCAATGCGCCACTTTTACGGCACAGATGCGTGACGCATCTGTGCCGTTTTTGCCCCATGGTGCGCCGCATTATAAATGCGGCGCATCCATGATGGCGGAGCTGGGGCGCAAAATAACTGGCGCATCCCTGCTGATATGCAGGGATGCGTCAGTTATTATAAATATGCCCCGAAGTTCTTTTTTGGTACAATCTGCAGATATTGTTGCAGTTGATGCTTTATGTAAGAAATTTGGCAAGCCCATAATTTTATTAAAAACACTACAGATCACGTATTCTAAAGTCATATATCCATGGTCATAATATTGGTTTTGATACAGGGAATGATGTTGGGCACATATTCAACATTTCTCAGGGACTGTGAACCCGCACCTGGAGAGGATGGATGCGTGAGCCTGCTCTAATCTTCTCACAGACCATGGACCTACAGGTGGCGAAGATGCAGTGAATGCCGATGGGGCTGGTTATTACTTCCCAGGAACCATCGACCTGGTACTGCAGATGATACAGGGGCGTTGACTAAACATGCCGTGGCCAGGAGCCTACTGCTAAAGAAGGTTTGTGGCCTAATGCGGCCTGCATAGTCTGTCCTTCCTAGTACTCATGAACCTGCTTCTGAAGCTGATGTTGGAACAATGTTGGGAGTATAAATGGATCTTCCGAGAGGCCATAGGCCCACTGCTGCAGATGACAGAGTCTCGATGCTTGTAAGATAGCTAACGTTCCCAGGGCTCATAGACCTGCAGCTGGAGATGATACAGGAAATGGAGATCGGGGCATAATAGAAACTCCCCTTCGATATATATTACTGCAGATGATGCTGAGCTGTTTTGGGACATTGGCCTACAGCTCCATATGATGCAGGAAGAGTCTTGGGGCACTCGTTAAACTAAGCCTAGGATGCGAGCCAACTACGGCCGGTGGTAGGCGGCTGCCTGAGTAGTCTAATCTTCAAGGATAACTACAGCCTTCATATTAGGAGGGCTGTGCCTGCCTGGGAGAGATAGAGGTGCCTTCAGAGAAGCTTCTGTCATGGCAGCTCCTTTGGAGGTACAGAAGCTGCGCTGTGCAAGTGCCATGACATGTACGTCTGCCCCGCAGCAAAGCTTTTCCTTTTTTATGAACAAAATGCCAAAGCTGGAGTTTGCTTTTGAAAAACAAAATAAGTCTTTTGTGTGCATGGAGTTTTCTTCCAACGTGTGAAAGGCATTTATTTGCTTTCCTGCTTGGGACCGCCCGAATTTCTATGACTGCCCCAGTCAGGAAAGGAAAAGGTTATGGCAGAACGCCTGTCCTAAATATGGCGGACGGTCTGGGGTACTTTGACCGACGGCCTGATGTCTGTCAAGCACTGGCGTAACGAACCTTGAGGGAGCCGCCCTGCAAAGCACCTGGGGGGCCCCCCTCCGGGGTCAATCAGGAGCTCTGCAGCCAGAGTGCTGTGCTGAGGGGGCCCGTGGAGCTTGGGGCCCCCCGCACCGCTGGGGCTGCGGGGGGCCTGTGTTATGCCCCTGCTGTCAAGCTGTCAGTCAGAGGTTTCCACGAGCAGAGCCAGAGGAGCTTCCACTGGCAGAAACATGATGGTTCACCCGACTCTAAGTAGAATGGGCAAAGAGGGAGTTTGGAGAACTGGGCACTACGCTAAATTTCTGTTGGTGCTCCCGGCTTGCAAAACCTAGATCAAGGCCCACAGTCTACCCTAGCACCCTTGTACCTGCTGCTGGAACTAGTGATGAGACTACCCCAGGCAGCATCCCAGTGATTGTGCTCTGCTGGATACTGGGCATGGTCTCATAAGGGGCACAGGCCACACATTTCGTGACTGTTAGGCAACTTTGGGAAAAGATTGGTATCTTCAAATATTTATGCAAAGAGACCAGAGGCCCACTGCATCCCTGCGATGCGTTTCAGAATGTCAGGCAGACATGAGGAGGAAATCACGGTAAAGAACTGGCTCAGTAAATGTGTGAAACAAGGCTTAATCAACACATGGAGCGCGCCACAGATTAATAATAGGATTTTCCTGGTGGAGAAGAACAGGCCTGGACTTGTAAATATTTCTCTATTTCCCCTTCCCTTGACTATGAAATCTGTTAATGTGCCAACTCTCTGACTCTGTGTTTTTATGAAGGTCACATCCTAATTTAACGAAAAAGTAGCAATGATCCACAGTTGTCTTTTTCGCCTGCTGTTTCACAAGCAATTACAAATAGAATAAAACAAGCATTGAGATAGCAAATGGTTTTGACTGTTGTGTAGTTAAAAAGTGTTGAGCTTTGCGCAAGCACCATCTTAGATTGCGTCTATAGACGCTTTACATCCTGCTTCAAGGTTGTTGAGAGCATAAGCTCTCAACCCGTCAAAGGTGTGAGGGTTCTCCTAGCATGAAATGTAGGTTCATCCCAAGCGCTCCTCTAAAATGGACGGAGCTGGCTGAATCAACATTTAATAATGAAGCGGCTATTTGCCTGTGTAGAGATGTGAGTAAAGGAAACATTATGAAAGCCAATAGGTCTCGCCTATGCAATAGCTTTGTCAATATGTTTTAACCATTTTGTACACCAGTGTGGCTGCTGTTAGGCATGGTTAAAAGTTAGTGAGGTAAAGGAGAAAGGTGTGTTGGAAAGTGGAGTAGAGCAGAGTGTTACAGAGTGGTGTAGAGAGTCATGAAGTTTCGTAGAGTAGAGTGGCTTGAGTGGAGTGTAGTGGAGTGTCATGGAGTGGAGTGGTGTAGAGTGTTGTGGAGTGTTATGGAGGGAGTAGAATGTCATAGAGTGGAAAGACCTAGAGTGGATTAGAGTTGAGTGGCATAGAGAGGTGTACAGTGTCAGAGTGAAGTAGAGTGTCGTAGAGTGGAGTGGCATAGAGAGTCGACGTGTGGTGTACAAATCAGTGGAGTGGCATAAAGGGTGATGCGTAGAGTGGAGTAGAGTGACGTAGAGTAGAGTGGCGTAGAGTGGAGTGGCGTAGAGTGTTGAGGTGTGGTGTACAACACAGTGAAGTGGCATAGAGGGTGTTGCGTAAAGTGGAGTGGCATAGAGTATCATAGAGCGGAGTAATGGAGTGGAGCGGAATGGAGTAGTGGGGCATAGAATAGAGTGGAGTAAGTGGCATGGAGTGGCATAGAGGGAGTTGCGTACAGCATCATAGAGTGGAGTAGTGTCATAGATTGGCAGAGAGTGGAGTAGAGTAGAGGTTAATTGAGTAGAGCATCATAGAGTGTAGTATTGTTGAGTGGTGTGTTGTAGAGAGAAGTAGAGTGGCCTAAATAACAGTTGTGCAAAGTAGACTTGCGCAGAGTACAGTGGTTTTGAGTAAAGTGGTGTAGAAAGCATGTGTGGAAAGTGCAGTGAAGTACAGTTTAAATGCGTAGATTAGAGTGGAGTAGAATAGATTGCAAGGGTGTAGAGTTCAATGGCATAGAGTGGAGTGGCGCAGAGTGGACTAGAAAGCCTTAGAGCGCAGTGGTGTAGAATGCAGTGGCACAGAGTAGATTGTTTCAGAGTGGAGTAAGGTGGGGTAAAGTGCAGTGGTTCAGGGTAGAGTGCAGAGCTGTAGAGTAGCATAAAGTGCAGTGGCGTACAGTAGAGTGAAGTGGCGTAGAGTGCAGTGGTGTGCAGTGGTGCAGAATAGATGAGAGTGGAGAGATGCAGTGTGGTCGCATAGAGTGCATTGACATTGAAAGCTGTAGAGTGCGTACTGTTGAGTGGTGCAGAGTGGATTGCAGTGGCATACAGCGGTATAGGGTGCAGTGTTGCAGAGTAGAGTGTTGTGGAGTGCAGTGGTGTAGAGTGCATTGGCGTACAGTGGTGCAGAGTGGTGCAGAGAGCAGTGGTGCAGAGTAGATTGGCGTAGAGTATAGTGACATAGAGTGCAATGGTGCAGAGTGCTGTATCATGCAATGGTAGAGTATTGCAGAGTAGAGTGGTGCTGAGTGGAGTGGTGCACAGTAGAGTGCAGTGACGTAGAGCGCAATTGCGCAGAGTGGCATAACATACAGTGGCATAGCGCACAGTGGCGTAGAGTGTTGCAGAGTAGAGTATAGTGGCTTAGAATGCAGTGGGGCAGAGTAGTTGACATAGAGAGGAGTGGCGAAGAGGGCACTGGCTTTGAGTAACGTAGTGTAGAGTGTATTGTTGTAGAGGACAGTGGTGTATAGTAAAGGGGTGCAGAGTAGAGTGGTGCAGTGTAGAGTGCAGTGGCAGAGAGTGCATATAGCAGAGTGCAGAGTGGAGTATAGTGGCGTAGAGTGCAATGCCATAGAGTGCGCTAGCAAAGAGTAGATTGTTTCAGAGTAGAGTGGAGTGGTGCAGGGTAGATTGCACTGGCATGGAGTGGCGTTGAGGGGAATAGCCCAGATTGGACGGGAGTGGTGTAGAGTGGAGTGGCATAGAGTAGAGTGTTATAGAGTGCAGTGGTGCAGAGTAGGTAGAGTAGCATAGAGTAAATTGATGTAGAGGGCAGTTGCATAGAAAGGAGTGATGTAGAGTGGAGCGGTGTGCAGCGCATTGGGGTAGAGTACAGTAGAGTGGCTGTAGATTGCAGTGGCACAGAGTGCAGTGGTGCAAAGTAGAGTAGCGGAGAGTTCAGTGGTGAAGAGCGCAGTGTTGCAGAGTGTTGTAGAGTGAAGTGGTATATAGTTGAGTGGTGCATAGTAGAGCGGAGTGGTGCAGAGTAGAGTGCAGTGGTGTTGAGTGAGGTGATGCAGAATAGAGTGAAATACAGTGCACTGGCATAGAGTGGCGTAGAATAGAGTGGGGCAGAGCAGAGTGCAGTGGCAGAGAGTACAGTGTTGTAGAGCAGACTGTCGTAGAGTGCAGTGCTGTATAGTAGAGTGGCGCAGAGTGCATTAGTATGGAGTGCAGTGGGGTAGAGTTTTGCAGAGTAGATTATAGTGGCATACACTAGAGTGTCTTGGCACCGAATGCAGTAGCACTGAGCGCTGTGGCATCGAGCGCAGTGGCACAGAGCACAGTGACGTAGAGGAGATTGTTTCAGAGTAGAGTGTAGTAGTGCATGGTAGAGTTCAGTGGCATAGAGTGCAGTGGTGCAGAACAGAATAGAGTGGCATGGAGTGGATTGGCATAGAGTGCACTGGGGTAAAGTGGAATGGTACTGAGTAGAGTGCATTGGCGTTCAGTGCAGTGTTGCAGAGTAGAGTGGAGGGGTGTAGACTGCAGTACCGAAGAGTACAGTATAGTAGAGTAGTGTGGGGTAGAGGGCATTGGCATACGGTAGAGTGGTGTAGAGTAGAGAGGCATAGAGAGGAGTGGTGCAGAGTAGAGTACAGTGACGCAGTGTGTAGTGGCGTAGTGTGGAGTGGTGCAAAATAGAGTGCAGTGGAGTGGTGCAGAGTAGAGTGGATTAAGGTAAAGTGGAGTATGCATGGTGTGGTAGCGTACTGGCATTACAGACAACACATCTTCAATTGAATGACCATTACATTTGCAAAGACATACTGTTTTACTAATGAAAGTATACAGCGCACAAATGATAATGTGTGGAAATGTCATCACCTAGTGTTTTGATTTGTTTTGATCAAATTAAAATATTTGTTTCCACCACACTTCAGAATTTACCAAAAATCGTGCCTCAATTGTGTTGTCCTAATTCTGAAATATCTGCACAGTTCATTTACAAACATTTAAATTATTTTGTGTGCTAGAAATAAAATAACTTTGTACAGCTTTCCGACCAGCACACCCTCAGTAGCCAGCATTATTGTCACATAAATTCTCTCACTTTGAAGTCACAGAAAGAAATGTAAACACCAAGCTCCCTGGAAGACAAAGGCTGACATTTGATATCTGTCTTGGACTGCACAGCAAATGTGACAAGATACAAACAAGATATAAAGGCCTGTTTACAGAAATCCAGTTCTCGTGGAAGAAGACAGTAAATAAGAAGACAAACCAAAAACTAGACAGCCTAACACAAATAAAGCCAGCAAATAAAAAGAAAGAAATGTGAGTTACAAACCAAAAAGCCAATGGTAAGCAATGGGCAGGATGCATTCCCTGGGAACCTGGCCGAATGTCCCCAAGATGTCGTTAGCAAACCAGACAGCTGCGCTGCCTGGTAGGCTTCGACTTAATGAGGGTTACTTGACAGCTATGAATGAAGGGCATGCCAACCAGAGCGGCTTAGTTGTCTGAAGAGAGTCTCTACTGCATATGTGCATGGACGAGCGGCATACCCAAGCAAGCCCCGGTGTGACTGGAGGGAAGTGAGAACGAGGCAAAGGTGGGATAAGCCTAGGAAAGAAATACACATAAGATATGGAGAACAAGAGATGCAGGAAGAAACTGGATGTAAGGAAAATATTGATTGAGGGATGGAGGAAAGAATGGGAAGATAGAGGATGCAAATACAATGGTAAATGGGAGGCTAGCAGGAGAGGGCAGTAACAATGAGATGACAGAAAGAGAGGAGAGAGGAAAATAGGCAGAGCCAGCAGGGTAGCGTGAGTAGTATAATGCTATAGGAAAGAGAGACAGAGGGAAGAAAGAGAAACAAAGAATACAGCCTCCTCAACAGAAAGGCTAACTAACCACTGGCTGGTTGTGGAGTCCATGGCATGTTTGGCGCACAAATGCCAGTTGTGTGCAGAGGAGGGCCTACCATTGTGCAGCGGGGAGAAATAGCAATGGTAGGCAGCAAGAAAACTGGCACTGATCAGGAATATGAGGAACAGTCATTGGTGGACAGTGGGAAGAGTTGGTGTTATGACAGCCTTAGAGCAGAGTGTAAAGCAGGCACTGGTCAGCGTTGTGAGAAGGTGATGCTGGTGGCCAATGGATGGGCCTGACATTGATGGGCAGTTTGAGGAGCTGACATTGGATCATTGGATAGGAGCCTAAAGATTAGCTATCCTTTTTAGGCAGCATGGAGATCTGGTAGTGCAGAGCATGCACTGAAGCTGGCTTTGGTCTTTAGAGAGCAACTGGCACTAAGATGCACATTTTGGCATGGACGAGCCAACCTTGCAAGCGGTGCACGGAGTTGTCTGCATTAAGGTCGTGCAAACAACAGCAGGACGCTTTGCTCCACTGATTTAGTATAAACGACTTTTAATCATTTTTAGGTCAAGCCTACCAGACAGCGCAAGTTGTCAAGTTGCAAAAGACTCATTGCCAGCTTCTCAGTATCTTACAGTGGGCTTACCATTTGTCGGTTTTATTGTCACTCTCATTTGCTTGCTTCTTATTGTCTGGCTGGCCTTGTTCATCGTGTTTGTCACGTCCCTGGTCACTTAACTGTGTCCTTCCATTACTCAAATTTAGGGAACTACTTTATCCTTGTGATTAAGTACTCCACAAGAGTGCATGTGTTTTCCAGCTGTCTCCCTCAAGTGCTCCTCTCCCCTCCCGTTTATATCAATCTTGGTCTCCTTTGTCTGTGTGCTTCTCTCCGTGTGCAGCCCTTTTTTGTGTGTGCTTCTCGCGCCCATCCCATGCTCCATGTTGTTCTCTCTCTCGCCTGCGTGTTTCTGTGGTATTCTCTCCCTCTAGCTTGTGCTTTCACCCACCCTCTTGGTGGTGCTTTTTCCTTTTCTTCCCCACCTTCTCCTTTGTTACTCCTACCCTTCTAACACCCATGGTTCTTCTTTGACACTTTACACTACAAAATTGTCTTCTTTTTGTATTTATCCGATCCAAGTTGTGGCCACCACCTTGGACGGGTAAATAAAAAATTTAAGCAAATGGCACCCAAATCATTTTTTTGTCAGTGGAATGACAACTGCCATCACACCGAGACCCATTGGCTTTGGCAATGCTTGTTATTAATATATGCCACATGCAGCCTTGTAAACACCCTATCAACTCCTTTCCTTCCCCTCCTCTGCCACGCTCCATCAAGCCCTTCGTCCCCACCAGCAAGTTGGCACAGGTATGAGGGAGCTCAGCTGTGGATGATTCAGGTGAACTGGAAAAGAAGGGAGATATCTGTCTTCGGATGCCTGTCCCTGCTCAGCTGGGGACTGGCTGGTGAACACAAAAGGGGCTCGCTGCTGCCTCCTTTCATTCATCTATAACAGCGAGGGCGCAAATGTTCTTTCTGCCCATCACGCTATCCAGGCAAAGCCCGGTTCTACTGGCGATAGTATGTGGACTGAGGAGTTGGCACTGATGGGCAATGGTAAGAGCTGGTTAGCACTGTGAGGAACTGGCACAGGTTGGCACTGCAAGGAGCTATCACAGGGCAGTGTGGAGCTGGCATTGATAGTAGCGGGGAGCTGGATTTAGAGGGCCTTGGGAGGAGCGCGTGCTGGTAAACAGGGTGCACTGGCAGGCATGGTGATGAACTGGTGTGGTGAAAAGTGTGATTACAGGCTGACTTGGACCTATGGGAAGCACGGAATTAATTCCTCCCAATGTTAACGCAAATGTTTACAAGAAGAGTGTAAAAGATCAAAGAACTCAAATTAGATGTCATTAGACCCAAGCACTCCTCTCCTGGTGGCAGCACAGCCACATCTTGCCAGAGATGCAGAAGCCACGTCGAGTCTGGCATTGATGGAGAGGTGAGCTGACGCCGGCTTTAGCCTCTGACACTGGCCATATTAAACTCGCTCCCTCCATCTTTCACCTGCCTCAGTGGATTCATTGCTAAAAAAAGAGGTGGCACGTTCTTCTGCTTTTATCCGGATGTTTTTACATTCACAAATTAGATTTAGTTTGTCCCTTGCGTGTATACAGTGGAATGCCCAGCGCATGGTGGCATTTTTTAAAAAAATAAAAGCTATTCATTCCAGAAGACCACTGGGAAAGGCTTTTCTATTTTTTGATACGCTTCAATTTACAAAAAAAACAGGGTCAGCGCTTGGTGTGTATGATGGTCTATTAATTATCACGAGTTTACAGTGATCCGGTGTCTAAACTGACTGTAACCCAAGCTGATTGCTTCGGTGAATTGTGTGTTGCTTGGCTGACCCAGCGCCTCTCTCCCGGCATCTGACAAATCAGAACCGCATGAAATCCGGCGAGTGCCCGCATGCAAAGAAACTGGACCGTTGTGTTTTTTTTTTTATACTTGAAGAATATGTTTATTTTATATTCTCTATAATGGTGAAAGCAGTGACTAACAGTACAAGATGTTGAAAGATATATTCACAGATTTAAAGCCGCATTGCCACATTCGCGCCATACAACCCTGCATACACAATTAGATAAATAAATAGACACTGCGCCTGGCGCCGCCTCGCCGAACCCTGGCAGCCTCTTGCAAGGACCGTGTCGTCATGGCTGACCCATCGGTGTCTTTCAAGCCCTTGTAGGATTCAAAAGATCGCCTCCACCCCGCTGCTTTTATCCCTTCTCAAAGACAGCGTGACAGCGCCAATGACCACGGCGCACATCTGCAAATGGCATTAGGGGCCATAAATATACGTTAAATGACCTCGGCGCGGTCTCTCGATGGCGGATTCTTAAAAGAACGATTTCTCACTATTAACACAATTATGCATGCTGCCTCGCGGCATTGTGGGGGCCCATATGTCACATTTACTTAGCAAAATGAGAAAACCGATTCCTTCTCCTTTTATATCCTCTGCACGGATTTTATTGTTTCATTTTCCAATTTTGTGTGGTTTTTTGTAGCCTGTCTTAATTGTCTTGGTATCTCAGAGACCTCCCTGAGTGATTTCAATTGAGTGCAACGGCACCTACTGATGAGAGCAGAATTCATTAGTAGCTGCAGGGATCCCAGCTGCTGCTGAGTGCAGTCAGCGCGAGCTGCTTCAGTCTCCGCTAGATATTATTTCTGCCTTTTAGGTCAACCGAATCTACCCTTTCGGAGAAGCAGTGTAGCAGACAGGAGGAATGACATGCTTGGCGAGGCCGCTGGTTGCAGGTGTAGGACGCGCGTCCGGCTACAGTGTAGCAGACAGGAGGAATGACATGCTTGGCGAGGCCGCTGGTTGCAGGCGTAGGACGCGCACCCGGCTACAGTGTAGCAGGCAGGAGGAGTGACATGCTTGGCGAGGCCGCTGGTTGCAGGCGTAGGACGCGCACCCGGCTACAGTGTAGCAGACAGGAGGAGTGACATGCTTGGCGAGGCCGCTGGTTGCAGGCGTAGGACGCGCACCCGGCTACAGTGTAGCAGGCAGGAGGAGTGACATGCTTGGCGAGGCCGCTGGTTGCAGGCGTAGGACGCGCATCCGGCTACGTACGCCACGGCAGCGGCTTTTTTGATTGAGCGACTGAGTGATTCATTCCTTTGTCGAAGATTGAATGCTATTTGTTTTTCCTCTTTCGTGCTGGTCAATGAAATGCCTAAAAAAAGGAGCAAACGGGCAACGAGAAGCAAAAAAAGCATTGGCAAAGCTAATGCTTCTTGCCTATGTGACCTATTGGCTTTGCCAATCCCTTCTAATCATGCTGTAAAAAAAAAACAACAACATTAAGGTGTGATGATGCAACTGCACAAGTCATGACCTTTTAGAAGCGCCCATTTGAGTCATTACACATCTCTCCCTACAAAAAGACTTGAGTGCCATTTTTAGGTCACGCCTAACAGACATCGCAAGCATGTGGGCTTACTAGAACATGCAGGTGCGTGCAGTCTGCCCATTGCTTATCATTGGTTGGCTTTTCTGTCACTCTTATTTGCCTGCTTTCTATTCGATGACTTTTCTTGGTTCAGCCTGTCTGTTTTGTGTTTATCCATCCCATGGAGCATAGCCTCTTTACCATCTCTTTGATTGGATTGCTTTTATGCTTGCTCGTCTTGCTTTTTGGAAGCTACTTTCTTCTTTTCGTTAAAGCACTCCATGACCACCATGTCTGTGGATGCATTCGATTAAAGAATCTTTTGTTTTTTAATGCAGCCCGTTTTCTTAAAGGAGACTGAGTGCATTTAAAAATAAAAATTTATTCGTTTTTTAAAGTTTGTTTGAGAGTTGGAAGTGGTCACCTCAATCCCAGTTAACTGGACGGGGAATGGTACTCCCACTCCCTACCTAGTTTGTATGTCAAGGTTTTAAATACCTTGACCTACAAATATGATTTTATCTTGTTGAAAGGCCATAACAGCATAGGCAATTCACAGATCCATAAGTTTGTGAGGAGAGGTGCACATGCCACAATCGATCACTTTTTAATTAGTTACACTGTTAAATCATTTAGTTTCTAATATTAGGATCAAACGAACTGTAGTAAGGGACCATAATCTGATAATGTTACTTATTACTCTTCGTGCCTATTGCCATATAGCCTCTAACTGCGTTTCAAATATTGTTCCAGTCTGGCCGAATAGTGTACATATTAGATGATCGGGAGTTGACCCTACATGCGTACTGCGGAGTTTGTTAACCTTGATGGCAAATGAGTTTGACCTTTGTTTACCCCCTGATGTGGATAATGATGGCTTGGTCTCTGCTTCTGAGTTAATCAATGGAGCTCTTAATTCCCTCTTGTGCCCTGCTAACACAGGGTCGTCTGATAGACATGGCTGGTTTAATCACATGTGTAAGCAGGCCTCAAAAAAGTTGAGGGCCACCCTCCACTGCGTCCCATGAGACTATTCTGTCATTAAGCCTCTAAGGAAGCATTACAAGGAGGTATTAGCCTCTAAGAAAAAGGAGCTAAGGGAAAAGCCTGGTGTAATCTGACGCAAGCAGCTGAGACTAATGACATCATCTTGTTTTGGGATGCTGTAACTGCCCTATATTTGAAAAGTGATTCTATTCTCGAATTAACATCAAAAGTTTCTTTACAATCTTGGGTAGACCACTTTGAAAGGATCTTTGATCCTTTGCTTAAGAATGAGTCAAGGCTCCAGAGGAAACAGAAATGAGTCCCACCTTTAACAGCTGCTTGCCCCTGGACTTCACTTGGGAAGAGGTTGTTGATGCTTTGAAAGGCTGTGCTAAGGGTAGAGCCCCAGAACCCGATGAGTCCCGGTTGATGCTTTCATTGGTCTGGGTGAGCAATGGGGCCAAATTTTGACTTAAATCTTACAGGCAGCGGCAGTAGTTTCAGCATCCTCTACATGGTCCCATTTTCAACAAGGGGTGGTGTGACTGACCTGAAGTGCTACTGCCCCATTTCCCGCCTAGATTTATCTGCAAAACTCCTGGGCAGGGTCCTCTTGCAGAGATTAGAGGATTGGGCTACCAATAATTCCATTCTGTTGGATGTCCAGTATGAATTCATGAAGGGACTGGGAACGGTGAAACAATGTGTAAATCTCGAACTCTTCATTGGAAATTACACAAAGGGGAAGCTAGGATCATTCTATTTGTGTTTCGCTGAACTTAGAATGACTTTGATTTAGTCGACCATTCAATTCTGTGGCATACTTTGCTCTCATATGGGGCTCCGGAAAATATTCTCCGTCTCCGTTCTCGGCTGTATGAGAATCTTTCAGCCAAAGTACAATATGGTCCTAACGGAGAACATTCCCCTTCTTTTAGAATTAGGCGGGCATGAGACAGATTTGTGTGTTGGCTCCACTTTTATTTTCACTAAATGGTGTAGATGATACCCTTTTGTCTTTGGAGGCCGATACACCGACAGTTGCTGGTCTCCCGTTCCCCATTCTCCTGTATGCAGACGATGCAGCCCTATTGTCTAGGACCTCTGTCGGGCTGCAGCGACTGATGGATACTAATGCTGGATTCACGAATCTAAGAAACTAAAGATCAATAAATCTAAGACATTTATAATGTCTTGTGGGAAAACCCCATAGAAGGTTAGATTTTTTTGGTGGATACACCTACACCTACACATTGGTTGTATATTTCACGGTTTTATTCAGTTTTATGATATGTTGTATTTTAACAATTGTTCTTTTATGGCCTATGCTGATAGTGCTGAAATAAAAATGTTGAATCAAATCACCTAAGACTCAAAAAGTTGTAGAGCTACAGCTTACAGGCAAGGCATCCACCATGTCTCCTCACCACAAGCCAAATAAATGCTTCCACCACTACGTCAGTCTGAGGGTCACGCCATATGTTTATAGCCACAAACTTCTCCAGCTGCTCAATCTAACCTCGTGGCCACATAGGCAAGGCTGGTGTGCTCACCTGCTATTTCACTGTGCGCAGGACAGTGGAGAAGTGTGGCTCAATGGTTAGAGCGGCAGACCCTGATGCAGAGGTCTGGCCCGGACCAGGGTTCAATTCCTGCCTTGGCGGGTCTTGGGCTCAATTTCCCTGGACCCGATAGTTCTCGCCTCGGTGCCTATTCTAATCATGGGTGCAACTCTGGGCAATAGCTTGCTTAATCTCCACAACGGCCCCAAAAGCGCTAGGATGCCTGGCTTCACCTTGGGGGTGCCCAGGAGTGGGCACTTCACAGGGAAAGGCCAGGAAGGGTTCCACAGCGGTATGTGCACAGCCCCTGAGAGACCCTTTCGGGGGGGTGCGGAGCGCTATATAAATGCACTACATTTACATTTTACACCACCCGCACCGCTGCTGACTAGTCCGGGTACCTCACCATTATGAACTCCATGCATAATTTGCTTATTGAGTCGTTAGAAGTAGAGAATCTCTGCTCTCCTCTTGTGCTCCATACTCTACTCAAGTACATCTTGCCCGTATTCTATATATCCATGTTGTTGCACTCAATACAATGGGTTTCTCGGTCTGTTCTAGGAATGTTTGCAGGCTTGAGTTTCCTCTCTTACAGCAGCAGGAGAGCCTCGGCTCCAGGTAAAGATAAAAAAATCCAACTCATGTTGCTTGAATAAGAATGGAGAGACGGGATAATTCAGTCCTGATCATAACTCCTAACTGAACTACTCAAAGCCTCACCCCTCCTAGAAACTGACAACTCCCCCCTTTAAGCAGACTTCGGTATTTTAAAGCCGATGTATGGGCAAAATGGTACCCTACATAGGTTGTATGACTTTAGCACACATGCATTTACAACACATGCCTTTACCAATCATCAATTACAAATCAATGCCTTTACCACACAAACCTTTACAACGCATATACCATTACCACGCATGCTTATACAATGCAAGGTAAGTATAAGTAAGGTAAGTGAAACCCACATATATTTGTGTGTGTGTGTGTGTGTAAATATATATATGTATATATATTATACGCATATATTACTTAGTTTGTTCCTTACCCACCCCTTAACCCTAAATGGTGGATGGGAGTTTGGACTAGAGGGGATTTCTAGGCACTCAGTAAAAGTTGCCTTTGCCTCTAAATTTCCTTTTAATGAAGAGCCCCAGCCCTAAAGTTTTTTTAGCGATAGAAGAAACGTTGAAATCTTCAGTTACTCAACAGACTAGAGACCTTAACCATGGTTGAAACCACCACTCGCAGTATGTGCACTTACACAGCCCAAACAACACACACTTGAGGCTACTGACATTGATGTAGAAAGAAGTGAACCAAAGAAAAAGAAACCACTGCCTGCAATTCAAAGGAATACAACTTACACACCGGAGTTGAGAAAGTCTGGAACTGGAAGCACAGGGGAACAGATGTGCCCATTCGGGAATTTTTCCCCTTCAATCGACGGCTAGTAAGCTGTGCAGAGCACAGTTCTGGACACTGAGAGTAACAGTAGAAAAAAATACAAACTAAATATATGTAACATACTCGGTTTGCAACGCCCGCTTAGCAATGCAAACATTCGTGGTTTGTGTATTTAGAGTTCTGATGGGCAGTAATGTTTCAGGGGAAGGGATTACAATGTGAACTACAGCTCTCTAATGTGTCATTGTAAATCAGGCGCGGATTCGCACTTATAGATGATTGACAGTGCAGGGCCCAGTGACCTCCTGCATTGTCAATCATGCTGCCTCTGTGACCCGGAACTGCCAAGTCATGGAAAATACAGCTGGTTAACTAGTGCGCAGCAGATCATGAAGACCAAGTGAAAAGAGAAGCAACTGGAGCAGGACCCTTGTAGCCAATCAGCCGGAGGTAAGTAAAAAAAGAACTGTGTTTCAAAGGTCTCTGTGTGTGTGCAGTGCTTAATTGGAACTGGTGGTTTTTGGTGGAGCCCGCCAGCACTTAGTTCTGGAGACTGGCACTTACTTTCCCTCATCAGACTTTGGTCTTGAGCAAGAGAACACATAAAAACACACAAGGAGAAAAAAGGAGGAAGTGAAAGATGGAAAAGTTGTGACAAAGAGAGAAAGCAGAAACCTGTGAGAGTGACATAAAGGGGCAAGGAGAGTTTGGTGGTGAATTAAAGGAAAAAGAGATGAAACCAAGACTACACAACTTTGGTATTCGGCACGCCCACATTCCATGGTAACGGACATAGCCTTCAAGCAAAACTTCTGTCCGACACTTATTCTTTTACAAATCAAGCAGTGTGTGTGTGAGACAGAAACATAAAAATAGTGCTGTAAGATATGGCCATATTGCATGAAGTTGCACACCCTTGTAGAAAGCTGATCCTGGAATGTGGATGGTAAATACTGGTATACTGTGGCATTAGTGGCATAATTCCCTCCACCCCAGCTCAAAAGCCGTCCTTGAGATGCTGATGGAATTTGTTGCCCTATTGGGAAAAATCATGGTATTAGGGTGCTCACCTGTGGTGAAATGATGGCCAATTACCATAGGAAGTTATGGCATATTTTAGGCATTTGTGGTATAACAATACTCACCCTTGGCCTCAAGCTGACCCTAGCATGTCAGTGTTCATTTCTAACTTCCTGTGGGCATCTATAGCATGATGATGCAAACCCTTGCCATAATGCGGGCCCTAGCATGAAAGTGGTAATTCTTGGCATTTTGGTGATATTCATAGCATGAGATGGTGATACATGTACATTTTAGTGGCAGCTTATTAATAGGGGAGTAGAGCCACTCCCCCATCTGTTAACTTCTATTTTTTTTAATTAATCCTGATTGCATTGCATGTCACCCTGACCCTCTCTTTGCACGAGGGCCAGGCAGAATTATGACATTTGCCATTTAGACATAGTCTTTAGTTTTACAGGACTCATGTCCTTCCAGCCTTGGCCTTCTGTGACCTGTAAAGCTACATAACAACTACCTTCTGTGATGCATGGCAGCCTCACTCTTGGAATGCAGCCTGGGTGCATCAGGCTATAGCCCAGTGTTCCCGAGGGCTGTGTGTCAATCGGAAAGAGTCCTGTGCACACTGCTTCATCGCATGGTGGGTGTGGGTCAGTAAAGCCTCATTTACACCATCTCTGGCTCTGATGCGTCAGAAGGGGAGAAGGCAGGAAGGAAGAAGACTAGTGCACATCTTCCATGCGTCATAAGTGATGCTAGCCACATGATGTAAACAAATACACCTGCATGCTTCAGGTTAGCTGACAGTGTACCTCAGCACCATCAACATCCTGTAGCTAAGCGCATTTCTTAATTTTTAGTCTGTTGTGAGTTAACCAGGACTAAAGTACTGGAATGAGCTTGCAACGGAACCAAAGCATTCTGGCTAGTGACTAGAGCAGAGGCATCATTCATCACCGGTGGCCCTCAGACTTGGATTGAAGCCAATTTTATGGCAAGGCACAGAGGCCAATATTATGCATATATCTTTAATTGCAACGACATGAAACAATGTAAAGAATTTAGAACATTACTTTAACATTCCAAAGTCCACAAAATCCTGTGAGAGGCAGCCATATTCCTTCTTTGTTGATGCTCACAGCTGAGATAAGTTCGCTCTCATTTGATCTAACTTAGTTGTTATATTTTGATAATTTTACATTTTAATGCATGAAAAGAAATGTTTAAAATTATCTGTTAAAATGGTATTGATTTTATTAATGTCAGGAGCATATAAATATTTAAATTTTAAAAATTCGTGAATTTAGTTATATCTTTCATATAGGATGTTAAAATTGCTAATCATTTATGTATCTAGGGACCGATGTTTATTTCCCCTCTTTTTTTGCTTTTGTTTAGATTAGGCTTAATTCCTTAAATATTTCATTCTCGAGCGCGACGGTTAAATAGTGCTCGCGCATAAATTCAATTAGTGCACTCTGACATGGTGAGCGTCCTTGCTTTAACCGTATCGTAAGGACGCTCAAACAATTTTAAGATTCATTGCCCCTTCATGCTTTTCATAAAAGCATTCATTAAAGCGTTTACGTGTCCCGATAACTGAGAGGTGCGCGAGGTTAACGGACTCGTCTCTTTCTTCCTTTCGGGATCACGCGATCATGCAGACAAGTTTGTTTATGTAGCGCCTCGTTAATTATACACGTTACTCCTCGAAAATTAAATATTAAATATTACATTTTTGGCATATGCAAGAACATCGAGATTACCTTTATAAGGCTCCCTCTTCAAAGTGTTGTTGTTTCTAATTAGTTTTTTCATGTTAAAAAAAACAAAAAACTCATAATAGTATTTTGAGCCATAGAGGCCATTGTTTTTTGCATCACATGATACTGCGGCCATTTTGAATTGGGAATTTTATTATCTTGTCTATGATAGTCTGGCAGCCATCTTTTGGACATGCAAAAGAGCCAGAAATCAGTAATGTTTTGTCACAGTAAGATTCTTCTCATACAAACTGTCATATAGAGTTCACCTGGGAGTTTCTTGAGGGAAGTGTTCGTTTTGTGTCATATTTAATGTTATATTGTGAGGTTAGTTCACCCTTATAGTGGTTTTAAGTGGTGTTCTGTGATATTTATCAGATTTTTGATTTTGAGGAGGTTTTGAACCCTGTAGAGGGACAGAGATAATATGGAAAATAATAATGAAAATGGCGACATTCTGGAAGGGAAAGTTAAGGAATGTGTTGATAAGGCTATGTCTGTACTGGTTTCGCAGCTTGGTAAGAAGTTGGATGATTGTGTGAATAAAATAGAGAGAAAAGTCTCTGAACCAATTACTTCTGAAGAACAGTTTTGGTCTGTGGAGGAGGTTTTAGATGATCACATTCCAAGTGGTTCGGGAAAAAAGGTCGCCCTCAAAGGAAACATTTGACCTCAGAGAAGGAAGGCCAAACTAAAGGGGCCTTTTTAATGAAAGGCATCAGGGACAAAACTCAAGTTGAGTCTATGAAAGAGGCTATAAAGGCCAATAAAGGAGATCGTAGAACAGTTGTCTGCGATGAGTCCTCAAGCAGTGGGGACATTGTCATTTCATGCTCATCTGAATTTGGTTCCTCTGATGAGGAAGACGCAAAAAGGTTAAGAAAGACTCGGATGTTGATTCGTTGGGACAGGTGACAGATCCCTTTGGGTAGCTAATGTTTGACCCTAATACCATCCAGCACCCACTTTCTCCACAATGGGTGCCGGCTAAACATGTTGCTCATTACGTTGAATTCTGGCTAAGGAAAGAGATGCCTAAAGAAGTGAGAACACGCCTGAGGTCAGAGGTCAGAGTGTCCTAGACCTTCCCTAGCTAACAAGGTTGCGTATACTCCAGAATTGGTTGCTAAAATGATTACCTTCCTAAATAAGATGGGCAGGGACCCAAGAAGGGGGCTTGAAAAAGGCTCAAGGGGTGCCAAGACCCACTCCTTGACGTGTTTGGCCCACTGACAAAGATTTTTGATCTTTGTGAAGAGGCATATGCTTGAGAAAGAGTTGTAAATACTGTTGAATTATGCCAATGGGTCCAAAGGGCCGTTTGCTTGTTGGGTAACGCCAACGCTTCCCTCTGTACTGAACTGTACTGTACTTTTGTTTAAAATTGATCCAAAATTGGCGGATCTCACTAGTAGAGAGTCGGGCCATTCGGCCAACGGTTTACTGTTTGGTAAGGAATTCGTAAAAGAGATGGCCAAGTATGCTGGGGCCTTTAATTCTATTCAAAAGGAACAAAAGGACAGTAGGCGAGTTTTTGGCACGGCCGGGAGATTACGGGGCCGATTCCCCAGCCGCGGAATTGGTATTTCTAGAGGCTCATTCACGAGAGGTGGTTTCCGGTTTGGAAGTTTTCAGTCAAGCTACTGTCCTGGATTCTACCCTCAGAGACAGAGAGGAGGAAGAGGCCGTTTTAGAGGCGAAAGGAGAACCAGATTTCAAGGTATGTTTGCCAAAAGGCCCTTTTTCTACTCAACCAAAGGTGGGTGGCAGACTTGCTCTGTTTTTAGACAGATGGAAGGATATCACTTCAGATCCTTGGGTCCTTCAGACAGTTGTAGGCTATCAAATAGATTTTGTAAAAAGTCCTATTCAGGAAAGGAGACCTCTTCTAAGATTCGCAAAGGAACAGGAGGATTTAGTAAGTCAGGAAGTTTTGGAGTTAGAAAGCAAAGGTGCCATAGAGAAGGCAGAGACTTCATCAGGTGGTTTTATAAGCAATCTTTTCTTGGTAGAGAAAAAAGACAAAACCATGAGACCTGTCATAAATCTGAAGGACTTGAACGAGTGGGTGGAATACAACCATTTCAAGATGGAGGGTATTCACATGTTGAGAGATGTTTTGAGGAAAGGAGATTGGTTGACTCGCCTAGACATAAAAGACGCTTACTTAACCATTCCAGTTTGTGTAAATCAAAGAGATCTTTTGAAGTTCATTTGGAAAGGGACAACGTGGAGGTTCAAGAGCCTCCCCTTTGGTTTGACTTCTGCCCCTTGGTGCTTCACGAAGGTGATGCGCCCAATAGCAGCCTGGCTTCGGTCAAGGGGAATAAGACTAATCATTTATTTGGACAACATTCTTATTATGTCAGAGAACAAGGAACAAGCTCAGGAACACACAACCTTAGCAGTCAGGGTTATAGAGGATTTGGGTTTCATAGTAAACAGGAAGAAATCTTGCCTGGTCCCCAGTCAAGAGAGTGTATTTCTGGGTTTTCAGATCTCGACCTTGGATTGTGTGTTGAAGTTACCGATGGAGAAAGTCAGGAAGATCCGCAGGGAAGTGAGGAGATTGTTAACGAACGGTTTGGTTCCTTTGAGACAAATAGCGAGAGTTATAGGGCTTCTCACAGCCTCCATTCAAGCAGTCTTCCCAGCTCCCCTTCACTACCGTGCTTTGCAGAGAATGAGAACTTTGTATTTAAACAAAGGGGTGAGTTATTCTCAGAAAGTACTGTTAGATTCAGAAGCAAAAGTGGAACTAACATGGTGGTTAGACAATCTTGTGGCTTGGAACGGGAAAGCAATCTTTGGCCCTACTCCAGATATGATTATAGAATCAGACGCCAGCCTTCAGGGTTTGGGTGCCAGATGTGGCTCAATGACTACGGGGGGAAAATGGACAGGGGAGGAGAGCAATATGCATATCAACTATTTGGAGTTGTTGGCAGGTTCCTTTGCAGTGAAGAGCTTCAAGAAGGATCAAGTCAAATGTTGCGTCCTATTAAAGATGGACAACATTTCTGCAGTAAGATATGTCAACAAACTCGGGGGTCCTCATTCAAAGGCATTGGCGGATTTGGCAAGGGAATTTTGGCATTTTTGCCTTAGCAGAAACATCATGCTTCCCGCTCAATACTTGCCCGGGGTGAGCAATTCAATTGCAGGTTGGAACTCACTGCAACTGAAGGATTTCAGCGATTGGAGGTTAAACAGAATAATGTTCTTATCTTTGAACAAAATGTGGGGTCCATTTGCAGTAGATCTCTGCGAATCGCGTAAATGCTCAGGTTCGAAGGTTTTACAGTTGGAGGCCGGATCCAGCTGCAGAGGCGGTAGATGCCTTAATGCAAGTTTGGAACGAGCCTCGATGCTACGCATTTCCCGCTTTTGCTCTGATTCAGAGGGTCCTGTTGAAGGTGAGAAAAGACAGGGCGGAGATAGTCCTCGTAACCCCATTCTGGATGTCTCAAGTCTGGTAGCCAGATGTTATGGAGATGTTGATTGCCGACCCGGTACTTCTTCCGGATGTTCTTGATTTATTAACCAACGCTTCAGGAGATTTCCACGAGATGGTTCTTTGGGGTCATTTGAAGCTCATAGCTTGGTTGATTTCGGGAGAGCCTGGCAAATGCAAGGCTTATCTTCGGAATCTTCAAAGCTCATTAAGGAATCATGGGCACCAGGGACCTCAAAGGCATAAAGATTGGCATGGGGGAGATGGGTTCGTTGGTGTACTTCGAGGGGTTTGGATCCAGTATCAGCTCCTTTAGTTGAGGTGGTCAACTACTTATCGGAGGGTTTCCATAACGGTAAATCCTATAGTACTGTTAATATTGCAAGGTCAGCTATCTCTTCAGGCCATGATTTAGCGGATAGCATCACTATCGGACAACATGATGTAGTCAGGAGACTTTTGAGAAGTGTTAGAATTAAGGCTCCTCCTGGGGCTAAGTATTCTTCCCTTTGGGATGTGGATCTTGTCTTCAGGGTTTTGATGAGTTAGAATGAAAACGAGTTTCTTAATCTCAAAGACCTTTCACTCAAATTAGTTATGCTTCTGTGTCTTATTTCCTCCAGGAGAGTATCAGATGTTAGGGCTTTAGAGATTACAGGACGTCGTTTTGTGACGGAGGGTGTTTGTTTTTCTATCTCTAAAAGAACCAAAACTTTATCTAGTACTATTTTCTACTCTTAACGACTGTAGGAAGCTTTGTGTGGTGAGATGTATACGTGAGTACGAAAGTAGGACTGAATCCTTAAGAAACAATCAAGCCCAGTTGGTTATTTCCTTCAAACCTCCACATAAAGCTGTCTCCGCACCTACCTTGGCTCGCTGGGTCAAGGAGGTCATGTTTAGAGCAGGAATTGACTTAAATAAGTTTGGTGCACACTCTACTAGAGGAGCTATGGCTTCTAAGGCCTTTATCCTGGGTGGTGGTTTAACAGCTATTTTAGCTGCAGCTGATTAGTGTTCTGACTCTGTGTTTAAGAAGTTTTATTTTAAGCATGTGGATTGTCCAGTAGAGAATATTATGGCAAGGCTTTGAACATGCATAATATTGGCCTCCGTGCCTTGCCATAAAATTCAGATTTTCCACAGCTTGGGTGGGTAGAAAATCATAATTTTATTAAAGACACGGAGGCTGATATTATCCCTCCCTGTGTACCCACCCATTAATGCTTTGTTCTTGACTCTTTCAGGTGGAGACATCAAGAAGTGATCCATTCTGCAGAAGCGTCTTTGGGTATTTGGAGTTTATCCCTTGTTTTACAGTTCTTTGATATGGATCGAATATATGGACTTGTTCGCAGCATAAAAGAAGGAATATGGCTGCCTCTCACAGGATTTTGTGGACTTTGGAATGTTAAAGTAATGTTCTAAATTCTTTACATTGTTTCATGTTGTTGCAATTAAAGATATATGCATAATATCAGACTCCGTGTCTTTAATAAAATAATGATTTTCGACCCACCCAAGCTGTGGAAAATCTGTATTTTCCCACACTTGATATCTGCTGATGCTCAGAATATTTTCGCTTTAAAAGTGAAACTAGAAACACAAATGACGTTGAAATCCTTCAAAGCTCACAGATACATGGCACACTCCTCTGACAATCATGTGCAAATAGGTGACGAATATGAAATTAAAGAACTTCTGTCCTGGAAAAACTCTGGGCCTTGAGGTGCAGGATGTTTATGAGACAAGGAAGGATGCTCTTTTGTGGTTTGTGGAAGAAGTGTTGCCGCCTGTTAAGCAGAGCTCTCAAGTTTCCCAGGCCATGGATCATCCACTCTATCTTTTTGTAGTTAGTTTCTAGTGGGGTCAACAGGACAACAAATCCAAGACTGCAAAATAAACCTGAACTGGATGAACAACTCATGCACATTTGTGGTGATAGCAGTGTTACCTCTGGTTACCACTAAGTGAGTGGTGCGTCTGATGTAGGTGTGAGAACTGTCATTATTGAGCCAACCATGCGAAGGGAGCTAGAAGCAGGATGCCTTCGCTTCCCCACCAATTCTAAAAGCAGACTGCTTCTAGGGTGAGAGCAGTGTAATTCATTGTTTTAGATCCCATATTTGAATGAACTTAAGCCCTAATTACAATTTATGCAGGAATAGAGAACATTGTTTGCATAGTAAATTTGCAAGTTCAAACCAATGGAGTGATGAATTATTGTGTGGGACCGATTTTGCCGGTTGGTAATAATACATGGAATTCCCAATTTTGTAGGTTTTAACACATACATTTACCATCTGCTTTGAGTTACAAAAGAGGTGCACATGTGACAAATTGGGAGTTTTCATGAGCAGAACACAGATCCCTACGCAAAG
The DNA here is from genome assembly GCF_964204655.1 of Triturus cristatus. Classification (NCBI taxonomy): domain Eukaryota; kingdom Metazoa; phylum Chordata; class Amphibia; order Caudata; family Salamandridae; genus Triturus; species Triturus cristatus. The sequence continues at coordinate 963,426,347 of NC_140584.1, read as the reverse complement.
CAACTGGGATAATAAATTGAAGCCATGAAAATCACCCTAGCTTAGAACATGGGGACCAAAGTTCATTGCGGGTGTAAATGGGTGTGCTCAGGCCACGACACTCAGAGTTTTGCTACCTGGAAAGGGAAAACATCTGCTATAATCACTCTGTCCCCATTCTGTTGGGCGGCACTGAGAAGTGGGTGGTAATACTGCAGCTTGGAAAAGTTGAACCCAAGTCTATTAGTATTTCAAGGTCAGTATTACTTTCTGGTATTACTGAGGCTCGTATAGTGAGTGCCTGAGTAGGGCAACAACCAGGGCATCATATCTACCACCAATACCCCACCCTTTATCCAAATAATCAACAGTACCATTAAGGTTCGCTAAGACAATGTGCACTCTGAAGGAAGACTCCCAGCTGTTAGAAAAAAAAGAAATATTATTCTGGTGGCGGGATTATGTGCTTGCCTAGTATCTCCTCCAATTAACGCAGTTAGAAAATTAAGAAATCTCATAAATGTGCCCTCTAAATGTTCCTAGTTGGAGAAATTAAATGTTGGCATGTATGAAAAGTGACAATTTTTATTTTCTGTATTCAAAAACTGTCTTTGGCTCAATATAAATCAGCAGCAGTACAGGAAAATAAATTAAACTTTGTGTGTTTTTTCAGTTAATAAAAATAGATTCAGAATACTTTCATGGAAGAGTAACTGTACATTAAATACGCTGCCCTCTGTTGCCTCTTTTCTATCTTTTCTCTGCTGTAAACAGGTCGAAGGTCAGATCAGATGTCATTAATCATGTTCCCAGAAGCTGTGTGTCTATTGGACAGTTCGATTAATCTGAGACCTACAGCATGGTTAGGCCTCCATTGTCCTGTTCGCTACCTATCATAGGAAGATAAGATTATCAGTGACAAGCTGGACGCCCATTGAGCGGCACCATGACAGGGGAGAAAAAAAAAGCATTTTTTTTATTTATCCCCCTGTCTGGAGGATGAGCTGTGTCTTGTCTTGTCAAACTGCATCCTTTTCTTAAAGAATCAGCTTTAAGAATCCAATTTGTCAAACTGGACAATCATTGCAAGAATCCATAAAAGCCTCGGTGACTTTATCAAGAAAAATAAATCAGAGGACTTTAAAGAGTGACTGAAAGGATTTGAAATAAGATGAGTGGCCAACATCAATTAATCTTTGCAAAGCAAGAGGCTTGTGGAGTTGAACTGGCAGAGAAGTGTTAAAAGGGAGTTACTGGCTCTGAGAAGATAGAAAATTGACATTTTCTTTCTCCTTTCAATCTACTGCACGGACTCTCAGAGGTGTACCACTCGGACACACACACAATATAGACGTACATATCTGGACAGTAGCCAAACACAGCTAGACTTTTAAATACACCCTTCCAGATACCTGCAGGTGTGTGTGCGCATGCACACACACATACATGTTAAAGTAGACACACACATCCAGACGTTCCCTCATACACACAGACCTTAATGCACACTCTGATACACCTTCAGATACTCGTGCTCCCACGCACTCACACACACAGACACAGACACATACACAAAAACACACACACATAAATGCAGAGGCACACAAATTCAGTCATTCTCATGCACACATGCATACATCCACAGCTCACACGCATACAGATGAATGCGCAGGCACACACATCCAGATTCTCCCCATACCCTTCGGCTGCTATACACTGCCTCTCAGACACCTGCATAGACACACAAATACACTAATGAATACACACTCAGGCTTTTTTTAATACACCTGGACAGTTTACGCAGCCACTCAGGTTCCTGCATACACAGACACATGAACACACAAGCATACACGTTCAGACCCAAGCACCATACACTTAAACAATTATTTGCAACCACTAAGACACACACATGTACACACATACACACAAATGCACTGGCACTTACAAATATATATTTTTATATATTATATATATGTATGTATATATATATCTATTCACGGAAAAAAACTGGTTTTCAGGGACGTTATAGGTAGTAATTCGCTTTTATAAAACCTTAGAAATTCACTGAAAAAACCATAGGTTTCAGGGACGTTATAGTTAGTAATTAGCATTTAAAAAACCTTGGAAATTCACTGAAAAAACCATAGGTTTCAGGGATGTTATAGTTAGAAATTAGCATTTTAAAAACCTTAGAAATTCACTGAAAAAAACACAGGTTTTAGGGACATTATAGTTAAAGCCAGTGAAATTCGGCTGTTATAGTTAGTTGAGCTAACTATAACTCGCGCCCACGCAATGCACTGCTGATGATGTCACATATTACATCACTCATGACATGGTCAGTGACATCACTGATGACATCACTGATGACATTTCAAATTACATCATCCACTTAATATCTGATGCTCCTCCTCACACCCTAATATAACCTTTCATACACCCACTCTAAAATACAGACTACCATTATCGAAACCATAGACACACCAATACCAGTTAGTGCATATTCACTCACTGATTCATAGGTCTATACCCATCCATTCACTCACCGATATAGTCACTCATACATGCAGTCACTCATCAATACAGCCTCTGATATATGCACTCATACACCCATACAGACTCTCACATACTGCCACTGCCATATATGTGTGTGTGGGTACACACACACACATATATATATATATATTCATTTTCAAACAGCGTTGCTAGGATGCCGCCACTGACCTCACAATGCGGGTGCCGTCGATGGTGCAACAACCATCAGTACATAAGTCCAAGTTCATTCAAATATGAAACGAAGAAGGCGGAACACCAAGTAGTTTTGCACTAGGATTTAACAATAAATCCTAGTGCAAAACTACTTGATGTGCCGTCTTCATATCATATTTGAATGAATATATATATATATATATATACATATATATATATATATTTATATATATATATATATATATTACTCACTGGCGGTCGACAGTAGGTAGTTATAGTTAGGACCTCGTTTCTATTCAAAAAGCGTTTTTTCTTTTGTCAATATCTTTGGCGCCGTTTGACGAATCTTCGCAACATTTTTAAAACTAGTGGTTCACTCAGGTCAGCTCCTGTCTTGAAAGTTTCGGGGTGATTCGTTGAGTGGGGGCTGAGAAAAAAGGGGGTTCCAAAACACGTTTTCTCCATGTTAATTTCCATAGGAAACTTTAGACAAAGCTACAGCCCGAACTGCTGAACGGAATTACGCCAAATTTGGCAAAAAGATAGGTCTTGATTCAGAAAGCGTTCTTTTTTTTAAATGGTGTAAATCCGTTCAGTAGTTCCTGAGAAATTCAAAACTAAAATAATATCGATATCTGGTGACCGAGGAGGATTCGCTAACCCTTCCGTTTACAAGCTTCATTTTGATTGGCTGTCAACACTCCAAACCAAGAAACGTTGGCAGCCATCTTGTGACTCGGTAAAACCCAGTCACAAGAAAAAAGGTTAAAAAAAGTTTACAAATGAAGAAAAGGGGCAGGGTAGAAACACCCTGACCCGCAGGCCTGCTCAAGGGGTCCCACAGGAACCCCCAGGGCCAATAAAAGCATTTTTGTTTTCCGGAGGAATTCGCGCCGGGTTGGAGAATCCCGCTGAGGAAAAAAATAAAAAACGAAGCGTGGTGTTCCATGCTTCGTTTTAATAAGCCCCCGGGTGGGCCAGGTCCCGGGGGCAATAAGTAAAATATATGCTGGGGCCCGCGGGCCCCCTCAAACCCCAGGGACTGCCACCTCCCTGGGGCTTAAATTATAAATATTAAGTGTGTTGGGGGCTCCTGCCCCTCCCCACACTGCCCCGGGGACCACCACCTTTCCGGGGCAATTTTAATTTATGGCAACTGACCCCCGGCCCTGGGGACCACCACCTCCCCAGGGCTATTTTCAAATTGGGAGCCCTCTATGGCCCTGGGGACTACCACCCCCCAGGGCCGGCTCCGGCAATGTCCCGGGGTGCCTACCCCCGGGACATTGCAGTTTGCAATGGCAGGGCGGGAACATTGCTCCCGTCCTGTCATTGCAAACTCTGCTTTGCTTCATGGAAGCGAGAGCAGGAAACCTGCTCTCGTTTCCATGAAGCAAAGTAGATTGCTTTTGGACAAGGGGAGCTGCATATCAGCAGCTCCCCTTGTCCAAAAGCAATGCCGGCTCCCGCAGGAGGCGAGGAGCCGGCTGGGACCTCCGGGCATTGAGGCCAGGCCCCGGGGGATGGGATCCCCGGGGCGATAATTGGTCTCAGGAGGGGAGCAACGCGGCCCCCTCTAAAATACAAAAAATAAAAAAATGGAAAGGCTGGCCAGGCCCCAGGGGATAGGGTCCCCGGGGCCAATAGTGGCCCATGGAAGGGGGGCCACGCGGCCCCCCTCCTTTTTTTTTAAATGAGGCAATGCCCCAGGGGAAGAGGTCCCCAGGCCCGAAAAAGGCCTCAGGAGGGGAACCCTCTCATTTAAACAAAAAGTATAAATATGTGGCCCTGGGGTCGCAGGGGCTGAAATCAGCCCCGGGAGGGGGACCACGTGGCCCCCTTTCCGTTTAAAAAAAAAATGAATAGTGGGAGGCCCTGGGGATTGGGATCCCCAGGGCCCAGAAAATATTGAGAGAAGGGGGTCACACAGCCCCCCCTTCTAACTCCTAAAAAAAAAAGGAGAAAAAAACGGCATCTCGCAGGAGGCCCCGCCCCCTTCCCTGCAGCACACTGCAAACACGCCTCCTAGCATGTTGTGGGTTGGGGGATTAAGTCCCCCAGATCCTTAAGGGTGCTTAGGGGCCAACTAGCCCACCGGGTATCTCCAGTAAGCCCCGCACAGTGGGATTGCTGAGAGGTGGTCTGAGGCCATGCCCCTTTTTACACCACTCTGCAAATGCACCTCTTAGCGCAGTGCTGGTGGGGCGATGAGGCCCACATGTGTCCCGAGGACCTCAGGACTAAAGTGGACTTCATCCCCGAGCAGCAGTGCGCCAGGAGGCGTGTTTGCAGAGTGGTGTAAAAAGGGGGCTTAGCCTCGGACCACTCTCAGCAATCCAGCTGTGTGGGGCTTATTGGAGATATCTGGTTGGCTAGTTGGCCCCCAGGGACCCTCAGGAGGAAGGGGAACTTCATACCCCAAACAAGAGTGCACCAGGAAGCGTTTGCAGAATGGTGCAGAAAGGGGGCGTGGCCTGTGTGAAGCTCTCAGCAATCCCACTATTTGGGGCTTACTGGAGGTATTAGGTAGGCTAGTTGGCCTCTAAGTATCCATAGCATCAAAGGGGACGTTAATCCTCATCCAGGAGCTCGCCAGGGAGCGTGTTTGCAGAATGGTGGCAAAGGGGGCGTGGCCTGCTATGAGAACTTAGTAATGCTGCTGTGTGGCACTTACAGGAGGTAATAGGAGGGGTAGTTGGTCCCCAAGGACGTAATTGGTGGCCACTACCCCTCCGGTTATGTCCAGTAAGTCCCACACAGTGGTATTGCTAAGAGGTCTTCGGAGGCCATGCCCCCTTTCTCCTCCACTCTGTAAACACGCCTCCTTGCACACTGTGGGTTGGGGGATGAAGTCCACTTTACTCTTGAGGGACTTTAGGGCAGGGGTCTTCAATCTCTGGGGCGCGACCCCCAGGGGGGGCGTGGACTCACATAAAGGGGGTCGCGCATTCCCGATCGCACTCCTGCCTGGATCCGGAATCCAAAACGTGTGCTCTTTGTTTTGAATTCCGAAGAGTGCATTTCAATGTGCTCTCTGATTGGAGAACATCGGAAAACAAGGCTTCGAAGAACTGGTGAGTCAGCTGCCTCTTCCTTTCTCCACATCCACTATGCCCTACTTTTCACCCCTCAGACATACACACATACACCCAGAAATGCCAACCCTCCCGATTCAGGCGGGAGACTACCGATTTCAAGGCTAGTCTCCCGCCTCCCGATCCCTGCAAGCAAAAACCCGATTCCTCAGGGTTTCAGCTGACAGGGCTTGGTATTGTGTAACAGGCTAATTTTTCCAGCAATAGTCAGAGTGGCGATGCAGGGGCTCTAGAAGGGGTGAAAAACCAACACAGCCTCGTTGGCAAGTAAATGGTCTTTTAAAGACCTGTGAAGTACTGGGGGGGGGGGGGGCTGTGTGTTTGCACTGGAAGCTGTTTCAGCCCGGGCTGAAACACGGGGGGAGGGGGGGGTGCACTGCCAGCAACTTGCCAGGCCATTGCACAACACTTGCATCACCTGCCATTGCCTCCATGCTTCTGAAAGGTAAAAAAAACGTGCATTTGTGTTTCGAAAATGTCCGATCCTGCAGCAGCTCACTTCCAAAGCCCATAGTGCCAATATCGGCAACAGTTATCACAACACACATAAGTACATAAATAAAAACACACGACACTGAATGTAAGTGGAGAAATATTGCTGCAGGTTTATTAGCATAAGCAATATGCAAACATGGTGGGTTATCTTACGGGCGATCCCAGGGCAGGCCAGCCCCTATGCCGCCTGCCCGTCTGATAAGCCTAGAGTCACCATGGCAACGCCAATTGGTGTATACCTAATGCGGGGCGCCGTCGGTCTTCCAGTGGACACGCTAAACATCCCTGGGTATCCTGGCTTAGCACCACACGGTGCTGCTGCATGCTATACCCCTTGGTATGTGCAGACCCTGGATCGCCCTGTAACTCCTCCTGCAACACAAAGTGAGAATTGTTAGAAAACCTGGCCCCCCCATTGTCCCTCCGGACGCCGGGTAAGCGGATGGGCGGGCAAGGCGAACGAGCGGACAAGAGGGCGAGGAGGGGGCGGAGACAGAATATGTACCCCCCTGGCTCCTCCCCGCCGGAAGCAGCTGTCTGCTGGGGTCTCCCTTGGTCCATCCCAGGGACACGACCTCCCACCCCTGTGCCTTCCTGTGGCACTAAGGCGGCCGCCCTCAAAGGGGCGGGCCGCTGCGCAACCCCCCCCCCCGGGCAGCCTTACATAGTGCCAATATCGGCAACAGTTATCACAACACACATAAGTACATAAATAAAAACACACGACACTGAATGTAAGTGGAGAAATATTGCTGAAGGTTTATTAGCATAAGCAATATGCAAACATGGTGGGTTATCTTACGGGCGATCCCAGGGCAGGCCAGCCCCTATGCCGCCTGCCCGTCTGATAAGCCTAGAGTCACCATGGCAACGCCAATTGGTGTATACCTAATGTTGGGAGGGTCCCCCCCTCCCACCTGTGGACCACCAGTCCACTTGCTACACACGCCCCCCGTGATGGGTGGGCGGAGCATACATGGCAGCCCCCGGTTGCTCAGACCCACAACCGCCTGTCGGATAGCGGGGCGCCGTCGGTCTTCCAGTGGACACGCTAAACATCCCTGGGTATCCTGGCTTAGCACCACACGGTGCTGCTGCATGCTATACCCCTTGGTATGTGCAGACCCTGGATCGCCCTGTAACTCCTCCACAGCCTTGGGAGTGGCCACCGTCACTACCAGGGCCCCCCACCAAGGTAGACCTATTTCCTTACAACCTGCTGCAGCCAAAGCTTCCCCTAGGTCCAGTAGGAAAAGAACCGTGCCTAAACTAGAGAGGTGCACCCCATCTCCCTCCCGGCACCCTGTGGACTTGGCGTGTATAAGACCATGCCTGATGAAGCCCAAACCTCTTTGCTCTGCGCAACTGCGCATGGCTCCAGGTAGACCTTTTTACCTACAGCAACTGATACCGGGCTTCTCCCAGGTCCAGCCAAGACAATCTACGCCCAACCGAACCGGCGGGCGGCATGCCCCTCAGGACAGGTGCCCTCATCCTTTCTAACTCCCCCGTGGATTTCGACTGAAATGACCGTAAACCTATAACTAGGCGTTGGTCCAATGTAGCCTTTGAATGGCTGAAGAACAATCCCCTTGACAAGACACTCCTGCCTGGCAGTGCCTATGCGGGAGGGGTAAGAGTTGACAAGCCCGCCTTACCTCCTCCTTCACTCAGTTGGAGTATGTCCCTCACATTCCATCAGTCACCACCAAATGAGAAGCCTTGCCCTCCCAAACTTTTGCTAGTATACCAGGGAGAGACAGGACTGAGTGACCACAAAGGAGGACCAACGTGTAAAATTCTTCACTATCTTGGATACTGGGTAAGCCAATTGTTCTCCTGCTAATTGGTAGCCCAAAAGCATTACCCCGGGGTTTCCCTCAATCATGTGGACCATATCGCCCCCGAGGAAGGCCACTTCCACAACCTGCATAGCTGCCAGCCAGAGCTGAAGGGCAGGATACGTTACCCAGTACCGATACTCGCATCCATGGTACCTGTTTCGTCGAACTCAAGGACGGGCTACTAAGTGAGCAACCAGGCTCCGCCCACTCCTGCCTGGCAGTGCCCATGCGGGAGGAGGTGAGGGTTGACCAGCCTGCCTTCCTTCCTCTTTCACTCCGTTGGAGTACGCCCATCGTATTCCATCAGTCACCGCCAAATGTGAAGCCTTGCCCTCCCAAAATTCTGCTATTATACCAGGGAAAGACAGGACAGAGTGACCACAGAGGAGAACAACGTGTAACATGCTTCTCTATTTGAATACTGGGAAAGCCAAATTGTTCTCCTGCAGATTTGTAGCCCAAAGTGTTACCCCGGTGCTTTCCTTAATCATATGGACCATGGCCCTGTTGGAAGGCCACCTGCATAGCTGCCAGCCAGTGCTGGAGGTCGGGAGAAGTTACCCGGTACTGATGCACGCATCAAAGGTACCTGTTTCGTCTAACTCAAGGGCGTGCTACTAAGTGAGCAACCAGGCTCCGCCCTAGTACCCCGAGGCCAAACCCAAGCCCCTCCAAGGCCAGCAGCCCTACTCAGGCAACCCGCACCCTCTTGGCACTGGCACACCCCCGCCACAGCTGCCCTCGAGTGCCTGGTCGTGTGTTGCCACAACCTAGGTTTCATCACTGCGTCATACCGGGGTATGATGACCCATCTAACTCGACTGCTGAGTGCCCATTGCACCATCGCAAGTATGCCTTTGCCTGCTCAGAGTCTGGCTGTAAAGTTGGAAGGCATTGACCCCCCAGCCCAGGGTGAAGATGGCAGCATTACAGTACCTGGTGCTATAGACGGTCCCCGTACCCTGATGGGACAGAATGCAAATCCCTTGCTCCTGTTGAGCACGAACCCAAAACCAATTGCTCACCATGGTTTAATACCTTCCTGCTGCTAATCATTTCCTAGCTGCATGAGCAGCGCCCGCTTCAGCCGTGGAGCAAACAACTCGCCGTAGGTAGAAAATACCCTGTCGTCATTTGGCACTGACGCAGTGTTTGCCACACTTTTCGCGCCACAGCACACTTGTTAGCTGGCAACTACCACCACCCGCCTGCTGCCCTGGTTAAAGCACGGGTGGATATGTCATACTGAGGCTACCTGATACCGGCCCTTGGCTGCAGGGAAATACCCACCCAGTGTACATGGTACCTCTTCCCTGCATAGTATATTGAAAATGCTTCCAGTCTGAACTGGTGGGACTGTCACCCCAACGTGTTGCACATTCATTAAATGTCTCCCTTTGATGATTAGCAAGCTGTACCGCAAATGGAACCATCACCTAATCAACTTCTGCAACCGCCAGGCAGGTCGCCTGCACGTGAACATGGTCCCGGAAGCGGAAAGCGGGAGCCCTTTGGCAACTGAATAGTAGCGCACAGTCCCCGCGTTGGAGACCAAATTGACCTCGTACCGCGAGAGGCACATGCGAAAACAAATTAATTATTCCATGCAAAAACAGAGCCTGTCCGTAACTTTCGTCTACATTGGGACAAGGATAAACCATGATAATATCACTGATCTAGACTGAGATATGTATACGCTACCTCTGGGATCTATCTCATGACTCGCCATATCTGTCTGACACCAATCACTCATCCTGTGCTTTGTGTGATCTTGGCCCACTTATGTGTGACCAGATCCCTGTGAAGTATACTTGGCTTCTAGGCCGATAATGCACAAGTTTTATGTGAAAGATGAAACCATACTTGCTGAGCCCCGGCCAAAACCGACAACCATTTTACCATTTGTCATCAGTAAGACATACCTCCATAAGACATTGATAAGGGCCACCTGCATAACGCCTGGTGGCCAAAGGCCTTGTCAGCCAAGCAGCGAAATCTTCGCTCAATGCAAAATACGAAAAAGACTTCTCACGGCGCATGCCACAGTCCCTCACCAAGACACCGCTGAAGGGGCCACCCCAGAACAATGCCTAACGTGTTGAACATTCCTTAAATGTCTCCCGTCGATGGATAGCAAGCTCTACCGCAACTGGGGACAATTGCACTAATCAACCTCCGCAACCGCCTGACAGGTCACATGCTCGTGACCCAGGTGCCGAAATGCAGAAAACAGGGGCCCTTTGACAACGAAATACGGCGCACCATCTCCACGTTGGAGACGAAATTGACCTCACTGAACTGCGAACCAAACCCATGCGGGTACAAAATAACTATTCTTTGCAAACAGAGCCTGGCCGTAACTTTTGTCCCTGTTGGGACAAAGGATGAACTATGGGGTATTTAAGTACTAAGACTGACACTTTATTGCGAGCAACCCAACAATGAAGATAAGTGACATATCGATATCCAGATACAAGCGTATGAGCAAGTCAACTTCTTCCGAGGAGAACATGTGAAATGCATGCTAGAGGCAGTGCATGAACATTCAGCTAATGTGATACCTTGGGGACAATAGCCGCATTAGACCCCTTGTCTTGTGGTAGCGTGTTCCACCAGAGGCCAAAGGATTACCACTGAGCCTGCGTAAAACAGCGCGCTAACGCGGTCCCAAAATCATCGGCCGACGAGACCTGCAAGAACAATCATCCTCCCCTTTGTACTTTAACATCCTAATTGGTTGTATTGAATACCAGTTACTTGGCTTTAAGCCATCCCGGATGAGGTTGGCTTCGTGCTTGATAGAGACTTGCCTTCCCTGTAGAACAGCTCATGCTACTACTTTATCGGCAATGCTAGCTCTGGAACAGTGAAGCAATGCCATCAGGTGACCTGAACAGGCCCCCTGGAGGCAGTGGTCTGTCCAGTTCTACTCCAAATTCTCCGCTATCGAAGGCTCCAGGCAAGCTCCGGTGTGACAAAAGTCAAGCAATAAGAGCATGCGGCCTAAGCAACGGGTGTCTTTGTGTAGTGACAACATTAGATAGCCACGCAAAGAACCATGGACATCCCCTTAAATGTGAGTAATCAGATCAAAGCCATCGTCTATGGTCGTAAAACATATGCGCCATCCAACTACAACACAAACTCCCTGAATAAAGTTTTGAATCAAGCCGCAGGTGGCGCTCAAGATCAAGCACAGCTGCAAATCCCGTGGAAAATTGAGTACCACCTTTACATAACAAATTCTGGCCCAGGGAGATAACGTAATTTGCCCAAGGAACACAGGACGCTCCACACTGTTGGCATTCATGTTACCTGTACCAAAGTGAGCAGCTGCACATTGAGCACCGTATTTACATTACATACTCATAGCATGCCCATGATCCCAGGACGCGACCTCGCGGCTCGAAACCTGGTTTCCTGCCCCAGAGTCGGCGGCTGCCCTGGAGGACAGCATCTACATTACATATTCAGGCACGGGGAGATTAAGGATTCACCAATATCACAGGACGCGACAGGCGGCTCAAACCCTGGTTTCCCACACCAAAATCGCGCTTGCTAGGCAAGATGTGGCGTCTGCGCTAGATCTCCAAACTTCCCGCCGAGGATAACATAACCCCTGCTTAAGGCCCCCAGGCCCATAAGTCCCCGAGATTTGATTGACCGGGAGAGCACCGTGATACAAAACTGTCCTCACAAGAAAGCAGGCCCCCACAGCGCCGCTGAAGGCCCTCAGTTACTAAGGCCAAAGCCACAAGGACATGCATGCACCTTGGAACCACATTCCTTGTTATACAATTTACCTTGGTGTGCATGAATCACAAACGACATCATGCAAATTTCAAAACCTGTGCACCAATGCGTAGCAGCCAAACCAATATAGCGCCACGGGACTAGTAACACTATTGCCTAATAATTCAATGGACACATGTAACAAGGATGCGCAAGGAACTGCCTTCGATACATACGCAGTAACTATGGCTTGTAATAATTTTGTGACGCTTCCACTGCAAGCTCCGGGTACACCACGACCCTGTGGCTCCTAAGGTATAACCGGGAAGGGCAATCCCAGAGAGTAACTCTGGCCTTACAACGCTCGCTTAGCCTGAAGTCAGGTTAGCCCTGCGAGAGCTCAAAGGGGGAGAACCAGTTGCATGCTCAGCTTCAGTGTCGCAAGCCTCATTAAAGTACATGATACCCCTTAATTTACAGCCCGCACAAGGAGCCGCCGAAGAAGCAGAGTGCGCCGCGACGCTTACAACAATGTCCCACCTGGAGAGGATGTTCTGCACCGAAAGGGCCACATGCGCTGAAGCAGAGTGCGCCGCGACGCTTGCAACAATGCCCCACCCGGAGAGGATGTTCTACACCGAAAGGGCCACATGCGCTGAAGCAGAGTGCGCCGCTACGCTTGCAACAAAGCCCCACCCGGAGGGGATGTTCTGCACCGAAAGGGCCACATGCGCTGCCCTGCGCCCGTGCCGACATCAACAATGCTGAGCGTCCGCCATCCGATGTGAGCAGCTGCTCAAGGCCCGCATCACTCTGCCTCTGTCTTGAGCGCTTGGAAGCAAATTGCCCTTGTAGCTGCCTAAGGCCACGGGAGCGCTCAACTATTATGAAGAACCTACCACACCAGCGTACCACCAGACCTCAAGTACCGCTTATACCCGACCGAGAGCGCTGGGCGCGCTTCTCTCCTGGCGGAACACTCGCTATAATGTGTTGGCTTCTGCCTGAGTATTGGTACCTCAGCAACCATCAGAGGAGCTGTGCCCTGGCCGCGCACCCACCGAGTACACCACATCGACGCATTAAAAGGTTCAGGGGATGCTGCCTAATAACCGGGACACGTATACAAAACCAGTGGCTGATGTCAGGAGTGAGGGGGCACCGAGGACAAAGAGCTAAAGTGTTGTGCCTTACCGCCGATCCCTTCCCCCTGTGAGCTACAAGGCGAGGCCCCCATGACACGGTTATCTCGCACCCCGTAGGCGTGGCGGAAAACGTCTGCCTATCGCCCATACAGCGATGCCGGCCCCAGTCAGTAAACAGGGAGTGGGTGGGGGGGGGTGGAGCCGGCCCAAGCCCGCATGGATGATGGTGACCATGGCACCACAAACGCCCCACCAGCTCAGAATGCGCTTAAGGAGCTAGGGCCCCGGCAACTTCACTCCAACTCTGCTTTACAGAGTCTAATACCCAAAAACGAGAGGCACCGAAAGGGGGAGCAGTAGCTACGCCCTTGCCGGTCATTCGGGAGTCGGTGATACGAGAAGTTCCGCCCGCTCCTTTGCCCGGCCTGGGACCCCGACTGAGCTGCACCGCCCATCAAACTTCCACTGTCTCTACCTGCTCCCAGGAGTTTGTGTAAACTACCTGCCCCCAGGAGTTTGAACAAGCACCAGTATCTGCCCCCACACCTGAGGAAAACATGCAGATCAACCAGAGGCACGAGGGGCATGAACAATCAGGCCAACAGGGCTCTCCACCCGAGGCATACATATGCCCCCTAGGGCCCAAAATCAGTGACGTCTACCCCGCAAATCGAAATCCCTCAATTAAAATACACCAAGAACAGCTTCCTTTGACACTATTTGCGGCAAAACCTCAGCTGAGATGCTGCTTCGTGAAGCTCTATGTGCTTCCATGCCAACAAATCCATCTCACTTTAACGTTCCCTGCTGTGTCTAGCTGTACTATGGTAGGCCAGGAAGCATATTGAAATGTATACAGCAAAGAAAATCAGCACACAAGAAACGTACAGAAACCTCCTATTTCATCTTGTTTTTGTATCACAGTGAGTTTGATTTCAATTGAATGAATAAAAGAAACGTGAAAAAAGTTAACAAACGACAACACATCATTGTAAGCAAAATGAAGGCAATTTGCACCTTTTTCGGTAACCTCGATCCTAGATTAAAAGGCAGGTCTGTTTCCCCAGATTCCCTGGCAGAAGATGGCTGCCCACTTGGGACGCCGCATCGTGAGCGCTTGAAAGTACTTATACTGTTTACGGTAAATCAACGCGCTGTTTGGGGAATGGGAAAAATGGCGCCTATTTCCACGCTTTATTCGCCCCAGAGCATACTAATCCACGCTGAAGGAAATATTTACGTTTTTGGTAGACCAGGGCAGGCGAAGGATCCACCGCTCACCTAGTCACGACTGCCATTGCCCGATTCTGGCACCAAGTGTACAAAGATTCACCTGCTCAAATCCGACATTCTTCTATAATGCCGACGAAGGGACACAGGCCCGGGCCTGCAACCCAAGGCAACGGCGCTAGTTACCACCAACCGGGCTGCCCGGGAAAGCTGCTCTTTCTCTCTGCCCATCAGCCTCATTCTGACCGGTTCATGTCCTGATCCATGCCAGGAGCCTGCGCACCCGACAGTCTCCGGGCCCCGACTCCCGCTCAATTTGTCCCCCCGCTGATACAAAACTGGAGGCCAAGCACCCGGGCCTAGATATGAACGCCGTGGCCAGTGGCAACATCAGGTCACCGAGGAACGCAAAACTCACCGCAAAACGACGATCGACAGAAAACGACAACGAGCCAACCAGTTGAAATCGTGTCCAGCGGGGGGGGGCGACAATAGGCGACCTCCCGAGACGGCGTGTCCGGCGCAAAGAGGCGCAAGGCGAATGAGCGGACAAGAGGGCGAGGAGGGGGCGGAGACAGAATATGTACCCCCCTGGCTCCTCCCCGCCAGAAGCAGCTGTCTGCTGGGGTCTCCCTTGGTCCATCCCAGGGACACGACCTCCCACCCCTGTGCCTTCCTGTGGCACTAAGGCGGCCGCCCTCAAAGGGGCGGGCCGCTGCGCAACCCCCCCCCCCCGGGCAGCCTTACATACATGTCAGTAACCCGATTCAAGGCCATAGTCTCCCGATTTTTTTTTTTTTTAATCTCCCACTTTGCTCTTCTGAAATGTTGGCATGTATGCATACACCCCTCACCTTTATTTCAAACTATGCTATTTCTGAAACCATGCTACATTACAAAAGTAACATTTATTTATGTTCACTTCCTCTTTCACACTGACTGCATAAGCCTTTTTACTCTCCTATTCTGCGTGGTCCCTTGATTTCTTTGAAATCGATTTTTAACAGCATCATTCCGCCGCTACTAGGTGACATCAAACAACAGCAAAGTACTGAAATTATGTATGTGCTATGAATGTGTACGTGGGCTATTTTCCAAAATCATGCATTAGGAATGGATTATGAGTTCGCAGATCGCAGTGATCTGGGTCTGGTGGCTCAGTAAACTTTTGTACATGTTCCAGGAGTTTCTCTTTGACCACATGTTCACAGGTTCGAATTTCGGTGAGTGCACTCTGCCTTCCATCCTTACGAGGTTGATAAAATAATTATTGTTGAGTTTGGTAAAAATAAACATCAGTTATCTGTCAGTGACACCAAGGGGCCTTCTTGGGGTGAGCTGGACACTCTGCAAATATGCCTATTGTTTAGATATCAAGTGAATGAGTATTCAGGCAAGGCATCAGAGGTAAAATTTAAGAAAGTGGCAGTGTGCCATTGTTTCTACCTTGCAATGAAATGTCTTGGCCTGAATAGTATTTATTAGCTTGAATGTATATTGTGGGAAGGTATTTTAAGTTTTTTAATAAAAATCAATGTTTTGTTCAAGTACTGTTAGCCAAAAGGTGGATGGAAGACACACTGATAAAGTTAACATGTTAATGGAGCCTCCTGTGCCTCAAAACATACCTACACTGCACTCATATTTTGATCTTCATTACTATCATCATAGATTCTGGCAGCATTATGAACAGTCTTGTACCAGTTCTATACTTTATCAGAGCACACCGCATCTTGCATCAGTGGGTCTTTACAGGCTTTCCAGAGACAAAAAAATTCTTTTGATACTGTGATGTGAAAGGCTCTTAGACTGCGTGATCTCTCTTCCTATGGCACAGAAGCAACGGTCTTCCTTTCAAAGTGGATAGACCGGAGCAGGCAATATCATTTGCTTCATGCAAACATAATCCCACACTCAAATTGGCCCATTATGGGAGATGGAAAAAAATTGTTGTCCTCTGGTAGTCAAATTATATAAACATGTGCAGTAACTATCCACACATCTTACCAGGCCATTATTAGTTGGTAAATACCCAGATAACAGTTTGAACATTACTGCTTGCTTTATTCCTAGACTTATTCATTTGTCAAGTGAGCAAGGCGCCATAGCTGATGAACACCAATTCTGAATATCAATTAAAGAGTGAAATACAACATGCCAATAGTGAACGCTAGAGTTGCAGTGCAAGAAACGCAACAAGGTATAGACTGCAATAAGCATATTTGTGAAACAGGAGACAATAGCTGCAAATATTTGCTATACTTTTGGAGGGAAAAAAGTGATAAGAACAGAACACCTGTCCACAAAGGAGGGTGTTCATGGTCAGGCCCCAGAGCCTAACCAACTTTACTATCACAGCTTCATGTGGGCTTATTTGAATTGTAACCATTTAAGGATCAGTTTGTGGAGTCGTTTCTTTTTTTGGTGGAGTTTTACATAGCACAAACTAGACCTGAAGGCATCTTTACATGAGCACCAGTTATGATACAGAGGGACACATTAATTTTTGTTAGGCATGAGGCGACTAAGTGATTTGCCCAGAATCACAAAATGTTGAGCGCCCTTGCCGAGACTAACCCGGTTCCCGAGCTCCGAGGCCGACCACCCTAGCCGTTATGCCATATTCTAGTAGTGATGTAATGAAAATAGTAAAAAAAAACTATGGACGCTCTTCACACATGGCAGGAATTGGGTACAAACTGCAGCAAATTTTCTGTTACTTTGCAGCATATGGGCTCACGTATAGTAACTAACTGATAGAGGACATTATGAGGTTGGTAATTCTGCCATTTAGGGTGCATCGAATCATTTCATTTTGAGACATACATCTTTACACAATCAAGCCTGTAATCTTCTGGTCACAACAGTACTTGTCTGTTGAACAGAAGTGGTGGGGATTTGAACATGCCAACCCTCAGGGTTGTATAAACTCTCAATCATTTGTGTAGGCTCTTCACAGAACTTGTGAGTAAGCTGCCTCTTACCCCGCCTTCCTCCACAACCACCATGCCCTGGCTTTTCACTCCTCAGACACACACACAAACATACATGCACGCACACACGCACCCATTCTTATTTACAAGAATTCTCCTAAAGATGTTTCCCAGAATACTTTATTCCCCCTGGAAGATTTGTTCATTTAAAACAATCCGCTTTCTACTGCTGATGGCACTGGTTACATTTCCACCATCTCTCTGTTGCTACCCTCCCCCCCTTTATTTTCACTCTCACCCTTTCCCCATTGATGTCTTTGGTATTCCTCTGCTCTGCCCCTGCTGTTGCCGCTCTCCTGTTTCCGTTTTTGTCATGCTGGCTTGAGGAAAGCCCTCAAAGGCTATCCTGGGCTCCTGGTGTTGGGGGTGTGGGGGGGGGGTTGAGTGAGGTTCACTGGGGGTGAGGGGGTGCTGTGCCTCCGAAAGTAACAATCTTTTCAAACAAAAAGAGTTTTTTGAAGACAAAACTAGCCAGTTCCAGCACAATTCAATCTTGCGTTATCATTGAGTATTCAACACATGAAATAAGAAGAATACAGCCAGAGGCATCACGTGTTGTGTGCACTCGGATCCGAGCTCTCAGTGGGCTAGGTGAGTGTCTTTTACTTTTTTTCCGAGGCAGGGTTGGGGCAGCGCAGCTGTGGTGCCAGCTGCAGGTGCTCTGCCCCTATTAGAAATGGCACTGCCATCATGCAGCTGACAGTGGGGGCCGGAAGGGGTGAGGGGGGCTTGGAGGGAGCATAACACTGAAGGGATGAATGGGAAGAGCCCAGTCTGTGTGTGATTATTAGGTATTGAGAGACCGGGCCAGACATACTTTAATTGACAGATGAGAGGGATGGAAGGCAGGGGGTGGGAGAAAAGAGGCGTGAGTGAACTGCTTAACTCAGCACAACACCTCCAGGGTTTTAAGGGACCACTACTGCTCTCGGCCAGGTGAGCTTCTAATGTGCCGACATGTATTCCTGTGGGGTGGAAGGCCCTTCACAAAGGTTGACTAGACATCTTTCTGTTGTTCATTCCTGTATTTTGGTTATAAACTGGTACTGATGAGGTGAAATCTTGCCCAGTCTTATTGTGTGTAAAAAAATGTCAAAATAATAAAGCATTACTACCCCAAAATATGCTTTATCACATAACATTATTTACATTTTCTTACCACACAATTTAGTCAGCCCTGCCTCATAATTTGGTCAATCCCTGCCTCATAATTTCAGTTGCCCTTCCTATAGGGCAGTCTGGAGGTGCTCAAAGGGCTGACAAGTCAGGTCAGTGAGTGGGTTGTTTTTTTTAGCTGCTCGCTGGCCTGTTTTCTGGTCTGGTGGACTGTATCAATCTTGATTTCTGTGCTACTACCACAAATACTGTCTGCAGGAAGCGAAAATGCATATAGTCTCCCATGCCTTACAAAGCACTTATATAGCTTGGTCTTTATAAGTTTAAAACTGCCACTTAATTTGGTCCTCCCCTGCCTCATAATTCAAGTTGCCCTGCCTATAGGGTAGTCTGGTAGTGCCCAAAGGGTAGCCAGTCAGTGTGTGGGCTTTTTTATGGTCAGGTGGAGCGTTTTTACTCTTGATTTCTGTGCTACTTCCACAAATATTTTCTGCAGAAGCACAAATGCATGCAGTCTACCATTACTTGCAAAACACCTATACAGCTCAATCCATTACAGGTTTAAAACTGCCCGCTTTACAAACAAGTGACTCTTTTTTTAGATCTCATATACACTGCCCTCACATGCAGTAAACTTCTTTGTCCACTCCGTGCTATATCCCTTATAACTCAGTGAGCTCCAGTGATGAGTGAGAGGGCAGGCGACATTTGGTGGCACTAGTGGAAGCAAGTGAGTGTCAAGCATCTACAAATTGACCGTCTGTCAGGAGAAAAACAGGCACACCCATCACATTAGTTCAGAAATGTATCGTCACCCAAATAGGTTTTGTCAAATTATGCTTTGCTTGGGAAAAATAAAGTATTGTTGTGCATTTTTGGGCAATTCTTTTTGGAGACTTTATGTTTGAACTGAGTAGTAAGCCTGTGACTCCAATTCACAGTCAGCCACAAACCTTTGATTTGCTAAACACTGTTTAATAATATTTTCCCACCATAAAAATGATTTGCTGTGGGTACTTCGGGGCGTTTATTCTTGTCAATGATGAGGAGTACCAAGTTCTAGAAATTTTTGTCCGGAGGGGGGTCCTCAAGCCAGAAAATTTTGACAGGGGGGTCTCGGCATCAAAAAGTTTGAGGACCTCTGCTTTAGGGTCCAAGAAGCCCTCCTGGTACCTCCTGTAAGTCCTATGCAGCGGAATTCCTAAGCGCTGGTCGGATGCCCAACCCCCTATCTACACTACTCTGCAAACACAACTACTCCATTATAGTTATTAATTAGCATTTAAAAAACCTTAGAAATTCACCTAAAAAAACATAGGTTTCAGGGACATTATAGTTAGTAATTAACATTTAAAAAACCTTTGAAATTCACTGAAAAAACCATAGGTTTGAGGTACGTTATAGTTAGAAATCAGCATTTTAAAAACCTTAGAAATTCACTGAAAAAACCACAGGTTTCAGGGACATTATAGTTAGTTGGACATTTCACTCGTACAAAACCCAGAGAAATTTGGCTGTTATAGTTGATTGATTGATCTAACTATAACTCGGGCCCCCACAATGCATGCTGATGGTGTCACATATTACATCCCTCATGACATGGTCAGTGACATCACTGATGACATCTCTAATGATATCACTGATTACATCATCCAGTGACAGTGGCACCTTCCTGCACATACACAATCATGAGAAACCTTTTCCTCTTTCTATGTGTACTGCAGAATGCAGAAAGTAATGAGGGGAAATATCTCCTCATTAATCCTCTCCTGGGGAGGCATATCATTTTGGTGCAATCCCAGGTTTACCACGTTTGGTAGAGCTGGGAATGCCTCAAAAACAATGGGAGTTGTGTGGGAATACCCAGGGCAATGCCCATGGAACGCCATGGCATAGCATTACTTCATATCTTTTAATCCTTTCAAATCTACGCTAAGTGGCTTGTGTCACGCATGTACCACGGTGCGTTGTGCAAGCATGACATGAAACTCTCATAAATGTGCACCCAAGTGTCTGTTCATTGGGGTATACATGCAGAGACAGTTAAGACAAAGGGAATAGAGCATTACGAGAGGGGCAATGAAAACCAGACAACATAAGGGAATGAAGCACCAATGAGGTGGGGAGAGATGCACAACATTAGAACTCAACACACTCCTTGGGTCTTTCACCCCATGTAAAAGGGTGGATGTAAATATACATGTGTATATTTACAAAACATGAAATACAGCAACTGCTTTCTGTATGGAACTTTATCAATGACTTCATAATATTTGAACCTTATCTGTCAACTCACGGCAGATAATATTGAGGAAAAGAGACTCCACTCCTAGTTGGTCTTAGTACAAGAATTTGAATAGCCCCTGTTTACTTCATTTAAAAAGATTAGCATCACATGGTTAATTCGAACACAAAGTTGAAAATTAAGTGGAAAGTCTGGCATTGCATCAGACAGTGGAATGTGCAGGCTAGATGTGACAGGTGGTACTTAATTGAACATATTTCATAAACTGGTGGCCTTTCCAACGCCAAATGTGTGGGATTCAAATCCACCCCCATGCCCATGTGATGGGACATCAAGTCAATCTTCTATTCACACAGTCCTATTTTGTAAATTTTATCAGGAACACCGTAAACTCTGGCTACTGACCCTTTTAAAATCCTGGGGTCTCAGACAATGCAGAGCAGCCATGTTAAGTTTGCAGCTTTTGGACACCGAAGCCACATGTTATCATGTCCTTAATTTTCTGAAATGTATTTATAGACATCGGAAAAACCTTTAAACAGTACTGTAATTTATTTTCTGCTTTTTTAATTTTTAAAACTAGATCTCCTTGAAAGACTTTTCAAATTGTAATTGTAATGCTTTTATGGATCGTAAACAATCCGAATAAAGTTTATATTCATTCATTCATTCACTTAATTACCATTACTATCTATATTTATATTATGTTTTTCTTTTTTTACAGTAATGTAGTGTCACATGGAAGCAATTGCTGCTTTTAAGCTTACAAGAAGCTTACAAGAAGCCAGACCTGTAAAAAGATATAAGGAGGCAGCAGAGGCAGAGGAGATTCGAAACCCAGCACACAAACGACATCATCAGAGAGAAACAATGAATAGGTTTAACATTTCTTACACACAGTTGTCTTTCAGAAGGTCTTGAACTCTATGAGTTTGGAGGTGTTTTGAAGGTTTGGTGAAGAGTGCCCCAGAGTCTAGTGCTTGAGAGACAAAAGAGAGAGACAAAAGACTGCCACCACTTCTGAAATTGCTGAATTTGAGCCAGTGATTGCAGTTGGGGGCCTCCAGCAAATATTTTTGGCGACCGGTACTTATTTTCCCGCACTAGATGTTTGCAGAGTACAAGAGAGCGCAAAACACACAGATCGAAAAGACGGAGGAAGAGAAAGACGGCAAAACCATTTCAAAGGGAGAAAGAAGGAATGTGCAAGAGTGAGATAAAGGGGCAGGGAGTGTGTGGTAGTGGATTAAAGACTACCAGCCTTGGTATTCAGCGCACCAACGTCAATGGCACTGGTCTCGGCTTCTCAGCGGAGATTGGGGCAGCGTATTACATATAAAATAACAACGGGTCTTCCAGTCCTGTTTATGTTAGCACAGAGAAGTTATTGCACTAATGCAAGTCCCCGGAAACAACACAACTTTGTACATATTGTTTCTTTCTCCTCAGAAGGGGTGGGGAAGCCGATGGGGATGTAGGCTAAGGGTAGGGGAAGTTTGTTCTGAAATATGTTTTATAAAAATAGGTCCTCTTGCGCTCATTGAAACATTTACTTGACCTAGCAGAACACTAGGTAGGGAAATACAATAAACATGCTTTTAATTGTTACCTATATTGATTATCATAGCTTAAATCAAAATAAGAAAGCTGCATTTTTTGGGCCTTTAAACATTTAAGTTGTAAAGTCATACTCTCATGAGAACATTGATTTTAAGTCCCTTTCCAAATCTGCGCTGCTTGGTTCTTCACGTGGCACAGGTGCATTAGTTACAACATAGTAACAATCTAGGAAGACTCTGACAGTGGGGTATGATGCTACCTTCCCACTGTCATTGTAACCCAGTTTAAATGAGGAAAGACCCATCTGAACGAAAGGTTGTACTGTGCCTCTGTACAGCCCAGCAAGAGAGGGTCATTTACGGGATAACGTGGAAGCAGCCGTGCTCCAGTCTACCCGGTGCCTTCTCACTGCGCTCACAGCTGCTGCTCATTGAGAGAATGGCCACTGCCTTGAACTAGATCCCAGGTAAATAAAGGGCTATGTTAGGAAGGGTCAGTCTCAGGTCTACAAAACAATGGCGACTATTAGCCATTTGCGGCCTGGAACCTCAGTGGTTTAATCCGGTATGGTATCAGTTATAGCGACACACTTGGAGACAGCCTTAGTTTCTTTCCTGGGCTTCTAAATTTATACAACTGATCTGAAAGTGTTCTGGGTGTTCACAGGATTCAAGTGCAATCCAGGAGTGAGGTGCACTACAGGAGAAGGAAGCTATACTATAGGCGATCCTTTAGAGAACAGAAATGCTTTAGAGTGTGGTGCTTGACAGAGGAGGGGCAGGGTTAGAGTGGTCTATAAGACAGTCGAGCAGTGCCAAATGGGATGGTCTATCAGACCAGTGTATAGGCTTGTTTTTTTATGTTTGTGGGCTCTTTTATGGTCTGGTGGGCCGGTTTCTACTGTTAATTGTAAACACTGCCTTCCTCAAACATAAAGGTATGCAGTCTCCCATGCC
Source organism: Triturus cristatus (assembly GCF_964204655.1). NCBI lineage: Eukaryota > Metazoa > Chordata > Amphibia > Caudata > Salamandridae > Triturus > Triturus cristatus. The sequence goes on along the minus strand of NC_140584.1, from coordinate 963,403,251 downwards.
TTCCCAAACACCTAAATAGCATGGCTTTTTAAGTTCAACCTCCCCTGATTTGCAAACATGGGCCACATTTTTCAGCTCTCTGATTCACTAATTGGGGCCACTTTAATTTTGGTGCCAAAGCCTGTTTTCAGTCCCAGTCCTACCCTGAAGAGAGGTGGTTCAGGGTTGTAAGTAAGGTGGTTTAGAGGAGGGGGGTACTTTAGAGAAAAGGTGGGGTGGCATAATAAGGAAAAGAATGAGGAATTTAACCCAGATCTCTTCACTGCGGATGAATGTTTTATTTCATCAGGATTCCGTCCATCATGTGCTGCTGCGGCACGTACCTATTCTGTGAGGCAGGCTTTGCTGCTATCTGCACTGGACCTGTATTTTACAGGAAAGGCTTTCACTGCTGCTTGCATTGTTGGACCTGTTTTACAACGTAGGGCTGTTCTAATATAACTACTTTTGTAACGTAGGCTTTACCACCTTCTTTTGATACTATGCCTGTTTTGTGCCGTAGATCTGCTCTGCTGTGGTGCAGATTGTACCTGCATTATTTGGGGGAGACCTTTACTTCTGTTTCCCACGTTGTACCCAGTGGCACTGAAACTGCAGGAGGTGCTGGCGCACCCCCAGATAACATAAAGTAGTGTAGAAGGGTTAGGAACAATAAAGAGGCTATTGGAATGTTTTCCACCTGGCAGCATTTGTTGTCTTTTTAAAGGGAGACCACCATATATCTTTGTACTTTCAGTGGCGTGATGTTATCAGCCTGCACCCCCACTCTGAAAATTGTTCCAGCACCACAACTTGTTGTTCCAGCACCACTGGTTTGCAGCTGTGTTTTGAGACCAAAGCTGATATTGATACTTTCTATGCTGTACCAGTTTGGTTTAAAAATCGCTTTTACAGTTTCTGCCCAAGCTGTATTTGTCCTACCTCGGGATAGCTGGCACTGAGGATTCATGTGCTGTACATTTTAAGGAAACTTGTGAAGGTGTAGCCTCTACTGTGCCTTCTTATGTCTGAAAAGCTTGCATTGCCTGTTTGTGTTCTATGTGATGGGCAAACATGCACTGCTGCGCCTGAAATTGCCCAGTGTCGGGAATTCTTGCGCCTCACGGTCTTGTTGAACCTGCTGTACCTGTACTGTGCCTATGGTAGAAGCTTGCGCTACTGATGCCTTTGTGCGAAGCAATCCTAAACACCTGCCCGTGTTGTACTTGTTTTGTGAAATTTCCAGTGTTACCTGTACAGAACATGTTGTGCTCAACAGTGAAGCTTGTGCTGCTTTTGCCTGTGCCAAACGTTGTTGCCTTGGCTTTTGCATTGTTGCAAGTGGACTGCTGAGTGTTGTTGGTCCACTTCAACGGTTATGAATGTTTTCAGGCAGAGGGTTATAAACAACCTGCTAGAGGACTGAAGTGGCACGGCTGAGTGACCATGGAATGAAGATCAGCAAAGAACTCACCAAGATGGGAAAGAATGGCAGCTAGTTAGAATGAGAGAAAGAATTGATGAGGCAAAGGAAGGAAGATGGGCTTAGAACAAGGGACAGCAGAAGATGGAGAAAGAATGAGAGGCAAAATAAAACAGGCAATGGAAAAGAAAAAGAATAGTAGAGTGAAGGAATTAATAGGAGGGGTGAAACTACTGACGAAAGAAACAGAAAAGGCAGGAGATGGAACAAATAGATGTAAAACAAATTAGAAAGAAAATTGGAGGGAAGAAACTAATAAGAGCGAAAGGGGTGAAAGAGAAAACTGTAGAAACAGAAACAATGAGAACAAAAAATGTAAAGGAAAAAGAATAGGACAGAAATAGCAAGCTAGTCACACATAGAATAAAGAAAGTGGAAAGATAAGACTAATAATAGTAGAGTATGCAAGAGAAAGAAAATGGGAGAAAGAACCTGAAAAGGAAAAACAAGGGAAAGCAGACACAAAGGGAGAGAAAGGCACGCAGTAAACTGTTTAATGGAGTGAGTTATGGGGGACAGATACTTAACAGGGTTCTTGTAAAACGAACAGTAAAACAGGGTGAATAGAGAGTATGTGAAAAGATCAGAGAAACATATAAATGAAAAGGAATATGAGTAATAGCAGAAACAAACTCAAGAATGTTAAAGGGGAACCCGGGGGTGCCCTAGGAAGTGGGAAAAGAAATGGAAAGCATGGAATAGGTACAGAGGTTCCCTATGTACGTCCCCGTTAGTGGATTTGAAAATGCGACGGAAAGACTTTAAGGATGTGTTGAAGCAAAGAACGTAATTCACTGTATGTTACTCAGAAATGTGTTCTACGTTGCTGCTGACGCTAATGTGATCTTGTATGTGCAACTGATAAAATCAATAAAATGTTTTAAAAAAAAAAAAAAAGAATGTTAAAGGGGAAAGGGAAATGTCGAGTCAAACGAGCGGATGAACCACTCAAGAACTCCATGTCAGAGATCATCAGTTCTACAAGTACTTACTTGCACCCATTGTGGTGAACCACTTCAGAACTCCATGTACCAGCTTCCCCAGGGGCGACCCGGAGGAGGGGCTAGCGGAGTGCGGTCCATTGCGATTGGTCTTCAAACGAGCGGATATTAAGGTGACAGACCAAGAGAAGGCGAAAAAAGTGAAAATGTGGTAGAATTTTTGAGATAGCGGTATTGGACCTGTGTTTCAGTACTTGAGCATTGGCAAGGATTAACTTGAACCATGCACTAGGATCCCAGTATTGAAAAGTATAGAAAGCTCTTGCGACCACTGCTTTATTTATAAAAGAATAAATGCCAGACCCAATGTTTTGCTTAGAAGCCTGCGGCTGGTGCTATCGAAAGCCAGGTTGCTGATTCCACCTCATGCCTCTTTAATGCCCTACCAGTCACCCCTACCACATTTTCTCACTCTAGCAGTTTTTTTTCTCATCCCTGTTTTCTCCCTTAGTAAAAAACCAATGAAATTCCCCCGTTATAGTTAGTTCAGATAACTATAACTCGCGCGACCGCCACTCTATCACAAGGATGATGTCATCAGTGATGTCATGAGTGATGCCACTGACCATGTCAAGAGTGATGTAATATGTGACGTCATGAGCAGTGGATTGCGGGCGTGAGAGTTATAGTTATCTGAACTAACTATAACGGGGGAATTTCATTGGTTTTTTATGAGTGAAATATCCACCTAACTATAACCTGTGTGAAACCTATGGTTTTTAAGTGAATTTGCAAGGTTTTTTAAATGCTAATTCCTAACTATAACGTGTGCGAAACCTATGGTTTTTTAAGTGAATATATCTATATATAATGATTATTTTAAGGGCTTAAATCTAGAATAGGTGATAGAAGCAAAAAGATGTCCTTCTCCAATAAGGGGAATTATATTAAATGTAGATCCACAGACAATCTGCAAACCGGGCCCCCCCCCCCCCCCCCCCCCCCCCCCTCAGCATATAAAAAAATAATAAAATGGGTTTTAAACCCGTTTTATTGTCGTTTTGTTTAATCCCCTGGACCAGCCCCCAGGACTCTGACGAGTCTTGGGGGCGGGTCAAGGGGATGAGACACTCCCTTCATTGCGCATGAGGTGTTTGGCCGGCTGTCGCAGTGAAGCTCTCTCCAGCCCCCACTGTGTTGCTGTGCCTGGAGAGAGCAGGCACAGGCTCCCAGTCACCCTGGGAGTGCAAGTTGCAGGCGCTCAGGCCAAACCTGACGCTGCTGTCCTGCAGCGCCAGGATTGTCCCCAGTGCATTCTGGAAGCCTGTGCGCAGAACGAGGAAGAGCGCAAATCGGCAGGAAACTTGAAACTACAAATACCGCGCTGCCCTGCATAAACACACCGGAGCTTAATTAATTGTTGAAGTGAAAGCCAAGCAGGAGCGTTTTGAAAACCTTCAACAACAGAAGCGGAATTGTAGCAGGAAAGACTTTGCAATCTCAGTTTGCCTTTGAGAAAGAAGATTGGTATCTTTGAAACGCGTCAGGCAGGATTGAAAAGGAGAAACACAGACTAAAATGCCTACTTAATTAATCTTCAAATAAAAGTTGCGGATTACAATTTACCTGTCTTGGAGTGCGGGCTTATCTGCGTGGGCAATTTTTGATAAATATATATATATATATATATATATATATATATATATATATATATATACACAGAGAGTGAGAAAAAGAGAGAGAGAGCGAGGGGGAGAGTGAGGAAATGCAAGAGAGAGAGATAAAGGAAACTATATACAAAGGAAAATGGGTTACTGGCACAGCAGTGTACAGTAGCATCATCCTGGGAAGAGATCTCTTTTTTGGGTCATTGGAATGACATGATTAATCCAAGCTGAATTTCCCTGAAAGCAAAAATGATACATTAGACAGAAATAGGCACATTTGGGGAGTTCCTCGAACTGAGGCTGACAGTGATCCCCCGTTCTGTTGTCTTGTGAGGTTCACAAGTCCATTTAGAAGCGAGATGCCAGTCGAAGAACTCTGGAGTATTTACGGCATAGATGTTTGGTACCTTAGGCTGTCCGTGGAGAGTGGTTTCAGTAGGTGGTGGGGTACTTGTCTGTCTCACATATAAAATCTGTGGAACGCATGCCTTCTTTTAATCCGCCCTGCTTTCATTTCCACCTATATGTTTCAATGGCATCAACCGGCGGTGACGAGGGACAACTTTCAATATAATCCATGCTCGTCATAATAGATATGTGCATATTGATGCAATCCTGATAACATTTTATTGAAAAGGGAGCTTTTCTTTGTTCTCGGTTTTGACATAGGGGAACTCTCTCGAGATTGTTGGTTATCATCGATTTGAAAACAGTGATAAAGGATGCAGTAGCCTATCTTTTATTTAAAGTACTGTTTTCCGTGTTTATTTCTCTCTTTACTCCTAATTTAGTTTTTTCATTGTTGGAAAAGCCAATGTACCAAACCTATTATTAAGCCTTGCCTACCACATTGTATCAGTCGGGTTGTAAAAGTCCTTTTGTGGGTTATGCCAAGAACTTAGAGCGGGGTTGGAACTTGATCATGGTGTCAATTATTTTGCTTTATTGCCACTCTCACTTGTTTACTTGTGTTTGCCTCTCTGCTGGACAGATGCCTCTTTATCATTCGTTTGATTATCTTTTTTTGGTCCTTTACCAGCTCAATTCTAGGGAACTACTTAATGAAAGTGCACGTGTTTTCTAGCTTCCTCCCTGGAGCGTTTCTGTCCTTGCCAAATACCCAGCTCCAATGCTCCATGGTGCTCTTTCTCTCATGGATTCTCCACCCACCCCATGAACACCCTATTGCTCCCCAACGTCCCCCGGCTCTATTTTTATGTTACTCCCCACCTCCCTCCTTCTTCCCCTCACCTGCCCCTCTGCTGTTCCGCTAACTCTCACGGATATTTACATGTTTATTAATTTGCATTTTTAGAAGGCCCAACGGCTGCCATTTGCTGGTGGGCACTCCACTGCAAAAAAGTACTTAAAATTTCATTTGTTTTATTTACTGATCAAAGTGATGTCCACACTCTAAGATCGATCTCTAAAAAAATGAAAATGGCAGGGGCATCATTCTGTATGCACACATGTCTGGTGATGCATGCACATGCGTACTTAATAACCCGTGTGCACTCCTACAGAATGACGGTAACAGCTGCAGAAACATTGCACTTTTTTTTGTCGATGCTGTGCAGCATTGGCAAAAAGCATAAGCATAGTGAATTGGTCTACAAAGCATCAGCCCCCTGGCTTCCGGTAGGCTTCTGGCAGGACGACGCAGGAACAGGATGGCAAGCAGCGAGCCAGGAAGCAGAGCAGAGCGGCTCGCAGCTAAGATCAATTAGGATCAGATAGGATCGAGGCAAGGACTGAGGCAAGTGGGATAAGCACCAGATCCCCAGTGGTTGAAGTAGCTGAAGGTGGTGGGGAGCCGAAAGAACTGCTGCGTTAACAGGCAAAGGCAAGGGCAGAAAACTCTCACAGGTAGGGGAGGCAGCGCGGCTAAAGCCACGGCACACCCTGGTCATGTGGAAACGGCCAGCGTAGGCTGGTGCAGTTTGCGCACCGGAGAGGTCCCGCTCCGCGCCTCCCTACGCTACTGCCTTGACTGCAACCCTACCCCCGCTGTCGTACTCGCAGTCACTCTTGTTCTCCCCAGGCACTTGGCGAGAACCTACGGACTTAGGTGGACTGAGGTGGTTCAAGACAAGACCAGGGACCTGGTTTGGCAACAGCGGACCCCGGCTCATTACCAAGGTGTCCAAGTGCGGGGGCACAGACTGCGGAGAACTACCTAGCTGAGACATTCAAGATTGAGCCTCCACTCAATCCCTGCCGACTCAGCACCGACGTCACGGCCACCCGTATTGCTGCTCCTATCGCCGCTCACTCTCTGTTGCAGGGATTCTGCGGCTGCCATTGAAGCAGCGGGGGGAATGGAAGATTGGGCGCAAGGCCTGCAAGGGGTGGCCTCCATCAACCTCACCACAGTTCCCGCCTAGACTATCTGTTACCACCAGGAATTCAGAAGCAGCACCACCGCCTTGCAGAGACGCGCAGCGTAAAGAGTCTTGTGTGCCACTGAGACACTAAGCCAAGTGAGAGCCAAGTGAGAGGCCAATAGTGAGGCTAATAGACAGTAGCCTACAACGAGAAGAGGGCTGACCAGGGCAGAGTCGGCAGAGTAGAGGACCGAGGAGGACATTAACACAATGACAGCAGCCGACTCAAACACAGCAACAGACACAAGCTTACCGACCTTACCAAGTGGTAAAACTAAAAACAACTGAAGAGATGCAAACCCTGCAAAATTTGATGTAACCTTAAACAGCATCTCCAGAGGGACCACCGGTATTGGCACCAAAAAAGAAAAAGGATCAAAATCAGACGATTGAAGCACAGGGTGGGTCACTACACAGAGGACAGTTACAAATAACCAAACCAGACAATAGCAAGAGCATTGGAAAACCTCATAACGATGGAAACAAAAACAAAATAACATGCTGAAATCCATCACCGCCACATTGTTCAACAGACTCAGATCACAATGACTGATAGGACGCAAAGCCGAAGCTGGCCCAAATCCATAGAAAACCATACATCAACGGAGGAGGGCAAAGATTCTTACAAATCAACATCCTTGGCAAAAGAGGAAGGACAACCCAAAGTCCAAATACAGGTAACAAAAGTGCAAGAAAAAAAGAAAGTTTATAAAATAACAACAACGTCGATCATAGAGCTGGAAGAGTTCCGAGAGAAAAGGCAGGTTGCCATCAATACTGAATTAAACAGCACACCTCAAATTCAACATGAAGGGATGCGATCATACTATAACAAGGGCCTACGGAGTGAACTGTGGCAAACAAACTCCATATTATTTCAGCCAGAGTACAGGACCATGTGGACAGAAGACTTCTTAAATAGAGGAAACATAATGCGTTAATTCCATGCAATCAAGAACCTTGAGGACGTGAACTCAGTGGACCTATCATCCATAGAATTCATCCATGCTGACAACCCCCAAGGCTTAGAGGTAACCAAAACAACATGGACCAGAAGGGAAATAATAAAAAGCATAATGGAAGAATCAACCACTTTTCAATGCTGGGAGATAAGGATATGCCCACATAATCATCCGGGCTACTCGACTCCACTGCTACTAGGAAAACAATCTACAACTCGATCACAGAAGGAGCAGACTACTCACTCCGTACTAAGGGGCGCAAGAAGTACATCACAGGTCGCGACTCACTCTAACTACGCAAAGGAAAGGAATGAAACCTGGCGATGCAGAAAAATGAACCATCGGGTGAATCAAACGAATAATTGGAGCCAGATAACACGAACAATTAATAAGACCAACACCCAATGACAGCCACCGTGGAAAAATCATTACATCTTGGCAGAGTCAAGTCCAATCAGCATGTGTATATGAAATATCAGTGGACTGCCCAACAAAGACAGTGACCCACAAACAATGCTATACCCCCAATCCTTTGATCTTGTACTACTTCTCCAAGAAACTTGGGTAGATCAATCCATACACCGTCAGGGGCACACTTCCCAACACATCCTCACACGGAAAGAAGCTCGATACGGTCGTCAAAAAGGAGGTTTGGCAACATACGTATCAATTACAACATTGGGGCCTGTCAAACTCCTGAAGACAATTATATTGGCACCTAAAGAATTACTAGCAGTAAGAACAATAATTAGGATCAATGAAGGGGATTACCCAACTATAATACTTAACGTCTACTTGCATCCCTGGCACAAAAACCAAGGGGGTCGAACAATGTCCACGGAACTATCAAGAATTGTTGAAGAAGAAGAGACTGACAATATAATTGTTGCAGGTGACTTCAATCCGCACCTCATGGGAACACCCACTGAAGAAGATCTGCTACAAGAACTAAACAGGGCATGGAAAATACCAACCCAGGGGAAATGCGCTACAAACAAAGAGACCAGAGAAGGCTCACACCTCTTGAGGGAACTTGAACACCTCATTTTAAGAGCCTTGAATGGACATTTCCCGGAAGACAACCCACCAGCCCCCAAATTTTACTCACCAGCCGCCATCTCTCACATAGATTATACATTTACAACACGTTCACTGTATCAAAAAATCCACTCTTATCAACTAGGGGAAATGAATCAGAGCGACCACTTACCCCAAGAAGTGATTTTTAAAGGAATCGCTGCCCCAATACACACAATACCAAAACAATAGGAACAGAATATACCATCAACAATAAAAAGATCAAGTGTAGCACCGATTCAATAGAGAAGCTCCTAGAGTCAGCTAAATCCATTCTCCCACTAGACTTTACTCTATCAAGGAACCTGCTATCTATTTGGGAGAACTTCACCATCATTCTCAGGGAAATATTTGCAACTAAAGTAGGAGCGAGAAATGGAAACCCAATCAAGAAACAACCATCTAACCTCAAAAACAAAAACATTAAATTTAGCCATTAATCAAATCATAAGGACCAAAAGTAGCACCAATATAGATAGAGAGGCAAATTGGGAAAGGAAGGCCGGAAGGAGCTCCTGGACTGAACGGGATTCCTCCAATTCTATATCAACAAAAACCCTCAGTATTGGTTCAGAATCTTGGAACCAGTATACAATCAGATCATGGCCAGTGGAATAATCCGAGAGTCATCGAAAGGCTCAATAATTTCACCAATTTATAAGCATGGCGACATGGGCGACGTGAAAAATGACTGTCTTGTGGCCCTGATCGACAATGTTGGCAAATACTTTGCAGGATTAATCCTGGAAGAAATGAAACTTTGGGCCTCCTCCTCATCATCTATCATACCATTAAACCAGATCGGCTTCTGCAAAAATATGGGGACAGTCCCCAATATTATGGCCCTAACCCTCTTGATTGATGCCGCGAAACAAGCCAGGCAACTGCTGGTCCTGTGTTTTATCGACTACAGCGCGGACTTCGATCATATCGATCGAGCAAGACTATGGAGGAAGCTGGAAAAATGGAGCATCCCATCAGCACTCCTAAAACAACTCAAAATATTACACACAGATTCATGGGTAAACATAAAATTGGGGACAGGGACACATCTAACAAGGCATATTTCTACCACCAAAAGGCTGAAATAAGGGTGTGCCCATTTTATTCAACCTCTTTTTGGCAGACTCACACGCAAGGCTGGATAAATGTAACTCGCATGCCCCAAAGCTCGGCAAGACGATCATCTCCACCCTCCTCTATGCCGATGACTTAATGCTAGTAAGCCGAACACGAATTGGGCTACAACACCTAGTAAATGTAACACAAGACTACTCACATGAGAACGCACTGAGAATAAACCTACCAAAAGCAAAAACAATGTCAATAAACCTTACAAAGAAGAAAACAACTGGAAACACATCGACTAGAAGCAGCAAAGGAATATAAATATCTAGAAGTCCTGCTGGATAACTAAGGTTCTTTTAATCCTCAAAAAGAAGCACTACGGCGGAAAGGCAACACAATAACCTCTGCCATGAAGTCCTTAAAAAAAGCACTCCCTGAGACTTCACTGACACCCCTACTAGAGGTCATCTAAATGAAACTCATCCCGATAATAACACATTGGAGTGAGGTACTGCGAGGAAGAGACACAATTAATGTGGAAAAAATTATTACTAGGGCATATAGAAAGATCTTCCAATTCCAAATTACACCTCTCCTGTGCAAATAAGGCTGGAGTTTGGGCTCCAGAAGCAGACTCTGGCTAGAAGGGGCGCCTTTATAAAAGGCTGGCACAAGAACAGAGGAGCAGAGGAAAACACACTAAATTGGCATCTCTTAAAACTTACACAAAAAGGGACAACACCAGCTGGAGCATACCTCAGAAACTCCCTAAAATAATTTGAATTGGAAACTGCATGGGAATCATCAGCGACACTCACCAGCTTTAAGAAAGTGGTCTCTAAATCGATCAAAGCATTGTCATCGGCAGAAGATAAGGCAACACTTGAAACAAGCATTAGAAATGCAATAGGTCTCGCATTTTTTTGAGTTAGAGCTATTGGTGTTGTAAATGGCCATGTATTTTACCCTTGTGTTATGGAGTGGATATATGTAGTTTGAGTGAAATTATGTGGGTTGGATTGAATTGTCAGTTGTGGAATTGTGTGGCGTGGAATTGTGTGGCGTGGAATTACGTGGAGTGGATTTGTGAAGTGGAAATATGTGGTATGGTGTGCAGTGGAATTATGTGTATATAAATAAAGTGATGTAGAGTGCAGTGGTGTATAGCAAAGTTGTGTAGAGTATAGTGGCATAGAGGGCTGCTGCTTATATTGAAGTGGAATAGAGTGGAGTAGAGTGGAGTGGTGCAGATTGTAAAAGAGTGGCTTAGAGTGGTGTAAAGTGTAGTGGTGTACAGTAGATTTTTTTTTTTTTAGAGTAGAGTGGTATAGAGTGGAGTGGTAAAGAGTAGAATAGATTGGCGTAGAATGCAGTGCGATAGAGTGCAGTTTTGCAGAGTAGAATAAAGGTGTCCCCAATACTCAAGTATTCATTGGCCTTTGTCCCTATATACAAGCTTGCACAGCCAATAGAGGGTAACGCATGAAAACTACTAAAACTACTTCATGCAACACGACCGGAGCGCATACATGCGTACATGAAAGGAGATGCAGACATGAATAAATGAGGGGATGTGTCCTAGCAATGCAAATTTCTGCTTTTTGGTTCTGGAACCCCAGGCTTGAATCCCAGCCTCGGTGCTAGACTCAAGATCGTATGGTTCTAGGCAAATCATTTAATCTTTCTGTACCTAAAATGTGTTACAATGTATCTGTGTCATCCCCACTTGATGTATATGATCTTGTACATCGTCTCCAGACCCTTCACATAATGGTATTTGTATAGTGCCCCGTTGCTTCACAGCTAGATTTGCACTATATAAATACCTACATATGCATACATATGATTTGGACTTCTACAAACATACGTGGCAGAGGCTGTAACATGCATAGAGCACTGTGGCTGGCTGCTACGTGGAAACATAAGTGAAGCAGTGGCATGTATAGAAGAACGAGGCTTCTACTTGAATACACAATGTCGAACACTAAATGCGTACATGAGTGAGGCTCCAAACCCAGCACCAGTCTGAATATAGCATTTACAGCCTGCTCCTTCTGATGACGCAGATGGCACAACAAAGACAGATTAGTAAAGGAAGACAGTGGTGTCGCTTGAACTGGTGTACCCCACCCGTCGGCAAAGCATGGCAAACTGTAGTGTAAGGTAAGGTTTAGAGCGTGAACGGGCTTGTAGGATCGCTCCTCTGAGATCGGGACCAGACCTGTTCATCGGGCAGGGTTGTCCCAGCTGAACTCGAGCCCGAGAGAACCGGGAAAGCACAGGGGATAACCCTACTCTTGGTGGCGTCATCTCAAAAGATCTTTGCAACCTCAGGGGGGGTTGTAGCGGTCTAGTTGTTAGCGCGTCACGTGACGTGACGCGGCTACGCACGTTGGCGCCGCGATGCGCGCGCAGGAGTGAGCGCGGAGCGGAGAGAGAGTGAGTGCGCGGCAGTGAGCGTACAGAGTGGTGGCCGGCGCTCCTTGGTATAACTGCTCAATTGTTGTGCTAATAAACATAGCGGAAAGATCACCGTGTTCCGAGTGTTCATTGACCAACGTTACAGTGGCGACGAGGTCGGGACAGAAACCAGACCGACGGGGAAGCGCAGTAGAGGGCAACACTCCACGTGGCCCCACGAGTCGAAGGAAGACACGCTACCAGGCCATCAAGCCCAAACAAAACACCGCACAGGCCGCCTGGAAGGGGGAAGTCACGGGATACGCCCCAGCCAACTGCGGAGGTCGACCCCAGGCACAGAGCATCCGAGGAGCGTGGCAGTGCCACGGTACAATAACCGAACCACATACAGGCCACAGAGACGACGCCGTCCACAACCAACAAAAGCACACGAGCTGCCTTCGCACGTAATCAAGCACAGAAAGCGCTGCACTGGCTACCAAAGAGGAGGAAGTGGGGTCCAGTGACAAGAGCCCCCAGAGGATCAAGCACACAAGAAACAACGACAACACCCCAGGCAGCCCCCCGAGCAAAGCCACCGACGAAACAAGCACCAAGGAAGCAAAGATGAGTACCCCGGCAGGGTATGCGATTGCACCGGTGCAATTCCTAACGAAACCCGGTGAACCAATGATGAAATGGGAGGACTGGAAGGAATACATAGACAATTTCATAGGGGTTTTGGAGGACGAGAACGAAGAAAAATTCACGCCCCAGAGGAAAAAACGCATCCTGCTACTAAATCTAGGGCCCGAAGGTCTGAGAATATACAAGAGCCTAGTGCCCACGAAGAGAGAAGACACAGACGATGATGTGTATGCGCACGCGGTGGAGGACCTGGATGAGCGATACCGCCCCACCGTCTGTGTTTCGGTAGACAGATATAATTTCCAGCAAAGGAAACAAAAGGTGGGGGAATCCATCGAAGAGTATGTAGCAGCACTGAGGAAGCTAGCAGCCCCGTGCAGGTACGCACTGTGGGAAGACGAATTTATAAAAGATCAGGTGATCATGCACACCACCAGTACAAACGTGCAAGACAAGCTGTGGGCGAGTGGGGACACCACACTCAAGGAAGTAATGGTCATAGTGAAGAGGGCGGAACTCTCAAAGAGGTGCGCCGATGCTACCAGAAAAGACACAGGCACCCCAACCATGGTGAACAGGATACAGGAGGGAGATCACCGCAGGGACCAGAAAACCAAGCCTCCCACAACCAAAGGGACCAGCAGATGGCAAGGGAAACAAGCGGACGGTGAGAGCAAGAAAACGTGCTACAGGTGTGGAAGTTGGTCCCACGAAGCCCACGACAGACGTTGCCCGGCCTTCAGAGCCAAATGCATGCACTGCGGTATCATGGGCCACTACGAGAAGGTGTGTCGGAAGAAACAACAGAAGGGAGTGGTGAAATACATGGACCAAAGCGCGGAAGACCAGGAAGACGCCACGGAGGAAGAGGTGGTCACCGTACTGTGCATATACGATCAGGTACTGAGCGTGGATGCCAAGAGATCAACCAAACCGGTCCTGGAGATGTCCATGGGCGGCATAACCATCTCAGTAGTGGCAGACACCGGATCCCCATTCACCATCGTACAGCGTGCAGTGTGGGTAGAACAATTCCAACCCAAGTTGGGCCCTGGGCTGGAGAAACTAGACATACGACCGGTAACATACAATGGTGATCGCATTCCCATGCTAGGGTTCCGACGTCTGTTGTTCGAGTTCAGAGGCCGTGCAGCGTGGTGCAAGCTGTATGTGGCCGAGAAAGGACCCTCCGTCCTGGGATGGTTGGACCAGGGCGACCTGGGCATAAAACTCGACCCAGGAGGGAAGGAACAGATCCTGCTCACAGACCAGGTGGAATGGCTGGACATGGACAGATGGAAAGAAAACTACCCAAGAGTGTTTGGGGGCGCAGTAGGAAAAATGGAGAAATTTCAACACAAAATAGTACTTAAGGAAGGAGCCACACCAGTAGCACACAAAGTGAGGAATGTGCCCATTGCAGTAAGGGAAGCGGTCCAGACGGAACTCCAAGATCTGGAGAAGAAGGGCATCATAGAACCCATAACCTGTGCCGAATGGTTGGCGCCTTTGGTGGTCGTGATGAAACCCAACGGGAAGGTCAGGCTCTGCGTAGACTTGAGAGAACTCAATAAGAACATAGTGGTGGAGAAATTTCCCCTTCCCAAGATAGAGGAGATGCTGGCACGAACCAAAGGAGTCCAGTGGTACTCCACCATCGACCTTACATCAGCTTACCACCAGGTAGCCCTACACCCGGACAGCAAAAGTCTCACATCGTTCATTACCCCGTTTGGGTGCTACAGATTCTGTCGCATGCCGTTCGGGCTAGCCTCGGCGGCGGCCGTTTTCCAGAAGATGATGCACCAACTGTTCAGAGACTGCAAGGACGTGCAGTACTTCCAGGACGATATACTGGTGATGGGCAGAGATAGGAGGGACCATGACCGGACACTGGAAAAGGTATTACGGACACTGGAAGCTAAAGGTCTCACGGCGGAATGGTCGAAATGCCGGTTGGGAATGCAATCGGTGACCTATTTAGGCCACGAAATAGGGCAACAGGGGGTCACCCCCAAGATGGAGAACGTGAAGGCCATCGTTGAAGCTCCGGCCCCCAAGAACAAGGAGGAGGTCAGGTCCTTCCTGGGGATGGCGGAGTACTACAGTAAATTCGTGGTACAATTCGCATCCAAGACCTATAACTTGAGGAGGCTGACCAGAGAGAGCACGGTGTTCCAATGGACACCGGAAGCCCAAGCGGAATTTGAAGTCATCAAAAAAGGGATCCTAGAAGCAATGCCTCTCAAGGGTTACGACCCGCAAGGCGCCACCATACTCATCACGGACGCCAGCGACAAGGGGTTGGGCGCTGTACTCATGCAAGACCGAGGAAGTGGAGACATGGAGACAATAAGCTTCGCCTCCAGAGCACTGACGGAGACAGAAGGCAAGTACAGCGTCATTGAGAAGGAGATGTTAGCGGTAGTGTGGGCCATGACGAGATTCCGGCAATTCCTATGGGGTACCCGATTCCTGCTCAAAACGGACCACAAGCCGTTAGTGAAGGTTCTGACATCGTGTGGACACGCCAGCGCCACACCCAGGATATCGAAAATGTCCCTAAAATTGTTGGACTACAGATATGACGTAGAGTACATCCCGGGAAACAAGAACCGAGTGGCAGACTACCTGAGCCGAGCGGCGGCCATGGAGCCGGGAGAAGAAGACCCTGCGGACAGAGGAGAGATGGTGGCTCTCATTGAGGATCAAGAGAAGATCATCAGCAGACAGGAGTGGACAGCCGCGTATGACGAAGATGCGGACCTGATGGAGGCAAAAGTTCACATCACCCAAGGGTGGCCCGATAAGAAAAAAGTGAAACCCAACCTCAAACCTTTTTATGAAGTGAGAGAAGAACTGACTGTGGGAGATGAGGGCATATTCATATACCGGGGAGACAGAGTAATTCCCCCCACGAATCTCATCAACAAACTACTGGACCTATTACATGAAGGCCACCTGGGTATTGGGAAACTCAAAGCTAGATCGAAACAGAACTACTGGTGGCCAGGCATGGACATGAGAGCAGAGAGACATGTCAGGGAGTGCCCCCAATGCCAAGGGGCTGACAAAACGTTGAGGCCATTACGCCCGGCTCTGGGAAAATTCGACACTCCCGCAAACCCATGGGAAGAGTTGTCCATAGACATTTTAGGGCCGGTGCTGGATGACCAGAGCGTACAGAAATACGTGTGTGTCCTCATCGACCGTTATTCCAAGTGGCCAGAGATAAAAGTGAGCGAAACGATGGACACGGAGAACATCCTGGAGTTCCTATCGGAAACATTCAACCGAGAGGGAATTCCCAAGTCCATCTTAAGCGACAACGGGCCACAGTTCACATCAGAAAAATGGAAACAGTTCATGGGGAGAAACGGCATCGAGGTAAAGCACACGGCCATATACCATCCGGCAGGTAACGGTCTAGTGGAACGATTTAACAGGGTGGTGATGGGGGCCATACAAGCAGCCATCACCTGTAACAAAGACTGGAAGAAAGCGGTGGAGAATATGGTATGGGCCTACAGGATAACGCCCACAAGCACAGGGTACAGCCCGTTCCAAATATTGAGAGGACGTGAACCTTTCACGCACGACAACAGAATCTGGAAGGAGAAGGTAGTGACCAGTGAATGGTCTCCAGCAGTCGTGAGAGCAAATATGGAGAGGGCTCAAGCCATCTACACCAACAACTACAATAAGAGGAGGAGTGTGAAGGACACTCGGTTAGTGAGAGGAGAATGGGTGAGAGTAAAGTTGGCTACCCTACAGAGGAAAGGAGACAGCAAGTACAGCAAGCCCATGCAGGTCAAGGAAGTGTATGATAGAGCGGCTCTGCTCAGTGACGGGAACGTGTGGTCGCAGGACCGCATGGCCCGGTGCAACAAGATATTGAGATGGGAACAGTGGGAGACGGAAGGCGAAGGCACGGGAGACGTGGATGAAGAGAATAAGGCGAGCGGAAGTGAAGAAAGGGAAGAAGCAGGTGCAGGAGAGGAGCAAGGAGGAGAGCGAGGGGGTGAGACCCCAGTGGCAGAGATGGACAGGCTGGGAGGTAATCTGAACAGTGGAGGAGCGATGGCCGAAGGGACAGAACGTGAGGAAACACAGAGCCAAGGGGCTCGAGGGTCTAGTGGTAAGGTGACCAGGAGCGGAAGACAAGTGGTAAGGCCTTCCAGGTTCCAAGACTTTGAACTGGACTGCGAACTGTAAGTGACTTATTGTTGGGTCGGTAAAAGGGGGAGATATGTAGCGGTCTAGTTGTTAGCGCGTCACGTGACGTGACGCGGCTACGCACGTTGGCGCCGCGATGCGCGCGCAGGAGTGAGCGCGGAGCGGAGAGAGAGTGAGTGCGCGGCAGTGAGCGTACAGAGTGGTGGCCGGCGCTCCTTGGTATAACTGCTCAATTGTTGTGCTAATAAACATAGCGGAAAGATCACCGTGTTCCGAGTGTTCATTGACCAACGTTACAGGGGTCTCTGCTATGTAAGTGGGGAGCACTTCAGAGCTATGCAGCTGAGGAGGAGAGGCTAGGATGAATTTGACTGCGTTTGAAGTGCCGAGTCTGTAAGTTAAGCATCCGTGTAACATGTGAAAGAGTTTCTGCTGTTGTAGACACGAGCTTGCAGCATCTGTCCAGTAGAGGAATCCATACATGTGCTGTCAGATCGTGTGAGCAGAGGGACAGCACTACTGTCAAAAGCCTGATGTCTCAACATCTATGTAAACTGAGGGACAGCTCAGCTGTCCAACTTGTAAATGTGTAAGATCACTAAGTATGTATTAAAAGCAACACAATAGCAACAGACAATGACAAACTAAACCATGGACATAGCTTCCGTAAAAACATTTTTTTTTTAAAAACCACACGAAGGGCATGCATGGGGGAGGGATGGGGTTAGTGGTTAGATAGAAGTGCCGGTACTCTCCAATTAAACTTATTACGTCACTCTCGAGAACTGCAGGTACTTGCCGTCTCAAAATAAACGATCACCAGAAGATGTAATGTATATTAATATGCCAAGTAGTGTCACAGGCGAGACGTACGGGCTTTGCCAATAGGAGATGGGTGCAGAGAAAATCAAAGGAAGAAAGTGTTTTTTTACATGATTCCTACCACATGCCAGCCTGCATCTCTTATCTTCTGCCTAGGACCCAAGACCGTGATCAGAGAGCAGAGACACAAACAGGCAGGTTGAGGTGAAGCTGCCAATTGCCACCGCTTTTGGAGCACAATTGTCGATTTCCCGGCCTTTTATTTTACAGACCTGTGCCTCTGTGTTTTGTTCTTCACATTGTGCAAAGTGCTTTGATTTTGCTCTTTTAATATAGTAAAATGACTGCACCCAGTCTAACACAGTAATGCACTTACATTAATTTCACTCCATATGTTCCCTATTAACATAACCGGGAGAACTAGGGACATTGAACATACATTGGAGGATGCCAGAGCAACAGTTTAGCGTTCACGAAGTGTTACTGAAACACTATGCCACGCATGGTAAAGCATTATCTCAAAGCATTTTGTGAAGCTCTGTTTAGTCACTGATGAGTCTGGAAACAATAACCATGTTCACTCAAGTTTAAAGTGCCTGAAATATGCTAATTCAATGTCATGGGTTTGCGGCAGGTGTGAGGATTGCTGCCCAGCAGCCTCTCAGTGCGTTACCGCCACCTGAGGAGCCTATGGCACTTCAAAAATTAGGTCTTATTACACCCTGGCATGATGACCATCAGACGTGCAGCAAAAGAGGCAGAGACCTGCGATGTGTGTATTGCACGACTGGAAGGGAGAGGTGGGTGGAAAGAAGGAAGCCTGTGTGTTCACTCGATTGTGCATGTGTAGTGCGAGCACGCATGTGCTTTAAATCGTGGGCCGGGGAGGCAAAGACAGACCAGTTCCGGACCACAGGGAAGCCCTCCTGGCAACAGGAACAAACACAAAGGTTGCAAGGCGGAAAGCCCACCAAAATATTGCACACAGATTAGGCGCAGGATTCAAACCAGCGAGCCGCTCAATAAACAAGGATTGGCCGCGCGGCCGTTACATGAACACCGCGCGGCCGCGAAATAAAACAAATAAAAAACAAGCATTGACCGGGCAAGCGGCCGCGAGACGCGATGGGAGGGGGGAGGGGGAGAAGCGGGTTCTGTGCAACTGGTGTGAAATAGCAGCAGGGAAGGGGGCGGAGAGGAGGCTATGAGGGAGAGCTATGTAAAGCCATATGGCTGCTTTGCGCGCGTGCACGCCTCGTGCACTGTAGCTCTATGCCAGCGGTAGCACTTTGAAAAATCCATTACAAAATGTCTCTCCGAGCCAGCGCGCAAGCGCTGGGCTCAGCGAGACCTAAAAAGGGCACACGGCTGGCTCGTACTCCATGACTGACTCGCTACTTGCTGATCACTGATCGCTATCGAGTATATTTTAAAAGGTTTTAAGTAATTGTTGCACTGTTTCATGCCCTCATACCTGCATCTTAAAATAATAGACACCAGGAACCTTTGTTCCTCACCTCATGTCCGTGGTATTATTTTTACTGTGTTTAGTGTTGCTTCTTTGCACACCCAACATTGCGCTGCTATAATTCGTTC
Organism: Triturus cristatus; assembly: GCF_964204655.1. Classification (NCBI taxonomy): domain Eukaryota; kingdom Metazoa; phylum Chordata; class Amphibia; order Caudata; family Salamandridae; genus Triturus; species Triturus cristatus. The sequence continues at coordinate 963,384,048 of NC_140584.1, read as the reverse complement.
TCTGCCTCCTGCTTGAGTCACGTGGGGTCTGCTCTATCTCTGCTGCCTATCGGATTGCACCGGCTTCTTTTTAAACGACCTGATGCAATCGCGCAGCCGTAAGTAACTGACTCGCTACTTGCTGATCGCTATCGAGTATATTTTAAAAGGTTTTAAGTAATTGTTGCACTGTTTCATGCCCTCATACCTGCATCGTAAAATAATAGACACCAGGAACCTTTGTTCCTCACCTCATGTCCGTGGTATTATTTTTACTGTGTTTAGTTTTGCTTCTTTGCACTCCCAACATGGCGCTGCTATAATTCGTTCTCTGCCTCCTGCTTGAGTCACGTGAGGTCTGCTCTATCTCTGCTGCCTATCGGGTTGCACCGGCTTCTTTTTAAACGACCCGACGCAAGCGCGCAGCGTGCGCGCAGCAGCGCGGCAAGCCCGTCTGCGCCCGTCCGCGCCCTGACGCTCCCAGCAGCCATCGGCGACTTTTCACCTGCCCCACCTATGTTAAATTCATTAATACATACTGCCGATTACCTTCGGTCATTGAGAGGCAATGTCTCCCCGCTGTGCACTACGTATAACCTCCAGTCACGGAGATTTGTATGCTCCAACTGTAGCTTTGCGCTGGGCCTCTGTCACACCACGCGGCCAACTGTTGCCTCAAGGGCCTCAGTTTCTTCTGCATTTAAGAAAAATCCCTTTCCAAAGGTAGGCGAGCACTTAAATTTTTGGAGCTTCAATTGCCGGTCCCTTCCTAAGAACAAAGCACATATATTTGATTTTTTATATACAGAGAAGCCTGATGCTTTGTTTCTTACGGATACCTGGCTTCACGCCAGTTCCGGCCCTGATATTGCGTGTGCCCTCCCCTCTGGCTATGTTATTGCCAGGAGTGATAGAGGCACCGGGAGGGGAGGTGGGATAGCGATAATCTTTCAATCGAAGTACTCTTCCAAGCTGGAACCTCAACCCTTTCCGGATTGCGAAGCTGCTTTGTTTAAATTTGCCATCTCTCCCCGAATTACCCTATCCGACATGCTTATTTATCGTCCCCCTGGTAACTCTAAGAAATGGTTGTCCTTTTTTCCTGACCTAATTGCCCCTTTTATTTTACAAGCGGCCAATTTTACTACTCTGGGTGACCTGAATCTCCATCTAGAAGATCCCCAGAATTCTGAGAGCATTACTCTCTTGGCTGATCTTGAAGCTCTTCATCTGATAATACGAAATAAGGGGCCCACACACCAGGCGGGGCACCTATTGGATCCTATTTTGTCCAATCTTTTACTGGACTGTAGCTTACCTGCTTCTCCGTTAGGGTGGTCAGACCATTTCGCTATTTATTTTCAACCTACCCTCTCAGAAGATCTCATGCCTATCCCTGCACGCAACTCTGGTAGCAGAAGACCATGGCATAAATTAATTTTAGGCTCATTAAATAGCCTTCTAGTGGCTAATCTTCCAGATTTGAACCTTCCTCTTCTATCTTTAAATGTGGCGGTATCTAATTGGCTATCTACATCCATTTATCTTTGTTTGCCTTTGATACCGAAACTTAGCTTCTCCCACCATTCCCCTGCCCCCTGGTTTAATAATGATCTGAAGATTATGAAATCCAAATGTAAGCATTTGGAAAGAAAATGGCGCAAATTATACGCTCCCAGTTGCAAATCTGACTACAAAGCCGCTCTCCACACCTATCATTCTGCCTGTAAGGCCGCAAGAGCCACTTTTGTCTCCAATACTATTAATAATTCACTGAATCGCCCCCAAGTACTATTTTCAATGGTTAAGAAATTGGCAGGCACTAACACCCTTCCTTCACCTCCCGCCCTTGATGCTACCAAATGCAATAATATTGCCAATTTCTTTATTACCAAGGTGGAGACTATATACAGCAAATTATCAACTTCTGCTCCTGCTAACTCCGACAGGCTTCAGTCAGGAACCACCTGCACGAGCCTTCCTCACTCGACATTTAAAATTTCAAACTGGCCCCTTCTTGAAGATGGATCCTTCTTTGACTGTTTAGCCAGGGTAAAATCGGGCTCTCCCCTTGACCCGTTACCGGTTAATATTTTACAACAATTATCTCCTGTTGTTTTGGGAATTTTTAAGGCACTCCTAAATTCCTCTTTACGGGAGTCCTTTGTTCCTTTGGACTGGAAGCATGCGATGGTGGTCCCCCTTTTAAAAAAGCCCAACGCTGACCCATCCATCCTGTCTAACTACCGTCCAATTTCACTTCTACCTGCGCTCTCTAAAATTTTAGAAAAACATGTAAATTTTCAGCTCACAACTCACATAGAAAATTCAGGCTTTTTGCATCCGTCTCAATCAGGATTCAGGACCCAGTTTTTAACAGAGACCACCTTACTGGGGGTAACCAAGAAACTGAGCTCCTGCCTTGACCGAGGGGAGACTATGGCACTCATTATATTAGATCTGAGTGCGGCATTTGATACTGTGTCATATTCCATCTTGTTAAAATCTCTCCAGTCAGCAGGAGTTGAAGGTCCTGCCCTATTGTGGCTGACCTCCTTTCTCAGTAACCGTACTTTTCAGGTTTTCTCCTCCGACTCTTCATCCACTATTCGACCATCTGCGTATGGAGTTCCCCAGGGGTCCACTCTGAGCCCACTGCTCTTCAACATCTATGTGAGACCTCTTGCGACCATCGTAGAGGACGCTGGCCTCTCCCTCTATTCCTACGCCGATGACATTCAAATCATCTTTTCTTTATCTTCTACTAAAGAAGCGCCTGCATCTTCTTTGCAGAGTGGTTTACGTCAAGTATCAGTGTGGATGAGTGCTAATTTTTTTTAATTAAACGGTGACAAAACTGAGGTTATCATCTTGGGCAAACATAAACATCTTTGGAGCCCTCACCACTGGCCCCAGGAAATGGGTCCTTTCCCCCAGCCTGTTGCTCAGGTCCGCAATCTGGGGTTTGTTATTGACAACCAACTGTCTATGCGCCAACAGGCGGTCAGTACTGCTGCCATCTGTTTTACCATTCTTAGATGGCTGCGGAAGATCCTCTGGATGCTTCCTGTTTCCACTCAAAAAACTGTGGTCCAGGCACTTGTTATCTCTCGCCTGGATTACGGCAATGTACTTTACCTAGGGGGCAGTCAGGAACTTTTGAACAAGCTCCAGTTGGTTCGAAACTCTGCGGCTCGCCTTCTTTGCCACGTCCCCAGGAAAACCCCCATTTCTCCTTACTTTCGGAATCTGCATTGGCTTCGTACTGAAAGCCGTATTAAGTTCAAGACCTTGTGTCATATTTTTAAAATTAAGCAAGGTTCTTACCCTGCTTATTTGCAGGAACTTATTTGTCCCTATGTCCCCTCCCGATCCTTACGTTCTTCCACCTCAGGCAATCTAGTATTACCCAGATTCAAATTAACTAGAATGGGTGGCCGCTCTTTCGCTTGTCTTGGACCTAAACTCTTGGACCTAAACTCTGGAATTCTCTCCCTAACTTCATGAAACATGAATCCTCTTATCTCAGGTTCCGCCGTGATCTTAAAACTTGGCTCTTCTCTTAGCTCAGTTCACTTAGTCTACAGTTGTGGACACGCATGCGCCGGAAAACCCTGTCAAGGGTAGCTGTGCGCAATATAAATTTAATTTTAATAAATAATAATGACTACACCATAGCCAAGCCACAATCATACCTGAGCGCAGGATTTAACATCACACTGAAAGAAAAATACTTAAAGTATCAGCTGGGCCAATTCTGCCTTACCTCCCACCTTGGAAGAGGAAGCCTGGAGTTACTCCTGTCGTCTATGCAATCTAGGAACAGAAGATCTTGGCCACATAATCTGCATTTGCCCAAGTTTAGGAAAAGGAAGACGTTCGCTACTTTGTCTCCTCTACAATCGAGCAGGGATCCGCACCTACAGCCAGGCAGTGCTGGCCTGCTTCAAATCTTCTACCAACTGATCTGCCGATTTACAAAATTCCTCAATATTGTAGAGAAGCGGCTGTATATAGAAATACACGGCGGAGCAAATGCAGTTGAGTAACAAGACAAAGTATAAGGATTGAGGGCGCAAGAGTGCTAGGACAGAAACCTGATCTCAGGAACTTTTAAACAGCTAATTTTGCCCAACGGAAATCTGCACAAATTAAAAGAATAAAGAATCAAGAACTCTGGAACAGCTGATGGTTAGAATTACCTGAAATCAGAGACATTTTTCCGCTGGTTCTTTTAATTACATCAACTACAGTTTAAATAAGTACTTTTTAACAAATTTTAAATCTGTTTGTATCAAGCTATTTATTCGTTATGTATATGCAATGGTTTAAATTAATCAAGCATAATAAAATTACGTACTTAGAAATCAAGGCCTATTGTCTTTGTCAGTGTTTGTTCTTTTAGGGTGTGGTGCAAGCTGGAAGACTTCTCCTGCAGACAATGGAATTTAGTCCATGCAACTGAGAGCAGCAGTTAGTAGAGAAACAGATAACACCGCCAGGAAGTGTTTTACCTATCCCCCATCGGTGTGCAAAGTTGTAAATCGGACAACTCAAAATGTTGCAATTTTTTTTTAAACTATGCAAGCTTTGCAATGCAACAATCTTAAAAAGTTTAGAAGTTTTCTGTTTTTTATCAAAAGCTAGTTTTGGTGGCCATTCACTGTGAAGAAAACTGTTCCAGTTGCAACAAGAAGTTAAGCAGGGGAACAGATGGGCGGTAGTCCCGAGGTCCCTGTTTTAGTCCTCCATCCCGTGACAAAGTCCTGATTCACCCCCTGCCCTGTCTCCCCCTGGACCTCTACAACCCTACCAGCCGAGCCATCCCTAAGGCTTAGACTGACTACTCTTAGGCACCCTGAGGAAAAACGCTCTTCCCGCTTGGCATCCCGTGGCAGGAAACCTTACCTTGCAGTGTGTCTGGTAGTGTATTTGTGCTTCAGGTGAAATTAGGAAACTGCCTCCTTCTCCAAAGTGAAGTTTCCAAACTACCCAATTTCAGAGTGGAAGGAAAGCCAGTGCCCAGTCCTCCTATATGAAATAGAAAAGTGGAATAGGTAAGGTAAATGTGCTTCACACGTGGACGCGCACGTTTGAAAACTGGTGTTGCTGAGCGTCAAATATGGAAGGTAAGGGAACCGTTTTTGGGGACTACTTGACAAATGTGTGCTCTTCAAAGCAACTCGTAAGAAAACCATAGCAACTTGGCAGCAAAACACTAATAACAACCAATAATAGTACAGAACGTATATTAATCAGTCTTTGTGAAAAAAACAAGTACTATCTGAATTATTTCATATATATGCAGTAGCACACGAGAAACCTCAAAGAAAGAAAAGTGCTTCCCTGCACATGTGTAAAAGGGAGGACCTACCTGCCTTGGAGTTCATTGGTGTTAGGCTTCACCCTCATTTCCTTTCTACAGTTCACATTTGGGGACCTGGTTGGGTTCCTACTTCTGGGTCTGTCTTTTTCTGCTCAGGTTCATTCTACATTTAGAGCACTTCATTTTTGCAATGTGCCTTCATAGGCCAATGCTGGTCCTAGCGCTCATGCTAGTTAATCACCCACAATTACATCCTCGCACGTCTTTCTTGTCCAGTCCTTACTGCACGAGCAGTCCTCTGCTCCCACAGAAATTGATTACCTTAACCAACCAGAAAATTCACCCATATCACCGGAAGTCCCAATCAATCAATAAATCAACAACATTTGTATAGCGCGCTACTCACCCGTTAGGGTCTCAAGGGGCTGAGGGCGGAGGGAGGGGGGGGTTCTGTGACCAGAATTTATGCCTGACACCAGCCACCCGAGGTGAGAATGGTTTATTGATTTCACTAAGAATTGTGACGTTTCACATTATAGTAATACTGTTCTTTTTTTATTAGGTCTCGCCTTGCTATCGCGTAAGCGATTGAGAGCGAGACTATTGAATACGGGTTTCAAAAGTGCTCCCAAAACGCGGATTGCCTTGCTAGCACGCGCACAATCACGTGCATCGTGCCGCCATGCAATCCGCCTTTTGGGAGCACTTCAAAGGGTCCGCTCCCCCGCCCCCAAGCGCACGCGCGCGCGCCAGGCTCCGCCGGGCTTGTCTTTTTTTTTTATTAAACTTAAAGCGCGAGGCGCGCGTGCGGCCTCCCTCTGACCAGAAACCATCATGGCGTGTCTCAAGGTGAGTCTCTCGTCGACGCTGCGCGACGTGTCTCAACTCGCTTCCCTCTATACACACCTGCAGGGCTTGTTAATGTTACACTGTTTTCAGGGCAGTGACTGGTGACTAAAAGAATCGTTTAAAGTTGTTACAATACTGCCCTAAGCACCTCGAAGCTACCGGAAGGTAACTAAAGGGTCATGGTATCTAGGTATACAACAGTAACGAAACGCCGCGTAATGTTGCAATTTAGAGCCAAGGCAGTCCTCAAACCCATATTTACGTGAGACGGAGAAATTACGGACATCGTTTTGACAGTTTCTCGCATTAGTAGTATTAAAACGCTAAAACTACACTAGCGTTACACGATTCTAAGCACACTTAAACACTAGGAGGATATTTTGAAAAGAATTCCCGATGCAAATCGTTTCTAAAAAAACCTGGCAAAGGTTTTCAGTCGGCACTGCCCAGACGCTCCCCCTGCCCTCCTCCCCCGAGGCATATTCCTGCAGAGGAGGGTTAAAATAGCTCTGGCATTTCATCATCAGTTCGAGGCAGCTCGCGCGCTGTTAACCCGTGAGTGGGCTGCTCTTTTAAACCACGCCGGGTTTATAGGAGATGTATGCTGGCCTATACGCTGTTTTATATTTTAAATAGCTACACTTTCCAACAAACGAGTCGTGTCCTTTTTTTTATTCTTCGGCAGTAATTTTTTAAATTTAATTTAGCCTTTAAACAAACGCAGGCATAAAATATGAAACACTATCGGTGTGTAGCTATCAACAGCTCAGCAGGTGCAATACAAAGGGCCCAAAAGATGCAAGGGGCTCACTCCATATGGCTGTCTTGTAAAATTCAGCATGGTATGTTGTATGCTGGAGGCCGGAGGCATTTTTCTTGCTTGCATTAGGATCCATGGTCATTTTTATGTATCTCTGGATGTTTTTTTTTCTGTAACCTATAATATTGATTCCAACTAGTTCAGGTATATAAGACATTAACCCCTGTGTTGCTCGTTTTTTTCGTTCTTTGCGACTTAAGTTACCATATGACTCCATGTCATAAGAACCATATATTCTAGTCCTGGACTTTCCTTTTGCATATCATTGTTCTCACGTGTGGTCTTTCAATGTGTCCAATTGAACAACTAAACCACAACTACAAGACCCAGAATGCACTTGTGTGGTAATGGAAAACTAAAGGTTGGAAACGAGTTGTTCTTGTGGCATGCACGGGAGCCCTATTTCCGACCCAGAACCCCCTTTTGCAGGTCTTGATTTTGTCCAGTTAAGTTTTGAGCGCCAAGATCGTCTTCTTTACTATGAGCAGCTAAGACACTGCACATTTAAACTCATTTTACCGAAGCCCCCAAGATTTCTATGTCCGTCGATGAGTAGATCATTTAGTCTAGGTTTTTGCTTTGCATTCTGGAACTTATTCCATTCTATAACTGGCTAAACTGGACTACAAGCCCCAGAAAGCAATGCTAAAACCTGGACTATTCATGCACTGTCTTAAGAAACTTGAGAGCTCTGTTTGATACATAGGTTTTTCAACTTTCTCTGACCTGCCCTGCATTTTTTCCAGTGGACTCTACAATTTGTGAGTATGCTGGTGTTACTAAATGGCTTTTCTGGGAAGCCTGTCTGTTTCTAGGGGGTGTACTCAAAGCTTACGAAAGGGTTAGTGTCCACTGATGGTTGTTGCCAGCTAAATCAGTCTCGGCGCCGCAAGCCTTTGTAAGGCGAGCATGGGCAGCGCATGCACTGCTCTGCGAGGCATGCTGTGTTCGAGTATGGACTTGAAACCCCGCCCACTTCCCGCACATATTTTTCATTGGCTTTGTAAATTCTGGCTTCTGATTCGTTAATAGGCTTGTTAGTCCCGCCTTGTCTTCATTTGTAACCTTCCATGAGGACTGGCCCTTTTACGTCTGATGTTACACAGTATGTCTTATTTAGTCTGTAAGCACTATTTTCTTTAAAGTATTTCTCCTACTGCAGGCACAACATGCTTTCCTGCAACATTCAGTGCCCCATGTGCGCTTTCACTTTCCTAGCAGCCCGGGACAATAGCGGCCACTTCTTTGAAATGAAATAGGGCTTGCATTTACAATAGTTTGAGCTATTGGCATTGTAAATGACGATGCCTTTTATTTATGTATTAATTATCGAAACAAATAAAAGGCATTGTCATTCACAATGCCAACAGCTTAAACTCTCGCAAATGCGAGACCTTTTGCATTGCAAATGCTTGTTTTTATAAGAGCTGCTATAGCGGTTTTTCTTTCTCTAGGGAGTCTACCGAAGACCTGGGTGTTCTGGACTCGCCCACGGGGAGTTGGACACGCTGGGCGGTCTTTTTGATGTGAGCAGCTCGCTGTAAGCCACGCTCTCATTTTTTAGGTCGCGCCTGGGCAGCGCATTCGCTGCTCTGCGGCATGCTGTATTAGAGTATAGAAGAGATGCCCCGCCCACTCTCTGCCCATATTTGTCATTGGCTTGTGTAATTGCCCTTCATAAATGCTGCCTTCTGATTCTTTAATAGGCTTGTGAGTCCCTCCTTAGTAATGCCTTGTCTTCATTTCTAACCTCCCATGAGGACTGGCCCTTTTACTTCAGTTGTTACACGGTGTGTCTTTTTTGGTCTGTAAGCACTATTTTCTTTAATGAGTTTCTCCTACGGCAAGCACGCTATGCTTTCCTGCAACATTCAGTGTGCCATGCGTGCTTTCACTTTCCGAGCAGCCGGGACAATTGCGGCCACTTCTTTGAATAGGTCTCGCATTTACAAGAGTTTGAGATATTGGCATTGTAAATGACAATGGCTTTAATTTATGTGTTAACTAGTAAAACAGATTAAAAAAAGGCATTGTCATTTACAATGCCAATAGCTTAACTCTCGCAAATGCGAGACCTATTGCATTGCAAATGCTTGTTATCTATTTCCCCTGTGGTGTTTGGGCATGCTGAGCTCCTGGTGAATTCGAAGCATTGCCCTTATTAAAAATGTCGCCTTCGTCTTCTCGTATCTTTTGCAGTGTAATTTGGCAGCGTTGCTTGGCAATGAAGACAGTTTAAGGAAGTTTGGCCTAAAGGTGAATGCTATCGGCATTATGGAGCGCAACATGATTGAAGAGATGGTGTGGCTGTGCAGGCTGGGTTTTCCTCGCCCTTCCATATATGGAAATGCTGCAAAATATGATTCCTGCAGCTGTGGATGCTGTCGCGAGGGCTCGAGATGCTGACCCAGTGCCTCGGAGGGCGCCTCACATGGACCCTGATCCCTTGCCAGATAATAAGGAGGAGGGCGTCCAGAGAAGATGTGTGCCAGGCAGACTTGACGTAGGTGCTGGCCCACATAAGGGATCATTTGGGATTTTCTGCTCCTGTTGTGACTCCTACAGAGGAGGATTTTCTTGCGCATTATCAGCGCGCTGAGCCTGAATTTCTTCATTTGTACAGTTCGGTTTGAAGGGTGTTGACCAATGAATGGAAGGATTTAGAGCGCCAGTCCTTTCCTCGCGTTCTGCTAAAGGGGTGTCCTTTGGAGCGTTTTTCGGAGGAATTTCTCTCAAACGTTTAGGTTGACAATCTTATGCCAGTTCTTTCTACTCAGGGGTGAGTTGTTTCGGGATGCTCTGCCCTCTGACCCTGTGGACAAGAATTTGAGACTGCTGTGAATAGGTCGTATTCTGCCTCTACCTTTTCAGTCAGGGTGAATGCCTATTGGATATATGCTGTGCAGTCCCTGTTGCAGGATTTTCAGGTGTTAGCTGAGAAGATGACGGAAGGAGCAGGCTATTCTTCTCTTCTTGGGGCCATGGAACAACGGGTCCGTTGTCTATCAGACATTCCTTTTGACAGGTTATGCTCTGTCGCTGCGGCCTCTGGGGCTGCTGTTCCCGCATGCAGAAATATGTGGATGCGCACGAGGAAGACGGATGCCTCTCAGAGGGCTGTACTTTTGAAATTCCCTTTTTTATGGTTCTAAGGTGTTTCATCAGCAACTCAAGGATTTAGTGAAAAAGTCTGTTGAAAACAAGAAGTTGATCACACCACCAAAACCATTTGGTACAGGTACGGGTTTTGGTTTTCGTAGAGCTTCTGGCCAGACTTCGGTTAGGGGTTGCTTTCAATCCTTTTGAGGTAGGGGTTACCTCTGGGGCGGTACAAAAGGGGTGGTGATGGACGGAGCAACCGAACCAATCAAACACTCACACCCAGTCAACAGATCTGGGTTTGATCCATCACCGTTCTTTAGCCCACTCTGCCACCCCAGTGCAAATCAGTATGACCCTGTGCCTCATGGGGCGCCCTTGGGTACGATAAACCCAGGTGTCAACATCAGTCCATTTTCTCCACTAAAGCCTCCTCACCCTCCGAAAGCGTGGCTTTGCCTCAGACCTGGCGGTGAGAGGACGACTCTAGTCCCTCAACCATGTTTGGTGGATGGCAGTTTCAGATGCTTGGGCTCTGAAGGTCATGTCCTGGGGCTAAAGGATTCCCTTTGTGTCTCCTCCTCTTCCTTTTTTCAGGGTCACTCCGGTTCCGCTGAACCTTCTGAAGAGAAACAGTGTGTTGGTGGTTGTTCAATTGATTCTGGACAAAGACGCAGTTTCTGTAGTTCTCCAGGGGAGGAAGGGTGGGGATTCTACCTGATCCTCTTTTTAGTTCAGAATTCCATCCTCAGCTGGACTTGAAGGGGGTGAACAGATTAATTCCTTGTTGGTCATTCAAAATGGTTTCTCTACAATCGATCATGCCTTTGATAAAGCCAGAGAATTTTTCTTCGTTTGATAGACATGCAAGATGCATATGTGCATGTCCCCATCCATCCAAATTCCGAACATTCCTCTGGTTTGCTGTACGTGGCATCCACTACCAATTTAAGGTCCTGCCCTTTGGGTTAACCTCCACCCCCCCAGGGCTTTCACGAAGGGGGATGATCCTCTGGTGGGTATTATTCATTCTGCTGGTATTCAGGTATTTCCGTAGTTGGAAGATTGGTTTATTGCTTCTCCTTGTTCATTTTAATGCACAAGAAGATAGTCAGCACTTTTGTGTGGTCCTGGAGAAGCACGTATTTCTCCTCAACCTAGAAACATCCCATTTGACCCCTTCACAGCAGCTCCAGTTCATTACAGCAATTTTTCAGATGGATCTGGGGCTTGTAATGTTGTCAGACGAACAGAGAAGGAGACTTTTGTCTCATTTGGCAGCTCTTCTACCCCAGGACTTGGTTCCTGTAAGGACTTGGTTGCGGAGTCAGGAAAAGATGGCATTGACTCTAGCCATCAACCCTTGGAGCTGTTTACATTTGTTTCCTCTGGTTCACCACCTGCTGCAATATTGGGAGCCACTGTCACAGGAATACGAATTCCTGGTTCCGGTGACATTGGAGATCAGGAAACAATCTCCAGTGGTGGTTGGTGGAGGCCCACTTGTCCAGGGGATTTCTGCTGACTACCATTCCTTTGTGCATTGTGACCACAGATGCAAGCAGGGTGGGCTGGGTTGCAATTTGTCAACCTCTTTCAGTTCAGAGGAGATGGTTACCCACTCAGGCCTCCCGGACATCCAATTGAGGGAGCTGGTGGCTCTCTGGATGGCCCTTCTGTGTTTTGCCCAGGTGATAAAATAATGGGCAGTTTGTGTCCAAACCGACAACCAGGTTGTTCGGGCAGACATCAACAGACAGTGTGGCCTGGGGTCCTGAGTATGAATCTTCTGGCACAGAGGATTTGCAGTTGGGCGGAGCAGAATCTGTTGACTCTGTCATCAGTGTATCTTCCAGAGAGGGAGAACGGGCCTGCAGATAACTTGAGCATCATCTTCCATTTCCAGTTGCCCTCTGTCTGCGTCCTCTCCTGTTTCATTAGATCATGTTGATGTTTGGCACCCTGTGGCTGGATCTGTTGGCGACGGAGTCCAACTCTTTTTTCCCCTCCTTCTTTTCCCTGATTCCTTCTCAGAGGGCATGGGTGACTGATGCCCTGTCGGTGCAGCAGCCGGCAGGACTCCTGTATTTTTTTTCTCTCCTTACAGCTGATCTCCAGGATAGTGAGTAAAGTTCAGTCAGACCAAGCAGAGATTCTTCTGGTGGCTCCAGGTTGGAGAAGGAGGTCTTCCCCTACTCATTCAGTTGTCTGTCTCTCCCCAGTGACAGTTCCCATTCTTCCAATTCCCACTGAGGATCCTCTGCCTGTTGCTGGAGTCAGCAAGGAGACTGAGGTTGGGGGTTTGGCATTTGAAAGAATGAGATTGATTCTGCAGGGTTCTTCTGCAGTGGTGGCAGCATCTATTCAGCAGTCTAGGCATCCATCTATGTTCAAGACTTAGGGGCATCATTAAAAACATTTTAAAAAACGGTGTGGTGTTAAAGCGGTGTCTCCCTTTGTGTGTGACCCCCCCAGTTTGGTTTTGGAGTTGAAGAGAGATGGGTTTTAATTGGGTCTGGCAGTTTCCACGATTTGCAGTTAGTGGGCTGCAATACAGGTTATCAGAGGTTCTGGTGGTTTGGCCATTTCAGATTTGACCTCCCGTCTGTTGAGGAGCTTTCTTCTTAGATGACCCGTTTTACATTCTCCGGTTCCTTCTTGGTATCTTACCCTGGAGTTATTTAGTCTTCAGGGTCCTCCTTTTGAGCCAATTGAGTCCTCAGATTGGACATTTTTGTCGGCCAAAGTGGTGTTTTTGGTTGCAATCTGTTCCAGAAGGCGGATTGGGGAGATTGGTGCATTATTGTCTTCCCCGCCTTTTTGTAGGTTTTTTTCAGATCAGGTGATTTTCAGACCCAGTCCTTCTTTTCTCCCTAAGGTGCCTACTTCTTTTCATTGTTAAGATGACATTGTCCATCATCAGAGGACCAGGTCCGGTTGCATACCCTAGATGTTCAAAGGTCACTGTCTATTTATTTGTCACAAATGGAGTCTTTCAGTGAGGTGAATTCTTTGTTTGTAACTTTTGTCCTTTCCATTAAGGGCCTTCACCCCTCTTCTGCTACCATTTCTAGGTGGGTTAAGCTGGCAATCACGGGGGTTTGTTACTCTGTGGGTCAACAGGTGCCATCTTCTGTTCAGGGCAGGTCAATCAGGGGAATGTCCACCCCCTGGACTGTGTTTAAGGGAGCTTTGCTCAGTTATATTTGTTGCGCTGCTACTTGGGCGTCCCCGCATTCCTTCATGTCCCACTATAGGTTGCATGTGGGTGGTACTTCTTCCACTTCTTTTGCAGATCATGGATTAAGCCTTTGGTGTAGAACTCTAGGTTCAGTGTGTTTTTTTTCTCTCTATTTGTTGAACCAAAATGTGCTTGGTAAGGACTGAATGAGGAAGACGAATGAGGAGGTAAGGCCCGGTTACTTACCGGTAAACTTTATTACTCTGAGTACAGGTCCTCCTTGTCTTAATCCTGAATTCCCTTCCCACCTGGTCCTATCCTGGATTTTGGTTCTTTTCAGTAGCGTCCGCTTGCTTTCTAAAGTGGTGAGGCAGAGGTTTGACCCAATTAAAGTGCACACATACTCAATAATTTAAACCTGTTTTTTTCTTGTAAGACTCCTTCCGTGCACAGTATCCTCCATTGCATGCTGCTGCCCCTAGCTCATCTGCTGCCTGCTGGCTGCTTGTGCCTTCTTACTGACCCTGGCTCTGCTGTGGACAGGGTGATAATTCGCCCTCCCCCACCTTTCCTCTCACTGATTCACTCCACCTCCCTCCTGCCATTCACCCTTCCCTCTCTCCACCCTCGCTATTCTCCCATACTCACCCCGCTTTCTGATACATCACCCTATTCCTCCTTTTAATGTTCTTCACCCTTTCCATAGCTCTGACTACCCTTCACCCCGTCCTCCCTTTACGCCTCCACTCTCTTCTTTTTTCCTTGCTACAATTACTGATTTTTTATGCTCTCTCGCTTAACCCCGCACGTTTTCTCCTTTCCTCACGCCCTTTTTCACTCCCTCCTCTTGCCTCTCACTCTACCATCTCTCTATTTCCATCCACCATGCTCTGTCTGCCCTTCAGCTTCCCCTCCCCTCTCTCTAGTCCTCTGGACGACATCCGGGGAAACAAAAAGCAGCCCTTTATATAACTGGACATTTGGAGCAGGTCATGTGATGCTTCCTTCACTTTGAACTGAAAGAGGGGGTGTTTACTTCAAGGGGATTTAATGTTAGCCTTTGAATGCCACACACCCCTTCCACCCAAGGAAGGAACATGCTGCTCCCTGAGCTTCATGCCTTGACTTTATGCTTCCAATAAAACACTGAATCGTCAGTAACACAGATGTATACCACACCCTTAATTTACTTATCAGTACTTACAGATCACAGTCTCTGATGGGAGTGGGGAGTCTGCTCTGGGGCCAGAGGCGTTGGCTCCCGCTCCCTTCATGACCCCCGACCGGCATTACCGGTGATTAACAGCAGCACACGTGGCTCAGCTAATTAGGATCCAAGACTCAAGAGGGAATGAGAACGTGTTTCTAGAGGTGGCGAGGATCCAGTCCTGATGCTGCACTCATGCTGCTGATGCTAATATCGCCCAGCATGAGAGAAGCACCCAGATTGGCTAGCATTAAACGGCCTTTAAAGGTCCCCCAGCCTGCACATAAACAATCTTCCCCTCAATTCAGGCACCCTTTCACTATGTTGCAAGTGTGCCTGCATTGGTGCTAGGCAGCTAAAGTTAGCGTCAGCGCAGGGGGAAATGCAGGGCTCCACCATATTCTTGTAAATGTGGCGCAACCATGCGTTTCTAAAGTGACGAAGCGTGTCGTTTGCCTTCTAGGCTTAACGACACGCTTCGCCACTTTATTGTAAATATGCCCCATAGATTGGAGTTAGGAATAGGCAATATATACTTCTCTATATGCATTCACCTTTCAGTATTTTTGTCCTCAATATTTCCGTGAAGATATTAAGGTATCAGAATATTCTCTACTCTCTCTACAATCAATGAGAGAGAAAAAGCATTTGGGGATCATCAGTAAGTAAGTAAACTGACCATTTGTTGGTGCCCAATGAATATACAGAAAAGGATGCAATCTAATTGTTTGCATCTGATTACAACCAAGAAGTAATTGCTCAACAGGGAAACCCCTGGAGCAACCACAGTTATTTTTCTCTGGCTGGGCACTTAAGAAACTTGTATCAAGGGTGTATAAAAAGACGATTATATATGATCAGAGTGCATTATGAGCAGTGATGATCGTGATTTCCATCTAAATTCTTTAAACAGCATCAATCCAGAGGTCAGCACCAATAATAAGATGTTAAACGTCAGTGCAATTACTCTTTCTATTATTGACCTTTCAATAATGTTGATGTGGGAACACAGGCATAAAGGGCGTTACAAACTTTATAAAGGGCTAAACAAAGTCAATTTAAACATTAGACTGAGGGCCTGTTTAGTTTTACTGCTCTAGCTGCTACTCACATGTAGGGCCAGATTTAATAACGTCTAATGCAGGTGTTAATGCAACGCACAGGGGTTGAGCAACTTTCATGTGTGTGAGAAATTGGGTTGTCGGTTGACTGGGATGTGAGCCCCGCTCAAGCAGCAACCACAATCCCTGTCAGGGTAAGGCACAAGCAAACCCAAAATTATCCTGTCCTTACCTCCCTGATAGCTTGGCACAAACAATAAAACAATTAAAACACCACACAATAAGGATCCCACATCACGTTAGAAAGATAGAACTTTCTTTAATAAATAAAACAAGACCAAAATGACAGTAGAACCACAGATAATCAATTTTAAAGATTTAAGTAAAAATAGCACCAAAAAGGACGAAGCACCAACTGTGGATCTCTGGTCATACTAGACCGGAACAAAGTCACAAGTTCAGGCTGACCGTGATGGAGCGCGGGCCAGCTATAGGGGCCAAGTTAGGCCAGCTGATCAAAGTACCTTAAATCCTGGTTTGCAGACCGGTGCATGGATCCACATCGAAGATGCGTCGCGCAGCTGAAGTGATGCATAGGTTCCGAGATGCGGCAAGGCTATGACACAAGGGCTTGCATCGTCATTGAGAATCCTGTCAGTAGAGCTTAATGTGACGTCTTGCATCAATGATGCGGCACGCAGTCGGGGCAATGCATCAGCTCCCGAGATCTGCGAGGCTACAATATGAAATCCAGCATCATCATCGAGGCTGCCGTTGAGGGATGCGAGGGCCTGCAATGAGAATGTGGCACGCAGTCAGGGTGATGCTGTGGTACTGAAGAGCTGCAATGCGGGTCTTTGCGACAGGTCCGATCAACGCAGCAATGCTTTGGTTCTGCTGGGTATGCACTGCACAGCAGAGGAAATGCGTTGGTTCCGCACTTCCAAGGATCTAGGACTTGGGTGGCACCACTTGGCAAGGTCGACTCACAGATGGCAAACTCCAGCTTAGACTTCAGATCAGTAGGCCAGCCAACTAGCCCTTGGAGTCATTCTGCGTTCTAGAGATGCAGGTCCAGTCCTTCTCACCCAGACAAGAGGGCAACAGGTCAGCACAACAGGACAGCAGTTACTTCAGCGCGGCAGCCCCGTGGAGTGGCAGTACTTGTAGCAGCACAGTAATCCTTCCTGGCAGAGTATCCACAGGTCCAGAAGTGTATTAAAGTGGTAGTATCTGAGGTCCAGTATATATACCCAGATGTGCATTCGAAGTGGGGGAGAAGCTTCTAGAGGTTTCCCTTGGAGCTCTCCAAGCATCCTGCCTTCCGTGTCCTGGCTCCAGACTAACTACAGGAGGTATGCAGTCCTTTGTGTACAGGCAAGACACAGCCTATTTGGGTGTAAGTAGGGCTGTGCCCAGCTCCTCCCTCCCATCCTGCCAGTGATGGCACATACAGGCACACCTAAGCTCCCCATTGTGTGTGGCTGTCTCGAGGAATACACAAAGCCCACCTAACAGTAAGCTACACCCAGTCATGTAACCAGAGACAGGCTACAGGTGCTAAAGTAGGAAATGGCAACTTTGTAAAAGTGGCATTTTTAGAATTGCACTTTAAAATTTGACTTCACCATAAGTTAGGATTTTTAAATTGTGATTCCAGAGACACCAAACATGAACTGGTTGTCTCTTCACATTTTGAATCACACTTATAACATGTGATAGGGCAATTCCAATGTTATCATATGGGAGAGAATACCTGCAGTAGTGAAAAACGAATTTAAGACTGTTACGCTGCCAGGACATATACAACTTACACATCTTACACATATTACTTTTTAAATAGTTTGCACCCTGCCTCTGAGCTGCACAGGGTCTACCCCAGGGGTGACTTATATGTTTTAAAAAGGAATGTTTGTGCCTAGATAAAGGACAGTTTTACAAGGCCGAAATATTCAGGTTGAAACTGCACACACAGAGGCTGCAATGGCAGGCCTGAGACAAATTTAAAAGGCTACGCTAATGGGTGGCACAATCAGTGCTGCAGGCCCACTAGTAGCATTTAATTTAAAGGCCCTGAGCACATGTAGTGCCACTTTCTTAGGGACTTATAAAATAAAACACTTACCGGAAATAGAGCCGTCCGTTTTTGCAATCAAATCCTGCATTACCTGATGGTACTATAGGAAATGCTAATTTCTAACTATAACGTGCCTGAAACCTATGGTTTTTTCTGTGAATTTCAAAGATTTTTCAAATGCTAGTTTCTAACTATGCCTACAGAGGAAGGACATGTAAAGAAAGAAGAAAAAACGCACAGAAAGAAGCAAAAGAAATGCAGAAAGAACCAACAGAAGTCCACAAAGATGAAGAAAAGGGCAGAAAGAAGCAAGACATGTGCAGAAAGAACCAACACAGGAGCAGAAAGAAGCCTTGTTGCAAAATCATCCTGTGCCCACAACTTTTTCAGACGGGTACTGGTGGTAACTGACTCTGACTAACCAGGACTAGAGCCAGTGCTATGCTAAAAGACACTTAGAATACAGTGAAAACACCTACATACACTAGGGAACACTATGCGTTGGGGTACCCCTGTGATTAGCATGACCTCCTCTGTAAGGCCCTAGTACATAATAGGGCAGGGGGATTAAAACTACCTCTTAAAACGCGCAACGGGCGCGTTTGCACAGTGGTGAAGGGAGGGGGGCCTGAGGTGACATGTTGGTAAACACGCCCTGAGACCGTTTTAAATTGGGAGATTAAGTCACCTTTAATCCTGACGGTCCCTGGGGTACAACTAGCCAACCAGGAACCTCCAGTAAGCGCCACAGAGCTGCGTTGCAGAGAGGTGTAAAAAGGGGCGTGGCCTGGTCCACCTCTCTGCAATGCAGTGTAGTGGTGCTTACTGGAGGGGTTGTTGGCCCCCAGGGACCCTCTGGATTGAAGAGGAATTAATTCCTCAATTTAAAATGCACCACAGGGTGTGTTTGCACACATGTCACCTTAGACCCCGCCCCCTCTCTTCACCACTGTGCAAAAGCGCCCCGTGGCGCATTTTAAATTGGGGGATTAAGTCCCCTTGAATCCTGAGGGTCAATGGGTCCAACTAGCCCACCAGGTACCTCCAGTAAGTGTCACAGAGCTGCGTTGCAGAGAGGTGTAAAAAGGGGCATGACCTGGACCACCTCTCTGCAATGCAGCTCAGTGGCACTTACTGGAAGCACCTGGTGGGCTAGTTGGCCCCCAGGGACCCTCAGGTTTGAAAGGGAAATTAATTATTCCCCAACTTAAAACGCGCCACAGGGCGTGTTTGCACACATGGCACCTCAAGCCCCGCCCCCTCCCTTCACCACTGTGCAAACGCGCCCCGTGGCGCGTTTTAAGTTGAGGGATAAAGTTCCATGTGCCCCCCGCAAATAATAAATAAAAGCCCCGGGGTGGTGGTCCCTGGGGCTTGGGGGCCTCTGAGGCCCCCCACACAGTTTAAAATAAGCCCCGGGGGTGGCGGTGCCCGGGGCTGGGGGTGGCTGCTTGCCCCCCTACTATTTAATCAAGCCCCAGGGAGGTGGCGGTCCCTGGTGCAGTGTGGTGGTATTGGGGCTCCCCAAATATTTTGTTCCCTGTCCTAGGGGTCAGGGTGTTTCTACCCTGCCCCCTTTTCTTGTTTTGCGTGTTTCTTTTTCTCTTTTCTTGTGCCTCGGTTCTACTGAGGCACAAGATGGCTGCCAGCCCTTTCTGGTTTGAAGTGTTGACAGCCAATTAGAATGCAGCTCATGATCGGCAGAGTGCGCGGATCCACCGCTGCCATAGATATCGAAACTTTTATTTTTTGATTTTCTCAGCAACTACTAAATGAATTTACACCATTTAAGAAAAAGAGTGCTTTCTGAATCAAGCACTACCTTTTTGCCAAATTTGGTGTAATTCCGTTCAGCAGTTTGAGCTGTAGCCGTGTCTAAAGTTTCCTATGGGAAATTGATTTTTTCACCTTTTGTTCTTGAATTTCTCAGGAACTACTGAACGGATTTACACCATTTATCAAAAAGAGTTCTTTCTGAACCAAGGGCTACCTTTTTGCCAAATTTGGTGTAATTCCGTTCAGCAGTTCGGCTTGTAGCCGTGTCTAAAGTTTCATATGGGAAATAACATGGAGAATACACGTTTTGGGACCCCCTTTTTTCTCGGCCCCCGCTTGGCAAATCACCCCGAAACTTTCAGGATAGGAGCTGACCGTAACGGGCCATACGTTTTAAAAAGTTCGTGAAGATTCGTCAACCGGCGCCAAAAGTTATTGGGAAAACAAAAAACGAGTTTCCTATAGAAAATAGGTCCTAACTATAACTACCTACTGGCAAATGCCAGTAGGTAATATATATAAATATATATATATATTACCTACTGGCGGTCGCCAGTAGGTAGTTATAGTTAGGACCACGTTTCCATAGGAAAACCTCAACATTCTATTTTGAATAACTTTGGCGCCGGTCGACGAATCCTCGCGAATTTCTCAAAATAGGTGGGGCGCTACGCTCCGCTCCTACCCTGAAAGTCTCGGGGGGATTCGTCAAGCGGGGGCTGAGATAAAAGGGGGGTCCCAAAACGCGTTTTTCCCATGCATTTTTCCATAGGACCTTTAGAACGAGCTACAGCCCGAACGGCTAAACAGAATTACTAGAAATTTGGCAGAGAGGTAGTCCCTAGGTCAAGGAAGTGCCTTTTGTAGGTTTGGTGTAAATCTGTTCAGTAGATTCTGAGAAAATAGCCTTTAAATCAATATATATATCTGAGCCCGCTTACGGTACGCTTACCGTACGCTTACCGTACGCTTACCGTAAGCTTACGGTGGCGTGCGCGAGCGCGATTCTGATTGGCTCTTAGATCTTAGTAAACATTCGAATCGGCCGAAACCAGGAAGCGGCGTCCGCCATTTTGTCTCTCGCACTGAGTGTTGTTTATCAAACATGATGGCCAAAAACATGTTACGGGGCTGTTTTGACAACTCCCTCCCACATAGTCATGTTGAGGGAGTCCCCAAACATCCCCCAAGAGCAAAAACGGTTTTATTTTTTTTTCGGCAATTTCGCGGGGTACGCTTACCGTACGCTTACCGTACGCTTACCGTAAGCTTACCGTACGCTTACGGTAAAAAAATAAAAATAAAAAAAACACTATCCACACTTACCCCACCCCCTGTGCTTTTGGTGGCCGCAGGCCACCAAATGTGCAGGGCTTATTAATAGAGAAAAAAAACGTAATTTTGGCAACATGAAATTATAAAATCGAAATAAAAAAAACACTATCCACATTGACCTCACCCCCTGTGCTTTTGGTGGCCGAAGGCCACCAAATGTACAGGGCTTATTAAAGTTGATAAAAACCGTGCACGGAACGAACTGCGTTAAGTGGGCGCGCACGCCACAAATGGCGTAAAGTAACTTAGCATTTAAAAAACCGTACAAATTCACTGAAAAAACCATAGGTTTCACACACGTTATAGTTAGGAAATAGCATTTAAAAAACCTTGCTAATTCACTGAAAAAACCATAGGTTTCACACATGTTATAGTTAGCTGGACATTTTACTGATAAAAAACCAATGAAATTCCCCCGTTATAGTTACTGTAGGCAACTATAACTCACGCGACCGTAATCCTCTGCTGATGACATATGTGTCTTTATGAAAAAAAAATATTTGTAATATATGTATAGCTAAAATTTAATGGAAGAAGATATGGGCAAATAAGTGTCTAAATACAGTATTAGCATCAGCAGAGGATTACGGTCGCGTGAGTTATAGTTGCCTACAGTAACTATAACGGGGGAATTTCATTGGTTTTTTATCAGTAAAATGTCCAGCTAACTATAACATGTGTGAAACCTATGGTTTTTTCAGTGAATTTATATATATATATATATATATATATATATATATATATATATATATATATATTATCTACTGGCGGTCGCCAGTAGATAGTTATAGTTAGGACCGTGTTTCCATAGGAAATCCGCAACATTCTATTTGGAATAACTTTGGCGCCGATTGATGAATCCTCGCGAAATTTTCAAAATAGGTTGGGCGCTCCGCTCCGCTCCGCTCCTACCCTGAAAGTCTTGGGGGGATTCGTCAAGCGGGGGCTGAGAAAAAAGGGGGGTCCCAAAACGCGTTTTTCCCATGCAATTTTCCATAGGGACCTTTAGTCCAAGGTACAGCCCAAACGGCTGAACAGAATTACTTTAAATTTGGCAAAGAGGTAGTCCTCAGGTCAGGGATGTGCCTTTTGCATATCTGGGGTCAATCTGTTCATTAGTTCCTGAGAAAATTGCAGTTAAAAGTACATACATATCTATAGCCTCGCGCACGGTGACGTGCGCGAGCGCAATTCTGATTGGTTGTTAGATGTCAGTAAACATTCGAATCGGTCGAAATCAGGAAGTGTCGGCCACCATTTTGTCTCTCGCAGTCTGAGGCAGTGAAAAACAAAGGTGGAGAACGTGAAAAGGGGGCAGGGTGGACAGTTCCTGACCCCCTAGCCTTTGTCAGGGGGTCACTGAAGGACTGAAGGCCATATATCAGAATAGAAATAGCGAATTGCAGAGATATCGCATAAAAAATATTGTGATACAAAAATATCGTGATGCAGAAATACCGTTGTCAAGAATATCAATTTTACAGGTAAGTAATATCGTTTTCAATAATATCATTGTTGTTAATATTGTTTTCAATATCACAGCTGTAAGAAATATTGTTTTTTAATTATCTTTATGTGTTAGTTCATATAATAATGTTGTTTTATTATCGTTGGAATAATTGTTCAGATTATTTTTAAATAAAGTTTGTAATTTTAAGTGATGTATACATTTTTATGTAATTGCTAATAGTAATTCCTATTATCATAGCGGGCTTCTAGGTTTCTAGGGGTATAGGGTGGGAAATTCATTAATTATAAGTAATTCATAACTAATTATGGATGTAATTATTAATTATTACATTGAATATTAAGTAAATTGTGTAATACATGTTGTTTTCTAAGTTATATATTAGGTACGGGCTGCCGAGCTTGTAGAGGTATAGGGTCGGAAGTTAGGTAATAATTCTTTAACAATTAATTCATAATGTATTATTCATTAATTAATTGATTATTAAGTATGGGAATTGTGTACTCATTTTATTTTTTAAGTTATATATTAGGTTTGGGCAGCTGGGTGTGTAGGGCAATAGTGTGGAAAGTTTATTAAGTGATTATGAATTAACAATGAATTATCAATGTAATAATTCATTATTAAGTATGTAAAATGTGTAATAGTTGCATTTTTTGCTTATATATTAGATGCAGGCTGCTGTGCTTGCAGGGGAATAAGGTGGGAAGTTAAGTAATAATTAATTATCAATTAATAGATTTTTCTTTTTAATTATTTAATTGATTAATAAATATGTAAAAATGTGTTATAATTGTATTTTTTAAGTTATGTATTAAGGTGTCGATTCCGATCCTGTAAAACCCGGGTACGAACTGTCGTACGGAGCGTTTTCTCCGTCCGACTCGTACCCGGGAAAACCACCTTACAAACCCGCAAGTACGATTCGTACAGAAATTCCATTTCCGTACGATTCGTACAAAACACCGACCGGCTAAAATATACCCACAATTCCGATCCAGGACACCGCGTACGTGATGTCCGGATGGAGTCAGGCAGCATTTTACGAACCAGCAAGTACAATTCGTGCCTACGTCACTCCGCACGTAGCATTTTTTCCGGGAGCCAAAAACTGCCGGGAAATTGAGGACGACGCGAGGAAGGAGCACCTGTACGTGACGGACAGCCATGGACCCCATCCTACGTGTCATCCCGGCCCTCATAGCCTACGACCTGGTGCACAGGAACCGACGCAGACGCCGCAGAAGGTCAGAACAACACCCAGGGGCAAAGGTGGGGGGCAGGAAACATAACGCCCACCCAAGGCAAAATGTATACATGCCCTGTACATGCCGTACCTCCAGGGACTGGTCACTCGGGGGGGGGCATGTCCACCAAGGCCTGCGTCCCGCCACAACGGAAGTGGACGTGGACGCGTCCCGTCACCACAACAATTGTGGTACGCACCGTACCCATGCCTGAAGAGCGTGGGTACGGGCTGTGCCAAGCCTACCCCTACGTCACCCCAACATTGGTTGTACAGCCCATACCCAGGCCTGAAGAGCGTGGGTACGGGTCACACCACGCCTACCCCTATGGCACCCCAACAATGGTGGTACGGCCCGTACCCAGGCCTGAAGAGCGTGGGTACGGGTCGCACCACGCGTACCCCTACGTCACCCCAACAATGGTGGTACGGCCCATACCCAGTCCTGAAGAGCGTGGGTATGGGCCGTACCACCATTGTACCACAGATACAATGCCCACAATTGTCAGTCAGGTGCCTAAATACCCTGCAGAACAAGTAACACATGTGTGCTAGGCTGGGAGTACACACATGCATAGTGCGGAAAAGGGACCATGTCCACATGAAGCCATGGCAACATACTCGATACACAAGTACAGTGACTACCAAGGATGGCACAGACGATGCAGGCGTAGACATTGCTGAGCTGGCATGGGCAAAGTTGAAGGGATTCCTCACACAGCAAGGAACTGTAGACACAGGTCAGCACAACAATTGGGAAACACCCTGTAGGGAAGAAGTCAGGTGCCACAGAGGAAGGAACACTCCTTGGGACAATGTCACCATACAGTAAGAGCTTACATGACCAAAGATTATTTGCAGAGACCTTGTGATGGCACGCAGATACCAGGGTCCTCCCCATGAGCAGCACACTACAACATTTCACAGACACCTAACACATTATCACCACCCCAACTCAGGGAGCAGCAGCACCAACAGCAATACCAGAAAAGCATTTGTGTGCAATTGAAATGTACACTATATACAAGGCCCATAGGCCAGTCCATATGCGATTTCCGGGGGGGGGGGGACACATTGGGACGCGTCTCCCCTAGCTTGCCTGCACAGTTCACAGTTCCTTTCCATCCACAGGGGGCATCATGTGGGGGGGAAGGACCAGGCACCGCAGGGACAGGAGGGTCAAGGGTAGGTGTTGTGGGTGCAGGGACGGACGACTCCACCACAGGGGGTGGGGCAGCGCCAAAGGTGGGGGTTAGGATGGCGCTGCACACGGTTGCAAGGTCTGCCAGCGTCTCCCCTGCACCCGAAGGAACCACAGGCCCCAAGGAGGGGGGGAATCGGAGGGATGGGTTGCAGCGCTACTGGGGAAGGGTGTGGACAGGGGGGGGACTCAACTCCCCTGCCTGGGGACTTCCTCGACCGCTTGCGGGGTGGTGTCACACTGGGGCTGAGGGACAGACTGGCCATGAAGGACTCTTTGTCCGACTGTTGGGCAGGGGAGCTAAGGGGAGTGGTTTTCGAGGATGTGGGTCGTGAGGACTGCGGACTCCCACTGTGGCTGCGTGGCTGCCGTTTGCCCCCCGACCCAGTCGGTGTGCCTACTTCCCCCTGTGTGTGCGTGACTGGGGGTGTGCGCTTGGCCTTCCCTGTTGGTGTGCTGCCTGTGTCTGGTGGGGTGCATGCATGGGGATGTCTGGGTGTGCTTGGGACAGGCATGGAAGTGGGAAGTGTGGATGGTGCAGGGGTAGGGGGGGACGGAGCGCTGCAGGAGACCCACTGCTGCCGTCAGTGACGAGTCCATGGACCTCAGCAACATCCGTTGGTCAGACATCGCTGCTGACATGCCCTCCATGTACGACACCATCTGTGTCAGCAGTCTGGTGTGGCCATGGAGGACATTAAGCAGCGATGTCTGACCAACCTGCAACTGCAGCAGGATGTCCACAGACTCGGCAATGACGGCAGCAGGGGAGACAGGGGCAGGGGGTGCGGTGCCTGGCACGAAGGAGACATGTGGTCGCCAAGCACGGACAGAAGGGACCCGAGCAAGTGGGAGGGCGGTGATGGGAATTGAGGAGGCGGCGAGAGATGTACTGCTGCTTTTAACTGTGGGAGCAGCCTCCGCCCCCTCTGGGAGCTCAGCCTCGGACCCGTCAGCGTCATAGTCGGTGTTGGGACTGGACAGGTCCTCTGCCTGACTCCCCTCGCCCTCCGTGCCACTTGCTGCGCCAGACTCCCCAGCACTGGTGGCACCGGTGCTGGATCCCTCCTCCACGTCCGTGCCGGTGTCTCCCTCGGTGTCCCCCAACGATGCTGTGGGCAAGGTGAAGAGACAGGAAATAATCAGACACCTGTATACATATGACACATGAGTCCAAAATACATAGGTCACAGTGCATAGCATGAAAAGCATCATGAGTAACATCTACAAAACTAGGCACATATGTAGGCCATGCACTACACAGTTGGTTGAGCCACCATGCCACTTTGAAACAATGGAGAGCATGACACAACAGCAAAGACCTTGATATCGAATTATACAGAAAAGCTAGTGTCTGTGGACAGTCGAGCACAGCATCTGGACCACACACTGTTGCCAAAAATGGATGAGCGGGAACCATGTCTTTTAACTTTTGACATATGCTGCAAAGCACAAACATTAAACCCTGCACAACATGACTGGGTCAATACTTGTTGAGTGTCTGTTCCGACTATCATCACACACAGGCCAGACCTGGCAAGGAGACATAAACTTTGGACATGTAGGCCTTGCCTGCACAAAATCCCCCCTACCTGAGACAATGTGATTGAGACAGAGAAAGGACTTACACCTCTTAATCAGGATCACATTAATGGGCTCCATTAAAGCCTAATTGCACTCTAACTACCCCTCGTGGGGCTGACCACACATATTATTGACAAACAACCATCATCAGATAGTTGTACACAGACACACAGGCACTGGCCAGTGTGAGGATGCACAAGCCACATTGGGTCACCCTGTACAGTGTACACATGTAGCACACTTTACGTAAATACAAATGAGGCCAGGGTACAATGTCACAGAGGCCAACCTATGCTGAAGACACTGAGAATGTCCACAGTGTTGGATGACACACATGATTCCTAGGAAAAGGTGTCTCAGGGGACTGTAGTGGCCACACTGCTCCATGGTCCTGGATAGATCTGACTGAAACAGGAGCAACCGTCTCCGCACTATGCATATCTCCCCCTCATGCACATCATGTCTGAGGCCACAACATCGGTCATGCATGCTGCAAGGCAGTTAATTTTAAGCCTCACACTCCTATATTGAGCCTCTACATCAGTGCCAACAATCATGGACCCCCAAATGACTGAACAGGACAGGGCACAGGCAAGGTCCCAACACATGTCACAGACCACCCCCACACATGATGCTGCAAGCATTGGGCACTTGGATTAACTGCCAGCCTAGATTACCTTGTGCAAGAGTGACTACACACAGACCAGGGAACACATGTCAAGGAGGGAAAGGGAGGAAGAACAGGACCGGTTGACTTTGGGGAACAGGATATGCACTGCACATATAAACCCTGGCAGTGTATCCAGGCGACTGAGTACTTCCAAAAGCTGGTGACACACAACAAACACACATGTACCTACCTCCTTCCTGCTGCTGCTTCTCCTGTAGCCGCCTATCCATGTCAGGGAAGACCACCGCCAGGGCACACTTCATTTGGTGGGTCAGGCGCCGGTGCCCGCGGTTCTTGCAATCTGGTGAGTCCCCCAGCAGGACCTGGGCGATCCTCCTGCCAGCGTTTCCTCACCTGGGCCAGGCGCCGACTGCGACCCTCCACCGACCTCACGGCCCTGACGGCCCGCTTCCAAATCTTCCCCTTGGCGTAGGTGGCTACCTGTGAGGATGACAAAGTGAGACAACATCAATACACCTGCTCCATGTCACAGAGACACACATTAGAACAATTGGGCTTGTTTGAACAGGGCATAGTATGCAGCAAACTCATTGCACCTTTGTCATAGGGACATTATCCTCTGGGGAAGGCCAAATGCACTACGTGGCATTTAAAGTACACAGGTGGCATGAGGGGTGCGAGAGAATCAATGATCATGGCTCACACTGTGCATCACAAGCAACACCAGGATAATGGACAGCACTTCAAAGCAGTCACATGCCCCAGGCCACTGACGCAACCTCAGCGGAGTAGACAGACACACACAGGCACAGGACAATCACCTGCCATTGGCAACTGCGGGTACAAACATCACTCTGCACATGTGCCACTTGACTGGGGGGAGTCACAGGTGTGGGCCTAGCTCGGCACATCAGACACACAGCACGGCTCCCTGCTCACATCAGATGGGTAGGGCATATGCATCCTCCATGCAGCTGGGGTGCAACACTCCACATAGACACTCACCCACATGACAGGGGACACACCAATGTCCAGGGGTCGTACACATCATTTGGACACTATCACCACAGGTACACTCAACTCACACACATCTGTGGGTACAGTCACCTGTCACACTGGGGGGACCACAGAATCACATCAGGACTATGGAAACAACATTCCCAAGGGGATTAGCCGGGCTGAATGTGGCATGCACCATGCAGTGATTGTCACAGTAAGCACAATGCAAGTGAGGAGTGCAGATATGAACCACATCAGGCTCTATGGGAGACATAAGGCATTTCCCCCCCTGGGACCCACCATGAGCAACATTGCATGTCTGTCACACCTGGACACAATGCCAGAAGTGACAGAATAAAAAAGGGGCACAGTCACAGCTAGTGGAGTCAGCACTCACCTGCTCCCCTGGTCTCCCATATAGGCAGGGGTACTGTGGGAGGATGACGTCCAGCAACGCCTCATTCTCCTCTTGGGTGAAAGGCTATGCCCTCTCCACAGACCTGGACACGGTGCCAGAGGAATCACGAGCAGCAGCAGTGGTGTGGAATGAAAGGTTGTGCAGGCAAGTGCTCTCTCATGGGTCCTGGCTGCCTTATATCTCCCTTGCTGGGCTGTTTCATTTACAGGAGTACAGAGTGATTGGTCAATCTCATTTGCATCCTACGTTTCCTCCAATCCCTTTAAACCTACCCCAGTGAGGGCCTTTGCATGGTTCAAAATTTGAGCATGATGTCAAGTCAACAACCACTTTGCAACATAGTATATTGTCTCCAACCGACTTTTGCTGGCCACCTGATGCAAAATTTTGAACTGGAAACTGGGTCTCCATGACAACCAGCATGCATTTAGGCCCTTATATTTGTCCCTCATGTGTCCCCTATGTAATTTCACTATCCACACACAGGTACGGTGCGTTCCACACATACCCCTAGGGCACCACTTCTCCAGTGATACGGTCCGTACCCGCGTATGTAGGGCCCGTATCACTTTGGTAGTGTTGCCGTAGACGTACACCATAGAGATAGAGCTCGTACCCGCGTATGTACGGCCCAATGCTCTATGGCGTACGCCTACGGCAACACTACCATAGTGCAACGGGCCCTACACATGCGGGTACTGCCCGTAGCACTATGGTAGTGTTGGCGTAGGCGTACGCCATAGAGATAGGGCTCGTACCCGCATATGTACGGCCCGTATCTCTATGGCGTACACCTACGGCAATACTACCATAGTGCTACGGGCCCTACACACGCGGGTACGGCCCGTAGCACTGGGGTAGTGTTGCCGTAGGCGTATGCCATAGAGATACGGGCCGTACATTCATGGGTATGAGCCCTATCTCTATGGCGTACGCCTACGGCAACACTACCATGGTGCTACGGGCCCTACACACACGGGTACGGCCCATAGCACTATGGTAGTGTTGGCGTAGGCGTACGCCATAGAGATATGGGACGTACATACGCGATGCTGGGTGAGGGTGCTGGGGTACGGTGTTGGGGTACGGTGCATACAGGTGTGGGGCTGTGCTACGGTGTTGGGGTGCTGCGCGTAAAAGTGCGGGCCGTGCTACGGTGTTGGGGTGCGGTGCGTACAGGTTCGGGCTGTGCTACGGTGTTGGGGTGCGGCGTGTACAGGTGCGGTCTGTGCTACGGTGTTGTGGTATGGTGCGTACAGGTGGGGGCTGTGCTACGGTGTTGGGGTGCGGCGCATACAGATGTGGGGTGTGCTACGGTGTTGGGGTACGGTGCGTACAGGTGCGGGGCTGTGCTACGGTGTTGGGGTGCGGTGCGGTGCGTACAGGTGCGGGCTGTGCTACGGTGTTGGGGTGTGGCGCGTACAGGTGCGGGCTGTGCTACGGTGTTGGGGTACGGCGCGTACAGGTACGGGGCTGGGCTACGGTGTTGGGGTACAGTGCGTACAGGTGCGGGGCTGTGCTACGGTGTTGGGGTGTGGCGTGTACAGGTGCGGGCTGTGCTACGGTGTTGGGGTACGGTGCATACAGGTACGGGGCTGGGCTACGGTGTTGGGGTACGGTGCGTAAAGGTGTGGGGCTGTGCTACGGTGTTGGGGTGTGGCGCGTACAGGTGCGGGCTTTGCTACGGTGTTGGGGTACAGCGCGTACAGGTACAGGGCTGGGCTATGGTGTTGGGGTACGGTGCGTACAGGTGCGGGGCTGTGCTTCGGTGTTGGGGTACGGTGCGTACAGGTACGGGGCTGGGCTACGGTGTTGGGGTACAGTTGGTACAGGTACAGGGCTGGGCTACGGTGTTGGGGTACGGTGCGTACAGGTGCGGGGCTGTGCTACGGTGTTGGGGTACGGTGCGTACAGGTACGGGGCTGGGCTACGATTTTGGGGTACGGTGCATGCAGGTACGGCGCTGGGCTACGGTGTTGGGGTACGGTGCGTACAGGTTCGGGGCTGTGCTACGGTGTTGGGGTTTGGCACGTACAGGTGTGGGCTGTGCTACGGTGTTGGGGTGCGGCGCGTACAGGTGCGGGCTGTGCTACGGTGTTGGGGTACGGTGCGTACAGGTACGGGGCTGGGCTACGGTGTTGGGGTACGGTGCATACAGGTGCAGGGCTGTGCTATGGTGTTGGGGTACGGTGCATATAGGTACGGGGCTGGGCTACGATTTTGGGTTATGGCGCGTACAGGTACGGGGCTGGGCTACGTTGTTGGGGTATGGTGCGTACAGGTGCAGGGCTGTGCTACGGTGTTGGTGTGCGGCACGTACAGGTGCGGGCTGTGTGACGGTGTTGGGGTGCGGCGCGTACAGGTGCGAGCTGTGCTACGGTGTTAGGGTACGGTGCGTACAGGTACGGGTCTGGGCTACGTTGTTGGGGTACGGTGCGTACAGGTGTGGGGCTGTGCTACGGTGTTGGGGTACGGTGCGTACAGGTACGGGGCTGGGCTACGATTTTGGGGTATGGCGCGTGCAGGTACGGGGCTGGGCTACGGTGTTGGGGTACGGTGTGTACAGGTGCGGGGCTGTGCTACGGTGTTGGGGTGCGACGCGTACAGGTGCGGGCTGTGCTACGGTGTTGGGGTATGGTGCGTACAGGTACGGGGCTGGGCTACAGTGTTGGGGTACGGTGCGTACAGGTGCGGGGCTGTGCTACGGTGTTGGGGTACGGTGCGTACAGGTACGGGGCTGGGCTACGATTTTGGGGTACGGTGCGTACAGGTATGGGCTGGGCTACAGTGTTGGG
Organism: Triturus cristatus; assembly: GCF_964204655.1. NCBI lineage: Eukaryota > Metazoa > Chordata > Amphibia > Caudata > Salamandridae > Triturus > Triturus cristatus. Next base: position 963,352,996 of record NC_140584.1, on the reverse strand, counting down.
GTACGGTGTGTACAGGTACGGGGCTGGGCTACGGTGTTGGGGTACGGTGCGTACAGGTGCAGGGCTGTGCTACGGTGTTGGGGTACGGTGCGGAGGGGGGGTACGGTGCTGACATACGGGGGTACGGTGCTGACATGTGCGGGGTGAGGGGGGCTGTACGACTCATATTCGGGCACAAGTTTACCCGTGTACATGTAGGCTACAGCGTTCGCTCCGTACGGGGCCTTTTACATGCGGTTGTGTATTCGGATGGCCGGTACGGATCGTGTATGCGCGCTCGGACTTCTGTTTTACGATTTGCACGTAAAAATGTCCGGCTCCCTATCGGACACTTTTCCCGACGCTACTCGGACGTAAAAATTTACGGCTCCCTCTCGGACTATTTTCCCGACGCAATTCGTATGTATTTTTCACGTACGAATCGTACTTCGTAGTTTGTACGGTACTTGTACGATTCGTACGTAAAAATATACGAATACGAGTCGGACGGTAAATTTTTTTAACGGATCGGAATCGGCACCTAAGTGTGGGCTGCTGGGTTTGTAGGGGTATAGGGTGGGACGTTAACTATAAATTACTTATTCAATTATTAACTAATATTTAAGTGATTGTTAATTGTGTTACATTTTTTTATTTTAGTTATGTTTTAACTGTGGGCTGGTAAGTTTGTGGGGGTATAGTGTGGTAATTTAATTAAGTAATAAATATATAACATTGTTTAAATTGATAATTATTTATTGATTTGTTTTATAAACATTCTAAAAAATATATATATTTATATATTTTTGGGGTTAATTAATAAAGTTCATATTTAGAGTTATATATTTGTTTTAAAATAATATGGTTATGTTTCATGTATGTAGTGATTGAAGTGAAGTTCGCTTCCCCTACTGTTGCACAGAAAGGAGTGGGAATAGTAAAATTAACCCCTTTGGGGTCCAACGATATACATACCTTTGCACAGACTGGAGAGGTAATAGTTAATTTTACCCATCTGGAGCCCAATGCTTTCCATAGTGTTGCAAAGACTGGAGTGGAAATAGTAAATGTTATCCCTCCAAAGTCCAACCCTTTCCCTAGAAAGGGTTGGACACTGGATAAGGAATAATAAATGTAACCACTCTGAAGTCCAACACTTTTCTACTGTTGCACAGACTGGAGTGTAAATAGTAAATTTTACAACTCCGGAGTCCAACGCTTTCCATATAGTTGCAAAGACTGGAGTGGGAATAGTACATTTTAACCCTCCGTAGTCCAAAACTTTCCCTACTTTTGTATAGACTTGAGTGGGAATACAACATTTTATCCCTCTGAAGTCCAACACTTTCCCTACTGTTGCACAGACTGGAGTGAGAATAGTACATTTCACCCCACCAAAGAACAATGCTTTCCCTACTGTTGCACTGACTGGAATGGGAATAGTTATTGCTAGCCCTTCGGAGTCCAATGCTTTTGCTACTGTTGCACAGACTGGGGTCGGAATAGTAATATTAACCCCTCTTAAGTTCAACACTTTCCTTGCTGTTGTAAAGACTGGAGTGGGAATAGTAAATGTTACCCCTCCAAAGTCCAACACTTTCCTACTGTTGCACAGACAGGAGAGGGAATACCAAATTTTACCACTCTGAAGTCCAATGCTTTCTCTACTGTTGCACAGACTGGAGTGGGACTAGTAAATGTTGACCCTCCGAAGTCCAACACTTTCCCTACTGTTGCACAGCCTGGGGTGGGAATAGTAAATGTTGTTCCTGTGGAGTCTAGCTCTTTCCCTACTGTTGCAAAGACTGGAATGCGAATAGTAAGTTTCCCCCCTCCAAAGTCCAATGCTTTCCCTACTGTTGCAAAGACTGGAGTAGGAACAATAAAGGTTACCCCTCTGATGTCTAACGCTTTCCCTACTGCTGTACAGACTTGAGTGGATATAGTGTATGTATTATTCACAGATTTTTAATATTTTTTAATGTTGTTTAAATATATCAAATATTATTATGTGTTTAATTTTAAAATATGTGCATATATATGTATATTTTTGTATAATTTTGTTATGAATATTGTTTTGTAATTTGTTTATCATGTATTTAATTTAAATTTAAATAACAAATACTATGTAAAATATACTTTTTAATAAAAGTGTTTTATTATATATATATATGTATATGTAAATACACACATATATTTATGTGTGTTTATATAATTATATATATATATTACATATAGTTATATGTTACTTACATTTATTTAATTTACATTATATCAATGTTATATATTAAAATATTTAAGATTTACAATATTAAACTACATATATACTAAATAACGATATTTGTGTATGTTTTTAAATTGTATTAGAGTGAAACAATATATATTTTTGCACTTACCATTATAATTATAGGGAAACAATATTTGTGTAATCGATTTTTTTGACTCGATATTTATGTCCCTCCAAATTGTTGGAATTGGTATTCTGTGAGCGATCCAAAAATGGAGAATACCACTATTGATATACACGGAAAATGCACTTTTTCCTTGTGAACATGCAACCCATTTTCGTGTGTAGCAAAGATGTTAACAAAGAAACCCTAATCAACAAAGGCACCTTGCAAAAAGCAGAACACGTTGATTTTGCACTGGGAAGCTAAAAAGGCACCAAACAAAATTTGCTTCAGGCATGAGCACATGTTTCTAATTTAAAAATTGGAGCAACTCCATTTCTTATAAACACACAACACAACAAAAATAGTCTGAAATCTGCTTGGTCTATCTTATCTGTTGCAGACACAGGTTTCCATTATCCCTGTCGTGAGGACATCAAAAATGGTGCAAATGTTTTAGCTTTGTTTTTTGTCCTTTATATAAGAAGGTCCCTGGTGTTTTAATCAATGCAAACTAGACAAACACTGTATGTTACCTAATGTAGCTAGTCTATTCCTGCTAGTGACAATTAATACAGTAATTAAAGTAACGCTAAAAGGCAGAAGTTGCAGCATGAAGGGGTGTGGGATTCCCAGAGATATGTTAAGGTTTGACTCCCGGCGTTGACTGTCTTCTTCATTTTCTTAGCAAAAAAAAATGGTGAACGTGCTTGCAGGTGGCTTCAGGACAGCCTGTGAGGCTCAGAATATTAAACCTAGATCAAAGCAAATGAGGTGTTTGGTTGAACATCCCAACTTACCTGAAATAGCAAAAGAATTCCCCTGAAAACCTAATGAAGCTTGACAGCTAATATCGTTCTCTCGCTTTATAGCAGGAACACGGCTCTAGGAACTGAGGAAACAGGCTTTGCAAGACCTAGGAGCAGGCAAAATAAAATAAAAGTAAATTACAACGAGCGACTGGAGGAATAGGTTTACAGTGTAAGTCCTGGCGAAAGAGACATCCAGACAGGCGTGCTGCAAAAAATGCATTCTGCTATCGCCAGCGGAATGGGGTCCGCGTTGACCTTAATGCCATGCTACATTGAATTTGACAGGCCAGCATGGGATTGGGAAGAAGTGAGACGGTTCAATTTAGCGACTTCTCATAAAAATTCTCATTTTTTCTTTGGCTAACACATCTCCTGGCGCATTCAGGTGTAAATTTACAAGGTTGGAAATGACACTCCATTTTTACAAAAGAGATTTTAAGAAATGTTGAGATACAAGATGAACATTGTCCAGGCTCCTGTATGTCATAGGTTGGTAACTTTGCTACTGAAACGATGGCGATCCTTTGCCTTTAAACATGTATTCTCGTTGTCAGCGATAGGAGTGTATGCTGTCTTGATGAAGAAGGCAGTGACCAGAAGCAGGGAAACATTACTAATTACCCGGATGAAAAAATCAAAAGCAGCCAAGGAAAGGTTGGGGAGTGTGGGGCAAATTTTCATTTCACAAAACATATCCATTTGCATACACCCTGCAAAAAAATTGAAATTAGTGAGGAAGGATTTCACCAATGGCACATGTGTATGTTCATTCTGGTGTGCTCTCACTGGTACATGAACCCCACTGAATGACCTTTTACACACAAATGGGCATTTCTGTGAGTGTGATCCCAAAAACATTTGTTGGTGTGGTTTAGCAGTGCACCCTGTGGCACGCAGGAGAAAGCGCAAGGCACACAGCTGGGATTTCCCTGCGGGTGACTTGTTATTTGTGTGTACAGCCACCCCGGCCAGCGCTGCAGGAGGAGCTACTGCACTTCGCGAATACCTACATCTTCCACAGAGCAAAAATATCATATATCAGATGGGCCTTCAGAGGACCATCGGAAGGCAAGCCTCTGGATTTCAATGCTGTCACCCCTGGCTCCATGTGGGGGTAAGAGTGTCCAGGCGCTAAGCTTCATACCCACCATCATTTAGCAGTGCTTTACTCCTGCTACTTCAACACATTCCATCATTTCTACATGGCAGGTAGCATGAAACTCCAATGCGCCGCCTTCTATGCCCGCTGTTACTTTGACAGAGGGGGAGCATGGATAATCTCCTCTGTGTTATGTTACCTTCTATTATCATACCTTCTATTATCTTACGCTATGCTATACAACGCTGTTGTCTTCTATGTTATGCTGCTTAATGCAGAATGATGGCTCAGCAAGTAATTCGCTCACTGTTGATATCTGATGTAACCTGCAAGCCAGGAATTAGAAGCTATCCGTGACCACCCGTCCTTCATTCTGCAATATAAAAAAGAGTCATTGTGTTACTGTAACATTGCGTGGTTTATTTTGTACATTTTATTCATTTATTTACTAACTTGTTTAGAGAGCATTTGCAAAAGCATGTCAGCAAAACGTGCTGTAAATCGATGATTTTACATAACATAACACATTAACACAATCTCTAAAGGAAAAGTCTAATAAGCATTAGCAAAGCCAGTAGGTCTCACCTTTATAATGTGCGTGTCAAACTGTTGGCTTTGCCAATGTTTGCCTGTAAGGAATCGTTTGAAAAAAGGGAAAGGAAAAACATTTCAAAATACTGGAGAAAAATGCATAGATAAGATATATCTTCATCGAAATCATTGTTTTTAATGTTTATAAATGTCATGGTTTATTTTTCAAACACATTTCAGGAAACTCTGAACAGAATTTAATAAGAATAGGGAAGTATCTGAATGTAAAGAGAAACCCTTGTCAAGGTGTCCCTTTAGAAAGAATGAAGAGCGTTTTTATAAAACAAAGGAAGAAAGGGAACACGGAGGGTGATTTTTGTTTTTATATGATCGTTCTTTCCTCAGTGATACTCACACTGAGAGTTCCTATATCCAATCTATAACCAACCCATGACTATGGGTTGGAAGGGAATGGCACCCTTTTCTTAATATAGCCCTCACTCACTCTAATAGTGACATGCTTCATCATCGGGCTCACCCAAACTCTTAAAGGTCAGGGTGGGCTCAACCATGTTTCAGGGAGCACTTATGAAAAAGGTGTATGGGAGCGTAACTTTAAAGATAAAATTCCTCACCCACTCCTGAAGTATCCTTTATTCATGGAGTGGGAGGGAAGGGTAAAAACACTATAGTAGGGTATTTAAGATGTGATGGTCCTATGGCCCTAAACTAGACACCAACATGTTTCAGCCCTCTCTAGTGGCCTAGAAAGTGGTCCTGGGTTTTCATCAGGGTGGGATGCAATGAGTTCACTAACCCAAAGACGTGAGTGCACTATAGGTACACTATTTGCATATGGCACATTTCATAATTTTGAAGGAACAAGTCTAATACTTGCCGCCGGTTCTTAAGAGGATTTATCCAATGTTAACAGGGCGTCAGCTCCCTAGGGGGCATGAGGGGGATGTGTCCCTACCTCTTTTTTGAGGACCGCTCTACCCTTCTAGGGTCCCTGTGGGTCCCTAATTGTGTAACAAAACCCTTGTCAAGGATTAATTTACTTTCATCATGATACAGCCATTTGGTCCTCCTGTAATAACTTTTTCGCCATCTTAAAAATCACAGTTTTGGTCAAAACTCCAATTTTTAACGCTGGTAAAACAATTTCCACAGTGAAGAAGAACTATGAGAAGTGCCCAACCCATGGCAATGCTAAAGGCACTCAGAGGCGAAGAGAAGGGGGGTAAACTGAAAAAAAAATATTAAGTAACCATGGCCAAAAATAACAGTTTTAATCCACTTCTGCTTTCTCTGTCCTGGCTTACTTGTAAAATTGAGCTGTGACTCAGTAGCATTGGCTGAGATCCCCTGCTCCACATGAAATGGTAGGTGTGCTCGTGTTTGTATGGATTATGCACTTTTAAAACAGGTTTCAGTCAATAGAAACCTCAGAACGCTCTTAAAACTGTCCTAAAGTCAGCAGATTTGGCTCCAGGTTGCATACGTTACAGTAACTCCTTGATCTGCAGGCTCTAGTTCGAGTCAGAGAACTTATAGTGTTTTTTAAATATTTATGTTCACTAAGAACGCATGCCTTGAACACAAACCTCTGCCCACTCCTAACATTTGTAATGTTTGTGTATTTTCAATTTGGTTTGTTTAGAAAGAATAAAGTTTTCCGAACCATAACAAAGGTGTAACCTTTGGTTGTTTCATTGAATTTCAATAGTTGTTTATTTTTAATAAAAATTTGTTTGAAATCGTAGAGTTTACTGTAGTCGAGTGGAGTGTCATTCAGCGGAGTGTGTTACTGTAGAGTGGAGGGGAGAGTCATAGAGTGGAGTGGAGTAGAACAGAGTAGAGCAGAGTGGAGTGTGGTACAGTAGAGTGGAGTAGAGTATAGTGTAATGTACAGTGGAGTGCATATTTATATTGTGTAGCATATTGTATATTACAGTGGCGTGGAGTGTACGATAGTACTTTAGAGTTGAGTAAATTGGAGTGAGATCTTGTTCAGTACAGTTGAGTGATGTGTCAGAAAGTTTTGGAAAGTGTTGTAGAGTCAATTAAAGTGTTGGACACTGGGGTGTAGGGGCATAGAGTGGAGTAGAGTGCTGCGAAGTGAAGTGTATGGACATACAGTGGAATACAGTGTTGTATAGTGGCACAGAGTGTAGTAGAGTGTGGTAAAGTGGAGCCGCATGGAGTGGAATGTTGTACAGTGCCACAGAGTTTGGCAAAGTGTTCTGCAGTGAGGTAGACTGGATGGATTTGAGTGGTGTGGTGTGGTGTGGTGTGCAGTAGAGTAAAGTATTGTATAGTGGGGTGGTGTGTGGTACAGTCGAGTGGACTGGTGTGTTGCAGAGTGTTGGAAAGTTTCATAGAGTAGAGTAGGGTGTCACCGAGTGGATTAAAGTGTTCTACTGTTAAGTGGTATCGAGTAGGGTAGAGTGCAGTACATTATTTTAGAGTGGCATGGGATGGACTACCGTTCAGTAACTAACAGTAGTGTGCAGTGGAGTGGCATAGAGTACGGTAGTGGAGTACAGTGGGGTAGTGTTTCAGATTATAGTATATAACTATGGTGGAGCATTGTAGAAGGAGTTGCATACGTTGTCGTAGATTAGAGTACAGTGTCGTTAAGTGCTCTTGAGTAGAGTGCTGTACACTGGCAGGGGTATAATGTAGTACAGTGTTATGCTAAACAGTAGAGTATCTTCTAGTACGATGGAGTGGTATAGACTGCTGTTGAGTGGATCATATTGTTTTTGAGTGGAGTGGTGAGGAGTGCAGTTGTGCAATGTAGAGTGGCGTAGACTGGAGTGGCGTACAATGGAGTGGCTTATACTGGAGTGGCATAGAGTGGAGTGGCACAGAGTAGAATAGCATAGAGTGGAGTGGGGCAGAGTGGAGTTATGTACTGTGGAATAGCGTATACTATTGTGTCGTAGAGTGGACAACAGTGGAGTGGCATTGAATGCAGTGACGTAGTGTGGAGAGGATTATAGTGGAATAGCATACAGTGGGTACTGTAGAGAGGAGTGGGGGAGACTGATGAGGGGTACAGCGGAAAGGCGTACAGTGGAATAGCGTATAGGTGGAGTGTTGTAAAGCAGAGTGGCATAGAGTGAAGTGGGGTTTAGTAGAACAGCATATAGTGGTGTGGCGTACAGGGGAATGGTGTAGAGTGAAGTGACATATAGTGGAATAGCATACATTACAGTAAACTGAAATAGCGTAGAGTGAAGTAGCGTAGAGTGGGGTGGCGTATAGTGAAGTGGGATACACGGGAGTGGTGTATAGTGGAGTGGTTTAGATTGGAATAGCGCACAGTGGAGTGGCATGGAGTGGGGTACAGTGGAGTGGCGTAGAGTGGAGTGGGGTATAATGTCATTTTGTGCAGTGGAACAGCATGGGTAGGAGTACAGTAGCTGGAGTGGCATAGAATTGAATAGCATAGATTTGAGTGGTGCACAGTGTAGTTGCATACAGTGAAATAGCGTATAGTGAAGTACTGTAGAGTGAAGTGAGGTACAGTGATGGGCATAGAATGGAGTGGCATAAAGTGGAGAAGCGTACAGTGGAGTGTTGTAAAGTGGAGCACCATAGAGTTGAATAGCGTCCAGCAGAATAGTGTACTGTGGAGTACCATAGAGTGCAGTGGTGTAGAGTGGAGTGGTATACAGTGAAATGAGGTGAAGTGTAGTAGCATAGAGTGGAATAGCATAAAGTACAGTAGGGAAATGGAGTGGCACCCTTGGAGGGGCATACAGGGGATTGCTGTACATGGCTGTGGCGTAGAGTTAAGTGTGGCAGAGTGAACTGGCGTACAGTGGAATAGTATAGAGTGGAGTGGCAGAGAGGGGAGTAGTGCACAGTGGAGTGGCATAGAGTGAAGTGAAGTGAGGTACAGTGGAATAGTGTGCACTGCAGTGTTGTACAGTGGAGTGGTGCAGAGTGTTGCAGAGTGGAACATTATAGAGTGGAGCGGGGTAGACGGTAGTGGTGCACAGTGTTTAGCAAATTGAGGAGTGGCATACAGTGGACTGAAATAGAGGGGAGCAATGTAGAGTGGAGTGGTCACAGTGGACTAGCGTAGAGTATAGTGGTGTAGAATAGAGTGGAATACACTGGGCTAGTGTGCAGTGGAGAGGTGTAGAGTGGAATGGCATTGAAAGTACTGGTGTAAAGAGTAGAGTCCCATATAATGGAATAGCGTAGAGTAGAGTAGTGTACAATGGAGTGTCGTACAGTAGAATAGCGTAGACTGTGATAGTGTAGAGTGGAGTGGTGTACAGTGTAATAACATACAGTGGATTGTCATAGAGTAGACTGGCGTATACTGGAGTGACGTTCTGTGGAATGGCATACAGTGGAGTGGGATACTGTGGAATAACATGCAGCGCAGTGGGGTACACTGATGTGGGTTACAGTGGAGTGGCATAGAGTGGAATAGCATAGAGTGTGGTGTCATAGAGTGGAGTTGCATACAGTAGAGTAGTGTAGTGTGGGGGGACTTCAGTGGCTTGTAGACTATAGTGTCATCTAATGGAGTGGTCTAGGGTGTAATAGCATACAGTGGAGTGGTATATATTGAAATAACATAGAGTGGAGTGGGGTAGAGCAGCTTGGTGTACAGTGGATTAGCGTAGAGTGGCGTGGTGTATAATGGAGTTGAGCAGAGTGTAATAGCGTAGAGTGGAGTGGCGTAGAGTGGAGTGTGGGAATTGAAACAGACAGTGTGAAAGTGGGTGAATGGATGTAGACGTAGGGCCCGATTCACAGAACAAACTTAAGACAAAATCCTAAACTTAGTACCATTTTGGTATTCACAGAATGCACTTACTACTTCTGGTATTCACAGAATGAACTTACTACTTTTGCGATTCACAGAATAAACTTACTACTTTTGCTATTCACAGAATGGATTTACGACTACTAACTTTACGTCCGCACTCGGGCCGGAAATTCCGGCCTGGAGGCGGAGCTTCCGGCCCGGAGGCGGGGCTTCCGGGTCGGAGGCGGAGCTTCCGGCCCAGAGGTGGAGATTTTGGCCATGGCTAAATCTCCGCCACTGGCCGGAATCCCCACCTCTGGGCCGGAAGCTCCGCCTCCGGCCCGGAAGCCCCGCCTCCGGGCCGGAATTTCCGGCCCGAGTGCGGTCGTAAAGTTAGTAGTCGTAAATCCATTCTGCGAATAGCAAAAGTAGTAAGTTTATTCTATGAATCGCAAAAGTAGTAAGTTCATTCTGTGAATACCAGAAGTAGTAAGTGCATTCTGTGAATACCAAAATGGCACTAAGTTTAGGATTTTGTCTTAAGTTTGTTCTGTGAATCGGGCCCGTAATGTGGCTTAAATATACATTATAAGGTGTAAATGTTAATTTTTTGTAGTTTGTGTAAATAGTGTAGGTAGTGTTACATTTATGAGTTTTGAAACACTTAGTTACTGAGAAAGGCTTCTGGTATACTTTGGTACATGCCAATGAGAAGGCAGTATGTGACTGGCTAATGGCTTTGTTTGTCTAACATAAAAGGCAGCCATGTCATTTTCAACATAGTTTGGCTGTGTTCTGTGCTGCGTTTCGGATTAGGGCCTTAGACATAGGTAAGGAGTAGGTTTTATTGTTCGCCCCTACCTATTACCACTTTATTAAAGTGTTAAAAGAAAAATGTATTTATAATTTTCTATGTATCTGTACAACAGTTTAGGGACAGCTGCTATTTTTAAAACATTTTTAGGTAGAGCTGTAATTTGTAGGTATAGGTCTGGAAAGTTTAGTAGAGATTCGTCAAATAGGGTCAAAGTTATTAGTGCCAAAAATTCAGAGGAATAAGATACCTGGGAATCCTAACTATAACTACAGAGTAGCTAATACCACTCTGCAATTAATATATCTTGAAAGTGAGAGTTTTATTTATTATATTGTTATAAGCTCAGCTCAGAAACTTTGTGGGGCCTATTCAAAAAATCATGCAGTTCAGCACAGGAAGCCGTATTTAACATTATACGGCTTTTTACTGTCTTTTCCATGCAATGGCACACAATGTGCTGCCTAGCGCCAACGCAGACGCCTTTGCACCATGGTGCAAGGGTGTCTGCATTGAAAGCAGGATTGTTTTTCCTTCCTGCACAAAAACAATCTCCTGAGGCAGTTTCCTCTTTCTATGTGTTCTGTGAAAAGTGGAAAAAACAAGGACAAATAAATATATTGCTCCTTGTTACGCCTCACCTGGAAAGGCATAGCATTTTGACACATTCCCAGGTCTACTAGTAATGGTAAATCTGGGAATGCTCCAAAATACATGGGTGGAAGCGTGGGGACACCCATTCTCCACTCACAGAATGTCTCCCTGGGGCAGAATAACGCAATGCAGCGATTTGCGCTGCATTGTGTTACTCCAGAGTTATAAAGCCGCTCAGGGCCACACAAGGTATTGAACATTTTACTTAAGATTGCATCGTCCTTGCACCACATTGCATGGCACAAACACAATTCTTTGATAAATTTGTCCCTGTGTATAAAAGAGGAGATTTTCCAATTGGTCCCTTAACTTTGAAAAATGTCAGACATTGTGCCTTTTCTTGCCGGAGGGAATCCTCCAGTACAGATTTATTTTTAGAAATCCTATGGTATTGGGGACTGCTCTTGATTAGTCTATTGGAGCAGCTTGGTATAAATTGGCATTATGTTTGCCGATAGAAAAGAATTTCGGATGTGATAAGCAGCCAAGGACTTCTCTAATTTCAAATGCTTCTCTGTCTTTGTGCTTCAGTTTTGTTCACATATAGGGTAAGGATCTACAGAGGTCAGAGATTGGGTCCCTTTAACTATGTCACTGATGGACTGTATTATCCATTTGTTAGTCTGTAAGCAATTAAACGTATTTTCACTCACCCTATAATATAGTAAATTTTGACCTTCTATGTTGTAATGAATTTTTGTACTTTTTGCGATTTTGCTGATGTAAATGATCATGCTGTTGATCAAATAAACTAATATTAATAACGTATTCTCAATCATAACTGTTCTCTGAAAGACATGTGTACTCACTTTGGGCCTGATTATGACTTTGGCAGTACGGCGCCGGGTCCGCCTCTCTGTCACACCTCCAAAGCTGTGGTTAGACCACCTGCCAGATTAGTAGTATTCTCCTGTCTGGCAGGCATTATTTTTTATGTTCCCATGACCGTGCCCTGAAAATGGACACTGCAATGGGAACGCTAAAAACTGTCCCTACGCGGCATGGACTAAAAAGCCCATGTTGTGCAGAAACAGGTGTCCATGCACACAGGGGGGGCGTATGTTGTGCCACCTGTGTGCATCTACATGCAGAGGATGTGCATGGGGCCCTTCCTTCCTGCCACGGTGTTCATGGAGGAGGAACCTTCATGACACCACTAACGAAGAGGAAACTTGTAATATGCTTGGCGGGACCGCGACGGTCCTGCCAGGCATTTTGCAGCCTCCTGTCTGCCACAACACCGCCAGGGAATGGCGGTTCCCTATTGGCTGCGGTAGGGCTGTGGTGGTCCCACTGCCCAAATCAGATTAGGGCGGTCGGGAGACCACCACTGCCGTGCCTCCACAAATTTAGCTGTCCGTGGACCCTCAACTTGTAATCGGCCACTTAGAGGTTAGCTGATGCTGGACATCCACCAAAGAAAGCGGATGCCTCGTCCTCAACCCTAAAGAATCTGCCTCATTTAGTTGTGAGGGAACTGCAGGCTTTCTTATAAAAGAGCCTCAATTTGCTCCGGCGCTGTAAATCCTTGACCTGATGGCCCATCCATCACAGGGCCACCAGTTCACAGTGGCAGCCACCTCACCGTATTTTGGACGATGAGCCTGTCATTGATTTTCAAGCCTGTGTCCACCCTGAGATCCAGATGCGCAGAGAAAAAACACCTGCACATCAGAGCCATTGTATTTTTGTTTTACTGATAAAACTCTCTCTGTGAGTGTTTGTTTCAGTGCAACAAAAAAAGTATCCGGAACAGAGCTATCAAAACATGGCGTCGACAGGCGTACCGCTCTGCCCACAATGCATTTGCAACCCTTTTGGATGCGCTGTTTGCAGTGGGATCCCCGCTATCAGTGAAGAATCCCCGAATATGACAGGCGGTACTCTAGTTGGGTGTTGGAAATCAGGACATTCACCAACCTGACAGGCATTTTGGTCGCCCCCAGGATCAAAATAGGCCATCTGTTTGCCCCATACCTTGCAGACAGTCCCCCTCTGTGTGCAGTTCAACATCTGTTGCAATCACTAATCTCCTCAAGACTCCTTTCTTGTGGCATCCAGGATGTGGGCTGGATAACTGAGGGACTTCCTTCTTCTATTTTCAGGAGCACTGGCAAGTGGCCACCTAACAAGCTAACACCTTAAAACAACAAAATAAATGAATAAACAAATTGATAAACTATGACGAGCCTTTGATAACAATAAAAGGATCAACCAGCTTAGCTGTTCATTCTGGCTGGTTATTAAGCCGCTCAGCTAAGTGGGCTCTTCCCTGCACGCTGGCTCGCCTGATGAACATCAATTGTCTGCTTATTGATTGATCATGGTGCTTAAGGATATGAACCTGCCTTTTCATTTCTGATGTTTTATTAATTATTAAGTTGGTTGCAGCTTTACTCGTCTAGCAGAAGCTTTCCTCCGAGTGCTCTGCGGTTAATACCATTGTGTCTTCCCCTATTCAGAAATATTCCAGAATAGAGAATAAAAATGTAAATGTGTAAATCAAAGATCTAAGAATCTACAACACCCCAATCCATTAGGGAACTCTTATCTTCAGGGGTTTCAAATGCCCTAAAACCCCAGTAACTTCAGTCTCAGTGGCGTTGTGTTGAAAATCTTGGCAGCGCACAGTATTTTTACTTCCTGACTAACACAATTTGCAAGAGTTCATCAATACTTAATATGTTGAGACAGTTGCAAGCCATTCAAGTCAGCTGGAAACTTGAATTACTGCCAGGCAGAAGCATTGTAAGAAAACCCTTCCATCCATCACAGCAGTAAACAAATGCGCCTGAATAGGATTATTGTTGTGATATTATAGCTGTTTATTAAATATTCCGAATCACATTTATTCACTCTGCTGTCATACTGTTCGTTTCTTTTCACAATGATAATATCCTGTTTGTCTTTTTTTTTTATCGCATGAGGATAGTGCTCTATTTTCCCCTCTTTTCAGTGCTTTAAGTAAGAACTGCGTTTGCTTTGTATTTTTTACCCCTGCTTCCTTCTCACGAAGTACGGGTTGGCATACAATCTTTATTGTAGCATGGGTGGCAAACATTACTGATGGTTGGCATGGTTTGGAGCTAGCACGCATTTTCGGGCAGCATTGTTATTTGATAGTTGGTGTGGCATTTTTCACTTTGGGACACCGAAAAGAATACTACAGCATTTCCGGATTTCCATTTGAATGGTTAGAGTACTAGAGCTAGACCCTAGGCTCTTATGTTTCGGATATGGTGTGTTCATTCAGCTTTGAATTTCACCAGGTTTCTTGTTACTGCCTGATGGTCTCCTACATGTAACCATTTATATATCACAGGGCCTGGAGAAAAGGATATAGTGATTCAGATAAAAATGCTTTTAAGAATCAACTTAATCTGTACAAAAACACTATAGCGAAAACTAAAGCCGAGTATTTTGCTAATACCATTCTTCTAGCAGCTAATAGCACCAAAGCTATATTCAGCTTATAAAGAGTCTGTCTACTCTAAACCTGACTGTGCTAATAACGAAATTCTTGTTACTCAACCTTTATGCAATGAGTTAGCTTCCTATCTGGAGGATAAAATCGGCAAGATAGTTAGGGATTTTGATCCACCAACAGCGGTGGAAGAATCTGATCCTCTGTTGTCCAATGCTGAGCAGTGATCTCTGCCATCACCAGACTCTAAGCCCAGCAACCCTACCATTTTAAAACACTGCCAGCATACTCTGGATTGCTTTTGCATTCCGGACGAGGAAACATTTTATACCTTAGCCAGGGGTGGCTCCTCTGGGTCCCCCCTGGATACTTCCCCACAGAATCTGGAAGGATTACGGGGCCAAGCACTTTCCCTATTTACGACAGATCTGTGGTCTACCTTTGAGTACGGGGGAGTTCCCTAAAAACTGGAAGGAAGCAGTTGTGACCCCTCTTCTAAAAAAAACACACTTGACCCCGGGTGTGTGGCTAACTATCGGCCAATTTCTTTATTGCCATATCCTGTTAAAATTCTGGAACGCATCGTCAGTAAGTCTCTATCCCAGTATCTTGAGGAGTATTCGCTCCTTGACGAGATGCAATTTGGATTTTCGGCCAAAGCACGGTACTGAAACAGCACTTGTTACCGTGCTTGATGATATGAGGATGCGGGCGGACAGTGGCCAGTCAGTGATCTTGGTGCTGTTGGACATGTCAGCGGCTTTTGACACTGTAAACCACGGTATGCTGTTGGAGAGACTTAAAGACCAGGGTATGACCGGTCGCTCCCTTGACTGGCTTTGTTCTTATCTAACAGACAGGACACAGACAGTGTGCCTTCAGCCGTTCTCCGCTAACAAGTCTTCCTTACGACAGGGGGTCCCGCAGGGCTCAGGGATTAGTCCTGTGCTCTTTAACATCTATTTGCAGCCTCTCATTCCGCTTATTAGATCTTTTGGTGTGGAGGTGGTGAATTACGCGGATGATACCCAGCTCGTGTTTTCCTTGGAAAGATTTCACGAGTGTATGACTAGCACCACGAAGTGGCTTAAGAAGAACTGGTTACAATTTAACAGCTCTAAAACGGAAGCGGTCCTGTGTTCTTCCAGAAGATTTGATCAGCCTGTTTTACACCTCCTTACATGTAGTGACCCCCAGTAAGTAAGCATGACTAAATAGGGCCTATATAGTTCCTAAGTATCTGTGAAAGAAATCTGAATTGGTCCTATATCCAAGTCTACATGACAGAGCAAAAGCAGCCACCAGAGTAGCACACGCCAAACGGCACAGCACAGTAATGGCCTCTGGTAAAAACAAAAGAAACACCAACCTGGACAATATGTTGGTAAAAACAATGGCGCAGAAAACAGAAACCTCAAATAAAGTGAACCACACCATCATAGGTGTGGTGATTGTTCCCTCTGCTAAAGCCACAGAGCAAGTAGTTCCTATCACTTGCTCCTTCATGAAAGAAACAAAGAGAGAGTTTCACAAACTCAAACAAGATGTAACCGGCCTGTGGCATCAACTATCAACCCTGGAGGATACAGAAGATTATAGACAGGAAGAAATGAGGCTCTCGGGCAGGAGCTGGTGATGGATAAAGATCAAAATGTGGAGCTACAAGGATACCTCAAAGACCTTGAGAATCAATCGCTGGCAAAACGTAAGGATTCACATAGTGTTGTGAGATGCACGGGGCAGATACACTGAGGTATGAAAAATGTTTATTTTATCACATTCTAGCTGGAATCAAGAGAGAGGAC
Organism: Triturus cristatus; assembly: GCF_964204655.1. Lineage (NCBI taxonomy): Eukaryota > Metazoa > Chordata > Amphibia > Caudata > Salamandridae > Triturus > Triturus cristatus. Next base: position 963,336,711 of record NC_140584.1, on the reverse strand, counting down.
CTTGGACTTGACCGAACACACTGCACCTCAGTGGCATCACTCAGGGCAAGGTACCCAGAGGATAACATTTGAAGGCAACACCTGATTTTCTTCTAGGATTTAACAGCAGTCACTTTGCAAAGATTTTGTGCCTTTCACTTAAAACAAACTTTCTGTGGGACAAAGGGATTAAATACAGATGGGGGACACCCTTGCTGTATCATTTTCCAGTAGAACAACCAACTTCATCATCTGAGATCACTCTTGAAAGCCAAACAACTCTTGGGTCTCAAGGAGGAGAGGAGAGCGCGTGAGAGGCCCGCTACCCACAGTCTGAAGATCTCAGAGCTTTGACAAGTGGAAGGTGGATGGAGATACCTGGCATGCAGGGAGAGTCGAAGCCTACCGTGGTGCAATGGTGCAGGAGAAAAAAAATCAGGTATTAAGAAACTGAAAGAAGATGGGGATGCTGCAGAAATCAAGTAAGAGCCACCCCAGAGGGCTCAGAAATAGACCATTGCATGAAGATGGTCGCTGAGAAAGCACACTTGTATGTTCTAAAGCAGGGGGAAGTGGGGGAAATTGGTTTGAGCAGGGCAAGGGGGGCTATGGAACAAAGTAATATAGTGGCTGTGGGTGTGCAGTCTTGCAGGCAGGGAACAGAGATATCCCAGGTTAAGAAAGTTCCCAGTAGCGTGGAGAAATGCAGACGTTTTTAGTTGTGTATTTGTCTGGGATATGAAAAGAAACGGGTGGAGAGTTCCACTCTACTCATCTGTGTGCGGAAAATTGCAAGACACACTTACATTCCCACAGGGAGAGACCCCAAAATATTCAGATACTCAAATCAGTAATATACCCATAATAAAGGTAGTTATTCTCAATGTTCGAGGTCTCAATGCCCCTGTTAAGAACCTAGCAGTCTTGCGCACGGTACATGATTTAAACTTTAATATTTGCCTCCTGCAAGAAATGCAACTACAGAAAAAAGACTGCCTCTGAATAAAGCCCAATCGGTTCTTGAAACCATCTCTATCTTCTGGGCCCAATAAAAAAGGAGGAGTGGCCTTTCTTTTGTCCAGCACTTTTAAGGTCGAGTTTATGGGGGTATCTTGGTGGATGACGGAGGAAGATCCTTAGCAATTCAAATTTTGATGGACAGATTTGCATTCAACCTCACAAATGAGGGCCAAGGGCGGCTTCTAAGAAAAACGAGGCCCAACAACCTGCAAACCCAGGTTAGAGAAGTTTTTATGGGGGACTTCAATACAGTGATGGACAATGCACAGGGCAGGTCTCTGCCCAAAGGCAAATAGTGCATAGATTGGCTGGGGGAGCTAAGTCAAGAAGACATCAGCACCATCCAGTCACAAAAGACTTTACCTACTTCTCCACCTCACATTGTATCTATGCCAGGTTGATGTTTACGAGAATACCAAGCTAAAACGTTATCAGACCATGCCCAATTACATATTCTAGTTGCAATGCCAAACAGCTTGAAATAGAGAGTAAATGGAGACTGAGAGACGCTATTTCATCAAGCAAGCAAAATAAGACCAAAGTGCTGAAAGCCATCACCCAATATTTTAGGGAGAACAACAAAGTGAACATTAGCACCAGCATCCTGTAGGACACTGTTAAATTGATGATAAAGGGGATATCAATTGCAATCTCAGCTAATATGAACAGGGAAAGAAGGGAGAAATGGAAGAAATTACTGTTGCAACTCAAAGAACTATGGCAGAAGCATAAAAGGTCAAGTACACCCAAGATATGAAGAAAGCTCCCAGCGGACAAATCACAAGTCAGAATCATGAGCAAGTACAAGGTGGTGTATGCACCCTGGTTCACACAGAACAGATATTACAAGGGAAGGAACAGAGCAGGCAAACTACTAGAATAAGTTATGAAAGATAAAATATCAGCCATCAAGGTTCACTCCTGTGCCATCGCTAGGGTGGGCACGGTCATAGCACAAGTATTTAGAGACTATCACGGTGATTTATCCAACGTGGAACTGAAATTCCTCAAGAGCATTAATGCTTATATCTCATCCTCCAATGTACCTTCAATCTACTAATGTTCACAAATGCGCAACCAAACACACAATCCATTGCAGTAGAACAGTTGGAATCCGGGATACTTAGACAACAACTAAAGGATGTCCTGAGCCCTGATGGTTGATGACTTTTTTCAACAAGACTTTCTGCCATGAACTAGCCCTTATTTTGACTCACTGGTATAATTAGCTTGCAGACTGAGGCACATTGACACAATCTATGCTGGATTCATCAATGGGATTAATCTCTAAATCAGGCAAAGGCCTAATGAAATGTGCTTCATAGAGGCCAATTGCCTTGTTAAATGTGGACACACAACTGTTCACAGGAATGCAGATTGGGCCTCATCATGCCTGGATTTGTCAATCCAGACTAATCTGGGTCTATACTAAGAGCAGATTAGAGCGAGAACACAACATGGAATTACATCTTATAAATAATGCTAAGAAAACTGCCCCGCTGATGGAATTTGACAAGGAAAAAGCACTCAATAGGGTGCAGCGGCCATTTATGATGGAGATCCTGAGTGTCTTTGGCTTTGGACATGAATTCAGAACATCGGTCTTTAGCTGATAAAGATGCCAGTTGCAAGAAGCGGGAGGCCTGAAATCTGACCTTGTGCAGTGTAATCCGGTGCTTATGTAAAGCACTCTGATGCGTTAGGGCCAGATTCACGCTCTACAAATGAAAAAAACTGCAAGAGTGAGCAAGTCAGTGGGAGTTGCTCCCAAGCAATTACTTGGATAGAGAGGGGTACAAGATGCACTTTTCTTTTTTATATAGAAAGATTTTATTCTCATTTGCATGTGAGTAACAAAACATTTGCATTGTACATAGTTGATCTATATCCTCCCCTTGGACACAATACTAGAAATACATTGGTTGTCTGAAAATGTCCAACATTTTTTTTTTTTTTTTAGTTTTCCATACATAATACATACATTTGTTATATGGGTTTACCGCTGGCATAGTCCTAGTATAGAGTAACAATTTGGGCGGGTCTCCCTTTGCTGACTATACTTTTGTAGAGAGGTAGGTCTAAGATAGGAAAGTACAGGAAAGTTAGGAATAAGTGGAGGAGAACGATAGGACAGGCAAACAGCTAGATATACCATTCTGACTTGGTGATAGACTGCTCCAGACCCCGACATGTCCATTGCACGGTAGGTACAGCACGGCCCTCAAGCGAGTGCGGGGCTGTTTTTTAAGGCAGATCATACGGGACCAGGGCTTTGTCCAGAACTTCCCACAAGCCCCTGGATGACGCTTTCCAGGGAGAGTATTGCAATGCCAGATTATCCGCTCCCCTTAGGTGGGTGACCCAGTTGAGCCAGCCTTTGTAGGTGGTCTTGGATGTGTCTTTCCAGCTTGTTAGTACCAGTTTGACCGCCGCTGTTAGGAGTAGATACATTAGTTCCCTCTCTCCCTCTCCGGGCAGGTTGGTTCGGATAAAAGCCTTTGTGAGCGAGGCACAGTCTCTTGTAATCTTGCACTTAAAGACATTGTCTGTGAAGTCAAACACCGTACCCCAGAAACCCTTGAGTGTTGGGCATTGTAAGATGAGATGTTCTAGGTCCCCCTTCCCTGTGTTGCAGTTCCAGCAGAGAGGGCTATCCCTGAGGCCTAATGTATGTAAGCGGGCTGGGGTCCAGAACGTTTTGTGGAGCAGCCAGAGTTTAGTTTGGGCTAAGGCTGGGGTGATCTTATTTCGGGTGGATGAGGACCACAGGTTATTCCACTCCAGTTTGTCCCAGTAATCCTTTGTTTTGTTGTTGAGTTTGGACTTTCGAGGTCGGAGTATTTTATATAGTTGCGATGCTTGGTGGCCTATTTAATTTATATTCGCTACTCATTTGAAGATCGAGGGCTGGGTATCTGCTATTTTTGATTTTGATAGGGCTGCTTTTATCTTTAGGAATCTATACAGTTCTAAGTCGTCTAGTTGGTGGGATGTTTTCAGGTCAGAGAATGTGATTGGTGATGTTTCTTTTTGTTGCTGGTGTGGGTGTGAAATGCCCTTTACTATCTATGTGTCAAATCTGAGTGTTGTCCCCTTGTATTTGATATTGTTATTCCACCATAGTGCTTCTGATTTGGATCCTTTAACGCTGACCTCCAATTTTTTGTCCAGTTTTAGGAGCGCTATCTTGGTATTCCTCAGGATTGGGTTATTCGCGTGTGGGTATGCGTTTGACGTTAGTAAGGCTAGTGGGTTCAGATTGTTCAGAATGGTTTTTTCCACCTGTACCCACACTGGTGTGTATTCTGGTACCTCGGCAACGCAGTGTGTACCTTGTTTAGCTAGGAAGGCTAGTTGCCAGAGCTTAAAATCTGCTATGTTCACCCCCCCCCCCCTGCGTTTTCGGAAGTCTTAGTTTCTTAATACTAATCCTAGCTTTCTTGTCGCGCCAAAGGAATTTGGTGTACATTTTATCTATCTTTTGGTGGAATTCATCTGTTAGGAGGATTGGGAGCATGCCTGACAGGTAGTTTATCTGAGGCGCAATCATCATTTTTAATGTTTCGATTTGTCCCCAACATGTCATAAATTTAGGTGACCCGGCTTCTAATTGATTCTTTACCTTTACCTATTCTCTTTATTTTCCATTCTTTCCTTCTTTCAAACCTTGTATACCATAACATGTAACAACCTACCAGTGCAAAACGTCCCTAGCCAGGAGACACAACCCCTCACGCAGCAAACGGCAACCCAGAGCCTTGAGTGTTGGCCACATAGAACCACCGCACCCCGGTAAGACAAATGACTAGTAACAAAACTCTCACACTGGCGGCAGATCACAAAATAACATCCCTCAATGTCAAAGACCTAATCCACCCCATTAAACGTAGGAAAATTGTGGAATACCTAACTAAGTCAAAAAGCGATATAGTCCTACTACAGGAAACAAAACTAGACAAGGAAGATGCCAAGTTAGTCAGAGCCAACTGGATAGCGCAGATAGCGGCTTCACCAGCAGACAAAAAGAAAAGGGGAGTCCTGACCCTAGTATCTAAGAGATCAAAGATAACGATAGACTCCCACATAAATGACAAGGAGTGCAGATTACTTATAACAAACCTCTCCAGGGGGGAGGAACGGTTTCATGTAGCAAACCTATATGGCCCCAACACAGACGACCCTACCTTCTGGACAGAGGTATCTGACTCACTGGACAAAATCCCGCAGGACGAGCTCACTATTGTAGCTGGAGACTTCAACATACCACTAGACCCCCTAATAGACAGACAGTCCTCCTGCCAATACCACCCCACCAGCTCCCACGCAGCTCTACAAAACATGTGCTCCAAATTCAATCTCAAAGATGCATGGCGACTACAACACCCCGTCACGAGAGACTACACTTTCTGTTCCAACCCTCATAAATCATTCACAAGGATAGACTACATTCTAATATCAGGGAGTCACACACACTTGATTGAAGAATCCACGATCGAACCAAGGCTAGTCTCTGACCACTCAGCCATCAACCTAAAACTAAGTGGCGGTCACAATGAAGCAATCCCCAGAAGGTGGCGCTTCAGAAATGACACCATCTCGGACCAGTGCAACAAGAAGGAAAATGAGGAAGCCATACAGGAATACATAACCAACAACGACAACCAGGAGGTTAACACTAATACACTATGGGAGGCGCTAAAAGCAATGATCAGGGGCAAAATTAATCAGCATTAAAGCGAGAATAAACAAGAAAACGAACCTCAGGATAACCCATCTAGAGGAGGAGATAAAAAAGTTAGAACTCGAGCACATTAACACCAAGCACGACAATGCACTTCTACTCACCCTGACACAACAAAAGTATGAATACAATAAAATCATAAGCGAGAGAGCAGGAATGTGGTTCAACAAATGCAAAGCCCTTAACGTCTGCGAGTCTAATAGAGCAGGGAAACTTCTGGCCTCCTACCTGAAACACAAACGTAACCAAGTAGCGATCTCAACAATCACAGACACACACAACAAAACGCACACAAGACACAAAGAAATCCTCAGTACGTTCAAAGACTTCTACTATACAAAACAGATAAGATACTAGACAAGGAGGAATGCACAAGATAGCTAGAAAGACTGAGACTCCCTAAGCTAGACCAAGCAGACACAACAAAACTAGGACAAGAAATCAGCGGCACAGAGATAGAAATGGCAGTTAAGTCCCTAAAAAAACACAAGGCCCCCGGCCCGGACGGATACACTGCCGATTTTTATAAAGCCTTCCTACCGCAACTAGCCCCAACCATGAAAAAGGTATTCAACCAAACTGCAACCTCAGGGAGGGTCCCGCTATCTATGACAAAAGCAACAATAATAGTTATCCCGAAAGAAGGCAAAGACCACCAACTACCGAAAAACTATAGACCCATATCGCTCATCAATGTAGACTGTAAAATCTACGCCAAAATCATGGCGGCCAGACTGAATATGTTTCTACCCAAACTAATAAGTAACACCCAAGTCGGCTTTATGCGAAGCCGTATGGCTAGCGACAACACACGTTTATTCTGCCACGTACTAGAACAAGTCTCAATGAGACCAACTCCAGCAGTAGCCATAGCACTAGACGCAGAGAAGGCCTTCAACAAAGTATCCTGGGCTTTCCTAGAGCAATGCATGCATGCCTTTGACCTAGGGGAAGACTACATCAGGATGACCATGGCCCTGTACAAACCCCCTCAGCCTGCATCATGATAAATGGGACACTCTCTGACCCATTCAAGCTCCAACAAGGAACTAGACAAGGGTGCCCGCTCTCGCCGTCACTCTTCCTCCTGGCTCTCGAACCCCTAATTCAGAACATAAAACTTAACAACAGCATAAAAGGGTTCGCCCTTAATGGATCAGTAGTAAAACTGGCCGCCTATGCGGATGATATTCTGATAATGACAGAACAACCGAAGACTTCAATAAAAGCACTAATGTCCACAATAAAGAGATAAAACATACCACTAGACCCCCTAATAGACAGACAGTCCTCCTGCCAATACCACCCCACCAGCTCCCACGCAGCTCTACAAAACATGTGCTCCAAATTCAATCTCAAAGATGCATGGCGACTACAACACCCCGTCACGAGAGACTACACTTTCTGTTCCAACCCTCATAAATCATTCACAAGGATAGACTACATTCTAATATCAGGGAGTCACACACACTTGATTGAAGAATCCGCGATCGAACCAAGGCTAGTCTCTGACCACTCAGCCATCAACCTAAAACTAAGTGGCGGTCACAATGAAGCAATCCCCAGAAGGTGGCGCTTCAGAAATGACACCATCTCGGACCAGTGCAACAAGAAGGAAAATGAGGAAGCCATACAGGAATACATAACCAACAACGACAACCAGGAGGTTAACACTAATACACTATGGGAGGCGCTAAAAGCAATGATCAGGGGCAAAATTAATCAGCATTAAAGCGAGAATAAACAAGAAAACGAACCTCAGGATAACCCATCTAGAGGAGGAGATAAAAAAGTTAGAACTCGAGCACATTAACACCAAGCACGACAATGCACTTCTACTCACCCTGACACAACAAAAGTATGAATACAATAAAATCATAAGCGAGAGAGCAGGAATGTGGTTCAACAAATGCAAAGCCCTTAACCTCTGCGAGTCTAATAGAGCAGGGAAACTTCTGGCCTCCTACCTGAAACACAAACGTAACCAAGTAGCGATCTCAACAATCACAGACACACACAACAAAACGCACACAAGACACAAAGAAATCCTCAGTACGTTCAAAGACTTCTACTATACAAAACAGATAAGATACTAGACAAGGAGGAATGCACAAGATAGCTAGAAAGACTGAGACTCCCTAAGCTAGACCAAGCAGACACAACAAAACTAGGACAAGAAATCAGCGGCACAGAGATAGAAATGGCAGTTAAGTCCCTAAAAAAACACAAGGCCCCCGGCCCGGACGGATACACTGCCGATTTTTATAAAGCCTTCCTACCGCAACTAGCCCCAACCATGAAAAAGGTATTCAACCAAACTGCAACCTCAGGGAGGGTCCCGCTATCTATGACAAAAGCAACAATAATAGTTATCCCGAAAGAAAGCAAAGACCACCAACTACCGAAAAACTATAGACCCATATCGCTCATCAATGTAGACTGTAAAATCTACGCCAAAATCATGGCGGCCAGACTGAATATGTTTCTACCCAAACTAATAAGTAACACCCAAGTCGGCTTTATGCGAAGCCGTATGGCTAGCAACAACACACGTTTATTCTGCCACGTACTAGAACAAGTCTCAATGAGACCAACTCCAGCAGTAGCCATAGCACTAGACGCAGAGAAGGCCTTCAACAAAGTATCCTGGGCTTTCCTAGAGCAATGCATGCATGCCTTTGACCTAGGGGAAGACTACATCAGGATGACAATGGCCCTGTACAAACCCCCTCAACCTGCATCATGATAAATGGGACACTCTCTGACCCATTCAAGCTCCAACAAGGAACTAGACAAGGGTGCCCGCTCTCGCCGTCACTCTTCCTCCTGGCTCTCGAACCCCTAATTCAGAACATAAAACTTAACAACAGCATAAAAGGGTTCGCCCTTAATGGATCAGTGGTAAAACTGGCCGCCTATGCGGATGATATTCTGATAATGACAGAACAACCGAAGACTTCAATAAAAGCACTAATGTCCACAATAAAGAGATAAAACATACCACTAGACTCCCTAATAGACAGACAGTCCTCCTGCCAATACCACCCCACCAGCTCCCACGCAGCTCTACAAAACATGTGCTCCAAATTCAATCTCAAAGATGCATGGCGACTACAACACCCCGTCACGAGAGACTACACTTTCTGTTCCAACCCTCATAAATCATTCACAAGGATAGACTACATTCTAATATCAGGGAGTCACACACACTTGATTGAAGAATCCGCGATCGAACCAAGGCTAGTCTCTGACCACTCAGCCATCAACCTAAAACTAAGTGGCGGTCACAATGAAGCAATCCCCAGAAGGTGGCGCTTCAGAAATGACACCATCTCGGACCAGTGCAACAAGAAGGAAAATGAGGAAGCCATACAGGAATACATAACCAACAACGACAACCAGGAGGTTAACACTAATACACTATGGGAGGCGCTAAAAGCAATGATCAGGGGCAAAATTAATCAGCATTAAAGCGAGAATAAACAAGAAAACGAACCTCAGGATAACCCATCTAGAGGAGGAGATAAAAAAGTTAGAACTCGAGCACATTAACACCAAGCACGACAATGCACTTCTACTCACCCTGACACAACAAAAGTATGAATACAATAAAATCATAAGCGAGAGAGCAGGAATGTGGTTCAACAAATGCAAAGCCCTTAACGTCTGCGAGTCTAATAGAGCAGGGAAACTTCTGGCCTCCTACCTGAAACACAAACGTAACCAAGTAGCGATCTCAACAATCACAGACACACACAACAAAACGCACACAAGACACAAAGAAATCCTCAGTACGTTCAAAGACTTCTACTATACAAAACAGATAAGATACTAGACAAGGAGGAATGCACAAGATAGCTAGAAAGACTGAGACTCCCTAAGCTAGACCAAGCAGACACAACAAAACTAGGACAAGAAATCAGCGGCACAGAGATAGAAATGGCAGTTAAGTCCCTAAAAAAACACAAGGCCCCCGGCCCGGACGGATACACTGCCGATTTTTATAAAGCCTTCCTACCGCAACTAGCCCCAACCATGAAAAAGGTATTCAACCAAACTGCAACCTCAGGGAGGGTCCCGCTATCTATGACAAAAGCAACAATAATAGTTATCCCGAAAGAAAGCAAAGACCACCAACTACCGAAAAACTATAGACCCATATCGCTCATCAATGTAGACTGTAAAATCTACGCCAAAATCATGGCGGCCAGACTGAATATGTTTCTACCCAAACTAATAAGTAACACCCAAGTCGGCTTTATGCGAAGCCGTATGGCTAGCGACAACACAGGTTTATTCTGCCACGTACTAGAACAAGTCTCAATGAGACCAACTCCAGCAGTAGCCATAGCACTAGACGCAGAGAAGGCCTTCAACAAAGTATCCTGGGCTTTCCTAGAGCAATGCATGCATGCCTTTGACCTAGGGGAAGACTACATCAGGATGACAATGGCCCTGTACAAACCCCCTCAGCCTGCATCATGATAAATGGGACACTCTCTGACCCATTCAAGCTCCAACAAGGAACTAGACAAGGGTGCCCGCTCTCGCCGTCACTCTTCCTCCTGGCTCTCGAACCCCTAATTCAGGACATAAAACTTAACAACAGCATAAAAGGGTTCGCCCTTAATGGATCAGTAGTAAAACTGGCTGCCTATGCGGATGATATTCTGATAATGACAGAACAACCGAAGACTTCAATAAAAGCACTAATGTCCACAATAAAGAGATAAAACATACCACTAGACCCCCTAATAGACAGACAGTCCTCCTGCCAATACCACCCCACCAGCTCCCACGCAGCTCTACAAAACATGTGCTCCAAATTCAATCTCAAAGATGCATGGCGACTACAACACCCCGTCACGAGAGACTACACTTTCTGTTCCAACCCTCATAAATCATTCACAAGGATAGACTACATTCTAATATCAGGGAGTCACACACACTTGATTGAAGAATCCACGATCGAACCAAGGCTAGTCTCTGACCACTCAGCCATCAACCTAAAACTAAGTGGCGGTCACAATGAAGCAATCCCCAGAAGGTGGCGCTTCAGAAATGACACCATCTCGGACCAGTGCAACAAGAAGGAAAATGAGGAAGCCATACAGGAATACATAACCAACAACGACAACCAGGAGGTTAACACTAATACACTATGGGAGGCGCTAAAAGCAATGATCAGGGGCAAAATTTATCAGCATTAAAGCGAGAATAAACAAGAAAACGAACCTCAGGATAACCCATCTAGAGGAGGAGATAAAAAAGTTAGAACTCGAGCACATTAACACCAAGCACGACAATGCACTTCTACTCACCCTGACACAACAAAAGTATGAATACAATAAAATCATAAGCGAGAGAGCAGGAATGTGGTTCAACAAATGCAAAGCCCTTAACCTCTGCGAGTCTAATAGAGCAGGGAAACTTCTGGCCTCCTACCTGAAACACAAACTTAACCAAGTAGCGATCTCAACAATCACAGACACACACAACAAAACGCACACAAGACACAAAGAAATCCTCAGTACGTTCAAAGACTTCTACTATACAAAACAGATAAGATACTAGACAAGGAGGAATGCACAAGATAGCTAGAAAGACTGAGACTCCCTAAGCTAGACCAAGCAGACACAACAAAACTAGGACAAGAAATCAGCGGCACGGAGATAGAAATGGCAGTTAAGTCCCTAAAAAAACACAAGGCCCCCGGCCCGGACGGATACACTGCCGATTTTTATAAAGCCTTCCTACCGCAACTAGCCCCAACCATGAAAAAGGTATTCAACCAAACTGCAACCTCAGGGAGGGTCCCGCTATCAATGACAAAAGCAACAATAATAGTTATCCCGAAAGAAGGCAAAGACCACCAACTACCGAAAAACTATAGACCCATATCGCTCATCAATGTAGACTGTAAAATCTACGCCAAAATCATGGCGGCCAGACTGAATATGTTTCTACCCAAACTAATAAGTAACACCCAAGTCGGCTTTATGCGAAGCCGTATGGCTAGCGACAACACACGTTTATTCTGCCACGTACTAGAACAAGTCTCAATGAGACCAACTCCAGCAGTAGCCATAGCACTAGACGCAGAGAAGGCCTTCAACAAAGTATCCTGGGCTTTCCTAGAGCAATGCATGCATGCCTTTGACCTAGGGGAAGACTACATCAGGATGACAATGACCCTGTACAAACCCCCTCAGCCTGCATCATGATAAATGGGACACTCTCTGACCCATTCAAGCTCCAACAAGGAACTAGACAAGGGGGCCCGCTCTCGCCGTCACTCTTCCTCCTGGCTCTCGAACCCCTAATTCAGGACATAAAACTTAACAACAGCATAAAAGGGTTCGCCCTTAATGGATCAGTAGTAAAACTGGCCGCCTATGCGGATGATATTCTGATAATTACAGAACAACCGAAGACTTCAATAAAAGCACTAATGTCCACAATAAAGAGATACTCAGAACTTTCAGGATACAAACTAAACAATGAAAAATCAGAATGTAAACCATTAAATGTATAACGCTCTAGAGACGTGCTGGGAGATTCAGGGCTGGCCTGGCAGACAGGTCACATTAAATACTTAGGAATATTCTTTGGTAATGACCTGATAACCACAATACGACACAAAGAAAATGTCCAATATTAATAGGAAGTTACTAAGTTCCAAGACCATGGAAGTTCCTCCATTTCTTCCAAACACATTCGTGTTTTCGGGGACACCCCCGTGTCACATAGATAATTTCTTGGAGCTTACCACACCAGTCCATGCCTCTGGTCCATACCTCCAGCATAGGGGCCGAGAAGGCTTTCCAGTTATGTTCAATGTCTTGCTTGGCAATTAGCGTACCCAAGCCTATCAGTATGCTATCTCCACGAGTCCCAACCCCGTCATCAAGATTACCCAGTAACGCAACCCTTGGACACACCTCAAGTTGTGTGCCTGTGATAGTAGAAAGAATATTAATAATAGTGGTTCTGTAGGCCTGTATCACCAGGCACTTCCAAACAACATGAAAGAAGTCACCCTTCAGGTCCTTGCATTTAGGACATGTAGGCTAACCAGTGATGCTCGCCCTCTAGATCAAGTGAAGTGACAAATATGCCTGATGCAAGTACCTGAATTGCACTAAGCGGAGTCTGGCAGAAATTGCTATCATTCGGTTAGCCATACAGGCATCTCTCGAGTTCAGCTCGTCCAATTCTCCCACCCAGGTCTCCCATTTGGCCCTTGGGGAGTCCAAAGACGTAGGCAAGTATATAACCAGGGACTTGAAGATTTGCGGGATCCCACCTTTACCTAAGGAGCCTGTAAGGATCTTGTTTTCTAGGGGGCTGTACTCTAGAATGTCCTCTAGCATTTCCTGGTAGGATTGCAGGGCGTGTCGGAGTTGCAAATAATGGTAAAACTGGTTGGTCACCTACTTCGGAAATCTACTTGAAGTTCTTGGAAGGATTTCATCTGACCCCCCACCCCAGATGTCGTCTATTCTTGAAATGCCTAGAGAATCCGAGCCCTGGAACACCTCCAGTGAGGACACTTGAGATGGCCAGCCCCCCTCCAAAAGTGAGGTTTACCTCATCAGTTTCCGATTCCACTTCATGCATCGAGAGCTGCAATCCATGCTTTAAATGCCATCTGGGTTAGCCCTGGAAGCTCTGCTGGGGAGGAGAAACCCATACAGGATGTGCATGGTATTATCCAGTCCTAGAAGGGTCAGTTCGCCCCTATAGGCAGGATCTTCCAATCCCCTGTTCAGCCAGTCATTAATGGGAAGAAGTTGTGTGACCCAATAATAAAAGCGTATATATCAGCCATGGCAAGACCACCTTTGTACATCGTCCTGGCATATTTCCCATGGGCCATTTTAGGAGCACCACCCATGGCCAGGATAGAATCAAACCAGGGTTTTGGAATCTGTATGGGGTATTTGTTGAAGATATAGAGCAGCCTTGGGAGAACTATCATTTTAAATCATGCAAGCCTACCCATGGTGTTTATTGGGAGGGAGTTCGAGCATGTAAGGTCCTCACGTCCTCGTCCAGTCATGAGGCAAATATTTAGACCCCAGGTCAGGTTAGGTTTATACGAAATGTGCATCCCAAGGTATTAGAAGCTGACTCTCCGAATCGGGATTTGAGATTTATGTGCTACCTCCTGCCGATCGCCAGTCAAGGGAACCAGCAGGTACTTACCCCAGTTGACCTGCAGGCCTAATGCCTCCCCAAAGATCTCCAAGATTTGGAGAATTCTTGGACCCGTCTCAGACGGGCAAGGCATAAATAGCAAAAAGTCATCTGCAGATAAAGCTATTCGGTCATTTGTGGCCAGACCCCAATCAAAGCCCCGACTTGAGAATCGCACATAATCCACAACATCAATGGCTTGATAGCCAGGCAAATAATAGTGGGGAGAGAGGGCATCCCAGTCTGATGCGTCTCCCCAAAGGAAAGGCATCTGATAACACTCCACCCCACTATTGTTTTTTTAACCAATTTTAAGTTATTTCATCAACTAATATTTCATGATTTTTCCAAATTGGTTTCAGAATGGTATTGTGTAGTATTCCTAACTTCAAAGTTCTTTGGTACTGATTGAATCTAACTTAAAGGCAATATCAGTAGCTTGTGCCAGAGCTGTCAAGAGTTATACAGTGTTTTGATCTAACAACTTTGATGCCTAACCAAATTGGGCTTTATTAAGCTGGTTGGGGCACACCATCTCAAAATAATAACCCAGTTTCTGTTCTACAAGTACCAAAATTCCCAAGCAAGACAAACTGTACCGGTAAGCCATATATAAGTAGCCGCACCAGGGTACAAACCATCAAGCAGTAGTTAGTATAATAAATTGTGCTAGCCTCTTCAGTTAGCATACTTTTAAAATTTCAGAAAATGATTTCAATAAAATACTCTAATGAGCTTTGATAAAATCAAAACACTTGTCAGAAAAATGCATTTAGAAATTAAAAACCAGCAAACTACATGTACCAGAATGCCATCCAGAAACTGATGGTGAAGCACACTTTAGAAACAATCGGAAAAGTGTTCGTCCGCACCATCATCACAGTTGTTCCCTAAATCTTATATAATTGGACTGCACAACCAGTTAAATCACAGTCAAAAGTACATGATGTTTTTGATATCTTTACTGAAAAGCACTCTTTACCTGAGTTTGTTTCTCTTTGTGCACAGTGCAAATTATTTCACTCAGTGATTCATGTGGCACTGCCACTAATAACTTATTACTAATATCACATGGGTGGGCATTTGTGATGGCAGTGTGTTTGTGGACTTGGATTGTTGCATGTGTGGTCGCTTTCTCCTAGATAATCTGCCCAATAGTCATTACAACCCTGTCGTGGGGTGGTTGATGGTGTTGTCCTCAAGAACAGATGAGGCAATGTGTCCTTAGAAATAAGATTAAAAACAGCATTTCAAAATATAGTCAATAATAAAGGCTGACTCAAAAAAGGGAGTTTGAGATCAGTAAGTTTGGAAACCCTGATGGTTTATTAAAATATTGAAATGTAATGTAGAAAGATATAAAAAAATATATATGGTCAGGTTTAGGTGTATAGGGCACAAAGCATGGAAATTGTTTGCCATAAAGGCACGTTTGCATTTATGATAGATGCAGAAATGAGCAAAATCTGAAAAATAGTCAAGGACATTTTTACTAATTTGGAGGACCCGTGAACTACCGTACCGGCAGTGGCAGTCCGAGCGTGGAGAGCTTGGCAGTCCAACCGCCGTAGTATGAGTTGGGTGGTTTTGCCTCTGCAAAGTCCGTGGCAGGACCGCCGAGACTGCCAGCAGGCCGCTGGGTTTGTGGTCAGGAAAAAACAGCCTCCATAGGGCGTCACAAGGGAGTTGCACTGCTGTGTGTATTACGAGTCGGGAAACAGCGTTTACCACGCTGTTTCCACAACGCAGTGCTATTACAATGTGGTCGTTACAAAGACTGCGTACGCAATACCTTTACATCGCAAGTCATTGCAACGACTTGCTGTAGGGGGCGCAAAGGTATTAGATAGAAAATCCAACACCTTCCCTGCTGTTGCGCAAACTAGAGTACGAATAGTAAATAATACTGTTCCTAAGTCCAGCGCGCCCCCTACAGCAAGTCGTTGTAATGATTTGCGATGTAAAGGTATTGCGTACTAACAATGCGTTCGTTGTAACAACCGCGTTGTAATAGCGTGGGATGTATTTGCATGCTTTGTAACATGCTATATTCTTATGAGTTGCCTTTTCCACGAGCTGACCATGGCGGTCCGACCATCAGCTTCAATGTGGCAGATATGAAGGATTTGGGGTGCTTACTTACCCCTTTCTTGTTCTTCCAGGCAGATTCCGACATTGACTCCTTTCTCCAGGTCTCTCCTTCGCAGCAGGTGTAGCAAGTGGAAGAGGTGTGGTGCCGTGGCCAGGGCGACTGACTACGGAATCTGGGGACAACGGTTCGATCCCCGGCGCTGTTGGCAGATTAGCCCAGCACCATGTGACTCTGGGCAATAGCTTGCTTAATCTTCCCAACGGCCCCCAGCGCCTAAAGACCCTTACGGGTGATTGTTCGTGCTTTACAAATATGGATAATTATTATTATTATTATAGCAGGATCTTCACTCTGGAGAATACGACCCCATTCGCAACAATCTACTGGTGAGTCCTTTTTTGCACCATATACCCATTGCCAGGCCTGCCCACATATGGGATGGGCTCTGGCAATGGGGAGATGGTATTTTTCCACATGAATTATGCATATGTGTGCATCCAACACATATGCAGTCAAAATGCACACAAAGGCATCAATATATATGGTGAAAGTACTCACCTATGCCAGCACCGTGATCAACTTGTAATACGGCGGTCTTTGGACTGCCAGTGGTCTGCGCTACTAGCGGTTGCAGTTCTTGGGCAGTCAGGCTACCAAACTCGTAATGAGGCCCTAAGTCCAAACGTGCAGCAAAATAACAGGGGACTAGGAAGCAAGCTATAGACTCAGGAAAAAGTCTGTCTCACCCTCAAATTAGAGGGTTATTACTACAAATGTCACCATAGAAGCAAAAAAAATGTATTATCAGCATAAGGTCAGCAAAAGTATCAAAACTAAAGCAAATCACAGTTCAACATTACAGAACGCCATATATTACCACCATCCTAGCACTATCCCCCTAAATGAATAATTACCTAATGTCATCGGAGGTGTAAGACCAATATGGTTACATGAACAATGAAAAGACTCATGAGTGAGTTGACTACAGTGTGTGAGCAGGAACAGCCTTGAACAACATGTCATTACAAAACACACAGTGCACATTTTGCTGTCTGCAGTGTCAATGAAACATATAAATACACAATAAGTATTATGAAACAGCAGCCATGTTAACACAAAATGAAATTGAGGCCTAGTTTAGCATAGGTCAGGAAAACATAGTTCTTCACATCCATGCGTTTTTGTTTTATTTGTATGTGACTCATATTAATAAGCACATATGATTCTCACCAGACAATAACTCTCACACCTGAGATTCTCTGAAGTAGGCACTACTACCTAAACTATGCCATTTAGAGTGGCATCCAAGATCTATAGTTTATGTAGAGAGTTAATGCACCTGATGTAAACATCTGTGAGTTCCTTCAGAACACAGGTTCTAATAACAGTATGATAAAACGGTTTAAAATAAGCCTTTTGCGGAGATCTATATATAGGCATCAAATCATGGTTCCATGGAAGGTTAATATGTCTACTCCAGAGGTTATGTGCCACTTGCAGATCACATGTTTAATTAATTGTAAGGGGACATCATGCATTCTACTGAGATCTACATGTATGTCACAGGTTTTCATCCTAGTAGCCTATAACTTAGTGAACCTATTTTTACTTGCTGTGAATGTGTTGTGCTTTCAGTAAGGAAAGAGGATGATGTAGTGCATGTGTACACATGGGTGGTGCTGACAAGCTGGAGAATATTGAGTGTGGAAGGTGTGAGAATATGATAATGCATGAAAAACTAGAAGGGTTGCACTCGGACAGAAAATAGGCCAAGTCACCAAAATAAAAGTGGTCCCTATTATCAATAGCTAAAAAAGTGTCCCTCGTTCACAAATAGGGCAGTTTAAAACTTGGAAAGACATGTTGTATCAGTGTTTTGCAAGGTATGGGAGAATGTATGCATTTGTGCTTGCTACAGGCAATGTTTGTGGTAATAACAGGAAATCAAAAATAAAAAACGGCTGACTAGGCCATAAAACAGGCCACCAAAACGGCAAAGAACTGGCCTAAACACTCACCTATCAGATCAGTCCCTCTGGCACTGCACGATTGCCCTGTATGTCAGCCCAACTCTAAATACTAGAGGGAGAATGGAGTCCTGACATGAGCTATGGAGTGGGGATTATATGTACAGGCCCAACATGGAAGGAAGATGTTACCTTCTGCTTAGGTGGCTCCAAGTGCTACTAAGTGAAGATCATGGCCTGGAACTACAACACAAATAAGACAGGAAAATCAGTTAATGTATGCCTGTCTCAGGGATTTATGTACAACAGGGCAGCAATCCAAAGAGTGTTACAAACGCAAATACACATAACCCAGAGGACTGTAAATTACAACCCAACAGCATAATTTAGGGAAAGATCACTGGATTATGTGTCCAAACATTAGTTGATTCATCACTTTCTGGCAACGCTGTTGATAAATATGTATTGTGATTTATATCGCATGAGAAAAAGGCATGATCATTGAGCTCCAAATCCCCTATTGAATCATATGTTCAAGCTATAAACTATACTTATTCCCATCACCAGTGCCTCCTTAATTATGTCAAGCGTCGCTTTTCAAATGCCATTCATGCTCCACAACGTAAAGAACCATGGCACCCTGTGCATACTTTCTCCTTAGTATGTTACATCTTTGGCTGCTCATCAATTTAAGATGATCCCTGTACCAGTAAACTACACACTAGTTAAACTAATTCTTTGCATTTTGTCATTAACCTAACCTTTTCGCACATTATGGTCAATGAAGGTAAATCAGTCTCTCCACTAAAATATGGCATCTAACGATTTGTAATTAAGTTCCTGGGGCCTATTCACAATTGCACTTTGTAGTACATTTAGTAGTACTAAAATAGCACTACCAGTTTTTGGAAAGGTGGATAGAGCTGGAAGGAATCTTCTGGTATCATAGGAGTTCCCAAATGGGAAAAGGAAGATTAGTCATTGATTTCAGTTTTGTTGATTCGATTTAATGTTGTGCTTTCATAGCAAAAACTGTAAACAAGCACAGCCGACACGTGTTTCGGCTGCAGTGGCGCGCAGGCATGGGGCTTTTTCAAGGGTGTTAATGATGATATGTACAAGTTAAAAAATGGGAAATGGAGAACATTGAGTACAGAATTAGAAAAAATAAAGTAAATGTAAGAGTAACATCAAATGCAGGACAATGTCCAATGGCATGTTGATGAGGAATTCAGAATGGAAAAAGAAGGTACCCAACCTAAAGGATGTGAAATAAGGCAGAAATGTATGTACACACCAGAGCAAAATGTGAAAGAAAGATTTTAGAAGGTAGACAGAGACCAATAATGGTCCAGAACAGGAGCGTCATAGGTAAAAGGTTTTTTGCTCATGAAAGCACAACATTAAATAGAATCAACAAAACTCAAATCAATGATCAATCTTCCATTCCCATGGGGGAACTCCTTCAGCTCCGTCCGCCTTTCCAGAGTCTCTTTGTCTTAATGGGTGAGGAGTCTTCCCATTTAGGACATCTGGAACTTAAAAATTGCTCCCATTAATTCGGGAGGAGACTCCCAGAGACTACTACCCCTTTCTTCTCAAGTTATAGTACTACCAGTGTTTGAGATGGTGGATGATGGTGGGGGCCACAGGCACTTATTTTTCTTCTTCAGTCATTTTCTGAGAGCAAGAGAGTTAAGAACCCACAAACGGGAAAGAAGGAGTTATAGAAAGACAGAGAAACCATCTCAAAGGGAAAAAGAAGGAAACGCAAGAGTTGAGATAAAGGGGCAGGCAATGTCTGGTAGTGGATTTAAGAGGCGTGATTGGCATTCAGGACTATGCTTCTAAGCAACACTTTGGGCACCGGCACTCATCTTACAAATTAAGCACTGATACTACTCAGCACTTCAAAATGCTATTCACAAACCTAGGTGTGAGGACCTCCACCTACACCTCTCCTATTTTGTCTATGCAAAGGTCTTCGCTCAGGTTGCTGAAGTCTCTGCACACGTAGGTATGAAGTAAATGTGAGCGGACCCTCAGGGAATGGTTGGATAATGAAGAATACTTACTACTAAATGAGAGGGCATTAGGAAAGGTTATGAAGGGGCTCAGAGAGGGCTAAGGGGATTTTTAGAGAGGGACATGCAAATACAAACACCCACCCTCAAAATAGTAAGGTCACTGCTATTCACAAACTGCAATTTTAAAGTTAGCACAACCAACAATGACCCAAAACAATCTCAAATGCACTACTTACTAGCTTTGGCATCAATCCAGCAGCACACATGTCCACTCTCAGGTACTGCAACACACTCCCATGCAAACCAATGGAGACAGGGACTTAAAAGAACACCCATAGGAAATAATGTTAAATAAAATCATTTATTTCACATTTTAATTTAGATAGATGGACTGATAGATAGATTTAAATGTTAAAAGTTATATTTAATTGAAAATTATTTTAGTTACTATTAAATAAATTAATGTATAAATAAATTACTTATTTAAACTTTTAAATAAAAATAAAATAATAAAAATGAAACAATAATTTTTTTTAATGCAAAAAAATATTTAAATATAAAAATGATAGCAAGGGTGGTATTTTATATCTTATTAATTATAAATGAAATTAACATATTGTATGTATTTCTTTATAAAATATTAAAAAGATAATTACTCTTTTAATTAAAACATTAAAGGTAATTGAAATTAAACAAATACGTAGCACTAAATAATAATGAAATATAAAAAGAAAGGGTGTTATCTAAAAAAAATCAATTGTAAATAATTATTATAAATTAAATTAATATATTCTATTTATTTTTGAAACATTTCATTTAATGAGTTGATTAGCACTAACTTTCTTTTAGTTTCAGGTTCATATTAATTATTTTTAGTTAGGTTACATTTTTGTTTTGCATAAAATATTTTAATAATGATTAAACTTTTATTATTTTTCCTTATATATTATCATAGGGAGCTCCACTCAAAAAGCTGAGACCTCCAGCTACATGTGAAAAGTTACAGTAACTTTACACCTATAAATCCTGTTCGCCAACACCAGTTTTAAGGAGTGTAGACATGTGAGTCTGCACTTAGTGGTACATTTATACTCCTAAATGGTGAGTTGTAAAGTGTAACATTATTATTAGGTGCAGTAGAAGTTTATACAAGAGTAAATCTACTCATGTAAATTTACCTTTGTGAATAAGCTCCTCTGATGCTAACACTCTTAAAGGCCTAATCCCAAAGGTAAATTTACATTCAAGAAACAGCATATGTCGGGGGTGGGGGGCAGATTTACTATTCTTACTCTATTCTTCTAAAAACACTGGGGAATGTCCATATATTTGGGGAGTCCGATTTGTTATTTTAATTCCAGTCCTAATAATATTAGGGAAAAGTGTATATTTTGAAGAGGTAGGATTTGCTGTTCTAACTCTAGCCCTACTAACACTGTGGAA
The DNA here is from genome assembly GCF_964204655.1 of Triturus cristatus. Taxonomy (NCBI): domain Eukaryota; kingdom Metazoa; phylum Chordata; class Amphibia; order Caudata; family Salamandridae; genus Triturus; species Triturus cristatus. The sequence goes on along the minus strand of NC_140584.1, from coordinate 963,315,243 downwards.
CATCCATATATATGAGGAGGTTAGATGTACTGTTCCAACTTTAGTCCTACAAATACTGGGGAAAATGCATGTATTTGGGGGTTCTGGATTATTTTTCTGAATCCTGTCTCGCTAACAATGGGAAAAGTACAAATATGTGGAGTGAGGATGGGGCTGTGATTCAGTTTCCTTATCAAAGTTAAGGTAAATCTAAAACAATAATATAAAATGAACAAATGTAATTAAAATACTATCAAAAGTCATATTTTTTTAATGTATTTAAATAAATTAATTTGATGTTACATTTGATAAATTAATGTTATTCTATTTTATACCTGTTGTTATAAATACATATAATATATCAAATCTGGGGAGAGGAGTTAACCTAACGGCTAGAGCGGTGGACCTCGAATCTGGGGAACTGGGATCGAGTCTCGGCAATGACGCTGAACATCCTGTGATTCTGGGCAAATCACTTTATTTCTTCGAGCCTAACCAAAATGAATGTGTGTCCTCATGTAATGTAACTGGCGCTATGTAAACCGCTCTGATACCCGATTCGGGACAAGTTTACGCTATATAAAACTCTGCAAAAAAAAAATTAAAGAACAAAAAATTGCAAACCCATTTATCTATTCAAATATATACATTTTAAATGTATATTAAATTAAGCACTGAACCAAAACATTTTCTTTAAATAAAATTTTTGACAATTGCAATACTACTTAAAAAAAAATATATATATTAATGAAACCTCTCAGTAGGTATGTCAATTGATTTTCTTCATAACACTAATACAACCACCCTTTATCTCCCAAGAAAACCTAAATGAAAGAATGCCAATATTTAATATAATAGTTTCATAATGTACTTATTATTGAGGTTTTCCAACCGACATCTCTGGTTTCACTTCCAACCGCTGTATTACAATGACGGTGGTGGGAAGTGAAATCGGCCTGTCATTCCGCCAGGCTTCTGACGGACTCAAGGAGCCAGTTGGACAGTCGGAACCGGCCATAATCCCTTAAGGACAGCGTTTCCGCCGTCTGGATTACGATGTTGCTTTCCCACATGGAAAGCCTGTCGGAAAGCGACTTTGGGGGCTCCTAGCAGGGTCCCCTTCTCCATGTGGCCTCCAGTTAGGGGCCGAGAGGGCACCTATGGTGCCCCCCTGTTAATCCCTGCACCGTGTGGCAGGCACCGTGGGGTGCATGCCATGCGGTGCAGGGATTAACAGAAACTCCCATGTCTCTATGGGAGCTTGTGCTGTGGCCTGTTTATGGCCCCAGCACAAGTTCCAATAGAGAAATGGGAGTATGTGATGCACCATGTGCGGTCACACTGTGATAGCAGCCAGTGTCAGGACCGCTGAACGGAGGTCGGTCGGTCCCGAGACTGCAACGGTGTCTGCAACGGTGTCGGGCGGACATGAGTCTGCCCAACATCTTAATGAGGCCCTTAATCTCTCAGTAGGTATGTAAATTAATTTTCTTTATAACAATAATACATTCACCCTTTATCTCCCTAAAAGGAAATCTGTTTTCTTATTTTTTCTATTTTCAAAACATAAATAAAAGAATGGCAGTATTTAATATAATAGTTTCATAATGTATTCATTTAGATTAATATGTTAGTTAGTAAACATTTGCATTAATCACATAATTTATCATTAATAATTTAATGTAATTTAATTGATATTTTCTCAACATACAACACTAATTACCCAAACCCTGAACAAACCCCGCAATATGCGAAATAAATACCACATAAAATATTTAATTTTAGTAATATAATTAAATGCATTCTCAAATTAAATATTTCTAGTAATACACTATCCACTAATCCCCAATTAACACAACAACGCCAAATAAATGATATTAAATAACAAGTATTTAACATTTTTCCTATATATTTGAAACTAAAAAATAAACATATTACATAATGCATAAAAATGATATTGCAAACTACGGTCTTCTAACTTACAAAATGTTTAATTTCAATATCTCCTACAAATAAAAAAAATATATTCTTAATCTATGAGCACTGTCCAATAAAATTCAGGTAGCGCACCCTACAAAAATCCTTGGTTGGTAAGTGGCATACAAAGTTAAGGACAATAGTGTAATCCGCTAACATGAAATTAATATCCTTTTTGTTCCAAGCATCGACTACAACAAGCTCCCTAGACTGTCTTATAAGTCTTGGAGCTATCTGGTACAGGAGAGTTTTGGATGAGGTCGATAGCTTGCTGTGAAACAACTGGTAGTCTCCAGGAGGAATTAAATCCCTCCAAGCAATCAGTTCGATTGAGTTGGACAGAATTAGACTTTGTGGATGTCCCTTGTGATTGAGCAGCAGAAAAGGGAAAGGAGATCAGGAGAATAGGATCTCTACTGAGAGTCCTAGAAGAGCGGGAAACAAAATGTGGATCTTTCGAAAGGGACTTATCATAACCAGATTCACACACTGGTTAGTATCGAACACCACTGGTTTCTCAGAACATTCTAGAGGTGGGCAAACCAAAAAATTACCAGAGAGAGCTTAGCCACAGCTGAGCCTAGGGTATGCCGTATAAGAGCCTGTGACAAGCTGAGCCATGAAAATGTTTAGGGTATAGATCATGCAACAAACATCAAAATATGAGAAAGATTTCAAAGTGTAAGAAAATAATCGTTCTCTAACATGCTGAAGTGTTTCACCTTAGTACATCAGATCACATCATGACAGTGGAAGCCATTTATCAGAAAAGAAAGCTTTTAAACATGAACTTAGAAACATTAATGCCCCACCACCCTGATTACAATGCCAATAGTGAACTAAGAGGCAAATCACTTGTGATGAGTACCCTATACGTAGCCTAGATACTTAGGGTTCTATTAAGATGTAGGGTGGATCGCCACCCATTTCCCCCCGCCATATTAGTATGGTGGAGGGGACCCCGATGGAAGGAAAGACCGTCCACCGGTTTTCCGCCGGTCACACTGGTGACCGGGCGGAAAAGGGGCCTGATATGGTGGCGGTGTCTGCTAGACACCGACATCCATATTAGGAAGGCAGCCGGGAGCAGCCTTTCTGTGGTGGCGTTGCCGCCACAGAAAGGCATGCGAATTGTGCTTTTGGGGGCCCGTTGCGGGCCCCCTGGGTATTGGGGGTGGGGGTGCACATGGGGGGTACCTATGGTACCCCCTACATTATCATGGACAAGGTGGCAGGCACTGCGCGATGCCTGTCACCTTGTGCAGGACAATGCACACAGTGCATTCCCAGTATTGTGGTGGGCGGTGCTGTGAGCACCACCCGCCGCAATGCTTTGAATGGAGGATGCCACGGTGGCGGTGGCATCATAAATGCAGGTGCGGGACCGCCGCACCACTGGCGGCCGGTCCAAGCGCCGCTAGGGTGGGGGGGCGGACTGAAGTCCGCCCGTCATCCTAATAGGCCCCTTAGTATACAACTTTATAATATATTAAATCTTACAGGAGGGGCTTTTCTGCAGCACACATCGTAAGACCATGAATTTCAATATGGTCTCATATCAGATAATGAAGAAAGAGGAAAAACATGCCCAGGATCTCATACTTTGGGCAAGTCAAGATTGATTCCAAGTTTCCTACTTTCACTTTGTGCAATTCAGCCCCTAGACAGCTATCTTTTTATTTTTTATTTATAATTATTAATATAAGAGGAGCACCACATTAGTGACAATTTGTACACATCATAATTATAGCAAAATTAGGCAGAATCACATGTGTATTATACAAGAGCAATGAGAAAACATGAAATTCAGTACGACCAAAACCAGTATCTGGGAGTGAATACCCGTGAGCCAAGCTAGTATGCAATATTGTGGAATAACTTGAATTGCAGCGACCACAGTGGATCTGCAGGGGAACAATACTCCTCATCATGTTCCAGTTGTACGACCTTACAGTAGCAGCATTGGCATTATCTATGTAATATCAAGACGTATGTCTCACACAGGAGCAGTCCGTGCAGGTAAGAGCGGTGGGGTGATGTGGGGGAGACTCGACAGATGACGACAAGGAAAAATTAAATAAATGTTTAATTTTCCATTGGTGTTGTCTGTCAAGTCCATGCCACCCCGCCCCCTGCTGTAACCCACACGGGCCGCTCCTGGTCTCACAGAGTCAATCTTGGACAGCTGTGCTGTGTGCAGGAGTGGCCAGATATCTTGAGGATGAGACGTTGGTAGTTGCATATGGGCATATAGTTCACTAGTTGTTTCACAGAAGACAAGACTTTTAAGCCATTGCGCTATGATAGGGCGGCGGGCGCTTCCCCAATGTATTGCAATCCCAGTAACGTCAGCAGGGGGTCGGGTGTCATTGTCATTTCCACCATCTCGAATATATGTGCAAAAATGTCAATCCAGTAACTACCTATATGGGGGCACATCCAAGCCAAGTGTAGGAAGTCTGCATCTGTAGTGCTGCATTTGGGGCGATAAGCAAGTGGAGCCAATCCTAGCCTGGAGACTGGGTGTCATGTAGGTGCATCGTAGGAATTTAAAATGCAACAGTTTGTGTCTGTGGTTAGAGGAGACCATCTTGGTCTGTAAACAACAATAGACCCAGACATCGTCTGGCACTGAAGGTCTTCTGTCCATGCTTCCAGCAGACAGCTATCCGTGGTGGGCAACATGTCAAGACAGTTGTGATACAGCTTTGAGACCAGGTGTTCACCAGCATCATCCTCAATGAGGACAGTGAGAGGGGTGAAATAATCTGGGGCTATAGGCCATGGTGGGATGTGAGCCCTTATGGCACTCTCTATGCAATGCATAATCCTGTTCAGCAGAGGGGCATCTGTAAAACGGGTGTCTTCCGACCAGGAGAAAGTGTGGACCACAGGAAGCAAATGGTATGTAATGGATATCGGCTTAGTGTGTGCTTAACAGTGGATTCCACCATTGGGAGAGCAAGCGATTGCCCGCCAGTGGCAGTGCAGATGAATACAACGGCTCCTTTCCCAATAGACTCTGTAATCGGCGTCATGCCCAGCATGTAGTGGAAAGTGGCTGAATGTCCTTGGGATCCAAGTGTAGTCCGGTGGGTAGGATGACATTTAGAGGTTTAGAGCTGGCTAAGTCACAATCGACCAGGCAATAAGGGAGACTAGCGTCTCTGTGGTACCAGTGGTACGCATATTGACACTGAGCTACCAAATAATAAAGGTGAAAATTGGGCACAGCAAAGCCTCCCCTTGCATAAGGAAGAATTATCCCACGCCAACTCGTGACCCCAGATCAACCACAACGGGAGGCCCCTCAGAGTGGGAAACAAAGCATTAGTGAGAGGAATGGGCACATTGAGAAAAAATAAAGAAATCTAGACAGGACAACCATTTTAATTGTTGCAATGCGCCCAGCTATTGATAACGGTTGTTTAATCTACTGTTCGATTTGTGTTGTTAATTTAGCCACAGTTGGGCTGTAGTTACGGCAGATGACCTGTTCCTTATCACAATGGATGTGACTAACCAGATATGTAACCATATCGGCATGCCATTGCAGAGGTAAGTCGCATTGAAATTGCCTAGCAGCTGCTGTCAACGGAAATAGTTCGGACTTGCTCCAGTTAATCTAAAGTCCTGAATAAAGTCTGAATCTTTCAATCTCCTGCATAATCAGGTGCAAATTTGTGGCAGTGTCGAATGAAAAGCAGGATATTGTCCGTGTAAAGTCATAGTACCAGCCTGCCGGTATCAAACTGTAGCCCGCGCCAAATGTGCTTCTCTTGTAGGTGGTGGCCTAATGGGTCCATCACCATGATGAATAAGAGTGGGGAGAGTGGTCAACCCTCACTTGTCAGCCAGTGTGAACGCAGAGATTGATTAACCATTGGCACAAATGCAAGCCGTTTGGTGAGAATAAAGAAGCTTGATTCTGATAGATAATCTGCTAAATCGTTTCTGTCCTCCACGTACCTGTAGGTGTAAAGCCGAGTGTAATATCGTACAAGTTCCACCAGGATGTCGCCACCACCTGTGGAGAAGTGTAGCTCACTGGTTAGAGGAGGCATACCCTGAAGCAGAGGTCAGACCCGGGACCAGGGTTCAATTCCCGACGCGGCAGGGTCCGGAGCCCAATTGTCCACGGACTTGATAATTCTCGCTTCGGTGCCCACTCTAAGCACGAGTTCACACTATGCAGCTCTGGGCAACAAGCTTGCTTAATCTCCACAACGGCCCCCCCCGCGGCAGGATGCCTGGCTTTCACCTTTGGGATGCCCAGTACGGGTTATCTCACAGGGAAAAACCAGGACAGGTTCCCAATGCAAGTGCCAAGATGCCCAAGGGTAAGTTGAGCGCTATATAAGAACACATAATAATAATAATAATAATAACCTGTGTGTCAATGTACCATCTTCAAGTGTAAGCTCTGAAATGTAATCACTCCTCCGCTGTGGGTGGAGCAGTTTTGCCAACGTATGGCTCGGGCTCTTGCCCTCGGTATACCAGTGGGCCCTCGCATACTTCGCCGAGGAACTGCACCTCGCGTGTGCAAGGTCACAAAACTCCTCTATTCCGTAAGCTCAGAGATGGATCTTGTTGTCCTCCAAACCCCGCAGGCCGTAGAATCAATATGCCGAAGGATAGTCTAAAAGCGCTCCAGAGAGCATTGTATATCACGCAATATACTGTATTGTTTTGTTTAGCTATGACCATTCCTCTAATGTATGCCTTGAAGGCCTCCCAAAGGTTATCCTGTGTGGCCACTGTTCCTTCGTTTAGATCGAAATAGTCTGTGATGGCAGCTCGGAGTTCCTTGCGGAATGCAGAGTCCAGGAGGGCCTGGCCGGGACAGGACCAAACCCTCATCGCGCCACATTGAGGACCGCACAAACGGGGGCATGATCCAACAATGTGCGAGGTTGGCACCTCAGTTCACCCAGGCAAGGAAGAGTAGAAAGAGGGAGGAACTAGTAGTCCAGGCACGACCAGTTACTATGGGGGGCAGAGTAAAGAGTGTGACCCGGGAGCTTAGTGTGCTGCTGACACCATGCATCTTTAAGAGAATACGAAGTACACGTCTTGCAGAATGTGTGTGGCACCGGGTTTACCTCTCAGGGCAGACGCCAATGAGTCCAACACAAGGTTGAAACATAAATTGAAATCACCCCCAATCATGATGTGGTCTGTATCCATCCTATCAAGGATTTCCGTCAAGGCTGGAAAGAAATCGGGAGAATCTACATTAGGTCCATAGATGTTCAATAGCAGCACGGACTGGTCCGCTAAATGGCAGCCCACGGCCACATATCTCCCCTCAGTATCAGAAAAACTGTCTCTAAGAGTGAAGAGGACCGAGTGACGGATCAATATACATACTCCATGGGAGTATGAGCTGTAATTAGAAAAAAACCTACGGGGGCCCCACGTCGATGCGTAGGTCGGGGGGACCCTGGGGATAGGTGTGTCTCCTGTAAAAAGGTGACTTTAACCCTGTGTCTGACCAAGTTTTATAGAACCCGTTTGCCTTTGCGGGGACTGTTAATGCCTCTTATGTTCCCAAGTCATGAATGGTACCTCCAGACCACCGGCCGCAGTATTATCACCTATGAGCATACTTTAAGGAAGTTGTATAGGGACTACGAATTGTAGCTTTTTGAACAGTCTCACAATGTATTGTGCAATCAGGAACAGAAAAACCAACCCCTTCCCCCACCCGTCCCAGGCAAATCAATGCCCGGAGACAATCTACAAATAAACAAAATAGAAACAATATCTCAAAGGTACACCATGAGGGCTGGGCAACACACCAACAACTGGTTCCCATTATAAACACGTCAACAATTATAGATCAGGATAAAGGAGATTTATGAAGAAACATTTTAGAATTACAAGCCTGGCAAAGTGACAGTGCATGTCCAGCCAGTCATCACGGTCCCACCACCCGGGGAAGTCTCTATGATGAAATCGCAGCCTAGCATAGCCTTTGTGACAATTCCCCGAAGAGCAGCTATAAACTGAATTTATTGTCCCAGATCGGGGAGGAGGGCTCCCGTGGCCAGAGCGGCCACTGCATCGTACAATAGCATTAGGTAGTCTGCTGGGAAGAGAACTGTTTGTGGCCTGCAGGTTGGGGGGGGGTCGCGCCAGGGACCACCTGGGAGTGTTTTGATGATCTTTAGCATGTTTCTTGCAAGATGCCTGGGCATCTGCAGGAGTGTCAAAGATGCGTGATTTCCCATGTACATCCACACGTAGTCGAGCTGGGTAAAGCATGCCTTACTATAGTCCCATCTCTCTGAGCGAGGCCTTTACATCAGCAAACTTACGATGAGCTTCTTGAACCATCTAGATGAAATCAGGATATTAGGAGACAGTAGTACCCTGTTATTGAACCTGACTGCGCTCACGCACCAACCAAAGGGTAGTGTATCTATCTCTAAAGTTGAGAAGTCGCACAATGATGGAGTGCGGCATCACCGGGTGGGGCCCTAGGGCCCAGCGATCAATGTGCTTGTTCCTCTAGGTAGGTGGTAGAGAACACTTCACGACCAAACAACTCAGCGAGCAAGTTTTTGGAAATAGGTCCATTTTACCGGTGGCGTGGATTCCGCAATGCCAGTTATACGAAGGTTATTGCGACGCGGCCTGGCCTTCAGGTCCTCATTCTTCAAAACGAACGTCTTGATCTGACCCTCAAGCTTCTCCTGGTGTCTCAACATGGTGGCAGCCCCGTCCTCCAACACTGAGATGCCCTCCTCGGCCCCCTCAATCCGTGACTGTTGTCGGTCAAGGCGCTCAGCCACACCATCTAGTCTGCCTGAAAGGGCATTAAATCTTCTGTCCATGGCCTTAAACCCCACCCGGACTTCAGACATCAGGGCCTGCACAGTAGTAGTTTGTGTGAGTTCTAAGGGGCCACCTGTTTCCCCACCATCTTGTTGGATGTAGCCACTTCATCCCGCTCTCTGGCGCACTCGAATGCCAGCTTGCGCTGTTTCGGGACTATGCGGCCCATGCTGATGGGGCTGAGGCTAGTGACATTGGCTTGGGCCAGCAGCTGATACCCGTTGCGGGCAGGTAGCACTGCAGCAGTTATTTACTATGGCAGAGAGTATATGCCAGTAAATGAATTGGAGCAATATCAGTCTCTCAAGTCAATAAGGCTGTGGGGGTCAAAGCAATAAATGCTGTGGAGCACTGCATGGGTACCCAATAGATGCGACCAACAAGGCCACGGTCGTGGAGTAGGGGGCGCCCCGTAAGGCCAGGGGGGTCCAGGAAGCCAGCAGTGAAAGGGACGGTCAGGCCTTGACTCCCCAGAGCACAGCATCACAACAGTACGACGGGGAGGGGGGCGCCCAAGGTCACAGGTTCGAGTATCCTCCTTTCTGCCACCCGCGGCCTAGACCCAGGAGGAGTAACACCCAAACACCCCAACACAGGCCCAACGGCAGCTCACCCGTCACTCCCAGGGCCTCCAGGCAAATCTGGGCAGTAGCATCGCAGGCTGCAGGATCAGGCCGCCAATGGGAGCAGGCAAAAACAAGGCTGGCCAGGCCAGGCAGGTCCCAGTTCGCCTTGCGGCTCGAGTCTGCTGTCGATCACCACTACTCACGGCCGCCGAGAACCGCATCACCCCCAGCAGCCGATCGATGTTGTCCGCAGTCATGTGGTAGCCCAAATCCCAGCAATGCAGTCTGGGATGGCAGCGCAGCCCGGCGCCGATGGGGGGTCCCAGCGGGGCTCAATAGCCCCAGCCTCAGGTTCGCCCACGACTCCTGTCGCCTCTGTGCCTCCCAGGCAAGATTGGGCCCATCGCGTGGCCCCAGCCAGGATCGGGCATGCTGCCGCTCTGGGGCCAGCACTCGTGAACTAAAGGGGAGCCAGCCAAGCCCTGGGTATGGTGGATGCCATTCAGGTGAGGAGGGACAGCATCAGATGGGCTTTTATCCCAGAATTCGGGAATAAGCTTGTGGAGCTTCAGCACCATTCGGCCATCTTGGTCGCCAGCCTGGCCATGCCCCTTATACATCAAAGGTTAATGCGTTGTCTTTAGTTCTTGGCGTATGAGGTTAGAGCATGAATGATAGGCAGAAGCCACATGAAAGCTCAGTTAACTTTGCGCTCGAGCATCCAAGAAGGTCTCGAGCCGAGGTTGGACCTAGGCATCTAACTCCAACCTTCAGTGGTTCGTTCATCTCCAGAACATTCCTCTACAAGTTCCGCTACCTTCAGTTTCAGAAGCAAGCTTATAAATGTAGATTTATATTTCTGAATGCATATTGTGTTCAAATCAGGTGTTGTCCAAACAAAATAATACACAACTACCAAGTCTACAAAGCAAGGTGAAAACAAAAACCAATAAAGGTCTTCTAAAGCCAATGTTTATGTCTGAATATCATTGATACTGAGTTATTTGAAAATGGCCAGTCTATGCTTTGTTTTAGTTGGTCTCTGTGTGCGGCTTACGGTTTGTGAAGTAGTGGGTTTGTCAGATGTACTGTACTTAAACATGGGTAAGTCTGTTTTGGAGTGCAGGGTGAATGCACAGGATGTGACACAAAATAGCACACTGTATCTGAACATCCTTTCCATCCACTGTGGTCCTGTGCTCACATCTGTTTGACATGTTTATAGCTTCTAGTGGCCCCATATCAGCTGTGTCACCTTCAAACAGTAAACACTTTTTATCCACAGCCCTATGCTTACTGGGACTTTGGAGTTGAACTTTTCACATTCTAAATATGGTATTTCAAGCTTAAGAATACATACAAAGAGCTGCCAGATAAAACACCAGGACTGACTGATAGTGTTACATGTGCCATGGGGCCAAGTAGTGCTGACAGCATGAAAATGCCCAATCATCTTCTTTTTCTGATTTTTAGGTAATACCTATCACACAGCCTTTTACATGTTGGATTCCAAAAAGCCTCTTTGGCCAATATCAAAAACTTACATAGGGCATTGAGCTCGACCAATGCTGACAATAGGTTAGCCTCATTGTCACTCATTTGCTTGTTTATTATTTGTTGTCTTGACTTCCAGCCTCTTTACCATCCTCCTTTTAACTGGATGTCTTGTATTCTTCCGCAAAAAGTGCAAATGATGGACAGAATGCAGAACAATGTCATACATTCACCCCATTACAGAGATCTGGGCCTTAATCCATCGTTTTTTTGCTTCCCATTGCCATTCCAGTTTGAACCCAGCCATATGCAAATCTTTCTTGACCCTGTACCCAATGGGAACAGTCCAGCATGAACTGCCAGGACAGGTCCTCCCCGTCCCACTCGGAGTGACAAATGCAAAAAGAACAAATGATAAACAGAATGCAGAACAATGTCATACATTCACCCCAGTACAGAGATTCGGGCCTAAATCCATTGTTTTTTAGCTCTCTATACTATTCCAGTTTGAACCCAGCCATATGCAAATCAGTCTTGACCCTGTACCCAATGGGAATAGTCCAGCCCGGACTGCCAGGCCAGGTCCTCCCTGGACTGGAAACAAGCATCCTAGGACCGGTTTCGGGGTTTTACCTCTCATCAACCAGGATAGCTTGACTCCAGTGGCATGGAGAGCACAGGGCCCACGTCCGTCCCACTCGGGGTGACAAATGCAAAAAGAACAAATAATGGGCAGAATGCTGAACAATGTCATACATTCACCCCAGGACAGCGATCTGGGCCTAAATCTATCTTTTTTTTTGGGGGGGGTGGCGAAGTGAGCTAAAGAATGATAATGGATGTAACCCAGATCTCTGACTGGAGGTGAGTGTCTGAAAAGTTTCAGCGCTCCATCCATCATCTCTTTGTGTTTGCTTTGTTCGCCCTAAGTTGGCAGGGTATACCCTGACATGGGTCCCTTGCTCACTTTGCCACTGGATTCAAGCTAACCTGACTGATGAGGGGTGTTACCCCGAAACCGGTCCCAGGATGCTTGTTTCCGGTCCATCGAAGACCTGGCTTGGCAGTTCCGTCTGGACTGTTCCCATGAGGCACAGGGTGAAGACTGATTTGCATATGGCTGGGTCTGAACTGGGGTGGCGAAGTGAGCTAAAGAATCATGATGGATTAATCCCAGATTTGTGACTGGGAGTCAGTGTCTGAAAAGTTTCTTTGTGTTTGCTTTGTATCCTTCCACAGCTCACACCAGGGAACTACTTTTATCATTTTCTTTCAGCACTCCAAGAAAGAGCGCGTTTTATTGTGCTCTCTCTCTCACGTGCTGCTTCCTCTCCCAAGTCATCTGTAAAAGCACAGCAACAGGTATATTTTTGCAGTGGTTTGACATATGAGCAATCTTTATCAGGATCAGTTGTTTTACATCCTGTGTTGCACATGTTGCATCAAAACCCAGCCTTGAGCATACAAAGGTAGCTATCAAGGCCCTGTAGATGGGTAGGCTTCTGCACATCTCTGATAGTCTCTCTCTCTATCGGGGGGCTACCATTTCACCCTGGGCTGTTGCAGAAAGCCAAATGGACACTTTCAGTTTAGGGTTGCCAGGAAGGTAGATTAGGCCTGAGAAAGCACTTCCTTTTTGACTACCTCATACAGCTGTGACTACAACTAGTACTTTGAAGTTTTAAACTACATCATGTGCAAAATGCTTTTTAATCCTGATCGTAGTTTCCTGCATAAATAATATTTGATTAACAAACTATGGGCCAGATGTACAACCGTTTTTTGCAGTCGCAAACGGGAAATCGGCCTGTTTGCGACAGCAAAAAAGGGTTCTGGCATGTACAAACGCTATTTTGTGAGTCAGTGACTTGCACGCGGTTGAATAAATGGAGGAATAATGCCCGGGCGTCCCCTTCGAGCTCCTGAGAAGAAATATCGTTGCTTTTCGTCAAACATTGCCACGGGCACAGTAGCCAATTACTAGGAAGGAATCACAAGTCCAAAGGGATTCCAGAAATATTGGAGGTATAGGCATAATAGCCGGGAGGGATGTTTGAGGTTGCTTGAAACAATAAAGAAGTGCCAAAGGAAATCGTAATTGAGTCATCTTTGAACATGCGTCTGACTATCAGTATACAATCACCACTAGAAGAATCGCCCTAACGAAGTTCTTTTTACAAGAACGAAACGCGTTGGCTGCCCAGTGTTTTTTCATAAATTAAAGAAGAATAAAGAAAATTTGAAAACGGACAACTGCTGGATGGACATTTGTCTATTTATGGTTTTTGGACTTTTGTATTAGGTGGTGCAATCCATAGTGGGTAGAGGCCCCCATAATTATGCCCTTGTCCAAAGCACTCCTACTCCCCTTGTTGGGGATGGATCCAGCAGCTTTGCCCTGGAGTCTCAGAGACCCCTCTGAGAGAGTCCACAGTGACAAGGGTGTCACACATAGTGGAGGACCGGGACTGATCCCCTTACCACTGGGAGCCGTCTCCTACCCTGCCTGACGTCGGACACTGTGTTCCTGCTGGGTTTCCTAACCCCTCCCCCACCTCTTCCCTCCTTCACCCCTCTGAGTGTGCCTGTGACCAAAGCACTCCTCTCCCCTTGTTGGGGAGGGATCCAGCATCTTATGCCCTGGAGTCTCAGCGACCCCGCTGAGAGAGTCCACCGTGAAAATGGGAATCACATATGACTGATAACTGTGAATGATCCCTGTCCCACCCAGCCCGTAGTCAGACATAGTTACTTCCCCGTCTCCACGCTGTGTCCCTTACCCCCTCCACATCCGCTTCCCTCCTTCATTCTTTGGCTTCCTTCCCTTTTCCTTTCCTCTCTCCCCTGAATTCCTCTCCACCTGCCTACTTTGTCTATCCTTATGCCTATGCTCTGCTTAATTCTCCCTCCCCTCCCCCTTTTACAATACCCCCTTAACCCACTACACGCCATTAACCTAAGAATGTAACTTGTAACTGTTGTACCGTCTGTAACAAAGTGTAATTTGTAAACTATGTAACTCTCCTCATGTAAAGCGCTCTGATACCTCCGGGTCTAGCCACCGCTATATAAAACTCAAGTAAATAAAAATAAATAAATAAATAAAATGGCGTTTGCGACTCTCACAATTAGGAAGGGGCGTTCCTTCCTGATAGCAAGTCACAATGGGATATAACATTGTTTTGCGACCGCATTTGCGGCCAAAAAACACTCGCAATTTACCAACTACTTCAAGTAGGATGTAAACCACTCGCAAACGAGAAAGGGGGACCCCTTCCCCTTTGGGAGTGTGTGCGAAAATATTTTTTAAGAGCAGGCCTGCTTTTAAAAAATTAAACAGAAAAGTTTCATTTTTCTTTTGTAAATGCAGCCGGTTTTCCTTTTAGAGAAAACGGGCTGCATTTTTAAAAAAATGCTTTATTAAAACAGCAGTCACAGATATGGAGGTCTGCTGACCCCAGCAGGCCATCATCCCTATGAGTGCTGGCCATTCCTAATGGGGTCGCAAATAGCACCTGCCTCATGAATATTAAGGAGGAAGGCAATCTGCGACCCCATTAGGAATCCTAACAGTGCCTCAGACACTGTTGTAAATTGCATTTTGCGAGTCGCAAATTGCGAGTCGCAAAGAGATGCAATTTGCGACTCCCAAAATGTAAGGGTCGTACATCTGGCCCTATGCTGTTTACAAAGAATGAATCTGTGGAGTTCAATGTTTAGTTTTGAGATACTGTAAAATATGTGTTTGCTGTTTCCATTTAGATTTTTTTTTCTGCTACTTTTTTCAAACAATGCTTAATAGGAAAGCACTGGCAGAGCCAATAGCTTGGCATTCACATTATCAAGGCATTATCTATTAGCTTTGACAATGCTTATTTGTTGTAACCGTTGACTGTTTATTTGCTGATGGTTTTTTGCATGGTCACAGCTGTTTGAGTTCTTAATCTTGAGTGCGCTGTAGGCCACAGCCATTTTCGATAATTGAGGTGATTGCTAATTTGTGTCGTCCTTTTCCCAAAACATTATAATTTTGCTGATTAACGTGACGGTTACAGGCCGGTTTGCGACTTTCTATAAAATATGCTGCTTTGTAATACTTTCCTACTTCGTACCGCTTCTGCCTGTAGGTCATTTATTGCTATCAGATGCAAACTCTTCTTGGGAAGAACTGCTTTCAGCTGAGTGCTGAGAAAGAGAGTATAAACAGACGTTTGAGACAAATATTTTCGAAGACATTACATTTGAAACTTAATTTAAACACTTTTGTTTGAATGTATAAAAGTTAAAAAATACTTTGGCCTGAGAAAAGTTAGAATAATTTTAATTGCCACGTTTCAGCGAGTTAGAGTAAAATATAAGAAGGTGGAAACAAATTTAGCAAATAACAGCAAACAGATAATTTGGAAGGGGACTACTTTACTTTTGATTAGTGAATTTTGTTTTCTATCCTTCAGAAGGGCAGCAGAATGAGGTTGGATGGGAGATGGGAGAGGGTGGTGAGGTATTTGGTTTTCCTGCATGTATTAGAACTGATGAGAGGTGGTTATTGGGCTACTCACATTTCCAGCGGAAGCTAATAACAAGGACGTCATGAAAGCAATCAATTCAGGGAAGAGTTCCCCTTACCGCCCCTTCACTTTCAGCAGCATTCTCAGGACAGGATGGAAAGTTTACAGAATCAGAGCGTACAGATAGCAACCGACTTTACTTAATTATGGGCTTTCACACTAAATGGCAATTCCATAGTCATTTTCAGAGTAAAATGTTCTGAGTTTTAGTTTCAAAATGTAAACTTTCCAAACTTTCAATCTTTTTTTTTTTTTTTTTTTAGAAGCAACCTTTATTACACATTAAAAAGATACAAACAAGGGCCTACAACCACAAGGGCTGGCCGCTAGAAAGCTCGGGAGCCAGCAAGGCAACTCCACACATTCAAATGAGCCAGAAGCAAAAGATCCCTAAAGTTCGAAAGCACATATAACAGGCCGCGGCCATAGTCCAAGGGCGATCAAAAAGGACGGTTTCATATTTTCTAAACAAAAAAAAAAAGGAAAAAAAAAACCCAACAATAACACACAAACAAGGCAATGAGAGTCCGAAATAGCAGCTTGCGCTCCCCAGGACGGGGGAAGATCCACATTATCTGGAATAACTCTTGACAGGAGGTGGTAGTGGGGGGCGGCGGAGAAGAGGACAAAGCATGCACAATTATGTAGAATGTGCGGCTAGGGGGACAAAGCGACGTCGACCTCTCGCGGCAGAGGCGGAGCGCAGATATTCCCACGATAGGAATTCCATGGACCCCACACCTTAGTCCACCTCCCAGGCTTGCCTCTCGCCACATACACCGTCTTCTCCCTGAACATACACCAATCCATATTCTCCTTCCATACCGAAATCGTAGGCGGCCTCGGGGAACCCCACAACTGTGCGATATTGCGCTTAGCCACCATGTACCCCAAAGTCACCCACTGCGTCTGCGCCGCATTATAGTCATTTGGTTCCCAGACATTCAGCAAACACCTCCTGGCCTCTGGTAACAAAGCGACATGCGTGACTTCCTCCATTACAGTATGTACCCCGCTCCAAAATCGTACGACCACCGAACATTCCCATAGGATATGAAGAAAGGTACCCAACAAGCCACAGCCACGCTTACACAGTCCATCCCTCGAATAACCCATACGTATCAAACCAGGCCCTGTAACATACACTCTATGGAGTATCTTCAGCTGCACAAATCTAAGTCGGGCCGGGATCGCCACCTCTTTCGGGGAGGCCACCGCCGATACCCAATCCTCATCGTCCAGTTCCAATCCGTCGGCCGTCCACGCCTCCCGCAGATGGGTCAGCAAGTCCGTACGATCATTAATTCGTTTTTTATAGATCAGGGAAATAGTGCTGTCGGGCACATAGCCGTCTAACACCCTATCTTCCAACGGGGAATATTCTGGGATAGCAGCAACATCCGGAAAAACCAAACACAGCGCATGGTGGACCTGTGCATATCGGAAGTACTCCCTATCATTTAATTTGTATTCAGTTTTGAGCATTTCAAACGTTTTAAAGGACCCTTTCGCCCAGAGGTCACCCACCTTACTTATACCAATCATATCCCATTTCTCAAAGCCTTTCGTTTTCCACAGACAACCGAAGCGCTGGGAGGCATACAACGGCGTCGCTCGAGTCAAGCGGTCCCTCCACCCCATCGCAGCATTCGCCGCATGCCACACGCGTACCGCAACTTGCGTTGGTCCTGTCAACCGTGCATCCGGAGTCGCCGAATACAGTGCCCTATTGTAATCCCCGCCCGGAAGTAATAACTTATCCATCTCGAAGGCCGGATTCAAAGCAGGACCGTATATCCCGTGGTTCACCGCCGCCAATTGAGATGCCCAATAGTATCTTTTAATATCGGGGAGGGCAACACCTCCATCATACCGAGGGAGTGTCAACTTGGCGAGAGTGATCCTCGGTCGCCCGTCCCAAACCAGTTGGCGCTGAAGACCCTCCACCTCACTGAAGTAACGGGCCGGCACGACATCTAGCGTATTTTGTAAAGCATACAAAAAGCGAGGCAGTGACATCATTTTAAACAATGCCGCCCGTCCGAGCGGAGAGAGCGGAAGCCGTCGCCACCTCGCGACGTCGGCTTTCAATCGCTGGAGTGGAGGGAGAAGGTTTCGCTCATAGCGGACCGCGGGGTCCAGTGATATGAAGATTCCCAAATATTTGAACCCCAATGTAGCAATCTGAATAGGGTACCCCCGCGGCAGGAGGGGGGCCCCGCCCGAGAGAACGTAAACACATGACTTGGCCCAGTTGATAACCAGGCCAGAGTTACGACCGAAGGAATTCAATATGTCCACCAATACAATTAGCGACTGTCGAGGAGAGGTGAGATACAGAAGAATGTCATCCGCATAAAGGGAGACACGGTCCTCAAATTCCGGCGTCCATCTAATGTCCCGCAACGACGGCTCCCAACGCAACCAGGCGGCGAGAGGTTCCAAAGAAAGTGCGAAGAGAAGGGGCAACAACGGACAGCCCTGTCGCGTACCTCTCCCCAGCGCGAAGGGAGCCGACGCCCTACCATTCACCACAACCTGCGCCAATGGGTCAGCGTATAGCAATTTTACCCACCCAATGAATTCAGGGCCAAACCCGAATTTAGCTAACGCAGCCCAAATATACGGCCACTCTAAAGTATCGAACGCCATGGTAGCGTCCAAAGACGCCAATATGGCCGGCTCACGCATAAACTCCGCTCTAGCAAGCACGCCATGCAACCGCCTCAGTTTCAGGGCGGTATTACGATGAGGTATAAAACCGGACTGGTCCTGATGAATCAAGTCGCCCACGACCCGAACCAGACGATTGGCCAATACCTTAGCCAGAATTTTGGGTTCCACGTTCAACAACGAGATAGGCCTGTAGGAGGCACAGCAGTCTCGCGGCTTCCCTTCTTTATGTATCACAACTATGGTAGCGAGACGTTGGTCAAGGGGGAGGGAGCCCGCCGCCCGTGCAGCGAGGAACATGTCACGGAGATATGGTGCTATCTTATCTGGACGCAACTTATATAGTTCAATGGGGAGACCATTGGGACCCATGGCCTTACCAGAAGCGATCGAGCGAATGGCCAGCGCAATCTCATCCGGCGACAACTTCGCCTCCATCAATATGCTATCAGCCTCCGAGAGGGACGGCAATGCAATATCTCTAAGTAACAGATGAGAGTCCTCCTCCGAGCACCCAGAGACCGGAGAGTATACCCCACGGAAGTAATCCGCGAAGCAGTCAACAATTTTTACCGGGTCAGTCGCACACACGCCATCCACTCTCTCCACAACCGGCACCACTCTACTCGCTCTCTCCTTCCTGTCCAACCAAGCAATCCACTTTCCGGCCTTATCTCCCACATCATACAGTCGTCCTTGTTGCTCTCTACTCATCCTTTTAGCAGCATCCGTGACCAGCGCTCTATAATCTGACTGTTTAAGGCTGAGAACGTGCAGTTTCTCATCCGTGACACCCCGCTACAAATCCCCCTCCATCTCAGCTATGTCAGTTTCCAGGCAGACCACCTCTTCCCTCCCGCACCTCCTAGCATGGGAAATAAGAGACAAGGCATGCCCCCGGATCACCGTTTTATAACCTTCCCATAGGGAGACAGCAGACGACACTGGCCCTACATTATCATTGAAGTAGTGATCAATGGACTTAACCAGTTCAGCGCGAACATTAGGGTTACGTAAATACCAGGGGTTAATTGGCGCTACTCTTCCCTCTGCCCCAGGAACAACCTCCATCTGCAACAATAGAGGGGAATGGTCAGAAATACCTCGGGCCAAATGACGCACCTCCCCGATCATTCCAGCCTGGAACGCTGGCATAAGTATATAATCAAGTCTCGAGAGACTCCCGTGGGCCCCCGAGTGGAAGGTGTATTGTGCCTGTCCCGGGTGCATCAGTCTCCAGCAATCTATAAGTCCTAAAGTATCTAGAAAGCCACCCAGCCAGGCCTGGGCTCTAGGGAGATCCCTGGGGGGGTGACGGTCCTCCATACCGGATACAACAGCGTTAAAATCACCCCCTAACACCAGAACCCCTCCAGGGAGTCCCAGGACCAAACGCCCCAAATCCGCAAATGTAGCCGTCTGCAATCCCGGTGGCACATAAACAGCAACGAGCGAAACAGTTCTACCCTCCCATCTCCCCACCAATGCTGCATATCGCCCTCTATCATCGTGGAGCACCTCGTCCACCTCCAATGGGAGAGAGGCCCTGACCAAGATACCCACTCCCCTAGAGCCAGAAGTGAAACCAGAGTGAACAGCAAGGCGATAGCCCCGCCTATTCAGGGCATGGAAGGCCCAAATGTATCACCACGCATAACCAATCAGATGTGTCTCCTGCAGGAAAACAATGTCGGGCGAGATCCGTTTCAAAAACTGCAACACCACCCCGCGCTTGATCCTATCCCCCAGTCCGTTCACATTCCACGAAAGTATTCTCAATCCCTTACCCCCCATCCCGCTCCCGTGCATGATGCCCACATCCCGGAGAACACAACCAGGACAAATCAGCAGCTAACCTCACATTGCCTTGTGAAACAAACAAACATTCCCCAACTCCCCCCCTCCCCACCAACCTTCCCGTTACAACTCCCCCCACCCTGCACCCCTGCGTGAGCCCATGTAGCCCCCCCAACTTGCAGTGTGCCTGTCGCCCTAACATTAACTACGCTACAAAAAGAAAACCCAGAGGAGGAAAGAGCCTCACTGAGCACCCCACAACCCCCGGGCATTGAAGGATAAGGCGCTGAATAGAAACACCAAACCAAAATATGGAAGTGCCATCACAATAGTCAGTCACCGGGAACCAAAAGTCTACTCCTGTTCAGCCGAGCCCACTCCGTTCCCTTCGGTCTGTCCCTCTCGACGTCGTTGCTGAGGCAGGGTATCAAGCCAATCTCCAACCTCCTCCGGCCGATCAAAGAAGTGCGTCCGATTCTCAAACTCAACCCGCAACCTGGCCGGAAAGAGCATCGCATATTTCAGGTCCATGTCTCTCAGTCGCCGTTTGACACCCATGAACTCCTGTCGCTGCTTTTGGACCAATTGTGTGAAGTCCGGGTAGAAACTTATATGAGTGTTCTCAAACTTCGTCGGCCCACTTACCCCCGAGGCCTGCAGTATAGCATCCCTGTCCCTGAAATGAAAAATTCTGGCGAAGATGGGCCTTGGGGGAGCGCCCGGTTTGGGCTTACCACCCGGAACTCTATGGGCCCGCTCAACCGCAAAGAATTTACTCAAGCCTTTGGGTGCGAGATGGTTGATCACAAGGTCTTCCACAAAGAGGTCAGCTGCAGGGACCTCCGATTTCTCCGGCACCCCGATTATGCGCACATTATTCCGCCGAGCCCTACTTTCAAAATCCTCCAGTCGACGGACAGACAAAGTAGTGGACGTCCGCAGATTACGGACCTCGGCTTGCAGGTCAGACACGTCCGTTACCAGACTCGACGTCGTCAGACCCAAGAATTTGACGTTTTCATTCGTTTGTGAAAGGTCCGCTCTGACTAGTTTAACATCGATCAAAACTGTGTCCAATTTATGGGCCAATGTATCGAATCGCTGGCCGACCGCCGCTTTCATCTCCTCGATGGCACCCATGACGTCCTGCAATGTTAACTCCGTTGACGATCCCGGGCCATCCTTGGGTCTCTCCGGCGACTTATGCGGGCCAACAGGGGAACCTCTCGACTGGGTATAGCGGTCCATGTTGTTGGCTTGGGTATGAGCTCCCCGCCTAGTCATCTTGGATTTTTGCTTATCTCCGTCCAATCTAGCCGCCATTGTCTGATGGTCGTCAAGGATGTCGGCCACCAACACGATGGGCGATCACCGGAGAACCAATCTAGGAAACCTCGGAGACCCCAAGGGGTAGTCCCAGCTAGTGTCCAAGAGCAGGCAGGTTACCCAATCGGCCCACTATAAATGTGTGCTGACAATCCAAGGCCCCTCAGTTTCAGCGAGGAGACCCGAAAGTGAAAGTAGATTGAATTTTGTGAAGCAGAGTCCCAAAAACCCAACCAGTAGAATCACCACAGTGACCTTGTAGCATATATAGAATATGCATGAAAGAAAAACAGATTGAAGAACCACGTCATAACCAAAGCCAGTAAAAAAGTTTTGAAAGAATGTGGACTTATCAAAACAAAATTTTTATTTTTATTTTTTTTTGTAAAGAATTATAATGTGATCCTAGCATTAACGTCCAGTTTGATGATGAGCCTGGATATCTACAGCGGTGCTATCAGCCTATTAGCAAAAACTAAGAGGCGCATGCTCATGAAATATCAGAATACACCAACAAGAGGTGTGTATAAAAAGACCCACCTCAAAATACGTTTGATAGATCCACCATTCCAGTATGGCATCCTAAGTAAGGTATCAAATCAAATAACCATCTCCATGGTGTTTTGAATAACAATTTGCACAAGCTCTAGTAAGAAAGCGACACAAGTATTATCTTGGTGAGTGGACAATGTATTGTTATTCTATCCATGTATAGAATCGTTGTTAACGTTATTGTACTTCAAGTTGAGAGCAGCGGTTTAGAGCGGGGGTCATAGTTAGTTTTTTTCATACGTTTTCCCCTAATATACGATTAACGTGACATTTATAATAAATAATTAATCAATAAGCTTTATTTTATTTCACTCATCATGACTATGAGCTCTATATCAATGGGTGCTTTTACTGGTCACAATTCTTCTTTTATTTAAATCACGGGATAGGAACACTTAACGATTTTGACTTGGATGAGATTCATATATAGGGATATTGCGCCACATTATCAATTGAATTTGAGTTAATGGACCGTTCTAAGGCAACTAGACTAATTTTGTGTAGTTCATCTAATTCTGAACACGATTGTTACATGATAACTTTAATTAATATTCCCTAATTCAGCCATTTAGCTAATACCATTACGCTTTCTTACTAGAGCTCGTGCGAATTGTTTTTCAAAACACCATGGAGATGGTTATTTGATTTGATACCTTACTTAGGATGCTGTACTGGAATGGTGGATCTATCGAACGTATTTTGAGGTGGGTCTTTTTATACACACCTCTTGTTGGTGTATTCTTATATTTCATGAGCATGCGCCTCTTAGTTTTTGCTAATAGGCTGATAGCACCGCTGTAGATATCCAGGCTCATCATCAAACTGGACGTTAATGCTAGGATCACATTATAATTCTTTACAAAAAAAAAAAAAAATGTTTGTTTTGATAAGTCCACATTCTTTCAAAACTTTTTTACTGGCTTTGGTTATGACGTGGTTCTTCAATCTGTTTTTCTTTCATGCATATTCTATATATGCTACAAGGTCACTGTGGTGACTCTACTGGTTGGGTTTTTGGGATTCTGCTTCACAAAATTCTATCATCACTTTTCGAAATTCTTATTTATTCCCTAATAGGGAAGCTTTTTATTTTATTTTATTTTAATTGGGCACATTGGTGATGCGTTGCCATCATGAGACGATTTTGTCTTCCCTCTCAAGATTTACTATGTTGTTTACATGTATATATTCCTTGTCAACAGCCTTGAAAAAGTCATTGTACCTATTTAGTACAGACGAAACTCGTGTTGGCTGCCTTGCACACTGCACGGCTGTATCTTAATACTGGATATTGGGTCTTCGAATTAATAAAGAGGAGAATTTTGGAAAACTCTGCCAACTACTGCATCCTGTCCGGTGATTTCTATTGAATATTGTGAATTGTCCAAAGACTTTTCTTATATGATCTGTATACTCATCTTAAGGAATTTGTTCTTAGACCAAATGGCATATGGATGGACTTTTGTACCCATTTTGAAATAAGGGTGTGCTTAAAAGCTGATTCTCTCTAACCAATTGTGTGGACTAGTCGTCTTGTCGACTTGCCAACAGCACTTCTGGGTAGTAAGTGCTTATAGCTTTACTAGCACCCCGTCATATTAACATCATATTGTCAACGCCAATACATTATTGATTTACTGTTTATGACAACTCTGTTTAAATTGATGTGCGGTTCTTCACCCATTTTGGGGAACACTACTACCTTATATAGATTTTCATTTCCACAAGTCTTGCAGGGCCTAAACAACCCTTTTTAGACTCTGACATTCAGTAGAAAATACAGAAATAAAGGAGTAAACTCACTTGCTAGCAGCACCTCAGTTGAAGAGAAGGTTGAGGAAAAGACAACTGCTAGCTGAAAGTTGAAAAAGTTCAATGTAGAAACACTGTGACTGAGCTGAGCGCAGGGAGTCTCCCTCACACACGACGTGCGGAAAGAAATTTGAGATATAGTGGCCCTGCAGGGGATGGATACTCAAGGGTCTGCGATGTGATTTGCTGGAGTTTGGATGTTCTTTAATGAGGCTCACTGGTAACTAAATACTGTTGATTCTCAAGGGAGATTTTCCTTTTAGCTTTTATAGTGCTATTTTACTGTTACCATGGGACTTTCACAATGATGACGAGGAAGATTCAAGCATGTGAATCTATAAAAGATACAATAGTGGAGAACCATTTCCTTAACACTGTGTTTATTGTCATACCAACTCTTCATTTTCTTTTGGGATTTTTCAACTTTGGTTCGTACAACCTCATCAATACGCTTCACATGATCCGTTTTAAACTGATACCTGTGCAACTAAGCTGGACACAGTTTAGAAACAGGAATATGTACCCTCATGACTTCAAATGGACTCAAACCAGTGGTGCCATTGGAACACGACCTATGAGTCCACAATATCCTCTCCACAATCGCCAGAATATCCATACCATTCTGTAACGGCCACTGGACACAATCCATCAGATCGTGATTCATTTTTTCCACTAGACCATTGGCCTGTGGATGATACAAAGCGATCCTCTTGTGTATGATGACATTTTCCTCCAAAACTCCCTCATCCACCTATAAACAAACTGGGGACCATTGTCCGACACAATTTCTTTAGAACAACTCTCTCTTAAACACACCTTTCTCATGAACCTGATTACCCCCTTGTTCTTCCATGAACTCCATCTCCCACCATTTGCTATAGTTACCTACCATTACCATGGCAAATATCAACCTACGAGGTAGAGCATAGAAAAGACCAATAAAGTCAACGGCTAACTTGGTTGTAAAGGCACTGAAATGGTCTCCATAGTTTTGTCACTATTAGCACAAATAACACATCCTTCCACCAACTCAATTATGTCTTTTTCTATGCTAGGCCACCAATACAATGCCCTTACTTTCCTCTTAGTGATAGTTTGACCAAAATGCCCCTCATATGCACACAACATAATCCTCTGCCTTAAAGATACAGGAGGTACAAATGTATCACCACGCATAACCATGCCATCACCTTCCACAGATAACTCCTCTGCCACCTTTGAAAAAGGCTGAATCCTAACTGGAATAACCTTTTCTCTAGGCCATCCAACAGTAATGTAAAGCGCCAACTCATTCAACACTCCATCCTCCAAAAAAGCCACCTTCCAATCCTCTTTTGAAAATGTACCTTCATCACACACTTCAATAGTGACGATAGGACACTCTTCATCATCATCAGGACTACCAAAACTTTCAGCAGCACACGGTAACGGTGAGCGTGACAGATAGTCTGCCCTGATGTTTGTTCCACCAGCCTCATGCTCAACATTAAAATTGTATTGCAACAACTTTGAGCTTAACCTTGCAATTCTGCGGGTATGATCCCTTGTCATTTTTTTTATTGTTTTATCGGAACAAACTTGCTGACAGCAGATGATATTGGTATCTCATTTTGTACAATAGACAAGATAGCATGACAAGTGACATAAAATACAAGTTTATTTTGCATCCCAACTTTCTAGACAACAAATTAACAAATGTCGCTTCTAGGTCGCCCATGTGTTCCTGTGGCAGGTCTTGCAGTTTTGTCGCTTAAGTCAGGGTCTGAGGCCTCAGCTGGGGGGGGGCAAATATTGCTGCAGAATGCGTTCCATCCGCCCCATATGCACGCCCATTTGCGGGGACAATGTCTGTGAATGAATATTGTCTTCTCCGCTACCATTGCCCTATCTAAGTCTTGACACCAGTGTTGGTGTAGAGGGGCAGTAGGCGATCCCCAGTGTTGTGCGATAGTCCGTTTAGCCAAAGTGATCCCTAGGGTAGCCCAAGTCTGCGCTGCGTGGTTAAGATCAGTAGGTTCTCTGATATTGAGGAGGCACCGCTGGGGTTCCGGGAGGACCTCTACTCCGCCGACCCTGGCAATAGTAGCCATGACCTTTCCCCGGTATTTCGCTATAGTGGGACAGTCCCATAACGTGTGGAAAAATGTACCCGGTTGCCCACAGCGCCATAAACATAAAGGTGTCTCGGCCCGTCCAATTTTATGAAGCGTCGTCCTAGTGTAATATGTTCTATGCAGTATTTTCAGTTGCACAAGTTGTAGTCGGGATGAGATCGCCACCTCCCGTGGGGATGCTAGGGCCTCCTGCCAGTCTTGATAGTCCATGTCCCCCACCTCTGCCCGCCACTTCTCTCTCAAGGTGTGTGTGGGATCTTTCTGGTTATTCACCAGTTTACGGTATGTGAGGGAGATTGCCTTTTTGGTAAGGTGGTCCGTCAGGAGGCGATCCACTAGTGGCGATGATTCGGGGAGATCGCCACCTTGGGGTATGGCTTTGGTCAGTGCGTGTTTGATTTGTAGGTATCGGAACTGCTCCGAGTCTGCCATCTGATATGTTGTGCGTAGTTGGACAAACGTCATTATCTGCCCCTTTTTCCACAGGTCTCCTACTCTGGAGATTCCTATAAGGTCCCATCTGGCGAAACCTTTCCTATTACGGAGCATACCAATTTTGAGGAGTCCCAGAGTGGCGTGTGTTGGGTGATTCTTCCCGCCCAGCCTAGCGCTCGTTGTGCTCTGAACCACGAGTGTATTGTGTGAGCAGGGAGGCTGATCAATGTGCGTATCTTGGCCTTGTTGTGGAGTGGACCCATGAGTCTGTCCGTGCCTAGGGCATGTCTGTCCATTCATAGGGCTGGTTCCTCCTGTGAGACATGGAGCCACTGGTTCACTACTGTAAGTTGGGAGGCTCAATAGTACAGCTGCACATTGGGCAGAGCGATTCCACCATCGTACCAGCCCCTAGTTAGTTTGGCCATTGCTATGCGAGGCGGTTTCCCGTCCCACAAGAGGAGGCTCACTTCTGCCTCGATAGTTTTAAAATATGAGTCAGGGATTGGGGTTGGCGTGTTTTGAAGGATGTATAAATACCTGGGGAGGGCCATCATTTTGAAAAGGGCCGCTCGGCCCAGCAAGGTCAGGGGCAGGGAATGCCAATGTTTCACGTCGCTTTTAAGTCTCCTAAGCGGGGGTGTGAGGTTGCGTTCATAGAACTGAGCGTGATCCGGGGTGATGTGAATGCCTAGATATTTAAACCCCTTGCTTCCGAATTGTATTGTCACGCCCTTAGGCAGGTGTGGGGGGGACCATGGAGAATGTACATGACCGATTTCGCCCAATTGATAGTGTATCCAGAGAATCAGCCGTAGGATGCGCATATGTCTAGCAGGCAATTATTTGAGCGGCTGGGGAAGCCATGTATAACAGAATGTCATCTGCGTAAAGGGAAATGCAGTCTTCCCATTCCTCCGACCATCGCAGTCCCCGTATCACTGGGTCTCCTCTGATCCAGGCCGCCAGAGGTCCAAGCACGAGGGCAAACAGTAGTGCGGATAGGGGACAGCCCTGTCTAGTCCCACACCCCAGGGGGAAGTCATCGGATACTCGTCCATTGACCACCACGTGTGCCAGTGGTTTCATGTATAATAGCTGGACCCAGGCCAGAAACTTGGGCTCGAAACCAAAGTTTTGTAGCACGGCGAACAAGAAGGGCCATTCCACCCGATTAAACGCCATCCTGGCGTCTAACGACAGGATAAACGCCTCTTCCTGAATTGTCGACATGTGGGCCAGCACTCCGTGAAGCCGTCTCAGATTCATTGCTGTGTTCTGTCCAGGCATGAAGCCCGATTGGTCGGGATGGACAAGGGACGCCAGGTAGGGTAGGAGCCTAGTCGCCAGTGCCCTCGCAAATATTTTGGCCTCTGCATTTAGGAGCGAAATGGGGCGGTAGGAGGTGCACTCCTCAAGGGGCTTGCCGGGCTTTGGGATCGCCACCAGGGTTGCTAATCTCTGGTCTCTCTGTAGTATTCCCTTTTCTAGGCTGTCCTTGTACATCTGTAGTAGGTGGGGCCCTAATGTGCCTGCTTCTCTCTTATAAAGCTCCACGGGAATGCCGTTCGGACCTAATGCTTTGCCCGGTTGGAGTCCTCTGATTGCAGCCGTGATTTTGTCAGCTGTGAGGGGCGCCTCTAGTGTATGTATCTCGGGGGCAGTCAACTTTGGCAAACGTATGTCTTTAAGGAAGGCCATGTTTTCTTGCACGGAGCGTTCGTGGCTGGCGTGTAAACTGTCATGTAGTGATGTGCGAAGGCTGTGAGTATGCCCTGTGGGTCTGTGATTTCCTCCCCAGATAATGAGTGTACCCGGGCCACCCAACGACTTGCACGTTCCTTTTTGTCGAGCCATGCAAGGAGCTTGCCGGCTTTGTCCCCTACTTCGTAGATTGTGTGTTGTGTTTGCTTTACTCTGGCCTTGGCTTCCTCCCATGTGTGGTCTCTGAAGGCCTGTTTGGCGAAGGCTAGTTTGTGAGTTGTGTCACTGGTTGAGTTTCTCATGTGGTCTTCTTCTGCCTGGCTAACTGCCCTCTCAAGCTCCTGTACCCGCTGGGCCCTGTCTCGTTTGTGTGAAGTGATTAGTGAAATGGCTTGTCCTCGTAGGACTGTATTGTACGCTTCCCAGAGAAAAGTGGGAGAGGATACTGAATGCGTGTTGTCTTGAAAGTAGTGCTTCGTGGTCTTGTGTAGGCTTTTCCCTATGGTTGGGTCTCTCCAGTATCCCGGATATATGGGGTATATGCTCCGTCTCCCAGTGCGCTGTAGGGTGTATGTTGCTGAGATCGGGGAATGATCAAATATCCCTCTGGGGAGGTGCGTGATGTCTAGAATGTGTTCAAGGCTCGATGGAGACGAGAGGATGTAGTCAATTCTGGACATACTGTTGTGAGCCCCTGAGTGATGTGTGTATTGAAGCTCTGTGGAGTGGCGCGTGTGCCAGATGTCTACCAGCCATAGCGCTTCCATGAAATCTCGCAGGGGTGTGGGGGAAGCCCCTTGATTTTGTGGTGGGAGCCTATCCAAGGCAGTGTCAAGTACGGCGTTAAAATCGCCTCCCATAATAAGTTCTCCCACGGGTAGCGAGAGTAAGAATTTACCAAGTGCAGGGAAGGTGAGACTGTGAAGTCCGGGGGGAGCATAAACAGAGACGAAGTTGTAGGCCCGCCCCTCCCACTGACAAGAAAGCACTGCGAAGCGGCCTTGGTCATCCGTCTGGGTGCTCCGGACCACCAGCGGGCAACCCTTTCGGACAAGTATACCCACCCCTCTGAAGCCGGAGGTAAATTCAGAGTGAGCTACCATCTTGAAGCCCTATCTGTCAAGCGCCTTTGTGGCAGTACCCACCAGATGAGTTTCTTGTAAGAAGTTCACTGAGGGTGCTTGCCTCTTGAGATAGTGTAGTATTAACCCTCTCTTTATTTTGTCACAGAGACCGTTCACATTCCAGGAGATCAGAGTAAGAGGGGGACAGGGCTTATGTGTGTCCTCTGACTGTGGGTGTGTGGGGTCTGGAATTATCCCCCTCGGGGCATTAGTGCGATCGTTAGGCATTGGAGTAGTGAGTGGGGGTTGTTGGGTTGTGTATATGCTAACCTTGAATTGCACGGCATAAGCAAAACATCAACAAAATAAAAAATGTAAACGTGAACATAAACTTCGGTCCATATCTGCATGTCAGGAAACTTAACCAAACGGAACACAACACCAATAACTGTCCCATAGTCCCTACCCCTCTCCCTGCCTCCCTGCCCGGTGGAACCCAAACTACCTGCCTCTCCAACTGAGCAGAGTGCTTTTTCCCCAGAACTAGTACTTGCGTGGGGGTGAGTGGTTGTCTGTGACCATGGAAGCCCTCTCTGAAGATGTCGCCATCAAAGGCTAGCATTCCTCCTGATGGTGGAAAAATCGCTACCGTGCCTGCGGCGTGCCCGGTGTTTGAGCTACGAAGTGAGGCAAACGTGTATTAGAACAGTTTATGTCTATAGCGGAATAGGTCCGTGGTTTGTTCAATGTTATTGTTGTTCATACCCGCAGGGTCGCGTCCTGTTAGTCCCCTTTGTCGCTGGAGTCCGGTGACTTCGATCTTTGCGACTCGCAGAGGCGGTGTTGCTGTTGGGCTCTTGGTTTGCTGGATCGCGTTGCTGGACACCATCCCTCCAGCCAGTCCCTGGCCTCCTCGGGCGTGACAAAGAACCAGTTTTTCCCCTCCGCCTCCACCCTGAGTTTTGCTGGAAAGAGCATGGAGTGTTTGAGCTCCCTGGCCCGCAGTTCCTTCTTAACGTCCAGGAAACTGCAACGCTGTTTGGTGACTGCTGGCTGCTGTGTTATCTGGATGGAGCGTGACCGTGGAGTTCTCGATGCGGATTGGTGTGGCTATCCTGGCCGCCTGTAGAATGGTGTCTCGGAAATTGAAGATACGGGCCAGAATTGGTCTGGGGGGAGCGCCCGGGCGAGGCCTCCCTCCTGGTACTTGGTGAGCTCTTTCTACAGAGAAGAGGCTGGAAAGTCCCCGTGGATGTAGCTGGTTTTTTATGAGGTCTTCCACGAAGAGGTCCAATGTCCGTCCACACGCCTTCTCCGGCACACTAATGATTCGAACGTCGTTGCGGCGCGAGCGCCCTTCCTGGTCATCAAGCTTGGCCAGGATAAGTTTGTTGTCCGCCTCTAGATTGCGTACTTGACGTTGCAGTGTGGCCGTATCCATGGAGGGGGTCGTTGTGGTAGATTCCACCTCTGTGAGCCTCTGTGACAACTTTGAGAAGTCTGCCCAGATAAGGGAAATGTCCATTGAGATCATGCCAATAGGTGACTGCACTTGTTGGAGGGCGGCCATTATGTCTACCAGTGTGACTGCGTCAGGCTCTGTTGAAGCAGGAACTTCAGATTGTGTCTGGCTCGAGTGTGGTTTATCCGTCGGGTCTTTGGTGTATGCAAATTTGTCCAGTTTGCCAGTAAGTGCGCCTTGTGGGCCTTGGCCTCCCATCTTTACCGCTGTAGCCGGGGTTGCGCCAGGCACGCTGGGGAGATGGGGGCAGTATTCACTGCTGCCTGCCACGTGGTAGGGTGGCACGTTTCCTACCCAGTCCCCCATAGCCTTACGTGTTGGTGGTCGGGTCACAAGCCGCATCACTGCCCCGCCGCTCTGTTGTGGGGCGGTGGGTATTCCAAGAGAGAGTCCTGTCCTTAATATAGTTGGTGAGGCCCACAACAACCCCGCCAATGTTGCAAGATCAGATGCCTGCTCAGCCCGCCTCAGCAATGTCTCCCCTGCCTTGAGCACACACTGCGTCGGAACTGTAAGGGAATGCTGCCCTTGGGTGTGAGGAGGGTCCTAGTGCTGTGGGCAACAGTGCCGCTGTAGCGCTGCCTGACCGCGTTGTGCGGTGGTAGAGTGTCTTAGTGAGCTGTGCAGACACTGGCCATAGTAATCTTATGTAGGCGAGTTGTCTCGGTCTTCTATCTTTCCGACTGTTTTACGCGCTTGTTGAGGTCTTGGGCCGCCGTTCGCAGCAATGGATGCGGTCGCCGGGCACAGGAGCACTTCTGTATGGCAGCCGAGTTGGTATTAATGGGGAGGGGGCTCTCGAGGGATTTGGCCGTCACCGCTGCTGTATCGTACACTCGGGTCCTGGTTTTACTGATTTCGACTGGGACGTGGTTTTGTATGAGGCCCCGGCGTCTTCCCAGGAGTCGGGCCCAGTTCTCTGGCGCATGAAACTCTGTGTCGGGTTAGGAGTGCTAGATTGTTTGGGGGGCCTTGCGGAGTGCAGTCAGTCCCCCCTGGGCGGTCCGTGATGCACCAGTCGTCAGCGCGCTTTCCACTAGGCCCGCTGTTAATACCGTCGGGCCCCCTCCAGTACTGAGTCCACCAGTTGCCCGACTCACCAGGGTCCCAGGTTCCGGGCGTGTGTGGTCTACGTCTACCCTTCGGATTGTCCTGGCAAGTCGTTCTTTGTCCCTGAGCCCGGTCGCCGCCTCGAATGCCGCTGCCTAGGCATCGCTGGTTTTGGCGCAGCCGTAGGTGGATGGCTCACGCAAGGTCCTGACTCCAATGCGGCTGGCAGGCCGCAACTCGTCACTGCTTGGTGTTACACTACCGCTTATTCTGCGGAGCTCTAGAGCAGCACAATCCGTTGCGCAGACGTTCCGGTTGCGTCAGTGCTTTGATTCTGCTGTGTAGAAGCCGGATAAGTGCACGGATTAATTAAGAGTGTTTTCCCGATCAAGGAGCTCCACTAGGTTGCTTGAAAAGTAACAACCTAGGCAATTCTAATAGATAACAACTAGGAATACGTTATATCCAACAGTCAGAACAATATAAGCAGTGAAACGAAAAATGAAAATTATTATTCTTTTTTAATTATACTTGTTTAGTACATTCACAGATAAAAACAAATTTATTATACACATAGTAAAAATCATGACAAACAATCAAATAAATTGTAGGTTACATAAAGATAAAAACTGAACAAATGTGGTGGCACAACTGTATGCTATTCGACGCGCGTTTCGGCGTAGTTAACGCCTTCGTCAGGAAAAAAGCCACAATTCCTGTAATGTAAAAACAAAAAGAGTCTAAACGATATTTCGTCACTGCTTATATGTATTTGTATGTATTTGGTTCTTATTAAGCGCATCTGTCACCCCAAGGGTATCCTGGCGCTGAGACCCCATTTAAACCATATATATGATGCAATTTTCGTTATTATTATTAAATTTAACATATCTTCAGTCTGACTAGGATATCTAATACGGTGTGTATGGGGTATGCCTTCATACATACAACCTTAATAATGATTCCATTGTTAGAGAAAATAGTGAGTTCAATCAAATAAAGAAGAGAACAATATCTAGAACGTCATCATTATAAAAATTACAATAACACATTTTGGGAATTATGTATTTCTTGTCATGATTATTCTGGTTATTAGGGATTTTATAAGAGAAAAGAATAGAAGAAGAATATAGAACAGGTAGATGTGTTCTAAGTCTTTCTAAATCATTGGGTGTTTACAAGAGGTTATTTCTTTCATCATGTGTCTACCTGTACTCCAAGTGTAAATGTTGGGGTTCCAGGGGATTAAAAAGGTGATTTGCCGATAAGTGGACACCTAACAATGTAGAAATCATGGTTATATTTTTCTGCATATAACATTATCCATCTTGTTAATTCTAATTGAACAATGATGTTTAATACCTGGATAGATGTATATTCATTCAATTACAGTGAATTGATTTAGGAATGAATGCCAGTTCTTTTCTATTTTTCGTTACGAGGAGCCCATGTAGGTAGCAAAACCTAGAAATAGGAATTGAAGGATATATAACTAGCTGCTGCATGGATTAAGATGAAATAATGCAACTAATTTTTAGCTAGTGCAGTAGCTGTATTACCTGATTTGATGGTGATTTAGGAATAAATGACAATTATTTTGTGATTTTTCGATACGAAGAGCTCATGTAGATAATAAAACCTGGGGAAATAGGGATTAAGGGATATATAAGAGGCTGCTGCATAAATCTAGATGGAATAATGTAACTAAGTTTATAGTTAGTACACTTGCCGCATTACCTGGTTTAAATGATGAATTCTTGTGGATGCCGAGTCTCAATAGAATGATGAATGTTTAAAATATTGACATTAGAAGCGTAGTAGGTATGTTGTAACCTAGAAGTTGAGGATAACAGAGATGAAATCAGGTTATAATGCAGAGGAAAGATATAAAAATAGGAGCAATACTTGCAATGGTGTATGATAGCGGATATATGAACTACAGGGCAGTGAAACACGCTGTTATTTCAATAATACATGAATATGGTATTTTTATGTAGTTCATATATGTTAGAAATTGTCAACCGTGCACGATCCCGTCTTGTTTTTTAACAGGGTGTCTAATAATTGGACTTAAATCTAGATAGTCTTACTTGGGTATTACGGACGCTTGCTGAGTAGACCGAGCGTTATGTTTACTTAATCGATGTCTAGAAGTTGCATTGAGATCTAAAGAGTCTTATCTTCGTGATAGAGACGCTTGCGATGTCGGCCGGGTTCTTTAAATGATGGGTGAAACAAAGTATCTCTATGTGTCACGCGTCTAAATTAATTCTGGCCATTTTGTAGGATATATTCTAATTGGCGCGTGTCTAGAGCATGGCGTTTGGGGCTTACGTGGCTCTAGTAGTATTCTCTAGATAGTCTTACTTTAATATTAACAGCGCTTGCCGAGTAGGCCGAGCGTTATCTTAACTTAATCGTTGTCTAAAGATGGCGTTGAGATCTAGAAAGTCTTACGTTCGTGATAGAAACGCTTGCGATGTCGACCGGGCTCTTTGAGTGATGGGTGAAACAAAGTATCCCTATGTGTCCCGCATATATATTGGTTCTGGCCGCTTTGCAGGGTACATTCTGATTGGCGCGTGTCTAGAGCCTTGCGTGTGGGGCTTACGTTGCTCTAGCAGTATTAGGTGTGTGTAACGCTTTGTACTAATGGCGTGTTACTATTGGATGGAATAATACACGTGTGGATAGAACGTATCGGTTTTCAAATTGCATTTCCTTTCTGTGTGACAAGAGGCGCGAGAGAGAGTTGTTAACATGTGGTAATCTCTCATATGTCCTATTTTTTTATTTGATGGTCCCAATTGGGCTGGGAATGTGTATAGTTAACGAGCGATTACTACCACCGTATTATATGGTAAACTACTTAATGTCTCACACCAATTACAGTGTATAACATAGTAGATAAAGATTATTCAATAGCTAGTCGAAGGGTGTCTAGCAACTTCAACAATAGGGTCTATTCTCATGTTACATAGTCTCGGTAGGCGATATAGATAAAAGAATACACGCGTCTAGCGTGTAGTTAAAGCTAAATACACCTTGATGGTTATAGCCAGAAGGTATAGGAAGATATTATAGTTTCTGGTTACGGAAATAATTTTCTTTGGGTAGTAGGGTACAAATCCTTAGCTATAGATTCAAAGGTACAAAGTGAGTCTATGTGTCGAGACACTTTTTCAAAAATAAAAATAAAAATGTAAAAAGGGGGGGGATATTCATCTATTGCATATTGCTGGGAAGGGGGGAAAAAGGAAAAAAGGGTCTAGGGATCATTATTTAAGTTTGATATTTTGTGACCATAAAGGTCTATCAGGGGGGGGAAAAAAAAGTTAGGTATCTAATGCTTATATCCTACCAGGTAACAAACAAACTGAGATATGTTTTAAGTGATTGCATTTTCCCACGGTAATTCATTATTAAGACCGTTCTTGAATGTGTTTA
Source organism: Triturus cristatus (assembly GCF_964204655.1). NCBI lineage: Eukaryota > Metazoa > Chordata > Amphibia > Caudata > Salamandridae > Triturus > Triturus cristatus. Next base: position 963,280,320 of record NC_140584.1, on the reverse strand, counting down.
GTGAAAAAATCCAGAAAACTTCCCGTTTCTTGCGAATTTTGGTACCATATGTATCTTCTGGCATATTTATTTTCTCTAAAATGCGCCAGTGGATATCTTCTGGTTTGTGTTGAAGTTCTAAAAAATGTTTCACAAGGGGAGCTGCTAGTTTTTTAGTTTTTATGGCTGAGCGATGTTCAGATATTCTGGTTTGTATTGCCCTTGATGTTTCTCCTACGTAGCCTAATTGGCACGGACAGAGAATCAGGTATATTACGTTTTGTGTTTTACAATTCCACATGTGTGTTGCCTGAATTGTAAATCCATTATGTATTAGTGTCTCTCCTGAGTTGATGAGATCGCACGATTTACAATTGGTACATTTAAATGTTCCTTTGATTGGGCACTTGCCGTCAATGGATTTTTGAATGTAGTGGGATTTGGTATTGTCATCTTCAAATCTGGAACGTACCATGATGTCTTTAAGGTTTTTATTCCTGCGGTGAGCATATAGAGGTTTTTCTAATTTGGTGGTATTTGTGGGGCTACAATTCAGAATATGCCAATTTTTGTTGATGATATGTTTAACTTTAGCATTCAAAGTTGAGTGCCTTGTTACACATACTAATTGTTTATGTTCTTGGATTTTTTCTTTACGTAATAGGCAGTCTCTATCATAGAATCTTGCTCTTTTGTATGATTCTCTTATGAGGCGATGGGGGTAGCCTCTTTCTAGAAATTTAGTCTTCATGATGGTTGCTTGTTTATCAAAATCTGATAGGTTAGAGCAATTACATCTAACTCTTAGAAATTGTGAGAAAGGGCTACTTTGTTTCTGACTGCGAGGGTGATAACTTTGAAAATGTAGCAGAGTGTTTCTTGCAGTGGGTTTGGTGTGGAGATCTACTTCTAGAAGTCCTGAGCGATTTATAATATTGATATCTAGAAATTTAACTTGATTGCTGCTACTGTTGCTGGTGAATTTCAAGTGGGGGTCCGTCAAATTGAGCCATTGAATGAATTCAGATAGTGTGTCCTCCCCACCGGTCCAGATAAAAAAGATGTCATCAATATATCTGGACCAGTGGGTGACAGATTCAAAAAAAGGGGCTACTTCATTGTGGATGAATTTGGATTCCCATCTCGCCTTGTAGATGTTGGCTATGGATGGTGCTACAGATGCTCCCATACTGACGCCTTTTGTTTGGCGAAAAAGGTGGTTTCCAAATGAGAAGATATTTTCAGTTAATAATATCTGTAGACATTCTTTAATGAATGGTTTAGAACAGGATATTTTAAATGCATCTATAAACCAATCAGTAGCATCTCTGGCTTCTTGTTGTGGAATGTTGCTGTATAGTGACTCGATGTCCAGAGTCACTAATACATCATGGTTACAGTTAAAAGTGAGATGTTCTACCTTATTTATTATATCTCTTGTATCTTGCACATAGGATGTAATTTGGGAGATGTACGGTCTCAACTGGTTATCTACAAATTTAGATAAGGGTTCTGTAACTGTGCCGATAGTAGAGACTATCGGTCTATATGGGGGGTTGTTAAGGTTTTTATGGATTTTTGGTACTCCATATATACATGCTGTTTTACCTTTTGAGAAATTAAGATAATCATGTTCTTTAGTTGTAATATATCCTTTATCTAGGGCATGAGTTGTTAGAGTTAGTATTCTTTTTTCTATTTCAGAAATTGGGTTGATTTGTATCTTTGAGTAGAATGTATTGTCTTGTAGCATATTAAGCATCTTGTTTTTATAGTCGTCTGTATCTAAAACGACAATGCCGCCACCTTTGTCGCAGCATTTTATTGTTAAGTGCTTATTTTGCATTAAGCTATTCATGGCTGTGAATTCTTGCTTATTTAGATTATAAGCTGGTTTGGGAATGAATTTTAGATCTTGTTCTAGTTGTTTAAGTACTATATTTTCAAAGATTGAAACCTCGGGTCCTAGTTGTTCTAATGTAGGGGTGAATGTAGATGGTAATGTTAGCTTACTTAAATTAGAGTCTAGGTTTGTATTCTGTTCATTGTTTCCAAAGAATTTGTTAAGTCTAATTTTTCTAAAGAATGAAAAGATATCTTGGAAGAGTTCAAATGTGTTGGCAGATGTGTGGGGGACAAAAGACAGACCTTTAGATAGAAGGTCTATGGCTGCAGAGTCTAGTTGGTGGGATGACAAATTGTGCTCAGCCTTTAGTAACATATTTTTACTCCAAATGAAGGATTTGAACCGCTCAACAGCCCAACAGCATGCCAAAAGTTATTTTGCGATAACAGAAAAAACATTTTCACACCATCTTAGAGCTCTCGAAGGAAACCCAATGGTTTTCTGCAAGCCACCATTTTCCTACGTCAATGTTGCACGCAACCCACCATTGCTTGCGTCCACTTTAATAATACACTCTTTTTGCAATTAAAAACACAGATCGTCAATGATACAGCATATAGGAGCATGCCTTTGATGTAATTGGCAATACTTGGTACAGTTGGTAGCATTAGAGGTAAAAAGGCACAATAGGGGCATATATTCATCCGTGAATACAACACAGTGAGGTATAAGCATGGGACACACCAATGACACCCAGGCCACTTACTGCTGGAATCAATTCTCTCGCCCCCCCACCCCCATCATGATCAGGTTGGTCTTCCAGATCCAACCCGCTTTCCCCACTTTCTAGCGTAGTGTGAGCAGAGGGCTCTCTATCCGCCAAACCCGATGTTCACATTTCTCGCCAGATCATGAGGTCCGCTTGTAACTTCTCATCCCCATGGGTAAGTTTCATATGTAAGTTTCATATGTAAGTTTCATATGTGCTTATTCAGCTAGAGACCACTCTCGTACGTCCTTGAGCCAGACCGGCACGTCCGGGCCCTGCTGGTCACCCTACGCCTAGCCAGCACAAGCATTAATTGTAGCAATTTATATGGGAGTTTCCTATTCTTGGGCTTCCTGACAGCCGCAAGTAGACAACTCAAGGGTTCCGGTCTCAGCTCGTGGCTGCAATAATCCTGCCGATCACCCCCGCCCAAAATTGCCTGACCTCTGGGCACTCCCAGGCCAAGTGTAGAAAGCCCGCTTTCTCTGTGGCGCACCTTGGGCATCTATCATCCCTGTCATATGAAATGCGTTTTAATGAGACCGGGGTTAGGTAGGTGCGCTGCAAGAAATTGAAGTGCATCAGTTTAAATCTAGTGCGTGTGAGGGTGCCTATGTGTGCCTTCTGTTTCTCCTCCAACTGAACGCCTAGATCACTCTCCCAGGCAGCCCTGGATGTCGGCACTGGGGGCGTGGAGTCCTGTTTCATAGATTTATAGAGGAGAGAGATCAGTTTGCGACCGGCACTGCATGTGAGCAGGATATTTAACGTTTGTGTCGGATGTGGAATGTCCGGGAATTGTGGCCAGGTGACCCTTACCGCCTCATGAATACCTCTATAGTGTAGGAATTGGCAAGGACCTCGCAGCCGCCCTCCCTTCAGGGTTGAAACGACATATGCCTTCCCATAGCTATAAAGGGTGCCAGTATACAGATCTGTAGCTTCCTATGAAATGGCGCTTTCCTTAAGACCTTTTCGACAAACCGCTGCCACATGTCAGCCCTATGTCTCACCACGTAGGGGAGAGTTGCCTCCGCTCCCCTGCCTGGCATCAGTGCCTCCTGAAGTGCCAGGATATCCACCCTGCCTGACAGAAGGCGTTTCTCCCAACTGTCTGTGTCTGTAGCCAATGTGCCGCAGGTTGTAATTCAGTGGCGTAATAATATAAATCGAAACGTGGAGCTTCCAAGTCACCCTCCTCGTAGCTGTGTATGACAGTGTTTAGGGCTACCCTACTTTGCCATCCTGCCCAGAGCAGGGACGTGTGAATCATATTTAGGGTCTTGAAGACGCGCGTCGGTAATGGGCATAGTGAATTCTGAAGGACATATAAGGTCCTGGGAAGCATCACCATCCTAGAGATGGCCAGCCTACCCATCAATGACAGTGAAAGAGTGTTCCAAAATGTCACTGAACGCTGTAGAGACGTGATTACTCGGTCTATGTTCCTGGCCAGTTCCTGCGTGTCCGTCGGCGCAACCTGTATCCCCAGGTACCGGAAACCCACCCACTCCCAACGCAGCCCCAGATTCGGAAGATCCTCCAGGGGAACCAAGGCTAGTCCTGCCACTGGATAGATCAGTGACTTGTTGCGATTGAGCCGCAATCCAGATACCTCCCCAAATCTATCCAATTGACGCTGCAGTTCAGGCCGTAAGTCCCAGGGAGAGGCCAAATAAAACAGGGCATCATCGGCATACAGGGAGACAACGTGGCTCGTGTTGCCCACTCTAATTCCCCACTGATCCATTTCTGCCCTCACCCAGACCGCGAATGGTTCTATGGCCAGGGCGAACAGTAGGGGCGAAAGGTGACACCCCTGGCGAGTGCCCCTACCCAACTGCCATTCTCCTGAGCACACGCCCCCGAGCTTAACCCTTGCAAGAGGCTCCGTGTACAGTATGCGAATCCAGCTACCGAATGTGGGTCCCTGCCCCGCGACCCGTAGGAACTCTAAAAGGTACCCCCAATCTACTGTATCGAACGCCTTGGAGAGGTCGATGGAAACCAGTACCATCTGCTCTTCCCGGTCACGTACTTCATGCATTACATGATTAAGCCGGCGCAAATTCATAGCCGTGTTTCGGCCTGGTATAAAACCACATTGGTCCTCGTGCACCAAATGCGGCACGTAGGGCCAAAAACGAGAGGCCAAATGCTTACACAGAATTTTAACATCCGTGTTCCCCTCCCGGCTACAGAATCATACTTATATCCCCCTGCTTCATGCTGGGTGGGAGATCACCGCGTTCAAAGGCCTCAAGATACACCTGTAATAGGAGGTGGGAAAGCGTGCCTGCAAATGCCTGATAAAACTCAGGAGGATATCCGTCACTCCCCAGAGATTTAGCTCTTGGTAAGTGCTGCAGCGTGGAGTGGACCTCCCCCAGTGTTAGGGGCTCCCCGAGTTCTTTCTGTGCCGATTTAGGGATAGACCGTAGGGTCAGTTCGTGAAGGTAAGGGAGATAAGCTGTCTCGCTGACTGCTGGATCCGTGGCCTATACTATCTGCAAGTGAGATTTCAGGACTTGCAGTAGCCCCACCTCTGAGTGGATCAGGCCACCAGTGGGCTTGCGCAGAGCCACAATTGTGGCAGGGACTTGTTCTCGTCGGAGAATCCAGGCCAAAAAACGACTCGATTTGTCCCCTTCCCTATGGAGGCGTTGTCTGTATTGTGTGAGGGTGTATTTGTTGAGCCTGTCCCAAATGCCACGCTCTCTAGCCCCATCCTCTGCATCCGGGGCGTCTCAGGTCTGTGCCTCTAGGAGGTGTAGTTCCCCTTCCTGTAGCTCTTGTTGAAGCTGCTTGCGGACTCCACATGTTAGACTCACGCAGGCCCCTCTCACCACCGCTTTCAAGGCTTCCCATTTTGTGGCCCTTGACAAGTCGGGCCACTCCCAGTTTAGGTCGATATAGTCAGTTATGGCAGATTCTATGTGTTGCTTCCCTACCGGGTCCTCGAGTACCTCTGCCGGTAACCTCCAAGTCCGGGGGCGACGCACCGGACCCCCCAATCAACCACGCAAGCCACAGGGGAGCGATCAGATAGGAAACGCGCCTGATGTGTCACCTCGAAGGACATAACCGTGTCTGGGTTTGCCACTAAGATCCTGTCTAGCCGACTGTGAGTATTATGAGTAGGGGAGAAACAGGTGTACACTTTCTGGGCTGGATGTCTCTGACGTCATACATCCTGGCCCCAATATTCCCCATAACCTCTCGGAGCTTCACTGTCATCCTTGGTTTGGTTTCGTGCCCTTGCGAGGTGGGAACCTGTCAAGGTCAGGATCTAATACACAATTAAAATCCCCCACCCAGATCAATGGGACCTATAGTTCCGACACCAGGACCTCCTGCTGGGCCTGAAAAAAGTCTGGATCGTCCATGCTTGGGGCAAAAGTGTTCATTATAGCAATATCTCGTCCATCTAACTTAGCTCTGAGGAGTATATGTCTGCCATGGACGTCAGCTTCCACATACTGAAGGGCAAATGGGGACCCCGGGCCACCCACACAAGGACTCCCCTGGCATAAGTAGAGAGTGAAGAGTGGAAAACCTGCCCTCGCCATTTCTTTGCCAGCTTCTGGGCCCCATCTTCCTTAAGGTGGGTTTCTTGAAGGCACGCTATTGAAACCTGATGTCTCCGGAGACAGGACAGCACCCTATATCTCTTGGTACATGTACCCAGCCCCCTCACATTCCAGCTTAAGAGTTTAAACCCCATTGATGGTATAACAACCGATCTCTGCACGATCCCCTTCCTGAATAGCTACATATAACCTGTTCCCCACATGCTGCAGAAACGATACATAAAAAAAACAAGAAACGACCCCCCAGAAGCAAAGCACCCTCCCACGAGCAATATGCTGACAACTATACATGCAGAAATGCTCTCCCCAGGCTGGTGCCAGGACGTGCACAGCTGCTCCATCAGCCCAACAGAGGCCGAAATCTTACCCTAAAAGAAAAAAAACGAATTCTAACTCCCAACCCAGCCCAGGCGCCACATAGCGGCCATCAATGCCCCAAACTGTGGTAAATAATTTAATTACCGGAACTTAATTTGATGCGGAAAATCTATAACAATAGCTCAGTAAAATAAGAGGCAGAATCCGTGGTATTAGAGGTTCGGAACGGGCTTTATTCCAAGATCACTTTAAATTGAGGAGCTCCATATTCCATCACCACGAAGGTTCAGGAAGTGAAGACGCTACTTTATTGACAAGTAATCATTTTTATACAATAGGCATTACAGTGAAGCAAATGCAGGAGGCGTAACAATTGATAGTAAAGATAAAACATACATGCGTAACAAAAGTGGGTGTAACTGGGTGTAACTAAAGAACGTCATCAGGTATGATGTCATAATAGGGTGGTTCCATGAAAGAATTTCGCAATGTCAGCAGAAATACTTGGCAGAAATGCGCGCGCAGCAGCATGACGTGTGATTGACGTGCAACTAGGGGGTGAAGGGGACTTGACATTTAGCTCTACATGTGGCGACAGAAGTCTGGAGGGTCAAGTCAACCTAATCCCAAATCATATCTAACATCCTATGTTTAGAGAACTATGTTATCCAAAAGAGAGGTCTCTTAGAGTAGAATCTTATTCTATACTGACTATACTGACTGTTAGTGCGTGTACAAGTGCGTGTACAAGCGTCTAAGTGTCTACACAATATGCGGGGGCAGAAATCTTCCATAGTAACAGGGCTATGAATTACTTGCATAAAGACAGAGAAGCCGGGCCTTTTGCTCGGTAGCTGGAAGAATGTTTACTTAAACTACTAGACAGGAATGCATTGGATAGGGAGCGGAGCAGATAATTTCGAAGGTGAAATACAGTTTTTTGGCAGGCAACAGGCTGATGTCAGGCACCGTTAGCCGGGCAGGGAGTAGGACAAAGTTCATGGATACAGATGCGAGCTCGAACTGGAGCTTTCAGAGGCAAAAGGCAGGAAAAGCTTGATGGCAGAATCAGGGCTTACTTGCCTGGACTGTAAAATGGCATAAGTGAACCATATAAAGCCGGTGGCCTTTCATACTTAGGAATGGAATATCCGGCCCATTCATGGTGGATCTGAAAGAGGACATGTTGACGGTGGACGCACATGTGTTTGCGTCTTCATAACTGGAACTGGAGGGAACATACATGTACTTGTGATTTATACATGAAACCGTTGGGGTCCAAGATAGGGGACATAACTGACCAGAAAAATCCATATTTCCACATTCCCTCCTTGTCCCCTACTTGCCCGTTAAGAGATATCAATCTTCATCAATCCATCGATCTGTTCATATAGCATCATTTGTTCTTCTTTTTTCTTCTGGAATGAATGAAATCTTGGTGGTGGAATACACGATGTGGCACACAGACCACAGATCGCTGGTCCACATTGTAGGCATAGACAGCAACTGAATAGTATGAGAAAGCCAATACCTAGGAAGGATAGGACCTTCCATCCAAAGGTAGATAATACACTCCAAAACCAACCGGACCAAGTCCAGGTGCCTGGATTCTGGTGTATCTGGCTTACAATCTTATGAAGGCGAGTTATGGCTTTATATACAGATGGCGAATTTTCTGGTATGAAAATGCAACAGCTCGATCCGATGACCCTACAAGCTCCGCCCCTATCGGCCAAGATGACGTCAAGGACAAGACGATTTTGAAGCACAACAATCCGCATAGCAGACTGCTCTTCTGTTAAATTGCCTAAGGCGGAAATAGTTTCGTTCACTACTGCTTCAAGGGTTCTGGTTAATCTACGTATCAGCTTACTATTGGTAACTGTACCTATATAGGGAAAGAGACCTTTATTGAAATCTGTGTATTTTTCCCATGCTGTCTCAGTGTAATCGACTATTGGGAGATCTCTCCTTTCTCTATTGTGTACTAAATGAGTATTTCTATGATAATCAGGAGGAGCTAGAAAAACAGGTGGCAAAAGGAATCCGATGTAGCAGGTACCATCCCAATCTAGAGGCAAACGCATATATGCCGTCTGACCACATATGAAGTAGGAATGGCGGGAAGCTCGAAATGTAGACTTGCCTTGATCACTAAATTCTATCACAGTGGTGAATCTACTATGGCCCATATGTATGGAACCATTCTTTCTTACACATAATTCACCTTTTACTGGAAATACTGACATGGCGGACAAAATTGGTGTAGCTTCGGATTCGACATTTAGGATCATGAGATTAAGCGTAAAATTACCTAATCCATACACTTCATTTTCTAGATCAGTTCCTGTTCTTTTGGGAAGTCCCTCCTTGTTAGGGTGACAGACTTTGAATAAAACTAAGTTCAGATTTCCCCATACCCAGTTATTCTGGTAAACTGCAGAATTCGAATCTAGGGAATTAATTAAACTAAACCATGCTCCACAGGAGCCGTTGTGTGTGAACGGGTATGGAAAGAGAGGCAGAATTCCTTTATAGTTCTGAAAGGGAGGGAGTCGGCCACATATCCAACAATTTGTAGCATTGCTAACCTGATGGGAATGATGTAACATACTAATAAAAGTCTTATTGCGCAGCGCAAATCTATAGGACAACTCATGCGGAGGTAATTCACTAAAAGAATGTTCAGCAGTAACATTATAAACATGTCTAGAAATAGGATAATATGTGTGCAACAATATACTTGCAGTAATTATTAAAAGACTTAGGAAAAACAAAATTAATAACGTCACTGTGCAATGACTACGCAGTGATTTACAGTACGCATGTCGTTTCAACTTTATCCTTCTGTTTCTTTCTCTATACAGGTCTAAGGGATACATGTCAGAGACAAATTCGACCGATTCACCTTGGAGAGGACTTAAACAATCAAATTGCCTGACTTGTTAGACCGAAGTTTTAGTTTATATTGTTCATGGTTATTCAGTTCAACCAAAGGAAGTTTTGAGTCAATCGGTGAAGACACGCAAGGTGTGTCGTTTACGTCTGACGATAGTCCATGAAATTTCTTGATATGACTTGAATGTATCCAGCCTTTTCGACCTTCGATCTTCACGGCTGTCCTCGTCGTTAGCAATACGAGTTGAGGCGATTTCCACCTAAGATCCAGCTGAGACTTCCGATCAAAGTTCCTCACTAACACCAAGTCTCCTGGAATTACGTCATGGGGTTTCACCTCGGTGTTGTCGGGAAAGGCTGCAGCTACCTGTGAACGACAAGATTGTAGTGCAGACATCAAGGAAGCCAAGTAATCTGTCAGCATATTACAGTCAATATCAGTTATTTTGCGTGGTATAGGCGTCCCCCACATATTTGGTGGTCTACCGAAGATCACTTCATAAGGGGATAGCCCTGTTCGAGAGTGTGCTACCATTCTCATGTAAAAGAGTGCAACGGGTAAGGCTACTACCCAGTCGACACCTTTCTCTCTACAAATTTTGGACAATCTAATTTTCAGGGTCTGGTTATGTCGTTCCACGAGACCTGCTGCCTCGGGGTGTCGGACACAGTGAAATTTCCACTGATAGCCTAACAAAAGTGAAACGTGTTTCATTAGTTCGGATGAGAACGGCTGGCCGTTATCTGAGTAGACAACACGTGGTAAACCGTATCGTGGGAAGAATTCTCGAACCAACTGTTTGGCAGTAGTCGGGGCAGTGTAATCTGAAACCGGGTATGCCTCTGTCCAACGGGAAAGAGCACAGACAACTACGAGAACATATTTGAATCCTCGACATCGTTCCATCTGGATATAATCCATCTGGAGGACTTCAAAAGGGTGATCAGGAGGCTGAAATCCACCCTGCTCTACGGGAATGCTTTTACCTGGGTTAAACTGACAACAGATCATACAGGTACGAACTTTTTGTTTAGCTGCTGCTCGTAAATGTTTGTTGAACCAAATGTGTTGAATGCTGTCTAGCATAGCTTTTTCTCCTAGATGCGCTGGACTATGTACAGTGTTAATAACGACTTGGACCATTGAATCAGGAAGGAACCACACAGATTTTTCCTTCGTCATCCATCCTTGATCCGTTTGGATCCCTCCTAATTCAGTCCATTTCTTTATTTCGTCTGGTGTAGCATGTGTCTGTATGTCAATTACGTCAAGAGCGGGATCCTTAACCGTCATGCAATATGTTGGTGTCGAGACTATTGTCTTTGTCATGTCGGATGTTTGAGTTTGAGCAGTCTGTTTAGCTGTTCTGTCAGCTAGATCATTGCCTTGAGAAATGATATCAGTAACTTTCGTATGAGCTTTACATTTCATAATTGATATTGCAGTGGGTAGATGTATTGCATCTAATAAGGCATGAATGAGGGGTCCGTGCTGAATGTGGGCACCGTGAGAAGTTAAATAACCTCTCTCTCGCCACAGCACGCCGAAGTCATGTACAACTCCGAATGCATAACGTGAATCAGTGTATATGTTGACTTTTTTATTTGTGGCTTGAATACAGGCTTGTGTCAGAGCGATGAGCTCTGCGGCTTGAGCTGACAAGGTATTTATGCAATTTGTTTCAACGATTTCAGTGTCTGTTGTGACTGCGTAAGCGGCCACTAGCTCTCCTGTACCTGTTCTCATACATGAACCATCTACATACAACGTCAGGTCTGGGTCTGACAATGGGACGTCTGTCAAATCTTGTCTGGGTTTCGTCGTGATAGTGATAACTTCAATACAATCATGTGCTAGTGGGTCTGTTCCATTTACAGGTAACAGTGTGGCAGGATTCAATGTACTACAATGTCTGATTTCTATATGTGGCTGAAACAATGTTAATTCATAACCAGTGAGTCGTGCTATAGTCAAGTGTTGTGTTTGTGTGCGGTTCAAGAGAACCTCTACTGCATGTGGTACTTGTACTGTCAATGGATGTCCTAATACTATGGCATCGCTTTGTCTGATTGCTAAAGCTGTTGCTGCCACTGATTTCAGGCACGCAGGCAAAGCCTGAGCTACGGGATCTAATGTACTAGAAAAATAAGCACATGGTTTGTGTGATCCTGCTTGTTCCTGTGTGAGTACTGACAAGGCAGTACCTTCGCGTTCTGTAACGAAGAGTGTAAACTGTTTATTGTAACATGGTGTTGCTAAAACAGGTGCTTGGCATAAGGCTTTCTTTAGGCTTTCAAAAGCTTGTGTATGTTCCTGAGTCCAAGGGAGAACAGTCGATGTGGCTGCCTCCTGTGTTGTCAATTGAATTAGTGGTTTTGCTAGAAATGCATACTGAGGGATCCACTGCCTACAATATGAAGTGAGGCCTATGAAAGCCCGCACCTCCTTTTGTGTCTTGGGTATTGGCATATTAGCAATTAGCTGGATGCGATCTGGTGTAAGCTGCATTCCCTCCTTGGACAGCGAGTGACCAAGGTAAACAACTCGCTGGACACAGAATTGCAGCTTAGAAGGGGACACCTTGTGCCCCTTTTCGGCCAAAAATTGTAAAACCGTCAGTGAGGCTTTTTCACATTCACGTTCGCTTCTAGCGGTGATCAACAGATCATCGACATATTGAAGCAGGGCAGTGTTGACTGGCATGTGGATACTGTCGAGTTCTCGTTTCAGTGCTTGGCTATAAATGCTGGGGCTTTCGGTAAATCCTTGAGGTGCGCGTGTGAATTTAAAGCTACGTCCATTTAAACTAAATCCGAACAAATATTGGCTTTCCGGATCTATTGGGACGCTGAAGAAGGCATTCTTGAGATCAATTACAGTAAAGAATGTTGCTTCGGAATCAATGGCTGTCAGTAATGAAGAAATGTCTGGGACTACGGGGTATTGTGGTACTATGCATTTATTTAATTCGCGCAGATCAATAACCAATCGATATACTGGCGGGGCTGTTGGATCGGTTCGTTTAAGAATCGGAATTATCGGTGAATTACATACATTGGAGTCAGTTTCCACAACCACTCCTTGGGTAATAAGCTCGTCAATGATTTGCAGTAAAGCCACTACAGCATCTGGGGGTAACTTGTATTGTCGCATTCGGGGTAGTACGACTCCTGCCTTTAGTGTGACTCGATATGGTGTAATGTTCATGCAACCAACATCTGTAGGGCCTTGTGCCCATAAATGTGTCGGTAAAGTCTGCAGTCAGTGATCCATGTCTCGGGACACGTAGTGCCCTTTGAAATCACGTAAAAACAATCTTACTCCTTCTGGAGAACAACATATTATAGCTCCGAGAGCTTTCAAAGTTTTTATGCCTAACAAGTTTTCTGGACATGATTTAGTAAGTAATAAATCTGTAGTTCGTGTCAAGGGACCGATCGTAAGTGGAAGAGGCTGTGATACTTCGTTAATGATAGGTTTTCCTGAAAAGCCAAGGGAAATATTCTGTGAGCCTGAGAGGGGTGCCCCTGGAACTTCACTACGTTTTATTGTTGTTCGGCTTGCCCCTGTATCAAGTAAGAATTTTCTATCTTGACCTAACAGTTCACTGTGTACATAAGGTCCTTCTTGATCTACAGGGACCTCAATAAGGGGTAAGCCAACTTCCCTCTCTAGGCTGTTTCATGAGTATCGTTGATAATCAGGATAGTCATACTGTGCGGTCTGATACATCTGTCGGGTCGTTGTTTGTGTGGCAGCAATAGGCTGCGGTGGTGGAGCTGGCATAGACTGTTGCGGAGCTGGCATGGACTGTGCATGCTGCAGTGCTCCTTGTTGGTTCTGATCCTGTCTAAGTGGTCGTGGTCTTTCTTTTGTATTACCTATGGCAACATTATGTTTTAAGACTGGACAATCGTGTACATAATGACCTGGCTGTTTACAATAGTTACATGTCCCTTTTACAGGACCGGTTGAAACACTGGACTGTGTTATACCCTTCTTATGACCATCAGCTGGAACTGTCTGGGAAACTAGCATTTTCATTTTCGTGTCTTTCATGCGCCTATGTTCATGTTCTTGTTCTTCTCTGATTCTATTGTGATGGTACTGTAGCATTTGTAACATTTGTGACGGAGTGTTACCTTGCCAGGTACTCTCGAACTTCAATACTCTATTCTTAACTTGGGGCAAGGCATTTTCAACCAATTTTGTCACAAACAGATGTGGATACGACTCGCTACTTGCTTTTATTCCACTATTTATACCAAAACATTTCTCAAATCGGGAATAGAAATCACTAGTGTCTTCATCTGATTTTTGTTTACAGGCTGAGATTGCACCCCAGTCTTCCTTTTTCGTAGTTAATAAACGTGGCAGTACCTGTACTAGTAAACCTGGTAGTGCTTTGGTCTTGTCCCCGAGCCCTGAACCTGGACCTCGAGCTTTTTCTTCGTTTTCTAATGCTGTCCAATCTATCTTCTGGTCTCCCACCTCCCAATCCTTTTCCTTGAGTTTTTCGTAAATGCCGGCAGGCATTAATACCTTCAATATTGTCATAATGTCGGGGTAGGTATATTCTCCCATGAGTAACATGTCTTTAATTTCACGGTGGAAACCCGCTGGGTCTTTGTCATGACTGGGTACCACTTTCTTCATTTCTAATAGTTCTATTTTGGATATGGGTGTGTATACAAACACACGTTTAAACTCATTGTCCTCACCCTTTATCGGGTGCACTTCGCGTAAGGCATTTTGTCTATCCATGTAATACGTCGTTCTTTCCTTGATGGGCAGTGAGACATGTTCAGGACATACAAAAAGAATGTACTGCCTTCTAGATTCTAGTATTTCTCTAATTAACTTAGTACCGGAACCTCTCCATTTATTCGTGAGTAATTCAGTCAATATACCAGGTAAGGGGCCAGGATCGGAGTGTTGGCTTTTATATAATATAAGGAGTTGTTGAATCATATAGATACCAGCTAAACGCTGTTCATCTGGGGCGAGGTTCAAAAACGTATGTGCTAGTGTATCATCACCATATTTTCCAGGACTATCAACCCAGTGTACGGCTGACCTGGCTAATTCTTGTTCGTCCATAGAATCGAGTATATGATAACCCCTTCGTTCTCGGAGTAATTTGTCAGCGGCTTGGAATGAATGTTCGGGGGACCTTATATTTATTATAGGAGTTTGGAATTTTCTGTTATTATCTGGACGTATCGGACATATCGGATCAGTAAAGCATCTAGAATTATTGCAAGATCTTCCTCTACCTACATAGGCCATGGTTTCTAACTGTCCTGTGGGCAGTTCTAATTCTTCCTCGTCCTCGGTTTGTTCAGGCTCGTCTACTGCTAATCTTTCTTCGTGTATTCGTTCTATTTCTTTGCGGATCTTTCGGCTCATAGCTACTATACATGATCGTTTATCGTGTCTCCCCTCTGATATATTCTTACCCCATGTGGTAAGAATTTGCATTTCTTCCGGATTTACCCCTTGTTGATCTTGATTTCTGATCACACAGTTTATGAGGAAACGTAACAGTTCCCCCTGTATTTCCACCTTTTGGTACTCCATGGCTCTGTTAATACTCTCAGGGTCTCGCCCTGACTGAACAAAGTGATATATATTTTCTAAATGTGCAGTCATTCCTGGTAGCTTCCCTAAGTATATTGCAGCTCGTCGGATACGTAATGATGCCAGCATCATTTCGTCCCCTTTTCCGGGCACAGGGTCATATCTACAATCTATTAGAAGTTCCTTGAGCGTGTTGGGAGTTACTAGTTTGGGTGTACGTTGGTGGGCTAATTCTTGAAGTTATTTGTTCTGGGTGGCGTAGAAAAAATGCTTGATGTACCTCCGGTAGCACCACCTGGGGTGCTGGATGTGAAAGGATTCGTTGAACGGGATATAGCAACCATAGGTGTGGATGCAGATGTAGAAACAGATGTGCTTGCCGGAACTTGTGTCGAAGTTTGCTGTTGCAGAGGTACAGACGGAGGAGGGTCTTGGCGTTGAACCCCCTCGGCAGACGGTCTATGTGGCGCAGCATTAGCATACTCGGGAGCTGCGTCGTCTAAATAAGAGGAAAGAAAAACATCTTCTGCGGATCTGGGATGCCCTTTGGGATGTACTTTTATCGGAAACAATGGGGGTGGCAAGTCTTTTGGTATTTCCGGAGTAGCCTTAGGTAATCCTTCGGCCAGAAGAGGATACATACCATTCACAAGGGCATTTCTTTGTCTGACTGTTTGTTCTGACTTTACTCGAATACCTTCTTCAATTAATACACTTTCTCGAACTTTATTTGAATTCTCCTTACTTTTCTCCTCCTGTCTGAGCGCTTTTTCTGTGCGTCTATATGATTCTTTACGCCATAATTCAATGGCATCTTTCTGTGACTGTCTAGCTTTCTTTTTCCATAATTCTTCTTCTACTTTCATAATGCAATCTGCATCCCAGGTCCCAGCTGCGGGCCACCTCTGACTTTCTGGTAATTCCTTGGTGTAGTCTACCCATAGATCAAGAAATAATATGGCGTCTAGGCCATGTTTGTGATACATGAAGTACCCTGGAGTGTCCCTAGGAGGAATGGGAACAGCTTCTTCGAGTACCCCTTTTCTGGTTTTGATCTGTCTTAGTTTCGAAAAGAGCGGCATTTTTGAGAACTGATCTGATACCTAACTTTGAACACGTTTAATACCATAAAACACAATAATGGACAGTCATTCACACCACAATATACAGAACGTATTTAAAACATTTTAACATTTAACATTTAATGAATAAACAATGATGGTCATTTAGGGAACTAGTCACTAAGCATAATACTCGATACTAACTAGGTAATTCTGAATTATATACTAGACATACTTGATATACTGCTAAACAGTACAGATACACTGCTGAAACAGTGCAGACCGGATTTGTGTACCCAAACCCGTCTTGACCGGCACAACCTATGTGCACGTCAGAACGCCTCCCCGATAATGGTACTCACCGGGTAGCTCGGAACGGAAGGCCTCGGAACTGAACTGAACTTGAACCGGACTGGACTCGACTCGGAACTTCGGAAACTTCGGAAACTGGTGGGCCTCTGTATACCTCGGATCTTGCTCTCTCAGCTAGGCTCTGGTCGGGATACTTCGCACTTCTCACCGCCTCGTCTGGGTGTTGATCGCAGCCTCAGTTACCCCCGCTCGGCAGGAGGGAGATACAGGAAATCCTGTGGGTACGCGTTGTTGTCCGTCCAGCTGTGACAGGAGACCGGGCCTGCAACGCACCGCCGGCGCGTGAGATGAGAAAGTGTCCCTATTCAGGCGCCATTTATGTGGTAAATAATTTAATTACCGGAACTTAATTTGATGCGGAAAATCTATAACAATAGCTCAGTAAAATAAGAGGCAGAATCCGTAGTATTAGAGGTTCGGAACGGGCTTTATTCCAAGATCAATTTAAATTGAGGAGCTCCATATTCCATCACCACGAAGGTTCAGGAAGTGAAGACGCTACTTTATTGACAAGTAATCATTTTTATACAATAGGCATTACAGTGAAGCAAATGCAGGAGGCGTAACAATTGATAGTAAAGATAAAACATACATGCGTAACAAAAGTGGGTGTAACTGGGTGTAACTAAAGAACGTCATCAGGTATGATGTCATAATAGGGTGGTTCCATGAAAGAATTTCGCAATGTCAGCAGAAATACTTGGCAGAAATGCGCGCGCAGCAGCATGACGTGTGATTGACGTGCAACTAGGGGGTGAAGGGGACTTGACATTTAGCTCTACATGTGGCGACAGAAGTCTGGAGGGTCAAGTCAACCTAATCCCAAATCATATCTAACATCCTATGTTTAGAGAACTATGTTATCCAAAAGAGAGGTCTCTTAGAGTAGAATCTTATTCTATACTGACTATACTGACTGTTAGTGTGTGTACAAGTGCGTGTACAAGCGTCTAAGTGTCTACACAATATGCGGGGGCAGAAATCTTCCATAGTAACAGGGCTATGAATTACTTGCATAAAGACAGAGAAGCCGGGCCTTTTGCTCGGTAGCTGGAAGAATGTTTACTTAAACTACTAGACAGGAATGCATTGGATAGGGAGCGGAGCAGATAATTTCGAAGGTGAAATACAGTTTTTTGGCAGGCAACAGGCTGATGTCAGGCACCGTTAGCCGGGCAGGGAGTAGGACAAAGTTCATGGATACAGATGCGAGCTCGAACTGGAGCTTTCAGAGGCAAAAGGCAGGAAAAGCTTGATGGCAGAATCAGGGCTTACTTGCCTGGACTGTAAAATGGCATAAGTGAACCATATAAAGCCGGTGGCCTTTCATACTTAGGAATGGAATATCCGGCCCATTCATGGTGGATCTGAAAGAGGACATGTTGACGGTGGACGCACATGTGTTTGCGTCTTTATAACTGGAACTGGAGGGAACATACATGTACTTGTGATTTATACATGAAACCGTTGGGGTCCAAGATAGGGGACATAACTGACCAGAAAAATCCATATTTCCACAAAACCGCCCGATTTTATGTTTCTGATACAACAGAATCAGTTTGTTCCGCCAACCCCACACAAATTCATACAGTATCTAAGCAATTAACTTATTCGATCCCGATCCTCTCTTCAAGACACTTCCCCAGAGGTACATACCTAGGGAGCGCAGCATCAGAGTCCCTTTGAGTTATTTGCCATCAGGCTACTAATCTAGAATCCCCATACCTCAAAGAGAAGAAAAAGAAAGGGCATTGCTTTCATGGCAGGTCTGGAGTGGGTGTAAGAGGGTACATAATAGTTTCCGGCACCACATGATTGGTCAGTGGCAGAGTCTCAGGCACTAGTCCCACTTCTGGAGTATCCGTCACAGTTCCTGGAGAAGTGTCGCTGGAGTCTGGAGATTCCACTCGCAGGGCTCCGTCATGCCCCATGGTGATTCTCTAACTTTCCGCTTGGGCATCGCTGGCGGAGTGGTTCCTGCAGCTGACCCTCCGATTCCTTGGTGGCCTGGTTCCCCATGTGCTTCGGGAGCCCCTCTGTTCACACTCGGGGAGCGGCTCTCCCCTGATTTCGAGCCACTCCCACACATCTTCTGTCGAAGAAGAGAGCTTTTCCCTGGGATATCACCTTGAGTTTTGTGGGTTACAGCAACATGTACTGTAGGTGTAGTTCGTGGAGCTTTTGCTTGATCCAGAGGAAAGATTTCCTCTGTTCCTGCACCTGACAGGTATAATCCGGGTATATTTAGACTTTGGCATTATCATAGGTGAGATCTGGCGCCTTCTTTGCAGCTTTCAAAATGCATTCCCTGTCCCGGTAGTTCAGGATTTTGGCGACCAGAGCCCTGTGGGCTCTTTCCACCAAAAAGACCTCCGACAGACCCGTGGGGCAGTGTTTGGTGCATATCCAGTGCTCCAGAAATTGCTCCGCGTTGCCCTGCTCCACACGCTCCGGAATGCCCAGGACCCTGATATTACTGCGGCGCGCCCTTACCTCTGCTTCCTTCGCTCGGCGCTCCAACGCTCCGGTGGTATTAGTTAGCTCAGAGACCTGCTGTTTCAGAGAGGCCACTTCTCCCTGAAGCTGTACGATGTCCCCCTCCGCCGTAGACCTTTTCCGTCACATTCTGCAGGTCTGCCCTTAGCAGATTTACATCGATGGAGACCGTTTCAATCTGATATTCCAGGGCGGTGCGGGACCCCTGTATTGCTTCCAGGAGTTCTGCTCGGGATGGTTTGTTAGTGGCGTCGCAATCCCCTCCAGGCCTGTTTGATGAGTGATCCGTTGCGTGGGGAGGCGTTGTGTGGTATACTGCGTGATTGTGATGGGGTTGGAGGCACAGAGCAGTCTGTCTTTCCCCATGGTACAGGACTGGGGGAATCCCTCAGGGGTCCCAAAAGTGCTGGCTCTTCACGACTCAATCCCACCTTGTAAAGCACCGAACCATGGGAGGGGCGGATTTATGTCTCTCCCACAAGTGTCCAAAGTGCGTGGCAGTCCCAGTCGGCGGCCAGAAGGCAGCTGTCTCCAATGAGAGTAGTTGGGGACCTCAACCCAGGCGTACCCCAACAGGGGCAGATGTAAGGGACCCACAAAGTCCCCGGGGTCACTCACCTCAGCATGTCCGCTGTCCTGGCGACCGCAGGGCGGAGATCCGACCACTCCTCCCTCCAGGGGGGACACCCGTAACTCACTCCAACGCGCCCCCCCCCCTCAGAAGCGGTTCTTGGGTCTGCGGCGAGTACAGTTGCGACGTTGCAGGAAAGCCTTGCGTCCCTGTCACACCATCAGTTAGAGAGCTTGAGGTTCCCCATAAAAGTCAGGCACCTGCGGGGCATCCAAACAGGCGGAGGCAGGCAATGCAGGCAGTCACAATGAGCATCCCAGTAGCCGGTAACCGCCGGCACAATGTCTCTACGCCTAAGGCGAGCCCTGATCTTCAGAGTCTCATCAGCATTACCCCATCAAGGCTTCAGAAGCACCATTCAAGGGGCCCCCAATGCCCAGGGGACCACTCACCGCCAGCACCAGGCTCCACAGGAGCTCCACAAGGAGTGATCTCCGGCCACTGCGTCACCTCTCAGTCGCACGCAGGCCACGGTCGGCACGGCCCACGGCAGGGAGCCGTGCTCTATTCCTGTGGTCCGCCCTCCCAGGATAATCCTCCACAGCAGGGAGTAAGCCGTGTCCGCCAGAAGCTTCCAGGCGGCCGCCTCAAAACAAAGCCCTTCCGGCACTCCGACACCGAGATGCCTTGCGGCGCATCTCTCAGCCCGAGTCTCTCCCCGGCACTGGCACGGCGTTGCAGGGACCCACCGCACTCCGGGAGTCCCCCAATGGCAATGGGGACCTCATCCGCATCCGCTAGGGTCCCCGGAGCAGTCAAGAGCGGGACCGCCACCCACGGGCACCAGCCGCGACTCGATCGGGTGTAGGCCGAATCCCCAGCCTCGCGTAATCCCTTCACGGCAGGCCGTCACTGGGGTACTCGGTCCCTGCAGCCGGTAGCAGGACGTGAAGCGGGGCCCCCACTGCTTGCAGGGCCCCAGCCGCAACCACAGAGCCACCATGGGCGTCCGGGTAAAAGATGTATCAGGATTTTAGCGGCAGGCCAGTCGGGAGCCGAAGGAGCTCACGTCCTGTCAGCCATGCTGCTTGGCCACGCCCCAAATAATGCACTCTTTACTTGAGTCAAAAGGTGCAAGAACCTGTGCAGAAACAATATCAATTTTTAAAGACAAAATTTAATTCTGACATTTTTATCCTACTGGAATTGTATCCCTTTTTTCAAAAGTTCACACAGATTAACAGTTTTTTTTTTTTAAATTGTTTTTATTATTATTAAAGTTAGGGCATAACACAATCACAGAAATGTCTATATAATTGCAGTATGTTGGTACATTAGCTGACGTCAACGCTCAAATCACTGTTACATCAGAATACTGGTCAGATCCCACCTACGGACCCATAGATATCGCCTCACCCCCTCCCTGTTTCAGATGGAAAAATCCTCATTCGGCAACTCCGGTGGTTCACAGATAAAGCCCCTGTACTTGTTCCAGGCACCCCATACCTTCCCCCATTTCTGTGGACAACCTCGGTTAACATATGTAGTCTTCTCTGCTACCATGGCTTCATCCATGTCCTTACACCATGCCCTGACCATCGGCGGGCGTCTGGAGCCCCACAAACTGGTTATATTCCGTTTGGCGACCGTCATTCCCAATGTTGCCCAGTCCTGTGCCGGATGGTTTAGATCATTTGCCTCCCATATATTTAACAAACATCTTTTAAGTTCTGGTGTTACCGATACCCCCTCCACTTGCGATATAGTCCGCATTACTGCCACCCAGTATGTCATAATCCTTGGACATTGCCATATAGTATGGTAAAACGTTCCCTCTTCTCCACATTCCCGCAGACAATACGGGTGTGTGGTATTCCCTATTTTGTGTAAGGTTAATCTAGTGAAGTATACACGGTGTAGTATTTTCAATTGTATGAGCCTCAATCTAGAGGGTATTGCAACTTCCCGCGGTGACGAGAGTTCCATCTGCCAGTCCGAGTCATCCATGTCCCCAAGGTCTGCAGACCATTTGACCTTCAGTGCCTGTGTCGGGTCAGGTATGTTGTTAACTAATTTACGGTAAGTGAAAGAGGTGGCTTTTTTCGTCATGTAGTCAGTGAGGAGTCTGTCCTCTAAGGGAGAGGCCTCCGGCAGGACGGTGTTCGGCGGTATGGCTGCCTGCAGTGCATGCCTAATCTGTATGTACCTGAATTGTTCAGAAGAAGCTAGCTTGTATTGTTCCTGCAGGCGTTCGAACGCTACCACCCCACCCCTAACCCACAGGTCTCCTACCGTAGAGATGCCTATGGCGTCCCAGTTGTTGAATCCTTTACTATTTCTAAGCTTTCCCAGCCTTCCTGTATCCCAAAGCGGTGTAAGCTGTGTGATAACCCCCTGCCATCCCAGTTTTTTTTGCGCCATATACCATATGCCAATTGTATGTGCCGTCGGACCAATCAGCGGGTTAGGTCGTTTTTTATTGTATAGGGCTGCCATGACTCCTCCATCTCCTAATAGATATCTGTCCGCCTGGAATGCAGGGTCGGACTGCGGGGCGTGGATCCATTGATTGATTATTTTCAACTGCGCAGCCCAATAGTACAGCTGTATGTTTGGTAGCGCTATCCCCCCATCATACCAACCCCTAACCAGCTTTTCCATTGCAATTCGCACCGGTTTGTTTCCCCACAATAAACTAGAGACCTCTGTGGCTATTGCTTTAAAATAGCTCGCTGGCACTGGGAATGGAGTATTTTCCAGAGCATACAAAAACCGAGGGAGTGCCATCATTTTAAAGAGTGCTGCTTTCCCAAGCAGCGTCAAGGGTAATGCGTGCCAATGCGTGGTATCCCGTTTTAGACGGTCCAAGGGGGGCAGTACATTTTTGGTAATAAAGTCTTCTGGCTTAGGTGTCACATAGATCCCTAAATACTTAAAGCAGTCGGTCGTGATTAGGAGGCCGCACCCTTTAGGCAGTTGCGGTGGCGGACCGCATAGTATAAATAAGACCGACCTAGACCAATTTATGGTGTAACCCGATACCCTCCCATAGTTTTCACAAACGTTTAGCAGCACCATAATGAAACGTCTGGGGGAGGCCAAGTATAGTAAGATATCATCTGCATATAACGATATGTGGTCCTCCCACCCCACCGCCCACTTGAGTCCCCTGATGGTTGGTTCCCACCTGATCAGGGCTGCCAATGGCTCCAGCACCATGGCAAACAGCAAGGGGGATAACGGGCAGCCCTGGCGAGTTCCGCGTCCCAGCGGGAAGTCTCCTGACATGTGCCCATTGGCTGTGACATGCGCAAGTGGCTTCGCGTATAGCAGGCGTACCCATGCACAGAATTTAGGGCCAAAGCCCAGATGCCGAAGGACCGCAAACAAGAAGGGCCACTCCACCATGTCGAATGCCATACGGGCATCTAAGGAGAGAATAACAGCCGGTTCTTGAATGTAGGGCGTACGGGCCAACACCCCATGGAGCCGTCGCAGGTTAAGAGCCGTGTTGCGACCTGGCATGAAGCCTGACTGGTCCGGGTGTATGAGGGTCATCATATACGGAGTTAATCGCGTTGCCAAAAGTTTTGCGAGTATTTTAGTTTCAGCATTAAGTAACGATATTAGGCGATATGAGGTGTACTCCTCGGGAGGCTTCCCAGGTTTCGGAATTGCCACAATGGTTGCTACCCTTTGGTCCTTCCGTAGTTCTCCCGCTTCTAGACTTTCGGTGTACATGTTTAAGAGGTGAGGGGAGAGCGTACCAGCCATCTTCTTATAATATTCAATGGGTATTCCGTTAGGCCCTATCGCCTTCCCCGACTGTAGGGACTCACCTGCTGACTTCAATTCATCCGCCGTGAGGTCAGCTTCCAGCGTGGCTGCCGCCTCCGGTGTTAATGTGGGCATTCTTATGTCTTGGAGGTAAGCTAGCGCATCCTCCACCGTGTTGGTCGACTCAGACGCATACACCTGGGCGAAGTACGTGGCCAAGCGTTTACAATTTCTTGAGGGTCGGATACCACCACTCCCTCCCGAGTGTTAAGCTGCGCTATCCAGCTCCTTGCTCGTTCTTTCTTGTCCAGCCAAGCCAGAAGCCTACCTGCCTTATCTCCAATTTCATATATCTTATGTTGTGTACTCTTTAATTTGGACTTCGTAATCTCCTTTAAGTGTTCTCTGTATTCCTGTTGTTTAACACAGAGGGATTGTGACGTTTCTGGTGTCGGGTGCTGTGTATGGCGGTCTTCAGTTCACAAACATGGTGATCCACCCACAGATAGGTATGATATGTCAGAAACTCCCACAGAGGACATGTATCCCACAGTTGTGGAGAATACACATTAGTTGTTAAAATACCCCTCACACACCAAAAGGGCCCTTGGTGTCATGCTTCATCATAGGGGTCTTCCCGCCCCTCTACGGGACGGGGCGTGCTACGACCTACGTTTGCGTGGGAGCACTGATATTAATGAGACAACTATGTGTGATGCGAGGGTGTGAGAGGAAGGGTCAGGAGTGAATGGAAAAGTGAATTAAAAAATACCTGGCTCTGTGGTCTAGAGAAATTTATTATACTGTTTGAGCTGGTATTAGTAAAAGGGAGAAATTGTACTGAAACACACGAGTTCAAAAAACAAGCATCTGAACTACGCCAAAAACTGATTAGACGGAACTACCCCGTTAGAGTCATTGATAAAGCCCTTAAGAGGGCGAGGAACAACATCAGAGAAGCCCTATTGGAAGATAAAGTGGTCACTCAGGCCGAAGAGAGATCCATATGTGTAACTACCTATAACACACATTCCAACAAAATCACTAAGATAGTGAACAAACATTGGCGACTTCTGAATAGTTGCGGTCTTAATATCACTAAACCTATGTTTGCACATAAAAGAGGTAGAAATCTCAGAGACATGTTTGTCCATACCAGACCTAGGAACACACCCAGACCTATAATTGAAGGCATGCTACCACCAATACAGGGACATCACCCATGTGGTAACTGTAGCACATGCTATCTCACGAAAAGAAGCAGGCACATCCAATTCAGGAATGGTGATGAGTGTGACCAGAAAAGTTTTACTAACTGTAATAGCAAAAATGTGGTCTATCTAATCACCTGCCAATGTGGTCTCGAATACGGGGGGATGACAACCAGACCAGTCAAGATACGTGTCGGAGAACATCGAAGTAATGTCAGATGTGGTGGGAGTACCACTAAGATGTCCAGTCACTACATATCCAGCAGACATGGCATTGATGATTTACAGTGGACAGTGATCGAACAACTGGACGGAGAACATGGCCTTCTTGAAAAAGAACAACGTTGGGTTTTCCGTCTTGGAACCAATATCTGTGGGCTCAATGACGAAATACCATGGAATCAATTCCATTTGTGATTTTCAACAATTGACAATTCATGTAACAGTGAGGACTTTCTGTTTTTTGCAGCCTTCCCTCCCCTTTTTTGAAAGACTGCCTCTCTGGTGACCGTCTCCCAAGTTTATTGCTACGACATAACTATACTTTGGGTGTACTATTAACCCTCACCCCCCTTCATAATCATCTTTCTGACATTTTTAAGTATGATTGTGCTCATACCTAGTTTACTGCAACCTAGGTTGATGCGCGCTGCCATTGGCTACAGCGGGTGTTGTTTTCCTCCAATACACCCTCCGATGTATTCTCTCTTAGTTTTTGGCGAATGACTATGCCCAGACCTGGTTCAATGTAACATTGGTATATGTAACTCTATCTCCATGTTTATCGGCGATGTTTTTTTCACCGATACGGAATTATATCATTTTTTTTAAATACCACCGATAGGAGTATCTTCCGCGGTTTCCCTTTCATCTAGTGTCACTTCAGTGTTGGGCTCATAAATACTTTATTAAAACATCAATATCGCCCTTTTCAACAACACCTTTGACCCGGCCGGACCACTTCCGGTTCAGGGTCTCCGACTGCAGAGTCAGCGGGTAAACGCGCAACGGTGTAATCACAGGTTTTCGCGCGCTTACCTTAATTGGAGCCTACATTTAAACACCCGCCCACCCGCTTAGTCTTACCTACGGAGCCGACCTGGGTGGATATCGTGGCTGGACATTGTTCCTGGGAGCTGTAAGTACGGCATAGCAGTGTAGTCTAGGTGTTGCCCTGCTCGGACTACTTCCTCGTAAGTCCTGTGTCTCATCAGGTATATACTTTTTCCGTTTTTTCCACCACGTAGATAGCCAATTTGGCACTTCCACCACTCGGTCCACGAGCTCATGAGGTTATTTATTCTCTTTACAGCAAGTAGGTTGATATTTGACACCTTCCCACTGTTCTGGACAACTATTGATTTGGGATATTATGATCATAGGAACGTTGTTCCTTTCTGAATAGAGTGTGTGCTTTATGTTATTTGTGCGTTTTGTCCAATGTCTGTGTCTACTTTCACCTATTATTTTCACCACAGACCACGTGATAACGTTATGATTAGCGTTAAGAGGAGATCATTATATCACTTCTTTTTCAGATCACTGAATGCTCACGATGGATTGATCATCTAGCTACGTGAATATGGTTTTTACCTCCCCTTTTGTGTTTGTTTTTTCTAGGTTAATGGACCTGTGATTGTGGGCGGTCAGCGGGCTGGAAAAGCAGGCAAGGAGGCCGGATATAGTGGGCAATGTTGAGCTTTTATTGCACACAAAGCAGTTGGTAGGGGGGGGGGGCGAAGAGTTCAAAACAACAGAAATGCCTCCAGCAGAAAAAATGGCGATGCGTTGGTTCGAAGTCTTCCTCCGTGGTCGTCGGTGTTGATACTTCGGAAACGTCACGTCGGAGGGGGAAGCACAGGCTCGGTAACCCGCAGGTGACTCCTCGGAGGGCAATAAGAGAAAGAAAAAGGGAGCCGTTAGTCCTGCTGAGACTCGCTTCTCGGTGCCGTAACCATAACCAGGGGTGAGATAGGAGAGAAAACGACCGTGAGGATGAAGAGAAGAGAAGGGTCAGAGATGGGTTGGTAAAGACACAGAGGTGTTCGGAATGGGGGTCGTGAAGGCTATTTTACAGGGTGTAGTGCTGTATACTATCTACACAGGTTATTCGGTGAATAGGGGGTGTCTAGAGTAGAGGGAGTATTTACACTGGTGTCGAAATATTTACACAGAATGCCTAGCGTGCTGAAATGAGGGAAACAGGTACTCACGCGCTCCGCCGTAACTCTCTTCCGAGTTACGGCCGCTCTTCAGCCACCTCCGTAGGACTCCACCAATCTTCGGACCACTCTTCGGGTTCGCCGCTTTCTTCTTCTTCCTTCTCCACGTCTCGAGTCGATACCTCCTGCCACGATGTTCCGACGACTGCTGGTTCTCCTCTTCCGTCTTTTATCGATCGGGTTTCCGGCATGGAGGAGGGACTGCCGGGGTCGAGGGGTAGTCCTTCCGGTCCGCTGTTTCTCTGGATTGGTTCCTGTAACAGAGAGAGGGGCGGGGTCGCCGTTGTCACGGACGCTGCAGAAACGGTTCCGTATGGTATAGACCGGAAGGGAGAACGTTGGAGGGGGTTCATGCCAGGAGGGGGCCGTAAGGGTCTTGTGCAGACAGGTATTTCCTCACATTCCCTTTCCCTAGCTGTCTTTCTTGTACGGGGTGTGGACATTGGGTAGCGGGAGAGGTAGTCTGCGTTACCCTGGTTTGCTCCTTTCCGGTGTACTGTGGTGAAGTGATAGGGTTGGAGCGCCAGGAACCAGCGGAGGACCCGGTCGTTGTGTCCTTTGTTCCGAGCCATCCATTCCAGTGGGGCATGGTCAGTGAACATGGTAAAGTCCCGCCCTTCTAGGTAGTAGCGGAGGCTTTCTACGGCCCATTTAATGGCTAGAGCCTCTTTTTCGACAACCGCATAGTTCTTCTCTCGGGCAAATAATTTTCGGCTGAGGTAGAGGACGGTTTCTCATTCCCAAAGGGGTCTTTTTGTGACAACACCGCCCCTAGTCCCTGTTCTGATGCGTCGGTCTGGAGAAGAAACGGTTGTGAATAATCAGGACTGACTAATACTGGACTGGAGGTCAGGGCGTTTTTCAGGTCAGTATAAGCCTGCCACAAAGCGGGGGTTGGATTCTGTAGGAGAGTTTCGGTTTTTACGGATTTCTTTAACAGGTCCGTGAGCGGGGCTGCTCTCTGGGAAACGTTAGGCACAAACCTACGATAGTATCCCAGATGACCCAGGAACGCACGCAGGTCTTTTCTAGTTTGAGGAAAGGGGAGGGAGTGGATAGCTTCGGTTTTGCTTTCTTGTGGTCGTATCAGGCCCTCCCCTAGGAGGTATCCCAAATACTTCACTGTTTGTGCTGCTAGGGTGGTTTTGGCAGGGTTGATGGTGAAACCGTAAGAGCCCAGGGAAGTGATGACCTTGTGTAGGTGTTCTAGGTGTTGTGTCCAGCTATCACTAAAAATGACGATATCGTCGAGATAGGCGCCCGCATACAAAGTGTGGGGCCGCAATACATGATTCATGGCTCGTTAAAATGTGGCCGGTGCCCCATGAAGGCCAAACGGAAGAACGAGAAATTGGTACAGCCCCTCTGGGGTAGAAAACGCTGTTTTCTTTCTGTCTTCTTCTCTGAGGGGTATCTGCCAGTACCCCTTACAGAGATCTAACGTGGAAATGTACTGGGCCTTCCCTATGCGTTCGACCATCTCATCGACGCGAGGCAATGGATACGTATCAAAGGAGGATATCTTGTTGACTTCACGGAAGTCGATACAGAATCTGACAGACCCATCCGGTTTGGGTACAAGAATTATCGGGGAGTTCCAGTCACTCACCGAAGGTTCTATGATGCCCATTTCCAACATTTGTTCTATCTCTCTCTGTATAACCGCCCTGCGGGCTTCAGGGACTCTATACGGTCGTTGCCATACTACCTTTCCCGGTATCGTTCGTATGCTGTGTTCTGTAACAGTGGTATGGCCGGGCGAAGATGAAAACACCATGCGTAAGGGTTATAGGCTAGTCGTAAGCTCGTGACTCTGCTGTGGTGTTAGTCCAGGGTCTATGCAGGGGAAAAAGGAGAGGGGAGCGTGAGTCGCTGTGTTGGAGAGGATGGGACGAGGGCCTTCCCATTTTTTTAGAAGGTTTACATGATATATCTGAGTGGTACCGCGTGTGGGATCGAGGTCCAACTCATAGGTAACGGGGGTTACCTGGCGAAGAACAGTATACGGGCCCTGCCACTGCCCTAGGAGTTTTTGATCAGAGGATGGCATCATTAATAGAACCTGATCTCCCACTGAGAAGACCCGGGGTTTTGTACCCTTATCATATTGTTCCTTCTGTTTTATTTGAGCGTTCTCCAGATTGCTGTGTACGATGTCCCTCATCATAGACAAGTGGGTTTTAAGGTTTTCCATGTATTCAGGGAGGGGTCTGGTACGGTCGGGTTCTGCTTCCCAAGCTTCTTGGGCCATATCCAGCAGGGTACGAGGGGGTCGACCATACAGTAATTCATAGGGTGAATAACCGGTACTGCTCTAGGTCTTGCAGCGAATAGCGAACAAGGCAAGGGGTAACATGTCTTCCCAACGCTTAGCCTCTAGTCCCAGCAATTTTTTTAGTGTTTGCTTTAGCGTGGCGTTGTATCTCTCCACGAGCCCGTCTGTTTGGGGATGGTACGCTGAGGTCCGGATCTGTTTGATCCCTAGTTGGGAGCAGACTTGTTTCAGAAGTCTCGAAACAAAAGGGGTGCCCTGATCCGTTAAGATTTCCCGAGGAAATCCCACCCTCGAGAATACCGTAATGAGTGCTTTGGCAACGTTTTGGGTTGTAGGTTGACGCAGAGGTAGGGCTTCAGGAAACCGCGTGGCGTAGTCCACGATCACTAGCGCGTACCGACAGCCACTTCGGGAGGGTAACAGGGGTCCTATAATGTCCATCCCTACTCTACTGAATGGGACATCGATAACAGGAAGAGGGCGTAGGGGTACCCTAGGCGGCCGATATCGGCTATTTTTTTGGCATATCGGGCACTCTCTACAGTATATTTTTATGAGGTGGTGCACCCCTGGCCAATAGAATCGTTCGAGGATGGCTTGGCTGGTTTTTTCCTCACCAAAATGACCGCCCAGGAGGTGGCTATGTGCCAAAAACAGGACCTTACTTTGGAAAGGGCCGGGGATTATGAGTTGGGGTTTTTGTTGGGTTCCCCCCTTACGGTACAACAACCCATGCTTCTTATAGAAGTAAGGACCTACGATAAGGGGATCCTCGTGGTCCAACGCTTTTGTCCAGGCTTCCTGGAGGTTAGGGTCTTCTAGCTGTGCGGCCCTGAATTCCCTGTCGGTCTGCCAGGGGTGTTCCTCCGAGACTACGGGAAAAACCCTAGCGTGCTCTCTTTTCTCTTTTTTCTTTTGGGTTTTGGTTTTCGGGGTTTTGGGTTTCAACATAAGGGAGGACGGCCCATGGGGAAAAGGGGCTTCTTCCCACCACTGGGACAAAGAATCAGTAGTGTCCCGTAGAAGTCCTGGTAGGCCCGAATAGTCGCTCCCTAAGATGGCCTGTTCCGGAAGGGCTGGTATCAGACCTACTGTGAGGGTGGTGCCGGAATCGTTGGGGTGTTGAACTTTCACTTGGGTGGTGGGATACATTTTCGTGTCGCCGTGCACACATTGAATGGCGACTGTACCCGATGGGGACGTAACAGGATGAGGCAAAACCTGGGGCTTAAGAACGCTTTGTCGACACCCAGTGTCTGCTAGAGCCATGAGCTGTCGTCCGTCGATAGTCACTGGACAATGGAACGGAGGCGGTTTGCTACCCGGAATCGAGCACACATAGTTTCGGGCAAGGCCGACCTCCATCAGCTCTTCTTTGTGGGGGCAGACTCGGGCGATATGTCCAAAACCCCCACAACTGTAACATTGGGGTCCAGGGTTGAGGGGTCGCGGCATCATGGGGACAGGAAGCTGAGGTACAGGCTCTGTTCTTCGTGGAAGAGGCGGACGGTGAGCTCTGGATCCGGTCGAAGGGTGCGATTTAGGGGGATGTTCCTCCTTGCCTCTTTGTAGCTCCTGAGCACGACTGTAGGCGCTCGCTATTTCCACTGCCGCTTCCAGGGTAAGACGGACATGTTGTCTTACCCACCTTTGTGTACCGGGATGTAGCGAGATTAGAAACTGTTCAAGACATATTTTCTCAAGGATTTCTTCCTTGGTGGCGGTATCCGTTCTCAGCCACCGATGGGTTAAGTCTTTGATTCGAAACGACAGGGCTCTGGGGGATTCCTGTGGTCCTTCCTTGATCTGCCTTAATTTTATACGATAGGTTTCGTCATCAATGCCCAGTCGTTCGAGAATGCATTTCTTGATATCAGGATACGGCGTGGTACCCTGTATGTTGGCTTGTTGATATGCGGCCTGTAAGTCACCAGTCAACAAGGGACCCAGGTAATGGCCCCAACGGTCGTTAGGCCACGAAGCTGTTTGTGCTAGGCGTTCGAAATTTGTAAAGAAAAAATCGGGGTCGTCTCCCGGCACATATTTTTGGAGAACCACAGAGGGGAGGGAGGTGGTTGGTCTTTGGTGTTCCAGAACGGTTGTAAGTTTCCCCATAGCTTGTTCGTGGGTGTCCCCCTGTCCTTTCAAGACGTCGTGGAGTTGACCTCTGTCGGCTTTGGCGGTTTTCAAGAACCGCTCCATTAGCTGTCCCAACTGCTCTTGGGAGTCAGCCATCCTCTTCATTACGGCCTCCATACCTCCAGGAGATCCCACTTCTGACACCAAATGTGATCGTGGGCGGTCAGCGGGCTGGAAAAGCAGGCAAGGAGGCCGGATATAGTGGGCAATGTTGAGCTTTTATTGCACACAAAGCAGTTGGTAGGGGGGGGGCGAAGCGTTCAAAACAACAGAAATGCCTCCAGCAGAAAAAATGGCGATGCGTTGGTTCGAAGTCTTCCTCCGTGGTCGTCGGTGTTGATACTTCGGAAACGTCACGTCGGAGGGGGAAGCACAGGCTCGGTAACCCGCAGGTGACTCCTCGGAGGGCAATAAGAGAAAGAAAAAGGGAGCCGTTAGTCCTGCTGAGACTCGCTTCTCGGTGCCGTAACCATAACCAGGGGTGAGATAGGAGAGAAAACGACCGTGAGGATGAAGAGAAGAGAAGGGTCGGAGATGGGTTGGTAAAGACACAGAGGTGTTCGGAATGGGGGTCGTGAAGGCTATTTTACAGGGTGTAGTGCTGTATACTATCTACACAGGTTATTCGGTGAATAGGGGGTGTCTAGAGCAGAGGGAGTATTTACACTGGTGTCGAAATATTTACACAGAACGCCTAGCGTGCTGAAATGAGGGTAACAGGTACTCACGCGCTCCGCCGTAACTCTCTTCCGAGTTACGGCCGCTCTTCAGCCACCTCCGTAGGGCTCCACCAATCTTCGGACCACTCTTCGGGTTCGCCGCTTTCTTCTTCTTCCTTCTCCACGTCTCGAGTCGATACCTCCTGCCACGATGTTCCGACGACTGCTGATTCTCCTCTTCCGTCCTTTATCGATCGGGTTTCCGGCATGGAGGAGGGACTGCCGGGGTCGAGGGGTAGTCCTTCCGGTCCGCTGTTTCTCCGGATTGGTTCCTGTAACAGAGAGAGGGGCGGGGTCGCCGTTGTCACGGACGCTGCAGAAACGGTTCCGTATGGTATAGACCGGAAGGGAGAACGTTGGAGGGGGTTCATGCCAGGAGGGGGCCGTAAGGGTCTTGTGCAGACAGGTATTTCCTCACAGGACCATATAAGACCTATTTAGGCATTACTTACCCTAGACGGTTACTTACTTCCTTGTTCATCTTTTTCTTTTTTACACATCACAGTGAGTTTTAGGAAGGGATCCTTAAGGTCCTGAAGAAGAAGCACGGGGAAGCTTCGAAACATGTCGACACACTTAGGAGGCACAGCTCATTGAGGCATCCATTCCTCCTCCCCTTCACCCTTTTACTAATACCAGCTCAAACGGTCTAATAAATTTCTCTAGACCACAGAGCCAGGTATTTTTTAATTCACTTTTCCATTCACTCCTGACCCTTCCTCTCACACCCTCGCATCACACATAGTTGTCTCATTAATATCTGTGCTCCCACACAAATGTAGGTCGTAGCACGCCCTGTCCCGTAGAGGTGCGGGAAGACCCCTATGATGAAGCATGAAACCAAGGGCCCTTTTGGTGTGTGAGGGGTATTTTAACAACTAATGTGTATTCTCCACCACTGTGGGATACATGTCCTCTGTGGGAGTTTCTGACATATCATACCTATCTGTGGGTGGATCACCATGTTTATGAACTTATGACTGGGAGGAAGTATCCACCTCCACCACTCCTGTGAGTGGTACCTCTCTACTCCCCACTTTGTTCCTTTTCATATGGCGGCCTTCAGCCTGATGCAAACTCGATTCTATGTCCGCTAAGTCCCGTCGCTTTTCACGTTTATAACCGACTATGGAGGCAATGGCTTGCCCACGGATAACAGTTTTGTAGGCCTCCCAAAGTGTGACTGAAGATGAGGTTGACAGTGTATTTTCTGTAAAGTAGTGGTGCGTCGCATTGGTGAGGTCGGTAACGATTTTGGGATTATTTAAATACCCTGGGTGTATGGGGTAAATGCGTCTCCTAACTATGTGGTGACACGTATATGTAAGTAGCATTGGGGAATGATCCGATATCCCTCTGGGTCGGATCTCTATATCCACTACGTTCTGTAGGCTGTCCGCCGACGTCAAGAAGTAATCTATCCTGGAGAGACTATTAGGAACTCCCGATTGGTAAGTGAACTGTCGTGTCGTGGGGTGCCGGCATCTCCAGGCATCTCGGAGACCAAGGGCTTCTAGAAAACTCGCTATGTGGGATATTTTACTGGTGTGGGGTTTGGGAGGATGCCGGTCAGTAGTCCCGCTGATTGTCGTGTTGAGGTCTCCCCCAATTATCATTTCTCCCGCTGGGAGACAGAGTAGGAATTTACTGAGCGCTGGCAGGGCCACAGCGTGGAGCGCTGGAGGGATGTAGACGGACACCACATTAAAGGATCTTCCCTCCCACTGACAAGCTATAGCCGCGAAGCGGCCCTGATCATCTGTCCATGATTGATGGATAATCAGTGGGGATTGCTTTCGTACCAAGATGCCTACTCCCCGTGACCCGGAAGAGAACTCGGAGTGCACAACCATTTTAAAACCAAATCTGTCCAGCGCTTTACATTTCGTTCCTGTTAAGTGCTTTTCCTGTAAGAGAGCTATCGCTGGTGCACATCGTTTCAAGTATTGCAAGACTAGACCTCTCTTAATCTTATCCCCTAGCCCACGGACATTCCATGTAACCAATGATAACGGAACAATTGGGCCCATCTGGGACTGCAGTGTCTCAGCTTTTGAGTGATCCTGAGCCATCATTTCTATCCCGTTTGAAGCTTACAGTCAGTGCCACTGAGCGTCTGCATTCTCTGTAACCAATGTCTGTGTACCAAGTTGCATCCAATGCCCTAAAAAAAAAAACGACTAGTAGCATCCAACATTGTGCTAACAGCCCTAACCCCCCCTCCGCCTCCCTGCCTCCCTGCTTGACGGACCCAGAACTACCCGCCACCCCAACAGTGCAGAGTGCTTAATACCCTTCCCCGATACCATTACTTGGGGGCGAGAGCAATCGCCCGCTGTCCTCGGAGACCCATTGTTCCCTCTGGATTTGTAGCGGTCTCATTTTCCTCTTTGATAGTTCGTATAGAGCGAGCGATGGTGCAGTCCCACTTTTCTCCCTCGGATTGTTCTGGTCGCAGTAGGGACTCCCCCGAACCCTTGTGTGAGGAAGTCTCGGCGGTAGCCCAGCAAAGTCATTGAGTATCCGGCATGCCGGCCGAATTCCAGATTGCAGCCGTTTGCGCAGTTAGGCCATGTCCGCCTTGGCAGTGCCGTTTATTCCTTCGTACTGCAGTTATGAATGTCACCTTCGCCTGCAGTCATTTACATTAAGTCTTCTCGCTCTTCAGTTTCCTCACGGTGAGTGTGTCCTCCTTTTCGGTGCTCTGAACGTGGGGTTGTACGCCATCCCTCCAGCCATTCCTTTGCTTCTTCCGGCGACAGGAAGAACCATGCTTTACCGTCGTCTTCTACCCTCAACTTCGCAGGGAACAGCATAGAATATTTGAGTCCTCGGTCACGGAGCAGTTTTTTTACTTCAAGAAATCCGTGGCGCTGCTTCGTGACTGCAGCAGTGTAGTCTGGGAAGATGGTGATATTGGCGTTATCAAGTCTCAGAGGGGGGGCGACACGCGCAGCCTGCAGTATCGCGTCTCTATCCCGGTAGTTGAAAATGAGGGCTAGGATAGGGCGCGGAGGGGCCCCGGGCTTGGGCTTACCCCCTGGTACTCTGTGTGCCCGTTCCACGGAGAAGTAATTGGATAGGCCCCGGGGACGGATGTGATTTATGATAAGATCTTCTACAAACAGGTCAATGGCAGGGCCCCCTGTCCGTTCCGGCACCCCAATAAGGCGTATGTTATTCTGTCTGGAACGCCCTTCCTGGTCCTCCAGCTTAGCCACTAGTAGTTTATTGTCTGCTGCGAGCTGCTGCATTTGCTGCTTAAGAGTGGCCGTGTCGGTGGTGAGAGTTGTTGCCGTCACTTCCACCTCCGTTACCCTGGCGGACGTTTTGTTAAGGTCCGCCCGGATTAGGGAGAGTTCTGCCGAAAGGGATCCAATGCGTGCATCCAGTGACGTGTGCACTTTATTCAGTGTGGCCATAATGTCTTGTAGCGTCACTTCTTTGGCATCCCCCGTGGTCGTTCCCGGTCCCGGCCTCGCCTCGTTATTCGCAGGCTCCGGTTGCGATTTCGTGTATGCGTACTTTTCTAGCTTCGCCTGGTTCGGCCCCTTCGCATTTCTGCCGCTCATTGTCGCTGGGGGCATGCTCGCACTGGTAAGACGTGCAGGAGTGGTAATCACCGCCGCCTGCCAAAGGGCTGACTCCGCCCGAGCGGCCTGTCGGGTTTCCCACCCTGCTTCGCTAGTTCAGTGCTGCGCGACGTGCCGTCGGTCTGGCCCTCCGGATTAGGACTTCTGCTCTGGGCTAGTTTGGCGTCGTGTACCACGCTGTGGCGCCTTCTGCAACTGTGGTCACGCTCTACATTCAGACTCGCCCCCTCACTTGTGCTTCCCCCTGGGGCCGCTGTCTGACGACGACGTACGCCGGGACTAAGCGCGTTCCGTCCCTTCTGGCACTATCCTGTTGTTGTTTTTGCATTTGTCACCCCGAGTGGGAAGGGTATGCTCAGACGTGAGTCCCGTGCTCTCCATGCCACTGGAATCAAGCTATCCTGGCTGACGAGGGCTGAAAGCCCGAAACCGGTCCTAGGATGCTATTTTCCAGTCCAGGGAGGACCTGGCTTGGCAGTTCAGGCGGCTCGGCTGGTCTTTAACCTTCCTAAACCCTCACATGTCACCCCCCTTCTGAAACTTTTACATTGGCTTCCGGTTCGGGAACGTATCCAATTCAAGCTTGCATCTATCACTTACCAGGCTCGATTGGGTACGGCCCCTGCATTCATTTCTTCGGAGATTATCCCCTACTTGCCAACTAGGGAGCTCCGATCTTCTTCCCAATCCCTCCTGATAGTTCCCCGGTTTCGCCGGAAAAAGTGGGGGGGGCTCAAAATTTGCGACCCTTGCCCCAACCCTTTGGAACTCATTACCCCTTGATCTCAGATCCCTAACCCCATATTCCCAGTTTCAAAAGAAACTTAAAGCCTACTTCTTCAGCAAAATTTTCATCTAATCCTCTGTTACCCGACCTCCCTTCCTTGCCTATTGAGGAGATCTGCCAGTTACAGC
Source organism: Triturus cristatus (assembly GCF_964204655.1). NCBI lineage: Eukaryota > Metazoa > Chordata > Amphibia > Caudata > Salamandridae > Triturus > Triturus cristatus. The sequence continues at coordinate 963,243,988 of NC_140584.1, read as the reverse complement.
GCCATGAAACCGCTGGTGTAAGAGCGCTATATAAGAATTTTTAAACTCAAACTCAAACTCAAACTGTACCCATGAGGCACAGGGTCAAGACTGATTTGCATATGGCTGGGTTCAAACTGGAACGGCATGGTGAGCAAAAAAACGATGGATTTAGGCCCAGATCTCTGTACTGGGGTGAATGTATGACATTGTTCTGCATTCTGTCCATCAATTGTTGTTTTTGCAACTATCCGCAACAGGGGCAGAGGAGCCCTACGAGTATGCTCAATGTTCAGGCTAAAGAGGGCCTCCCCCGTAGCCACCGTATAAGTCGCTGATGTGCTGCTCGCTTTAGTGGGCCTGTAGAGCAGCGGGATGTCGCTTGCTGCCTGATAACAATTGGCATGCGTTGTATAGCGCCACAGTACCTGGGCAGTCCCTCGACTCCTCTCCTGAACGCCGCTGTCTCACCTTCGGCGGGCCGCGGGGTCGCAGTCGCGGCTCTTTGGTCAGCCCGCGTGAGTGCGCTACAAACTCTCTGTTATGACAGCGGTGGGGGGCGCGCCTCGTCCCCGGGGCAGCAGTCCGCCCACCCCGTCGTCTGTGCCGGTATTATGCTTGCCGCCGTCTCGCTGGCTCAGGGGCGCCTCCTCCAATGCACCGCCTGTTGGGGGCCCTCCCCCGGCCGTCTCCTGGCCGTCACCCACTGCGCACTCCCGCGCGGCGCACCTCGCGTCCCCACGGGCCGCTCCGCTGGAACTTTACTCCCCGGCTCTTCTCGCCGTGAGTAGGCCCCTTGCCGATGCCGCGCTGTCTACGGTGCCTGCGCCTTCCGCTCAGCCTCAGACCGGTATGATCGGTCGCTCATGGATTTCCGCCACCACCAGCCGAGGTATGTGCATCAGAGAACCGCCGGATAAATGATCGGATGGTTAAGGAGGGCTCCTCGGATTACGGAGCCTCTCTAGGCTGCGGCCATTTTCCACGGTCGTTAGCCACACTCCCCCAGATTAACAGTTTTAGAAGCAAAATTCCTGATAAATGCGGCGTAGAATTTGAACACCCCCAAAAAGGAAGAAACCTGGTCACTTGATTCCGGAATGGGAGCCTTTGTTATAGCATCAACCAAACCCGGCAGAGGCTGAATGCCTTTTTCTGAGATGACATGCCCCAGGTATCCTTCTGAAATTCACATTTAGTCATGTTTGCAACCACTCCAGCTTCTTCCAATCTCTTAAGAACAGCCCCCATGACACAATCATGCTCACGTTTGTCCTTACCCGCAATCAAAATGTAATCTTGAAAAGTGACCACACCTTTCACCCCCTCTAAACTGTTCTCTAGAATATGCTGGAAAACTGATGCCGCGGATGATAATCCAAATGGCATCTGTTCAGACTCCTAAAGGTCAATGCATACCCTTAATTGACCATTCTTTTTCTGTGCAATAACTAAAGGAGACAACCACAGTGATGACTCTACAGGCTCAATCACCTCATCTTCACACATTTTTTTGAAAACGTTAGGCAAATCATCTCTCACACTAAATGGAACATTCTGCAACTTGTGTTTTACAGGACTAACATCAGCCTGGCTCCGGATTTTATGTTTAAACCCCTTGATGTTGCCTAACTTAGCACTAAAAACTGATTTAAATTCTTTAGTCCAACCATTATCATTGAAAGATGCATCGCCTTCAGATACAACCGACACCTGAACTTTTCTGCCAAGGCGAAGTGTCATGCCAAACAAACCTTGATGGTACCACTCTAATATGTGAAGTCCCTTCTTCGCCACCTACACCTTCCCTGTAATTCTTTTCCCTTTGAACTCTAAACAAGTTTAAAAAATCCTGTTAATTCAATTTTCCTGCTATCGTATGTAACCAGAGACCTATCAGGTGAGTTCAATTTTACCTCAGGCCACAATTCATTAAATAACATATCTGTAATCATGGTCATTCTTGCCCTGAATTCAATAAGCAAATTAACACCCTTCCCACCAACAATGATATTCTCGTAAGGATCTATACAACCTGCTTCTCTTCACCACCCTGAACAACAAGAATGACATCTCTTCTAATCCCTTGTTCTTCATCATTACCGTCACACATATCTTTTTCTGGTATAGCATTGACACAATTATTTTTTTGATTAACACACCTTTACAAAATAACCCATTTTCCCACAAACTCTGCAATTTATATTTTTTGAGGACTAGAACGCCGATTGTGCATATGGCTTGTGTAACCACAATATGAAAAAAAAAAAATTCCGAAACAATTCATTTTTTCTCTATTCTTTCTCTATTCTTTTGAGACTGAAAACCCTGTCTAGTTTGACCAGACTCCTTTGCTACAGAAACACTACTTTGCACTTTTTGTGTTAGTTCTTTGCAAGATTTCCGTGACAACTCAATGCTTTTAACCATGTCAATTCTTTCAGTAAGAGGGGTTCTTCAAAGTCAACAACCTTTCCTGTACCTTTTTATTCCAACATCTTACCACAATTTCATCTCGTATAATGTGGGTTGTACAAATTTAAAATTCACAGTCAGCTGCACGAATACGTTGTGCAGTCACATACGTTTCAATCAATTCATCCTGACGCTGCTCTCTCGTAAAAAACTTATGCCGATTGACAATTAAACTTGACTGAACATCAAAATGTTTCTCAAGCCTCAAAACCGCTAATTGAAACTTATTAAGATCCTCTTGATCCTCCCCCAATACTAATGGTGGTAAGTTTTCATAAATGGACTGGCCTTCAAGTCCTAGATTGTGTTCAAGTAGAAACCTCTTCCTTTCTGGGCAATATCTGTTCCTTCCGATAGCCCCAATATACTTTGAATTGATGGATCTCCTCGCGTTTGAGGAAATGGTTGAGGAGCATTAATACTCTACATATTCTTTGAATCAATGTTGACATTCCCCACCAAAAACTAAATAAACTAAATGTTTAACAGTAAAAGAAAAAATCATAGTACCGCACAGAATACAAGAATAGACAATATTGTAAAGTTTTGATGTCTTCTAAAGGTGTGCGTACCACCGTAATAAATGCTGATGTTATACGCAGTTATAAGCAGTAGATGTGAGAGTATCGCAGTGTACACAACTTCATGAAGACTTTGCCTCCTCACCAACCTTAAACACAAGTATGTGGGCATGCTACAACAATGACACGCCTCAAATCAACACCCCAGTGTGAGTGTCACCTTGTAATTAACTCCACACCAGCACGAGCTGGTTATAAGCATGAGTGCATGTCACAGTAATGGCACGCTTTGATCAAAATTAGGGTGTGTGTGTCACCGTAATGAGGTTAAAAGGATGTGTGCTTGTCACAGCAATTACATACTTTGATCAAAATTAGGGAGTGCGTTTCACTGTATTCACACCTGAACTAAATGATTAATCCCAATTCTTCAATTTTAAAAACTATAACAACGCTTCTGCTGACGCTGAAACACTGTTGAAATGGAGGAAGGAAGGTTGCTAAGCAACACAGCATCAGGAGTCACAAGACGCTACTTATGCTTGAACAGTGTTGTAATAAACGAAGGAACGACCCACGCTGCCTAGCGACATAGCTTTCAATAGTCACAGAACGCTACACACAGCGAACGCGCTGCCTGCTGGGAATCTTGCCACGATGCCTCGAACCAGGAAACGCTACTCTGCGACAAGAGCATGAACGGCTCACAAGCTAACCAAACTGCGATGGGCCAATCACTTTAATAACTGGCACGAGCCGATTGTCAGGGTCCACAACGCAAAACTCCTGCAGAAACCAGTATTTACAAGCACTGCCCACTGGCCTGAATCTGCTGTGGAAGACACTGTTTTCTTCCTCTTTTCCAATTACTCTTTCGATTATTCTTAAATTCAGTAATTCCAGCCCTCGTCTCATCTGACCAGCCACGTAAAGGACACCAGCGAACTGTGTGGGTTCACACAAAAAACTCATTCCACATTCTGTGTTCCACATGGAACTGCTCCTAGCTCCGAGACCAACTATACATCACCACACAGTGGTTTCTGGAGCTCTTGCACACTCAGCAGACTTTGGCGGTCTCCATTCAGACACACTGACTGTTTTATAAGCAGGTTCTCATATTTCAGTGTGCAAGCTCTGTTACAGCCATTAGTCATGTGCACAAAAGTTAAATACCCAAAGACTCAGTACTTCAAGGTTCCACATCTTAATGCCGAGCACCCCTAGATTCTGTGTATTACAATACAAAGTGCCTCAAGCTATTTCACAATGGAGAATACCCTAAGCTTCAGTGTAACTCAATGCATAGTATTCAAAGGCTCTGTCCAAACTCAGTCCAGAGTATGCAAAAGTTCTTTCTCATTTCAACGGAGTGCCCTGATGCTCGTTACTGTTTTAGAACATAGTACCTCATAGATCTATCACAGTGCAGAGTACCCCAAGCCTATATTGTATCTCAGTATAAAGTACCCAAATTCAGTATATATTTTTTTTTATTTCAGCATATTTTATTAAAATTTGTATACATGAACATATTGGCGGTTCTGTTACAGGGTTAGCAAAGTTGTATCAAGTGCAGCTTGTGCTTCAGTATGTTGAGACGTTATGTCCCGTTTGTTTAGCTAACCCCACCTGACGATAGTTAGAGAAGAAGAGAAAGAGACAGGTAGAGAAAAGGGATAGAAACAAGGGGGAGAGAGGTGGTAGGAGACAGGCAAGGAGAGTTACATTTCTTATCAATTACATATGACATTCTATTACATATGACATTCTGTGGGGATGTTGGCATCCATGTAGGCTGGTGATGGTGGGGCTCCCCCCTTGGTGCTGGCCCGGGAAGCGATCAGTTAAGTACGATTGACTGGGTGGTGCGTTCACAGGGGGTACCAGGTTGCGTATTGTCGGTACCTTATTTTCACGGAGGTTCATAAGAGTCTAGGTACGTGTCAAGCGATTTCCACATTTTCCTGGATGCCGGTTTCCATGGTGAGTTCTAAGTATTAAGGCTCAAAATCTAAGACACTTTCCTATTTCAAGACAGAGTTTCTCAAAACTCTTTCCTTTCTCAATAGAGTAATTCAAGGTTCTATTGGCAAAATATAGGAAGCTCCACAGGGCACTCTCTTACTACTGTATGGAATATACAGCCGTTGTATACTGTCACCACAGCGAGTACCCCACAGTTCTATTCCAACATCATGTGAACTACCCTGCATTCCTGCATAATCTCCACTTAGAGTGCCTCAAGGCTATATCCTTTCACAGTACCAAGTACTCCAAAGACATATTATATCATTATGTGCAATACCCACATCCCTATCCTGTCACCATTAAGAGTACACCAAGGGCATAGGCCACATTTGTTGAAATATGCCAAACCATATCCCTATCATTGTACAAGAAACTCTGGAGCTCTTTTCCATCACCATCCAGAGGACACAAGCATTTTACATTAGAGATTGGAACCGCTGGAGAAAGTTACCATAACACTTGGTCCTCATTTAGACTGTCATAGAATGAACCTATGTTTTGCTAAACACGATGACACTTTTTGCAACAATTCTCTGTTATTGACTATGCTTGATTTAGGGGTGTACATAACTAAGACACTGTAGATGTTTTACATGTGGTCAACTATAAAAAAAAAAGAGAGTATCCCTTATACACTGAAGGGGACAGGGTTTTAATTACCACTTACCAACAAATTGTTCTCTGACGACCTAAAATCTTTTGCTGCTGAAGGGGCTAATAAAAGAGAATGATTTCCTATTCTTTAATTTAATACGCTGTTTATTGCAAAAATATTTCTGTGATTTTATATAAAAATATACAATAATATTGTTTTATGTTCAATATATAAAAATGTCAAGTTTATTTTATAAAATATATCTCTGAATTCCCATTTCATAAATCCACATTTTAGAAAACAGACAATAAACATTAAAACATATGTATTCCCATCTCACATGAAATTTATTACAACTAATAATAACAAGGATTCTTTGAAACATATAATATAAGAATGGAAGACAATTACGAGTCTATCCCACCCTCTTCAGGACATATATTGAACATGCATCTCATAATAAAGAATTCCGTCAATACACTCAGTTCCTAATCTTGACTACTTGAGGATCTTGCATGTTTATGTTATATAGCCATTAATTCATGTTATTTTATCCAATATCTTCGTTTATATTTGGTTCATATACATAAAATCACAACATTTTACCTCAACGAAGTGATTTTCTTGCCTCAGTCTAATGCTTGCTAATTTTCTTGTTTGTTCAATGTAGCTTAATGCATATATGTCGTACCAACTAAAGTTTTTCAAAAGTCCGCGGCTGATCTTTTAATTGTTCAAGACCTTCTGTTATCTATCATCAAAGGAGTCTCCAATATGTGGTCCCCATTTTGCACATTCAAAATCTTGAGGTGTTATTTGGTGATTTTATGTGATATTTGGGGGTCTTAGGTGTATGAACCAAGTATAACAATGATGGCACTGGATAAAAGAACATTAACGAAAGGTTATATAACATAAAGATATGAGGCCCCAAAGTAATCAAGATTGAGAACTGACTGTATTGACTGGATTCATTATTATGAGATGTATGTGCATTTATGTCCAGAAGGGGGTGGGGTAGACATGTGATTCCACCGAAATGCTGCTTCAACAGTCTTCCATACTCATCTTATATAATTACAGACAATCATTGTTTGTATGGGCTGTAATGAATTTCATGTGAGATGGGAATTAAAGCGACTATATGTTTATTGTCACTTTTTTTAAATGTGGATTTATGAAATGTGAACTCAGATATATATTTTAATAAGAAACTAGAAATGTTATTACATTGAACAAAAACAAATATTGTTTTTTTTATATAAAATCACAGAAGTCTTATTTTTAATACACAGCATATAGAGCTAAAGTGTAGGAAATAACTAAACAAGATTTTAGAAGATTTTTGGTTGGTTGTGAACTACTTGTTGTTGAGTGTTACATTAGCATATGGTCAAAGCTGTGGTTGTAGTGAATGTGCAAAAATTGTATGGTAATGCCACATTTTTTGTGAGTGTGCTCTTGTGTGAGGCAAGGTAATTTCAAACAAGAAATTCTATTGCTACAAAAGCTGCTAGAAAACCCCACCCTGTTTACCACTATCATCTGGGAGGAATGAGAACTGAGTTAATTCATTGGCATCCTCCCCAACCATTAACAGTAATTAGATAAAGACTAGCACACCTACGCCAGTACAGACCAATGAACCTCCAGTAATAAGAAGAGTGATGAAGTTCAAATATTCTAATGAACACCTGACAGTATTAGCTGATGAGTATGTAAAACTTTATGAGCACCTTTCTGCAAGCATGGCCGATGATCTTGTGGGATATGCCTAGTTAGGTCAATACCCTCTCCACTCAACCCAGCACCACAAAACAAGAATAGAAACAGTAGAATAAACATTGTCAATTTTTGTCATGTGTGAGTCAAAGTCCAAGAATAGGTACCACATTTGCAAGACTGAATGGACACCAACTCAGCTGACCTTCAGGTCCTGGGAGGAGAAAATGCTCACCATCTGAGACCTGACTGTTTTTCCATAGGTCAGAGAAGGCGTTGACGTAGCCGGAATGTCCCTGCACAATTAAGTAATAGAATCCACCAAAGGCAAATGAGGTTGTACTGTAATACATCACAAGACTACAATAGTTTCCCAAGATTATTAGGATTAGAATATTGAAGGGTTCTGAGACCACCACTACAGGATGACAAATGAGGACTAGCCCATTGGCAGCAGAAGCATACCTCCCCTATACTTGTGAAGGTAGATAGGGTGTGAGGTCCTGACAAAAGAGTGGAATCCAAAAGGCCATTTCGCAGGGATCATCTGTTGGTAATTACATTCACTTACATTTACTTTCTGATTTTTTACCATGCTGTACTTTACAATGCATCTACTTTTGCAGCATATCCTACATGGAAAGTAGTATTTATGAAGAGACAATTTTAGTTATTCTAGTGCTTTTTTTCTGCAGTTGAGTTCATGTTTAATGCATGTATGTTGTTTGCATTTATCGAAGCTCTGACTCAAGTGTATGCTCAGTATGCTGGCTTCTAGCATATGCTTAGCATGGAAGTTTCAGATGTGTACACAGTGTACATTTGCAATTTAAGTCAGAGGAAACAAATGGATTCTGCCTGAATCACATAATGTTTCGGTCAAGCATAGAATCAAGAAACATGAAAACCGCACCAGTTCACCTTTGTCTGTAAGTTGCATTATCTTCATGTTTGAATAATGTGCAACGATTTGCACACATTTCACCAAATATTTTCAGTGGCATAACAATATGAAACTGATAAAATACAGAATGGCATTGCTTATTAATACCTAATCATACTTAACAAAAAAAAAATTAAAACGTCCCTGTATGTAGAAACCCCCCAATCCCTTAACCCAGACAAAACACTTCTTCTAAACCTTCAGTTTACTTCTTGTATACTGTTATCATCACTGGGGACCATTGATCCAGCCGTGAACCAGCCACAGATAATCCAACACCATATACTCACCTGGGCCCATAGACACACATCCTCACACTGACTAGTTAAACCGCTGGGGGTCAATTTTTATGTTATTTCTTATTGCAAGATTAGTTACCTGTCACACCTAACCAATCTTTCACAGATCAAAATGTTATTTTCTCTGGTCAATGGACCATTAGTTTAACTAGTTGATGGTGAAATTACATGAATCCATTTGTCTCGTAATGAGAATAATCACAGAGTCGGGAAAGTTTTTAAGACTTTATCTAACTTAAATTCATGTGAAACAATTCAAAGTACAGTACAGTCTCCGTTACTCAAAGAATGTAAAATGTAATTAGTCAATTAATCAAACAATATCATAATTTGTAATGACAGTGCTAGAAAGGAGAGGAAAGAGAGAAAAGTACATCTGCATTTTCATGAAATTATAGTTACCTAGAATGGTGTGAAAACAAACCCCTGGCCAAGGAGGTGGGATAGGTCCCCTGGGAAAGTTCAGGCGACAAAGACTTCAGGACAGGATAGATAACCTTTCTAGCACCAACGCTGGCGTCGCACTCCTCTCTGACACTCTCTTCCTCCTCAAGATTCTTCCGCGATCATCTTCTATATATATTATTTTTATTTAGTCTAAGGTGATCTGCAATATTCTTCATCAGCATTCGCTCGTCACTCTGACAGCATCCCGAGCTCTGCAGCATTCAGCAAATCTCCGTCTAACTAACTAACTAAGGCTACCTCAATTATACCCTTCTATGCTCATGTACCACCCATTAATGTTTCAATATCATGAAACTTCTAATTCTGATTGGACAGCCAAGGGGGGATGATCATCACACCATACTAAATTTTCAATATATTCGTTCAGCTTATTGTTAAATGATCCCACCCCTTAATTCTTATACATACATCTTTATTCCCACCCGCATTCACATCTTTATCAACCACAAAGTATACACTTCATATAATTTTCTTCCTTTTCACAGGACATCATACTGGTTCCCAGGGTATGTTACTGTTCTCGTCCTTGGATGGCATTCAAGGATTACATCGCGGCTTCTGGCTCACTTAGACTGCGCATGTGTAGTGGTCACATGAGTTATGAATTCCGGCATCCCATAAGAGGCCCAAATTCGTACTAATAGAAAATCAAAAAGAACACATATTAATTTCAAAGTAAAATGGTTTCACTGTATACCACCAATCTGTACTCTAACCCCATTTACTTATAAATGCTCTCCCCGCATTAGCAGTTAGTAATTAACTGGTTTTAGTTTTGGCAAAGCAGATACTTAGCATGTGAGCTTTTAAGCGGCCATTTTAAGAGCTTCTGCGCAGATGCAGGGAATTCCCTCCAAGCGATAGCTCGTCATACTGCGTAGATGCAGTGGATGCATGCGCAATACAGATTCTCGAGTTAGCAGCCATTTTAGCTTTCACTCGAGTTATTTATTAGTAAGACACTTAGGCAAGCTTCTTCTTTCTATTATATCATGTGTGGTGCTTATTAATTTTTACAATACATTATTAATACAAGGTTATGAGTTATATGAGAGGATTGCTTCTGAACAAGTCTCTTTTCTACAAGTCCTTGCTCCATCAATCCCCTCTCTGATGGCGTTTTAAGCCATCACAAAATACCCATCAAACCCAGATGCCAACTTTAGCACATCTCAATTCCCTTTTCTGTCTTTTCACTTTTATTTCCATCTTCAGCTTTCAAGTTTTTCATTCTCTTATATAATTCTCCTTTAATTTCTTCCAACTGTATCTCTTCATACTTTATTTTCTTTCCCTTTCCATTTACTTCGGACCTCCTTCTCTTTCTACAACATTTGCACCATATCATTATTATTAAGACTATCATGATTACGCCAACTAACGGAATTATTATTTGACCTATAACGCCTTTCCCTATATTAGTAAACCAAGTCCATATTGAAGAAATACTCATTGTTAGTCTTTCCCATACATTGTCAACCTCCAGTGGTGTTAATTCTTCTTCTAGTTTTGTAATATCCCCTAATTTCTGTGCTTTTATCCGATATATACGTGCAACAATGTTGCACTTTCAACAGTTTACAGACTCCGCCCTCTTTTGCTAACAATATATGAAGCGCAAGTCGATTTTGTAAAACCATAGATCTAATTGCAACCATTTCTGGATTTATCATCAAGAAACCTCCAGCGGTATCAGTCGATAGACGGTCAACTACTGTAGACAATTGACAAATTCTATGTGAATTCAGGATGACTCCCACTGAAGGTATTAATGCACCAAATATGTCACCTATTATCTCTGTAAAACTATCTCTCTTTCTATGTGTTAGTTCTTTAGTGTTTTCATTGCTTCCAGTGATTCTTTTTACATGGTAGACTTTCGGAGATGCTATTCCGAAGTAACAACTCCCGTACCACCGTGCAGGCAGCTTATAATAAGCATTATTTCCACACACGTAGTAAACACCAGGAAATACTGGATCTGTTCCCTCTTTTAGTCCCCAACCTCCAAGAATCAAAAGGTTATGTTCACATTCACTGGAACCAATAAATACATTGTTATAGTCAGTCTTTAATCTATGGAGGCAGGTCTTACCTGTCTTTTCCAAATATAGGGACATCGCAGCATGTGTCTTCCCAGTTGTATAAATTCCCTCTTTCTCAGTCCATGGTGGAATATGGGTTTTCTGTTCAGAGGCTTTTCTTTGGAAGTCCTGTCTCCTTTCTTCAACTAAGTTCAAAAATACTTTTTCTTCTTCATGTAATGTGCATGTTAAGTTTTTCTTGTGTGCCTCTACTATATCTATTGACTTCATAGTTAAGAAAAATTGCCCCATAAACTGTGCATCCCAACTACTAAGTACTGGATTCATACTCTTTCGAATATGAATCTCTGGAAATATCACATCTAAGTTTGAATAATAATACTGTAACTTTCCTGTTCTATAAAATAGACTTGTTATCATACTACATGAAATTCCATATGTTAATGGTAAATGATGATAAGTGACCCCGTCTGCTACTGAGGCAGGTAATTTCATACAAACATAACAATCACTAATCTCCATAGTATCTACATATTGGTATAACAACTTTGTGAATACATTTAATGTAGTGTCATTATCTGTCACAGTGTGATGTATATCTAACTCATCTGATGCTTCTAATTCTACTCTATCTCCTTTTATGTTAGCCAGCTTTTCATTAGTGTCTGTTTTATTTTTCTTATCTGTTATCATAAGGTAAGGAATCGCTATTGTTAAAAATGACCAAACTACGACCACTTACAAAATACTACATATACAAATTCTACAACACTTCTTTATGCAATTTCGTTTTGGTCAGTAACTCTATCTTCGGCCATTTTAGTCAAAGAAGATTTCTCTTCTTTCTTTTATTCTATTTTCTGAATTCTGTTTATTTTATTTTTCACGGAGGTCTCACTTTTCCTTCGTCAATCTGTTCTGCAATTATTTCCTCATCACTTTCTCCATTTATATCTAGATTCTCGAGTTCTTCAAGAATCACATAGGTCCATTCAGGACCCTTAAACTTATTGCTCAAGATTCTCAATCTTTGGCTTCTTCATCTATTTTTCACATTCAACGGTCCAGACTGACTAGTGACTTCATCTACTTGTTCAGGTTCCTCACTGATTGTTTTTAAATGATATTTTAACCTTTTGACTCCACCTAACCAGTTATCACCTTTTCTGACCTTCTTGGCTTGCACTGCACTTTCACTTTCCTCGTCTCTTTTGAGAACTCTTTTATTTTCGTTATGTTGTGGCATAACCTGATTTTCCTCATCATGAGAGTCCCTCTCTGTCTGTCCTTGCTCAGTTCCCTTTGTTGCATCTTTACCAGACTAAACATGTTCTTCTTCCTCTATCTGTTCCTGTTCAGGTATTATCTCATACTGTTCTTCTTCCACCTGAACTTGTTCTTCTTCTCCTAACTGGTCCTGTTAAGGTCTTACTGTAATTTGTTCTTCTGCGGCCTGAATAAGTTCTTCTAGGCCTGTCTGTCCCTCCTCAGGTCTGTGAATGTGTTGGTTCACCTCTGCCTGAGTATGTTCTTCTCTCCTTATCTGGTCCTGCTCAATGTCTCCAGCAGCTTTATTCACCCTTTCCTGAGCATGTTCTTCAACACCTATCTGGTCCTCTGTAGTTTCTTGTCTTTCTAATTTTGTTCTGCTTCTTGTCTTGATAATCACCTCAGGTATGTCAACCACTGGTATCCAGCCCTCCTGATCTGTGCTTGGTTGTTCCTTTCCAGCCTCTTCAAAAACTATTACTTCAGATTCTTCTGCTGTACAACCTTCAGCTGCCTCAACTGCTTGAGTCAGTTGTGGTCTCTCTCCATCAGGGGCTGGAACCCTTTTTATGTGACTGGCATGAATCCAGTTAGGTAAGCCTGCACACTTTACTGCTGTTGTAGTGACCAGTATAACCTGTTGTGATTCATCCCACCTGGGTGTTAAACACAACTCTCTGGTGTGATTCTTCCCCACTACCCAGTCTCCAGGAGTCAGATCATGTGCTTGATCCGGCTGCCTGGCAACTGCATCTTCTCCAACCTGATGAGAGACAGAACGCACTAGGTCAGTCAATCCTTTACAATAGTCTAATACCAGATTATCAGTTATATTCAACAATTTATGTCCTGGTATAAATGCTTGTCTCATTGCTCTTCCCATGAGAATTTCATGGGGACTCAGTCCTGTGTTTCAGTCAGGAATGCTCCTGAGTCCCATCAGAACAAGAGGTAATGCATCTGGCCAACTCAGTAATGTGGATGCACACACCTTTGCCAGTCTTGACTTGATTGTGCCATTCATTTGTTCTACCACTCCAGAAGCCTCTGGGCGGCATGCACAGGGCAGTTTCTGTTCAATTTTGAATGCTTCACAGATTAACCGAATTATTTCATTATTGAAATGAGATCCTCTATCTGACTCCAAAGTTACTGGGAAACCAAACCGCGGAATCAGTTCTCTCAACAACAATTTTGCAACTGTTATGCTGTCGTTCTTTCTAGTAGGATATGCCTCCACCCATCGTGAAAACAAACATACTATAACAAGGACATACTTCATTCCTCTGCATGGTGGTAATTGTATGAAATCTAACTGTAACCTTACAAATGGTCCTTCTGCCTTTCTGATTTTTCCCCAACTGACCACTGTCTTCCTTCCTGGGTTTATTTGTTGTCAAGTTAAATATCGCTGGCAAAGACTCTCTGCGACTGCCCTAAATCTTGGATTGTACCAATCTTGTCTGAAAAATGTGATCATGGCGTCCCTGTAAACATGTGTGTCTCCATGGTACATTCTAGCCATTTGTGAAAGCAAACAGTCTGTCATGACTGGTCTGCCATAAGGATAAACTCACACGTCATCTTCTGCCCTTCTTTCACAACCTGATTGTATCCAATCTTCCTTTTCACTTACTTCCACCTCGTCCTGTAACTGTCTCACTTCATCACATTTTTCAAAAGCTGAGAATAGCATAAGTTGGCAGCTGAGTCCACTTGTTTCAATTTTCTTGTTTAATGCCATGTTATTTCTTGCACAATACTGAGCAATCTGGTCAGCGTATCCATTACCAGCTATCACATAGTCATTCCCTGACTGGTGTGCAGCACACTTGACCACTGCTAGATCTTTTGGCAATTGTATTGCTACCAACAGTTCTTTCACAAATTGTGCGTTTCTTATAGGGAATCCTGAAGAAGTCATGAACCCCCTTAGCATCCAAAGTTGGCCAAAGTCATGCACAACCCCATAACCATATTGACTATCAGTGTATATGGTTACTCTCCAATGTTTCCCAATTTTGCATGCTTTAATTAAAGCTATTAATTTGGATACTTGTGCAGACTTGATTCCCGTTAAACAGGATGCTTCAATGACTTCGTAAATTTTACATACAGCATAGACTGCTCTCAATCCTCCTTCCTCAAGCCTCATGCAGGAACCATCAACAAAAAGTTAATGGTCAGATTCTTTTAGTGGCTCCTCTTGTATATCAGGGCGTAGCTTAGTGCATAACTCTGACACATCTAAGCAGTCATGGTCTATTTCATCTTTAACCTCTTCACAACGTGAGTCTGGCAATAAACTTGCTGGATTTACCATTGTGCACCTGATCACCGTCACATTTTCTGCTCCCAAAATTATTCTTTCGTACTTAGTCACCAGGACTAGGTGTAAGGTGCTGTGTTTGAGTTCTTGTTAAAAGAATCTCAACTGAATGTGGAACATACACTTTTACTGGATGTCCCATCACAATTGACTCACTTTGTTCCAAACTCATACAGGTAGCAGCTACTGCTTTTAAGCAGCCAGGTAATGCCGAAGCCACAGGATCCAAAGTAGCAGAGAAATAGGCTACTGGACGTCGGTTTAATCCATGTCTCTGAGTTAAGACTGAAAGTGCACAATCTTCTCTCTCACAACAGAATAATGCAAATTATTTTGTATAGTCAGGCATACCCAGAGCAGGGGCCTCACACAGACAAGTTTGTAATTTTACAAATGCTTCAACACTTTCATCATCCCAAACGATTGAACCTTTCACTCTTTTTCGTGTCATTGAAATTAGTGGCTTTGCTAAAATGGAAAACCCTACAATACACTGCCTACAGTATCCGACTACTCCAAGAAACATTCTAATCTCTCTCTGAGTTTGTGGTAACTGCATCTGTTTTATTATCTTAATTCTTTCTGGTTTCACCTTCCTCACTCCCCTTTCTATTTGATGACCCAAATACTTGACTCCAGTTCAACAAAATTGTAATTTTTCTGGGGATACTTTGTGTCCTCCATCAGCCAAATGATTTAATAATGCAATTGAATCAGTTACACAGTCAGCTCGAGATGTCGATGCTACGAGTAGGTCATCGATATATTGCACCAGAACTGAATTTCTGGGTATAACCAATTTCTCAAGACTCTTTTTCAAAATTTGATTAAAAATTGAAGGACTTTCTGTATACCCTTGAGGAACTGTGTTCTATGCCAAAATACGATCTTCCAATTTAAAAGAAAAAATATATTGACTGTCTGGGTGTAAAGGAATGGAGAAAAATGCCTGACATAAATCTATTACAGTAAACCATCCTGCATTCCAAGGAATCTGATACAAAATCACTGCTGGGTTTGGCACTGCAGGACAACAAGGCACAACAATCTTATTAATCTTTCCTAAATCCTGCACTATCCGGTATTTTCCAGTAGGCTTTTTAAGACCCATTATAGGTGAATTTCAAAGGCTTCTCATTATTTCTTTTAAAATGCCTTGTTTAATCATACCATCAATTTCAGAAGTCACTCCTGCTTTGACTTCGGGACTCATTTTATATTGACGGGTGTTAGGGTAAACGGCACCTTCTTTCACAGTCACTTTCACTGGGTCTACATTTGCCATTAGTACTATCTCTTTTCCTGTGAAATCCCATACTTCTGGATAAACAGTTGTTTTCAATTCTTCTGGTAAGTCATCTTTTGATATTAATTAATACATTTCATCTACCCCTGTGCCTTGCTTTGCAAGCATTATCTTGTAGACAAAGTCCTCATGAGGAGTCTGCATTGCAACACCATCCGGTGTGCAATAAATTGTGAAGTTCATTTTCCACAACAAATCTCTTCCTAGTAAGTTCACTGGACTGGAGTCACACACCACGAATTTGTGCATATCTTTAAAGTGGCCAATTCGCGGAAAACATGGCGCCCGCGTGTTGAGCGGCGGCGCGCGTCCTCAGAGAAGCTCTCCACTCCTCTCTCTCTCCCGCGAGAGGCTGTTCGCTGCGGGAAACAACATGGTGCCAGCGATTTGAACGGCAGTATATCCTCGGAGGATTTTTTCTCCTTGCTATCGCCACTCGGAGTGTACGGAAAACGGCAGGCTTTTCACCTCCTTCGATGTGACTGCTGGATCGGCGGATGTGCCTTGGAGTCTTGGATTGGGCTCCTGCCCTCCCTTGCACCTCTGCTCCTGCTCCTGGGCTCTCCCTGCCGCAACGCTGGGAGGCGGCAGCCGTGGAGCTTAGACGCGGCCGCAGTGTAGCGGCTCGAGGACTCCTTCGGGGGAGAATAGTACATGGAGGCAGTAGCACTGAAATACGCGGTAAGGTGACGGGGGGTAGGACCGGCACATACTGTTCCCAGGTAAACCCTTTGTTGGAGCACTCCAAAGCTACGGTGGCGTGTGAAGGCGACTTGGTTAATGTTGCAGGACTTGGGCAGACCATTTGTGGGGGGGGCTTGGGTGGGGTCGAGCCTGAAGGTTGCAAAAACCTCAACTTTGGTCAAAAGAAAGAAGTTAAGTGCAAGTTACGGAAGGGGAGGGGTAGGGGCAAAGGCGGGGGAGTGAGGGGTAAAGGCAGGCACGGTACCCAGGCATCTTCGGATGACCGCAGTAGTGAGAGCGGATTCCAGGAGGAGAATGTTGTCGACCTAAAAGGACTCCAGAGAGGGTCAGCAAGAGCAGCTGCTAAGGGGAGACAAGGAGAGCTAAAGCCCTCCCGCATAACCCCATCCCTGCGCTCCTTTTTTAGAGTTTTGCCTCAGGTTCTGACCATTCCAAAGCCCCACCCATCTGGCCAAGATGGTGCTTCTGTATTAGTAGGTTTCTACGAGAACATGGCTTCTCCCCTAGCGGACTTAAGTCTACCTGTGGCTGGGTCAGTCTGTGGTAATCAGACGGTAGAAGATGTCAGGGCAGGGGGGATGAGGGAGCCTAACAGAGCTGTCAGTTCACAATCTGTCCAAGACTTACAAAGTGACCCACCGACAGAGAAGGTAATTCCTACTGAGGTATCTGCGGATTACACAATACGTTCTGAGCAAAATCCTGTATCGTTAGATGGGACAAAGATTGTGGATGGTGGAGCGGACACTACCTCTTCTTCAATAGAATCCTTGCTAAACTCCCTAAAAATAGATATAAAACAGGGTTTTATGATCTCCGCAGAAAATCAATCTGAGATTAGGGCTGCATGCGATGTTTTGGAGCGAAAAGTAGACCGGCTCAGCGAGAGGACAGAAACTCTTGAAGACACAGTAGAAACGCTTAAAACCAATTTAGGAACTGCCCAAGAAAAAATTCATAATTTGCAAAGAGAGGGGGATGTGATCCGCGAGAGGGTTGAGTCATTGGAACATTTTTCAAGAAGGAATAATCTCCGACTCCTGAAGATTCCTGAGGGGAAAGAAGGGAGCGACTTAAAAACCTTTGTCGTAAACCTCCTTAAAGATTCACTTAATCTAGAGGAGTCACCAGACATTTTGTCAAGAGACATCCAAAGGATACATAGGGACCCCTTCCGCATGAGGTCCAGCAGAGAAAAGCCTGGGAAGATCTTGGTCAACTTTTTGACCTATTCGATCAAAGAAAAAATCTTAACTTTAGCCCTAAAAAATAAGTCTCTAAGTGGCCCTGATTTCCTTTTTGAGATCCGCTCTGACCTGTCTAAGACCACCTTGGATCGGCAGTGGGAATTAGGTCAGAGAATGGAAAAATTTCGTGCCCTAGGTGCAACAGTGCAGATGAGATTCCCTGCCTTCTTGCGTGTGATGTTCAAAAATAAAATGTACAATATTAGATCCCCTCTTGAGGCAGACGAAATGCTGGAGACATTAAAGTTTTCTCCATGAAAGGAATGAACCGGAAAGGAGGAAAAGGGGAAGGGAAAAGGTGGGGAAAAAAAAAAGAGGAGAAGGGGAAATTAAATAAAAAGGGGAAAAAAAAAAAAAAATTTTGAGAAAGTATATGGAATAAAAGGAAAAAAAAAAGTGGCCAATTCGCACCTCCATTGGCTGTGTAAATGGGGTTCTAATTTGCCTATTAGATACACCTATAACTTGGATGGCTTCTCCCGAGAGGGGTAGGTTTGGGATGTCTGCTGTTCCTACAGTAGAACGGGTAGCACCAGTGTCCAACAGGAAAGTGATATCATTACCTTCCACCTTCCCATTAATAAATGGACCTGACTGATCTACCAGCAAGGATGCGCCAAGTACGCACGCCTCTTCCTCCCCCCTCAGCCACCCTCATTGTTCGAACTCAGTGTCATTATTATTTTGCAAAAAATATTGTGAAATCACAGAATTTTTCTAACCACTTCCTCCTTGAAATCCGGCATCCGCATTGTACTTTGTCTTGCCCACAAAATTTGGCAATAGGGCAGGTGGCACCTGACTCTGCTGATTAACAACCTGCTGCGGTTGAATCATAAGCACCTCATTCTGCGTCTGTATATTTACATTTTGATTTGGGCCATTAATATTCTGAATATTCTTACACTCGTTTTTCCAATGCCCTAACTTTCCGCACCCATGCTTCCTCTCTGCTCATTCGTCCTCTTGCTTTACCACCACTCACGGCATTATCATTTTGACCCTGGTATTTCATTTGTTCATCAGTTTGATTGATCAATTTAAGTTCCTGCTGTTCTGCTAATTTTACCTGTGCCCACATCATCTTTTCTTTCAATTTTTTATGCCTTGCCTCAATGTCATTTCCACAGTACTTTGCATATCATCCATGGGCTTCCTTGCCAGCACAACATGTGCTGCTGTAGTGAAGATTGCTATCTATATACGTACAATGCTAAGTTAGTACAACCGCAGTAGATGTTAGAAAGCCATCTTGCCACTTTTGCTGCTTTTGCACACGACACTGTAGTTACATGTTATTAATTGAGAAATGCTTGCTCGACTTTGCTTCACATGAGAACTGTCTGTTGTTCACATCCCAAACAGTGAGCAGCGACCTTGGTCTGAACATTGTGTAAAGAAACAGTCTGGGTCGCTAGACGGTGCATGTTGTTGGGCTCAGGTTGATCGGCCCACTATTTAGCCATAACACGCACGCAGCTGCAAATACCTGAAAGTCGGGTGCTTTTAATATTGCAGTGTTGCATGTTTTTCATCACATTCGGAAGAAGAGCTTTCCCAGGAGCAGAGTCTAGCTGATCCCGTGATGTGATCTCACTGAGCTGATCTTTACGGTATGGGGTTCCCCATTCAAGCCTAGAGACCTTTTATTAGTCTAATAATAATAATATTAGTTTACTAGCGAAAGGAAGGTGGCTGATATCCACTGTCATTTTAGTATGATTACTCCTTTCATCTTCTATGGTATTGTAACTATGCTGATGGTTTTGATCTTAATCATTTGTCTGCTTATGTTAGCCAAAGTACTGCATCTTAGGACACGAGGTTTATAAAATAAACTCTTTAAACTTTAACGTGTCTCTGTTTATTCTGTTGTGGACTGATATGAGAATAATTACGAACAGGTATTTCTGATTCCCACCATTCCTGAGAATACCCTAAGTCGCTTGTTCTGGGTTGTCTATACATTGGGACCGCCGAGATAACACTCGGATAACGAATGGGACACTGATGCTGGTCGGATAAGGGGTTCTGGGTTCTGAGGTGAGTTTTTGGTACACCACAATTCACTGAGGTCCTAGTTTCCTGTGCATAGTTCTGTGCATAAGCAGAATCCCTGCAACATGG
The DNA here is from genome assembly GCF_964204655.1 of Triturus cristatus. Taxonomy (NCBI): domain Eukaryota; kingdom Metazoa; phylum Chordata; class Amphibia; order Caudata; family Salamandridae; genus Triturus; species Triturus cristatus. Next base: position 963,223,927 of record NC_140584.1, on the reverse strand, counting down.
CGCACCATACGTTTGGTCTTTTGATTTGAAACGCCTTAGTAGTGCTTATATTAGTCCACAACACCCTCACTCTGGTTTCCGGTTGATGGGAGTGACGGTTTAACCTACCTGTTTCGACTAATAGGTTCATTCAAGCTTGATCATTAAAAAGGTTATTTTTACTGAACCCCAGTGCTACTGTTGATATCGTTGATACTCTTTAGTGTGTCCTAATGGCGGTCGAGATAGCTGCGCATAGTCGTGCACCTCTACGCCGTCATTTGACGACGTATGGGGTGCCAGATGATGGGATGGCTGTTATTTTTGTGGTGAGCGCCGATGCGTCTTACCCGTATGAGTTGTTTTACTCTTGGGTGACTTTTCCGGCGGTGGATGACGATGATACGTTTCATTCCTTTACTGCCACACAGCTACCTGCGGTCTATACCCCGTGTAGGACACAAGAAATTCCAATCTCTGCCTGGCAGCATACCATTTGGTTTAATGGCGCCCTTCCCCATGCGGTTGCACCGGCAAGAATGGGCCCGTTGTCCATTGCAGGGGCCACATGGCCGGTGCTGGCCGGCTATATGCCTCATCCCCGCTATCTAACAGTGGCGGTGGCTGAGTTGCGGGTACTACACACAGCCCTGATTACAATTCATAGGGCTTTAGTGCAGTACGTGTCGCGCAACGTGCAGGTGGGGACACCTGCTGTTGCGGGACAACCAACGGACCACCACGCGGTGGTTATTAGTCCTGTTATGGTTAATTCGGTAATGGGCAAGCGCCCACAGAGTAAGGATGATTTTCCTTATTGGCTTGCTGAGAAATTTGACCAACTGGAGGCGGTTTTTCCGCATACCATTCCTGTGGAGAAACACCATTAGTTTGCCGAAAGACTTAGTCCCAGATATGGCTGATTGCACAAACTGGGGCAAGGTCTTTGCCGCGACCTACTCGAAGTGCTTCGGCACTCCGTCTATGTCTGTACTACCCTCCGTCATCAAATGTGTTCAAGAGAATCACGGTGCAGAGGCAGTTGTTGAATTAGGAATGAGGCTTGTCGGAGTGTTCGATGTGGTGGCTTCCATGGTAATGGGCAACCTCAAAGACGATGCTATGCAGTTCCAAGTACTAAATAAGCTGAACAGCGTGGATGAACTTGACAAGCCCAAGGAGTTCTCGAAAATAATTGCCCAAGCCTACAGGCAAGTGGGCCGTAGTGCATTGGGTGTTAAACCAGCCGTAATAATTCCTGATATTGTACAGCAAACTAAGGTGAGCTCGTCAACTAAAGACGAACGCCCAAATTTTCCTAAACAAAGTTGGCGAGCGAAGAAACAGGGGAAGCAGCAACAGAAACAGGGGTCTCGTCCTGCCTCGCCCGTGCAGTCGTCCAGCGAACGCACATATGATCTGCGCGATCGATCTCGTATTAGGTCACCTGATAGATTTCAGGTTTCTGAACAACGCTCTCCTCGTTCTTCACAGGAAACATTGGCTTCACAATCCGGTGGCGGAGACCGTGGTAAAGGAAGGGGTGCCCAAAGTCGTGAGCAACCCCGCCAGACTGACGGCAAAGGCAAGCAGGACGAGTCTGCACGTCAACGACCCCCGTTTCAGAAGAATAAAGTTGCTGCGCTAACAGCGAGGTATGCCACAGATGGTGCGGACGCAGCTTCAGAACCTGACATGGGCACTAACGCTGCTCGACAGCGCGGCGGAAGTTACAGTAGTGCGACAAGCACTGCGTCCATATCTGGTGGCGACAGCAACTGATACGTTCGTAACTGTAGAAACTGCTGACACTAGAGTGGCTCCCCCTGATAGACTATATAATATTGTCCTTTTGATTGAAGGTGACATACAACGTACGATAAAAGGGATTTTTTGGGATAATCTGACCACTTCATATGATATTCTATTAGCAGAGGCTGATTGGCCCCCGGCTTTCGTTTTAGATGCTCCTAGAGGGGAGGAGGTAATCCTCCCGTCCTTCGCGCACACAGTGCCAAAGGACCAAGCTAAAAAGTTCGCCGAGGAGTGGGCTCTGGTGCTTGCACCTGCGCTGTATTGTAATCAGGTAGGCTGAGATAAATTGTCTCCCAGCCATGAAATTCCGTTGCGGTCCACGCCCCAGCCACAACCCCAATATCCCATGCATCGCGAAGCAAGACCTCACGTCGCGGCTATCCTTGAACAATGGGAATATCAAGGTGTTATTAAAACTTGTGTGTCACCAATGAATAATCCTTTATTCACTGTGACGAAGCCTGACGGGTCGTACCGCCTAGTTTTGGATTACCGGCATTTAAACTCACATTGCTGGACATGCGCAGTACAGAATACCCACAGTTCGGCTCTGGTCGATAGTCTCGTGAGAAAACGGTTTAAAACCACACTTGACATTTCCAATGGCTTTTACAGCCATAACCTGTCCTCTCTTAGTAGTGAGTGGACGGCATTTACCTCGGGTGGCAAACAAAAACATTTCAAAAGATTACCGATGGGCTATAAAAACAGCCCTGGTGTCTTCGCCACTCGCGTTGTCTCTCTTTTAGAGAGCATAGACCCTGATGCGTACTCGTATGTGGATGATATTTATCTCACAGATGACGAGTTGGGACCGCATCTGCGTCGCGTTGATCGCATCATTGTTTTGTTTGCAGACTTCGGGTACAAATTCAACTTTGCGAAGTCTCACATTGCGGAATATACAGTGTTGTTCTTGGGATACGAACTCAACAATGAAGGTCGAGGATTGGCTCCGCACTTCCTAGAGAAATGCGCATGCCTACGTGCTCCTACGTCACTGAAGAAATTACAATCTCTGCTAGGCTTTCTGAATTTTGGTCGAACGTACATTCCTGATTATGCCCAGCGTATCAAGACGCTTTATGCCTTGGTACATCCTACTTTTTCCAAATCATGTTGGCTGCCAGAGCATTCAGCTATATTGCAATTATTGCAAGCTGACCTTCTTGCTTCTAAATACTTACTGACGCATGATAACCACACTAACCTGGTCATAAGAATTGTGCCTGGCGCAGTGGGTTTCACATACTTAATGTTCAATGAGGGCGACACCGTCCCCATTGCCTACAAATCACACCTGTACACTTCGGCTGAATTGCGATTTTCCGCTGTCTAGAAAGTCCTGACGGCAGTGCAGATGGCGATTCTGAAAGAGTGAGCGCTATTGCAAGGTAAACGCATGTTGGTGGTAACACAATATCCTGCCCTTGAGGCGGTGACGAAAGCAAGTGTACCTAATTCTAAGGCTTTGCATCCAAGGTGGATACAATGGGCCACTTCCTTGACATCGCCTGACGTCACATATATCTTTGACGCGGCTCTTCAGACTCAGGAGTTTTTGCAGTATGAATTCATTCATCCAGCTCCTCTGTCTTTGCGCCCGCTCGAGGATTACCATTGTGTCATTTATACACAAGTATGAGAGGAAACACAAAACTAAATACACTGTATAGATACAGTTTGAAAACTGAGTGCTGAGTCCACACAAAGATTGAAAGATTCAAATGTTCTTTATTCCAAGATGTGGTACAACCATATTCGCAGCTAACGCGTTTCGCCCAAACATGGGCTTCTTCAAGGCAAGGTTCCAACACGACGGGAATCACGGCGCTACGGACCTCCATTGGACTCTATGATATGGGATACTCGAAACTTGAGTAGCCAGAGCTTCTTGGGAATTAATTTTGACGCACCACGCCAGACGTAAATCCATTGCTTACATGCTACTTATTTAGCAAGCTTCAATATTGGGTTAAGTTACCTTCGTTATAGTTGTGAAAATCTTGCGGTGCACCTACGTTCTTTAACCTTGCCTTGAAGAAGCCCATGTTTGGGCGAAATGCGTTAGCTGCGAATATGGTTGTACCACATCTTGGAATAAAGAACATTTGAATCTTTCAATCTTTGTGTGGACTCAGCACTCAGTTTTCAAACTGTATCTATACAGTGTATTTAGTTTTGTGTTGCCTCTCATACTTGTGTATATATGCTTTATTTATGGTCGTTTAAGCAGCTGGCCATTTGAGGTGGGCAATACTCTCACTACTGCAGAGTGACAGGTCCAGGCTGTGCACTCATGTATAACCTTGCTGCTTTATCCTATAAGTGTAACATTGTGTCATTTACACTGACGGTTCTGCGCAACTGGCTACTGGATCGAAGCATGCCTATTCAGCGGCCTGCGCAATTGTGGTCAGTACTTTCGTGAATGGTGAATTCCAATCCGATGTCGTGCATACGCAGTAATTGGGTGATTGTACCGCACAGTTGGCAGAGCTTCGTGCTCTGGTGCTTGCACTAGAGTTTGCTGATCCCCGAGTCACTACTCTTATAGGGAGTGACTCATTTTATTTTGTCCAATCGTACAACGACAATCTACATTTTTGGTCTCGGAATGACTACCATGATTCCAAAGGTAGCACGATTAAGCATAAAACGCTTTGGGTTCGAGTGGCAGAACTTAAAGAACATCTGCCTCTCGTGAATGTTATTCACACTCTTGGTCACCAACGAGTTGGTGTCCATGCTGTCGGCAACAGCCTAGCTGACCAGGCAGCAAAAACAGCAGTGGCGACATACTTAGTAGCAGCAGTTACAAGATCCAAAAGTAAGATCGATCATGACATCTTGGCAGCTATTGCTGCTACAGAGAAGGGAACAAAATATCCAAGAGGTTTCCCTTCTCGTTACCATTATCGCTTAAGTCCTGATAACGTCCCATTAGTGAGGATTAACGACGTTGGTGACAGATTGATTCCCAACTCGGACTGCAGACCATCTTTGATATTAGCAGCTCACGAGGGCATGGCGTCCGCGCATGCCGGCGTTGCAGCTACTGTATCTCTGTTACAACAACGTTACTGGTGGTGCGGTTTATATAAACAAGCGCGTGCTTATGTTCTTAATTGTGACATTTGCCAGCAGATAAAACCTTAAACTGCGGCGCGGCCACCACAAACTCAGTTGTACATATCTAATAAACCACTGGGGTGTGTTTATTTAGATCATTGCAGTCCATTTACCTCTGATACTGCGTACAAATACATCTTGGTTGCAGTGGATTCGTGCACACGTTTTCTGTGGGTAAGGCCACAAAGGAGTGCTGATGCCCGTACTGTCATCAAGGATTTGCGTGTCTTTGTTGGAAGTTTTGCATGTGGTACCTTTCATTCTGATCGGGCCCTGCGTTCGCCTCTAAGAAGCCATGAGAAATTTGGGGGTCCAAGTCAAATTGTCGTCTCCATACCGACCTGAGGGTAATAGTGTAGTGGAGCGAATGAACCGTGACTTAAAGCAATCTTTGACAGCCAGGGTTTTAGGTACTGGCCGGAACTGGCTAGCCCACTTGTATGATGTGCAACGTGCACTCACTTAATAATCTCCCTAGAAGGTCTCTGGGTGGGCGGACCCCATACATGATGCTCTTTGGCATACGAATGTTTGTCCCGGACCTTGATGGTCTAGACATGGCGGCGTCGGCCGCACCCTTTGACGTAGATGATCACTGTGCTGTATTGCAGAATCTTTAAGAAGCCAGAGACAGTCTAGCGAAGGAGCACGCACCCTCCACATCTGATGCTGCGCTTCAGATTCCGGTAGTTGGCTGGCTACCTCGAGTTGGTGATCTGGTCCGTGAGAAGGTGGAGAACAAGAAGGAGTTCGGCCCCTCTTATTGTGCACCAGTTCCGGTACTTGGAGTACAGGGTACACGTATAGTCATTTTACCTCCACTTCCTGGTCGTAAGGATAACAGGTACATCTCTATTGACAATGTCAAGCTACAGCGAGTGGCCGATTCTTCTTAGTATGACACCAGCAGTTTCTTGCCCTTCGATGCTGAGAAATTCTGTTGTGTCCCCAGCTTCTACCACCTTGCCTGATGTTGCCGTCGAGATGCATACAGTTACTGGTCCTTTATTGCCACCGACAGCTGGTGGTCTGCCTGAAGATATTGAGTATGCTTATCCTGCGCATGTCCCGTTGCCTGTTTTACAATCCACCACAGTTACCCAGTCACGCTACTCCTTTGACACTAATTCAATGACTTCCATTGCCCCATCAAAAGTTTCGATTTTTGCTGCCTGGTTCAAAAGACATTTTTTAATTCCCCCTTGGACTTACGTTTGGCTGGTGCTCATATGTATTTTTTTGTTTATGTCCATTGGCTTTGTGGTAGTGTTTTTTAGACTTATCAATGGACACTACCTGAAAGAACGCACTACAATTCGACTAATTGATGGAACTTTGGCCCCCCACTCCTCATCACATATCATGAAAAGGGACCAGACTTTTGTGAACATTACTGCCTGGCCTGTACATGATGGGATCGCTTGGGATGCTGTAAAATTTCAAATTCATGGCCCCACTGAAGTAATCAATGTGCCAAATGTATTTCGTGTTTCTATGGGTGATGTAGTTAAGCAGAACATCCACTCGGATGATTGGGATGTACAAGCAATAGAAGCACTGTTTTCTGATTTGAAATATTATGCTGCATTTGATGCTGAAGATTTGTATTTAGATACTGATAATTATGATGAACAATTCTGCTATCAACATTATGACACGCATTTCCTACACAAAGCAAATACGTTTAGAAATTTTGTAAATTATACACAATGGGAACACTGTCCCGCCCCTAGGCTGGGCAGCTCCACCACGTTAGTGGACAAATTCACATATTTTTCTGATTTCAGTGTGTCAAATCAGGCCTCCTTTTATTTTAAGGTTGCGGCTGAGTCTGCTTCTAAAGTTAGACTGACACACACCAAATTGTTGTATTCCAAGTTCTTTATGGACAAATTGACAATTGGAGGATATAATCTGTGGAAAGCTACTATCGATCTTAAGTCGGTTTGGGGTTCTAAACCGTGGCAGGTACAGGGAACAGAAGCTTTGCATCGTGCCTGCCTCATCCCGAACCACATCTTATTTTTAAATTCGTCAATTTTTCAGACCACCTGTTTTGGATTGGCTACTTTTAAAAAATGTAATTCTCCCTCCATTCCGGGTCTGGGTGCTTATCCTAATTGGGGTAATCATACAGATCTGTCCCTTGCTACGTTGCAGTCATACATTTCCAACACATCCTTCAATATTTCTGAATTGAATCCGGAAGGGTGGTTGGTGTGGCAAACGAGCTCAGATTCCTTTCAACATCGGTTTCTGGATTTAACACCGGGGTATACGCAAGTTCGTATAGACCCCCGATTTGAATCTTCTAACACTGTAACTACCTACTCAGTAGGGAAGTTATGCCATTCTTGGACGCAACATTCCACCTTAGCATCTGTTAAACTTCATTTATCACAATTGAACGACAAAATAGATTTGAATGATTTTGTTAAGGGTCCTGCGGTTGGCAGGTCCAAAAGATGGGTATATGCTATTTACAACGAAGTTTGGAAGCTATCACAGATTGAGGCTGCATCCAGATTACGAGCTATTAATCAAGCCAATATGGAAAATGTATTGGCTGTAATAGATAATAGCATTAACACCCTTTCTTCCAGGATTTATACCTTAGATAATATTGTTTCATCTGTGGTAGACATTGTGCAGGATGATTTGTCTGTTTTGTATCATGGTCAGAATCAATTGCGTTCCATTATGCAGTTTGCATGGACATTGCAAACGTTAAAAGCTGGGAAAGTCCCTTGGGATTACATGAATACTTCATCTTTGTTCCTCCCTTTTAATTTAACTGCGAAACAACAATTTATGTCCATGAAAGATGCGACATATTCATTGCTGCACATTGAAAAGTTAGAACCTTTACCTTTCTCTGTTGCCGAATTAAACTCCGCTGTGTGGCTTATCCATGGGTTGATCACATTACCATTCCCCCTGTTAAAGTTCAGTTTGTGCATGAAACATTATGCCCTTGGCAGATATGAAAAACTTGGTACTGCCTTCCTGCACTAAGTTTGGTCACTCCCATTCACGTATAGATGTGTGAGAGACGGAAAAGAGGTATACCTAAAAGGTGAAGAGTGCACTTCCACTCCGGATCACTCTGTAGTGTGTATGCACATTCAATTGCATGGTGCATGTAATGTGCACGCTCCTAATTTAGCTTGCATCCTGAAAGGGATCCCTGTGCCAGTTATAACACCGTCTTTTACGCTGCTTGCTAACGGTAGTTATTTGCTATTATATAATGAAGCTTGCTGTGGGATGTTAGTGGGAATTCCCTACATAGTGACTGTATCACAGAGAGTAGTCTGCTGTAATAACGTCCTCTTCCCACCCCCGCATGGACGGCTCGATGTATCCATCTGGCCTTCCATTCCAACCTTGAAAGCAGAGTTCAACAAGATGAGCAGAATGAGGGCTCTATTGTCTCAAAAAGAAGTCGCATTGACTTCGTCCCAGGAAACATTTGTCCTTCACGTAGCAAACACGCGCACAGAGGTGCGAGCACTTTTGAATACTGATCTCCCACTTCATTTTGGGGCCCTGATTCAGACAATCTTTAATGCCTCGTCAACAAGTGGCCTGGCTCATTTTTTTTAAATTGTGGGCTCCGGCCTCGTGACCTCCTTTCAAACTCTTTTTGGTGTGATCCCGAAATTTTTTCATTCTATTTTTTCCAGCGTCTTCGGAGGTCTCCCTTTGCTTCTCGCCCTCGTAGCTGGGGTGCTTTTCTTGATCTACGTACTACGCTATGGATGCACAACGTGCGTCACACGACAGCAGATCCCGGCTGCTCCATCTTCATAACCGGATGCTTGAATACTATGGCACTTTACCACTGGCGACCTTAAGCATGGCCTATAGATTATCCTTCCGGTTTCCCTACTTTACTTGTGTGCAGCCTGTCTTTCATTGCCTAGATTGTCCATTCCAATGGGCTCTGGATTTGTGCCTGTCGAACTCGGTGTCTCCTGCCCCGGATTATGATCGGCTAATGAGCCCCTTAGTGGCTCATGAGTTGGACTGTTCTGGCGTCAGGATTATGGCCTGTGGAGCAGCACATGGAGTCCTTGGGAATTGGGACATCGGAACGGCTGCAGCTGAATTCTTAGCGAGAAGTTATCTTGAAGAACACACCAGTAGTCCTCGAATGGTGCTGGAGGCTCCGGTTGTCGAGGAACATGTGTGTTCCTTCCCCTTGCTGAACTGGATGGCAGATAATTTTGCAGAACGTTCCAATGATTTCCTCTTAGAAGCTGTTGCAACTTATTGTTCTTATACATTGATGGATTGACTTTTTGCCCCTTCATTTCGTCATACGTCCTTCAATGATGTTTTTTTCCTTTAAATGGGCTTTTTCATTCGTTTTTTATTTTTTTCTTTGTTTTTTTTTTCTGCGAACTTTTTCACTTACCTTATATGGACTTACAATTTATGCCCTTGGTTCCGTTCTATCGAACTTGAACTCTGCGTTCTTGCATATGCGCCCCTACTGGTTAGTGGTCCGATCAAGAGGGGGTGTAGTGAAGATTGCTATCTATATACGTACAATGCTAAGTTAGCACAACCGCGTTAGATGTTAGAAAGCCACTTTTGCTGCTTTTGCACACGACACTGTAGTTACATGTTATTAATTTGTGGAAATATGGATTTTTCTGATCAGTTATGTCCCCTATCTTGGACCCCAACGGTTTCATGTATAGATCACAAGTACATGTATGTTCCCTCCAGTTCCAGTTATGAAGACGCAAACACATGTGCGTCCACCGTCAACATGTCCTCTTTCAGATCCGCCATGAATGGGCCGGATATTCCATTCCTAAGTATGAAAGGCCACCGGCCTTATATGGTTCACTTATGCCATTTTACAGTCCAGGCGAGTAGGCCCTGATTCTGCCATCAAGCTTTTCTTGCCTTCTGCCTCTGAAAGCTCCAGTCTGAGCTCGCATCTGTATCCATGAACTTTGTCCTACTCCCTGCGCAGCTAGCGGTGCCTGACATCAGCCTGTTGCCTGCCAAAAACTGTATTTCACCTTCGAGATTATCTGCTCCGCTCCCTATCCAATGCATTCCTGTCTAGTAGTTTAAGTAAACATTCTTCCAGCTACCGAGCAAAAGGCCCGGCTTCTCTGTCATTATGCAAGTAATTCATAGCCCTGTTACTATGGAAGATTTCTGCCCTCGCATCTAGTGTAGACACTTAGACGCTTGTACACGCACTAACAGTCAGTATAGTCAGTATAGAATAAGATTCTACTCTAAGAGACCTCTCTTTTGGATAACATAGTTCTCTAAACATAGGATGTTAGATATGATTTGGGATTAGGTTGACTTGACCCTCCAGACTTCTGTCGCCACATGTAGAGCTAAATGTCAAGTCCCCTTCGCCCCCTAGTTGCACGTCAATCACACGTCATGCTGCTGCGCGCGCATTTCTGCCAAGTATTTCTGCTGACATTGCGAAATTCTTTCATGGAACCACCCTATTATGACATCATACCTGATGACGTTCTTTAGTTACACCCAGTTACACCCACTTTTGCTACGCATGTATGTTTTATCTTTACTATCAATTGTTACGCCTCCTGCATTTGCTTCACTGTAATGCCTATTGTATAAAAATGATTACTTGTCAATAAAGTAGCGTCTTCACTTCCTGAACCTTCGTGGTGATGGAATATGGAGCTCCTCAATTTAAATTGATTTTGGAATAAAGCCCGTTCCGAACCTCTAATACCACGGATTCTGCCTCTTATTTTACTGAGCTATTATTATAGATTTTCCGCATCAAATTAAGTTCCGGTAATTAAATTATTTACCACATAAATGGCGCCCGAACAGGGACACTTTCTCATCTCACGCGCCGGCGGTGCGTTGCAGGCCCGGTCTCCTGTCACAGCTGGACGGACAACAACGCGTACCCACAGGATTTCCTGTATCTCCCTCCTGCCGAGCGGGGGTAACTGAGGCTGCGATCAACACCCAGACGAGGCGGTGAGAAGTGCGAAGTATCCCGACCAGAGCCTAGCTGAGAGAGCAAGATCCGAGGTATACAGAGGCCCACCAGTTTCCGAAGTTTCCGAAGTTTCGAGTCGAGTCCAGTCCGGTTCAAGTTCAGTTCAGTTCCGAGGCCTTCCGTTCCGAGCTACCCGGTGAGTACCATTATCGGGGAGGCGTTCTGACGTGCACATAGGTTGTGCCGGTCAAGACGGGTTTGGGTACACAAATCCGGTCTGCACTGTCTCAGCAGTGTATCTGTACTGTTTAGCAGTATATCAAGTATGTCTAGTATATAATTCAGAATTACCTAGTTAGTATCGAGTATTATGCTTAGTGACTAGTTCCATAAATGGCCATCATTGTCTATTTCATTTAAAATGTTAAATGTTAAAATGTTTTAAATACGTTCTGTATACTGTGGTGTGAATGACTGTTCATTATTGTGTTTTATGGTATTAAAACGTGTTCAAAATTAGGTATCAGATCAGTTCTCAATATGCCGTTCTTTTCGAAATTAAGACAGATCAAAACTAGGAAAGGGGTACTCGAAGAAGCTGTTCCCATTCCTCCTAGGGACACTCCAGGGTACTTCATGTATCATAAACATGGCCTAGACGCCATATTATTTCTTGATCTATGGGTAGACTACACCAAGGAATTACCAGAAAGTCAGAGGTGGCCCGCAGCTGGGACCTGGGATGCAGATTGCATTATGAAAGTAGAAGAAGAATTATGGAAAAAGAAAGCTAGACAGTCACAGAAAGATGCCATTGAATTATGGCGTAAAGAATCATATAGACGCACAGAAAAAGCGCTCAGAAAGGAAGAGAAAAGTAAGGAGAATTCAAATAAAGTTCGAGAAAGTGTATTAATTGAAGAAGGTATTCGAGTAAAGTCAGAACAAACAGACAGACAAAGAAATGCCCTTGTGAATGGTATGTATCCTCTTCTGGCCGAAGGATTACCTAAGGCTACTCCGGAAATACCAAAAGACTTGCCACCCCCATTGTTTCCGATAAAAGTACATCCCAAAGGGCATCCCAGATCCGCAGAAGATGTTTTTCTTTCCTCTTATTTAGACGACGCAGCTCCCGAGTATGCTAATGCTGCGCCACATAGACCGTCTGCCAAGGGGGTTCAACGCCAAGACCCTCCTCCGTCTGTACCTCTGCAACAGCAAACCCCGACACAAGTTCCGGCAAGCACATCTGTTTCTACATCTGCATCCACACCTATGGTTGCTATATCCCGTTCAACGAATCCTTTCACATCCAGCACCCCAGGTGGTGCTACCGGAGGTACATCAAGCATTTTTTCTACGCCACCCAGAACAAATAAACTTTCCTTTCAAGAATTAGCCCACCAACGTACACCCAAACTAGTAACTCCCAACACGCTCAAGGAACTTCTAATAGACTGTAGATATGACCCTGTGCCCGGAAAAGGGGACGAAATGATGCTGGCATCATTACGTATCCGACGAGCTGCAATATACTTAGGGAAGCTACCAGGAATGACTGCACATTTAGAAAATATATATCATTTTGTTCAGTCAGGGCGAGACCCTGAGAGTACCAAAAGGTGGAAATACAGGGGGAACTGTTACGTTTCCTCATAAACTGTGTGATCAGAAATCAAGACCAACCAGGGGTAAATCCGGAAGAAATGCAAATTCTTACCACATGAGGTAAGAATATATCAGAGGGGAGACACGATAAACGATCATGTATAGTAGCTATGAGCCGAAAGATCCGCAAAGAAATAGAACGAATACACGAAGAAAGATTAGCAGTAGACGAGCCTGAACAAACCGAGGACGAGGAAGAATTAGAACTGCCCACAGGACAGTTAGAAACCATGGCCTATGTAGGTAGAGGAAGATCTTGCAATAATACTAGATGCGTTACTGATCCGATATGTCCGATACGTCCAGATAATAACAGAAAATTCCAAACTCCTATAATAAATATAAGGTCCCCCGAACATTCATTCCAAGCCGCTGACAAATTACTCCGAGAACGAAGGGGTTATCATATACTCGATTCTATGGACGAACAAGAATTAGCCAGGTCAGCCGTACACTGGGTTGATAGTCCTGGAAAATATGGTGATGATACACTAGCACATACGTTTTTGAACCTCGCCCCAGATGAACAGCGTTTAGCGGGTATCTATATGATTCAACAACTCCTTATATTATATAAAAGCCAACACTCCGATCCTGGCCCCTTACCTGATATATTGACTGAATTACTCACGAATAAATGGAGAGGTTCCGGTACTAAGTTAATTAGAGAAATACTAGAATCTAGAAGGCAGTACATCCTTTTTGTATGTCCTGAACATGTCTCACTGCCCATCAAGGAAAGAACGACGTATTACATGGATAGACAAAATCCCTTACGCGAAGTGCACCCGATAAAGGGTGATGACAATGAGTTTAAACGTGTGTTTGTATACACACCCATATCCAAAATAGAACTATTAGAAATGAAGAAAGTGGTACCCAGTCATGACAAAGACCCAGCGGGTTTCCATCGTGAAATTAAAGATATGTTACTCATGGGAGAATATACCTACCCCGACATTATGACAATATTGAAGGTATTAATGCCTGCGGGCATTTACGAAAAACTCAAGGAAAAGGATTGGGAGGTGGGAGACCAGAAGATAGATTGGACAGCATTAGAAAACGAAGAAAAAGCTCGAGGTCCAGGTTCAGGGCTCGGGGACAAGACCAAAGCACTACCAGGTTTATTAGTACAGGTACTGCCACGTTTATTAACTACGAAAAAGGAAGACTGGGGTGCAATATCAGCCTGTAAACAGAAATCAGATGAAGACACTAGTGATTTCTATTCTCGATTTGAAAAATGTTTTGGTATAAATAGTGGAATAAAAGCCAGTAGCGAGTCGTATCCACATCTGTTTGTGACAAAATTGGTTGAAAATGCCTTGCCCCAAGTTAAGAATAGAGTATTGAAATTCGAGAGTACCTGGCAAGGTAACACTCCGTCACAAATGTTACAAATGCTACAGTACCATCACAATAGAATTAGAGAAGAACAAGAACATGAACATAGGCGCATGAAAGACACGAAAATGAAAATGCTAGTTTCCCAGACAGTTCCAGCTGACGGTCATAAAAAGGATATAACACAGTCCAGTGTTTCAGCAGGTCCTGTAAAAGGGACGTGCAACTATTGTAAACAGCCAGGTCATTATGTACACGATTGTCCCGTTTTAAAACATAATATCGCCATAGGTAACACAAAAGAAAGACCAAGACCACTTAGACAGGATCAGAATCAACAAGGAACCCCGCAGCATGCACAGTCCATGCCAGCTCCGCAACAGTCTATGCCAGCTCCACCACCGCAGCCTATTGCTGCCACACAAACAACGACCCGACAGATGTATCAGACCGCACAGTATGACTATCCTGATTATCAACGATACTCATGAAACAGCCTAGAGAGGGAAGTTGGCTTACCCCTTATTGAGGTCCCTGTAGATCAAGAAGGACCTTATGTGCACAGTGAACTATTAGGCCAAGATAGAAAATTCTTACTTGATACAGGGGCAAGTCGAACAACAATAAAACGTAGCGAAGTTCCAGGGGCACCCCTCTCAGGCTCACAGAATATTTCCCTTGGCTTTTCAGGAAAACCTATCATTAACGAAGTATCACAGCCTCTTCCACTTACGATTGGTCCCTTGACACGAACTACAGATTTATTACTTACTAAATCATGTCCAGAAAACTTGTTAGGCATAAAAACTTTGAAAGCTCTCGGAGCTATAATATGTTGTTCTCCAGAAGGAGTAAGATTGTTTTTACGTGATTTCAAAGGGCACTACGTGTCCCGAGACATGGATCACCGACTGCAGACTTTACCGACACATTTATGGGCACAAGGCCCTACAGATGTTGGTTGCATGAACATTACACCATATCGAGTCACACTAAAGGCAGGAGTGGTACTACCCCGAATGCGACAATACAAGTTACCCCCAGATGCTGTAGTGGCTTTACTGCAAATCATTGACGAGCTTATTACCCAAGGAGTGGTTGTGGAAACTGACTCCAATGTATGTAATTCACCGATAATTCCGATTCTTAAACGAACCGATCCAACAGCCCCGCCAGTATATCGATTGGTTATTGATCTGCGCGAATTAAATAAATGCATAGTACCACAATACCCCGTAGTCCCAGACATTTCTTCATTACTGACAGCCATTGATTCCGAAGCGACATTCTTTACTGTAATTGATCTCAAAAATGCCTTCTTCAGCGTCCCAATAGATCCGGAAAGCCAATACTTGTTCGGATTTAGTTTAAATGGACGTAGCTTTAAATTCACACGCGCACCTCAAGGATTTACCGAAAGCCCCAGCATCTATAGCCAAGCACTGAAACGAGAACTCGACAGTATCCACATGCCAGTCAACACTGCCCTGCTTCAATATGTCGATGATCTGCTGATCACCGCTAGAAGCGAACCTGAATGTGAAAAAGCCTCACTGACGGTTTTACAATTTTTGGCCGAAAAGGGGCACAAGGTGTCCCCTTCTAAGCTGCAATTCTGTGTCCAGCGAGTTGTTTACCTTGGTCACTCGCTGTCCAAGGAGGGAAGGCAGCTTACATCAGATCGCATCCAGTTAATTGCTAATATGCCAATACCCAAGACACAAAAGGAGGTGCGGGCTTTCATAGGCCTCACTTCATATTGTAGGCAGTGGATCCCTCAGTATGCATTTCTAGCAAAACCACTCATTCAATTGACAACACAGGAGGCAGCCACATCGACTGTTCTCCCTTGGACTCAGGAACATACACAAGCTTTTGAAAGCCTAAAGAAAGCCTTATGCCAAGCACCTGTTTTAGCAACACCATGTTACAATAAACAGTTTACACTCTTCGTTACAGAACGCGAAGGTACTGCCTTGTCAGTACTCACACAGGAACAAGCAGGATCACACAAACCATGTGCTTATTTTTCTAGTACATTAGATCCCGTAGCTCAGGCTTTGCCTGCGTGCCTGAAATCAGTGGCAGCAACAGCTTTAGCAATCAGACAAAGCGATGCCATAGTATTAGGACATCCATTGACAGTACAAGTACCACATGCAGTAGAGGTTCTCTTGAACCGCACACAAACACAACACTTGACTATAGCGCGACTCACTGGTTACGAATTAACATTGTTTCAGCCACATATAGAAATCAGACGTTGTAGTACATTGAATCCTGCCACACTGTTACCTGTAAATGGAACAGACCCACTAGCACATGATTGTATTGAAGTTATCACTATCACGACGAAACCCAGACAAGATTTGACAGACGTCCCATTGTCAGACCCAGACCTGACGTTGTATGTAGATGGTTCATGTATGAGAACAGGTACAGGAGAGCTAGTGGCCGCTTACGCAGTCACAACAGACACTGAAATCGTTGAAACAAATTGCATAAATACCTTGTCAGCTCAAGCCGCAGAGCTCATCGCTCTGACACAAGCCTGTATTCAAGCCACAAATAAAAAAGTCAACATATACACTGATTCACGTTATGCATTCGGAGTTGTACATGACTTCGGCGTGCTGTGGCGAGAGAGAGGTTATTTAACTTCTCACGGTGCCCACATTCAGCACGGACCCCTTATTCATGCCTTATTAGATGCAATACATCTACCCACTGCAATATCAATTATGAAATGTAAAGCTCATACGAAAGTTACTGATATCATTTCTCAAGGCAATGATCTAGCTGACAGAACAGCTAAACAGACTGCTCAAACTCAAACATCCGACATGACAAAGACAATAGTCCCGACACCAACATATTGCATGACGGTTAAGGATCCCGCTCTTGACGTAATCGACATACAGACACATGCTACACCAGACGAAATAAAGAAATGGACTGAATTAGGAGGGATCCAAACGGATCAAGGATGGATGACGAAGGAAAAATCTGTGTGGTTCCTTCCTGATTCAATGGTCCAAGTCATTATTAACACTGTACATAGTCCAGCGCATCTAGGAGAAAAAGCTATGCTAGACAGCATTCAACACATTTGGTTCAACAAACATTTACGAGCAGCAGCTAAACAAAAAGTTCGTACCTGTATGATCTGTTGTCAGTTTAACCCAGGTAAAAGCATTCCCGTAGAACAGGGTGGATTTCAGCCTCCTGATCACCCTTTTGAAGTTCTCCAGATGGATTATATCCAGATGGAACGATGTCGAGGATTCAAATATGTTCTCGTAGTTGTCTGTGCTCTTTCCCGTTGGACAGAGGCATACCCGGTTTCAGATTACACTGCCCCGACTACTGCCAAACAGTTAGTTCGAGAATTCTTCCCACGGTACGGTTTACCACGTGCTGTCTACTCAGATAACGGCCAGCCGTTCTCATCCGAACTAATGAAACACGTTTCACTTTTGTTAGGCTATCAGTGGAAATTTCACTGTGTCCGACACCCCGAGGCAGCAGGTCTCGTGGAAAGACATAATCAGACCCTGAAAATTAGATTGTCCAAAATATGCAGAGAGAAAGGTATCGACTGGGTAGTAGCCTTACCCGTTGCACTCTTTTACATGAGAATGGTAGCACACTCTCGAACAGGGCTATCCCCTTATGAAGTGATCTTCGGTAGACCACCAAATATGTGGGGGACGCCTATACCACGCAAAATAACTGATATTGACTGCTGACAGATTACTTGGCTTCCTTGATGTCTGCACTACAATCTTGTCGTTCACAGGTAGCTGCAGCCTTTCCCGACAACACCGAGGTGAAACCCCATGACGTAATTCCAGGAGACTTGGTTTTAGTGAGGAACTTTGATCGGAAGTCTCAGCTGGATCCTAGGTGGAAATCGCCTCAACTCGTATTACTAACGACGAGGACAGCCGTGAAGATCGAAGGTCGAAAAGGCTGGATACATTCAAGTCATATCAAGAAATTTCATGGACTACCGTCAGACGTAAACGACACACCTTGCGTGTCTTCACCGATTGACTCTAAACTTCCTTTGGTTGAACTGAATAACCATGAACAATATAAACTAAAACTTCGGTCTAACAAGTCAGGCAATTTGATTGTTTAAGTCCTCTCCAAGGTGAATCGGTCGAATTTGTCTCTGACATGTATCCCTTAGACCTGTATAGAGAAAGAAACAGAAGGATAAAGTTGAAACGACATGCGTACTGTAAATCACTGCGTAGTCATTGCACAGTGACGTTATTAATTTTGTTTTTCTTAAGTCTTTTAATAATTACTGCAAGTATATTGTTGCACATATATTATCCTATTTTTAGACATGTTTACAATGTTACTGCCGAACATTCTTTCAGTGAATTACCTCCGCATGAATTGTCCTATAGATTTGCGCTGCGCAATAACACGTTTATTAGTATGTTACATCATTCCCATCAGGTTAGCAATGCTACAAATTGTTGGATATGTGGTCGACTCCCTCCCTATCAGAACTATAAAGGAATTTTTCCTCTCTTTCCATACCCGTTCACACACAATGGATCCTGTGGAGCATGGTTTAGTTTAATTAATCCCCTAGATTCGAATTCTGCAGTTTACCAGAATAACCGGGTATGGGGAAATCTGAACTTAGTTTTATTCAAAGTCTGTCACCCTAACAAGGAGGGACTTCCCAAAAGAACAGGAACTGATCTAGAAAATGAAGTATATGGATTAGGTAATTTTACGCTTAATCTCATGATCCTGAATGTCGAATCCGAAGCTACACCAATTTTGCCCGCCATGTCAGTATTTCCAGTAAAAGGTGAATTATGTGTAAGAAAGAATGGTTCCATACATATGGGCCATAGTAGATGCACCACTGTGATAGAATTTAGTGATCAAGGCAAGTCTACATTTAGAGCTTCCCGCCATTCCTACTTCATATGTGGTCAGACGGCATACATACGTTTGCCACTAGATTGGGATGGTACCTGCTACATCGGATTCCTTTTGCCACCTGTTTTTCTAGCTCCTCCTGATTATCATAGAAATACTCATTTAGTACACAATAGAGAAAGGAGAGATCTCCCAATAGTCGATTACACTGAGACAGCATGGGAAAAATACACAGATTTCAATAAAGGTCTCTTTCCCTATATAGGTACAGTTACCAATAGTAAGCTGATACGTAGATTAACCAGAACCCTTGAAGCAGTAGTGAACGAAACTATTTCCGCCTTAGGCAATTTAACAGAAGAGCAGTCTGCTATGCGGATTGTTGTGCTTCAAAATCGTCTTGTCCTTGACGTCATCCTGGCCGATAGGGGCGGAGCTTGTAGGGTCATCGGATCGAGCTGTTGCATTTTCATACCAGAAAATTCGCCATCTGTATATAAAGCCATAACTCGCCTTCATAAGATTGTAAGCCAGATACACCAGAATCCAGGCACCTGGACTTGGTCCGGTTGGTTTTGGAGTGTATTATCTACCTTTGGATGGAAGGTCCTATCCTTCCTAGGTATTGGCTTTCTCATACTATTCAGTTGCTGCTTATGTCTACAATGTGGACCAGCGATCTGTGGTCTGTGTGCCACATCGTGTATTCCACCACCAAGATTTCATTCATTCCAGAAGAAAAAAGAAGAACAAATGATGCTGTATGAACAGATCGATGGATTGATGAAGATTGATATCTCTTAACGGGCAAGTAGGGGACAAGGAGGGAATGTGGAAATATGGATTTTTCTGATCAGTTATGTCCCCTATCTTGGACCCCAACGGTTTCATGTATAGATCACAAGTACATGTATGTTCCCTCCAGTTCCAGTTATGAAGACGCAAACACATGTGCGTCCACCGTCAACATGTCCTCTTTCAGATCCGCCATGAATGGGCCGGATATTCCATTCCTAAGTATGAAAGGCCACCGGCCTTATATGGTTCACTTATGCCATTTTACAGTCCAGGCGAGTAGGCCCTGATTCTGCCATCAAGCTTTTCTTGCCTTCTGCCTCTGAAAGCTCCAGTCTGAGCTCGCATCTGTATCCATGAACTTTGTCCTACTCCCTGCACAGCTAGCGGTGCCTGACATCAGCCTGTTGCCTGCCAAAAACTGTATTTCACCTTCGAGATTATCTGCTCCGCTCCCTATCCAATGCATTCCTGTCTAGTAGTTTAAGTAAACATTCTTCCAGCTACCGAGCAAAAGGCCCGGCTTCTCTGTCATTATGCAAGTAATTCATAGCCCTGTTACTATGGAAGATTTCTGCCCTCGCATCTAGTGTAGACACTTAGACGCTTGTACACGCACTAACAGTCAGTATAGTCAGTATAGAATAAGATTCTACTCTAAGAGACCTCTCTTTTGGATAACATAGTTCTCTAAACATAGGATGTTAGATATGATTTGGGATTAGGTTGACTTGACCCTCCAGACTTCTGTCGCCACATGTAGAGCTAAATGTCAAGTCCCCTTCACCCCCTAGTTGCACGTCAATCACACGTCATGCTGCTGCGCGCGCATTTCTGCCAAGTATTTCTGCTGACATTGCGAAATTCTTTCATGGAACCACCCTATTATGACATCATACCTGATGACGTTCTTTAGTTACACCCAGTTACACCCACTTTTGCTACGCATGTATGTTTTATCTTTACTATCAATTGTTACGCCTCCTGCATTTGCTTCACTGTAATGCCTATTGTATAAAAATGATTACTTGTCAATAAAGTAGCGTCTTCACTTCCTGAACCTTCGTGGTGATGGAATATGGAGCTCCTCAATTTAAATTGATTTTGGAATAAAGCCCGTTCCGAACCTCTAATACCACGGATTCTGCCTCTTATTTTACTGAGCTATTATTATAGATTTTCCGCATCAAATTAAGTTCCGGTAATTAAATTATTTACCACAAATTGAGAAATGCTTGCTCGACTTAGCTTCACATGAGAACTGTCTGTTGTTCACATCCCAAACAGTGAGCAGCGACCTTGGTCTGAACATTGTGTAAAAAAACAGTCTGGGTCGCTAGACGGTGCATGTTGTTGGGTTCAGGTTGATCGGCCCACTATTTAGCCATAACATGCACGCAGCTGCAAATACATGAAAGTCAGGTGCTTTTAATATTGCAGTGTTGCATGTTTTTCAGCACATTCGGAAGAAGAGCTTTCCCAGGAGCAGAGTCTAGCTGATCCTGTGATGTGATCTCACTGAGCTGATCTTTACGGTATGGGGTTCCCCATTCAAGCCTAGAGACCTTTTATTAGTCTAATAATAATAATATTAGTTTACTAGCGAAAGGAAGGTGGCTGATATCCATTGTCAATTTAGTATGATTACTCCTTTCATTTTCTATGGTATTGTAACTATGCTGATGGTTTTGATCTTAATCATTTGTCTGCTTATGTTAGCCAAAGTACTGCATCTTAGGACACAAGGTTTATAAAATAAACTCTTTAAACTTTACCGTGTCTCTGTTTATTTTGTTGTGGACTGATATGAGAATAATTACGAACAGGTATTTCTGATTCCCACCATTCCTGAGAATACCCTAAGTCGCTTGTTCTGGGTTGTCTATACATTGGGACCGCCAAGATAACACTCGGATAACGAATGGCACACTGATGCTGGTCGGATAAGGGGTTCTGGGTTCTGAGGTGAGTTTTTGGTACACCACAATTCACTGAGGTCCTGGTTTCCTGTGCATAGTTCTGTGCATAAGCAGAATCCCTGCAACACCGCTGAATCATCTGACTAATCTCTGGTTTCAATCCTTACACAAACCGATACACATAATGACCTATGTCCTTATCTCCAATGGTCTCAAATCCACTATTCTGTTTAAACACTTGCAACAACCGTTCATAATACGCATGAACAGACTCATTTGGCTCTTTGTTTGTTCTATCTATTCTTACCCAATCTGTTTCTTTAGGAGGAATCTTTCTCTTTAAGAAAGTAATTACTTGGTGATATTTCTTCATCACATCATCTGAGGGTGCACCTGTCTTAGAGTCTCTTGGATACTCATCACTAAGCCAATAAACTGTGATCTTACATTCTGTCCACAAATCAGCAGGTACCACTATGTCAAACAGACCATCCAAATCTTTCAACAAAACCTTCAAAACTTTCACAAACCTCTCGACCTGTTTGTACCATTCAACTGGTTTCTTTCTCAATTTAGGGAAGTCATTTGTAAATGACAAAGGGCCTCATGTACGTAGCCCAATAACGGTCGGTAACGGCCGATTTTCGGTAATTATACCGTTACCGACCGGTATTTAGGCTGTTGACATGTAGGGGGCTCATTTCTGTATTCGGTAATTTACCGAATCGGTAAAATTACCGAATCGGTAATTTTACCGATTTGGTAAATATTGAATACAGTAATGAGATGTAGGGGGACTGTGTGGTGGGTGTGGGGATTCGTTATTTACCACCAACTAATAGTTGGTGGTAAATGACGAATAGGTGTGAAAATGCATTTTTGTGCACTGTGAAGTGTGTAATGTGGCAGACATACATGCCCCTAGGGCATGTATGTGCGCCACATGTGCACACATGGAAGAATCAGGGGTGCAACAGGGTGCCAATGTGACACCCTGCCACCCTTGAATGTGCTCCCCCCATTACCGAATCGGTATTTACCGATTCGGTAATGAGGCATACCTTCCCATTGATTCAATCAATGGGAAGGTATGCCTCATTACCGAATCGGTAAATACCGATTCGGTAATTACCGACTTACTCCGATTCGGTAACATTTACCGAATTTTTACCTACATACACTTTACCGATTCTTAAATACCGAATCGGTAAGATTCGGTATTTAAGAATCGGTAAAGTGTATGCCACCTACATATGGCCCATAATATCTTGTTGACTCCACTGAACATGAACATATCCTCCTCCTGGAACTTCTCTCATTGGACACAGTCTCTCTGCTTTTCCTGATTCCTTTAGTAAAAATTCAGATGTTGTCCGACTTGCCTGAGCTTCCTTGTTTTCCCTCATCCATCTAATTTTCCACTGGTCTAAGTCTCCCCACTTTTGCAAAATAGTCATTGGCTCTTTAATCTGTACCTTTCTTCCAGACACATTCATATGTACTAGGTCTTTATCAGTAAATTTCGCTCTATATGGTTTCTGTGATACTTTTGATCTTCCTATTTCTATCCCCATTTCGGATGCAAGGTCTGTCAATTTCTCATGAAATATCTTTGCATTTCTGGTTTTGCTCCTGCAAATGAACAACAACTCTTCTACACTATAAGGATTTAATCTATCCAATCCCACATTTCCAGCTATCATCTCTTCCAATTTGTAAATATCTATAATCTTTGGGGGTGAGCTTTGTTTTTTCTATTCCTTGTACCCATCTCTCTAGATCTTCTGGAGCTACCGCTGTCGCACTTCTGACTCCTGAGGATGTCATTGACCTTCCTTCCTTTGAACTTCTGGGTGTAATTTTTTTCGGGGTTTCATTCACTGATTCCCTTATCGACAAATCCATTACTGAATCACACTCACTGGCTTGGTCATCAGTTATTACAATTTCTTTTCTAGGATTATTCAAAGAAGTTGTTACAGCTTGTGGCTTTGGACAATTTACCTTGTCTCCATATAATGGAACAACTGGACCTATAGTTACGGGTATTGTCAATGCTTCAGGGTGTGTATTCAGTTGGGTCATTTTCTGTATTAGTTCTTCTCTGTTTTTATGTATTGCTTCTCTTTCCTTATCCTGTAGTACCTTATTAACCATTGAATCATGTATAGTCTATGAAATCAAAGGCGTTCCCAGGAAAGGGGCACTCAGAATAATTCTTTTCGGTCCTTCCTGATATGGTGGAGGGTTTTTAGTTAAAATGTCCTCCATGAATTCATCTTCTGATTCACCAAACCCTGTCATTGTCAAATGTTTTGTTTTCTCCTTACACTTGCTCCCTGTCTGTTCTTCAGCCATTAATACTGGATATAAACCTTCCGATACCATTGCTTTTCTCCATTGCTTCATCTAACCCTCACGTGTTTCACGCAAATACCTGTGGAAATGACTCATGTATCTTCCACTCCTATTCTTCTCTCTCTCATAAGATTCAGTCTCTCATTCTTCTAGTGCTTCATACTGTGTTATTCTGAGTCTCGTATCTAAATCATTCATCCGCATTCTCAAATTCGAAAGAATTCTCCCATTAAATGTACCATGTTCTGGAAAAGCCAAAACACCGTCACCCTTTGTGTACTCTATCCGATTCTCCATCCATACACACGTATGATATCCTCTCTCCATCATCATAAATGAAGCAGGTGTTTTTGGCGGAGGTATAGGAATTCCTTCCATAGTCAATACAGGCTTGTCTTTCTTAAAGAAATTCTTAATTTTCTTAATCAGTGGGAAAAAAAATTTACACCATACATTCTATACTGTGAGAACATAAAGCAATAATCTGCAAATCCTTAAGCCTTCTATCAGGGCGACTCACACTGAATGGCAAATGAAAATCAATCATACAATTTTTCGTCAACCAATCCTAGCGTGGCTTCTATTCTTTCGACCAATCAAACTTGGGCTCACGCTGTTCTTTTAACCAATACTAGCGCGGCCTTTTTGTGATGTCAGTATCACTTCTTACTACTGACTCCTCCTTTACAAATTTGCGTCAGCCACACACCCGCTGTTTCAACCTATCCCAGCGTGGCTCTCGGTGACGTCAGTGCAACTCCCGCGACTGACCCTCCCTTCACAAGGTAACACGAAAACTTATTTTCTTACAAATTTCATTAATAACAACATAGAAACATATGCTACTCTGTCTGTTCCACTTAACCCAAAGGATAGATTATTTATTTTGCTGCAAGTAAAATCTTCCCCTTACTCTTTATATACTGCGAGTAAAACTTTCCGCTTACCCTTCATTCAAGCTCGGAAGAACCTGTTACTCCTTCGGTGTTACCCTTACTAGGTGATATAAGACCAAAGATTCACCAGCGAACTCTCTTTACTATCATTCACTCTCACTTTTATACGAAAATAGTTCCTAATTTAGCACTGCCAGCCCTGCATAGCTTCTCAGCGCTATTTTAACAGACGAGTAACCTCACTGCAGTGTGGCTTCCATTTACCACCCGCAATTCACTTCCCGGGATTTTCCAGACAACATAAAACAGGACAGTAACGGTTTTGTTAAAACATAAATCAATAATCAATAATGAAATACTTATCACCAAACTAGTGAACAATAACCATAGCTCTGCTACCAGAAAATTGATCCAGCGGTGAACCAGCCACAGATAATCCAACACCAAGTACTCACATGGGCCCATAAACACACATCCTCACACTGACTAGTTAAACCGCTGGGGGTCAATTTTTATGTTATTTCTTATTGAAAGATTAGTTACCTGTCATACCTAACCAATCTTTCACAGATCAAAAAGTTCTTTCCTCTGGTCAATGGACCATTAGTTGAACTAGTTGATGGTGAAATGACATAAATCAATTTGTCTTGTAATGAAAATAACCACAGAATTGGGAAAGCTTTTAAGACTTTATCTAAATTAAATTCATGTGAAACAATTCAGAATACAGTCTCCGTTACTCAAAGGATGTAAAATTCAATTAGTCAATTAATCAGACAATATCATAATTTGTAATGACAGTGCTAGAAAGGAGAGGAAAGAGAGAAAAGTATATCTGCACTTTCATGAAATTATAGTTACCTAGAATGGTGTGAAAACCAACCCGTGGCCAAGGAGGTGGGACAGGTCCCCCGGGAAAGATCAGGCGACAAAGACTTCAGGTCAGGATTCAGGACAGGATAGATGACCTCTCTAGCACCGACGCTGGCGTTGCACCCCTCTCTGACACTCTCTTCCTCCTCGAGATTCTTCCGCGAACTTCTTCTATATATATATTTTTTAATTTAGTCTAAGGTGATGTTCTGCAGCATTCGCTTGTCACTCCGACAGCATCCCGAGCTCTGCAGCATTCAGCAAATCTCCGTCTAACTAACTAACTAAGGCTACCTCAATGATACCCTTCTATGCTCATGTACCACCCATTAATGTTTCAATATCATGAATCTTCTAATTCTGATTGGACAGGCAAGGGGGGATGATCATCACACCATTCTAAATTTTCAATATATTCTTTAAGCTTATTGTTAAATGATCCCGCCCCATAATTCTTATTCATAAATCTTTATTCCCACCAGCATTCACATCTTTATCAACCACAAAGTATACACTTCATATAATTTTCTTCCTTTTCACAGGACATCATATTGGTTCCCGGGGTATGTTACTGTTCTCGTCCTTGGATGGCGTTCAAGGAGTACATCGCGGCTTCTGGCTCACTTAGACTGCGCATGTGTAGTGGTCACATGGGTTATGAACTCCGGCATCCCATAAGAGGCCCAAATTCGTACTAATAGAAAATCAAAAAGAACACATATTAATTTCAAAGTAAAATGGTTTCACTGTATACTACCTATCTCTACTCTAACCCCATTTACTTATAAATACTCTCCCCGCATTAGCAGTTAGTAATTAACTGGTTATAGTTTTGGCAAAGCAGATGCTTAGCATGTGAGATTTTAAGCGGACATTTTAAGAGCTTCTTCGCAGATGCAGGAAATTCCCTCCAAGCGATAACTCGTCATGCTGCGTAGATGCAGATGACGCATGTGCAATACAGATTCCCGCGTTAGCAGCCATTTTAGCTGACACTCGAGTTATTTATTACTAAGACATGTATGCAAGCTTCTTCTTTCTATTATATCATGTGTGGTGCATATTAATTTTCACAATACATTATTAATACAAGGTTATGAGTTATATGGGAGGATTGCTTCCGAACAAGTCTCTTTTCTACGATTCCTTGCTCCATCACCATGACCCCCAAAAATCTACGATCCAGGGCAGAGCCGACGCGAGATCGGTGCGTCTGGTGCAGCTGCACTTGACACTGACTTTCAAGGGGGGGGGGAGGCAGGGTGGAGTGCCTTGTTTAGAAATAATAGGTTTAAAGGTTATTTTGAAATGCAATTATTCCTGGGGTAATTTAATGGAGAAATCTAAAGTGGAAGATACAGAAGCGTTTTCCTTATCAGCACTCATAATGAACAAAAGGTGAATCTCTTCTAAATGCCACCAGACGAGCTTTCACTCTTGCACAGCACGGTGCTTTAAAACTTTCTTGAAGTGATGAAGGCTGCATAAATGTATCGCCATGCATGTCTAAGGAGAAGTGAACTTGAGGGCTGAAAAAATGGCGATGGCAACATCACACTGCCAAAAGAGATCAGGCTACAGCTACAGCATGTGTTTGAGGCCCCACCCTGCGTCAAAGACAGTTGCTCTTGTACAGAGGCGTAGCTAGAGCTTGTGGTGCCCGGGGCTATCCCTCAGATTACCGCCCCTGGGGGAGGGGGGGTTGCTGGAGAAAAAGGACGGCAAGCACTTGAAAGAGGACCAAGAGACAAGTAGTATCCCCGCTAATAGTTACCTCGATCATGCAAGTTACATGCACATACATGACACGGTCTAAGGCTACGCAGTCGAATACACCGGTGACTGGCAGTGACTGGCAGTACAAAAGAGAACACACAGACTCCATGATCTATCTGGGGACTCAGAAAAACTGCATGTGACATCCATCAGAGAGCTGCGTGAACAATTACCTGGTAATCCCCTCAGCACAACGCAGACATGCACATACATGACACTGTTCAGGGAACCATCATCTACAGCTGACTTTAAATGACTATTCATCATGATTCCCCCATTAAAGCAGTGCACTTTGTGATCTGCATGGTACATGTTCTTTGCAGCAGGCATATTAACCCTCTGTGCTACCTTTCCAGGAGTCAACCCTTCCACTAGACAAAACTCGGATCTCTCTCTAGGAAGAACATTAATCACCGAAGTTATCATGACATTTTTATTGTTTCTGAAAATTTCTGGAGGCCAGGAAGGAGGCAGCAAGTTTTTTTTACACCATAATATACTTGCAAACACTACGCACCCACCTGAAATAGGTACCCAGTGCGGTCACACCGTTCGCACCGCCCTAACCTGCTCAAGGTTCATGTGACATCAGTGACAGAGTCACAGTGACTGGATCACTGTTGCTCTAGGGTGTGCTGCTTCGTAGGCCTGCCCGCAAGACTGGAGATGAACTTCAGTATGGATTGTGGTGAACAGGCCTTCAAGGTTAACTCACAATTGACACCACTAGGGTACACCTGCTTGTGCTAAGACATTAAGCCTTCTAAGGTCTAGTGGGGCCTTGTAAGGTCTAGCATGGGAATATGCTCCCTCAGTTGAGTGGTCTGGTGGACTGGTCATGAAGGCTGAACCCAGTTCCCCAGTTCCAAATTCGACAGCTCTGGCCATAGTGCCACATCCTCTCCCCCACTGAACACCATACTGCCCCACTGAAAGAAACTTGCACTGCCTTCAGCTACAACCTAATTGTGCCCGCTATAAACACTTGGATGTGGCTCAATTCAAATTAAAAAAAAAAGTAAAAGCAAACACTCATAGAGAATGCAAGATTAAGTAAAGCATGTGAAATGTAAGCAGAAACAACATGGTTACCTTAACGATCTCTCACTCACTCTTCAGAAATCAGCGAGTGGTTTTACCTGAAAAGTTAAGGACATGACTACAGGGCCCTGAAGGGAACCGTTTCAAAGTCCATTGCTTATATCCTTAATAAACGTAAGCAGTATGGTTTAAAAAGACCACATCCATAAACAGAGCCATGGTACAGATTTTGTTTTCCAATCCATCCATCAACCATGTATTGCAGTCTCTCCAGGAATGGTACACTTTCCCACCTGGGAACAACAATGCTGTTCAAAGAAAGACGAGAAAACAAAAGTAGCGCTTCACTGTAAAGTCTGTAAAGTGAGGCTGATGTGTTTGGATGTGACTAAAACCAATCTGGCCACTTGCAACCACTCTGTCTTGCTATATTTAGTTATGTATTTATTTTTTATATTTAAAACCTTCTATTTCTCTCCATCCCGCTGCACTTTGGAATAGAAAAATGTCAGAAAAAGGGCATTTCCCGCAAGAGTGTTTTTCTCTTTTGGATCCATTTCACAGGGAAGCAACTAAATGAAAGAAGGAAAGAGGTTGTGAACCGTTTCTTCAAGTTACGGTTTTCAGTAAGTGAGGAGCAAGACAGAAAGAGAGGGAATAATAGGAAGAGAGGGGGGGACAGCTGCCAGCATGAAAAAGAAGAGGACATTGCCTGAGTCCTATTCCTTCTCTGCCCGTCCCTAACATCCACGAAAGCAAGCCCAGCCTTATCTGAATGCCTTTGTCCGCCCCCAAAATAGTGCCGCCTGGGGCGGACCGCCCCCACCGCCCCACCCTAGCTACGCCACTGCGTCCACGAAAGCAAGCCCAGCCTTATCTGAATGCCATTGTCCGCCTCCAAAATAGTGCCGCCTGGGGCGGACCGCCCCCACCGCCCCGTCCCAGCTACGCCACTGCTCTTGTAGTGTGAGGACGCGAACAGGCCTCCGCGAGCGGCTATGCTACTGAGGAGCATGGCGAGGACTGAAATAACTTATGTACTAAACCACACCAGTTACACGTTACATGCGTAAATAAATAAAGTAGTAATCTCGGCTGTGAGCAGCAAAAAAGAATGACTTCAGGGGCGTAA
The DNA here is from genome assembly GCF_964204655.1 of Triturus cristatus. NCBI lineage: Eukaryota > Metazoa > Chordata > Amphibia > Caudata > Salamandridae > Triturus > Triturus cristatus. Next base: position 963,194,320 of record NC_140584.1, on the reverse strand, counting down.
CCTTCATTTGTGCAGCAGGTGAATGACCTTGGGGCCTAGAGGCCCGAGAGGAACATGAACTCTGATTATTGCTATAGCTGACAGTTTTGCTTAATTGGAGCCGGTGGTCTCTGGTGCTCGGCACCGGCACTTAAATGGCAACACTGGCGTGTGTGACAGTCTGCCAAAAGATGATGCTGTCTGGCAATTTAAGAGATGACCACAACAATAGGTAAATATTCATTCAAAGTACATTAAAAATTACTATTACCCACCGCCCAAGTCATTCTGATAGCTTTGGAGGCCTGCAATAGTCGGAATAGTCACACTTGTAGGAGTGTGATGGTACTAACATTGGCAGCATGGCTGGGGCAATATGTGGCACAGGCTGCTGTGGCCTCCAGACGAGAACGCTGGCACTTTTTTTGTTTACAAATTAAGCGCTGTTTAGCAGTTCCAGCTGGGGCCGGTGTTTCTCTTTTTTCCGTGCACTAGGTCCCATGACACAATGCCTACGTCATTGGACAGTTTACTCCACATGGCTTGAGTATTCATTGGACAAATTACAGCATCTAGGATTGGTTAATGTTTATTATTATCTTATTGGTCACTAAAATGTACTTTAGTGTTTTTCCATATGTATTGGTACTCTTGGTTGCTGTTAAAATTAATTGAATATTGGATGGATAATAGGATCTTGCCATACATTTCAAATTAACAAGCAACTAAATGTGATCACTCAACACACACCTTGTTCAGGTGATATTTATTCAAATGAAGTAAATATGATGAAAGTAACACACAGAAGCCACAGAAAAAACGTGTTGAACTCTAGGGGGTATGCTTTGGCTAACCTTGAATAGAGACGGCAGCATGTAATACAATTAGAGGTGGTAAATAAAGCATCCGATAGCTTGCCAGAGCTATACTGTGCAACCGACTGTACATGCTCTGTCCAGATTAGAAAAACTCGGAATATTAAGTGGGCAAGTGAAATCTGACATTTAAATGTAAGTAATTGAAAGTGTGGCATGCAGCCGCATTAAGCCGATAACAAGCTGTTGACCCGTAGACAAGCAGCGCGCTGTCAGGCGGGGATAAGAGGGGCATCTACCTTCATGGAAGATCACAGGCCTCCTTTTTCATGTTGGGTGAGCTGTGACCCCCTTGAAAGCTGCTTGCCCTAGAACAAGAGTGGCTAGCTTGTAATGATATAGAAACCTTATCGTCAGACGTACAGCCTGCTCCAGCCGAGAACTCGCCGCAGAGGGGACGGTGACCTGCCCAGGGACTGAGCGAGCATCTCCCTATCTCAGGTGGACGCCGTGACCGGTTCACCCACTCCAGATAAATGGCGAGCAGCGGGGAAATGAAGAAATGGCTTGTAAACATGTGGCACTTTCCATTCCTCGCTCTTGCTCTCTCTCTCACTGTCTCTCTCTCTCTCTCTCTCTCGCAGCCACCGCAAAGCTCTCTTTCTGAAACCATCACTCATTATATACAGCTTAGCATTATCAATTCTAATTTCTTTTGCACACTGTAACCGTAAAAGATGCATAAAAGGGGTGCACAATGAAGGAGGGCAGATCCATGTCAAATTGGCAGGATAAACACTATGGGACAGATGTACGAAATTCCATTTTTGTATTTCCTAAATAGCTAATCCTAAGAAATAGCTATTTAGGAAATGTAAAATTGAATGGACACAAATAGAGATTTCCTAACAGAGTAGGAGCTATTAGTAAAGCGCTATTTAGGAAATACCAAACCATTTGTTCCTATGAGCCTAAATGCCCATAGGTACAAATGGTTTTGCATTTCCTAATTTTCGATTTCTAATAGGAAATCGCAAATTAGGAACTGCTAAAGCAAGGGTGACTATCGGCCTAAGGTCCCCCTTTATGCACCCCATTAAAAGTGGTGGCAGTACACTGAGAGCCCAGTGTTGTTGAACACAGCAAAACAGAGACTCGCGAGTAACCTAAAGGACGTCCTGGAGCAAGAAAGGGCCTGCAAAAACAGGTTAATCTTGAACTGCAGTGCACAGGAATGGATTCCAAAATCAGGGACGGTTCACCCAGGGAAGTAAATTAGCGCAAGTCATGGCTGACAATCAAGAAGGTTAACCAGAGACTCTATAGCTCTTACTGCTGCAACATAATTACAGGCATTCATTCAAAATCGTGTTGATTTGCTCATTAAACTATCCACTCAGAGCATTTATTAGCCATATTTCGAAGCAGAGATTACTGGATGGGGAGCTAGCTGCTTATTTCCATAGCTTGCTTGTTTGTTGATTGCCTTCTCCTGAGCTCTCTTTTAGTCACCAGAAAACCCCTCCACAGAGCTGTCCTTTGTGGACCCTCAAATCCCCCCATTTACCTCACTGTCTTGATACCTACCAGTCTCTCAGTAGTTTCATCACCTTCAACATGTGTATACCGTTACCCAGAACAGATAAGTAAACCGCATCTAGCTGAAATAACATGGGCAGCTTGAAGCCTATGTCCACATGCCAGCCTACAAAACATTGCTACTTCAATATTCACCTCTTTCTCGCTTTCTCATTATCAGGTATATTTTGCATCCCCTTCAATGCCCTTGGTGACAGCAAATGTGACCACATCAACTCCATTGACTCCTATCTGTCCTCCACAATTAACAAATCTTTCTTGATCATCTTCAATAGTTCCAGACCCAACAACGACACCAAGTGAGTCTCCCCAATATCCACAGCTAGCAAGTCCAGTCGCACACAATTTTGTCTGAATTCCCACAACATGAGCCCCTAACTCAAGCCTAAAACATGCCATATCACTGCCACTTTGCCATTGTCCAATCCCTGCTTCTGCCTCCTTTTAGCATCTCTCACATACCCCATTTTCGTGATTTCCGCCTACCAAATGTCTTCAATTTCTCTTTTTGCCATCCTAGCCAAAAGGCTGCCATTTCTGCTCTCTTTCTGAACGAATGGGTCCCAAAACAAGTTTCTGTCCAATGACCTAATCTTCCACACTTCCACAGTACACTCAACACTTCCTTGTCTGGTTCTGTCCCACCACCTTCAGACAATCACACTGTGTTCAGGTCTGCATCCTCTCAATTTCACATAATTCTTACATGCTCTTATATCCTCCCTCCCTGACCAATCCAGCCTTACTAACGTCAACTTTCCCCAATTGATCAATCTAATCCTTGCATAACCTAATGTGCAGCCGACCACATCTGCTTTCACATTCTCCACGTCTAATCCCGCACACTCCTTAGCTCCCACAGCCTCAGACACTCAGAACACCCCAAAAAGCATTCATGAAACTATTGGCCGAAAAAGGCGCACCTCCCAAGTGAATGCACATGTGTTTTTTATCTAGGACATTATACCTGCCAACATTTTCACTGCAATTGCTATCCTTCCTCAAAAAATCCATCCACACCTGTCTATGTGAGGCACTCGTCGACATCGCAAATGAATGCGCAGCCAAACTCTGTGCTCTCATCTCAATAGTTCCACAGTTCCTTCAATACCTGTCACCTGTGTGGTTCTGCCTCTGGTGCCAAACCACTGAACCGTGACCACTAGAATCATGACAAAGCATCTGCCAGTTCATTTTCCAAATCTGGTATGTTTGTCACCCAAAACAACCCATTCAGTTGTAAACACATAAGCACCATTTCCAGCAGCAGTCTCAGCACCCATCAGTCACTTGCAAATAGTTTATTTACATTCTTTACCTCCTCATTGTCAATCGTGAAAATTACTCATAGATTGCTTTGATCATGTCCCATGGGTCAATTGCCAGCAAGGCTGGAAAAAATCCTAAAATCTTATGGACCCTCTGTTGTGAGCCAGCCACTTTCTTCACCACCCATTCCAAGACTGTGCTGAAACATTCAAAGGCTGTGCATGCCACTGAATACCCAATAGGCACTTCTTTGTCAACATAGTACTGTCCCTCAAACTGTAACCCCAGCAAAGGAAAATCAACTGGGTGCACTGGCAGAAGGTGGAATACAGATTGAATGTCTACCTTACCCATCTCCATGCCCCTGCCGCACAGCCTATAGAATACCACTGGCTTGTAAGTTTGGAATAAGTCACTAAACAGTCCTCCTTCACAATGTAGTTATTGACCAACTCACCTTTGGGCCATGACATGTATCATCATGTATACTCCAGACACCTTCTTGGATACTATGCCTAGAGGGGATATCATCATGTTCAGTATCAGCATGTTCGGGCTCACCATTCTACCTGCTTGTGTCGCCGCTTTATACCATTAAAAGGGCAAAAAAGATGGATTGGGACTCAAGACCCAAAGGACGACGCATTGAATACAAAAAAGTACCCACAAAAGAAAATTCATAACGGTTTTTTTTTTAATTTATCACATGTACGCTGACAATACTCAATTGTACATGAAAATTTCTTCACCGGATGATATCAAACTCTTAACTCTGCACTTGCCAAAACTCAAAATTAGTTAACTCTCAATCACCTTATGCTAAATGCACTCAAGACAGAATATCTCCTGATTGCCCCCCATAATCATTCTTCTCCCATTCAACTAACGGCCCTCAATTGCACTCCACATGTTGTTGACGCCACCAGATTACTCTGGACAAACACCTGAACATGCATGACCACATTAGTCTACTGTAAGGAAAATCAAACCGTTCCTGCCTGCTGATGACATGCAGCTAGCAGTCCAATCTCTAGTTATCTCCCACTTAGATTAAGTAATTGTGACCCTGCCAGGGCTTCCAAAAGCTAGACAGACCCCTTTAAGGGCTACTCTGAACTTTTCTCCCAGACTCATCACGTGTTCAAGAAAACATGATCGCAGCACTCCAGACCTAATTCAACTCAAGCGGCTCTCTTTCGAAGCAAGGATTTGTTGCAAGATAGCCTTCTTGATGCACAAATCGCTTCATTATAGCGCTCCAGTGTACCTGGCAAAAAAACTTGAACTATCCAACTTGAATTGAGCCCTAAGAAGCTCTAATACTCTATCGTTGAAACCACAAAAATTCAAAAAGAAGTGAACTTATAACCGAGCCTTCTCCGGATATATTCACTGGCCCTTATCTTCTCCTTAGTATTTCACCCTATTGATGGCCCAAGGAGGCCACTAAACTCATGGACACTAGTCTCACTGTCCCTTCTGTTTTCCTTTGTTTGTTTTTCCATCACCAGATGGCGTGCCTAAGGCAAGCCCGTCTGCGCCCGTCCGCGTACCGTTCGTGTCCAGCGCCAGCCACCCTGCCACTCACAGCAGAGGAACAAATAAACCCATGCCTATTAACTACTCGAGCAGAACACTTCACAAGTACAATAGGATCGCCCCAAAACCAAACTGTTTGTGCATTTCACTGGAAATTTCGTCTACATACTGCCAAACTACCTGTCCTGGTTGTCTTACGACACTACCAGACTTCCAACTCCTAAGAACAAAAGAGAATCAAAACACAGGTAAAAAGAAAAACGAAATGACATAGCCAAAATCAGAAAATTGGCCCTGTTTAATGCTAGATCTTTAATTAAACATAGTGTGGAATGTGCCTCCCTTATCGAAGAAGAAGATATAAGTATTGCATTTATAACTGAGTCCTGGACGGATAATGCATCAGGTCCAGATCTGGTTAAAGCCACACCGGCAGACTACCTCTCCTTCACTCTAAACAGACCACATAAGAAAGGGGGAGGTTTAGCAGTCATTTACCATAAATCCATGACAGCATCTTTTAAACCTTCATCTAATGAAGAATGTGAAGCCTTAGATTTTAGCTTTCACCTTTCTGATCACCACACTTTTAAAGGCACCATCATTTATAGACCTCCGGGACCCAGAAGTACCTTCACCATAAAAGCTACCTCCATGTTTGAAAATGAACTAAGTGCCAATTCATATACTATATTAGGAGATTTTCATTTTCATCTAGAGGCACTAAATGACCCAGAATCTTCAAACCTAATAGATCTAATGAATAGCCTTGACTTAAAACAACTAGTCAATGGTTCAACCCACAAAGCAGGACACACATTAGATGGAATATTTTCCAATAACAAACATCTTTCTTTCACGGGTCTCCTTCCAGTAATCTGGTCAGATCATAAGGTAGTGCTATTTACAATAGCTACACTCGATCGACAAGTGAGGAAACATATATATCTAAAAATACATCCAGCAGAGCTTGGAATAAGGTAGCTGCAAATGACCTACATGATATGCTAACATCAACATCAATCAATCTTCCAACTGACCTGGACGAGGCAGTAACTCAATATACTAACTGGCTGGAATCAGCCGGAACCAAACTTGCCCCTAAGAAAGTCCTTCGTTCTAGCAACTCGCGACGCTCCTCACCATGGTACACCCAGGAACTTAGAGACCAGAAATTGGTCTGTAAGCACCTTGAGAGATCCTGGAGGAGAGAATATAAGGACCATGAAAAAAATGAATATAAACTAGGCTTAGCCAAATACAAAAAATGCTACAAGACACAAAGTGAGAGTTCTTCTTGAAAAAAATAAACGCAGCCAAACACTCTACAAAGGAGTTATTTAAAACAGTAACCACCTTAGCATATCCAGCCCCTCCGACCATCCAGGCTAATCAGGAATTATGTGACAGAATCGCAAACTTTTTCTTTGACAAAGTGGATGCTATCTTTTCCTCCTTCTCCATTGCAGAGAATAAAACTTCCATTAAACACTCCCATATTGCCGATACCAGATTTAACTCGGGCTTCAGTTAACTATGTTCGCTGAAATAACCACCTTAGACATCTCGAATGCTCTGTTGAAAGTCAAAACGCGATCCCCCGACGACCCATGTCCAGTCTCATTCCTAAAACAAGCAGCCGAACCCGTTGTCCTCACCCTGACCCCCATTATAAATGCCATGTTCTCGGAGGGATACTTTCTCAAATGATAGAAAGTGGCATCTATCCATCCCTTGCTCAAAAAGCCAAGTCTGGACCCTAAAGACGTAAACAATTACAGACCTATATCCAGACTCCCACTCCCCGCAAAAATTGGGGAAAGGATTCTGAATGAACAACTTAGTTCCTTCATGGAAAAAGGTCAGGATCTTGACCCTACACAATACGGCTTCCGTAGTGGCCACAGTACGGAAACCGCGCTTCTCAAATCTACAGAAGAGATCAGGGCCATAATAGACCAGGGAGGAAAAGCAGTCATGATTATGTTGGATCTCTTGGCAGCATTCGACACGGTCCATCATGCACTGCTGATGGACCGGCTGCGAGAGATCGGCATACATGGCACGGCCTGGAGACTACTTAAATCATTCCTGTCAAACAGACGACAGATAGTCTCCCTAGGCGGATTTGCCACCAAACCATACTCCTTACCATGTGGGGTCCCTCAGGGTTCATCCTTGAGCCCAACACTTTTTAATATATATGTATCACTCCTAGCTCCCCTGATTGAATCATTCGGCTTCAAAATCTCATATGCCGACGACACCCAGATTGTGGTGTCACTAAGGCCAGGAGAAATACAGGGAACAGCATCTAGGCTACATGACTGCATGATAGCAGTGGGCAATTGGATGGCCCAAAACTGTCTTAAACTGAACTCTAGTAAGGCGAAGGTGGTACTTTTCAGCAATGATGTCAGCTTCTGGACCCCAGAATGGTGGCCAGACACATTAGGTCCCCTTCCAATCCCAGTCAAAAAAGCCAAATATTTGGGAGTCTGGATAGACAATAAACTTAGCCTCAATGACCAGGTGAATACAGTGGTTTCTTCCACCTCTTACATTCTTAAAGCCTGTAAGAAAATCCTACCAATTCTGCCTAAAGAAAGTCTTCAGCTAATTATCACAGCCCTAGTACAACAGCTTATATGTCAACATCCAGGAAGGACTAATGAACAAACTTCAACTCCTACAGAACGCAGCAGCCAGACTGCTGTCTGGCATTCCCAAGCATGCCTCCACATTTCAGCAGAATTCAGAAAGCTCCACTGGCTGCCAGTGCGTAAACAGATACAGTTTAAGGCTCTGTGTATAGTACACAAAGCACTTCATAAAACTGGACCCAGCCACCTCAAAAAACAATTCCAATGGTACACACCTACTAGACGTTTACGCTCTTCAGAAGCTAAACTAGTGGCGGTACCTTTTGTTAAAAAGGCCAACTGGGGGGGTAGAAATTTCACTGTTGGGGCCGCCAAGGCCTGGAATGGACTTCCGATGAATCTCAGAGCCTTGCCAAGTATCCTGGCATTTCGAAAAGCATTGAAGATGTGGCTCTTTACCAGCTAGGATGCACTCTCGCTGGCATCCCCTCTTTCTCATATTGGACTCAGGAAGGATTTCAAATAGCGCCAGGACACCTTCGGGTAGCAGTTTGCACTCTATAAATGTCAATAACATTAACATCCCTCACCTCCCTTTTTCATGTCTCCCTTGTCATTTTCCCAGTCAGCGCTTTGTTGCTCCCACACGCACCTTTATTCACTTGACCCTCCGTAGCAGTTGCTTGTCCACCCCTGTTCGCTGGCCTCAGTTCTGTCGCCCCTTCCTGTGCCACTGTAGACATTGTGCTCCACCCCATTGTTGCTGCTGCCTCCCCTTTCTTTTACCATGAATCCCAACATTCCAGCCATTTTTCTTGAAGCGTCTCCAGATTGCTATATACCCATCTTCCAACCCTCTTCTCTCATCACCATCCCTATTTCTTCATAACTTCTCACCCCTTCATACAACACTCTAATTATACTCATACTTACTGTCTGAATCCTATGCCATAGCGTGCAATGGCCCTACTTTCCTTGGTCTCTTATCACCTTCTCTCCTCCTTCTTTCTTTCCATTGCAGCCACTGGCGTAACAAAACATGAGGGGGCCCCCCTCCTAGGTACGTTGAGGGGCCCCCTCAGAATTAAATTGGGAGCTCTCTCGGACCAGCGTTCTTTGCTGAGGGGGCACCATGGAGCTTGGGCCCCCCCGCACCATGGGGGATGAAGGGGCCTGTGTTACGTCACTGATTCCAGCGTCAGCTGCCTCTTCACACTCCTCCCCCTGTTTCTTGCCATCTGGGGTTGAGACTTACCTTCTGTCTCTCACCTTGTCCCTCTGGTGCCTCGTGGGCCTTTCCACCTTTGTGTTCCTTCCCCTATTCGGCATTTCCAGCACCTGTGTCACCCATTTACCGAACCCTTTACCGGACACCCTTATAACTGGCATCTACTGTTCATGGTTGAAGTTCCCTTAACCCACCGATATGGACTCTGACAACTCATCTAGTATATCACCAGTCCTCACGCACTATTTACCATGTCTAATGCCTCTCTGCTTTATGGCGTGCCCCTGACTTTCATTGCTCTGCAGTCCCCCCTCATTATTCACATCCACCATGGTATGTACAATTTATGAACTTCCCTGGCCCATCACTCCTCCTCTGCCCTTGCCTCCCTAGCCTTTAGCCACTTCCTCAACCCCAGTCCTCTCTACTGCTGGGATCACACCGTCCTCAGTCTTCCAACACTTTTTCCCAACATCCATCCCTTCCAATCTGGTATCCTTGATACCCGGCTGGTGCCTACCCTGCCTGTGCAGCTCATACTTTGCTGTGGCTCTCTGACTACTGGCTGCTCCAATCCACATTACCACCAGTTGGTGCAGCTTACGGGAGTGAGTCATCTCTTCTTCTTTAAGTTCAGTCAAGGGAATTCATGGTCCAGCTACCCAGAGGCTCGTCTCACTGGTGGGTTCTCTTCCTTTGCCCTTGGGCCCTCTTGCTCTGGCCCCAATCATCCAGGCTTCTCCAGGTCTTGGGGGGTCCACGGATGCACCTGGGGGCCCCCACTGTGCCCCTGATCGAGGGACTCATGCATGGCATCACAAGGACAGGAACCCCCGCTGACGCTGCCCTTTTGAACCTACTGCGGCCTTGCATAGCATGGGCTCCCTGCCCCGGCACACTGTATTAGTTACCGCACCGGTGGCACACAACTGCTTTGCAGTTGGAGCTTCAGTTGCGACCGCCTCAATTTTTAGTGGCACACAGAGAGAAAGTGTTTCCCTCTGCACATACACACTGCACATACACACTGTCTCCTATTTTGCAGTGATACAGAAGCCCCACAGCTGCCCATGCCACTCGGATGCCACACATCACTCTCAGCTTCCCAAAACAGCATGGAGAGGGTAGTTCCTGTAGAGAGCCATCCGGCTTCTACATTAAAATGTATCCACTCCAAGGGCCAGGCTCGGTCCGAGGAGATAAATATGGGGGCAATTGTTCGCTTGTGGCCATTTCCGACACAGTAGCTAACCCTGTGTGTGTCATGTCTGCTAATCACTGCGCTGTGCATGCAGCCAACCTGCCTGCCACACTGGCAATGAGGTCGATGCGACTCTGCCTACCTCACCGTTGAACAACTGAGGGCTTAGGTGAGTGGTAGAGTGCCTGCCTGATAGTGATCGCCCTCCGCATAACATAGCGACCCCAGTGCTTGGGTGCCGGACCTTGTCCCTGGTTTCTGCAGCACGCTACTGACGGCTCCCGCTTCCCTACCTGCAGCAGTTTGTGGGAAGTGTCCAGCGCCAATGTACTCTGTGCACCCCGCAGCAGCCGAGGGGGGCCCATCTCATTGTTTAGAGCCCCTGTGGCCTGTGCGGCGGGCCTGCCTCCTGTTCGCAGCCTCCGGAGGGTGCGCATGCGGTGCTCCTGCTCCCTCCTGCTGCACGGCTGCCCGCCGTCTTCCCAGCCATGCCTGCCTGCACTCTCGCCTATCGCGCGCAGCCTGTGTTTGTCACATCCTGCGTGAGGGCCCTCGCGCTTCTGCAGGTGGGGCTTCTGGCAAGCGGCCCAGTCGCAGTGCAGTGCTGCCTGAATCGACCGTGGCATGCATCTCCCTGGTGGGCAAGGGCAGCAGAGAAGCCTGTGCCCTGCCAAGCAAGGGAAAGCACTAAAACCAGTGAACTGCCTGAGCTAGGGATTTCAAGTAGAGGTCAGTTCACCAGCGCCTATGAACGTAAAGAAAACAGGGGAAGGGCCACAATTGCTGCAGTAACTCCTTGTCCAGCAACACAAGGCACAAGAAAGACACACGCGGTGCACGAAGACAGTGTAGAAGGGGTGAGAGCATGCCACTAGGTCTCAGTCCACCCACTGACAGTGTTGCTGCGAAGTCTCTCTCCAACCACCAGACCCGCTCCACATGCCCTTAAGTCAGTAGACGGGGTGTTACACTAGAGAAACAAATACTTACCTACATGAGTGCACCACAGCACAGAACTAGGCTGCAGAACACAACCAAGCCCAACCACAGAATCAAGCTCGCCCTGACTGGGGCCCACGTGCATGCCTCAGTGATGCCACTGACGCCTTTCAGTGAGCTGTCATAACCGGCCACAGCGGCACCCAGATGGCATTCGTGGATTGGGCGACTACAGCATTACTTCTGTGCCATGCGGGAGACGGATGCCACCACAAAGGATCACTACTCATGCATTTCGGTGGTGCAGAACTCTACAAACTATTTGAAACACTACCAAACACTGGGGATGCTGCCTATTATGACGCGGCCGTTAGAGCACTAAACAGGCATTTTGACCCCAGCTCAACCCAGACTATGAACGCTTTAAGCTGCGCCAAGCTACACAAACAAACACTGAGTTGGATGACATGTTCTATGCCAGGTTGAGAAAACTAGCAAGCATCTACAGCAACATCGATCAGCAGGAGGAGATACAAGAGCAAATAATGCATGGATGCTGGTGAACAATGCTACGACGCCTCATCCTGAGACAGCCAGGTATCTCGCTAGATCTTGGCTCGATCTCATGAACTATTGAATAGCCAGGCTCACGAGATGGAAGTGCCCTGGTGTAAGTCGGTGACTGTCCCTGGCTCCCAGAAGGATCCTAACATCAAAAAAGAATGGGTCAATGTCTAACGGAGACGTCAAGGCCCAGTATGGCAGGCTGCAAACTCCAAACCCATTGTGAGCTGCGGAACCTGTAGCCTAGAATACAAGATTACGGAATGTGCCCCACCAAAAGGTAGAGGTGCTCGAAATATGGGAAAGCCAACCTTATCGCAAAAGTGTGCCATTGTGGAAGACCAAGACCCAACACTGAATACCCGAGGAGAGCAACAGCGGCCCTGCATCAGCTATGGCTCGAGGACAAAGTAGAAACTGGTGTGCCTAGCTGCTACGGGTCAGGCACCCATCCAGATGAGGAGGAAGACAATGTCTTTGTTGTCTTCTTTGCTGGACGAGTGGGCCACAAGAGGCAGCCGCCCCAATGTGTGTGGTAGAGATAAGAGGGACTCCAGTAAAGGCTCTCATCGACACTGGAGTGTCTGTTAATGTAACGGATTCTGAGAAATTAAAGAAACTAGAGCTGTGCCTGCCACACTTCCCCAGCTGGGCGACGATCTACACATATGGAGCGACAGACCCGCTACTACTCCGAGGAACCATAGAGGTAGACCTCTCAAGTGATGGGAGTTCAACACATTCAAAGTTCCACGTCACAGAAGGAGGAAAGGGCAAACTGCTCTGCTGCCACACTTCTGAAGATCTTAAATTGGTGTTTTTCACAAGGCAAGTGCATGAGTCACAGGCAGATTCCCCACTTGTAGAATTCTTGCAACTGTTCAAAGATCTAGGGAAATTGAAGGGTAAGCAGATTAAGCTGCACATCTATGAATCCATCAAAGCCATGGCCCTAAACATCGGAGAGTCCTCCTTCACCTGAGGCCACAGGTGGAACGTGAGTTGCAAGCACTGGAGGAGCAAGGAGGCATTGAAAAGGTGAATGACACCATGCCCTGGGTGTCCCCAATTGTTATTGCACCAAAGCCAAACTAGCCAGGAGCCATACAGCTATGTGTGAACATAAGGCTCCTTAACCAAGCCATTGGACGTGAACCCCACATAACATCAAACATGGATGACATCATGGCCAATCTCAACAAAGCAAAATGGTTCTCAAAGCTGGATCTCTCAACTCAGGTTATCATTAGTTAGAACTCGCCCAGACAATCGCGAAGTCTTAACTTTTTCTACACACTTAGGCCTCCGGCAATACAAGAAACTGAGCTTCAGTGTCTCGTCCACGGCAGAAGTGTTTCAGAATGACATCAAGGAAACCTTCTCCAGACTGATGGGAGTGATCAACCTGGGTGATGACATCCTAATCTTCTCGGAAAGCCTTGGAGAAAACCATGTCTGATTAGTAGACACCTGGCGGATTGGGGCCTGATGCTGAATAAATCAAATGCTCTTTCTACCAGGACTCTGTAGAGTTTTTCGGAGATATCTCTACATGAGATGGACTGAAAGTCGACTCAAGGAAAGCAGTGGCCATCCACAGAGCGTACAGAGGTATACAGAGACAAAAGTAGATAATTACTATTGCTCTATTTGTGGTAGTGTGGGCGAGCAGTTAGGCTTATCAGAGGGTAGTGCTAAGCATTTGTTGTACTCACAGAGACAATAAATGAGACACACACTCAAGAATAAACCCAAGACCAATTTGTAAAATCAACATCGATTTTTAGGTAATTTTTCAGACCAAGAACTACAGTAAGCACTTTAAAAGTTAGGAATGTTTATACTTTGCAAAATAGATCCCTTTTGTGTGCAATTATGCACCATTGAAATCAATGGGGAAAAAGACAAAAATGCATGTAAAATCGTACAATCGACTTTCAAGGTGCACCTCTGGGATTTCGGTATTTAGCACAGCCAGGTCTAATGTTTCACCAGCGGATTCTCTGGAGCTTCCCGGATTCGGCCGGTAGCAGGGTGCTGAGATCGATGGTAGCTAGGGTGCTACGGAGAGGGGGGCCACTTGAAGACACACAGCACAAGGGGACTTTCAAAGAAGTCCAAGTGGCCCCACTCGAGGGAGCAGGTCACAAGGGCTTCAGGACCACAGGAGAACAGTTGTTTTGGCATTACCGGCGCCGGTCGGAATGGGTGAAGAGCAGCCGCGTGACGTGCGTTAAGAAGTCCTTGTGGTCAGGAGCAGGCAGCGTGGAGAGGTGATTTCAGGACAGCTGGGCCACTCACTAAGTGGGTCTCAGGGGTCTCGAAGTTCCTTAATAGGTGCGTGCTTCCTGGGCAGTTGGAGTCCGAAGGGGACTCTTCATCTCAGTGCAGGTTGCAAGGGGTCCGGTACCCCAGGTATTGGTGCGACACGGCTCTCGTAGATCCTGGTGTCCCCAAATTTGGTGGAGGGGCAGATTTACCACTTTTGGTCTGGTTGCTGCATCGGAGTTGCCAGGGAGCAGCAAGTCGGTGAGACCGGAGTTTGCAGTTCAATGCCTGCTGATGCAGGGGAGTGTAACCTCTACTCCTAGGGAGGTTCTCTGGCAATTTGGCGAAGGCTGTAGGGCCTCACAACTGCAGGATGAGACAGCACAACCATGATTGTCGAGTCCATGAGGCAACAGGCAGGGTGTGGCAGCAATTTGTTTGCAGTAGGGCTTCAGTTCTCAGGCAGGCATTCTTCTTTGTCTGTGTCTTCTTCTTGTCTGTCGAATCTAAAGTTCCAGGTTCAGGGATGCCACCCAATACTAAATTTAGTGGTGGTAGGGGGGAAACAGGTAGTTGCCAATGGGTTACCTACCTTTATGGTGTCTACACCCTCTAAACTACCACACAGGAGACGCCAACCGATTTACGGGCCGTTACCTTGACTCCTATCAGAAAGTTTATCTTTATCTACGGCTTCATCTTTATCGTGATCAGCCACTTCTTGCAGAGTTTTGGTTTTTCAGAAACTTTAAAGATCTCCCTTTTCACTCTTTTTTTAGAAAGTTTATCCCAAGTATAATTATGGCTTTATCGTGATTAGCCATCTCTGGAGTTTTAGATCTTTCTGAATCTTTAAAGAATTTACTTTTTTACTATTGGATATTACTACTACGTGGAGTCTCTGCTTTTGATAATTTTTCTTCATTGAAAACCTGTCATCTTCATTCCTGTTCAAGTCTGTTGATATATCCTTCAGAAGTAATTTAGTTACCTTTGGACCATTAATTATTTGTGGTCCCTAACACAGACATATCTTAGGTTGCTGTGGCCGTCCTGAAGAAGGCGTTGTTTTGCGCCGAAACGCGCGTAGACACATTATTATGAACTTGTCTTATGACACATTATTATGAACTTGTCTTAAGATTTAGCCACTCTGAATTCCAACTAGCAACAATTAATTTTTTGTTAGCTGTCTTTCTGTTATATGTTTGATATTTATGTATCATACTTTTTGCTTTGTATGTAATATATATTTGTTATTATGGTGTCACATGTATCATGATTTATTATTCGAAATTTTTCTATCTTTTTATTATGAATTTATATAAAAAATAAAAAATAAAATGTATCTTTTAGTCTAAGAACTCCTCGTACACTGAGTCTTTTCATATATTATTAATGTGTGTTGTTAGGTATTGCTATACCCATTAACTGCCTAGGTTTTTGCTTCGCCTTCAGTTCTTATTGCCCTGCCCTAGGATTTATCATATTCTGCAGGGGGTCCCTTTCTTTTTCTCAATTAATACACCCTCTAAGTGACATCCAGTGAAAAGGGGCACTACTCTAGCCCTGATTCTTTTTCAACCATCTCAAGATGGTGAATTTTCCTAAGTAAGGTCCACATCACCTGCCACACCTTAGGGGTGGTGCTGGCTTAATGTAGGCACACCTCTTCATACTTTCCTGCCTTTTCTCCCACCAGAAAGTCGAGCAGGAAAGGGGGGTTGGCATCCTCCACTATCTGGAGATGCCTGGGCTACATTTCAAAGACAACTGTGCCTTTGAAGCTACTGGGGGTGGAGGGTAAGCACCTCCGCCCAGAGTAGGATTTGTTCCTGGAATCTGAGAGTGCTGGCCCTTACCCTAAGTGGTCAGAAACATGCCTGGTGGTGGCAAGCTGGCTGAAACTAGACAGAGACCACACCAGTGCTTAGTAGGTTTTCAGGGTACCAAAGGGTTTCTTGTGTGCATTTATGAATAAATCCAACACTGGCATCAGTGAGGATTTATTAAGATGAGATGTTTGGTACCAAACATCTTAGGGTACAGTGAAGAACCCTGCCTTAGGGCTGTAAGGCATGGAGTTGGTATGACTTACCTACACCTCATGCAGTGTATGGGGGCATGGCACACAGGGCGGGAGCCATGTCGACTCTTTGGTTTTATCTGCACCAAGACACGCAGCCTGCAATGGCAGTTTGCATAGTCTAAGTGAGGGGTCCCTAAGGTGGCACAAATGGTGCTTCAGCCACAGAGGACTCTCTTCAGCCCCAATGCCCGAGGTACCAGGGGTACCAATTACTAGGGACTTACAGGGGTAGCTGAAGTTGTGTCAATTGTGTCAGAGTTTTAGGGAAAGAACACTGGTACTGGGAACCTAGTTAGCAGGGACCCAATAGATCTCAGTAATAGGTGGATCAAAAACCCGGCAAAAAGTTGGGGGGTACTGCAACAAGGACCCAGTTCCTCACAGGCACCACTCGCCTTGACCCTCCAAGGAATCCAGTTGCAACCCTATGTGTACGAAGATATCTACCACCTAGGGGCCAACAACCCCGCAGACTATTTGTCACGCTGCCCTTCAGCCCTAGACATGAAAGTCCCAAAAGGAGATGAGGAAGAGACAGAGGAATTCATCCAGATGATCGAGTAAATCTGTGAAGTGACCGGGACTGATGGGACCTTGGTAAAAAGGCAGTGGCAGCAGTTCCTTGATGGATCTTGATCACTGATGCCAGAAGACCAGAGGGTGAGGAGTGAGTTGAGCGAGAGTCAAAACGGCCTGCTACTACGAAGACAGCTGATAGTGGTGCCTAGGAGTCTAGGGGACAAATTGATTGACCTGGCGTGTATAGTATGTCACAATATGTGCATTCCATCATATGATTTGTTTTCTTTACTCTGCATGTTACTGATTGTCCAATAGGTAATATGTGCCACTCCGTGGTTCTTGTCTTTAGGAATCTTATAGAGTTACATGTTTTAATGTTTGTAGTATGTCACAATATGTGTTTTTCTTTTTCCCTGCATGATACTAATTGTCCGACATGTAATATGTGCCACTCTGTAGTTCTTGTCTTTAGAAAGTGCATGGGAAATGGGGAGTAGGTAGGTCAGTAGGTAGGTGAAAGAACGATTGTTTTTAAGTTTATATGTTGGTGTTCATCTAAGAAAATGGGATATAAAATTAATTTACAAATAATATAATTAATTAATCTGAGTTGACTGCAATACCTTCTCTTTTCTCTTATATTGCAACTATAGTAGAATCGAAATGTGTCAATCCAGCTGAGATTACAGTCACAGCTCCACTACCTTGTTACATTACCAACAATGTGACACGTGCCAGCTCATCAGGGGTGTAGTTTAGACACTGAGATTCAGGGAATGTGAATCTCAAATTTCACAACTAAAAACTAGTGGGCCACAGGGTCAATGGGTGAGATTGCCAACGTTAGGGATGAGCTATTCTCACGAGGAGCATGGTCAGTACTGATTTGCGTTTGGTGGGCCTCCTGGGCTGATTTAGTGTTTGGCAGACAGATAATCCTTTGCCAATGGTGACAGAATATCCTGTCTGCCAAACTCAAGGTCTATCAGCCCAATTTTGAGTAGAGTCAGAGCGCAAGTTTGACGCCGACAGAGTCAAATTTACTCCATCGGTGTAAAACTTCCTCCAATGGCCCAACGGAGTTGATGTGTTAGAGGAAAGCCATCTTGACCATCAACCCTATTTAGAGAGGATGGTTGGAATTTCTGTTTTTACTGTACATATATATATATTCACTTAAAAAACCATAGGTTTCACACATGTTATAGTTAGGTGGACATTTCACTCGTAAAAAACCAATGAAATTCCCCCGTTATAGTTAGTTCATATAACTATAACTCGCGCGACCGCAATCCACTGCTGATGATGTCACATATTACATCACTCATGACATGGTCAGTGGCATCACTCATGACTTCACTGATGACATCATCCTTTTGATAGAGTGGCGGTCGCGCGAGTTTTAGTTATCTGAACTAACTATAAAGGGGGAATTTCATTGGTTTTTTACGAGTGAAATGTCCACCTAACTATAACATGTGTGAAACCTATGGTTTTTTAAGTGAATTTGCAAGGTTTTTTAAATGCTAATTCTTAACTATAACGTGTGTGAAACCTATGGTTTTTTCAGTGAATTTGTACGGTTTTTTAAATGCTAAGTTATGTATTTATTATTATAGTTTTTATATATTTATATATATTTATTTTACAATAAACGACGTATTAAAACATTTTTTTTTTTGGTTTTTCACCGTGCGCGCACGGTGCGCGCAACCCGCGATTTAAAAAAAAGAAAAAATTTAAATGTTTTTTTCTGCCTTCGGGGTCCTTCAGGGACCCCTGACAAAGGCTAGGGGGTCAGGAACTCTCTACCCTGCCCCCTTTTCACGTTCGCCACCTTCCTTTTTCACTCTCGCACTCAAAACAAACAAAATGGCGGCCGACACTTCCTGATTTCGACCGATTCGAACGTTGACTGGACTGACATGTAACCACCAATCAGAATTACGCAAAAATGGGCAAGTTGCAATAATCCCCTTAGTGAGGTATTAGCTGCACATGGTTGGAAATGTCAGGGTACAGTCACAACCATGCAAAGTGCATAGTGGGGGTCCAATACCCAACCCAGTAAAACGGAGAACAAAAAATGTTGCCTCTAAGCAATCTATGCCATATACTGGTCATTGTGCCAAGCAATACTGCCCATAACAAGTTGTCAGCTGGTCATCAACAAGAGAAACTGTAATAACAAAATCAATGGCCGTATCTATAAAAAAGCAGCTAATGCCCAGGGACCTCAATAACAGCCTTGTTGACTCCATCTGTATACCCCCAGAAGCTGCTGAAAATACATAAGAATACACAGCCTGAGAACATCACAACCCTATGGGTTATGAAAGTTAGAGCATTCGCTAGAAGGTGACATATCTCTGGTCCATCCTTCAACCCAAATAGATTGCACTTCTGAAAGAGAATTTAAATCAACAATGTTGATTATAACATTCATTCACATTTCATAAAAAGAGCAATATAAGCAAACCCCTAAAAAAACACTATCTATTACTTCATAAATATCTAAAACATGACCCAAGGACTGTAGTACATATGGTCTATGCGCACAGAGCCCTGTTAACATCTACATCTAATCCGCCCTTAAAGATCACGAACCAATGATGTCCAATAAAAAAGAGGAGTGAAGTGAAGATAAAAAAGCAAGTGATAAAAAAGTGCAGCAGATATGATCAACTCACGTATAAAAGGAATGTGAATATGGAGATTGACCATCAATCTGAGATGAAGTGCTGATACAGTGAGCTGACTGACAGAGTACTGGGTGAAATTAAAGACAAGTGAAGAGATCCTCACTTGAGTTGAGGCCATTCGGAGTTGTAGTACCTAATCCAAGAATGTACCTGGTCTCCAGTTGTCTGAGCAGGGACTCACGGTCACCTCTCCGGCGCAGCCGTGGGACCGTTTCCACCACAAAGTAACTCAAGAAATCTAGACAGCTGCCATGGGTTTCTTTGAAATGTCTAGCAACTGGGTAAGCTGCATCGTTCTTGCTGATTGCACGCACGTGTTGGAGTATACGTTTGTGGACCTGCAACTTGGCACTACCAACATATTGCAGGCCACACGCATACTCCAGCACATACACGGCGTACTCAGTTTTGCAAGTCAGTTTTTTCGATACGGTCACAGGAACATCACTGAAGGGAGTCTTGTATGTGACTTTATTCCTGCCCAATTTGCAGGCTTTGCAGTTTGCACATTTGACAAAGCCCTTGGAAGTTTGTATCCAGGAATTGTTAGTACTGTTCTCTGGGATGCTCTTCACCAGCATATCATTCATGGAGTGAGCCCTGCGAAAAGTAATTGCAGGGGATTTAGGCAAGGTGTCACCAATCACTGAATCATTTTGGACCACCGGCCAATTTTTGTTAAAAATCATGCGCAATTTGTTATGTTGCCGGCTGTAAGTGGTTAGCAACCTACGTGGCTCTACATTGGTGCTGGAAATGCTAGGCAGAGTAGTGGGTTCAGTACTATACCCTAATGCTATTGAGCGAGAAATGGAACTTACTTTCTTAATCGCTATGTCAAGCATCCTGGCAGTGTACCCTCTGGCTAAAAAGTGCTGCCTACTTTCCAATTGGGCCTCTGCACAGTCAGTGTCTACAATACAGATACGTCTGATACGCAGCATCTCCCCATAGGGGATACTGCGTATCAGATGGTCAGGATGGTGACTGGTGGCGTGCAGAACTGTGTTACCCGCTGTGGCCTTGTGATGTAACCTGGTCTCCAAATGATTATCTCTGATGTATACTTCTACATCTAGAAAATGTACGGATACCTTGCTGACATGACCTGTGAATTCAAGATTGAGATTATTCACATTAATTTCCTCAATAAACACATTGGCTGCTGATTCAGACCCTTTCCAAATAAGGAATAAGTCATCTATGTACCGATGCCAGGCTACTATGTGGTTGTCCAAGATATGTCCGAAACGGGCCCTGAGGATCTGCCCCTCCCACAGTCCCATATGTAGACAGGCATAACTGGGGGAGAAGCAAGCCCCCATCGCCACGCCTCTCATTTGTTGGAATACCTGACTCTGGAACAAAAAATAATTATTGTTCAAGCATATCTGGATCATATCAGCCAGCATTTTGTTGTGTTTCAGCAGATGAATCGGTTTAGTCCCTAGATAATGTTCCACTGCCCTGATTCCATCCAGATGGTGGATGCTGGTGTATAGAGCAGTGACATCAAGCGTTATCAATAGATAATCATCCTGCCAAATTACAGTTTCAATTTTTCTCAGTAAATCCCCCGTATCCTGTAGATAAGATGGTAAGTTCCTAACGTGTTCCTGGAGGAAAAAGTCAATGTACCGTGAGGTGTTTTCCATAGTGCTGTTCTTCGCGGAGATAATAGGTCTCCCAGGAGGTTTATTGGGGTCTTTGTGCACTTTTGGAATCAAATAAAAAACAGGGATAACCGAATGATTGTTTTTCAGGAATTTAAATTTGTAACTACTAAGTAGACCCACACTTTTCCATGATAACAACTTGGCGTTGAATTCATTCCAGGCCCGATTCACTGTCTGCCAATCACCCCGTCTATAACACTGGCGATCATTCAAATGATGGAGTGCCTCTTCCATATACATGATGGACTTGAGCTATCAACTGCAGCTGTATTCAGGATTGCGCGTTTATGCCTATTCAGTAGATGAAACTTCTTTAGTTTCAGTTTGCGGATATACTTGTACAAATCAATGCGGGTCTGTGTGTAACTGAAATTGTTGGGTGGACAATAAGATAATCCCAATGACAGAATTTTGTTTTCAGAAGTGGTGAGATGCATGTCAGTTAGATTGATGATTGAGAGAGATTCACTAGATGGAGGAGTCATTTCCGATTCCATTTCCTCTGTGGCTTTTTGAAATTTGGCTTCCCGCCACTGTCTGTTTTTGTGGCACTCTCTGCGCTTGCGGCGTTTGATGTTTGCTCTTTGTCTGTTCTTCTGTTTGGTACACGTGGTCTGAGGGTTTGTCTGCGGTCCTGGCATAAACAGTCCACCTCTTGTGCCAATGAGAATTTGGTAAACCCCAATCGTGAGCTTGTGGTGGCTTGTTCATTGTCTGACTCACTACCCGGTACCGAGCTCAGATCTGACAAGGAGGTTGATAATTGGGCTGCATCGCTTGCATTCAGTGGTACTGGCTGCGATTGTGCTGATGTTTTAGCCTTTTTTAGAGAGTCAAATTTCTTGGCGAATGTAAAAACCTGTCCAATTTGAGATTCTAACTTGTCTCTCTGAAATGTAAACGCCTTGCGTTTTTTTATAATATCTTCTTTCTTAGCCAACCGAAATGTAAACGCCTTGCGTTTTTTTATAATATCTTCTTTCTTAGCCAACCGTACATGCATCTCCTCCCAATACCTCTTTTCCAAATCTGAATCTCCCATCTTTGAAATTTTCTCATATAGACTCGTAATTTTGATTTGTGCAGCAGCCTTGTCACTTTCTGCATATTTGACTAATATTCTTACCAATCTACATGACGAGTCCAAGTTACAATTGGCCCATTCAGATAACATATTTGGGTCGGGATTCTCGTAGCTGGGAGCCAACATGATGCGGAGGTCGCACGGAATACGTCCCACCTCCAAATACCATGAGAGAGACTTGTGCTCCCACCATTTGGATTGTTCAGTGCGCATTGCTTTCTCCAGCTGCTTAAAAATATCTTTTAATTCCGAACCCCCATATATATTGCGAATTCCTCGTTGTACATTCCTTTCACAGAAAAAAATGAGCATGGACCCAATTCGTGCTACAAAGTTCTTTATTGCCACCAAGCTAGTCCGTCATGACGCGTTTCGGTCGTCCCATGGCCTTGATCACATGACACGGCTCAAACTGTGATAATCGTTTTTAAAGTGCTAGTGCTCAATTTGCATAAAATAGACATGGACAACATACTATTGTCTCGTTGTAAACAATACTCACTATATTGCACATATATAAATAAATATATAAATATATGTACATCGTTATTTACAATGCTAAAAAAAGACATTATTTAAGTTTAATACATGATTAACCTTCTAGTCCATACAGATTCCTGTACGGCTCAATTATGTCACAGTTGCCCCGGCACTACTAGGACAGGGTATTCATTTTATAAATGCTTAAATGCTAATAGAACTCCCAATATATATAGTCTTTTGGTAAGTAAGACCCTTGCAGATTAACAGACAGTTCCAACTGTGCACTTTCACAATCTGTAAATCTGCATGGGTCTTACTTACCAAAGATTTCATATATGTCACTGTCGTAATGAAGCGCAAAAGGTTTCTCTCTCTCCCCACTGCTAGCACCCTTATCCACCGTGGTTAATCAGTATCACCTTTTGGGTGCACGCATGGGTGCTACTGTTCTAGGCACCATGTGAGGATAATCTTGCCACACTGTTGGGCAATCTTAATTTAGCTGATGCATTGCCATTTTCACTGCAGTTTTTCAACCATGCCGCCTCTTGATGGGATGTATGATGTTACAACGCATGCTTTTGCAACGCATGCTGTTACAACTAAATTTTTACAACGCAAATGCAGTGACAACGCAAGTCTTTACAACGCAAGTCTTTACATCGACTTGCACTAGATGGCGTGCTAACATTAAAAAAGTGTCATTTACTATTCTAACTCCAGTCCACGTAACAGTAGGGAAGGTGTTTGGATAGTAAACTACATTATTTTTAATGTTAGCACGCCATCTAGTGCAAGTTGATGTAAAGACTTCCGTTGTAATGGCATGCGTTGTCAATGCATTTGCGTTGTAACAGTTTCGTTGTAATGGTAGTGCGTTGTAAAAGTTGCGTTGTAAAGGTTGTTGCCCCTCTTGATGTGATTCTTCACTATCATAGACCAACCAGTCTTAGCTATTACTCATCAACACCAGGACCTCGCATCATTTATTCCTTCTATGACTCCAATCTACGGTGGATCACACCTTTAAGACAGTCGAGGTCCCAATATCTGTATTCGGGTAGGTCATTGTTCACCTACCCCTTTGGTCCTTTCCAATTGTCCAGCACACCAATCTAATACTTCCCCCTCAATTGTGCAGACTGGCCTTGTCTTCCTTTCATCCTGAGGAAGACCCCCCGTGACTACTAGCAATTTGCACACTTTTGGGTCGAAATGTCGACACGCTTGTCATAATCCTGACCCTATTCTCTCTGCTCCACGTCAAAAGGAAATTCAAATCCCAAGCGGATCAGAGATTTATGTTTCGAGGGATGGATGACATCTGAATGATCATTTTTAACCAGTAATGCATCACTGTATATCTCTTGTTCACAACTAGCACTTTTTTGCACCTTGTCATTTGCGCCGTTTGGTTTATTAGTTGTGGCAGCCTCTTAGTGTCATCTATACACTATAAAATGTAAAAAGAAAAAATTGATTTTTCCTTCAATATATTCCTTTGATCTAATCATGATTGGTGTGTTCCTTTGTTTTATTTTTCTCCATTAACTGCCATGACACAAAGGTTTGAGTAATTGTTTATTTTCGCTAATGTTGTTGTTCAGTAAGTAAGAAAGCAATTCTGTACCCAACAGAACCAACATTACTCCAAATCTTCACCCCCAGGTTCTGAGGGGCACTTTGTTACTCCATTATACTAGATGTATCTGCCAAGAGTGGCACAGTGCACAAAAACAAATAATTTGGAGCGCTACCTGAGGGATTGCCAGTGGTTTGACTATTTGCAAGCATTGACCCCATCACCTTTTGAGTGTTTGATTTCCAGTAGTATACTGGGAAACCTTAGATGGGCATAGCTTTCCAAGCCTACTACTGGCAATGTTTCTAAATCCTGATTTTGTTTTAATTTGCATCCATTCAAAGAGTACTTCTGTGGGTGCAGATTTGCAACCTATTAGGTAAACCGGTTACTATATATATATGTAGGTTTAAGTTAACAACTCGTAGTAAAATCAAGATAACAAGAAAAACCGACACAGACATAGCAGACCCGACTCAGCACCCCAAGCGTTACCCCCCAAGGTACGCCTGTGAGCCTCATTGACTTGTCCACGAAGTCTTTGGCTTCATAAACAACATTTATTTCTATGGCTTCCCCTCTTGTCCTGCTGCTCCAGGGTTGGCTGTACCAGGGGACATTTTTTTTTAAACAAGTATGCCTTACTTTCTACATCTCTTTTCTCACTTCATTAATCAATACATGGGTAATTTTGAATCAATGGCAGGCCCCAGAAATGGTCATCCTTCCAAAGTTCATATCCAGGACGTATTCCATGGATAAGTAGAATTTGTTGATGTCAAGTTGCATGTCCATGGACTTCCAATGGCTGCTGAGGACTTAACAGCCGAAGATTCTGTTGGTTAGAAAGTCACTGCCCCACTAAAGCAGGTCTCCTTGCATACTGATGTGTACATCTTGTATGTGACCAAGCCCTTAAAGCACGCCTTTCAGGTGTTTTGGGTTGTTTTCCATGCTGAAGCAACATGTGTATTGTTTTGCCTGACTTCATTATAGTGCATCTGTGCTGTGGCTTTCGCTGAGGGTTCTACGGTGCCTCCAAGAAGGAATGTTTGGGTTTGGGAAAAACATTCAGATGTGACAAGAGACTTTGTGCAGTACTATACACACTCTTCTAATGGCCAAAGTCTTTTGGTGTAGATTTGGATGAGATTTTGTAGAATAAATTTGAAAACACAAAATGCTTTTCCTGAGTCGGACTGAGGCAGAAAACAGACCCAGGCACCAACATACAATTGACCCCTATTAGTGAATCAAAGAGCTAAAAAAGTGGTCTACATTTCCTAATCCTGGCAGTGTTTAAGACACCCTGTATGGGTGTTTTGCAAGGTATGGGAGACCACATGCATCGGTGCGTGCTGCAGTAAATGTTTGTGATAATATCAGAAAAAACAACAGTACAAACTGACCCACCAGACCATAAAACAGGCGGACAAACTGCTAAAAAACCAGCCCCCACACAGACCTGTCAGACCAGCAGCTCTTGAATTGCCAGATTGCCCTATAGACCAGTCTGACCCTGTACTCTTCCTATTCTGGGAGATATCCAAGTCTAAGCCTTGTTATTTCGATCATCAGTCTGGGGTGGATTCTGAGTTATGTATTATGCCTAAGCTCACAATTACTCCACTAGACCTGCTACCACACCACGTTTCCGATCCCCCACTTTTAAGGAACAGTAGCAGTTCTGACTATATGCCTCCCCCCGTGCTACCAGGTTCTGGTGGGGGGTTCTTTCACCGGCACAGAAACATGTGATCCAAGTCCTTTCAGAATTCCAGATTCTTGGATTCCATAATTTCTGGGCCACAGCTGTTGAACAGAGTGTGGCACTCCTCCAGTGGAGTCTGACATGGTACCAAACCATTGCCCAGGTATCCAGTCAAGCACAGAGTCCTGGCAGAGTGGATTTTGAACTTGACGTGGATGAGAGCTGCTGTCCAGTCCTTCTGAATGTGGCTCATGAATTTACTTGACAATCATTGTGGTTCCACAACTTACAGGGGGTTCAAGTTGGTTCAGGAACTCAATAATTTAAATGCCTGGTTGCCCACTCTCCATTTCAGGGTGAGACATCGCAGCAGGTGTGGCCTCGGGCTCTCTTGTCATTCATAGATCTCCTTGTGAATACCTCGAAGCCTCACCAGCGGTTTCTCCAATTTGCTTGGTAACTTTCATTTCCTGTTTGCAGTTTTGTCTTTTGGCCTCAAGACTGCACCCATGGTATTGACAAAGCTCTTAGTCCCGCTGACAAGACTGCTGCATAGAGAGGACATCATCGTCTATCCAGACAATTGGTTAAGCTATGGTTTTAGTCTCCATCTGTCAAAATTTGAAACAATGAGCGTGTGGGACATTGGTCTCTAATGAGTCATGCTCAATCTTTCAACGTTCCGTCTTACTCCATCCCAGACTCTTGAGTTCAATCGGTCTTCCTTCTCGACAGAGTTGGGCAGGTTATTTCTTCTAGACAAGGATGTTCTAGCTCTCCAGCCCATGCTGACAGCATTTTTAGATGCTAGCATGCCTCCTGTTAAAGCACAGGACCACAAGTCCTCCACAGCCTTTCTTATGCCATGAGCATGTTTTCACCTCAATCCCCAGGTGCTGCATCTGATGAGGTCATAGTATCAAAAATCAGGGAACTGCAAATAGGTGGTGGAGGTGCCTCAAAGTTTCACAGACATCTCAAGTGGTGGGAGCCACTAACATCTCATGTCTTGGGTGGGCTTGGTCCCTACAGTCCCTGTGTTGTTACCAGCGATGCAAATTGGTTGAGGTTAGGATGTGACTCTCAACAACTTGGATGCTCAAGGATAGTGGACTTGGTCTGAGGGTCTGCAGTCTTCCAACTGGAGAGAGCTGAAATCATGAGGGAGTCTGTTTACACATGACGTTCGCTTGGAATTTCATCCAGAATTTTATGTCAGAATATTGTTTATAGTAATTTTTGCGTCCTAAATATTGTTTACAAAAATATTGTTCTATTGGGTGTACATTTTCTATTATGAGGTCCAATTTGGGGATATTTCTGTGAACAATGTTTATGACATGATATTTATGTCAGACTACATTCTGGCATGTATATTCTGATACCCCATCTCGTCCAATGTTGGCAAGGATCCACAATATGATAGCTACAGTGTACATAAATAGCAAGAGTCATGCCAGGTTCAGTCATGTTGCGAGTGTGGCAGACCAGAATTTTCAGTGGGCAGGACAATCAATCATGTCCCTGCTGGTTCTACATCTGAGGGGTGAGTAGAATCAGAGGGCAGATAGGCTTAGGCGAGTATTTCTGTCCTGCCAGAAACACTGTGTTTCAAAGGAGGTGATACCAGCCCATCTGCCGACACCCTGGTCAGAAGACCCTGAACCTCTTCACCATGTAGGATTGTCAAGTTGTACCTGACTTCTGTGCCAGGTTTGATGACCTGGTGACATGGGCTGGGTTCTCTGTTGAACCCGAAAGTCAGGAGTAAGACTTGTGCATTTCCTCTATTTCTATTGATCCTGCTGATATAACAGAAGGTTCAGGATGGGCAGAGATCTTGTGGAACTCCCTCACTGGGATCACATGGAATTTTGGGATCTCGTGGTGGGTCTGGGTCTTATCTTATCCACAGAGCACCTCCATCTCTATCTTTCTCTCCTACCTTAATAATTAGCTTTCTGCCTCACTTCATCACATTTTCCCGCCCCCTTCCATAAAACATAGAGGGTCCCAACTCTCAGGCAAAAACTCTGTTATACCAATGATAATATTCTGATGGAATGGATGATTCTAGGCCCACAACTACCAGTCGTTGTGGTGCTAGACATGGCAACCTTTCAAATGCCAGGAATGGCTTCCAGGGCAGAAGACCTAGATAGTTCTTTCATTGTGGACACCCTGGTCAATGAACATTAATGCAAACTGTTACAACTGACATCCTTGGGTGGTAGTACCCCAAACTTACTTGCCTTCATCCCTCCTGTTTTCTGAACCCATTTTTGTTTCTTTTTCAGACTCTGTGCACTTTACCACTCCTAACCAGTGCAAAAGTGCTTGTATTCTCTTCTTTAAATATTTTAAAATAGACTTACACAAATTGGCACATTTCATTTACTTATCAGTCCCTAGTAAAGTGGTACTTACAAGTACCACGGCTCATAAATTAAAAGCTAGTAGTGGGACTGCAACACTTGTTATTCCACCCATTTAGGTAGCCCTTTAAACATATCTCAGACCAGCCATTGCAGCCAATGTGTGCAAATTTCCAATTCAACTTGGCAAAATAAACCTTTTGGCAAACCTAAAACTCACTTTTTAATATATGTGTCACCCCTCTGGTAGGCCTTAAACAGCCCATAGCGCAGGATGCAGTGTATTTAGAAAGTTGGACATGTACTTTTAAGTTTTACATGTAGTGGTAGTGAAAAATTCACAAATTTGTTTTTCACTACTATAAGACCTACTTCTCCTATAGGATATCATTGAGTTACCTTATTACATTCAGTCAGTGATAACCTTGGTTTGGGAGCAGGTAGGAATATCATGTTTGGTGTCTGAGGAATTGTAATTTAAAAACCTCTTTAATAGTAAAGTTGGATTTTAAGTCACAATTCTGAAAATGCCACTTTTAGACAGTTGAAATGTTCTTGTCCAAAACATTTGGTGCCTGCAGCCTGTTTCCTGGGTCATATTACTAGGTGTAGTTGGCAGCTGGCCTTTGTGTATTCCTCTCAGACAGCCACACAATAGAGGACCTGGGTGTTGGCAGGATGGGCCATCCAAGGCAAAATGGGGAGGTGGAGCTGTGCACAGCACTACTGGCACTTCAAAGAAACTGCCTCAGCTCACACGCAAAGAGCTTCACACTATTCTATTGTGACTGCAGAGAGAGTGGGTCCAGGACAGGGAGACCGGAAATTCCAAACACCTCTGTGGGGGGAAAACTCCAGAAGCTTTTCCCATTTCAATGCTGGCACCAGGTATAAAAATGAAACCCTCACACCGTCTCTTCCGATCAGAAGAAAGACTGCTCTGCTGTCCTGCCATTGAAAGAACTGTCCTGCTGCCCTGCTACAAGAAGGACGGCCCTGCTGCATGAGGAAGGAAGACTGAACCTACTCCTTGAACCCAGAACCACCTGTGTGACGACAAGGGCTAGCTGACTAGCCTCCTGTTCTGAGATGCAGGGACATTCCAAGCTTCAGAGACCTGCCCTGCATGTGTCTAACTGCCCAGACTCAACTGGACCTGCCTAAACCGTGCTGGTGGCCTTTGCTGGAGTGAGTCTTGATCCTCAATAGGTGTCCCCACATGTACCTAGATCCTTGGCTGGCATCACAGTGTACTCCACCAGGCCTCACTGTGGGTTCCCTCAGAACCGTCGCAGTGTGACATAACTCAATGAAGGACCTCGGCGGCCTCATTGGAACTGATGCAGGACTTCACATCGCAGCCCTTTCATCTCCACATCGGAACTGATGCAGCTCAGCACAATGCTCCACATCAAGGATATAAGATACAATTCTAAGTGGGGCTAATCTGGTCCTTGTATCAATCCATCGTAATCGGCCTAAACTTGTGTCTTTGTCCTGGTCCGGTGCCAACCGATAACTACATTTGGTGCTTGTGCTTTTTGGCATTACGTCTATCGAAACCTTTGAAATTCAATATCTCCAATTCTACTGAATGGATTATTGTTGTTTTGTTGTCAAATCATTTATTGCATTTTCATCTATGTGTCACAAAATAATTCAAACAATGCTGATTAAAAGTAGTGGTGAACTGTAACTTTTTAGTGGGCAGACAGATCTCCTATGTTTTTCCCCTTATTATATGTGGGTCTCAAACACTTGGCTGTGTGCAGTCACAGTCCAATGCATGACTGGTGACCATGCCAAGGAATATCAACTCTGCAGGGGAATTGACCCACTTTGGGATATCCATGTGTCTGCTGCTGAAATAAGCAGGAAACAACAAAGTGGTGAAAGGAATGGTTGAATTAATCTCAGCCAGTAGCATTTACTTGGCCGCTTTCCAGGTCATCGTGTTCCACCCACTGTGCCACTCTAGACAGTGAGCAGCTGTAAACAAATCAGTGTTGGTCCTGCTGCAATAGTAATAGTCCAGCCTGAACTGCAAGGCCTGGTCCCATCAAAACAAGAACACAAGCAACCAAAGGACAGTTTCAGCCTACTTATGCCTCATCCGAGAGGTACAGCTTGAGTCCTTTGGTTCAGTGAGCACGAGACCCACTCGTAGGGTTTCTATTACAACAAACAACAAAGTGCTTGGAGGAATGGTTGAATGAATCTCAGCAAACGGCATTCCCTTGGGTTGCATTCCAGTTCATCACAATTCACTCACAGCACCTAGAGACCAGCCATATGCAACTGGTCCTGCACCATAGAGACCAGCCATATGCAACTGGTCCTGCACCAATAGGAAGAGTCCATCTTGAATTGCCAGGGAGGTGCCCTCAAGACAGGAACATAAGCCACACCAATCCAGCTTCTGAAAATCAGGCCTCATCAGTGAGATGCAGGCCCAGCAACGCAAGGGCCCACGGAGATGAGACCCCCTTCGCGGTGCCATGACATCTTTCTGCAGCCTTGACTTCGGAAGCACCCAGGGTGTCCGAGGCCTCTAGTGCCAGCCACAGCCAGCTTCGCCTTCTATTTACACCCTCTGCCGGCCCCATTATCTCATCGCGTACCGCCGGGCCCATGATGGATGCGCCCGGACACCCCCGCCATCATCAGGCCTAGTTGAAATGTCTGACACGCGCACGGGACTCCTGTGTGTTTTTTAATGTATTTTATTTGCTTAAGATCTTTATTTCACACTTCGATTTCCATTAGCCCAGTAAATTCATCTTAGTCATTCAGTCAAGTTCCCCTCGGTGCTCCCGGCTCCCTTATCTCGCTTCTCCTGTGCGGCAGAGAACATCTTTGCAGCTGATAAATCTGCCGGTAGTAATCCACAGATTATTTTGATAGGATGCTATCTAAATCCGAGGGAGAACTTTGAAGCGCTTGTCATGGAATGAAGGCCGGCAGTGTTCTTTCAGTCCAACAGGCCCACAGGAATTATTTCAAGGTGACATGTGCGGAGGTGGCGAACACGAGCCCGGCTCGCTCGGTCTCGCGGCGCCGAGTGCTTTTCACCGAGGCGAGGGGGCGCGGGCAGAGGTACTGGCAATGCCCGGCTGCACCCACTGCTACCGCCTTTCTGGCTTCGGTGACCGCTGCATCAGATTTTAAAGGTGGCCCATGGCTGCCCCAAGGGGCTGAAGACTATGGATAGTTTGTAAACAGAGCACAAGCTCAATTTTTGTTAGTGCTTCCCAAATACCAAGGCTGCCCAATCTTGGTTCCACCTCAGGCCTCTTTCTTCCGCCATCCTAGACTTCCTGTTTCTTTATCTCACTCTTGCAGGTTCTTTATCATCACTGCTTTCTCCCTTTGTCACTATTTTCTTATCTTTCTATCCCACCTTCTGCCTTTCTCCTGGTAAAAGTCTGATGATGAACAATACGTCCCAGCCTCCAAAACAGAGTGCCAGAGCCACCACCTCCACCCACCAGCACAAATTAAGCACTGTCTCAATCACCTCTGGAAATGTTTCGTTATTTTAATAACAGACTCGTGGTATCAGTGAGTGAGCAAGAGAAGCAAGCAGAACTTATGTTCCTTGGGGCGGCAAGCAAATTATATTGCAGTGCAGTCTTTCAGAAATACTGCCCAACATTCCATGTAAGCTGTTCTGAAGAGAAATGTGTGGAATGTTCTACTTGCTGCCACTATGATGGTACTTTATAATCTTCTCAGCTCATGCCACACTTCTGCCTTTTCTAAGCTTCACAGCTGTTACTAATAACCAATTGAATAATGCTCAACTTGCCAACCTTGGAGGTGCCAGGACTCAAACTCATAACCCACATCAGATGCTAATGGTCTTCCATCTTGCCAACAGACCCCAGTTTAGACCCAGCCATATGCAAATCAGTCTGACCCTGTGCCTCATGGGAACAGTCCAGATCGAACTGCCAAGCCAGGTTCTCCCTGGACCGGAAACAAGCATCCTGGGACCGGTTTCTGGGTATTACCCTCAGAGGCGTAGCTAGAGCTTGTGGCGCCCGGGGCTAACCCTCAGTTTGCCGCCCCTGGGGGGAAGGGGTAGGGAGGGGGGTTGCTGGGGAAAAAGGACGGCAAGCACTTGAAAGAGGACCGAGAGACACGTAGTATCGCCGCTAATAGTTACCTCAATCATGCAAGTTACATGCACATACATGACATGGTCCAAGGCTACACAGTTGAATACACCGGTGACTGGCAGTACAAAATAGAACACACAGACTGCATGATCTATCTGGGGACTCAGAAAAACCGCATGTGACATCCATCAGAGAGCTGCGTGAGCAATTACCTGGTAATCCCCTCAGCACAATGCAAACATGCACATACATGACACTGTTCAGGGATCCATCATCTATAGCTGACATTAAATGACCATTCATCCTGGTCCCCCCATTAAAGCAGTGCACTTTGTGATCTGCATGGTACATGTTCTTTGCAGCAGGCAAATTAACCCTCTGTGCTACCTTTCCAGGAGTCAACCCTTCCACTAGACAAAACTCCGATCTCTCTCTAGGAAGAACATTAATCACCGAAGTTATCATGACATTTTTATTGTTTCTGAACATTGCTGGAGGCCAGGAAGGAGGAAGCAAGTTTTTTTTAAACCATAATATACTTGCAAACACTACGCACCCACCCAAAATAGGTACCCAGTGTGGTCACACCGTTCGCACCACCCTAACCTGCTCACGGTTCATGTGACCTCAGTGACAGAGTCACAGTGACTGGATCACTGTTGCTCTAGGGTGTGCTGCTTCGTAGGCGTGCCCGCAAGACTGGAGATGAACTTCAGTATGGATTGTGGTGGGCAGGACTTCAAGGTTAACTCACAATAGACACCACTAGGGTACACCTGCTTGTGCTAAGACATCAAGCATTCTAAGGTCTAGTGGGGGCTTCTAAGGTCTAGCATGGGAATATGCTCCCTCAGTAGAGTGGTCTGGTGGACTGGTCATGAAGGCTGAACCCAGTTCCCCAGTTCCAAATTCGACAGCTCTGGCCATAGTGCCACATCCTCTCCCCCACTGAACACCATACTGCCCCACTGAAAGAAACTCGCACTGCCTTCAGCTACAATATAATTTTGCCCGCTGTAAACACTAAGATGTGGCTCAATTCAAATTATGCACTTGATAAGAGTAATATGCTGCCTAAAAACTAAATTAAAAAAAACACTCATAGGGAATGCAAGATTAAGTAAAGCATGTGAAATGTAAGCAGAAACAACATGGTTACTGTTGTATATATGTGCTTACTTTGTTATGGCTATAATCCTTGGAAATAGTAAAACCTATGGCTGAATTGCTCTTTTGATCTGCATTCGTAAACTGGAATAAAACTACGGCAGTAAGAGTAAAAGTGAGAACAGCGTTAGAGATCTAAAACCTTGTACGTTAAGAACTGGAACAGTGATTGTTTGGATGTGATGTTCAATAGCACATATATTTATTAGTAGCGAAGAGGCGCAAAGAGGAGTACTTTCATCAATTAGCGTCAACTTTTGGAGAGTGTAACTCACTTAATTCAAGCGTTCACAGAGAGCAGTTCAAAAGCAGGTGTGGCAGATAAAGTATAAGAGAAGATGCCACCTTTCAATAGTATTGAAGTTTTGTAAATTTTAAAGAGTTGAAATGCAAACGGGAATTGCAACGTAAATGAAAAGTTGCCACCGTTTAAAAATTTTTTTGTAACACTGTTATTTCAAGATGAAATGCAAGTGGAAAATATTGCATCTCTTACCCTGTTTCTGGTAAAAGTGAGGAGTGAGGAAGTGAGTCTTGGACCACGACCGGGAGTGGACAATGGTAGTCCCAGGACCGGCGAAACCAGAAACCGAAAATGAGAGAACTAAGGTTCCAACCTATCTAGCGGGAGACAACAGATGTCATAAAATCAGTACCGGGATAGGAAAACAAAGGAAGAGTGCGTCATTTTACCAAGAGAGTTCACGACCTAGAGTTGTGACGACAAGAGTTCCAGTACCACGAGACAAAATCGTGACATGGAGGTTCTTTCTACCGGGACAAATGTTCCGCGATTAGAGCCGGGCTTTTTAGCCCTTAGTACTGAGACAGTTTGTCAACAAAGAAATTAAATTTTTAGTCTAATGAAGAGGCCCGAACTACATCGAGAGGCCTTTAATCCAAGAAAAGAACCAGAACGTCATTTTGGACTGTAAGAAATCTGGCTAAAATTTTTCTTAGGGAGCATGCTTCCAGAACTGATGAGCATTAGAGGCGTTTGTTGAACTTTTATATCTTCAACTGTGTGCAGTAAGCCGCGACAGACGGAAAACTGATTGGAGAACGTAAGCTGTCTCTTCCCGTTTTTGATGGCCACAAGGACGGATTGTAGAGAGTAGACTGTCTCTTTTTGTTTTTCGTCAATCGAAGGGAAGAAGGTGGTCATGTTATCGTGATATTCGTCATGATTCTCATTGTGATCCTCTTCTTATCCTGCCCTTTGCTTTCGTCATCTGGAAGTCCAAGAGGTCGTTGACCTTCTACATGTTTTATGTTTTCTTGCTTTTCCTTTTCATGCTTTAAGCTTTTGTTGGGTGTTTGAAGCGTTTATTGTGTTTTCTGTAAAGGAAGAAGATATGTTGTATATATGTGCTTACTTTGTTATGGCTATTTGGGGTCTGTAGTCCATTCTTTGTGTTTATATCTGCTCAACCTTCCTTACTACCTATGAGTGTTCTATCTGGTATGTGAGTGTTCCAGTCTTGGCAGTTGATGGTCTGGTCAGCTAGCGAAGTGCTTTATCTCTGCTGTGCTATCTTAATAAATCTATCTTACAACCTGAAGACATGTCCTGATGCCTACCTAATCTACCTACAACAGTTACCTTAACGATCTCTCACTCACTATTCAGAAATCAGCGAGTGGTTTTACCTGAAAAGTTAAGGACATGACTACAGGGCCCTGAAGGGAACCGTTTCAATGTCCATTGCTTATATCCTTACAAAACGTAAGCAGTATGGTTTAAGAAGACCACATCCATAAACACAGAGCCATGGTACACATTTTGTTTTCCAATCCACCCATCAACCAGGTATTGCAGTACCTCCAGGAATGGTACACTTCCCCACCTGGGGACAACAATGCTGTTCAAAGAAAGACGAGAAAACAAAAGCTGCGCTTCACTGCAAAGTCTGTAAAGTGAGGCTGATGTGTTTGGATGTGAATAAAACCAATCTGGCCACTTTGCACCCACTCTGTCTTGCTTTATTTAGTTATGTATTTATTTTTCATATTTAAAACCTTCTATTTCTCTTTATCCCGCTGCACTTTGGAATAGAAAAATGTCAGAAAAAGGGCATTTCCCGCAAGAGTGTTTTTCTTTTTCGGATCCATTTCACAGAGAAGCAACTAAATAAAAGAAGGAAAGAGAGGTTGTGAATCGTTTCTTCAAGTTACGGTTTTCAGTAAGTGAGGAGCAAGACAGAAAGAGAGGGAATAATAGGAAGAGAGGGGGGGGGCAGCTGCCAGCACAGAAAAGATGAGGACATTGCCCGAGTCCTATTCCTTCTCTGCCCGTTCACGAATGTCCACGAAAGCAAGCCAAGCCTTATCTGAATGCCTTTGTCCGCCCCCAAAATAGTGCCACCTGGGGCGGACCGCCCCTACCGCCCCCCCTTGCTACGCCACTGATTACCCTTCATCAGCCAGGCTAGCTTGAATCCAGTGGCACAGTGAGCAAGGGACCCACGTCTGGGCATACCCATCCCACATAGGGTGAAAAGTGCTACGCAAACAAATGATGGACGTAATGCTGAATAAATCATACATTCACCCCCAGTCAAAAGATCTGGGTTAAATCCATCGTTTTTTTGCTCACCATGCAAACCAGTCCTAGGATGCTTGTTTCCGGTCCAGGGAGGACCTGGCTTGGCAGTTCAGGCTGGACTGTGGCATGGTGAGCAAAAGAATGATGGATTTAACCCAGATCTCATGACTAGGGGTGAATGTTTTGATTTGTTCTGCATTCCGTCGATCAATTGTGTGTCTTTTGCTATCTTGCCAACAGTAGCAATATTTCTGTGAAATAGCACTTAATCTGTCTGCTTATAAGAAAAGTGTATCTTGTGACCTCGCTGCTGCAGGGCATCATTAACTCACAAAGCCCCTAAGGCAGCCCACTGCCCTCCTGCCCACCATGGTATGAAGAGGGTCCAGCAATGATGAGAGCTCTTGGAAGTGGCGATTATTGATGTCCACTCATGATTTGTGGGTAGATAGTGAAGACAATGGTCATCAGGGCAGGTAGATGTGGGCAGCGTGGACTACATATGCTTACATTGTTTAACGGTCAGGAAATAAACCAGGTCCCTGCTCATGTACCAGCAGCACACATCATTTTCAAAATGTATAAACATTTCCAAGATTTTCACCCACTAGTCAGAAAATGCCTTTATCATGCTGTATAGTGGACATGCTTTTGGCTGTGGAGCCAAGGGTCTGATTTGAAGAAGGATGGTGATGGTATGTCTGGCACAAAATGGCAACCGTCCACCCAGACCTCCTTTGATTTCTCCTGTCCTATTACAAAGCTGAGTTAAGGGGGAGTTCCCATCTCAAACAACATGTCTATGGTCTAGGTGCCACCCAAATTGATCACAAAAGACTGTGCAATTTAGGCTAGCCAGACGGCTCCAGATTTCAAATGCTTTTGTCTGCTGGCTAAGCAGCGGGCAGACCACCAGCATAAAACTCACAGATTGCTCATGCTCATTTCCTCTGCCCTAAATCTATCAGCAAAGCAGATCATAAGAAATGAACCCAAGAGCCATGATGGATTTCAAAAGATATGCAGAATGTGTGCTTAAGTAGCCCAATGCAAACCCTACCGAGGTAGGATGATGCACATGAACAATGGGCAGTCAGGCAGATTAGAATTAGGATTGGAGGGCTGAAGATCCCTTAGAATCTCCCTGTTGGGACTGCTTCACAAGATGCTGCACTTGCTTTTAAAAATGCTCCAAACAAGTTACTGATTGTCTATAGAATTGCCAAGCAGAACCCATAGACCAAGTAGCAGTTTTGAAGAAGGAACAATGATTTCTTAGACAAAAAGTAGGTGAGCTGTTCTCATTTACAACATGAACTGAAAAGGAGGGCACCAATGCAGAGAGCACAAGCATCCCGATTTCCCTACAAGCAGTCGGTTACTTTGTCTATAACTGATGCTATTCACTGCCTAGTTTACAAAGCTGGAGAGCTTAGAAACCTGTGTGATAGTTCTTGGGAAGAACAAGAGATCAGAAGAGTCATGAGACAGAAATTGCCCTTGTAACTGTGAATTTAAAGTCATATTTCCAGCTGGCCCAGGAAAAATAGTGAAACACGGATATAATTGCATGCACTAGTGTGGACTTGTCCATAAGGCGACCAGCCTGAAGATTTCCTGCATTTGGGCAACACCTAAACTGCTGAAGATGGATGCTGCAACAGAACCCTGATAAATAACACGTGTGGGGTTCCACATCTTCTGAACTAAACTGGGACAAACCACCAGGCCAATCTATTAGTGCAGATTCAGAAGCCTCCACTGGTAGGTTTGTCAACTTCTCAAGGCATTTTTACTGCAAGCCTTGTTCTAGGCCGCGCAGCTATTTTAGCATCATCCTGCAAGCCTAGCCTGTTGAACAGTCCCAAGCTCTCTAAAACCCACAACAGGAGAGCCAATTGACGGAAGCGGTCTGTTGCATCTGAAGGCCTGACATTCTATCTCTGTCCTGAAAGGTGCCTTGTTATCAATCAGGGTTTTTGGCTGCTATTCAAGACACTTTATCACAAGTTCTGTCTCTGCCTCTTTGAAACTGTGGCTTTGGCAGATACATCCTCCAGACAAACAAAAGCTAGAAAGGGTTGAGATCTAGGAAAACATTTAAGTGTAAATGTAACTATACACAGGGCCATATGCCATCCATGCATCATAAATAGTAGTTGGTCTAACATCCCACTAGGGTCCTAGCAGAAGTACCTATGACAGAAATGTATTGGCTCCCGTTGAAGTTTATGTTAATCGTTGGTCACCTGGACTCATGCCGAAAGCAATCAATACACGTTGCCCCATTTCCTTCTCCCCGGATTGTGTTTCTTCTACGGTTTGGGTGCCAAACAGCAGAATGACTGATACCAGCTAGCTATAACACTTTTCACTTCCGGAACAGAGAATTGCAAGGCCATTGAGGATTGCACAGGGCTCCCTCTTGTGTAAGGGCAGATGTACTACTTTTTCTGTTTATAATTTAGAGACTTTTAGAGGTAGATTTACCAAAGTTTGAGCAGAAGCTCATTTAGTGCACTGCCCTTTTATACTGTGCTACCAGACTTTTATGATAGATATTAAATAGGAGTAATGCTTTGCAGTGTATCGGGCTGTGCAAGCACCCCCTTAAAACTTTAGTAAATCTTTAGTAAATCCTTATCCTTAAAGCGTCCAGAGTCGAGCCAATTAAGTTTCAGCAGACAGTGTAGATTAGGAACCATTCTCAACGCAATGTATTGATACTCCTGAAGAGAGGCCAATAGACAGTGTGGAAGACCCAGATATAAACAATTGTAATAGTCCTGTCTACAGTGAAAACATGAGGCCACAAAAGGAATGTGGTGTGATTTAGGCAGAAAAGGCAAGACGTTATGTAACACACATAAATAATGGCACAAAGTAAGCACAGTATTGGAACTTGCTTTAATTTTTTTTTTTAATATTTATTTATTTGTAATTTACCTACAGAAGTCACAGAGTGCTGGGGGGTAAAATTCAAGGAAGAAGATGAAAACAGTGACATCTCAGATGGATAAGGTCAGTTAATAGATCGAATAGTGGTGATGATAGGAACCCATCTCCTCATGTGTGGATAAATGATGTCAGAGCCATAAAAGCAGGGACGGCTCCTACGCAATGGCGGAGGAGCGTCGGCCCACTGGCTCAGAGCCCGCAGATGAAAAATAAAACAATATTTTAATATTGTTTTACTTTTCGACTGCTGGCTCTGAGCCTGCGCTACAGGGATCGGCAGTGCCATGGGAGAAGCAGAGGAGTACTGGTTCCTGCACTGTAAGTGTGAATGTGTGTTTGGCCGACCGTCTCAGGCCAGCCAAACACACATGCGCACTTAGGTTTCTCCAACCTGGCTATATTTAGCAGCCGGGCTGGAGAAACAGCACAGACTTCCTGTCCTGAGCAGAGCGTCAAAGCAACCTGCTCAGGCCAACACACACGCTGCTCTCATAGCATGAGAGCAGCGCCGGGATTGCACAGGGAGTCGGATGCTGCCCCAGTGCCTGCTTGGGCAAGGAAGTTGGAAGAAGACCACCAAGGAACAACGCAAGAGGCGGCCAACAACTTCAGGTAAGACTTAAAGAAATTATTTGAATTAATATTAACACCCCCTCACGCTCTCCCTCCCGCGCTCCTCCCCATGTCCCCTTTACCCGCTCACCAATTTTTGTATGTGGCGGCCGCCACTGCAAAAGAGTTCAGAACGCAATCCATAAAGTTTCTTTTAGATGAGTTACCTGACGCTCACAAGACAGCAAAATCCAGTAAGCTTTTCCTTTTTTATTTTATCTTAAATTGCAAGTTATATCATACGATAGAGACGCCAGTTAAGCCAACAGTTGACCTATTTCTTAAGCCAGGAGCTGACTTCTCTCCTCTTCTTATGTTTCCTACATAAACATTTCACTGTCATTCTCTTTGCTAGAATGAGTGATTTCATTTCCAGCATCTGACAAACATAACATTAAAATGTAACATTACCTACACATGAGCCTTAGGCATCTGACTGGCTGAGAGCAAGAGTACAGGGTCAAGACTAATGTCAGGAAGTGGAACCGCTAGATAACCAATCAAGCGAGAAAGAGGATGTTGACAATAGCTGCTGGTGATTGGGCGTTATTGGAAAAATGACACATGGGAAGACAACCACTTTAAGCTATTCAGCCTGTCTTTCAAACATGATGTAAAGAATAAAAGAAGCTACTGAATCGAAGAGAAAATGCATGCAGATGACAGGGTAAATGAAGTTTTCAATATCCAGGGTACTGCTCACAGAATGTCTTTGTTAGGCTCACAAACTCCATCCAGGACACTACATACACTGTTTCATATTCTTGACTTCTGTGAGATAGCCTGATGCACTCTGGGTGTTGTATTCTTGCTACACTTCCACACCTGAAATCAATGATTTGTAGGGAAGTAGTTCAGGACTGAAGACGGTGTCCCTGATGACCTGCGGTGGTCACCCTAGTCTTGGTTAACAAACATCTCTACAAGAAGTATTGTCAATCCTAATAGTTTTAATCTAATTGTATTCTCCGTTGATTTTATAAACATATGGATGTATATGTTTACTTCATGGAAGTAAAAGAGAATAGTTGCTGTACCTCATCAGCGGGAAACAATCTTTACAACACAGTCATTACATCGCACTACCTTTACATAGCAGTCATTACATTGCAACATCCTTTACATCGCATGTCATTACAATGCAGCCATTACATCTCATGTCAGTACAACGCATGTCACTACAATGCATGTCACTACAACACAGGCATTACATCGCAAGTCATTGTAATGCATACCATTACAACGCATAGTACCCTTACACTATCCAACACTTACCCTACTGTTACAATCACTGGAGTTAGAATAGTAATTTTTACCCCTACACTAGCCAACACTTACCATACTGTTGCACTCACTGGAGTTAGAATAGTAATTATTACCCCTATACTATCTAACACTTACCTTAAATGCGATGTAATGGTATGCATTGTAATGGTATGCGTTGTAAAGGTATAATGCGATGTAATGGAATGCATTGTAAAGGTAGTTTCTGAAAATGCGATGTAATGGCATCCGATGTAAAAGAATGTGTTTTAAAGGATGTTGTGATGTAAAAACTGCGTTGTAAAGGCATGCATTGTACATGTATACGTTGTAACGTCATACATTCTTCATCAGCATCTGAAAAGACTGCTTGGTGCACAGTTTTGTGGTTATTTATTCAATCATCAACTTTGCTGCTTTCGCAGTCTCCTCGGTATAAAGTATGTTCAGGTACCGTCAGTTCGTGCTCCAAAATAGCAAGCCAGTCACACGGATCAGGATGTTAGAGACCAACCTAATGCCTCTGAGTAGCCTACTCTATGCTGCAGCTCGCCTCATCAAGGGTCCTCAGAGGTAAGACATAATCACATCTCTTCTCAGATAACTACACTAGCTCCTTCTTGCCTGCTGAAATCTTCAAAACCTGTTGTGCTGTCTCCAAGTTGGTGAACTTAAGCATCTCATCCTACCTGGCAGTAATGAATGAGATCATGGTCTCTGAAAACCTGGATCAGTAGCAGCATCACCAATATTGAGATACGTAAGAGCAATACGGTCATGTTCTGGCAGTGCCTCACCCTGGGCGCCTACTGGGAGGAGATCACGTCTACAGTCAAAGCCGTCGTTGACAGGGAGATTCTTTGCACCCCAGGTCACTGTCTATTGGGGAGGTTGTCGCACACAATTAAAACTAAAGTTACTGGCAAATCTCAAGACCTCGCATACGTCCTGGCTAAACGAGGAATTGCCAGAAACTGGAAGTCACCAGGAAGACCTATATTGGTAGCATGGTGGAAGGAAATTGAAAAATGGGCGGAATGTGAAGGGAGGATACTTCTAAGGGAAGCCAGACGCTGCATAGCCATACTGGACCCAGTCAGAGCCTGGCAGGGGCTACATGATGAACTGATTGCACTGGACTTAGATGCCCCTGAGGCTTTGCCCGCACAACCACAATTCCCAGAAGAAGGGTGAAATGTGCCGGACCCAAATACACCCCTGATGACCCACCTCTGCTCGCACCCTCTGCCCCCTCTACCTACCATCCTGTATATAGCACCACGCAGGGACCTCTAAAGCGCAGGAAAACTTTGCACATACTGACAATTCAGCAATGAGACACCGACTCAGTGGGAAGGGGGTGGGGGAAGGGTTGGAAACGCCTGTAATGTAGGAAATGGGGAAATATAACTGAGATACTAGCAGCTTGACTGACTACGCCGAATGCATCCCTGTATTGCCTTTTATGCGTACAAACCCCAATAAAATTGAGATATTAGACCCTCTCCTACTATGCGTTGAGGGTCTAGAATGCCATCTCTGTCCACATCTGGGAGGATCCGTCCCTCCTAAAGCAGTGGAAGGAGACAACCCATGGTGAGTAGTTGGAACTATCGATTGAGAAGAAATATGTTCACAGAGGGAGGCTTCAGGGAATTTGTCTGCTACTCCTAGGATCCTCTCCAGGTGCCACCAACTCAACTCTAACATTCATTCACCTTCCACAGTCCCTTTACTCTCCACAAAACACATTCCAAACATACAAACTGCTCATGCAGGGGACCGGCGGCCCATTTCATTAAACAACACCTTGCCGACTGTCACTGCCCTGTTTGAAGACCTGGCTCTTTCCTAAGACCTGGCTCTTTCAACACTGGTTGCCTTAGTCTATTGTGGTTTCGACCCCAGTGCTGGGATGCCTCCGGGTAACCACGCGCTTTATAAATGCTGTTTCATTTCATTTGAAGAGACTCTCCCATCCCCTCGCTTGCCTCCTTCGTGTTTCTGCCCAATTTCATTATTGTAGCCTCTATCACTTTCTCTCCTTCCCCAGCTTCTTTATCCCCACAGTGTGTGCCGATCCTGCGCTTCTTGCTCAGCGGTATATTGGTGTGTAGCTACATGTGCACTTCATGAATTCACTTACATAACATGTATGACTCTACACTACCATCTACAGCAGAGTAGAGGCACATCAACTCTGCAGGGAGAAGACACACTGCACTACCACTACACAGCCAATACCCGCTCTCCGAGCGAGCAGGAAAGCATTGCTCTCTACTGACATCTGCTGTGTCCCGTAGGTCACACGTTCCAGTCTTGGCAAGATCTACTGAGGCTTCCATCCTTCCAAGGCTGGTAAATTCACTACTTTTAAAGTAGGTGATAGTTACTGCCGTTATTCACGTGTTTAATAAAGACAGCAAAGTCTGTTTTAAGAATCATTACATGAGAATTATGCCAGTATCCAAATGAGTGTTTCTGGTCACATTACTCTCAATTTAGCTTTAAATGTACCCATTAACTTCACATTGCAAACTCAATGAAGCTATGTTCAAAACGGGTAAATCTCTAGACGGGTTTGGAAATAAGCCAATAAACGGCCTTTGGTGATTGTACCATGCATACATTGCACCATGCACACATCTAAAACCTGTGCAGTCCCAGACATACTGAAAGATATGCCTTTTATACACCTGTATTGCACAGGGTGGGAGGACCAGGAACATTCAATTAGGACCATCTCAAAGAACTATATGGCCTAATTTACAGAAAACTGTTTCCTCCATAGTGGACTGGCACACAGAAAATTATGCACCTGATGTATGTGCAAATTGCGCCTGATTCGGCACGATGCACAAAAGCATGGACAGCTTGCTGTGTTGCACATTCATTCACAAGTCACACAGAAACACACCTAGGTGGGTAGGGGCAGCAATGGGATAGACAACTCACCATATTTGTTTATGTGAAATGGGCGTGACCGAGAACTGATAACTGATATGAAAGAGACACTCACAAAGCAAGCCACACACACACAATGTTTGCTAATTCACAAGAGATGGCCAAAAAAGGTTCTTCAACTGTGCCTATCTGTACTGCCCCAAGGCGGTACAAAAGGGGGTGGTGATGGACGGAGCATCAGAACCAATCAAACACTCACACCCAGCCAAGAGATCTGGGTTTAATCCATCACCATTCTTTAGCCCACTCTGCCACCCCTGTTCAGACATGGCCATATGCAATTCAGACTGACCCTGTGCCTCATGGGAACAGTCCAGCCCGAACTGCCAAGCCATGCTTTCCCTGGACCAGAAACAAGCTTCCTAGGACCGGTTTCTGGCATTTCAGCCGTCTTCAGCCAGGCTTGCTTGAATCCAGTGGCAAAGTGAGCAAGGGATTCAACATCTGAGAATACCCTGCCAACTTATGGCGAACAAAGTGGTACAAAAGGGGGTGGTGATGGACTGAGCATCAGAACCAATCAAACACTCACACCCAGTCAAGAGATCTGGGTTTAATCCATCACCGTTCTTTAGCCCACTCTGCCACC
Source organism: Triturus cristatus (assembly GCF_964204655.1). NCBI lineage: Eukaryota > Metazoa > Chordata > Amphibia > Caudata > Salamandridae > Triturus > Triturus cristatus. Next base: position 963,149,873 of record NC_140584.1, on the reverse strand, counting down.
CCAGTTCAGACATGGCCATATGCAAATCAGTCTGACCCTGTGCCTCATGCGAACAGTCCAGCCCGAACTGCCAAGCCATGCCTACCCTGGACCGGTAACAAGCTTCCTAGGACCGGTTTCTGGCATTTCAGGGACTCTACGTCTGAGCATACCCTGCCAACTTATGTCCAACAAAGCTTGTTTCCGGTCCAGGGAAGGCATGGCTTGGCAGTTCTGGCTGGACTGTTCCCATGAGGCACAGGGTCAGACTGATTTGCATATGGCCATGTCTGAGCTGGGGTGGCGGAGTGGCTGGAGAACGGTGATGGATCGGGCCCAGATCTGTTGACTGGGTGTGAGTGTTTGATTGGTTCTGATGCTCCGTCCGTCACCACCCTCTTTTGTACTGCTTTGTTCGCCATAAGTTGGCAGGGTATGCTCAGACGTGAGTCCCTTGCTCACTTTGCCAATGGATTCAAGCAAGCCTGGCTGAAGACGGCTGAAATGCCAGAAACCGGTCCTAGGAAGCTTGTTTCCGGTCCAGGGAAGGCATGGCTTGGCAGTTCGGGCTGGACTGTTCCCATGAGGCACAGGGTCAGACTGATTTGCATGTGGCCATGTCTGAGCTGGGGTGGCGGAGTGGGCTGGAGAACGGTGATGGATCAAACCCAGATCTGTTGACTGGGTGTGAGTGTTTGATTGGTTCTGATGCTCCATCCGTCACCACCCTCTTTTGTACTGCTTTGTTCGCCATAAGTTGGTAGGGTATGCTCAGACGTGAGTCCCTTGCTCACTTTGCCACTGGATTCAAGCAAGCCTGGCTGAAGAAGGCTGAAATGCCAGAAACCGGTCCTAGGAAGCTTGTTTCCGGTCCAGGGAAGGCATGGCTTGGCAGTTCGGGCTGGACTGTTCCCTTGAGGCACAGGGTCAGACTGATTTGCATATGGCCATGTCTGAGCTGGGGTGGCGGAGTGGGCTGGAGAACGGTGATGGATCGGGCCCAGATCTGTTGACTGGGTGTGAGTGTTTGATTGGTTCTGATGCTCCGTCCGTCACCACCCTCTTTTGTACTGCTTTGTTTGCCATAAGTTGGCAGGGTATGCTCAGACGTGAGTCCCTTGCTCACTTTGCCACTGGATTCAAGCACGCCTGGCTGAAGACGGCTGAAATGCCAGAAACCGGTCCTAGGAAGCTTGTTTCCGGTCCAGGGAAGGCATGGCTTGGCAGTTCGGGCTGGACTGTTCCCATGAGGCACAGGGTCAGATTGATTTGCATATGGCCATGTCTGAGCTGGGGTGGCAGAGTGGGCTGGAGAACGGTGATGGATCGGGCCCAGATCTGTTGACTGGGTGTGAGTGTTTGATTGGTTCTGATGCTACGTCCGTCACCACCCTCTTTTGTACTGTTTTGTTCGCCATAAGTTGGCAGGGTATGCTCACACGTGAGTCCCTTGCTCACTTTGCCACTGGATTCAAGCAAGCCTGGCTGAAGACGGCTGAAATGCCAGAAACCGGTCCTAGGAAGCTTGTTTCCGGTCCAGGGAAGGCATGGCTTGGCAGTTCGGGCTGGACTATTCCCATGAGGCACAGGGTCAGACTGATTTGCATATGGCCATGTCTGAGCTGGGGTGGCGGAGTGGGCTGGAGAACGGTGATGGATCGGGCCCAGATCTGTTGACTGGGTGTGAGTGCTTGATTGGTTCTGATGCTCCATCCGTCACCACCCTCTTTTGTATCTGTACTGCCCCAGCCCCACCGGGCAAAAATCGGGAAAAATAACGGACTAACGACTCCAGTATTTATTTTGCATTAGCTACCCCAGAATCATGCGGACTCGATTAATGAAGCATGCCTTTTGTAGACGGTAGGCAGGGAAGAAAATAATATTTGCCATTGTATCCCAGTCTCATGCATTTATCAAGTGAGAGTTATTGACAACAACTTTTCTAATTAACCAATCCATTCAATTCCGTCTCTTTCTTTCCTTCCCGCTGTAAACACCACATATCATGTATTTGTATGAGTCACCGATGGTCAAGAAGTGTCAGGGCAAATTTGCAATGGGTCCTTTGTGTGCCCACCAGCATCCTCATCATTGGCAAGGTTCCCTGTGACAATCATCTCATGGCAAGACGTCCCTGAGCAAACTTCTCAATGGCAAGATGCTAATTGGCTTCCTACACGAGAGCAATTTGACTGCAGGACTCTTAGAGATTGTCGTTTCGCCATTGACTTGTTGCCCTGCATTGGAATATTGTCCAGGTACATATTATGATTGTGCACAAAATGCACATTTTTCTGGCTTACAAACATATTTCAAGTGCATCTCATGACATGGAAGCTGTGAACTTGAATAGTTTACATGTTATGTTAGGTGACTAACATTTGTGTGGCACACAGTTGCTGCTAGTATTGCATCATAGTGCTGTTGTCTATCTTGGGGTGTCACTGCATGCAAATTATTGGCTTCCTTGGCAGGCTGGAGTCTCAGTAATCCTTTGACACCATGTTCTACGTACTCTGTGTGGGTCCTTCCCTGGCTGTTGTATCTTTGCATTGTCATTTATCACATTCTATAGTAAATCGGGTCACTGGAATGTAACCATAAACTGAAGAAGAAGTTGTCACATTTTTGATTGGTCGTTCCATAAGGATTTTGGATGGTCTATAGGTTTAGTCTTACTTTTGAGGATCTATTGTTGTTTTCTATCAAGGCTCTGTTTTGTTTGTCTCGAGTAGTCGTACATTGCATTTCCAGAGCCTCTTCTCCTAGGGCTTACAGAGGATCATTTAGTGGCCTGTCTTTTGACTATTTCCAAAGTGTCATTATCCTTCTGTGAATGTGTGCTTCAGAATCCGACACAATACTCCAGAAGAGGACTCGCTACGGATGTGTCCAGTGGTAGCAGACCTCACCTTCGGCGGCCGGCTGTACTTTCAACTATGGCACCCATCTGTCCTAGGTTTCATAGTAGGAACTTGTGGTACTGGTAATACGCAGCTACCACACCACTAAGTCGGAGATCTTTAAAGCCTCATCTCTCCTCCTGTACTGAGCCCTAAATGTAGAAGACATCATAAATCCAGATAATGAAACAAAAAGTGTAAAGTGATAAAAGAAAGAGACATCTGGTGCAATCTACATTAAGCTGCTTGGTATTCAGAAACCTAAGCATTCCGCAGGACTAGTGATGGGATTGTAAACAAAACGTTGAGCCCCTGCATTCATTTTTACAAATTAAGCACTAACTACAGTACATATAATGGCATTGAGAAGAAGGCATAGATGGGCATATGCACACAGATGAGTAAAAGTTAATGCAACAAAGTTCTCGCAGTAGGATGTGGAGAGCAACCAGCTAGTCCTTTCTGAGGGTGCACGGGACATCAGGAACTGAAAGCATCCTCTGAAAATGAATAGGGCTTTCTGGGGTCCGTGGAAGATGGCAGGATGTTTCACTGTTTCCTCTGCAGAGGAAATGTAGCCTCTCCAAGCACCACCTCAAGCTAGGTGCTGGTCAATATTTTATTTCATTTTGATGATCAAATCTGGTTGGTGATTCGGTCAGATTAGAAACTATGGGCCATATGTATGAAACTTTGGTTTTGCGATTCTCAAATAGCGATTTTTAGAGAATCGCTATTTGAGAATCGCAAAATGCTATGTATGTAGGATTTGCAAATAATTTTGCGAATCCTACATATTCCTTAATTGCGAACTGCAAATTGCAATTCGCAATTAAGGAATACCTCTCCATTCATTCCTATGGGCCTAGAGGCCCCTAGGAATGAATGGGAAGATATTCTCAATTTGCGATTCTCAATTAGAGAATCGCAAATTGAGAATGCAATTTCAAGTGTGCCAGGGTGTCAAAAGGACACCCTGTTGCACCCCTGAAATGAGCATGGGTGCACATGTGGCGCACATACATGCCCTAAGGGCATGTGTGTTCACCACATGCCACTTTGAAAAATGCAAAAATATGCATTTTTGAAAGAAATCACAAATTACCACCAACCTGTAGTTGGTGGTAATTTGCGATTCCTTAAGGCCAAATTGCACTTTTTTGGTGCTTCTTACATTGCATTTAAGGAATCGCAAAATTTGCGATTCCTTAAATGCAATTGCAAAATAAGGAATCGCAAATTTTGCGATTCCTTATTTTGCACGCAGATTTGCCTTCTATGTAGTTTCAGGCGCTCACATAGAAACTACTAGGAATGTAAAAATGTTTTTAAAATGTGATAAGTGGATTTATGTGCATCTAACATGATTTTTCTACTTTACTCAATACTCTTTAACGCATCAAGCAATACAGTAATACTACACAGAAAATCTATGCCTGTTAGCCCCAGCAAAGAGCGCCTACTCACTTTGCCTCTTTAAATACAGAAAAACAGAAACACAATTTCTCAGTGCAGTTGTGAGCATTGCTTGTTTGACTGCACTTGGCCAACAAAAAGGTTCTGATTATAAACTGGATCAGTAAATGGAGAGGAAAGGGCATTTTACAAGTAATTCAGCAAGCTTTCTCTGGCAGCAAAACCCTGCCAGAGACATGTCAGAATTAGCAGGAAGTGTGTAGAATTCCAGGGATAGCTCCTGGTATTATCACTGGGGAGCTTATTTACAAGCCTCTTGTGCCACCGGTGCGTCACTTTAAACCCCTTCACTGTGGCGGGAATTCCGCCGCAGCGCTGGGGGGGGTTTGGGGGCAGCGCGGTGGCGCTGTGCTCATGACGGAGCCACTCCGTCATGAGCCACGGTTGAGCTGTGCTCATGACGGAGTGGTTCCGTCATGACTCCGCCCACTGCGCTAATCGCCCGCACAGGCGGGGAATCAGCGCAGCGTGGGAGGAGCTGCGGCCAACGGCCGCAGCATGACGGAACCACTCCGTCATGAGCACACGGCACCCGTGGCTCATGACGGAGTGGCTCCGTCATGAGCGCTGAAGGGGTTAACATGGGAAAAATGTAAAACTGGAGGTGTTTTCATAATGGAACAGAGCAGGGAAAATGTTTGGTTATCCAAATAACAAGTGGTGTAGCAACACCCCAGGCTAGCTGCTTAAGCGGACACTGCCAGTGTGCCCGAAGGACTGTTGTACTGGGGACCACTAAATTGGTAATTAGCTATTTATGGGCCTTTAAAGAGGGGTGCGAAGGTTGGCTGATATGCACAATGACGGAAACAGAGAAAGATAAATGATGAAACTATGGGAAAACACAGGAAGCGGGACAAATTAAAAAGTGAGCATTACAGAGAAAATGTTGACAGTAAAAGTAAGGCGGAGAGAAGAAAATTGAAAGATTGGTGGGGATAAATATAACAGGAGGGAGAGAAAAGGTGAAAGGTAAGAAGGAAAGATGAAAGGGAAGAAGGAAGAAAAGATGAAAAGTAGGATGGGAAAGGGAATGGAAGGAACGTGTGAAAGAATGAATCGATGGAAATGTGAAAGGATGACAAGATGAGTGAAAGGAAGACTACATGAAAATGTGAAAGTATGGATGGAAGCGTGAAGGGATATGTAGGTGAAAGTGTTAATTGATGTAAGGACAGAAGGAGGGACAGATGGTTGAAGGGATGGATGAATGGATGGATTGATGGATGGAGAAAGGGTGTGGTTTACGTGAGGATATTTCAATTTCCTAGCTACTGTCTTGCAAATACCTAATTTCTTTCCACTAAGTATGGCTTCGGACTCCTTAGTAATCATTGTCGAGGATAGGTTATTTCATGCTGTTGCTGGAAACAGTACACAAATTATATGTCCATGGTGTGTTGAGACCGGTTCACCATAACACCTACGAAAGCACCCAAGGAACACACTTATCAATAAGTTTCTATTTTTAATTAGGATAAACCACGTTTAAATATGGTCTAACATTCTTAAAGACACATCTCTTTATGCTTCTTAGGGCACGCTGAATTAAGCAATAAACGGTGCAAAACACAAATTATGAAACCGTTGGCAACACGGTGCATTCAGGGGTGTAGCTTGATCAGTAAAATGGGGGCTGGGGTGGTGAGCTTCAGATTTTGCAACAATTAGACTGGCATATCATGTCAATCAATATATGAGAAACAGTGCATGGGGCGGACTTATGGGTCAGTGGAAAGCGAAAGGAGTGCGGATTGTGATGGGTACATAAAACACAGTATTTTGTATAATAACCGTGTTTTGAGACCTTAAAAACAAAGACGAGTGTATGTGTGTATGTTTGTGTTTGAGAATTAAAAAAATTCCAGGTGAAAGCCGGCAGACACCTTACTATACCCGACTGAAAGCTCCTGTACCCACCTATTTATAAAATAATATATGTATTAAAGTGGGGGGTAACATCCCCCCACCACGAATCTACGCACCTTGGTGCATTGGCAGGAGATGACGCTATCCTTTTTCAGTGAGAGGGAAGAGCCTGCGTCTGTAACACAAAGAAAACGATACATCGTATTGAACAAGGAAAATGATCCAGAGACCACATGCGCCCAACGTCCTCGCCGCCCCTTACTTACGGAGGGGCTTCATGACTCCACGCCGCGCCTGCCCTCCCCGAGTCACGCGCTTTCCGAGATTCAGCTGGAAAGCGCGCGTTCTCAGACTGCCCACTGGTGCGCGCGTTAGATTCAGAATTATATATAGACATCTTATATCTTTTCACTGCTGAGTGTGAGAAATGAGATGATTCATATGACACGCAGACTCAAGGCGCCCATAAATACCCGTCCTGCTCCCATGTGAGAACGAGCGACAAATTACACTGCCCGCTGGTGCGTGCACCGCGCGCGCCAAATTACTCTAGAGCTAATATAGGGCAGTGGTCTGTTTTCTGGCAGCACTCTGTCACAATAACATGGTTTATTGGGTGATTTGATGTCTCTCGCAGGCACGGCATGAGCCCCACACGCTCCCCTCCCCTCTCGAGTGCTCTGCTCTCGTTTCCTCAGACAGGGCCTCAGCGGGGCCACCCGGCCTCACGCAGGCAGCGCATTACACATCACTGGCCCATCCGCATCCTGACGGCTATCTGATTCCGCCAGGCGGGAAGCGAGCACGCCTCACACCGGCCCGCTCGCGGTGCTGTCAGAAAACGTTTCCCTTTTTAATGCTGCGGTGGGCCTTCATGCTTCCGCGAGCCGCGAAGGGCCCTGCCGCGCCCTGGCGCGAGCCATCGGCCTGCGCCTCCGCGCGCTCGGCGGCGGGGAGGCAGGCAGGGGATACCATGACATAACGAGATAATTTCTCATTTTGCATCAAATGCCGGCTGAAGAGATGACTAACATAATCCTTTCCCCGTGAGCTGGAAGGACAGGCTTTGCCCTTGAAAGCTGTTCAGAAATCACGAAGGGCAGTTCAGTTTTGGCTTGCCATATCAATTGCTTCGCATATTCCATCGACTGCTCCGCAGTGTATTTATAAACACATTAGATCGTAGAGCAGAGAGAGGCAGGGAAGGGAGAGAGAGAGAGAAAGCGCGCGCACGTACGTCTATGTGTGCGTTTCTATCTATTCATTGGTTGATTCAGCATCTCTTCTGGAAGGTTAAGTATATGGCAAATGTGTTAGGTGGAGCAGGTCTGTGTATTGAGGTTTTCTGCTGAAGAAGGAAATTCTTGAAGCTCGTTTCGAACATAATAAGGCATTTAAAAATAGCTGGCAGTTTTTTTCACATCTCAATCCCTTCTATTTTTGTACTAGAGCGAGGTAGATTGGACTGGAGCCGGGTGAAATGGATTGAAGAGGGGTGGAGTGGGGTGAACTGAATTAGAGTGGGGTCTATTTAAATGGAGTGTGGTGGATTAGATTGGAATGTGGTGGAATGGGTGGAGTGGATTGGATTGTAGTAGGGTGGACTGGATTGGAGTGCGGTGGATCATGGTGGATTGGATTGGAGTGGGATGTATTGGACTGTACTGGGGTGGACTGGATTGGAGTGGGGTGGATTAGGATGGAGAGGGTGGATTGGATTGAAGTGGGGGATTGGTTTGAAATAGGGTGGGTTTGATTGGACTTGGGTGAATTGGATTGATGTGAGTGGATTGGATTGGAGTGGGGAGGATTGGATTAGAGCAAAGTGGATTAAGGTGAATTGGATTGGAGTGAGGTGGGTCGGAGTTGGGTGGATTGGAGTGGGATGGATTGGAGTGGGTGGGTGGATTGGAAATGAGTGGGGTGGACTGCGGTTGATTGCATTGGAGTGGAGAGGGGTGGATTGTATTGGAATGGGTTGGAATGAATTTGAGTGGATAGATTGGAGTGGAGTGGATTGTGTTGGAGTAGGGTGGGGTGGAATGTATTGGACTGGAGTGTGGTGGATTGGAAGGGGTGGTTTGGGGTAAATTGGATTGGACTGGGATGGACTGGACTGGATTGGAATAGAGTGGGATGGATTGGGGTAGTTGGATTAGAGTGGTTGGATTGGAGTGGGGTGGGCTGGAGCATGGTGGTTTGGACTGGAGTTGGGTGGAATGGAGTGGGGTGGGGTGGACGTAGGTGCAATGGATTGAATTGGTGTGGGGTGGATTGAGGTGGAGTGGGGTGGATTGGATTTGCATGAGGTGGATTGGAATGGGGAAAAGAGGATTGGGCTGTATTGGAGTGGGGTGGATTGGGGGTGGGGTGGACTGGAGTGAGGTAGATTGTTGTGAGGTGGACTGGATTGTTGTGGGATAGATTGGATTGGCTTGGGGATTGTATTGGCATAGGGTGGATTGTATTGGAGTGGGGTGGAGGGGATTGGTGTGGGTGAATTGTATTGAATTGTGGCAGATTGGATTGGTGTGGGTTAGGTTGGGATGATTGGAGTGGGATGAGTAGTTTGGCTGGGGTAGATTGAAGTGGAGTGGATTGTGGGGTGTATTGGAGTGGGTTGGATTGAGTGGGATGGATTGGAGTGGGGTGGATTGGATTGGATTGGGATGGATCAGTGTGGGTTGAGGTAGGGTGGTTTGGAGTAGAGCGGATTGGAGTGGGGCGCATTGGATTGTGGTGGATTGGTTTGAGGTGGATTAGAGTGGGGTGCACAATTATGTGTTAAAGCATCATTTCCGAAATTTCACAAAGAAAGAAACAACGTCACTTTGCAATATTTAGAACAAGATAATCGTCATCTTTTGAGAACAGCACACAGGAGATAAAACAAAACAAAACATGAGTCTGCAAAGTGAGAAAAGAAGACTTGCAAACGTAAAGAAAGTTAACTATAGAAAATACAACTTTTTGCAATTTTGTTTGTTCTTCTGGGGACGTTTTTTCCAGTCACACACCTTCTGTTTGCAGGGCATTAGAACTGAAAAAGAACAACATAGAAAATACTTCAATCACATTAGGAGCAACAGATGAGCATTGATTAAGTTGAATCAATCAGTGCTTGGTCCCTGCTCCACAGAACGGAATGTAAATGATGCTTGGCCTGAAGTGACCAATTACAAGGCTGTAAAGAAGAGTGCCACACAAGCCAATACATAGTAAGCAACGAGGGGGCTCCAAGCCAGTTTTGTTAACAATAGTGTCTCTCAAGCGAGACACATGCACTAGCGCTTGCTATCGCAAGCATGACCCTAAAAAGGTGCCAAGACACCATCAACGCTGGTCATGTCATAGCACTTTCTTTTCACTTTCAACTATGCTGCACAGAAGCCAGCCACACTGCTGAACTTCATGGCCCAAAAAAATTGACAAAGCTAAATAGCTGGACTATTTGGCCTTGACAATGTTTTTTAAGCCACGTTGTACAACAGCACGTCCGCTGTGCAGCATATTTGAAAGTAAAATAAAAAAGAGCTATCACGTGGCCAGCATTGACTGCGTTATTGCTCTTTTTGTTTTTAAGTTTCAACCATGCTACATAGCAGTCACGCTACCTTTTTTTACAGCATGGCTAAAAAACATTGACAAAGCCATTAGATCTCGTATCAGCGAGACCTATTGGCTTTGCTAATGTTTGTCTTTTTTAGTTACCAATTTGTGTTGGATCGGTAGCTAAAAACAAAAAAGATTGTGAAAGCATTTATTAGGCGGGTGTGCAGAGCAACATCGGAGGCAAAACAACGGGAGACAGAATCAACATGGAGGGGCACAGATGGGGGTGGAAGCAACATGGTGATGAGGGGCAGAAACAACAAGCATGGGTTCTAAGCCGCTGGAGTAAACAACACGGAGGCAAAAGGGGCGGAAGCAACATCGGGAATGCAGATGGTGTGACTGAATCAACTTGGAGAAAGGGGGCAGAAGGAACACAGGGGGGTGCAGATGCAGGGCGAATGCAAATCAGGGTTGTGGATGGGTGGACGCAACACGGAGGGCATGGATTGGGGAAGCAACATGAAGGATGTAGGAAGGGGAGCAAACAGATGAAAGAAAGCAATGTGGAGCTGGTGGGGAGAAGCACACAGGTGAGAAAATAACTTGAGGGGCATGATGTAGATGCACATGAGTGAGAGAGAGGAATACAGGGCATGGTGAAGGGGGAGAAAAGTTAACAAGGGAGACAACTGGAAAAAACACACACTGCTGTGGCATGCTTTAATAAAAAGAAACAAGCATTTGCAATGCAATAGGTCTCGCATTTATGTGAGTTTGAACTATTGGCATTGCAAATAACAATGCCTTTTATTTTTGTTTTTAAAACATAAATAAAAGGCATTGTCATTTATAATGCCAATAGCTTAAACTTGCGTAAATGCGAGACCTATTGCATTGCAAATGCTTGTTTTTGTAGGCACAGAGAGATTAAGTGATTTGCCCACAATCACAGGATGATGCGCCCACGCAGAGACTCGAACCGGGATCCCCAACTCTTAAGTCAGCCACATCTTACTGAACACTGAGGTCATCAGGGTGAAACTAGATTGAAATAGTCAGCTGGGAGAAGAGACCCACAAAGAAACTCGAAAAGTATTCGCCAGACGAGACCTAAAAAACGCTGCTTTCCTCCTCGTTTGCAGCTCACCACGCTCCCTCCCATAGAGACCTTGGGGTGGAGGGGCTTTAAAATAATGCCCGTGTAGCGGTGGACTTTTTAAGATGAGAATAGAGAATGCCCATGTTTGGAAATTGAAGTCTGTTAGCACGTCACAGATTTTGTCACATCAATTTTTTGCTAAGCCCTGCACACTTCATGCAACAACATCGGTAATGTACATTTAAGTACTGAATATACACACGTTGTGTTTCCATGCAGCAGTGGAAACTGGGACACTTTACACATCATATCTGTAGTAACATGAATCAGAATTAGAATCTGATAGTAACATTAGGCATTTAAGGGGTGCATTCAAAAGCACACACTCATCTCTACCTATTCAGCCACGCACAGAGGCGGCCTGTACGAAGAAATAGAAATTGCACATCCAGAACTGCCTATTAACGCACCAGTAATGCACTCGAAGTGGCATTCGGCATAGGACACCGTATATTCAATGACATCTCTTCTCAAACATAGGCTCCCTTGCGCACAGAAGCATAGATTGCCCTGCACACGGAGTAGCAATCAACAGTGCACTGAACCTTGTACGCAATCACTGCACATTGAGTGACACCATACAGTGCTGCACTTTGCACATAACACACTTGCTGCTGATTATGCAAAGGTTTATTCGCATTCTTTAGTGCATAAGAAGCTTGCCGTTTAGCCAGACACATGCACGCAGAGAGTTCAGTATGAACGTGCACTGCAGAGTGTTTGCAGTACGCCAATGCTTAAGTAATGGGACCGAGTGCCAGTCTGTTTGTTGAAGTCTGCGTCCCTCTGCGATTCTGAGAGGTTCCTTATGCGTATTTTGTGCACTCGGCTCGGGTGAACAGAACTGTGAATATGTTAAAAAAAGCTGGTACTACGCAGATATTAAGGTGGCGGGTCCATTATGCCAGCGGCAGCCGCACACACACAAGAAGCTTACCGTTTTACAAGACACACATGCAGAGAGTTCAGTATGAACATGCACTGCAGAGTGTTTGCAGTACGCCAATGCTTAAGCAATGAGACCGAGTGCCAGTCTGTTTGTTGAAGTCTGCGTCCCTCTGCGATTCAGAGAGGTTCCTTTTGGCGTATTTTGTGCACTGGGCTCGGGTGAACAGAACTGTGAATGTGTTAAAGAAAGCTGGGACTGCGCAGATATTAAGGCGGGGGTCCTTTATGCCAGCGGCAGCCGTGGAGATCCGGTGCGAGGTGGCTGCACCGATGGTTAAGGGAGTAACAGTGTGTGTCAGGACGGACATATTAAGGCCGGGGTCCTTTATGCCAGCGACAGCCGAGGAGACTTGCGTGGGGACGGCGCCGCAAATGAAAAGAAAAGAGTGCTTACTGTCCTTTAAAGAAGAGCATGTAAATACGCCTGTAAAAGATCCAGTCCCGGAGGGCAGGGCCAAAAGTGGATAGGGCGGTAACCAGAAGGGACTAAAAAGCCTCCTGGACAATCCTTACACCCCGTCTAGCATAATTGGTGACGTCAAATGACAAACACCAATGCAAATTACGGCCGGAGTCGAAAGTCAACTTTGCAAACCGTATTGATTCCAAGAAGCCTCGCATGGCGAGGGCAGCGCATGCGCGCTGCTAACTCCAGGCGAGACCTAAAAATGAGTGCTTGAAAAGCAAGCAGTGGAAAGACACAAGTAATGCATCCATACCTGAGGGGAGGAACAAATGCACGAAGAGGAAGGAAAGCCCACATAAGCTAGCAAATTCAAGTTAGCAAAAGAAAGTGACAGTAAAAACAATCAACGGGAAGCAATAGGCAGGTTATAAGCCCAATGTAAGCTAACAACATGCCTAGCAACAGACAGTGCAATGCTGTCTAGTAGTCAAGACCTTAAAATAAGTCCAACATGCACATTGTTGGAATTGCATGGTGCCACCACCACGCACAGCAATACAGTACAATGCAATGCATTTCTAAAGCACACAGCTACCTAACAAGGTGTCTCGCCCGCACTGCATATGGTACCTTGAATACCAACAGCTAAGTTTTAAAATATTTTTTCAGTGAAATTCAAAGACCATTTGGGTGATGGTTTACTATTTATATGTTATAATAGTATTATGAATAAAATCACAAGCCATTATGGAAAAATGCTATTTTTTCAAGTTTGATAGTGCATCTGATGTCCTTCAGGCGCACAGAGATTATAATGTCTTACGTTCTCATGGAACTTTGAGTGCTGAAACTTTTTTTTAGGAGATACACTCTCTTGGTTGCATCCTTTTTAGAACTGTATGAATTCTGTTTTCCTCTCTGTCTGATTTCAAGATCTTACCTGATAGATCAGCTGGTAGCATCTAAGCAGTGCGGAAATGATCTGAAGAGCTGAGACTCTTCCAGTCAGAAGAGGTAAATGTTGTGTTAGTCCTCTGCCTTATGTAATTCAGTAGTGAAAATATAAACCATATTTTGCTGCCCTATGATGATTAGGTTATAATTAGAATAGTAGATTCACATCTGATATTTTTCCTCTTGTTAGAAATTGGGTTTCTGGTTGGCGTTGGTGTGTACCCTGTCCAAGCAGGTACCACAATCTTCATCAGGCTAAGTCAGATACACACCCTAAACTAACCTGTGCTCACCCCCTGATAGCTTGTCACAGAGCAGTCAGGTTTAACTTAAGAGGCAATGTATAAAGTATGTGTGCAAAACGTAAAACTGAGTATTAGTGAGAAAGTCATACAAAAATATACCACACCTTTTTGTTAGAAAACCCAAAAAGTAGCACCGGAGTTACAAATTTTTTAAAGAATATTGTGAAATAAAGTGCTTAGAAGCTTAAAGCGCCAACTATCTATCACGCTTGACCGGGACAGATCTGAAAGTTCAGGCTGACCGCAATGGAGCGCGAGTCGGATACAGGGACCTGTCTGGGCCCGCTGGAACTGTACCTAGGTTTGGGGATGCATCGAGGACGAGATGCGAGGAGCAAGGGAGGCGATGCGTCAGCGTCTGTCCCTTCCATCCTGCCCAGCATGGCCCATCAGGATGTGGATGGCCCATCAGTCACACCTAAGCTCCATTTGTGTTTGGCTCTCTGGAGGGAATGCACCCACCCCAGATGTGTATTCAGGGATAAGCAGAAGGCACCAAGTGGCTAAAGTGAGAAAATGGTAACTTTCTAAAAGTGGCATTTTCAGAATCATAATTTAAAATCTAACTTCACTATAAGCTAGGATTTTACATTGTGATTCCAGAGACACCAAACTTGGGGGTACCATCTCTTCCCAATGATCAATTACAGTTATAAGATGTAATAAGATAATCTCAATGTTAACCGATGGGAGAGATAGGCCTTGCAGTAGGGAAAACGAATTGAAGAGTGTTTCACTACCTGGAAATGTAAAGCATAAGAGTACATTTTCAACTTTTTAAATACACTACACTCTGCCCTTGGGCTGCCCAGGGCCTACCTTAGGGGTGACTTAATTGTATTAAATAGGAAGGTTTGGGCCTGACAAGAGGTTTAGCTTGCCAGCTAGACAGGGCAGTGTAAACTGCACATACAGGCTCTGCAGTGGCAGGCCTGAGACATGTTTAAAGGACTACTTAAGAGGATGGCACAATCAGTGCTGCAGGCCCACAGGTAGCATTTAATTTACAGCCCCCCCCGCTTCACCTTTCCTGTTTTGTCCCCCCCATGTTAATTCAGAGGATTGTTCCTTGTTGACCTTACTTGCATTGTGGAAATGCTATCTTGTACGACTGAACTGACTGAACCGTCAAATGCGGGGACTTTATCAGCAGTTTACAATGCAACATGTCCTCTGTTTTTCTATATAACTGAGTTTGAAACTTCAATAAAATGTACAGGCCTTGGGCACATGTAGTAAACTTTATTAGGGATTTATGAGTAAATTAAATATGCCTATTTTGGATTAGCCAATGTTACCATGTTTTAAGTAGAGAGAACATGCACTTTAGCACTGGTTGGCAGTGGTAAAGTGCCCACAGTCCTAAAGCCAGTAAAAACGAATTTAGCAAAAATGGAAGGATAGAGGCAAAAAGTCAGGGGGGGACCCTGCAGAAACGGCAATTTCTAACACCTCTGTAGAGCATTATGAAGATGACATATAAGATCTGTTCTCAGGTGAGTTATAACTCCCCATCTTGCCCAATATGAGAAGGAATGAGGCAATCATGTATTCGTCAAACATAATCCAAATGTTCCTAGTTCACAGCAAAAGGACTGAGAGGTCAGGGACCCTATCATGAACAGTGCACACAGCTACAGAAAGGAGCTGTGTGTCTGTTTTCAACAAAATTGCTACTATACATATAACGTCATGCCCATGCAATAATTTAGTAATTTCGGGATGTATGCCCCGTTTTGAGTAGCTCCCATCATTCTAACATTTCTAGTGTCTCCAAGCCTGGAAATACTGGGTCTGCGAACTCTGATAATTATAGGCCTTGTGAAATCATGCCTGCTGCAGACAGCTGCTGCACCCGTCCATTGCCCATGCTCTGTAGGCAGATTGAAGGGGGCAACAAACATTCTCTAGTCATGTAGGTATGCGTCGGTTCTGAGCCTCGCAAATCAGAGCTGCGTCGTCGCCTAATCCCTCTGATGCAGTCGATGAGTCATCATCAAGCCGCGCAGTTGCCAATTCAATGTCCTCGGTCCTAGCAGCAACAGCGATGTGTTGGCATCGAAGGAGATGCACCGATTTTTGAACCGCACAATGACTGCGATGTGTGAAATTTGCAGGTTGCAGCAGTTTAGGCCCACTTTCACGGGTCGAGGACTGGATTGGCACAACTTGGCATGGCAAGACTCTGAGATTGCAGAGTGAAGGGGCAGCTGAAGAATGGAGTGAAGCCTTTGATGTACTTGCCGTGAGACTACCAACAGGAGGCAAGCAGACAAGCCCTCGGAACAGCACTAGGTCAAGTGGTGGAGAAATGCAGGTCCAGTCCTTCTCACTCCCAGGCAATAGGGCAGCAGGCAGCAGGTCAGCACAGCAGAGCAAGAGTCCAGCATAGTGACAGGCCTTTCAGCAGCACAGCAGTCCTTCTTCTTCGCAGAATGTCCACAGGTCTAGAAGTCTACTGAGCTGGGGGTGTCAGTGGTCCAGTACATATACCCAGTTGTGCCTTTGAAGTAGGAGGGACATCAAAGAAAGGCATTAGAAGTGCACAGAGTCACTGTGCTTCCTACCCTGGCTCCAGTCTCGCTACAAAGGGTTAAGCACTCCTTTCTGTGGGGACAGGACACAGCCCTTTCAGTTGTAAGTGTCAGCTCTTCACTTCTATCCTGCCACGGATGGCCCATGAGGACGTAGAAGGCCCATCAGTCATACATAAGCTCCATTTGTGTCTAGCTATCTGGAGGGAATGCACAATGCCTAGTTGTCACCCACCCCAGACAAGTATCCAGGGACAGACAGAAGGCAGCAAATGGCTAAAGTTAGAAAATGGCAACTTTTTTAAAGTGGCTTTTCAGAATTACAATTTAAAATTTAACTGCACCACAAGCTAGGATTTCAAATTGTGATTCCAGAGATACCAAACTTGGGGGTCCCATCTCTTTCCAATTGTAATTTACACTTATAAAATGTAATAGGGTAATCTCAATGTTAAACTATACGCCTTGCAGCAGGGAAACATGAATAGTAGAGTTTTTCACTACCTGGACATGTAAAACTTAAGAGTACATTTCCAACTTTTAAAATACATTGCACTCTGCCTATGGGCAATAACATGATGTGTACATTTCCTCTTGCAGGGCCACTGGAATTAAGTGACGATGTGACTGAGGTGTTTTCCTACATAATTATGGATTTACACACTTGCCACGTGTTATACCTTCCGCTGCAAATGTTTCAGAAGTCAACGAGTAAGATGAGGTTATTCATGGTGCAAAACAGTGACAAGCATCTCACAAATATTAATTGGTCTACTTTCAGTTGTTAATATATTCAGGTGTAAAACTGGCACTTAACAATTTCATAGTGCTCCCCAGACAGCACTCACCAGCAGCTAAAGGACATGGGGAAGGTTCTTGTCTGCCTCACAAAAAATTCCATACCTATTTAAATATAATTCAAACAGAGTAGTAATAATGATTTCTTCTTTGCTATTGCATGCACTGTTTATTTATTCATACAAAATATTTGACACCACAGTTACTGTTTTCTATTTAAAGAAAGCATTCATAGTACAGAAAAATCCCAAACATTTTACTTCTCTTCCTAGGGTCTAACATCTTGATTCCTACTGTGTCTCCTAGTGAGACGCTGCCATTAGACACATATAATGTACAATACTGTTCATTGAGGCTTTTTCTTAAAGGAAAGTGGTTCTAATAAAAGTCTGAGTGTATTTCTAGCACTAACAGGTAAAAAGGTAGTAAGAAAAATAGCTGTAGGGTTGGTGCTCTACTCCAAAGCTCACAGATGAATTCAGGGGGAACAAATGGCCGAGCAGTCATTCTGTTAGGGCGAGGGGTACCTGCAGGCTTATGGCTGTGTATCTCCTGTCACATAATCACTAGCCATACAGGATGAATGGTCCTCAAAGCTTCTCCTGGTGAAGAAAGGTTACTTTGGGTGGCTCCAACTCAAAACAAAGTTATTTCAATCCGCGGTCACGTAGGGAAAGTCAAAAAGCGGACCTTGCGGTAAAGTCTAAAGAGCTCTGTATCTGAGGACGGAGCCAGTTGCTGGATCGCTCCATATCTTGACAACTTCGTAGCAGGACCAATTGTGTGGCTTTAGAACACTTGCAAGGCCACTTCCAGATATCTATTCTTAGGCATCAATTTGGTAAGCAAACACACAAGTATGAGGGCAACCTGAAGCTCTTCAGACTAGTGTGTGGCCTTAAGGAGACATGCAGCATCCAATCAGTCACTCAGGAGCACCACTGGTCCTTTCAGGTCAAGTCAGCCAGATTGGTCAATTTCCTGAAGTCAGGCATTCAGCGTCTATAAGCATTTCAGGGCAGGTGGGCAGAGGTTCAATGTCAATCAAGGATTCTGGCTACGTTCAACATTTAGGTGCTAGCCAATCAATTTAGTATACACTTTTTCTTGCCTTCACCCCTCTTGGTGTGTCACAGGGTAGCTTTGATTGGCAGCAACGGTCCATGCAGGGAAGCGCGGTGGGTGAGGCAAGGGATGTCGACAGACGACGGATTAGGATTTATTTAATTAAATACTTTCCCCTATTCTGTCATCTGTCAACTTCGCCCCACTGCGCTTACCTGCGCGGACCGCCGCTGTTGATTTGATCCTCATTTGTATTCCAGGTCGAATCCAGATGAGAGAAATCAACTGTTACTAAGGAGTTGCCGAACAGTTGTTGGTGGGAAAGTTTCCATGCTTTTCAGGTAAGGTGGCTCAGTCATAACAGTTATATATTACAGCCAAACATATAAAGGGAGTGAGCATGTTGTTGTGCTGGTATACCCACATCCACACATTTCCGACTCAAAGCACCCTTTTTTCAACACAGCAGCCCACACAATTGAGCGAGAGGAAAACTCATCTTACTCTTACAGGGCCATTGGATTTTACATTTGGGTGTGCCTGTGGAACCTTTCCCTGGGTGACTGCCATTCTACTCCACCAAAAAGTATAAAGCCAAGCGCAAATCAGCTTCTTGGAAGGGGTTGCGCTATCACACCCTCTCAAGAACTATTGCATGGCAAACCCTATCGGGTCACCCTTCTTCCACGGGTAAACTCAGTGTCTGCTGGGGACCACCACTGTCAATTTCTTTGTATTTCCTTGCCGAAGGGGCCACCTGAATAGTCTGAAAACAGGTGAGTGGCCATGGAAATAGAAAAGAAAGCACCATGGGCTGCTGTATAATCAGATGTGGTATTTAATCTATGAATGCAGTAAAGAAACAGACCAGGGCATCAGCTTTCTTACTGTCAAAGTGGTGGAATGTCACCTACCATGTCCTAATAGACAGATGTCACTGTAAATAGTGTCCCTCAACAATGTGGCAGCAGAGTCCTCCTTTGTTACTAACTCGTCTGGAATCCCATTGAGCCTATGGTTCCATGCGAGATACACCAATAGGTCTTGTATGATTCACAACCCCGGGAGGTTGGCTTAAACAATGGTTCAACACTGGTTTCTTGTCAACTATCGAACTACAAGTCCTCCCGCAGTCGCATGCCATGCCTTATCAAATTTCAATGTTTGATCATTGGTAAATTTAAGAATGAGGCAGTTTGTCGAAGAATTGTCACATTCTGCTTAGCCTACAGCATGTATGAATAAATATTCCTAGTACAGTAGAAGAGATGTTTGAAAGATGTGCAACTGCACACAAATGAAGTGTGTAGCGACCTGCTGACCACTGCCTGAATCTGACCGACTTATTGCGCACTTCTCAATAACTCCTTCTTCATGCCACATTAGCGTCCCCGCGATGACTCCTTCCTTTGACTGTAGTAAAGGGTTCCTGTATTAGTCCTTAAGGAAACTAAATCTGAACATCAAATGAGATGTTTGTTTTATGGAGCAGAACCCTCTAACGTTGGTGTGATAATGAAATTTGTTAGGAATGACAACCTTAAGCTCACAGGTTTTAAATTCACCGCACATTCATCAAGCTATGCACTAAAAACCCTTATTGTATTGCAAGCATTAGTGGTTTTGCTACATTAATTGTTGAGCTCTTTTATGATTCCTGTCCACCTACTAAATTGATTATTTCAATATTTAAGGTACGCAGCTGTTCACTAATGAGGTGGGGAGGGATCTGATGGCCTCCTCTCACATTGATCTACAAGCCGCAGACTTCTCAGCAGCATTTTCTCATTATCCAGGATGATGATTCCTTAAAAAAGAGTTAGTAAAGTGTTCTTGTTGCAGCCTGCGGGGACATTCCTGCAGATTCGGAATTCTGTCTGCTCTGCTTGGTTTTATATATTTGCAATGGTTGTCAATGACCAAATAAACATATTGATTGATTGGTTGACTTAAATATCATCTAGGCCGCTGTAATTCTTTCGACAATGAGGTTGGCTTGGTGACTGTCACCATTTACTTCATTGCAGTGGCATATCTTCAATGCACAAATGAAAAATCTGTTTGTACCATCTCGCCACATAAGTCAAAGTTCTCATATGGGCATTGATGAATAACCAAGGAACGTCATAAGGGAATGCCCATTCCCATCCTCTTGTGAGAGACAGAAAGTCTACAATTTTGATTTAGTAGCTCAAAAGTCTATTCACAGTAAAGTGAAAGGTAGCCAACAAGTTGCCAAAGTTAACAACTGCTGGAAGGCACTGATATTTCACCCGCAGCAGTTCCTGCCTGCTATCAAGTTGATTGAGGTCAGATGAATGATGGGGCTGTGCACCCAATGTTATGTTCCTCTTTATGTGGCTCCCCCTGTACCATTATTGCACACTCTCAATTTGGGCACAAAAGCTCCAGTCTGAAGTTTGCCCAGGAGCGAAGGGTCAAGCTTTGGTTTCTCTTGGAGTGCTTCAATAACAACCTTTTTCAGAGGAGCTAAGACTCTATCTTGGGAGAGGGAAATTAATGTTGTTTCTGCTAGGTCTAGAGTTCTCATGTCTGGGGGCGGGGCTTGACGCCCGCAGAAGATGGCGACACCCGAGTGAGTCTCCTCGGGACGACGTGGACAGACCAAGCTTCGGAGCCCTTTGAGTGTGTTTGGCGAGGCATTTTATCAGGCACATCTTACTTGCTGTTTTCAGGACACACAACCTAACTTTCGTTAGGTCGCACTTTCGCTTCATTCCGCGCTGACGGCGACCGCCATTTTAGGCACAACATATCCTCACACACAGGACGCCTCAGGAGAATCATTTGGAGGTCTCTTTGTGGAATGCACTTAATTAAACAAAGGTAACCTACATAGCCTATGTAGCGTTTTTTTTTGTTTAACCAACAAACAAAGGCAAGAATTCCCAAATCTGCCATTTTGTCTGTTCTGAGTGATATATTCCTGTTACAACTATAATGGAATTAGCAATGTAAGCAGTACTTCCCTTCCCTACCCTTCACACCTCTTTACTTCCTCCTGAGTCATCTGTGAGGCATTTTCACACCACATTTCTCTGGTGATGGTTTGGCGCATTTTTTCATGAAAGGAAGTCAATGTTTCCTGGATGCATTGCTGGTAACACTTTTAATGACCTCCTGATCAGAGACTGCTCTCTCCCCCAGCAGCTCCGCTGTTGTGCTGCTGCCCCTGACCCCGTTCACCTGTTGCGGGTAGGTGTTCAAGGCCCTCCTCTACACGCAGGCTCCTGCCTGCGCCTCATCCTTGGTGGTCCAGTGGGAGAGCCTTGCTCTCCTGCTGGTCCGCTGTTGTCTGTCCTTTGTTTGTGCCCATTTTTCTGCCTTTTGTGTGTCTTTTGTCAATTGTGCCTGTAAATGGTCTTTTCTGTATTTTGTTGTATTTTGCCTGTTTTTGACTGTTTGTACTGTTCTTCGTACCTGTGCTGTTGTAGTGCACATTTTCACCGGCCTTTCCCCTGTGGCCCCTGTCCCCCGCCGGTTCCTTCTCCCGCCACCCAGCTGCGCTTCTCTCCCTCCTTCCCTATCTAAAGGCAGTCGTGCGCAGCGAGCACACCACTGGTGCACCAAAGGCAAGCCCATCTGTGCCCATCCGCGAACCGGCCGCAACCAGTGCAAGGGGCCCTGGATCTCCGACCACCCACCGCTACGACTCAGCTGCTCTCCTCGCACTCAACCCTGGAAGGAACAACAACAGACAGCTGTCCACGTCAAACACCACCCAGGGCCAGTTCTTCTGCCATTACTGCCGCCAGACCTTCACCACCATCCACACCCCCACAGCCAACGCCCCCCACACCAACAAATCCCTGAGGTGCATCCTCCTCAACGTGCGCTCCCTGCACAGACATGCGGTAGAGATCTGGGACCTGCTCGACATCCTCTCACCAGACGTCACCTTCTTCCGAGAAACCTGGACCAACTCCACCTCCACCCCCGACATTGCCACCGCCATCCCCGACGGATATAAGATCCAGAGGAAGGACCGCCACAACGGCCCAGGAGGAGGACTTGCCATCTCACACAAGAGCTCCCTTCGACTCACGACCTTCAGCTCGAGCGACAGCCCACCCACCACCAAACATCTCCACTTCCAGATCCAGACCAGCCACAGAATGTCCCTAGGAGGCACCCTTGCCTACAGACCTCCCTGACCCCAAACTGCGTTCCCCACCACCATCGCGGAGCTCATCGTGCCCCGTGCCATTGCCTCCATGAACTACATGCTCATCGGAGACCTCAACTTCCATCTCGACAACCTCAGCGACCCCAACTCCGCCACCCTCCTGGACAACCTCACCAACCTCAGACTGAAACAACTCATCACCTCCCACCCACAAGGCAGGACACACCCTTGACCCCATCTTCATAGGAGGTAAAACATCCACTTCAGCCACAGCATGCAACCCCCTTGGACCGACCACCACTGCATACACTTCCATGTCAACAAACTCACGGCGCCCAAACCTGCACCCCGCCCCCAACAAAGAAACTGGAGTAAGGTCACCAAGGAGCAGCTCAACTACACGCTCAAGCACGATGCCCCCACCACCTCGACTGATGCCAACCTCACAGCCAAGAACTCAACAGATGGATCACCAGCTGCGCAGACGAGCTTGCACCCCTATGTAACCCTGACAGACAGTACCCTAGAAAGGTCCCCTGGTTCACCACCGACCTCCAAGAATCCAGATGCACCTACAGAGGTCTCGAGAAGAACTGGAGAAACAGCAAATCCTCGGAAGACCGCACCACCTACAAAAACGCCATGAAAGAATACCACCAATGCATCAGATCCACCAAAAGGACCTTCATCCAGAACAAGATCGCCGCCAACTCCAGCAACTCCAAGTAACTCTTTAGCTTCAACCAGGAATTTACCAACCCCCAGTGAAACCACAGACAACACCCTCTCCCAGGACCTCTGCAACTGCCATCTGAAAATCAAGGGCCTCTACGACAACTTCAATGACCAGACACTTGACTCCGAAACACCTCTCTCCTCCAGCAACCCCAGCCAGCATACCATCTCCTCCTGGACCCCAGTCACCACCTAAGACAGTGCATCGACCATGCAAGGCATCCACCCAGGAGCCCCCCTGCACATCTTCCACAGAGCCGTCGCCGCCATCACTCTAGAACTACGACGCACCTTCAACGCCATCTTCAAAACTGGCATCTTTCCCGATGACTGGAAATGCTCGGAAGTCAGACCCCTACTCAAGAAGCCCTCAGCATATCCCACGGACCTCAAGAACTATGGACATCTCCTCCCCTTCGCGGCCAAAGTCACTGAGAAGACTGTCAACATCCAACTAACGAAATTCATCGAAGAAAACTCTATCCTCGACCCATCCCAATCTAGATTCCGCAGCAACGGCAGCACCAAGACCGCCCAACTCACTGCCACAGACGACATCCACACCCTCCTCGATCAAGGGCACACCACAGCCTAGATCCTACTCGACCTCTCTGCAGCCTTCGACACTGTATCCCACCGCACACTCACCACCAGACTCCACGACTCTGGCATACAGGGAACCGCCCTCAACTGGCTCTGCTCCTTCCTCACTGGTAGAACCCAAAGAATGAGACTGCCACCCTTCCTCTCCGAACCCACGGAAATCAACTGCGGTGTAGCCCAGGGATCATCGCTCAGCCCCACGCTCCTCAACATCTACATGACTCCCATCACCACCATCATCAGACAGCACGGAATCAGCATAGTATCCTATGCTGACGACACACAGCACACCCTCTCCCTCACCAAGGACTCTATCACCACCAGACTCAACTTCCAGAAAGGAATGAAGCACGTGGCATCCTGGATGAGCAGCAGCTGCCTGAATCTCAACTCGAAGAAGACAGAAGTCCTCATCCTCGGATCCTCCCCCTCTGCATGGGACAACACCTGGTGGCCGACCACCCTCGGCAGCCACCCACCCCCCACGGACCACGCCCAAAACCTCAGCATCGTACTTGACTCCTCCCTCTCCATGACCCAACAGGTCAATGCTGTCGCCTCCACTTGCTTCAACACCCTCCGCATGCCCCGAAAAACCCACGCACTCATAACCAGCAGACGGAACTACGGAAACGCACTCTATGCCGGGATCAACAAGTCTCAGCCTCGCAAACTCCAGACCATACAGAACACTGCAGCTAGACTCGTCCTTTGCATCCCTCGATGCAAACACATTTCCTGACACCTGCGTAACCTCCACTGGCTCCCCGTTGAGAAGAGAGTAACTTTCAAGATACTCACCCACACCTACAAATGCCTCCACAACATTAGACCCCAATATCTCAACAATAGAATCTCTTTCTATGTACCCAAAAGGAACCTCCAATCTGCCGACCTCGCCCTTGCTAAAACCACTGTGCATCTGCAGAGCAAGAATGGGTGGAAAAATCTTCTCCTTCATCGCGGCCAAGACCTGGAAGGAGCTCCTGATCCACATCAGACGCGCACCCACCCTGCACATCTTCAGGAAGACCCTCAAGACCTGGTTCTTTGACTGACCGAAGGTGCTCAACCCCTCCCTCAGTGACTTGAGACCCTCACGGGTGAGAAGCACGCTGAAAATCCCCTCATTGATTAATTGAATGTGGTTTTTCCTTTAAGGGAGTGCTTCTACATTTTATTTTATACAGCTGAGTCCTAGTATTCTATTTTTTACTGCCTGGGAAGATTTAAAATACTGGGGCCCCCTGCATCATATTCTACGCAGTCACATTCTAAGATTTTCACAGACTTTTTTTAAATGGAGGATTCTCTGGTTTCTATCTGTAAAGGTTCTCCACCCCCCCATCACTATCCCCCTGCTACAGGGAAGGCGGCTACTAAACGCTTGAAAGAGGATCCACCTTCTCAGCCAAAACCCCCCTCTCCTGTCTCCTTAGACATGCAATGGGAATAGATACGTGCTCTTCGTCCCTTCATGGAGGAAACAACCACCAAACTGCAATTTCTAACAGCGAACTGGTCTCGATGAACGACCGGCTTACAACAGTAGAGCATAGTGTCTCCTCTTATGCACTCACCAACGAGAAAGTTACCACTCTTCAATCCCAGGTCTCTTCACTTCAATGGCCGGCCGAAGACCTTAAAAATCGGAACAGAAGAAATACTTTTTGTGTTTATGGTCTGCTGAAAGGCTCAGAGGGCTCTGACCCTCTCTCTTTCTTCAGGTCTTTCCTCCCTAAATTGCTACATTTACCAGAAGGAACATCACTCAATATCCAAAATGCTCACAGACTTGGTCATCAACATACAGTTGTATCTCATTCTGGGAGACCAAGAGGAGTAATCATATACTTTCTTGAGTATACAGACCTACTCAAAGTTCTTTCAGCAGTTAAATCAATTCAGCGTGTTACATGGTCAACTCCAATTTATTTTTTGCTCAAGACTACGCCAAAACCACAGCGAATAGACGCAAATAAATTCTTAACATGAGACTTGATTTACGCTCTTTGGGGGCCCGCTATCGACTTGTTCACCCTTGTCTCTTCAAGGTAACCTATAAGAATACGACTACAAAATATGAAGATCCAATTAAATTACAGAGTTTCATCAATTCCTGTAAATCCGAATCTATGGACTTCTCTGGAGCATAGTAGTTTCTTTGTTTCCTCTTCTGTTTCAGAGTTCTAATATATGGTTTAATAGTTTAATGCTGTATGGTACTTCGTTTCTCAACAGTTCATTTTGTCATCATATTTTATATCTCCTCCCTATTTCATAAGAATTGCCTTTTCTCCTTCTTTACAGGGTTGTTGATGTCTGTGCCTGCCATGTACCCTCGCCCTGTGTGATGTGCTGTGGTCCTTCCTTGTTCTCCATTCTGTTGAGTTTGGACGTGCCCTCCGTTCCATGTGGTTTCATCCCCCCATCCCCTTATGACACTCTTAGGTATGTTGTACCTTTTTTACTGTTGTACATTTCTCTTCCTTTCTCCTTTTCTGCCTTTGCTTTAATTTCCTTTTTGTTTTCTTTCTCTCCTTTTCCTTTTTTTCTCAGTTCAATGTTTCACATTTATACTTCTATTCAATCATATTTATTGTTATATTATATGCTTACATGGTTGAGCTGTTATGAGATTTGTCCTATGCTTTTTGATGGTTTGCCTAGGCCAATATCTTTTTATACTCTCGTCGTTGGCTCTATGTCTTTGAAAATTGTGTCATGGAATGTCAGAGTTTTGAATTCTCCCATTAAACTACAGCGTGTTTAATTACAATTACCTAAATTGGAAGATTATATAGCTCTCATACAAGAGTCCCATTTAGCGGCAACTGAATCTTTGAAACTGAAAAAAGGCTGGGTAGGGGAAGTTTTGTTTCTCACCAGGTGATGGCAAATTAAATGGAGTATTAACTCTATGTCATAAATCGATTTCTATTAAGTTACTCTCTCAGTTATCTGATGATGATGAAAAATGGTTATACACTAAATTGCAAATTGTGAATGCTCCGGTTTCTTTGCTTAATATGTATTCTCCCACTAATGGAGACCCCTTTTTTGGGCACCTTTTGCTCAACAAATCTCATCTTTCATTGATGATAATTTCCTCCTTTCTGGAGATTGCAATCAAGTAGTTGATACCTTTATAAATCGCAACTTACTGGTCTCTTTTAAACTGCATAAAGCACATAAAATATTTCTTCAGACCATCCAGCAATATAAGTTTATATATGCCTGGAGAATTTTCAATCCTACCACGAGGGAATATACATACCACTCTCCGGCTCATCAGACCCAATCTCGAATAGACCACTTTTTTGTATCACACAATATATCCCAATCTTTAAGAGATGCAGTTATTGGGTCAATTCTGATATATGTTATCATGTTCCCATTTCTATTCAATTGGATAAAGTACCTAAATCTAATATACTCAGGAGATGGCATTTTAATAACTCACTCCTTTTAGATCCAAAGTTTAACTCCTCTTCTGTTTCTTTCTTTAATGAATACTTCTCCTTAAACCAAACTGATACTTTATCATTCTCTGTTATTTGTGATGCATTCAAAGCAGCCGCCAGAGATTTTATTATTGGTTTTGTGTCCAAAAAACGCAAAGTTTCATGTAAATTTACCAGAGATCTTTTGGCAGGGATAAAGAGATTTGAGCATTCCTATTATTCCTCGAAGTCCAGAGGTTGTTTGTCTCAGCTTATTAAGACAAAGTTTCAATTCAATAAGGAGTCGACAGATAATGCCTCACTTTATTTGTTAAAATCTTGTGCAAAGTTTTATGGTGGCCATAACAAAGCTGGTAAACTCTTGGCGAATTATTTAAAAGTTAAACATAGCAAGTATGATATTGTATCTATTATGGATGAGCAAAATATGTTAAGGTTTAAGGATCCAGAAATATTAAACGAATATCTTCTTTTTTATAAAGCATTATACACTCCTGAAACCATACACTCGGAAATTGATATTTCCTAGTTCCTTTAAGGCATTCTAATAGATCTCACTCCTTTAGAATCTGATATTTCACAACAGGAACTCCTCATCACTTTACAAACACTCAAGAAAGACAAAGCCCCAGGTCCAGAGGGCTTTACAGTGGAATTCTTCACACATTTCACACCATTATTTCTTCCCAAATTGCATACTCGTTGAAAGAAATTCACAATCAGGTAAATCCTCTGGTTCTTTTTTAGAAGCCTTAATTTGTCTAATTCCAAAAGAAGGGAAAGATTTAAAATATTGTAAAAATTACAGGCTTATTTCACTCGTCAATATTGACTAAAACATTTTTTCTAAGACTTTGGCCATGCGCCTGGAATCCTATCTCCCTCAATTGCTATGCATGATGGAACAATCCGGATTTGTTAAAGGCCACCTTATCTCGAATTATACTTGTCTGATTTTTGATATTCTATCCAAGTCCGCTCACATTACCTCATTCAGTGGCAGCTGTGGTCTTGGACACTGAGAAGGCGTTTGACCGAGTTAACTGGTCTTATCTCTTTCAAACGCTTAAATGGTTCGGTTTCGGCCCAAGGATTACATCTTTGATTTCGGTTTTATACTCTAAGCCAAGGGCAGCAGAATATGTAAATGGTAACACATCCCCTTTTTTTGATTTGGGAAGAGGTGTTCGTCAAGGCTGTCCATTTTCCCGATTCCTTTTCAACCTAGCTTTGGAACCTTTTCTGTCTGGAATTCGTCAAAATAAAGATATACATGGATTTCACGTTAATAAAAAACAAATTAAATTGGCGGCATATGCCAATGATATACTATTATTTATCTGAAGACCGCAATCCTCTATCCCTACATTTTTGAAAGAGGTGGAGCTCTTTGTCTTAGTTTCTGGCTATAAACTAAATAGAGATAAATGCGAAATATTACCTTTCACCAAGCATACTTTCAAGGACGATTTCATTACTTCAAACTTTACTTGGAATTCTAAGCACATAAAATACTTAGGACTATATTTTACCCCTTTAACTCCTACAACACTTGTATGGAGAAGTGTATAGAGAAAATGTCCACATTAATGACCAAATGGTACCCCCTATACGTCTCATTGTGGAGTCGTTTAGACACCATTAAAATGATGCTTGTTCCTATAGTATTATATTCAAAAATCAATGAGGTGGGAGAAAGAAGGGCTTAGATCCACTCAGCTTCCTTGTCTCAATATCCAAAAAATCAATGGTAGAATGGATCACTGGTCCTGGGAAACCAGGGTATTGCATGGACAGTACATTGTACCGTATAAGAAACCCTCATTCAAAGTATTGCATCTTACTAGTAAAGGAGGGTCGAACTTTGCCATACCAGGGGTTCCCCACTGGGGGTCTCCTTTAAACAAAGCTTTGCCATTTTATGATTGCATATAGAATGAATTCGCAATGATTTTATGCTTTTTCCTTCTTTCTTTCCTTCCTCCCACAATCATTTTTTCAATCCATTGGATTAAGATTGAATGTGCATTCAAATAGGATAAGTTTCCTGCATATCCACAAGGGAGCCCATAGCACGGGCCCCCATTCTGCACCAGGTCCTGAAGAAAGCCCGCTAGACCCTTTTGGGCTGACGAGGGCTGAAACATGTCGACCTTTTTTGGACACAGTTTTTAACCAGTGCACCTGACCATAATCAGTCAGACACGTGCACAACGACAATACTTTTTTATCTTGGTCTCGAACCCAGTACCAATAAAAAAATCTACTGGTTTTACGAGAATTTTAAGACACTTTTCCTTTTATCACGATCACCTCACCCTTCTTTTTTGATTCACGATCACTACTGTGATTAACCAGTGGTTAAAAGCCTCCGGGTGGAGGAAGCATTGGATTGACCCAATGATTATGCGATCACGTTGAAGACCACAGTCAGCGGAGAATCAAGATATACCGCTAATCTCGATCCCAACAAAAACGTGAATGAGGGTTTCTTATACGGTACAATGTACTGTCCATGCAATACCCTGGTTTCCCAGGACCAGTGATCCATTCTACCATTGATTTTTTGCCTATAGTATTATATACAATCTCCAATATTCCAGTACCCATTCCCTTAAAAAAATGTTTAAAAAAAATTCTATACTATCATTATTTCTGTGGAATAATAAAAAATCTTGCATGTCATTATTGAGATTAACAATGCCAAAATCAGAAAGTGGTGTTAACTTTCCCGACTTTCCCACTTATCACAAATCTTTCTTACTTCGTCAATCTTCGAGATGGCTTTCTAAATCTCGACTGGATTATCCTTTGTGGGTGGATCTTGAAAGTTCATATCTCGCTCCTTTTTCTTTAAAGAATATCTTTCTTTCACCTGTAAACCACAATCTATATCTACCCCTATCCTCAAACACACCTGCAAACTTCTAGAATCTAGTCCAACGATACCCCCCACAGATTCAAAATCTTTTCTTAATTCCACACTATGGCACAATAAGTTCATACTGATTCATGGCAAACCCTTTCATTGGAAATCTTGGAGACACAAGGGTTATTTTGGACACATCAATTTTTTTTTCAAAATGAAGCCATATCCTTCTCACAAGCTAGTCAGCTTTTCGGCGTACCCCCTCTATTCAGTCTAAGTACACTCTTCTACAGTGGGCCCTTTCCATTGCGCACGCTCAAGTTTTGTCCCATAACCACTCCGCTCCTCACCCTGATAATAGTTTACACACTCTCATATACTTATGCCCTAGAGCTTCTACTATTTACACTTATCTACGTAACTTGCCTCCTGATAGAGAGAATAATAAAGTAGATCTATCTTGGGAGGAGGATTTCGAGGTGGACTGGCCAACTCCCTTTGGGAACAAAATATGGACTAAATTCAGAAAATCCTCCAGAGCAGCAAATACTACACAAACACTATTTTTATTTATAATAGACTTTTATTGCATCCGGTTATCTTACATAATAGACATTCTGACATCCCTGATACCTGTTGGACATGTTCTTTCACTTCTGTTGATTTGAAACACTTACTCTTTACACGTCTACATGTGCACACTTTCTGGAAAAACATCTGGGTTCAAATTAACTAAATTTTTGGCTCCAAGATTCCTTTCTCCATTGTTCCCTTACTTTTTGGAAGTCTATCTCCCGTCTGGAATAAGTGTATTTATTACACAAGGATTGTGGATCTATTGTTGGCAGTTGACTTTCAGAAGATTACCAAAAACTGGAAAGATTGTGCTAAACTATCTTTCTGAGCATGGTGGTATGCAGTATGATTTAATCATAGACTGGATACAGCATTTGTCCATCCTACTCATTTAGCTACAAAACGGTTTAATTTTTGGTCACCTGTCACAATGTACATTGATGCAAGCGCTAAGTGCTCTTTCTCCCAATCTCCTATTCAACAAGAAGTTGCCCAACCTCCGTGACATTCCTCACCTTAGTAACATAGTGTTATATTTCTGTTAATATTATTTGTGTATATTTTATAAGAAATGCATTATCCTATTGATTATATTAATTTCTTTTTGCTCTTTCAATCCATCCCAGCCATGTTTGCCTGATATTTTTACTCATATAAGTCTACTTTAATGCTTAATTCATATTTATATGATTATATATTGATTACTGTATTATATATTTCTATTCTATGTTTCTTCAATAAAATTACTTTTGAACTGTGAAAATAGAGTTCTGCTGTCTGTGGTGTTTTTCATAGTGACTACCAAAGCATGGCCCATATTTTCTATAATGCTCATGGCAAAGCCCGGGTGAAAATAAGTGAGAGTAGCGTTTGATACACAGGTGTGCTCAAATGTACCCATGATAAATGTAGGGGCTCCCCATAGAAATACATCCACTACCCGCATACCCAAACAGAGCACACATGTGAAGACCCTCCAGCTAGGCCCACGCTACCAGGATGCATGCAGGGTCTCCTGGCACACCATCACCTGAAGGGACAATCTACCTCCTCTCACAAAGCGCCTCACTTGGAGTAGTGCATGCCCTCATCAGTGGCAGACATGCAGCACAACCCCAGGGGCTTTTCAGCCACTGGGCATACTTCTGAAATATAAGAAACTGCATAAGCAAAGGGGGATTACCTCATTGGAATGGGGACACACTATGATGCACAACATGTGGCAAACCTGCTACACATATGCTGCAAAAAGGAATTCATATTGGTTGTTATCGAAGGGGACCTTCTGGGGACTCTTATGGACCTTCTAGGGGTGAGCGCACCATGCCTTGAATAGGAGCTATAGTTTCATTGATGCATTTCCAGGTAGTATACTATTCCACCTAAAATATCAAAAACTGTAACACCAAAATACCAATCAACCAGATCTTTAGTCTGAGAAGAACATATTGCTTACACTGTTCACTATAAATTTGGTTAGCTGAGAATTATGGGATGCATCAAGCATCTTTAGAGCAACAGAATGTGGGAACATGCACCCTGTGTACTAGTCTGTCGACCTCAACTATTCCCAGGATGGTTCAGCGATTAGACACTGCACATTGTTATGTGTTCATCAACCCCATAATGAACAAATATGATTTTATCAAGTTTAAAATACTGACCCTCTTCGTTAAACTTCCAGGAAAAAACAGACGAAGTATAACAAAGAGTTATCACCATTACCACGTATGACAAATGTGCTAAAATTACAAATTTTGGAATATACCTGTATTTAACAGAGAAAAATGCTTGCCAGGCTTCTAGAAGACAGACAGATTGCACCTGTGAACCTGCAGATGTGCATGTCAAGTTCACCATCAGTAATATAGCAGGCCACTTCAATTGCATTCGTACCAGCTAACACCTATCCTAAGCGCATGGGCAGACCTAAAGTGATGGAGGTCAACCCAGATAACAGATCTAGAGAACTGGTCCAGGTCTTCCATTCGATTGCTTCTAGACATAAACTGGAAGATTGCTGAGAAGGAAATGCATAGACATGAGGAGGGGGCACAGGATATGATGCCAAATGCAGGATTCAGCGAGGAAGTATTGGATTTCCCACCAGTTTATACCACTGCTCTACATGCGTAGAACATAAAGGACTAGATGGCATGACCAGAAGATTCATAGATGAGGTGGATAGGCACCAAACACTTGCGCACCCATGTCCAACATGGTGGCCACCAACTTCATAATAGTGCCTGCAAGGAAACAGCATTTACCAGTCAATACGGCGCTTATAAAGCAGAACACTATGCAAGGCCCTGTGCAAGCACAGAGACACAATGCATTGAACATTCCCCTGCCACCTCCATTAAGTCCGCAATGTCAGCCTCAGATCCTTGCCTGTAGGAAGCTCCCTTAGAATTCATTCTGCACTTCACAACTGTGCTCTTGCTAATGTTTACCCAAAGCTCTAAAGCTCTCATAGTCCTTTTTCCCCCATTAAGGTGCCTCTCATTTCCTCTCTCTTGGTATCCAATTAACTGTCATATGTCTTTCCCTGTAGTACTATCAGCTTAACAACTATCTTCCAGTACCTTCTGTCTCTTTACCTCAATAACACTCTGAAATATTGCTTAGGGAATAAAATGTTTCGTAAAAATATGCATCAGTTGCTACACTGCATGTTTGCATGAGTACGTCCAGACACTAAAGGGCCTTGAGTATTTCACATTGGTCACATTCAAGCTGAGGTCCGCTTGCTTAGAAGAAAAGGAGCCTGGTGTACTAATCTCAAGTTGCATTGTAGAGGCAATTTTTGTATAGCATCTGTGCTTGGAGGTAGGTGGTGAACTCCACTCCGCCAGAGTTTGCAGAGTTTTTCCCACTCTGTGCTCCCGAGCACGGAGTTCAGCAAAAACTCAGCCAACCACCGCGGGCGGAGTTCACCAGCACGCTAGCCCACAATTCGGACTGTACCATGGTTGAGAAAGTGGAAGGAGGCTGACATGTGTGAAAGGTGCTCCCAGGGTGAGCCTTTCTCTATGCTCCTGATCCTCTTGCGCTTCTCCATTGTGGAGGGTGCACAGTAGTCTAAGTGGCAGACTGCAGAGCTGGACAAGTCCCGCAGTGTGTGCCTGTATTGACCTCTCCACCTGCGCCCCTCTCTACGGGCTTGGTACGCTCTTCCGCCCAGCTGGCGGCCTGCAGTGGCACTGCTCCGATCCAAGGACTGTTGGGCCTTGCTTTCTAGGACCCAGCACCTTCCCTATTCTCGGAGAGTGGCTGCAGCATTAGTCGCAGGAGGCTGCGTGGCAGGACAGGACACCAGCGGCAGTAGGACACCAGCAGCAGGCTCCATCTGCCCCCAGAGGTCACTCAGCTGCTGCCCTCCCCTGAGCCCCTCAGCCATGTGCGATGCCGCAGTGAGCGCAACAAACCATTTGGACTGCCATGCCACCCCACTGCCTCTGCGGATTTTGGAGGTAAGAGGAAGCAGCATGGGGTGTGGGCCCAGAGGAGCTTTTTTCTTCATAGCATCGTACAACCCCTTATGGGCCAATGGCGGCCTGCAACGCTCAATGCTACCTGCTTTTGCTGACCTCTCTGGTTTTCTCTGATGCTGCCACTTCCACTGCATTTATAAAGACTGCTGCTATGCCCACTGAGCTCGAGCTGAACTCCAGTGGAAATGAGACGCTTCTTTTCTGGTAGCCCAAGGTTCACTTTCTTTGTTTGGCGCTGGTTGCATTGTGGAGATGGAATATTAACAGGCTTGCGCTTTGGATGCCACCAGCTTCATCAAGTCTCTGTGGCAGTGGCAATCAGGTACATTTTTCAGACGTTGTACTGTGTTTATCAGTTGTGTCTCAATGGTAGGGCTGTGTACTACCAGCTCAATATCTTCAATACGGGGCGGTGATACCATTTCCATGAGTCAGTGTACTGTTGTGTGGTACTGTTCAGGTTATGTGGTTCCCCCGATGAAGTCTGCTTCTCCACCACTGTTTGATTCACCAGTTTTACTTTTGCTGTCATTAGTGTTTGACAGTCATCCCTTTGTACGGCCATTAACTGCACGTAAAACTCTTGATAAGGAGCCTGAGGGTGGACAAGTTGAAACTGGTGCTTTTCCGGTGAGCAACTCAGGCATTCCCAACAAGCAGATGACTCGTGCTGTACCGTGCGACTGACTCGGACCCAGTCCCACCGCACACCCAGAGGTGTTTTGTCCGTAGATGCACACGCTTCCTTTTCACGCAGGCTCTGGAGGACAGCTGCTTTCCCGCAGCCACAGGTGACAGAATGCTTGCTGGTTGCGAACATGGCTTCCCCGTATTATTTTGAAGGTAAATGGCCCCTCTGACAAAATACAAAAAACAACTTCTGGCACTGGGAGTCACTGATAGGGCAGAGCGGAACTCCGCGGAATTCTACGGAGTTTTTATGCAACTGCGGAATTCCGTGTAGTGCAATTCTGTGAGCTCGCCACCCCTATCTGTAATGAAACCCATTCTTTTTGTACAAATCTGTCAAAGTGCAAAAAAATGTTCAGTGGGATTTACAGAATCCCTGACACATTAAAAGGAATAATGTCTGATTGAATTGTTTAATGCCTCAGCATGCCTGCAAATGCTGTTTTTTACCTCAACCCCAGGGGGTAAGGATGCTGCAAAAGGCACTGTTTGGAGTGTGCAGGAGCCCCCTGCACAAACTCCCCTCAATTTATAATACCACATTCACACAGTGGAAGTGTCCCTAACGAAGAGCTTCCACTTTGCAAATGCTTTGCCACCTCTTGTGTGTAGTCATTATAGCCCTAGGCCCAAATGATGACAAAGGATGACACGGACACTGTGCTGAAGGGTACTAAACTGGCCCAAGGTACGTGCGCCCTGCTCCTTTTGTTAGCAGGCGCCACGTCACTCTTGACGCCTGGGTTTTTTCTTTTTTAAGTATTTTTCACATTTTCATTGGCGGGTCAACATACAATTGAACAATCAATAAAATCATAGTGTCACACATTAAAACACAAACTGTTTATTATAGAGAAACACCCAACCCATACCACCCTCACCCTCCTCACCTGGCTTCCAATCAAATATAGAAATATCATAGTAGGATATCTACTCAATAAGGCCACAGTCTCATTCCACTAAGTCAAACAAATGTAATGAATTCTTTCTAGACTAGAAATATGGCTCTAGATTTCCTGAATCTCTCTTGCCTCACCCTCCATCTCAATAGTCTCCAATATGTTATCCTCCTCTGGGGGTTTCAGTAATATTTGTGTCATAGCGCCGCAGGAAAGCAAGGCATCTGCAGCCTTCTTGTTTCTATGTGTTTTTCACTTGTGCCCCCTTCAGCACTGTCCCACACAATTAGGTCCCATTTCCAGGCCTCAAACTTTGGGGGATGGCGGCTAAAGCATGTTGATCGCTATGTGCAACTTTGCCACAATAAGCCTCAGTATTGTGTGTCTCCTGCTCAAAGTTGTTTTAGGATGATCGGGGATTCGTCCTAGCAGGCAATTGAGAACTAATTTGGGGACCTCATGACGCCTGTGTTGGATGGGTGTGGGGTGAGTGTGAGACCAACCCTCGGGGAGTTGATGGATACAGCTATGTGTCCAGCAGAACACTACATCTCTCCCAAACATTAGAGAAAAACAAACGGAGTCCAACCTTAGTGAAAAAATAAAACAAACTAGACTCCACTGAGTCTCTCAGTCTCAAGAGGCAGTCCACAGAATAGCAGTGGACAGATGCAGCTGGGAGCACCCAGACATCACTGCTCACATCCATAGTTTAACCAGATGACTCTAGGCACGCACACGGGTGTGGATGGAGTCCGGATTCTTCGACATCATTTTGGTTGGGTAAAAGTCCATCCGTGCACTGTAGGTCGGACCCGCTTGCTCTGGTGGTGGCATGGTTAGTGTCAAAGGTTCAAATTGGGGTGCATCAGGAGCTTCGGTGGAGGTCCGCTGAAGAGCATACCCTTGGGGTGCCTTGCCTCCATGAAGGATAAACTTGTTAGTACCGGGACGGATTTGACGATGTTTGTCTCCCTCTAAGGGCCTGGTGCCTCCCAGTATCGGTCGGGGAGCAGCTTCAGGCCCATCTTTCGTGCAAGATTCTCTTGATGCCCTTTTCGCTAGGTCACCACAGGACTGCATGGACTGTGCTGGGCTGCGAGTTGGCCACGTAGGCTGGTCACTGCAAGGCCGCCAGCAGAGCAGGGGCGAGACATTCATGTAACTACAAGGGTAGATGATACATGGTCGGGTGTGCTCACCAACAGGACCCAGGCATGGGTGGGGTCAGCAGACAATTGGTCCCACACGGTGGCTTGAATGCCTCTTTGGTCTCTCGGTGATTTGTGGGTTTTAGGCTCCACTATGGTGGTGATCTGCTCCATTGCTGATTAGGGTGATGCGCATGTCATGATGGTGTTGTTGCTATTAGACAAACTGTACGACAGGTGACACAGACTTGCAGGGGTAGGGTGACTAGAGGGACTTATGCTTTGGTGTTGCTGGAGCTGTACTCCTGTCGATAGTGCTGTTCATCTCCTACGGCATGTGCAGTTCCTAGCAGGGATGCCATCATTCCTCAAGCAGCCAATGACTGTGGACTGATGGTCACACTGGAAGCATGGGGCAGATATGCGGTTCGCGCATATATGCGACTTACATTCAGTTCTCCTGCTGGGCTGTCGCCAGTGATGTTGTTCTATGTCGGTGGCATGCTTGTGTCGGTAGGTGCACTCTCATGTCGCAGCACGATTCCTCAGTCTTGTCACCCTGGATCAATTCCTCCCGCGCCTCGGTCTTGTCACCCTTGATCATCTTCTGCTGCACATCAGTGGTCATCTTGTTCTTCAGTGTGACCAGTCAAGTCACACACCTTTCTCTCCTCTTCTTTTTATCAAGTTCTTTATTTTCAATGTGGCGTTGTGCCATGCATCACATGTATTCTCTCCTTCTGGTGTGAGGTGGCGCCAGGCCACGTGTCACCGGCTGTTTTCTCATGGGCCTCTTGCAGGTCTTGTCAAATCTGCGAGACTGTACCTTTTCTCTTCATGAACATTTTGCCGGTCCCATCCTGTTCATAGGACTGTGCGTTTTCTCCCATCATGGACCTCTTGCCGGTGCGGTCTTGTCTCAATGACTGTGCGCCTTCCCCCATCAAGGGCCTCTAGCAGGTCCTGTCCTGTCTCTAGGACTTGAATCTCCTCTCCCACTGTGACATCTCGCAGGTCCGGTCCTGTCTGTAGGACTGTGTGTCTACTTCCAAGATGGACCTCTCGCAGTCCCTGTCCTGACTCTAAGAGTTGACTCTGCTCTCCAGGTCGGTGTGGTATCCACCCATACTTCACATGTCCCCTACTCAAGGATCTTCTTGGTGCTCTGCTCTGTGGATGGCAGGTAACCTTCCTTCCGCCTCCCCTTCACTCGAGGACACAGTGCTGTTTAGGGTCACCAGTGCTTAGCAGGGTTGGTCACTCCGTGCAACGTCCTCATTGACGGACCACTGGTGGCCATTTGGTGCTGGGGCAGCTAGCTGGTACAGCTTCCTTCATGCTGCCATGCATAGTCTGTGTAACCCCCTTCCTTGGCAGTGTCTCTGCTGTGGTCGTGTTACGTGTCGGTGTCTTAGTGGAGTACCTAATGGTGTTCCGAGGGCCGATGGGTTGCCACTTGGGTGCCCTCTCATTTCTTTGTTTGTTGAGGGTGAACCTCACATTGTCTGTTAGCACCATAGGTGGTGCTGGGCCTCAGAACCTTTCGCTCAGTCTCATCTCTCCCTCTGAGGACTTTCCATGGATCCTGCCCTTGCTGCCTGGGTGCAGCCCTTTGTGCACTTCATGCAATTAATCCTTTCTTGTGCTGGATGAGGGGCACAGGTTGTTGTGCTGGGTGCTGTTGGACATATAGTATGCCCCAGTGCTTAATTTGTAAAATAATAAGTGCCGGGGCTCTCGCCAGGAGGCCACTGCAGCTTGCAACACACGTAGCCCCTGCAATGCTGCCGATAGAAACATCACAACTACTAGCCATCAAACTCCCAAAAGTGTGACTATTCGGACTATTGCAGGCCCCCAAAGCTATAAGAATGGCTTGGGAGGCAGGTAATAGTAATTTACTATTTTATTGAATGAATAAACCTGTTGTATGGTAATCTCCAAATTAGCCAGACAGCGTCACCTTGTGGCAGCTGTCACCAGCGCTGGTTTTGAGAATTAAGTGTCGATCGAGCACTGGAAACCACAGCTCAAATTAAACCCTGGTTGCAAATCACACCTCCCGCTGTTGAGGGAGGGATAGCTTGCAGCTTATGTCACCAATTGAAGTTAATGACCTCAACCAAATCAGGAGTTTTCTGTACAAGTAATTCACTGGCTCAAGCAACGAAAGAAAATCAACCATTAAAATGTCAGCACCTGCAACAGTCCTCTGGAGCAATACCCATGGCTCTCAATTATATAGACCCGGCCCTGTGAAATAAGTGCCGGTGCTTAGCACCGGAAAGCACCGGCACAAATTAAGCACTAATGCCCTAAGTCTTTGCTTTTCTGAGCACTTGTTGATCTTCTCCTGAGTTTTGTGCTGTAACTTCAAACCTTTGTCTCTGCTGTGACGTACTGCTGCAGCCCTGTTTAGAAGCTGATGGGCTGGCTCTGGCACTGCCCTCTAGTAGTGTTCTGATAATAATGTGGTACAGGAGCAGGCTTCCTTACAATATCTCTCATGGGCCTCCACTGGGCACTCTCTTCCAAAATGACTGCAAGTGTGCGGGTGCTGTGCATAGTGTTCTCACAGGAGCAAGTGGTTTCTTCCCTGACAGGCAGTGACGGTAGGCAGATGGCAACCTGGGAACAAACCTACAGCCACCATGACTTGTGTCGGGGGCTCTCTCTTCTTATCTCCTCTATGGCTGGGGTGCGGTGCTGTGAGTGACCGCTAGGTGGCGCTGCAGTAACTTTACGTGGCTGAGACACCATGTTCATCTGCAGGTATCTGGCATGCCTCTCACTGGGCCACTGCACTGCTCTTGTCCCGTTGCTGAGGGGCAACCGATAGGGGGACTATAGCCACTTTATGAGGCAGCGGCAGATTTCCTTGTTTCTGCAGGCCCAGAAGTGCAGGTGGGGGAGTTGCAGGTGCGGCCTTGTCTTCTGCCCTGCTGGTGCTGGCCGCTGGTTAACATGGCAGGAGGCCTCTCGCTTGTTCGCAGCACTTCTTCTAGTGCACTTTGCCTGGTACTCAGCAGGTAGGTGGCAGCCCTTATGCGATGGGGCCTACATTAGGAATAAAGGACGGCACGGACACTGTTCTGAAAGATTCTAAACTGTTCCTGGGCACAAGCCCATTTTATTGGCAGACACCATGTCACTCGTGACACCTATGTTGGATGAGTGTGAGGTGAGTGTGAGACCAGCCCTCGGGGAGTGGTTGGATACAGCTACGTGTCCAGCAGGACAGTACAGTCATGAATGAAGTTGCAAAGCATTAATACTATAATACTATTTATTGGGATTTCTAAGGAGTGGGAGCACCCCTTAATCCTCCTCTTCCTTCGGAATCGCAAAGAGTCACAATAGGTGCATTGCAAGTCACATTTCTATACATTAGGGGGTATATTCACAAGAACGTGTGATAACTACTGCAAGAGTAGCATAACTCAACTCTCAACATCGCAGCCTATCCCGGGAAAATTACGCTGTCCCAACCAAGTATTCACAACGCGGCAGTAGAATGCGACAGTCACCAGATAATGCATCAAATGGCCACACAAAAATCAACGCCACGCCGCAAAAATGCGAAACGCGAACGCAAAAAATAAAATGTGATGAGGCCAATCGCGGTACAAAAAGTTGTGAAAACCAGCCACAGGCCTGCAAATCCCACGCGTCTGGTGGGAAAATGCACCATAAAAACCACAGAAACAACACACCAGAAATAAGCCAAAGCACATAGCAACATGGATGCACCCTGACCCTGCGCAGAGGCCAACGCGAAGCCCACAACCCCCACAGACCACCAGCAAGGAACAACGGGGACGGCCGAGGAGAAGAGGGAGAGGAAGACGGGGTGCAGTCCGCAGCAAAACCAGATCAGCGTCACGGGGGTGACAGAAGACTACCATCAACTGACCCACAAGTAGACCACCTGGAATGCAGTCGGAGTGCCGAGTAGACCAATCGAGGAGGCTAAGAGGCGCTGGCATGATGTGACAACCTAAACCAAGCACAAACTCGCTGCTAACAGGAAGGCTGCAACGGCGACAGGAGGTGGCAGTCCTGCACCACAGGAGGAGCTGGAGGAAACCGTGGCCACAGTCACCATTGTGGAGATGGTGCAAGGAGTACGGAGTACAGACACAGCTCGAGAGGACCTGACACAACATCAACATGGTGAGTAACAACCAGGGACTGGGGGGACGGGGGGAGATGGGCACAATGGCACACATGCACAATGAGGTGTAGCACACTGCACACCCTCAATCACCCAGGATCATGTTCCTGATCCCCTTGGCACAATGCAGCACACACACATAGCAAGAACAGCACACCCACATTGACGACAATGTGGTACAATGCACAAAGCCGACACCGCAGAGCAGAGGACACAACTGGCTCTGCACGTGCACAGAAACATGCCTACTACATCTGACAGAGCTGTAAACTGTGAAATGGAAATGTACGCGTACGACCTCACATCCGTCATATAGTCCAAATGTACACTGTCCCGCAGAAGAATCCAGCACCTTCCAAACAGTCACAATGTACATTGTCATACAGTCTGCATGTAAACCAGTACAATGCGCCTACATGTCAACACAATGTCAACATGCATCTCCCCTCCACATTGCAGAGGGGCACACAACACATCCAGCAGAGCACAGAAGATAACACATCTGTGATGCTGGAGAGGACCATCACACCTTCGACACCGACGCCCTACAACAGCCCATGGATATCCTACGCAACCCACCACCAGGACCCGGGCAGCCAAGCTACTTAGAGGAGAACACAGAGCCTGCAACAGACCACACAGCAGGAAGCAACCGCAAGCACAGCCGGCTCACGACACTTCACCCACCCACACATGGCACCCCAATGCCAAGTGTCAGCACGCCAAAAGAAGGTGGCCCAACAGGTTTGGGTGGGCTCCGAACCCAATGAAAGGCGAACTAGATCACATACGTTGGTGTCTATTACCCTTCAGGGAACACCTACACCCACAAATAGAGCCACACTGCCATAGAGAAACATGCGGATGCACATTCACAGTACACAACCACGCCCATGGGCCCACACACCCACGTTGGCTCTGCGTACAACGGCTCAGGCCACTCCCCTTACGAATTGAGTGGGTGACGACAAAGCTACATGTCCAAGCTCAAACCCGATGCCTGCGGTGACATGCCTGCATCCGCTGTACACAGCACAAGGTAATGTCATAAGGCCCCGGGCCCCCATGCATACAAGACCACGGGGACACACGCAGACATTCCGTTGAACTCGCTATGGGCACGTGCGCCTGGCCCCTTTATTGGCAGGGCCACGTGTACAGTGATGCCTGTGCTGGATGTGTGTGGGGTGCGGATCATCAATAAGGTAGCCTGAGCAAGTCCAGAGGGCACACAATGAGCAAACAGAAGTGTACGTGAGTTGCAGCGCACTGAGGTCGGGCACTACAGCTGAGCGCGCCCATGTGAAGAAAAAGTCTTCGAGATATTCCTGATGCAGATGCAGTGGGGTGTGTTACACCTGCATCATCTTCCTCATCAACATCCCAGGTCTCCCACACCTCTTGAGGTGACATCGCTGCGCAACCTCTCCAGAGCACAAAACTCAATCAGTAACGGACAATGGCTTGCGGTGCACTGAGTCAGTGGCACCTGGAGTGCCTAGCAGGGTTTCAGTCTTGTGATGGCATCCACGACAGGTGTAAGCAACTCGGTAAGTCTGTCAGGACCACCGTTTCGACTCTGGCAGGTGGCGGTTGGAGGTGGCCCTGGCAGTGGTGGCGTGTGCCTCCTGCGGTGATGCGAAGTCCGGGCCGGTCAGGACTCGATTTGGTGTGTGAGCCCTGGTGGACCGCAGTTGAGGCCAGAGGCAGCAGGCAGCGCAGGGCTACAGACACATGGCGTTGATGACCCCAAGGCCATCGCCGTAGAGGCCATCCAATATCTCAGAAGAAGGGGTCCTGGACCTGACCAGCACAGAGTTAGTGGCCCCGGATGCACAGCGGACGGCACGGGCACCCTGCCATGGGACGGTGACTTCCGCTGCACTGAGGTAGGTCCACGCGCAGGGAGCGGGTCCTCATTTATGTCGAAGGTGAATGTGGCAGAGTCTTGAGGGGGACAGAGGAAGGTGTCCTCCAGGACATGATGCGGAAGGTCTGATGTTATCCGGAAGCAGCAAATGGTGGAGTGGAAAGCGACAGCCTCGTTTTCACCACCAATACGGTATCAGCTCCATGAGGATGAAAACTAGCCCCTAGTCCATAGACTCAGACGCCACAAATGTACGACCAGAGAGTGTCCATGAATGTCGTGGAACAGACTTAGTGGCACCGGTGCTGAGAGGGGATGCAGTCTGCGATGATGCCGGTACACTGATATGAACTCCGCCATCGCTAAATCAAGACTCTGTGACCTACTGGACTGCAGTGTTGGCCGGAGGCAGCGGTCAGCAATGGCCCACACCTACCTATCGTTGGCTCGCGATGCACAGAGTTAGAGACACCAGGGCAGTTGTCGGTAGTGTTCGATCACCTCTGTAACGATGATCCTATACCCTCCGGACTGCAACGTGTCATCCTCTTATGCTTCGCCTTGCTTGCGATTATATGTATTCTGCCTTTGAATGATTGATGTTCAGTTCCAATTCTGTGTCCTACTCTTGCACAGCGTTGGCTGAGGGCAGTAGTCCGCTTAGGTCCAAAGACACGTGTGGTTGTAATGCTATGCACAGACTTGGTGGCACCACATCAAAGGGAGTATAGTGGCATGAACTCTGCCTTAAATAATGTTCACTGCCATGGTGTAATCAAGACTCAGTTCCAAATGTGAGACCTACTTGACAGTGGTGTAGGCTGGAGTCGGCAGTAGAGTACGTCAACGAGAAAGGAGTAAAGCGGGCCTGTGTCGTGGAGGCCGTGATGGTCTGAGAGGCTGTCAAGGTCGTGAGCCTCGGGCTTGCGCCGGCACGTGGTGGGCCTTCCTTGACACACGCCGGTGTCGGAAGGTGATCAGTGTGGCCTGGCTGCGCAGGGGCGGGTCTGACGGGTTCCGGGTCCAGCGGGCCGTGGTACGGCAGGCGCACAGGATCACAGGCAAATCTGCTCATGAGGACGGCGTCAGCCTCGTGGCGTGGTTAGAGGCGCCACACTGGCAGAGACGTTGGGCTTTCCGGAAGAGGGCCACGCCCAGGGCTACGTGCTTTTTATTCACACCCCTACGATGGCCTGGCTATGCCGGGCCATCCCACTCCGCTCATGCTTACGGGGGGGACGTAACAGGCAACATTTCCACAAACTCACCCACTGGCTGGGGTGACATGGTTGCGTCCACT
Organism: Triturus cristatus; assembly: GCF_964204655.1. NCBI lineage: Eukaryota > Metazoa > Chordata > Amphibia > Caudata > Salamandridae > Triturus > Triturus cristatus. The sequence goes on along the minus strand of NC_140584.1, from coordinate 963,105,947 downwards.
GTCCACTATACTCCGTACACCAGAGGTGTATGTCACCATGGATTTGGGTGTGCTCGGCATACTGCGGTCTGTCCAGCACATCTCCGCCACCCTTTGCATTGTGTGCTTTACCAATCATGGTTCTCCTGCATCCTTCACACATGCCTGGTTGCCACCTCTCCCCACAATGGGCTAGTGTGTGGCTGAGGTGCCATGCAGTTGATGGCTCATGTTCACGGCTTGCCCAGGTTACCATTGTGAGTTGTTCTGTCGTGTCTGGTGGGTGGGCATGTTGTTTGTGATTTTGTGACGTGCATGGTTGTGGAGTTGAGGTGAGTGGGGTGTTCATTTGGAACTTGCCAAGGGGCTGTGCATTTCCCTTGGTGCCATCCTGGGAACTTTGGTTGCTGCTGGACTGTCGGAGGATGAAGGGACCATGCATACTGGCTGGGTATTTGGAGGCAAGATTGGTGGAGGTTCCACAGTGTTCGGATGTTGCCTGCACATTGATGTGAGCCATGTGCTTTCTGTTGCGGTGATTGTGTGCTGTGTAACCAGGGGGCACAGGTATGACATGTGTTCTGTGGATTGCCCCCAACACGTGCGTGCATCCAGCTATGGCGTATGGTTCTTGCTTGGTCTCCAGTGGATCCTGTGCATTGTGTTGGACGTATAGGGACTGGGGTACCAGGCTGATGGTGATGTCCAGGACAGGTGTGAGGGTCTTGGATGTGGCTGGCAGTGAGACTCATCCGACTCTGGCGGGTGTTGGTTGGGGGTACTAGGAGCCAACAGGTGCAGCACAGCCAGCAGCTTTGTGTGGGGTGGGTTGTGGGTCGTCCACTGTGTTGTTGCCGTCGGCCTGTTGGGCGATGTTGGTCAGGATGCGTAGGATGGTTGTCCTTTTGTGCCTGTAGTGGGCAATGACATTGTCAGGTGTTGGGTCTGTGAGGCTGGTGCGTTTCCTAGGGGTCTGCTGTCTTTGTCTGCGCATCCTCTGTGGTGGTCCGGGGGGTGTTCCGGGTGGGTGTTGGGGTCCTGGGGTGGTGGCGGTGGGTGTTGTGGCCCTCTTGGGTGTCCGGGCCACATGACCAGTAGCTCTGTGGCATCTGTTGCCCTTCCGATGTGGCTGTGGGCTCCCTTTTGTGGTGCAGACTGTGGTCCGACTTTGCACCAGGTCAGAGCAGGTGTTATTTTCCTGCTGCTAACGCGCCTTATCGCCTGTTTTGTGTTCTTATCGCAGTTCTGGCTGGTTGTTGTGAATGTTGTGGAGTGGTGTTGTTGCAGCTTTTGGCCCGGGGACGCCTACTCTGCATCTCATTAGCGATAGTTGCGGGGGTCATCTGTGGCAATGTTTTTTGCGGCTGCTATCGTGGGTAAATTGGTGCTGTGGGCTGTTACCACCGGCTTGTGATTGGGGCAATACGTTTATCGCAACTTTGGCTGCAATAAAGTGCTGTTAACTTGGCGATAGTTCCTTGTGAATATCCCCCTAGGTTTTTTGTGGTCAGAAACAGGGCGAGACTGGTCGTAGGGGGCATCGGGCGGTTCTCCGGGACGCTGTAAGGGTAGGGCCCAATTTTGAAGTGGTCGCTGCGCTTTTGTTACTGGGGCTGATTTTGAGAGGTGCTGCAATATAGACCCCCAGTAACAAAAGCAGCAGTGCTTCACATTGGAACCTGCCCCCCTTCCCGGGGAGGGGACTGGTCCAACAAAATTGCCAAGCCTGCTTTTGGTTCCCAGTCCTGCCTGGTCAGAAAGCTTCTGACTGTGAAAAACATGCCCTGCAGCTGCAAAAACGCAAGGCCCAAGTCGAGAAATGAGAGAAATGGGTCAGGGACAGGAAAAGCGATCAGATGGAGACGAGAGAGAGAGGGGAGAAGAGAGAGAACGAGAGGGGAGAAGAGAGAGAGAGAGATTGGGTGGGTTGAAGCTGTCTTGGGCACCTTTGCCATGGCCTGTTTTTGGGTCCCCAGTCCGCCCAAGTCATTCACAGAGATATGCACGTCTGTGGCACATGGTTTTCTTTTGTCTACATCTCTTCTTTGTCATTCATGTTGAGAGGGCAGTTCTTTTATTATTGGCAAGAACTGCCAGACCCTGATTGCTGAAAGGGCAACATGATACGTGGTGGATGGACGAATGAGTGAGTGAGAGTGTATATTTCTGTGTCTGATTCCTTCAGTCTCACAGAGTGTGGCTGCAGAAGGACGTATGTAGGGAGAGTTGCATCGAAATAGCCTTTTAACCGAGGCCTCTTTGTGAAGGAACATAAATAATATCCCTGTCCCCGAGACTCGGAGCCCTTCCCATAGGCGTTTCTGAGGTCGATAAGCTTTATTTTCTGCTATGGATGCCATATTTGCAGTGCAGGGGAAAGCAGGGAGGTGGAAGGAAGGTACTGTCGCGTGTTGTTATTCCAGCACACAAGGTGATGCGAACCGCAGTATTCCCTCTTGCTGCTCGTCTGCAATTTCCATATCAAGCTACCTGTGAGCGCGCGGCTGGGGGCTTCGGCGGAATCTGCCGCCACCGCAGCGCAGTTTATAAATTGTCAGCATCATCGCAGATGGGGACCTCCGCTGGGAGGTGCTGGGGAGCGACTGGCTGGTTGGGAGGGTTCCGAAGTGCTCATTATCCCTACCAGGGCCCTCGGTGGGGTGTTTTCCCCCCACCATGAAAGTCAGATGCTCGGAGACTGAGTCAGTGAAATATTTCCATTGAAACATGAGGCCCTGACTCAGCAACCAATTCCAGTAGAAATGAACGGCATCTCTAGCGTGCCCTCTGCGAGCATCTACCAGCAATGACCTAGAAAACCATCCCTGCCCTACCTGTGCATCAAACCCCGCTGCAGCAAGAACGATCCCTGCCCTACCTGTGTATCAAATCCCGCTGCAGCGTCAACGATCCCTGCCCTACCTGTGTATCAAATCCTACTGCAGCAAGAACGATCCCTGCCCTACCTGTGTATCAAACCCCGCTGCAGCGTCAACGACCCCTGCCCTACCTGTGTATCAAATCCTACTGCAGCAAGAACGATCCCTGCCCTACCTGTGTATCAAATCCCGCTGCAGCGTCAACGATCCCTGCCCTACCTGTGCATCAAACCCCGCTGCAGCGTCAACGACCCCTGCCCTACCTGTGTATCAAATCCTACTGCAGCAAGAACGATCCCTGCCCTACCTGTGTATCAAATCCCGCTGCAGCGTCAACGATCCCTGCCCTACCTGTGCATCAAACCCCGCTGCAGCGTCGACGATCCCTGCCCTACCTGTGCATCAAACCCCGCTGCAGCGTCAACGATCCCTGCCCTACCTGTGCATCAAACCCCGCTGCAGCGTCAATGATCCCTGCTCTACCTGTGCATCAAACCCCGCTGCAGCATCAACAATCCCTGCCCTACCTGTGCATCAAACCCCGCTGCAGCGTCAACGATCCCTGCCCTACCTGTGTATCAAATCCTACTGCAGCTAGAACGATCCCTGCCCTACCTGTGTATCAAACCCTACTGCAGCAAGAACGATCCCTGCCCTACCTGTGTATCAAATCCTACTGCAGCAAGAACGATCCCTGCCCTACCTGTGCATCAAACCCCGCTGCAGCGTCAACGATCCCTGCCCTACCTGTGCATCAAACCCCGCTGCAGCGTCAACGATCCCTGCCCTACCTGTGCATCAAACCCCGCTGCAGCGTCAACGATCCCTGCTCTACCTGTGCATCAAACCCCGCTGCAGCGTCAACAATCCCTGCCCTACCTGTGCATCAAACCCCGCTGCAGCGTCAACGATCCCTGCCCTACCTGTGTATCAAATCCTACTGCAGCTAGAACGATCCCTGCCCTACCTGTGTATCAAACCCTACTGCAGCAAGAACGATCCCTGCCCTACCTGTGTATCAAATCCTACTGCAGCAAGAACGATCCCTGCCCTACCTGTGCATCAAACCCCGCTGCAGCGTCAACGATCCCTGTCCTACCTGTGCATCAAACCCCACTGCAGCGTCAACGATCCCTGCCCTACCTGTGCATCAAACCCCGCTGCAGCGTCAACGATCCCTGCCCTACCTGTGTATCAGATCCTACTGCAGCTAGAACGATCCCTGCCCTACCTGTGTATCAAACCGCGCTGCAGCATCAACGATCCCTGCCCTACCTGTGCATCAAACCCAGCTGCAGCAAGAACGATCTCTGCCCTACCTGTGTATCAAATCCTACTGCAGCAAGAACGATCCCTGCTACCTGTGTATCAAATCCCGCTGCAGCATGAACGATCCCTGCCCTACCTGTGTATCAAATCCTACTGCAGCAAGAACGATCCCTGCCCTACCTGTGCATCAAACCCCACTACAGCGTCAACGATCCCTGCCCTACCTGTGCATCAAACCCGGTTGCAGCGTCAACGATCCCTGCCCTACCTGTGCATCAAACCCCGCTGCAGCCTCAACAATCCCTGCCCTACCTGTGCATCAAACCCCGCTGCAGCGTCAACGATCCCTGCCCTACCTGTGTATCAAATCCTACTGCAGCTAGAACGATCCCTGCCCTACCTGTGTATCAAACCGCGCTGCAGCATCAACGATCCCTGCCCTACCTGTGCATCAAACCCAGCTGCAGCAAGAACGATCTCTGCCCTACCTGTGTATCAAATCCTACTGCAGCGTGGACGATCCCTGCCCTTCCTGTGTGTCAAATCCTACTGCAGCTAGAATGATCCCTGCCCTACCTGTGCATCAAACCCCGCTGCAGCGTCAACGATCCCTGCCCTACCTGTGTATCAAACCCCGCTGATCCCTGCCCTACCTGTGCATCACACCGTTCTGCAGCGTCAACGATCCCTGCCCTACCTGAGTATCAAACCCCACTGCAGCATCAATGTTCCCTGCCCTACCTGGGTATTAAACCCTGCTGCAGCATCAACGATCCCTGCCCTATCTGTGCATCAAACCCCGCTGCAGCATGAACGATCCCTGCCCTACCTCTGCATCAAACCCCGCTGCAGCGTCAATGATCCCTGCCCTACCTCTGCATCAACCCCGCTGCAGCATGGACTATCCCTGCCCTACCTGTGTATCAAACCACACTGCAGCATCAATTATCCCTGCCCTACCTGTGCATCAAATCCTACTGCAGCAAGAACGATCCCTGCACTACCTGTGTATCAAACCACACTGCAGCGTGGACGATCCCTTCCCTACCTGTGCATCAAACTCTGCGGCAGCATCAATAATCCCTGCCCTACCTGTGTATCAAACCCTGCTGCAGCATCAACGATCTCTGCCCTACCTGTGTTTCAAACCCCGCTGTAGCATCAATGATCCTTGCCCTACCTGTGTATCAAACCCCGCTGCAGCGTGGACCATCCCTGCCCTACCTGTGTATCAAACCACGCTGCAGCATCAACGATCCCTGCCCTAGCTGTGTATCAAACCCTGCTGCAGCATAGATGATCCCTACCCTACCTGTGCATCAGACTCTGCTGCAGCATGGACCAACCCTGCCCTTCCTGTGCATCAAACCCCACTGCAGCATGGACTACCCTGCCCTACCTGTGTAGCAAATCCCGCTGCAGCGTGGAAGATCCCTGCCCTACCTGTGTATCAAACCCTGTTCCAGCATCAACGATCCCTGCCCTACCTGTGCATCAAACCCCGCTGCAGCAAAAACGATCCCTGCCCTACCTGTGCATCAAACCCCGCTGCAGCAAAAACGATCCCTGCCCTACCTGTGCATCAGACCCCGCTGCAGCAAAAGCGACCCCTGCCCTACCTGTGCATCAAACCTCACTGCAGCTAGAACGATCCCTGCCCTACCTGTGTATCAAACCCCCTGCAGCATCAACGATCCCTGACCTACCTGTGCATCAAACCCCACTGCAGCATCAACGACCCCTACCCTACCTGTGCATCGAATACCGCTGCTGCATCAACAATCCCGGCCCTATCTGTGCATCGAACCCCGCAGCAGCATCAGCGATCCCTGCCCTAGCTGTGTGTCAAACCCCCTGCAGCATCAGCGATCCCTGCCCTACCTGTGCATCAAACCCCCTGCAGCATCAGCGATCCCTGCCCTACCTGTGCATCAAACCCCCTGCAGCATCAACGATCCCTGACCTACCTGTGCATCAAACCCCCTGCAGCATCAACGATCCCTGACCTACCTGTGCATCAAACCCCACTGCAGCATCAATGATTCCTACTGTACCTGTGTATCAAATACCGCTGCTGCATCAACATTCCCTGCCCTATCTGTGCATCGAACCCCGCTGCAGCTAGAACGATCCCTGCCCTATCTGTGCATCGAACCCCGCTGCAGCATCAGCGATCCCTGCCCTACCTGTGCATCAAACTCTGCGGCAGCATCAATAATCCCTGGCCTCCCTGTGTATCAAACCCTGCTGCAGCATCAACGATCTCTGCCCTACCTGTGTTTCAAACCCCGCTGTAGCATCAATGATCCTTGCCCTACCTGTGTATCAAACCCCGCTGCAGCATCAACGATCCCTGCCCTACCTGTGCATCAAACCCCGCTGCAGCGTCAACGATCCCTGCCCTACCTGTGTATCAAACCCCGCTGCAGCGTCAACGATCCCTGCCCTACCTGTGCATCAAACCCCGCTGCAGCATCAACGATCCCTGCCCTATCTGTGCATCGAACCCCGCTGCAGCATCAGCGATCCCTGCCCTACCTGTGCATCTAACACGCTGCTACATTAACGATCCCCGTCCTATCTGTGCATCAAACCCCGCTGCAGCATGAACGATCCCTGAACAACCTATGTATCAAATACAGTTGGATCATCAGCAATCCCTCCCCTACCTATGTATCAAACCGCTGTATCATGAACAATGCCTGCCTTACCTTTGTATTACATATGGTTGGAGCAGGAACGATCCCTGACTTACCTTTTTATCCAATCACGGTGAAGCATGAACGATCCCTGCCCTACCTTTGTAGCTAATCACAATGAAGCATGAATGAACCCTGCCCTACCTTTCTGTTAAATCTGCTGGCGTACTGCACACGGGCCCTGGATACAGCAAACCTATCATTCAATGAAGCCTGATCCACCCTAACAGATCATAGCATTCATCAGAAGGTAAAGCCCTCTGGAGAAAATACTAATACCCCACCTTGTGCTTTTCTCCTGGGTAATTTGACATCAGAACCCAAGCTCCGCTGGTCGGGATGAGGGTTGGCATGCTTTCAGTATGGGTTAGAGTGCAATTGGGACTTCTTCACGAGGAAGATTTAACTTGCAGACACATTCTTTGCCCTCAATCCCATGAAAATGGGTGTGGGGAGTGTGGCGTGCGGCTGCGTTTGGGGCTGTTCCCTATCCTGTCTGCACACTTCTGATATTTATTACAACTAGATTGAAGGGTGTACCATGGGACTTTGTGAATGTGCAACTATTTCCATCGGCCATCCACCTAACGCCAGCCACCCTGGTTCCCATTTTCGCACGACTCCCTTAACCCTATTCAGAGGAATCCAGCTGTGTGGTGGGCCTCCCACAGCTGCACTGTCAGCTTCAGTGTTTTATTTCTGTTGCAAAGGGGGGGGGGGGGGCAGCACTCATCCTTGGGGAGCAAGAGTTCTTTTTCATCATCAGTCATTGACCCAGAGCAATCGGGAGAGAGACAGAAAAGGGAACAAGCATTGGCATAGCCAATAGGTCTCGCCTTTGGGACCTTATAAGTGTTTAGCCATGCAACAGTTGCATAGCCAAATACTTATAAGGTCCCAAAAGCGAGACCTATTGGCTATGCCGAGCGGCCATGCGGCCGCAAAAGTGAAAGTAATCGCGGTAAAGCACGGCGCGCGCACCCGCGCACATGCACTGTAGCTCTAGGCTGGCCTGGTAGCACTTTTTGGAGCCCTCTCAATAAGTCTCGCCAGACTAGCGCATGCGCTGGGTCAGGCGAGACCTAAAAATGAGGAAGAGAAGAGCAATAAAACAGTGACAGGGAGAAAGTAAGAACATGCAACAGTCAGCAAAAGCGTCAGGGAGTGTAGTCTGGTGAAAAAAACAGATAGGAGGTGGAAATGGATTCAAGACTAGGCAACATTGGTACTCTGCAACAGGCAGCACCAGCTGGGTGCGCCTAAGAGAAACCTTGGGCCCCTGCATTTATTTATTTTATATTACCCCTCTAAATTCGCCCAAGTCCCGAGTCTGTCTCGCAAGACGTGTCATTTGCGACGCTGGTGGCAATTTTTGCACATTTAAGTTTGACTTAGGCCAGCAAAACGTGCTGTGACGCGGGCCCTACTATAGCAATGCTTTACTTGCCCACTGGATGTCCAACTTAAATTGCTTGCGTTTAATAAGGGTATAACGTGCTATTTGCTTTCCAACATGATGCTCCTCTGACACGGCCCTGTCTGGTCACTTTAAATCAATCAGATGTTATGCTGTCCAACTGGTGTCAATGGATGGCATCCTACGGGTGCAATCTTTATGCTCTGATAAAGGTAAGGTCTGCAGCATCATATAAGCATCTGCTTGTTTGTTTTTACTGTGGTTTCCTGCACGTGTTGTTCTTTAATGGACTGCTTCAATCAAGCTCTTTCTTGGACTCATGGTGCAGAGCAGGCAGTGCCCAGATGGTCTACACAGATGTTCAACTGTATTCAGCAGTTCATTCTTTCTCCAACGGAAGAGGTACGGTCGCCTTCTTCTTGCCCCAACACCGACTGCTCGAGGAGCTTGGAGCTCGTTGAGCTTGTTATGCCTGCGGTGTCCCTTGAATGTGGCGGCTGTGTTGTTTTGGAGCACTCTGTCTGCGGCCATATGTTTTAAAGGCTACCTCTGCATCCATCATGGATGCTGTCCGGGCCTCACGTGCCTGTTGTCCTACGCTCTATGGAACCCTCAATGCTGCTTGTTCTCCTTCTGCCTCTGGTCTTTAGCTATAATGCACACAACCTGAGTGGAGCTCTCCTGGCTGCTGAGCCTTCCTTCTCTGTGCCCCCCCCCCCTTTGCATGGGACTCTTTGTGTTATTTCAGTCATTTCACCCTGTGTCCCATTCTTGCCTGTGAACCTTGGTGCTTGCCCTGTCTAGACCCCTTCCTTCATCAGTCTGTGATCGTATTTTGGTCCTTCCCCGTACAGCTATCATGTTAATTGACCCGCCCTGCCTTCATAATTTACTCCCAGTGCATTAAACTGTGTTGAAAATGTTCAACTGCTCACAGCGCTTTATTTCAGTGGCAGAAGCAGTTAGGGAGGCTTCCTCCAGCGCTGGTATACCGTAATACATCTAGTCCCGACGCGGTTGGGGCACCTCCAGCCTGTAGTGCGCCGCTCCAATGCAGTTCAGGTCATTTCTACATATGGCCCTTGTTCACATGCTTCCATCGCCGCTGCATGCCGCTGCTGGTGCATGAAAGGCTTGGTCAGATCTCTACAGTTAGAGTAAAATCCACCAAGCTAGCTAGCAGAGAGAAACAAATCCCATGCATACATAACTGCCATGCCGCACTGTGTCATGTGTATCACAGCAAGAACATATCAACAAGGAGTGAGCAATGGCATTACTGTAAACAAATTCAGAAGCATGATGATTTAAAATGAAACACACAAAACAAGCAAGAAACAGTACAAACCTGGCTCAATGACACACACCTTGATGGCTTCGAACCCCACTGACATTAAATGGTAAGTCAACTGGATTCACCCTGGACACAAACCTCAACGGCAAGGAAAACAATGCCAAAAGTCCAATGAAGGCCTGGTATGTATCTCTCGCTTCTAAAGAAAGTTCAATAATTTCTTCCAAAAACGAGCTTCAGAGCTGCTGCATGCTACATGGCATCCCAGCCTCCACACTGGCATCCCGTCATGGCATCCTACAGGCTGCAGCACGTCTCATTCAGAACCTGAATAAATATGATCACATCACCCCCATCCTGATGGAAGGCCATGGGCTGCCCCTGCTTGCTGTTCTGCCATCTTCAAAAACAGCTGCTTCAGTTACACAGCTATCACAACCAACATCCCCGTGTATCCTGCATGCAAAGAAACAGCCTCTTGTGGTTCTCTGCACACCTGCAGCCTGGACACTGTCAGACTTCAGAATAAGAAGCGTAGACAAGAATAAACAAGGCAGCAGGCCTGTTCCATCTATGCACCCTGGAACTTGAACAACATCCCTGCATCCATCAGGACCGCCCCAATAATGCAGCAATTTAATGAAGAGTTGAAGACACCCTCTTTAAAGAACAGTACCTCGCAATGTGTTCACAGCTCACAAAGCAGCCGCCTCTTCTACAGTGAAGAAGCCTTTATGCAAGCCTCTGATCCTGTGCAGCACCATTGTGCCTTTTCTCTACATTCACGCTATATAAATACCACATACATAACAGTAGATGAGTGACTTGCCCTATCCCAGGCAGGGATCCGTCGCCCAGCATGAAGCATAGTCCAGGCCACCTCTGGAATCCGTCGCCCAGCATGAAGCATAGTCCAGGCCACCTCTGGAATCCGTAGTCCAGGCCACCTCTGGAATCCGTCGCCCAGCATGAAGCATAGCCCGGGCCACCTCTGGAATCCGTCGCCCAGCATGAAGCATAGCCCAGGCCACCTCTGGAATCCATCGCCCAGCATGAAGCATAGCCCGGGCCACCTCTGGAATCCGTCGCCCAGCATGAAGCATAGTCCAGGCCACCTCTGGAATCCGTCGCCCAGCATGAAGCATAGCCCAGGCCACCTCTGGGATCCGTCGCCCAGCATGAAGCATAGCCCAGGCCACCTCTGGAATCCGTTGCCCAGCATGAAGCATATCCCAGGCCACCTCTGGGATCCGTCGCCCAGCATGAAGCATAGCCCGGGCCACCTCTGGAATCCGTCGCCCAGCATGAAGCATAGTCCGGGCCACCTCTGGAGTCCGTCGCCCAGCATGAAGCATAGCCCGGGCCACCTCTGGGATCCGTCGCCCAGCATGAAGCATAGCCCAGGCCACCTCTGGAATCCGTTGCCCAGCATGAAGCATATCCCAGGCCACCTCTGGGATCCGTCGCCCAGCATGAAGCATAGCCCGGGCCACCTCTGGAATCCGTCGCCCAGCATGAAACATAGCCCAGGCCACCTCTGGAATCCGTCGCCCAACATGAAGCATAGCCCGGGCCACCTCTGGAATCCGTCCCCCAGCATGAAGCATAGCCCAGGCCACCTCTGGAATCCGTCGCCCAGCATGAAGCATAGCCCAGGCCACCTCTGGAATCCGTCGCCCAGCATGAAGCATAGCCCGGGTCACCTCTGGAATCCGTCGCCCAGCATGAAGCATAGCCCAGGCCACCTCTGGAATCCGTCGCCCAGCATGAAGCATAGCCCGGGCCACCTCTGGAATAGACAAGGTGCCCTGGGCTGGGAATCAGAGTTCGCCCCCCTCTCAGGAGAGGACCCCATGGCTGGATGCTCTCTTTAGAAGTCAGCCGCAGGCTGAGTCTTTGCGCGGGGTATTAGGGCGGTGCTGCTTTTTGAATGACGGGTTGATTTATTTTTATATATGCCGTTTTCTATAGCACTAAAGAGGCTCAGGGGCACTAGAGCGCTTTACTAGGACAGAACTAAACAAAGGACGACTATGGATGCAAACATTAAGCAGTCTTCCATAATAATCATCAACAAACAGGATAGAAACGACCATCGACGTCAAAAGCAGCCTCCGTGGAGTTGGGAGATGGGACTGAACATGGAAGCACAATAGCAGTTTCAAGGTGTTCTATGGCTTTTCTTATTGTACTTAAGTGCTTTATTTATTCTGATGTGAAATAATATCTCCACAAAGAGTTCAATACATACCGCAAACATCAATGTCAGGTGAGGGAAGAAGCTCTGGTAGTTTTATGTTTTTCACTTGCATTCAAATATCTGTAGTTTCCTTTTCAAGCTATAGGACTGCCAAATGCCGGGGCCTCGACACACAAATTAATATTTGCTCAAGCCTTACACGGATTCCCACAAATATACAGGGAGAGCCGTGGCACAGCCTCACAAGCCCCAGCAAACGAGCACTGCCTGAGCAGCACAGGCAAGGAGCCAATAAGGTCCCTTCACTTAGATCAGATTGTACAGCTCTCAGATGCTCGTAGTTACATTTCTCCCTTTTAAATGAAAGACCACAAGAGGCAAATGCAAAAGTGATGCTGAGCTCCCACGGTTGGACCAGGTGAACGTCTCCCACTTGGGAAGAGGGGGTTTGGGAGCTCTACAGGAAGCTCAGCGCCCTTCCTGCTGATGCTTAAAGAGCACGTACAACACGAGCGTTTATTTATCATTTAATGCAGTGGGATTTTGCAACTCACAGTGGAGCAGAAAATGGCAACTCGGCACTGTTCATGTGACATTAGCTGTTCTAAAAGTGATGGCGCCATAGGACTGCATGTTTCGGGGCTGGATTGGGCGTTTCCACATTGCTTCTTTCGTTGAAGAGTCTAATTTAGACTCTTCAACGATAATACACAGTTCGAAGAGACGCTTCAGTAAGAGCTTGGGCTCTTTGAATGGGGCAAGGCACTGTCAGTCACAGACAAGCCCCACCCTCACACCGGAAGCTCCATCGACTGCGCTGGGTTCAGTGTTGCCAGATTGGGCTAGATCACGCACAATTGGGCTATATTTTACCGGTTGTGTGGTAAAATTTTGGTTTGTGCTAGTTGCCAGATTATAAATATATATACACCGCTCCAACAAAGTAGTATGTTAAAGCGCTTTATTAGACAAAGATTTACTTGGCATAGTGCTGCAACATCAATTGCAATGCATTCACCGCCTGCTTGACGCTGTCCCTGCCCCTCCTTCCCTAAAGTAGCAATATTGGGCTAGTTTGGGCTACTTTTTAGTTGGCTTTGGGCTATAGAAAGCTTAACTAAAATGGCGTAGTGCGCGTGCGTCCAGTCTTTTATATTAACAGGGTCACGTGTCCTGTGACGCCTGTGCTGGATGGGTGTGGTGTGGGTGTATACCAGCCGTGAGGGAGTGGCTGTGGCATCAGTGTTGCCAGATTGGGCTAGATCACGTACAATTGGGCTATATTTTTACGGTTGTGTGGTAAAATTTTGGTTTTTGCTAGTTGCCAGATTATAAATATATATACACCGCTCCAGCAAAGTAGTATGTTAAAGCGCTTTATTAGACAAATATTCACTTGGCATACTGCTGCAACATCAATTCCAATGCCTTCTCTGCCTGCTTGACGCCGTCCCTGCCCCTCCTTTCCTAAAGTAGCAATATTGGGCTACTTTTTAGTTGGCTTTGGGCTATAGAAAGCTTAAAAGATCTGGCAACACTGGCTGGGTTCTCGGGGCTAGGTCCGGATACTGGCCTGGTCTCTGACCAGAAGCAGAGTCCCTTCTCCTCGCTTCATTCAGCGGTGGTTAAGCTTCCTTCTCATGCCATCTGGCTCAGTGGATCCTTTTGGGTAGGAGATCAGTGGCCGCTGGAAGCAAGACAAGTTACACAACACAATTAGGACATTCAAGAAGAGTGGAGGGCCCTTAGATGGCGGGATCACTGATGGCAGCGCAGCCAGGAGCCAGAGCAGGGGAAAGAGCTCGGGCCATGCAATGGCGGGCGGCCCCTGAGTCTGAAGGGTGCACATGGCCAGACTGAGTACTATAGTATAGACTGAAAACAGTCAGACACTATTTAAATCACTTCATGTATGACATCGTATGTTAACGCTATGGGGCACACAGCAACAGTCTCACTAGGTGCTATATCTGAGTTCTGAAAGACCGAAACACTGACCCCTGAAGTTTGACTGTGAGGAATACCCGGCTCATCCTAAGTAGCCGGGCTCAAGCAGCAAGGCCGTCTGTAGGGAAATGCATGTTCCGCAGCCCAAAACGAACATACAGTTAAGAACATAAATCACCTACATTTTATGTCTGAACTGAGTTGGGTCTAAGATAAAAATATGGAAATCTGATGCAAGGATCAAAAGTTATCGCCAAGGTAAATAAGGGTTATATTGGCTAAATAGCTTTCTTCAGCCCGAACAAAATATTTATTTTCGGATAATTGCCATTTGTGGGCCCAGTGCATTTGCTACTAGCAGAGAAAAGAAACAACCAGTCCACTTTCCATTTTTCAAGGTTAAAAGGTCTTTTGTAAAGCAGATTTGTTTAAATACAAGTTCTGCTCAAGTGCAACAGAATTGCCCTTCTATACAAAAATCTACTTTAATAATTAACTGTCCAAATATTATGAGCTTCTTCCCCAGACACCAGTGTATAGTTCATGTTGCAGGAAGGCTTCTCATAACTCTAGTTCGAGTAGGTAGCCAAATGTCCAGCTTCAACTGGCCTTTGGAAATTTGTCTGGGGCAGTGCCAGCTCTCTTTGTCTACATGGCCTTCTGCCTTCACCAAAAACATGGAAAATGTTTCAGAGGAGCAGGCAGGTGAAATATGCTCATGTAACTGGTTCACTGGTTTTCTTCCAGGTGAACAGAGTGTCCTCTCTATCCACATCTCTCTGCACTCTCCACCCAATGAAAAGAAGCTGCACAGAGGCAAACAGACTTCACTTGCAGGTCCTGGACCCCTGTATCCTTGCAGAGCAGCAACAGCAGCTGTCGGGTAAGAGAGTTCAAACAGAGCTGGGGACAACTCTCTCCACAGTCACCTTTCAGCCAGCCAGGAATTCCTCACTGCAGCATGCAGCTCATTTGTTATCCACCCCATGGGTAAGAAAGGCAAGTCTCGGTAGACCAACTGTCTTGGTAGTGATCGGTAAAACCTGAAATACACCCTCTCTTTCTCCCTGATACACTGAAAACTACCATCAGGCCCGCAAGAATCTGAAAACCTGGGGGCTTAGTTACAAGGCCATTGTGCCGCCGGTGCGTCACTTTATTTGACGCACTGGCGATCCAGTGTGCCTACCCATATTTACAAGGCCACGTAAAGCCACCTTGCGTGGCTTTTCATGGCCTTGTAAATATGGCCCCCTTTCACGCATTACTCTGCATGAAAGGGGCGTTCCATGGGTGTTGCTGTGTGTGTTCCGACACAACATACATGGAACCTGACCGTTCCCAGATTTACAAGGTTTAGTAAACCTGGGAATGCATCAGATTCCTATGGCTTCCCAGGGAAGATGTAAGGGAGGCGCAGCGAGGAGAAATTCCTTTATTTCTCTTTGTTTTTCCTTTTTCTATGTGTTGCATTCTCACACATAGAAAGAGGAAAACACCTTTCATGATTGTTTTTGTGCTGGAAGGTGACCCTTCCTTCACAAAAACAATACTTCACAAAAACAATCACCCCTACAAGGCAGGCATCCCTGCACCATGAGTATTTATGAGGTGTTATATTCCTGGGTTGATACTGAACCTGGATATCATTCACCAGATATACTCCAAACGACCCCCCAGTGCAATATGGTCCTTCTAGGTAGATTGAGGTGTCCTTAACGTGCACTGAACACATGGCTGACATGGAGTAGATTCCCACATATGATGCATACTATATGTTGGGGGCAATTGGCTTTAGTGCAACAGGCATTGCTGGTATTGGCACACCCTGAAAGGGACCAACACATTGTGAACATAACCAAGGAAATGTTAAGACCGATGATAGAGATTCATTGACAGCTTCGAAAATATGTGCAGCAGCAGCAAAGTACAGAGATGGCACGAACAGCTCAGACCCCCTTCATGCTTAAAACATCTGTATTAATCCTCAAACTATTCATGTGATAATGCGGTGTTGGCTGACCAAGCGAAATGTGATTCTGTTTTGAATTTTAGAAAAACATAGCCTAAGGCGGTGTGCCCTCACTCCATACTACAGGGGAAACAGAGTCATGAATGTGTGTCTGCCGGGGGGAGGGGAGCTAATTCTCAACAATGAGAATCCGAGGCAAATACATTTTAAATTTTATATGCGGCTACGTACAGTATTCCTTCAAAAGAGGTATTACTTGTACTTGTCACCAAAAAAACTTTTCAATTATGTTTGACTTGGGAGCGATACTCTATGAAAAAGACCACTCAAGTCCCAATTAAAATCAAAATCGGAAAGTGAAGGGAATTTGAAAAACAAAAGGCAGGATTAGCAGAGGTCCCAGGAGAATGGTTCTAAAACATGGGGTGTGTTCTGTAAACAGAGAGAATTAACATTATCCTAGAAATGAGGATCCACAGGGATTGAATTTAGGATGCAGAAAATATATTGGGGCTCTTGGGAGCTATCAATGATCTGATGAGTGTTTCTCTCACTCTCTGCAGGATCATGGGGATAGGAGAACTGGTCAATACAGGAGTGACAATTCTTCCCAGGGACCTGACAGGCTACCAGTATGGGAAAAGGGATGTCAGACCCTGTTCAGGGCAGGCGGGAGCTACAGGTCCCCATCCATGATGGTTGATGTCATTTGTCTCTGGTATTTTGGGGTCCCTCCTACTAGAGTTCTAGACACTGGCTCAAGTACACCCCTTTCCAAAATTGACACCTAGTGTAGCCAGGGCGAGCAGTCACCAGCTTCTCAGCAAGGTAGGGTGGGGGGCAAGAGCTCAGAACTCAACAATCAAGCAACAGACACAATAACTCAATGTCCAGCCAGACCTCTGACTTTTTGTAAATCACAAGGCGATATTAAATACTACACAATCCAATCTGTCTGTAAATACAGGGTATTACTCCTGATCACAAGTCTTCCTCTTGTGGGCACCCTACTCCTCATCCACTCAATGCTCTACTCCCACCCAGGGGAACCTTTGCATTACAGTCACCCAGCTGTCTCTAACAGAGGCATATATTAGACTCAAGTGCAGATAACAGTCCCCACAGGTCTAAATGCGCAATCAATCATGTTGATCTTACGCTAATCATGGGTATGAGGGGAATCGCCCTCAAGTTCTTTTACTCAAGTGAGGGCATTGCAGTTCTCTGTCATGGCTGCAAACGGAGATTCACAGTATTCATTAGATTTTTCCTTCGCAGTCAAGACTCGAAGTTTGGTGCAGCCCATATCTTCAACATGTGTGGCATTCCGACACACCAGATGATGCAGCGTATTGGGCTTTTGCATAGTGATCCAGGTGCATTCTGCAGCAGCAGCCCTCATCCAGGCTAATGCGGGTGGATCCTACGGCAAGATCTTTGACCACTCATGGGCAGTGCAGTCTCACAGCACGGTTACTGCAACCCGCTCACCAAGTGTGTGCTCTTGGCAGATGTAGCCTTCTGAGGCCAATCACTCCCCAGTGCAGGCAGCATCCAATGCTGTCAGTGGTGGAAGTGCCACATTGCAGCCTACAGTGACCACCATAGGCAGATACAAATAGTTGATTTTGGGTAGTCTTTTGGGTTAAATTTTTGACAGGTACCGTGGAGGGATTGCCAAGGACCAACTTGTAGCACAGGACACCCGGCGAGTACTTTCTCAGACCAAACTATTTTCTCTGGGCTTTCTTCACACTAGGAACACATAGGGTGGCTTCTGGAAACCAGCCAGGCCCTTAGCCCCTCCAGCAGAAAGTGCAGAATGCAAGTGATGTGCCCTCAGCATTGGGGAGTGGCTGTCGGGCAGACATTAGCCCTGGTCACACAGCAGCCCTTCAAATACACTGCAGAGCACTTCCTTCCTTGGTCATGAAGAATGTAGAACTATAACAAAGTGTGGTGATTTGGGTCCCATTTTTATACACATGTTCTAGACAGGGGATGTCGCTCCACTCTCTCCAACTTCCGAAATTCTTTGGGTGTTTCTTCTTTCATGTATCCTTCTCAGGATTCACTCCAGGCACAGTGTTTGTATAAAGCACTGCTTCTCACATCAGATACCACTAGGGCTGTCTCCTGGCTACAACCTGGGCACAATTAAGTATAAGGTTTCTGCTCCTGATTGTCATCATCCTACCCGAAGCATTAATAAGGGATAGACAAAAGGACAGACATAATCTAGAGCTTTTTTTTGTAGGACAACAGACGCTGCAGTCTCACGCTTCATCACTACCATCAACCACATGGCGGTATTCAGAAAGAGCTAATCAGCAACCCCTGGCTGACAAAGTCTTCATTGAATTTCTAATGGTAGCCCTGCCTCTATACTCGTGACTTCGGTGTCTGAATATCCACCCTCCAGCCACAGGAATGCAGGCAATACACTTCCACTATCTTGGACAGATGGTCCACATTCTCCGTCTTGTGCCGTGCTAAATCAGGGGCATCCAACATGGATCGCACTGGTTTCAGTACTGAGACTCATACACACAAACAGTAGAGTACTCCGATCAATCATGTATCACTCACACACTATACACATACACACATTAGGCATACAGACAGGATGTCAGCACAAGGTGCTGGATTTCACATAACAGTTACATTTATACCTGAAAAGGAGCAGTGGGCTTCACTCACTGACAGGGTGTGACCAGACACTTTCATCTAAGGATTGGCAATAAATGGCCTGCTGCCACTACAGCTTCATGCGTTCAGATCAGGACAGGAACAGTGGTCCTTGGTCCATTAATAGGGGATACTTGCAGTGCCCTCTAGGTCACAGGACAGGTCCTGTACTTTACATTGTCAGGCACAGGCCTAGGTCTCTGCCTCCATGCTTGATTAACATACTGCCAGGACCAAAATAACAGTCTGGATACCAGGTTCACAGCAGTGGTTTACTAAGGGAAGGGGTACATGCTTGATCATCATGTAGATGTCATTCCCATCTCAGCAGGAGGCAATGGAAAAAGATAGATTTCTTAATCACTCAGAAGTGGAACGTGGCCATCCTAAACAATGTGATAGAAATCACGATAGCCGCTTGAATTTTAAGCCACCCCTGAAGGTGAAGGAAAGTATCAATAAAAACTCCAGACGAGAATTTAGGTGAACCAAACTTAATTGCCAAAACTCAAATTCAGATTGGAGGTGATATTAAGTGGCCAATGTTAACCTTATAATATTGGCTGAGGAAGACTGACCACCACAGGGTATATTTGATGCACCTAATGGAGAATAAATTATAAGTCGCTTAAATCCCAGTATTCCACAAAGTGAGCACTACAGTTGCCTCCTGCTTTTACAAAAATTGCACTGGTTGGGATAGGGCCTATATTCCACATTTTATTACTCTAGGTGATGTTTATCCTACGAAGAGAAAGGCTAAAAGAGATCCGAAAGGAATTCCATACCTACCTCAAAGTACATTTATGCTGTGTCATTCTACAATGAATACCCTGATTTGGTAATTTGTAAAACAAGTGCAGTTCAAAATACGTATAGTACAAGTTCAATGATTCAACTAGTGCCCAAAAAATATAAGAGTAATGACTGAGTCCCAGAGCTGCCAGCCTTCACATCTGGAGGTAGACAATACGGATCCACATGTTTACCACAGGGGTAAAGGAAGTATACTGTCACCTTTTTCTCACACACCACTGAGCTATTGATACAACATGAGTGTAGTGTTATAAGTTTACCATACACATAAAATTATGATCATTTAGGTGAGCTCTTAAAAAACATAGACAAAACACTCACGATAGTTGAAAAAATACGACACACAATGAAATTTAGACAGTCAAAATTTGGCTTTTTGAATATGATCTTTCTGGACTAACAGTTGTGTAGTGAGGGAGAAGGTCTACCACTTGATGTGCTAGAGACGTTTAGTGGACAAGAACTCATTTATAATCTCTGAAAGATGTAATATGTAACGTTTTTTTGTATTTGAACAAACTTGCTACATTTTGATGAAAGTTTACACCACTATCTCAATCCATCACCCCAACTTTCACAGGAAAGGATTAGACTGAAGGTCATACTTCTATCTTAAAATAATAATTCTGTGAGGTGGGTGATATAACTTTTCCTTACTCTATGCAACATTGCACTGCGATGCACCTTTATGACCCGAACTGCTCTCCGTACCACACCACGGTATTGATTCTTGGTGACATTAATCGCTTTTCCTTTCATTTGGCACATTTGACACCCACATTTGACTGACACAGCCTCCCATCTACCTTATAGAGTGGCTCTTGCCACTCAGATATCGATGCGCCTGGTCACAAGGTTACCAAACAGACTGGCTTGCGTCCATTATCCAGTGGTACCACCTTGGGGCTGGATTCGTTGCAGGGACTATGGGTAGCCTTGTGTGTTTTTCAGACTAACTGCCTGTATTGAGCAGCTTAGGGTGGCTCTATGATTGCATTACACACTATTTGTACCGGACTAGCACTTTCCATTAATACATTAATATATTTCCACCAGGACATAGTGATAAGCCCCTACCAGTTCCTCTGTTTCATTTGGTGGTGCGCATAATCCTTCAAATGCTAAGGTACTCTATCTCTCTGTAATTGTACATTTTGTATATGTATTGACATGTCTCAGTGTGGGATCTCTTTGTTTCTCTATTCCTCAATGACTCTTTTACAACTCTGCAGTTAAGGCGCTCCCCACAGGTTTGAGAGTAGATGGTATCTCCTCTATTATTGGTAAGATGACCCAATTAGTTCTCTCACTGGGCATCAATTTGGTTGGTGTTAGGCACTAAATTTATCTAGTTAGAGCGTTAACAGAAACTGTGCCATCTTGTTTTGGGGTTGGATTGAGAACGCATCTTGCTAAACCTATTCTTTGTCTGTTATTTCTACAGAACGCCGGTGGACACAAGGCACTGTCGGGCAATCCCCGTTCCTACCAGTCTTACCCTTGCAAGGCGGGTATTTTGCTATTTTTCACGTCCTTCTAATTTTTGTTTTCAGTAGAGTGACTAAATATTAGGGGTGGGCGGAATTTGCGAAAGCGACTTTCGCAAATTATCGCGAAAATGTTAAAAATCTCCGCAAACAAGCGGAAATATTGCGAAAATGCGGAAGTTTTTTTCCGGCATGTTCGCGAGATTTTCTGCATGGTTGCGGGTCGCCAACTTATCCATGTGGTTGCTTGCGGGCGCGGCCATCTTGTTTTCAGTTGTCTCGCGGTGCATGATCGCGAGAAAAAAGACGTGATCGCGCGACGCATGACGTCACTGCGGACGCGAACTGTCGCGAGACAGCGCAAATGGCTAAAACAATACAACATCTCATGGAGAACGCGACCGGATCGGGAAAACTTGTCGGCGAACGCGGGGATTCAGGTAAGGCGATCGCGCGCGCGCGAGAATGTTTTATTTTACAGCGCGAGCAAGAACCAAATTATCGCAAAGCTGCGGAATGCGGAAATTTTGACATTTCCGCGCTCTCCGCGGAACGCAGAAATGCCAAATTATCGCAAATTCCGCGAACGGAACGGAAATTTTGCCCAGGCCTACTAAATATTGGGTTATGATGAATGCCTTAGAACTCCTCTGGGGGTCAACGCCGGGCAGAAAGATGTTGAGCACAAAAAGGGGGTATATTTGTTAGAATCCCCTAGTCCTCTTATATATTTAACTCTATCCCAGCGGGCATTCGAATAAAGGTTATCCAGTCCTTCTGGCAATAGTTTTATCATCTATCCTGATTTTGCTTTGCACTCTGCCCCTCACTCCCTGCTAAATATCTGCTAATCATTTTTTAAACCACCTCAGCTCCTCTCCATTGGAGAGTTGTAGGCCACACCAGGTATCTGGCGGTCCTGGAGTGAGGAGGGTACCCAATGATGAAGCATGTCACCTTTGGGTAAGTGGGGTTCTCGTCCTTAAAGAAACCCCTTTTCTCTGGGACAATTACATTTGCTTGATGTCCTTTCTCTCATGTTTCATTCAAGATACCAGGCATACTTTTCTGTGAGCTTCATGTTATGTAGGAAGCTGGCTCTGCATATACTATACCAAAATGAGGTATAGTGTGCACAGAGTCCAGTGGAACCCCAAAGGTAGGCAGAGGTAAAAGTAGATTGCACCTTACTCTCTATTTGTGGTAGTGTGGGTGAGCAGTAAGGCTTTATCAGAGGGTAGTGTTAGGCATTTGTTGTACACACTCAGGCAAGAAATGATGTCATACATTCAAAGACTGAACTCAGACCAATTTGTTTGTATCAAAAATGTTATTATGTTATTTTATTTCTAGAACCAAGCCAAGCCAGGTGCAGGTAAGGGAAATAATACTTTGCAAAATCTTGTTGCAATGTTTTACAGTGGAATGCAGGTTCAAATACAGGTGGTTGAATTACAGGTAAGTCAACAGTTCGAAATTACTTTCTAGTTACTTTAAAGATTACGATGTACGTTACTTTTTAGATTACTTTTGCTAATAAGTGTGATATGCCTAGATATCACACTGAGACATTTCTTAGACAAAAGGTAAGTAATTCACTTTTAGTACATTTGCAGTTTTTCAATGTTTCATACAAACTAACTCCACACACTAGAATTTTCAAGGAAAAACAGTCAATGCAATCCTATGGAAGGAAATGAAGTTAACGGTTTGCAGGTAAGTCCTTTTTGTTGTGGCAGTTGGTATTCTTGGGTTAAGATGCACTCTCAGAACACCCTCAGCAGCACTAGGGCAGCCAGGTGCAGAGTGTTGAGGCCCAATGTTATCCAACAGGGAATAGGGGGCCTCTGGTTGGTGGCTGGTCACAATCAGGCCCGAAGGTTGTGGGAGCAAAGCTCCTGGGCTTAAACTCAGGGCAAAGGGGAATCCAGTTTAGCACACAAGATGCCACCCCAAAAGCACAGGGGTGGCCGGGTGCAGGGTGCTGTTTTGGGGTCAGATGCCCTGTTGTTTTCAACAGGAGTTTCCGGTTTTGGATTTTGGCTCCCTAGAGGGGGCAACCCACGGTGGACTCAGACTCTGGAGCGCTGGGGGACATCGCTGGGACTGGTGAGCCACCGGATTGGGCAGTAGGCGTTGGCTGCAGTGGTGGTTCCAGGCGTCAGGTTTCTTTGTCCTCAGCAGGCTCAGAGTCTGTCTTGGGAGGTTCTTTTGAACAGAGATGCTGTTCACAGGAGATAAGGTCTTTTTTTAAGGCAGTCAGTCTTCCCAGGGTTCTGGAGGCTGCTGGCTGCAGGGCAAGGCGACTTTTGGCGCCGGATCTCTGGAAACTGCAGACGGGCCAGTAGGGCTGGGACCAAGTCAGTTCTTCTCTGCAGTCTCCTCTGCTGGGCGTCTTCTTTCGTCCTTCTTCTTCTTAGGTTGCGGGAATCTGTCTTCTTGGTTCAGGGCTGCCCACGAAATACTGTATTTCGTGGGCAGCCCTGATGTTTTAGGGGTCTCAAGGTCTGTAGCCAATGGGCTACTGACCTTAGGATGACTATACCCTTGGTGTGCTTACCCCACGTGGGGATTGGGCAAAATCCCTAATCCTGATTGGACAGTGCCTGCCATCTGCAAGATGGCTGGCACTGAAGAGTGAGCTTCACCTCGTCTCCCCCACCTGAGGGGTGGGGTTGGCAGAGGTGGGCACACCTTCTGGGCTGCTCTAATTTTTCCCACCTGTCTTCCTGCCGAAAAGGAGGGGAGACAGAAAGGGAGCCTGCTCCTGATAGCAGGAGAGGCTGGAGGTTGCATTACAAAGGCGGCAAGGCCTTTGAAGCTCCCCTGCCACAGATGGCTCTTCCTGGCCTGGAGGAGGTGTGACTACCTCCTCCCAGGAAAGGCTTTTTTTCTAGGCTCAGGGAGCCAAGGCTCCCACCCCTGGGGTCCAGAAACATGTCTCGTGGTGGCAGGCTGGTGTGTACCAGTCATGGAACCTACCAGATGCTGGATGTTTTTCAGGGGGCATTTCTAAGATGCCCTCTCAGTGTATTTTTCATTAAATCCCACACTGGCATCAATGTGGGTTTAATGTGCTGAGAAGTTTGATACCAAACTTCCCAGTTTTTAGTAAAGCCATTATGGTGCTGTGGAGTTCGTAATGACAAACTCCCAGCACCATATACTCTTAATGGCAGCACTGCACTTACAATGTTTAAGAATTGGTCTAGACAGCACAGGTTAATTTGGGGTTTGCTTGTGCCTTACTAGGATTGCAGTTGCTGCTTGACCAGGGTTCACACCCCATTCAACCAGTAACCCAATTTCTGAGACCAACCCTTCCTTCCGGATATATTTAAAGGAGTGTAGGGGTGTTTATAATCTAATAGAGCTGCCGCAGGGCCTCATCCTCTTTCAGGGTATACACTGATACAAAAGGAGCGTGTGAGTATTAGAACAAATTAATAGCATTGTATTTCAAATAATCATGTACAAAGTCCAAAAGAAAAATCTTCCAGTAGAATAATATGTAGTTCTTTGTCTTTTATTCAGTTATTTCATCAATGTCAGCCAACTCGACCAATGATTAATACAATAAACAGCCGACGCGTTTCGTCCCCATCTGGGACATCACCAGGGCTGTAAAGCAAAGAATATATAATCAAAATCCAAGTATGCATCAAAATTAGAAATACAATTTCCGAAAATGAATATTAGCAAAAGCGGATGGTATACACTCAAACAAACAAACAATTTTTTTCAAAATTTTCATTACTCTGCCTATTGAACAGTCTAAGCATCCTACTCGTCAACCGTGGACAATTCAACAAGACTAACACATGGAGAAACAGAACTCATGATACATGTTTTTAGAGCGGAGGGTTGAATCTCATTTAACAATTTGTATAGTATAATTTCCGAATTACATCTTTAAACATCGTCTTTCATGTTCAAAATACATCAACTAGCAGGATACTATGTTCAGAAAGAAACCAACCAAAGTAAAGATCCTGTAGTCTCACCTTCAACTAAATAAAATCTGTAGGTCGATATCTGACCTTGAATCTGTAATACCGTTGCCAATGATCAATCACAAAAGCGAGAAATATCTGTTCAAAAAACAAACAGCTGTAACTATCACATGTCATAAATTTATTTGATAGTCAAAAAATCGTGTGAATCAAATATACTGATTACCAGTGGTCGTAAAATGACTACACAACTCCTAGCTCACCTAAGATGGTGGTCGTTATCTTTCCAACATCTGAAACAGATCACTAAGCAAATAAAATCCTTCTATGTACCTCAATCAAATCCACATCTTCATCATATACCCAATTCACGATGTCTGAATAAAAAAATATAACATTATTTTATATAATTATATCTACAACTTATGCTAAATCACTAAAGCAAAAAGCACATGTCAAATATATCAACCTAAATCCCCATAAGCTCACCTATTGAAATATCATGATTCAACTTTTAGGGCTGATTCAATATTACTGCTGACCCAATCAGGATATAGATAAGGACCCTGTTCTAAACCCCCAAACTCAATACAGATGCATGTCTAGGCATTTTAAATAATTTGTGTATATTGTGGACTCATTTAATTTAAGTCTTGTGATATAATATTGCAATCATGAGACTAGATAACTCATAAATCATAAATTTTACCCAAGTTTAAAAAAAATTGGACTACAATTCTTTTTTATCACAGAGCACGAATTAGTCTAAAACTCCCTCTCCGCCTTGCTGCAGTATTTTACTGTGCTTTCTATTGCTGAGTTATGTCATACCCTCCACACATCCATTTTCTGCAGCCCAGACGGTCCTTAGTTAAATACCCTTACAAGCAATGTGGCCGCCCACAATACTGCTGCGCTTGCCACTCCTCCCAAATTAGGAGGTGTTTATATACCTTTCTTCCCATAACGTTTCTATAGAGCTGTTGGGTGCATTCTCAGAACCCAATGTTGCAACATCCAGGTGAGCACAATGCTTTCATTTGAAGCATTCAGAAGTGTTAATACAAGTTACTTCAGAAGCCCATTAGTACAGAAAGCAAAGCTTTTAGGAACAACACTCAGCCACTGGAAATGCAGGGCATCAAGCAAATGGAAAATTCACCTTCAGCTGAAGCGGCAGAACAGAGAGCGTGTGGCAATTTTGCACACATAAAACAAAACATGTTCTACTTGCTTTGCATGGCAAAGCAAGAAAATGGTATTCATAATGAAGGCTCATTCTGAAGCCTACTACTAAGTGAGCACATTCAAATGCACCAGCTCATACACAGGTAACCTATATTTAGGACTGTTTATACATATTAACACAGTTAATATTCATAAAGAACGCTGCTGCATGCCCCAATGTACAGAGGAGCCTAGAAATGGCTTAAGCGTGTAGTGTGAACTACTATATAAAAAGGTTATTATGACTTGTGTAGCTATCTTTGTGAGCAGAATTGTATTGCAACCAGATGACATTTATTTAAAAATCTTTTTTTTGCACTTTATTTTATAGTGTGATCTTGGCCCAATGGCATTACAGCACTTTGTATGGGCACCGATTTATATTGCACAGAGTCGGATTTATGTTTTGTTTTAGTTCTAGGCACAACCAGGTTAAGGGGTTGATTTAGAGTTTGGAGGAGACGGTACTCCATCTAAAACATCAGAGCACGGATTGTACTTCACCGGGACGTCACAATAAAATACTTTGCACCTCTGACGGAGTGCAAGTCCTCCAAATTTACCGATGTCCACCGGTCCAGTGTATATCTCTAGTAATTGATAAGAACTGCCATTACAGTGGTTTCTATCAATGAGTTAAAAGTTTGGCAATGGTAGGTACTGCCTAAATGACAATACCGTCCGAACAAATTTAACTTCCTTTTGTTTTTTCAAAAACAAAATCCCAAAACATAATTTTGTTTTTGAATAACCAAAAACGAATGCCCTTCACACCATGGGAGCTTTCTCCCATGGCGTGGGGCTCATTTAAAGGTTTTTAATGTCCCATACTACCACATTTTTCAAAGTGGTATGACAGCATAAACATTGCCCATTCCACTGCCCACTCTAAATGGGATGGCCGGTCAGTGGCCAAATCTGTGACAGCCAGTACCCTGTTGGGCAGTCAGAGGACTATGTCAGAGACGGAGTAGTCCCCGTTGCTGACATACCCATGGAGAGGGTACTACATCATCATTGTGATGGGGTGCCCCCTCTGACAAATTCTAAATCAGCCCCTAAGTTGTCATGGGGCCGGTAGGGACATTGTCGACATCACTAAGTTAGCATGAGCCCTTCAGCCATGATTCAGCCATGATTGTACACGTTACTAGCTGCTTTATTTTGCAAAGTCTCTGTCTGTACTTTTCACATGGGAACTGTTCGCTGTGTTCGTTCTCTGCCTGTTCCTGGAGTTTAGTCTGAACATTGTGAGCAAGGTTGATAAATAATGGCCCTTGTTGTTCTGTTCTGGTCAGCCTCTAGCACTTAGACACAACATACCACTGCAGCTGGTGGTAGACAAGCATTTTGATATTACGGGGATGCACGCATGAAAAAACACACACTTGGAGAGGGACCTTTCCAGGGAGAAGAGTAATGCGGTTCCTGTGATGTAGATATACCATCTAGGCAATGGGGTATGGGGTCTGCTGACAAAACCCAGCGATCTTCTGTTATGTAATAATACCAATTCCTAGCAAGGGGAAGGAGGTTAGGCTGATTTTTCTTTTCTCTATTGTCTTTTCACTATGACATCTCCCTTCATGATATACGGCCTTGTTGCTATGCTGACAATATTTGTATTATGCATTTTTCTGCTTGTTGTGGCACGTACACTGCATTATAGAGCACAATAGTTCAAATAAATATTCTAAACTATTTCGTGTCTCTGCCGGACTCTATTGTGGACAAGAACAAGAGTGCGAGCAAAAGGGTTTTGCCTCGATTCCTGGAAGAGTCGGGAGTGTTGTGTTCTGGGGTGTCTAATCATTTGCTTCTCTGTGAGTGTGTAGGAGAGCGAGTGAGACACTATAGATAGTCGGTCCTGGGCTCATGGGCACCAAGGTGGTGGGAAGGCTTGGCCCCTATACACCGAGGTCCCATAATCCTGCGCATATTTCTGTGTCTGTGCAGAATCCCTGCAACAAAGTGTTTTGCCCAGAATCAAAGGATGTTGAGCCAACGCCAGAACTCGAAAATACTCACTCAGTCCACAATCAACAGCTGTGGTCATTAGGCTACATCTCCCCCCTACGTTCGTGATGGCAGTTCAGCTTGTGTACACCCACACATGAAAACAAGGTTCGGTGTTACTCAGTGCTTAATTTAAGCCTGTGGTTCCCTATATTCAGCAACGGCACTTAATTATAAACACCGGCACTTTTAGCGTGAACTCAATCCATTTTTATTTTTTGATTAAGTGATTAATGAAGTGACTAAGTGATTTGCCCAGAATCCCAGGACATTAAGCCAACACCGAAACTCAAACCTGGACCCCAGCCCCGAAGTCGGTAGCTCTGGCCATTACTCCACATCCTCTCTCCACTTTCATGGTTTGTATTTGGCTCTTTTTTAGGCGGCGCTAACAGGAGAAACGGGCTGCTGCAATCTGTCTTCTGACTAGAGCCCCGGCACATATGTTTTTTACAAATCAACCACTGGTTTTCCTGGATTCGCAAAATGCTTCCCCCATGCTATATCACTGCTGCCTGGATGCACTCCAGGTGTGCATGCGCATTAGAGTGGCATTACTCTTACTTGAGTTGGGGCTCTATGTTTTGACAAGCTCCTGTTTACCACAGACAAGAACCAAATAAATGTATAAAACACCGCTTCTCCCACACACTATTTGAGGACATGTGAACAAAGGCAGAGTAAGTGCAAGGATCCTCTAAACTGTAAGAGTACAGAGGAAAGATTAGCATCTTTCCTGACAGTAACGCACCACACACCACATCCCCATGGTTTTTACCTACCTGGGATAGTGGTGGGTAGACTGGGAAAGCCTGGTTTGGAGCATATGACATCAGAGAAAAGGTACATTGCAAGATTCGTAGGCCAAGGAGTAAACAGAAATCAAACCCTTGCTTCCCCAATACAAACCAAAACACTGAAGGTACGACCTGTACTACCAGACACTCAAGTCTCAGACACCCAGGACCACCAGAGCCCCCTTCACAATATTATCAAAATCCCCAAGATCATCATACAGGCCTAAACAAATCTTCACAAAAAAAACACAAGTTAAAACAAACTTCCAAGTTCCAAATTCTTATGGTAAACCACCCCCTAGTAGAGCATAGGCTTTGTGGGCGGTATTAGCTTTTATACAGCCCACAACCCCACACGCTCGTAGCTGTTGCTCCAGATCAAGTGTACTTAGGTTGCTACCCTTCAAGAGAAGAAGAAGACGACCATTTGTTCACTTTTTAAGAATCTACAAAGGCACAGACAGGAGAATTAAATAGAACGTTATATAATATTGTTTGTATTAATTTTTAACATGGCTTTTCTGTCATGTGTTTACATTATCAATCAGGGATCAGCAAGGCAACTTTAGGACACATTTTAAAGTGCTTTCTGTTAAAAATATTTACTGATAACGATTTAGGTGTTTTCCTACGTTTTGTACCACCAGGATATTCAAATGCTGGTTATGCTGGTAAAACAATGTCTGGGAAGCAACTCTGAGTCTACCTTGCGAGACAGCATTCCTTTTTCCCAAAGCTTTGTGGAGTGAGGGTATGCTCCTTGAAGGAATGGGCATCAGGTGCAACGCCTGCTCTGGCTTCCATGGTAACTGCCGGCGTGCGAACCCCCACACCTAATATTTTTGACAGTGGGTTTGGTGAAACCTGAGGACTGCAGACACTGGGTGCATCAATGGATCTCCCGGGTGCAGGTGCTCTCCAGAAGGCAGCACATATGCTTGCCCACTGCTCTCTCAAAGGATGAAAGACATTCAGCAACAACAGAGTACTCACCAGTTGTGGCTCCTCCGCTATAGCGGAGCGTCGCTCACTGCTTTTAAGCAGTGTAAACAAAGGAAACATAAAATGATCATAACTTTGAGTTATTATCATTTTATGTTTGGGTACTGCTTTGCGGGCGGACAGGGCTGCTCTGCTCTCAGAGCAGGGCAGGGGAGGAGTGGTTTGCCCACTCCTAAGGGCACATGGCTGTTTAGTAGGCCCTCTGGGTCCGGTCAAACAGTCATGCACACTTTCCCTGTTCTCCATGCAGGCGGCA
This sequence comes from Triturus cristatus, assembly GCF_964204655.1. NCBI lineage: Eukaryota > Metazoa > Chordata > Amphibia > Caudata > Salamandridae > Triturus > Triturus cristatus. The sequence continues at coordinate 963,076,049 of NC_140584.1, read as the reverse complement.
TTACAGGCTGCTTGGAGAGTATGCCCATGCCCCCTTTCCCTGGCTGAGCATCGAACTATGATGCTCAAACCAATCACAAATCTGATTGGCCAGGTGAGCCTTGTTGTGCTTCCTGTTCCTGGAGTCCGATGGAGGAGAGCAGGAGCAGAGACGCATGACCCGGCGGCAAGGTAAGTGTTTATGTTTTTTAAAATTGTTTACATTGCCCCCCCCCCCGCCCGCCCAACCACCCGTGAGCTGTGCCGGCCGCCACTGCTTCTCACCGCACCATGGCAGATGTCAGTCCCACATGTGTGCATCCCCAGCTGACATCAGGAAAGATGAGCATCATAAAGCTCCTTCTCCGCTCTTCTCCACCTGTCACTTGGCATCATCTGTTTTTAAAATAGTCATATTGGAATGTTGTGCTCTCCAGCTCTCTACAACTTCAACCTTATTCTTCTACGTATGTAAAGACATTCGTAAATCAGTAACCTAGCTATGAAGCAACTGGACCCCGCACAATGGGAGAAGCCCACTGGTATGATTCATGGTCGCTTACAGAGACAGGTAACGGGGGTGTTCCTAGAGTCTGGGGGGATTGTGTTTATTGAAGAGCTGAGTGTTCAGTTTCTTTCTGGGCTGCAGGGCGTTTGGAGAGGTTCTGGAGTGATGGGGTAGGCATCAGCTTCTCAAGCAAGGCAGGATTTAGTGGAAGAAGTCAACATGAAGAGTACTGTTGTGGGTGGCTCTCCCAGCATGCGCCATCCTTTGACAGTGGACCTACATTTCCCCATCCTCCAGCTCCTCCCACTGATGCTCAGAGGGTTGGGTGTCAGGGAGGCCGAGTCAGGTGGCGTCTGACCTTTAAAGAAAGTGATGGCAAATCTCTAAATGAGCAATTATACATAAGGGAGCACAAGAAGAAACTATACACAATGGCGTAGGTGTAAACCTGGAAAAGCTTCACTGTTATGAATACAAATCAAGGGTAATATTTTGAGTTTAAGCCTTTAGTATGTAGGAAAAAATAAAAACTATGATGTATCTTAAATTGGGTGTTTAAAATTGACTTTTGTAATTTACCTGGATATGAAATAGGTTGCGGCAGATCTTGTGAGACTAGATGGGATTGTAGGCAATAAAAGCAATGAAGCAAAGCTTTTCCCTTAAAGTGTAGCTTTCCCTCCAGGGGGCAATGCCCCTTCCCCTTTTCATTCTATTGGAAAGTCTTCAGAACAGCCGAGCAAATTTCGAGTTGGGCTGAGGTAACACTTCATCCTTGTGGCTTGTTCAATGGACTGCAGTTGTGTCCTCCACTATTGCTTTGTTTCCGCAGCACTGGAAGCGTTGCATAAAAGTTACACTACTGGGTGCCAAGGGCATGTCCTACATCTGTCTGCCACGTTAAAAATAGCATTCCTCTTAAGAAGGGCTGCGAGTCAGAGTCTGGCTGCCAATCTGAGCTTAGCCATTTAAAGCACTGCCATGGCCACAGACCACAAACATGAGAACTAAGAAGAGATGACAACACAAATTGTCACAAACTTCCAATAGAGCCATGATTTTGTTCAATAAAAGGATGTTACCAATTCAGATTCCATTTAAACATCCCACTTCTGGTGATATTCTGACCTAATACAGCACTTAAAAAAGGGATGTTTGCTGATATAAAGAAAGCACTCTAATAATATTTTCTTAAAATTGGCTAGATGCTACCCCTTCATTGTATTCTCAGCTTCTATAAAAATTGTGCAAATCTGGGTAGAGTACACAACTTCTTATACTTCCTGATGTTGCAGGAATGGACTTCACCACCTTTGCCCAGCAGTGAATCATTATGTGGGGACTTAAATTTTTCAGCAAAAAAGGGACAATTCTCTCACTCTTACCTTTGGATTTTCCCCATATTTTTTTGTTTAAAACTGTTCCAACTTTGTATTATCCACAAAGTTTGCAAAGTTTTGAAAAAAAATACTTCACAAATTTGTAAAGGCCAAATTTGTACGTCTTTGGCTAAGAAGATATTCTAAAATGTTTCTATCAGGGAAAGAGCATTTTATATGAACATACTCATTTTTTTCTGATGTAGAGTGCGAACTGGAGAGACTCCAGTTCTGGCAGCTATTCTTGAGCTTATGAATCACTCCACTTGTGTCTTGATGCAGTGTGCATTGCTTAATTTGAGACAGTGGTTTCCCGGTGCTTGAGTAGGCAATTTTCATTGTGAACACCTGCACCTATAACAGTCTGCCACATGTGGCGCTGTTTGTTTGATTTACAGATGAGCAAAACAATGGTAATTTATTAATTTACTATTCATTGAAAATGATTAATACCAGCCACCCAAGTCATTCTTATAGCTTTGAGGCTTGGAATAGTAAGAAATGCCACACTTTAAGAGCATGATGGTTAATAGTTGTGTTTGTGCTCTCGCTGGCAGTGCTGGCAGGGACACTGGGTGATGTAAGCCGCAGTGGTCATCTCACAAGGGCCCTGGCTCTTTTTCTTTTTTTTTTTTTTTTACAAATTAAGGACTGGCAGTGTGCCAGTTTAAATGCTCCGGTTACTTACTGGTAATCATCATTATCCTTTGCCGGTATTTAGACAGATTATCGGAACTAAAAACATTGTGGGACTAAATATCATGTCAAGGAAATCGAGGACATAAATGTTGTGAAGATAAGTTTCTTGAGGTAAGCAAAGTTTTACTATATATAATATACTTACCTTGATGATTTATATATACCTTCAAGGTAAGCAGATGTGGAGTTAAGAATCTCTACTTACCTGTTTGCACTTACCTTCTCGATATTTCTGTCCTTGATATTTTTGACAAGATATTCTGTCCGCATGACATTTTTGGTTCAGATATTCTGTCAGTGATCCTGGGCCATAATGACTGAGAAGAATACTATTGACAAAGAATAATTAAGATTATAGGTAAGTAACCGGGGCAATATCCCTACATCATTGTTACAGTCACTTACTCATGAGGAATACCAAAGAAATACTGGCCGAAGAATCACAAGACTCAGTTATACTTCCCAGAATGTTCTTCAGTTTAATACTAGAAATAAAGAAGTAGATAGGAAGAGAACCAGAAAACAGAGCACATATAATCTTCAAGAATCCAAAACTGACTCCAACACTTTGTGGCTGAAATAATTCTTACCAACTACCACCCCCTAGATCTTGTCCCTTGCTACCCTGGTTGACCCCACCAAAAGTAACGAACAAGCAATCTGATTACTTGAAAGACGTAGACAACTCCAAATATATTAAAATGGCTTGTCTCACATCCAGTAAATGCAACAAAATGATCTTCTTCTGAAGATGGATTGGGAAAAAAGAGGGAAGAAAAATGTCTTGTTCACTGTGAACCAGTAAAGGAACCTTAGTCAAAAAAGATGACCACGGATCAGTTTTCAATATAACTTCATAGTCCATAATCCGCAAACCTGGAGATTTACACAATAATGCTCCCAATTCTCCAAAGCGTCTAACCGTGGAAATAGCCACCAAAAACACAATCTTCAAAGACAACCATTTTTAATTCCACCATGGAAAGAGGTTCAAAGGTAAACCCCTAAAATGAAGTGAGAAATTGAGGAAGAGCCCATGGAGGACAGAAAGATCTCATAGCAGGTCTGGAAATAGCAAAATTCTTAAGGAGCCTGAAAACCAAAAGACCCTTGTCTGGGACGTCCCCACTAGGAGAACAAAAGGCCTGTATCCCCAACCATTGAGCCCTTACAGTAGCTACAGAAAGACTTTTAGGACAACTACCCAGAAGAAATTGTAACTGCACCAACTTCACAAGTAGAGGGACAGTGTTGTGTGTCATTACTCCATCACTGAAAGCGTTTCAACGCCTGGAATAACAAAATAGAGTGGCGGGGCGCCCAGACTGCTGAATAATCACTGCAAGTTGATCAGTAACCCCTTTCTTTCTTAACCCTTCCCATTGGTTTGTCACACTCTCAGATTTTTGTAATAGACCCAAGGATTTCGTACTGTTTAGGGACTTTCCTTTCTGTCATCTCTGCCCTGATTACACTGACTTTGAGAAGGCTGGCAAAAAGATTTGCCTGGCTTAATATGAGAGGAGAGGGATGACGAAGACTAAGATTGGCAAAAAAAGAGAAAAAAGTATACTTCTCCTTAACCATCCTGTACAAATTTTCTCTGGGAAAGACATACGGTCTTGCGGCTATCATAGCCCCTTCTGATGAAGATGCTGTCCTCACCACATCAAACAAAATGTCTGATAAGAATTCAGTCTATTTCACAAGGCTTTAAATCAAGCTAGAACACTCCTCTCCCTTCTGAATGGCCTAAAACAGATCTTTAAAGTTAGTCAGCATAGATTGAGCCATATATGTGCCATAAATTCCTGCATGCATAGCTAAAATCAATCCTTCATAGGACATCTTTAGGGCTCAATCAAACTTTTTGTTAATTGGATCGTTTTCTTTTTCTAACAACAGTTTTATTCGGTTCTTCCAATGAAATTTGGGTTGCAGCCCTACAAAGAGCTGTAGGAGAGAAAATACAGCAGGAGTTCAGACATTTTTAATATTTTTCAGGGCATGCAAAACATGCAGGTTACATAACGTAAACAAAATGCAGACTATTCTAGATCTCAATAAATATGCATATGATACATTAATAGAATGGCAGGTTAACATACAATATGGAATGGTCAGATCAATGAACATTGGATTAGGGGAGTCGCCTCTCAGAGGTCTGTGGACGGTAGGGGAGATCTATTCCACGATATGTCACCCATTGGGTCCAGATTTTCTCATGTTTTTGGGGGCAGCCATGGGCTAAAAATACAGCGATTTCTGCCCCATACATCTTTCAAGTTCAGTTTTCCATTTACCTATAGTCGGGGAGAGGTCCCTTTCCACATTTGGGCCATATCGCGCTTGGCGATCGTGAGAGCTAAAAATAATAAATGCTGCTTATACTTATTTCCCCCAACGTCGTCCGTACTGTGTAAGAGCAAGAGTCGTGGGTCAAATGAGAGTTCCCATGACAGTACTTCGTTTGGACAGGACAGTACTCTATGCCAAAAGGGCTGCAACGCAGTGCATCTCCAAACTGTATATAGGAAAGTCCCATCTTCCCTCCCACACCGTAAACATGTAGGGGACTGGATAACCCCCATCTTCCAGAGTCTGACCCGTGTGTAGTGTGCGCAGTGGAAATACTTAAACTGTAACAGGCGGTACTGTGTGGACACCGCTGCGCCTCGGCCTAGTCGTCGTCTGTCAGGTCAGGAATATCAGCTTGCCACGCGGGCCGTGTCCTATCTAGCCTTGTCTGTGTGTGGGTCGTCAATGTCTGGTATATTTGCTTAATTTCATGTAGGCCCAAACCTCCCATCAGCAGACGGCCCTCTAATGGGTGGAATTCCGGAAGGGTCTCAAGAGCGTAATTAAGGGGGTTCAAAGCAAGGTGGAATTGGAGGTATTTGTAAAATTGTGTCTTGTGTAACTGGTACTCTGCCTGGATTTCAGTGTGGTACCCCACATCACATCACCAAGGGTCGATATCCCCACCAGGTCCCACCCGCGGAATCCTACCGGGGCCGAAACTGGACGGAGGTATGTGACCTGTCATAATGGAGTTGTTTGGGTTAGCACACCGCACCACCCCATCTGTCGGACCGTATTTCGTCACAGCTGTATCACTACTCTACTCGCAGGGGGCAGAAAATCCAGGCGTGTGGCACTGTAAAGGAGCTGAAGAAGGGCGTCCCTTCCATTGCCGCAGGCTCAATTGCAAAAGCCGGGTCGGTTGGTGAGTTATACCACCATTCATTTACTATCAATATGTGAGAAGCTACATAATAAGAATAGATGTCTGCTGCTGCGATCCCCCCACAATACGTAGAATGCATGTATGTGTGGAGTGCGACCCCAATCGCCCTTCCGTTCCAGAGAAATGTATTTTGTATGGCATTTACTTGCGCAAACCAGGAGCACAGGATTGTATAGGGGAAATTTTGTAGTCTGTATAAAATTCAGTGCAGAGACACATCTTAAAGGTGGCAGATTGCTCGTAAAGGGACAGGGGAAGGGAGGACCAGATTGTCGTTTCACCATTCGGACTCATAAGCAAGGGATTGATATTATGTGCCCATGAGACTTTGGGGCATGGCGACACGAAAATGCCCAGATACTTGAAACCATCCTTCATGTGCGACAGATGTGATGCCCAGACACCCCGTCCTTGATGACAGCATACCAGAAATAGCATGGCTTTCGCAGGGTTGGTGTGCAGGCTGGTAGTTTCCCCAAACACTCTGAGTATTTGCAATATGCGAGTCCCCGAGAACCATGGATCCGTCATAAAGAACAGGACGTCATCCATGTACAATGCGAGGCGGTCCGATCAGTGCTTTAAATGGGTCGGTACTCACCGGTACTGAGTACCGGCACTTCTTAAATTTACTGAGCGGAGTACCGGCACGTCTCCACTGTCAAGGAGAGTACCGGTACTCAGGGTTGGATTAGTAAGGTGAGCACTGGACTGGTGCCTGAGGACCAGTTGCGTGCCATTTGTTTGGCAGCATGTTGGACGTTGGCGGATGTATTATTCGGCTGTGGCACGCAGCCCGATGGGGCCTGAACGGCATATTGGAGGTCTGAGGCAGGGGCAAGAGGGCCTCTGCTCCCTTCCTACCCAGATGGAGGCTCTCCTTGTCCTCATCACCCGGCTGCCAGGCATCGATGCTGGGTCCGTGGAGGAACGCAGGCACAAAGGGACATTTTCACCCCTTTGCCTCCCACTGGAGTCTGACTGTCTTTCTCATGACTCACTTCCCCCTGCGGTTCCACCCCACCCGCTGGGACATTGAGTCTATGATGGACGGGGATGAGGTGGTGAAGATGGCTTAAGCAGCCTCCCTGGTGCCCGGGTGAGGTGGGGGAGGTCAACTGACTTTCCCATTGGAGGCCAGTATTGTTCTTCCCCTGACCTCTACCCTGCTGGACTCTGCACATTCTCAGGACCCTGCAGTGTTCACTGCCTGCCAGTGCAAGCTCTCTGGCCGTGGGGCCTCCTGCCGAGGTGAGAGGAGGGAAAATGGGGGTGAGGGAAGGTGAAGAGTGAGGGGGAAGGAGCAGAAAGTTTAAAGTGGGAAAAGATAGCGAGGCAGAAGGGGTAAGCGCAAACAGAGATATGGAAGACATCCAGACGGTTATGGAAAGAGGTACAGAGGCGCGGAGAGGGCAGATTAGAAATAGAAAGAGTGATGAGAGAGAGTGGTAGGATACAATTGGGGTAATGAGAGTGGGACAGAATTAGCTACAAATGGGAGAGAGGTGAGTACGGGAGGGATCTCGAGCTTAGAGATGTGAAAACAGAGAGTGTGTTTGAGAGGAACAGAATCAGGAAGTATTTGAAAAGAAATGCGTGGAATGCTTGTTTGTGTGTGTGTGCACTCTTGAATATTTAAGGACTGCGCCAAATGCAACCAAGTTGGAACATTAGAAATATTATGATACTAAGAAGCTGCAAATATTACAAAACAGGAAAACATGAACATTTGGTGTTTCACCTTCATTTTGTACACGAGTTAACACATTTTGTTTGGATTGATACATTTCTCACATGTTTTGTTCTGATGCGCAACCGGTGTAAGTGCCAGAGTCTCTCTCGTCCTAGAGCACATTGATTATTAACCTGAAAGTGCTATAAGTACTGTTGATGGCTTGGCACATTCAGGGTTTTAGTTATTAATCTGCACATATGTAAAGTTTGAGACCACTATCCAGGACAATATGAATACTCAATAGAAGTGTTTTTGTATCATGTCTAACTCCGCCTCGAACCCCGCCCACTAGCCACGCCCTAGCTTAATTTAATGAGTACCTGTACTTATTTTTTCCCATTTAAAGCACTGCGTCCGATCTCGACTGGTACCAGTCGAAGCCACGGAGCACTGGGTCGCTCCTGACCCACACTGCTAAAGGTTTCACCACTAAGGCAAATAACAGCTGGGACAGGGGGCAGCCCTGTCTAGTACCCCTGTGAATGGGGAAGGGGTCTGAGCGATGGCCGGCTATACGAACTGACGCAGTTAAGTTTGTATATAGCAGGCGGACATAGGCTATGAAACGGGGGCCAAAGTTAATCGCTTCAAGTAATTAAAAGAGGTAGACCCAGCTGAGTGAATCGAAAGCTTTGTCTATATCTGCCAATAGTATAGGAGCCGGGTGTCCTAGCGTCGGGCTGCTGCTATAGCGTTATGTACTCTCCGGATGTTGTGACGGGTAGCTCGTTGGGGCATAAAGCACGACTGGTCAGGGTGGATTAGGTCTGCAACGCACGTGCGCAGGCGATCAGCTGGGACCTTCCCTAGCAGCTTAGGCTCAAAGTTGATGAGGGAAATGGGGCGGTATGAGGAAGGGTCCTCCGGAGGACGCCCTGGTTTGAGGAACAGGACGATCTCTGCATGCCGCCAATCCTGGGGCAATATGTTTTGTTCTAGGGCCTCCTGCATAGCCGCCAGCAAGTGGGGGCCTAGTAGGTGCATCTTCGGCCACAGGAATTTGTTGGGTCCGGGGGCCCGATTGTCAATTGTATCCTTAAACATATTTTCTTCAGCCATAGAGGTACAACCCATAAAACTGTCCATCAGAGAATCTACTAAAACTGAGTCAGGGATTTCCTTGTCAGCATCCTCAAGATGGTATAGTTTTGACATGAATTTGGGAACCACAATCGTGTTAGGGTCTCTCCTTTCTCTGAGAGCCAAATCTGTCCCATGTCGTTGGATAGGCAGCGAAGGCGTCTGGATTGTAATGAACTGTCATAAAACAGGCTCAATTGAGGTAGATTGGAAATCTAAAGGAGGGAAACCCTATATTAAGGATGACTCTGGACAGGATCTCGGGCAACAAGTCCTTGTCAATCTATTTTCCCCTAAGTTCAGAGAGAGCCGTGGTATCCTCAGAAGCATTTGAAGAGGAATCTCTTTTGGGTTTATCCACTTCCTTAAGGGCGCTCTTCAAATCTCTCAAGGTCTTTATCAAACTTTTCTTGATCTTCTCCTTAAATGAACCATCACCATGCAGAGACCTGGACTTTCTGGATAGCTTCCAGGGAGGAGATCTAAATCTAGACGATGAATCATCACTAGAAGAAGAGTCCAAGTGTTTGCTCTTCTTAGAGTGTCTCCCCATAATAATAGAACGCCAGGCACAGCAAAGAACCAAATGGCAATTGGCACACTATACATATAGCATGAAGTCACACTGCACCTACACTGCTGGCTGCCCTTCCTTTAAATACCCAGAGAAGGAGCACAGACAGTATAAGGCTGTGCTCCTTCTGTGGGTATCTCAAATACGGTTACATGCATGCTCCAAAACAAGACAGAATTCCCTGAGAGAAGGGGAAAAATATACAAAAATACAACACTGCAGCGGCACAGCCAAATATACTCTGCACGGCCGAACAGCAGGCAAGAGGAACACAGCCTCACTGCCATCTACGGTAAGTGCTATTTCCCTGTAACACCATCTCACACCTCTGCCCCTCTTCCGGGTGTGCCACACAGTGGGTGTGAACTGGAATGAATGATGAAGCAACAGCCTCCTCCATACATCCCTGTGGCTCCCACGGCAGGTAGAGGGACTGCATCATAGCCCAGCAGGGTGCAGGCCTTCTCTACCAGGCAGAGGTCGCTCAGACCCCAGTCATACCACCCTGTCTCGGTCCTCGGAATAGAAACAAAACCAGGAAGAGGAATTGGATTGGTCAGTTCTTATACCACACTAATTGGGTGGGATTAAGTCAAGTCCACTCCTACTTCCTGATTTTGGCCCTGTAAATTGTTCTGTTGGTGGACTTTTCCACCCGCAGGGCATTATGAGGGGTGTTCACGATGTGGACCCTACTCCAGGGCTTTAATGGAATGAAAAATACTGGGGGGTCTCTCAAAGGGGCGTGGTCAATGTAATTAAGGGCGTGCCTTAAAAACACGTAAGCTAAAAATCTGTGTTTAGCATAGTGTGCCGCCCGACTTGTATTTTGGTGTTTCTGGCATTGCATCCAGATATATAATACAACAAGTAACATAAAAAATTGAACAAGTCAGGACTGTTGGCTTTGTCAATGGTTGTTAGTTGCATAAGATAAATAAGCAGCAACTATAACTTGCATATAATATTGAAAAAGCTTCCACTTAAAGCCCTGGTGACACCACAACAATGTTGCTGCTCCTGAGTCTCCAAAAGAGAGGTGAAATACAGAGAGAAAATGGCTCTTTTTAAAGGATTTCACTTCCCCTACAACGCTCACCTGGCATGACGTCATGCTGTAACTTCTCCACTAGTGAGAAGTGAGCAGTGTGAGCACGCGCACATGATGTGCCTGCTGTCACTGTACGAATAAAAACGGACCGCCTGTGCCAAGGCACAAAACCGAGCCCGATAGAGACCCGTTTCGAGGCCTCCTTTAAAAAACTGCCGGTGCTCAGCACCGGAGAGACCCGGCTCACTTAAAGCCCCACCCTACTCTCTGCAGGCAATGGCTGATGTCGGCAGGGAGGAGGGGTCAAAGTAATAAAAGAGACCCGGGGGACCTGCCTCATGGCTCTTGACCACTACCATAACCCTGTGTCCGTGTTCTCTTTATCTGGGGCCTGAACATCACCAGGCCTCAGACCCCAGACAATTCAACATCAATGAGGTGGGTTCAGCTCACGAGTAAGTGACTGTGACAAGAACATAGGGATAATACAGAGACATCATTGCGTTCACTGCATTTTGACACAAGGAGAAGCAGATGGCTAGTCTTCCAGTGCAACATGCCTCACTTAAAGGACAACCCAATTCCATACTTCACGAGTAGCTAAGATTAAAGGAGATTTTAAAGAGTTGTTGCCTTTCTCAGGTTGTGGGTCTATGTAAGATATCTTGACTGGCTCTGTAAATATACCATGTATGCGTTTCTGTGTGTGGGAATACACTAATAATTCACATTAACTTGCAGGTACCCTGGGATCCCTCAACAAGAGCAAAATAAACTGACCTATACTACATAAAACACAAATCTTTGGCCCACTCTTACACGCCAAGCTTTGCAACAGGCATGTTATTCATCATTCCTAATTAAATATAAGTTCGTTATGGTGCCATACTGCCACGAACAAGTATTACAACTTTTATTCTCTGTGCTGTATAAACACGCTTTAATGTGAATTTTTGTTGTGCATTAGTGCTTTGCGGGTAACGTTTTCTAGTGTCATTTCTAAATAGAAAGGTGTATAACTGATAAAATGATATACATTCCATACTTACGAAGATAAGAACAGCCAAATTATTTGTGTTACGAGTGAATCAAATCTGTTCTTTCTGGCTTCGAATTCAGGCCTCTCTTCCTATTATAAGCCCTGAAAAGAGAGCTTTTTTCCAAGAGCTTCCTTTGTTGTGGTTCCATGTGACACACTTGGGCTAGTTTCACGCTCTAAATTATTTTCAAAAAGAAGTAGAAACATAAAATTCAATACGCACAGCCAATTGGTCATGGAGTCATTGTTGGGCTTTGACACGACTGAAAAATAAAAAATAAATGTTACGTTTACGAAAACAGAATTCAGGAAAAACCCTGTGAAGCGAAGCGTACATGAGTTTGAGAAAGTTCTGCGAGGCCCAGGCTTGCTTTCATCTAGTACGCAGACGATCGGGCAGCCACTGTGAAGATTCTGCTTCACTGCGCAGCGTGCCATCCGGGGTCACGTGCCCTGAACAGCTGCAGAGAACAGGCTGCGTCAGTGCGTCACGAATGACATTTCCAGAAAGGATTCCATGATGTAATGCCTTCTTTGTCCCATCCTGCCTCTCCCCGGGACTTTGTGCACTGAAAAAGCTAAATACAAACAAAGCACCCCAGGACTTAGACCAAAATATTTCTTCTCCCACACCCTTTGTCCTTTGCATACTGTTAATTTTGAATGTGATTTATGAGTGAGCAAACAGATTTTGTACAGAGCAGCATTGCAAACTGAATTGCTTCTAGGCTGAATAGAACTTTTTTTTTCCATATAGTTTTTAATATTCATGTGAGCCCTGTTCTAGGACTTGGGACGGTGAAGAAGCACGATGGGGCAGATGTATTACTTACAGGTCACAAAAATTGGTCGCAGTTCACGTCCAGTATTTTTGCGAATAGTCGGTATTTTTATGAATTGACCTATGTACTGATAGGTCAGTTCTTAAAAATTCAAGTTATAATGGATCTCAATCGGACCTACCGCATGAATAATAATGAGAGAGGTTTTAAATTGTGACTCACTACGATTGGAGGCATTCACAGGAATAGTAGTCTGATGAGGTCAGCAGACCACCATGTCTGTGATTGCCTTGCCTTTCAAGTAAGTACACTAGTTTTATTTAATTTAAATGCAGTCTGTTTTCCTTAAAGAAAATAGGAAGGATTAAAAAACAAAGTTTACAATTTTTGTTTGTTTAAGAGTTGGCTATTCTTCACCAATTTCTTTTACAAAGGGACCCCTTCGATTTTGCGAATGGGTTACCACCTCGTTTGGGGTGTCAGTAAAATATCAATGTTTTGCAACCAGGTTTTAGTTACAAAACATTCATACACTGGATACCGATTTGGCATTTGGAAGCACACCTACAACATGCCCCTTCCAGATAATAAATTGTTATCCATTCACATTCCAATTTTAGGAGTCGGAAAAACTTTTCCAACTCCAAAGAAGAGATTAGTACATAAAAATTTAAGCATTCCAACGGTCGCAAACACCAAATCAGAGTACTTGTGACGATTAAAATGCTTAGTACATCTGGCTCTTAGTGATCACATGATGCACCCCAGGTTACCATATTTAATAGTTTTTAGGCATCTGTTCTGTGCAGTTCTCCAAAAGAAAGAGATGTCCGGAAAGGTAACTAAGGGCTTTTTGTGCGTCGCAAAGCATTGTGTCGCAGAATTGTGCCGCACCGTTCATGTGCCTGTGCAACCCTGACTAAATAACCTTCAGGATTTTAAAAGAGGGCAAGGGGATCTACAGTTAAAATGTTTATCACACTCACACCTCAATAGGTCTGGTGCAACTTTATTAATGTGGATGCAAGGCAGGCGTATTTGTATAGACTCAACTCACACTTTCTGTCACTCAGGGTTTAGACTTCAGACATGACATGTAACAGCATGCCACAGCATATTCAGACTTTTTTTGCATACGTACTTTTATGTAACTCAATATGAAGATTGATAGTGACATCGAACAAAAGGACTACGATGCAACAGCACATAACAGGTCAGGCTGTACAGCCCTGACAGTTCACCATGGAACAGTTTCACAAGCCTAACTAAACCTGCCTTCATTTAGCTAGTCGTCGCCATGCATCAGTGTTGAGATATGCAGATATAAAATTGGCCTCATAATTTGCATTTTTTGTCCCTGTGTGTTTATAAAAGTGCCTACTCTGTGTTATTTGTGAACTGGCTATCTATCTTGCTTTTACTTTTAAAACTGAAGAGTATATAACAATGACGTGGAGCTTCGTGTTATTTTGTGGATGTACCTCTACATAGAGACTCACAAGGCTATCATAGTCAAGCGACTTTAGAGGGCTCTCATGTTGCACCTTTCAACTTACCTTCACCTAGATCCTTGTCTCACTACTGATATAACCACCAAACTCTCACAATACTTCTCTAGTTTCACTTGGACCATGAACTGATATCTCAGAATTCTATACAATCACAGAGCTCTCATAATGCTCAACTATTCTGTCCTGCAATAATGGACATCTTTTCTAACTTGTAACAGTCACAGCTATCCCACTACTGTAACACCCACTGGATGCACCAGTTGAAGTTGGTGACCCTTGAAAGAGCTCAGGCAAAAATAACCACCCAAAAAGAACTGAGAAATCAAGCCTGACTTTCTCCAGGTTTTGTTTTTCAAGTGGTGCCCTACGGACACATTAAAAATTTGTAACGAGATAGTTCAATTTCCAGAAATTGACTATAAATTATGGGTGGGCGGAATTTTTTATTCCGCCGGCTGAATGGGAGGAATTTAACCATTCTGCGTTACTCTTGTAACATGGAATTACTAATAAATTAAATATTAGCACTGGGGATATCCTATTATGCAGCCCTTCTCAGCAGTCTAAGTGGTTGATGTGATAGGGTTGAGGTAGATCAAGGGGAAGCGGAAGTTGTTGACTGAGATTGAAAGTGGCCCTAGTGGCGGCTGAAGGAGGAGCAGTAAGCCGAGGAGAGGGACCAAGGCAGACGAGGCATGCAGGGGTGTTGCATGGCACCACTTTCCGCAGTGAGATGAGCCCTCACAGTCCAGGGGGCTACTGAATGTGTGGTTCCCTGAACACTGTCTCTACCCCCTCCAGACCAGAAGCAGAGGTAGAGGGTAGGGTGTAGGGAAGCTGGGGAGGCACAAGCAGCCGTAAACACAACAAACAGGCCATGCATGCAGACTATTTCGGTTGGAAATATCTTCTGCGACACTAAACTTCCATAGTGAATTCCCCATAGGGTGGATGTGCACGCCACATTTGGCAGACCACTCTGAGACTTGCCTCCTTGACCCTGATGGATATAGTCCCCCCTAGACACATTATGGCGAGAGACAAACTGATGGTCATCGCATCCCAGCAGGAGATTGACAAACTCACTAATCACACTGCCGCGACAGATGAGGTTAGAGCAGCTGGGGGTGGCCCCCAATGGATGAGGGTCAACAGACTTCCTCCATACTAAATGCAATTCAAGATCTTAAAATCACATTGGAGGGCAAGATGGGGGAACTAAAGGTTGATTTGGCTCTGATCAGACAAGACTTGTGGAAATCAAGTAGAGAGTAAGGTGTTTGAGATTGAAGACACTGTCAAGTCACATGAGGCTTGCCTAGTAACTCTGCATTGTCTAGTGGGACAATTGGACTCCTGCGCAGAAATCGAAGAGGGAAGATCATAGTGCAATCATTTGCGCATTGTGGGCACACCAGAATGTGCTGAGGGGACTGTGCACACCACATTCACGCACAACTGTTTGCTGAGCTGGATTCCTACTGTAGAGGTGTCAAGCTGCTTTATAGTTGAGCGGGCTCATAGAGCACTGATTGCTAAGCCCCCAGTGGAGTACCACCTTGCCCTTTAATTGTTCGGGTGCTTAACTATGCAGACTGAGAAGCCGTTCTCAGAGGGGCACGCAAGGCAGGATCGCTGACCAACCAATCCTCTCCCGTGATGATCTTTCAGGACTATACCCTGAAGGTCCAGCAGCAAATATGGTCCTTCCAAGAAACAAAGCAAAAACTAAGGGCCATGGATGTCAACTATATGCTTCTCTTCCCGGCCTGCATCAAAGGTCATCTTTCAATGCAAGACATTCTTTTTTGACACTCTTGAGGTGGTCTGGGACTGAATAAAAGAACACACTGCACTGCATGCAGGACATTCACATTCTCAATGGGGTGGGGGAAGGACTGAGGGAGGTACTGGGAGTCCTCCTAGAGAATGGTGCACAGCTTTAACAAGGAGTTACTGAGTACTGAAAGATCACCCCTGCAGGATGACTCTTCAGCGGTGGCAGAGGAATCGGCTGCACAGACTGCCTGTAATGATCTTTTACGAGCCCTTCCAGGCACTCAGTAATAATTACGTGGGTACAGGTTTGTGGGTGCCGCTGCAGAATACAGTGAATGTGTACAGAGGCTCTGCACGGCTACACAGGATAGCCTTCTCATACATTTCCTTTGTTTCTTTTCCCTCTTTACTTCATTAGTAGGTTTGAGGTGGCTTTAGTTGGGGAGGGACAAAAGGTGGTGGTGATGGGCGGAGCATCAGAACCAATCAAACACTCACACCCAGTCAACAGATCTGGGTTTGATCCATCACCGTTCTTTAGCCCACTCTGCCACCCCAGTTCAGACATGGCCATATGCAAATCAGTCTGACCCTGTGCCTCATGGGAACAGTCCAGCCCGAACTGCCAAGCCATGCCTTCCCTGGACCGGAAACAAGCTTCCTAGGACCGGTTTCTGGCATTTCAGCCGTCTTCAGCCAGGCTTGCTTGAATCCAGTGGCAAAGTGAGCAAGGGACTCACGTCTGAGCATACCCTGCCAACTTATGGCGAACAAAGCGGTACAAAAGTGGGTGGTGATGGACGGAGCATCAGAACCAATCAAACACTCACACCCAGTCAACAGATCTGGGTTTGATCCATCACCGTTCTTTAGCCCAATCTGCCACCCCAGTTCAGACATTTCCATATGCAAATCAGTGTGAACCTGTGCCTCATGGGAACAGTCCAGCCCGAACTGCCAAGCCATGCCCACGGTGATGGATCAAACCCAGATCTGTTGACTGGGTGTGAGTGTTTGATTGGTTCTGATGCTCCGTCCATCACCACCCCCTTTTGTACCGCTTTGTTCACCATAAGTTGGCAGGGTATGCTCAGACGTGAGTCCCTTGCTCACTTTGCCTCTGGATTCAAGCAAGCCTGGCTGAAGACGGCTGAAATGCCAGAAACTGGTACTAGGAAGCTTGTTTCCGGTCCAGGGAAGGCATGGCTTGGCAGTTCAGGCTGGACTGTTCCCATCCCACTTAGGGCGAAAAGCGTTACAACAAACAAATGATGGACGGAATGCTGACAATGCAGACATTCTCCCCCAGTCAAGAGATCTGGGTTAATTCCATCGTTCTTTTGCCCACTACGCCACCCCAGTTCAGACATGGCCATATGCAAATCAGTCTTGACCCTGTGCCTCATGGGAACAGTCCAGCCCGAACTGCCAAGTCATGTCTTCCCTGGACCGGAATCAAGCATCCTAGGACCGGTTTCTGGCTATCAGCCGTCATCAGCCAGGATAGCTTGACTCCAGTGGCGTAGTGAGCACGGGTCCCACGTCTGGGAATACCCATCCAACTTAGGGCGAAAAGCGTTACAACAAACAAATGATGGACGGAATGCTGACAATGCAGACATTCTCCCCCAGTCAAGAGATCTGGGTTAATTCCATCGTTCTTTTGCCCACTAGGCATGGCTTGGCAGTTCGGGCTGGACTGTTCCCATGAGGCACAGGGTCAGACTGATTTGAATATGGCAATGTCTGAACTGGGGTGGCAGAGTGGGCTAAAGAACGGTGATGGATCAAACCCAGATCTGTTGACTGGGTGTGACTGTTTGATTGGTTCTGATGCTCCGTCCATCACCACCCCCTTTTGTACCGTTTAGTTGGGGAGGGGGCATGCACAGTAGGGAAAATGCACATCTAAGGTTAGCCCTGTTGGCTAATTTCCCTAGACACATCACAACAGGTGCTTCCAATTCAAGTAGTATGGGGTGGGAATTGTGGGTAGGAGTGGGTACAAGGGAACAGTTTTGGGTTACTCTTCAACTGGTATTATTAGACAATAGATGCACAATAGGCACACGAGACACACACACGCAGATCATTGACATTGTTAGAGAATGACTGGTACACAAGAGCGCATGGCTGGGACGTGGCAGCACGTCACCCCGGGCAAACTTACAGTCCTCTCATGGAATTTTAATGGTATGCTCGACAAGATCATGCGGGGGCAGTATTCAAAGCGGCCTCAAAAACTGACTCACCTTCTTGGCAATCACTGCCCCTTTCTAGCCCGCCGAGGTTATGCTCAGGCCTATCACTCTGGTTTCCTCCGGAGCTCGTGAGGCACAGCTATCTTGATCCGAAGACGCACACCATTGGTGTCCAAGGTAAGGCATAATCTGGGCCGGTATGTATCGGTGACAGGCACCTTACAAGGCTTCCCGATCTCTTTAATTTGTGTCTATGCCCCTCCATCTCTTACATCTGAGTTCTCTGGACAATTCTGCACAACCTGACTCTGATTGATGTTTGGAGAGCACACCACCCAGTGGAGAGAGGGTATACCTTTTACTCTGGAGCTCATCAGTACTTTTCTCGGCTAGATAATTTTCTCATGCCATACCATGAGGGACACAGAGTTTTAGATATTCTACCATTTGCGTGGGGCCTATCAGATGATTCACCTGTGGTTGTAGATTTGGCCTGTAGTCTGCCCCAAGCTGCAAAGCAGGCAAGCAGGTTAACGCTGGAGACTCCACTGTGGCAAAGGGCAGACTCCCACAAGTCGTGGCTCTTCATGGTTTCTCTGCCTGGGATACCATAGGTACATATACTTTGGGGGATGTGATGCACAATGGGTCATTGAAGTCCTTTCAAAATTTACACAGAGTACAATATGCACAGCACACAATTCATCCGATACCTCCAGCTCCGCCATGCATTCCTACCCACTATGCAGTCTGAAGAGGACATCCCCGAATACTCCCCACTTTGCTGATATATACGAAATGCTTGCCTGAAACTTGCCAGATCCGTTGCTGGGGGTGAGGGCTGCATGGGAGGGGGAACTGGGACTGATGGATACCGAGGACTGACGGGAAGTGGTAGCAGCCCTTAGAGAGGCGGTAATATTCTCCCAATTTTGACTGATACAGCTTAAGCTGCTTCATGGCAGAAACCTTACTAGAGCAACATTCCACCTTATGGGACTGATATCCACGGGGAATTGCCTGCGGTGTGGCGACCCACACGGAGATCTACCCCATACATTCTGGCACGTCCCGTACTTTTATTTTCTTGGAACGCGACCCTGGGACGCCTGGAGGGAGTGTTGGTTCGGGGTAGACCAATGGATCCCAAACTCCTCCTCTTGCATGTTACAGATGGCCGACAGGGCAACAGGTATTGGAGGGCACTGCTTTGGTTGGGTCTGATCATTGCAAAGCGAGATCTCATGCGAGCCTGAAAAGACACTGAGGCTCCCCCTGTCGAGAAGTGGGCCAAGGGCATGGTCTACTGAATGGAATTCGAATGCTCGATCTACCTGGCAAGAGGGTGCCCCCAAAAACATCACAAGATTTGAAAGGATTGGGCCGGGTACAGAGGTATACAGTTAGAGCCCTGCCCAGCTAGACCATGGTCGGTTTGAGGTGATCCAGGCTCATGTGACCCTGACACACATAGCTCGCACACAGGGTGAGGTGCTCAGAGTTTGCCATGCTGTCATATGCTATTGCAATATGTTTTGAATGTTGCTGCCTTAATGTTCGACTTCTATGTTGACAAAATGCCAATATCCCTTTTGCTTTATGATCTGTGCCATCTTTGGGAGCTGTTTGTTAATGCCAAAAAATGTTTTACAAAAGATAGCATTAACATGTTTTACTGCTCAGACATTGAAATACAGTTTATTTATCTTTGTGATTTTGTAGAGCGCTGATGAGACCCGGGGGGAGCAGCGCTTTACTGATTAAAAAGGGTGGCCTAAAATGATGATAGAAGCTGCTGCAAGAGGTAAAGAGGAATGCGCACGATATTAACTTATGTTTGATGTATGGAATATTTGCTACAAACAAGTGTTCTGCAAGGCTTTTGCTATTACAAGCACACTACAAAGGGATCCTGTTAGCTACGAATTCGAATGACCTTACTATGGAAGTTCACGTTCGTTCCCTTGGTGTTCACAGGAGCAAAATCCCTGTCAGATATCGTGCGGGAGCAGGCCCTCTCTTGCACATGAAAAGAGCTCAGGAAACAAGTGGACTTTATATCTACTTTCGTCTCTTTCCTTAATTTGCCTTTGCAGAACCTGTATATTGATGTCACATCATATGCGGCAATCCTGCAGCCTTCTGCAAGGCATCTGTAGAGGCGAGGCCTCATCCCTGCGGTGTGGTAAAATGTGTATGGTACGTACAGTACAAACTGGCAGAAATAGCATCTTTCTCTTTTTTAAAAACTCAAAAATGTTTGAAACGCCATTTGAGAAGTCAAAGGCATGCTGATGGGAAGGAGGGCACCCTTCACTGTGAGAGCTGCCCTGCACGCCGAGGCCTGCCATGCGACGCAATGCAGATGGCACAGGAGGAGCTCGAGGGGGCGGAACTCCGCGAAATCTCGCGGAGTTTTTAAGTAACTCTGTTGAATTCTGCAGAGTAAAACTCTGCAAGTTCAGCCCACTGCTACTAGAACGTATCATGAAAACCTCATGTTTGTGAAAGTTATTGAAGGTTCACCCTTCTTCATAAGCTTGAAACCATTGCCAAAAGGCTGCATTGCTCGGGCCCTTTCTCTGAAAATGTATTAAAAAGACCATTTAGGATATACGTAGTTGACAAATTCTTGGTATGTAATGTTGTATAGCCTATCATTTTTTAACATATATTTATAACATTATGTAATCATGTTTTCGGTAATTCTACATTCCACTTACTTTCATTCCTCCGAACTATCCCTAGTAAGTAGATTCTCATACATATGTTTTGACACAGAAGCTACTTGATGGGGGAAGCGAGAACAGTTTTAAAGTTACATAGATGTCACATTCTCAGGCCTCGACCTTTCCAGTTCAGAGAGCACACTGGCTCCACCAGTCTAATAGGCTCAGGCCTCAGTAATCAGTTACCAGCATTCAACCTGCCGCAGAAATCCTCAGCCTTCCCTAAACCCAGCATAATCCACTCACATATCATCCTCAGACACCCTTTGCTGACCCTACGAGTACTCTGAATAATTTAAGACAACCCTAAGGGTGCCTTTGCCAACCCTCAAAAGCCCTCATCTGGTTATATATTTCCTCGGCCAGTCTCCACAAATCCTCTGCTGACCCTCATGGAATCTCCGTTAGCCTCATAGATTATAGAGTCTAGTCTGCCAAGTTCCAGATCTCAGCTAGTGGCTGTTGAAGTCTCAGGACTGATCCTCAAATACCCGTGGCAAGCCCATGGGGCTGTTTGCCGGTCCGTATTGCTTTTCAGACTGCTTCAATGTGTCTCAAAGATGCTTTAAAATAAAGAGGCAAACTCTATTATTTTTGGCGTTAGAGCAAAATGTAGAAATATTATGATGCACTTCACTTACATAGCCCTCAAGGATGGCACAGCCCCTTTTACAGACCCCCAGGGTCCTTCATCTACCTCTCAGAGCCTTTCAGCTAGTCCCAGATCCTCCAAGACTACCTCAACTACCTCCTAAATATGAGCTTTCAGCATTTTTTCAAAACCTCTTACCTGGCCTCACTGTTGGCTCAAGGCTTGAAGAACGCTGTTGGTAGCCCTCAAAAACCTCAGAGGCCTTCATCCTTCCTCAATCATCCTCAAATCTTTCTAGACCCTCTTTACTGACTTCCACATCAGATGTCTCTACACTCAAAGCCTAGTATACTCCTGTCAGCTTGCTATCAGCTCCCCTTTGCAGTTCTCAGAGGCCTTTAGAGGCTCCCTTTCAGCACAGGAGCCCCTTTCCTGGTTCTCCTTGTATATGAGATACCTTATCAATCTATAAATCTGCCCACAGCTTCCCATTCTAGAGTTCCCAGGCAGCTGCATTCACTGTGCATCCAGGCACTTCACTGATCTGAAGTACTTCTCTTGAAGTGAGAGTCCGGGCGTCTGCACAAAACTGTAAACATAACATGTGTATTTTTAGAGCAGGTATCTTGGCACTGAATAACAGATGTTTATTGTTACCCAACTCAATGGTACTCATTTTATCGAACTTTGATGGATGAAAGGCTCAGTGGACCCACCGGTATTTGAACCTGTGACCAGGAGGTTGAACACAGACCCCTGCAGTGGATGTATTAGTCCACTGAGCCACCAGACCCACGATACTCAGAACTAGGTCTCAGAACTACGGCTTAATGGTGTGCCATTGCTGAGGGCCATTCCTCTTATAGGATCTGCGCACCATTGAAACAGCCGTTAGCAGTGATGCAAGGAAGTAGTCTCTACTGGGGGTAGCACTTGCTCCTAAATGATTCAATTGCACCAAACTAGCCCACTTAAAATAATTTAAGGGTGTGCTGCAACTAAAGCCGGGGTGCGTGAAACAGGCCACAAGGCTATTCTGACCATGAAAATATATGGGAAGTGGTATTTCTGATTTATCTGCTTTCAGTAGATGTGGTAGTGGGTGAAAAAATCCAAGTATCACACTGTTTCTGACCCCACAGGGATTACTGGGCGCTTTAATGAAGAGTTTACAAACTGCCTTCACCTGACTTGGCCTGAGGCAGGGATGGACAGGGCCAGTAAGGGGCAACAATTATTATTATTAAGGTGGTCTTAGTGAGCAGTGCTATTAGCCCATGAATCTGCAATCTTCTCTAACCCCATCTCTCCCTCTCCCTTACCTTTGGGATCTATTGGGCTGTCAGGTTTCAGCATTTAAATTCATTTACCAAATCATCTTTCTTTGGTTAGCCTTTAATCATAAAAAACATTTAATTAACCATGAAGTTACTCACCTATTTATGTAGTCGATGTATTTAAATTGTTTTTCAGAGCTGTTTTTGCAGTGCAAAACTCAAGAAAACGAAACGAAAGCACGCCCAGCTTTAAACAAACCAGTCCAACTCATTGAGTGAATGTCGGGGCAAGTTGACTTTGTGTGCGCGAGTCATACACAATGAAAGCACTGGCAGCAACAATATCAACACATAAACAGAGAGGGGCTCATTTATGAGCCCCTGCGTCACTTTTGCGCCGCCGGTGCGTCACTTTTTGTGACGCACCAGTGGCTGAAAACACCTGTGTGAAACCGCTGGTCTTCCTTTCACTGAAGAAGGCAACCCAGCCTCGCCGGCCGGTGAAGGCGGATAGGATCTCTCTTTAGACGGGTACAGTGAGTGACGGCACCTGCCCTAGAGGGATGCGTCTGGAGTCCCTGAGACCCTTTGCCACCCCTCTAACGGGCATACGTGTGGACACAATGACTGTGCACCACCTTTCTGTGGCATGCAATCAGTGCGCCTCCTGCTGGCCTCTTTGTCTATGCACCCGCCTCTGTAATATGGTGTTAGTGCGAGCACAAAGTGTTCCACCGCGCATCTCCAAGGACACGCCGCTTTCGGGTCGTGCGGTGCACACTTAGAGCTGGTGTGATCTATATTATAGGAGGGGCTGTGATAAGAGTCTGTGGCCCCTTCTGTAATGCCATAGATTCCCAAGGGCGTGAAAAGCAGGCACAAATACCTTTTGTGCCCCTGGGGCCCTTTTTGCAAAAGAGCCACCATTGAGCAGCGAGGCTGAGCAAAATTCACATCAGGGAGGTAAGAGACAGTGAAAAGAGGGACTAAAGTCAAATACATTTAAAAAGAATACACAGGAAATGGAAGCCATACTGCATCAAGTCTACTGATCAATGAAAGACCAGCAAGAATACGGGCAGCGGTTAGATTGAAAAGAACTAGTAGCGTACTGAGGAAGACCAACATAAAGAGACAAGCAGTACTCTAAGCAAAGGACTTCTAGAGCTAGAAGAAAAGAAGTAATCGAAGAAAAAGTAAAATATTATCCTGATATTACTTTAAGTGCCAAGTCCATGTGACTCTTGAGATTTCTCCAAAAATGGAATAAACAGAAAGTGTGGATTACAAGCAGAGCTGGCAGCACTACAGATGGAGGAGGAAGCAATCACTGTTGATAGAGCAGCGAAGGGAAAATGGAGGGTACGAAAGATACGCGGATAATACACAGGAGGTGGCCAGCTACCCAGATCTAGACTGGTGGTCAGCAGACAGAAAGACGCCATGGAGGGATTTAGAAAAGGTCAGAAAGGTAGGAAGATCTGAGACTCTTAACGACTAGAAATGCACTTCAGCACAAAGCAATATTAGAGGAGAGGGGAACAGTGTAAAGTATTAGTGAGAGGGGCTCGGTATATATACAAAGACTGGGGTACTCTGTTTCACAAAAGAAAAGATTTTTAAAGTTATATTTCTGTAAGATTTAGCTCACTTGCAAACAGTCTTAGAGAGACCTCGAGAATGCCTCAAATTGCATGTTTTCTATATAATATACTCAAGTATTCCAATGGCTCGTGATAAGGGAATGACTAATTAAAGGAGATTAAGGAACTACAAGTGCGAAAGGACAGAGAAGAAACCAATGAAGAAAACTGGGAAAGCAAGCGAAATAGAAATAACACGTAAAAAAAGGTACTTATTAGGATCTTCCGTGGCGGACTCCTACACAGAGAAGGCATTAGCAGTTCGGGGAAGGGTGAGTGGCTGCAGAGTATCAATTTAAGCAATCCATCCATCCAGGTGATTGTGATGGGGAGATCTGGTAGTGTTTTATATGGGATTTTTGTTAGCCAACGCAGTGTTGAGTTATGAGCTCTTGTTTATGTTTTCCACCACCAGCCTACGTTTACTTCAGCTCTTACTTTCTTCTGAAGGGATTTAAATTGTATGTGCCCACCCAGGACAGCATTGGTTCCTCCCATCAATGCTTTCTACTGGAGAGAGCCCCCTGTGAGAGAGAGATCCCCTCCCACCTTGAGATGAAGGAAGCATCAGGGACAGAGCACATCATTACTGGGTCCAGAGGCCTCCAGAAAAAGCCCCACCCTCCTGGCAGGAGGAAAAGCATTCACTCTCCCACAGATCATGTGACACACATACATAGCTCTTTCCCAGGGCCTTCCTCTCATACATCAGTGCAAAGGGCCTAAGTTACTATACGTGGCCCACATAGCGACTCCTGTTTGGAAGGACGTTGGGCCAGAAAACATATAGAAGAATCTGCAACCTGAACAAGTTTAACCACACCTTCTATCACCGAGAAAAATACCAAGACCTGCTTTGAATGCAGCACAAAATAGTCTCTGTACCATAAAATATATTATGAAAGCATAACACGCTAACGAATTCTGCATGCACAATACCCGAAAAAAACGTGACATCGAGGACATATTACTAACATGCTACATACTAAACGCTAGTTTAGCCATCAACTACCCACATGACTTAAAGCCTCATCACTTACAACCTCTGCCACCTGCTCATTAAGGAGACTGTCTTTACATACACATTTGCCCTTGTATTTGAACACATAGGGGGATATTACCAAGGGCCTCATCGCCGCTTTAGCAGCACTTTTTGCCGCTAAAGGGGCGATATTTCTATCGCCCTATTAGCAAGCTGTTGCTAACAGTTGTTAGCAACAGCTGCTAACAGTTGTTAGCAACAGCTTTAAGGCGAAAGCGACCGTTTTGGTGCCGCTCTGCATGTCAGTGATATATATCGCTAATGACATGCAAAGTAGGCGTTCCCGACTTAAAGCGACTGAAAACAGTCGCTAACACAGCTTCCCCCTATTAGCAATGCCCGCGAAGCGATAAAAAAATGTGCGCTAACCGCGAATATCGGTGGAATCTAACACCTGCTAAAAACCTGACTTAACCATTCTAGTCAATGGGGGGGTGGATTGTATGGTTAAGTCCTCACCTGCCTATCAGCAAGCTTTTCATTAGCGTGTAGAATTTATCGCTGGTTTATCGCTGGTTTTCTCGCACTATTGCTGGGTTTCGCTGCTATCGCTGGATTTTCTATTGCCTTGGAGATAAGCGTTGATAATAACGCGTTATCTCCGCGATGAAATCCAGCGATAGCCGGCGATAAAAAAACAGCACTAAGCGCGCTTTACGATAATTATCGCACTTTCTTGGTAATATCCCCCATTGTGCCTGGTAACTACATCCTCACCCATTCTGACAGGCAGTCTGGTTGGGGAGTGGGGTTCATTGCCTTCTGCATTCAAATTGCCCCAACAACACACACAAAATCATACAGGTGTGCGTCAAGCTGTCGCTCAACATCAACTACAAAATACTGAAATGCTGTTGCCAACGTGATCGAGCCAAAGTAGTCCTGGAGCACTTGTTCACCTTGCCATTCAACCTCTCTCCACATCCAATTACCTGATAATAATAGCCAAACACTGCAGCTTCTGGCAAGAAGATGACTCAGTATCCTCCATGAAAGAATTTCCAGAGCTTTGTGACAGCCTCAGCAAAATAATGTCTGAAGGTGGCACAAAATACCAAGGTCACTGTCTGGAAGCCATCCTCCAATCTGGGCTGCAGATCTGCAACATAATCTCAGTCACCGGGTCTGATTACAAAACTCTACCCTTTACCATGAAGCGCATAAAGCCCAATGCCCTTTGACTCGTCTAGATGCGGGAAACAAATCAGTGGATTCAACAAACAATGACATCTTTGGATTAAAAACACACTGCCTCAATCAAACGGACCTTTGCAATCAACCACAACCTCCTTTAAGTAATCAGAACAGATGTCTCCAGAACACTTGACAAACGAGAAGCCCTGAGAAAGGAGAGCACGGGACTCACCACGACCTCCTGATTAGAGACACAATAAATACACTTATAGTGACTGACACAGATAAAAGATATTCTGTTGTAAAACACCAAACCATACCTCCACAACCAACCATGCACACGCCAGCAACTACAAAGTAATCTATGGCACCGCAAAAGAACAATTCCCTGGAAGTGTTAAGTTAGCCATCCGCAGTCCCTGCAATATTTTCATGGTTGTAGGAATGTTCCCCACACGTCAATGCACAACCGCTGACATCATTCAAACACAAGAACATTGAAACACCTGTGGTACCCTTTTCACTGACGAAGTTCAGAAAATTAGTTCATTTATTTCTAATCACACTTCTGCCCAGGGCCATCTTTAGGGCAGTGCGACCGGTGCGGCCGCACTGGGCGCTGGCCTGTGGAGAGGGCGCTGACGTCAGGTGGGGGTGCTGGGTTTAGCAATAATTTATGATTGGAGAGATGAGGGGCATTTTTGCCCAGTGAAAGTGAGAGAATTGAAGGAGGCGTTCATGGAGTGTGGGGGTGCCAAAAATGAAGGTCGCACCAGGCGCCACCAGCGCTAAAGCCGGCCCTGCTTCTGCCCCTCTATCGCACCGCAGCAACAGCCAACCACGAGCTCCTCATTCACCGCTGCCAATGGCACAGACATACTCACTCCCCCACAACACCCACCTGCCATTATCTACTCTTTCACACCAGCCTCACAGAAACACTGCATTTACTAAAAACAAAACTTTTACATGCAGCAGGCTCATGCCACGCCATGCTGAGCACAGCGCAATAGTAGCACATGTGGCAGGCACCCTCCTAGCCCAATAAACCGCTCTGTCAGAGGGGACCAAGTTCCTGCTACCCTTAAACACTCCTGAACAAAATTAACACACACATTACAGTCCCACCTACTACTGCCACAAAGCAGGCCACCCAGGGATTTTACAAATTCTGAAATAGGTTAATTCCAGCGCTTAATTTGAGCCGGTGGTTTCCGGTGCTCAGCACCAGCACTTAATCATCAACACCGGCACTTTACATGAGTACCAGTCAAGGACACATTCATTTGTTGTAGGCACGGGTAGATTAAGTGATTTGCCCAGAATCACAGGATGTTGAGCAGACGCGTAGGCTTGAACCTGGTTCCCCAGCTCCAAAGTCGGAGCTCTGGCCATTACGTGACAGCCTCTCCTCCTTTTCATGGTTAGTAGTTGGTTCTGTTTTAGGCCGCGCTAACAGGAGAAATGGGCTGGTGCAAGCTGCCTCCTGACGAGAGCCCCAACACTTATGTTTTTTTACAAATAAACCACTGGTTACTTCCCACCTCTAATCCATCCATCCTCATTAAATCCTTGACACCAACCAATCCAGCTTCTGCCCAAGACATGACATGGAGATGGCCGGGGAACAAGTCCTGCTAAAATAATGGGTGGGACTAATTAGCATATAGAGTAGTGATGTCACCTCCTTAGAATATCTCTTATGTAAAAGTAAACAGACTTGCTTTACAGTCAGACCGAGATACAGCTGTACATAGGAATGTAAATCCCTTATCCAAATATATATCCAAACAAAACTTAAACTTATTTGTGAACGCAAACTTGTGCATGTTTTAACCAATTCATGAGCCCACATTTAGAGCATAATCCATGCATTTACACACATTCAATAATTTGCATAGTATGAAATATAGGAAAATGGGTTTACTCGATGTACAAATATAAAATTGATAAATATACAGACTCCCGGCCCCCGAACACCCTTCGCCACCACCATCACCGACTTCATCGCACCCCACGGCATCGCCTCAACAAACTACATACTCATTGGAGACCTGAACTTCCACCTCGACAACCCCAGCGACCCCAACTTCACTATCCTTCGTGACAACCTCGCCAGCATCGGACTTAAACAACTCGTCAACACACTGACCCACAGAGCAGGACACACCCTCGACCCCATCTTCGCGGCAGAAAACAGCGTCCAATTCAGCCACACAACGCAGCCGCCATTGACCAACCACCACTGCGTACACTTCGCCATCAACAAACCCAAGGCACCCAAACCAGCCCCATGCCCACCACGAAGGAACTGGAGCAAGGTTACCTACGAGCAACTTAACTCCACCCTCACCCGAGACAACCACACATGGGCACCCGACGCAAATGACGCAACCAGAGGACTCCACACCTGGATCTCCGACTGCGCAGACGAGATCGCCCCGCTACGCAACCCCGACAGACAACGCCCCAGGTAAGCCGCCTGGTTCACCACCGCTCTCCAAGAAGCCAGACACACCTGCAGACGCCAGGAGAAGAACTGTAGAAACACCAAGACAACCGAAAACCACACCACCTACAAGGACGCTATGAAGGACTACCACAACCAGATCAGAGCCACCAAGAGGAATTTCATCCACAACAAAATCCTGGCCAACTCCACCAACTTCAAGGAACCTTTCAGTGCCATTCAAGAATTCACCAACCCACGCAGCGAAGCCACAGACATCACCCCATCTCAAGAACTCTGCGACAAGGCTGGAACCTATTTTCACCCCAAGATCAAAAACCTCTGCGACAACTTCATCGACCATCCACCAAGCGCCACAGACGTCCCCCAGCCCCCCAGAAACACCAGCCAGCCCACCATCTCCAACTGGACACCGATCACGGCCAGAGACACCCCCTCGACCATGAAAAGCATCCACTCGCCCCCCACCGACCCCTGCCCTCCTCACATCTACCACAGAGCCGCAGCTGCCATCACACCCGAACTACAATGCACCATCAACACCACCTTCAAAATAGGCACCTTCCCAGATGACTGGAAGCACGCAAACGTCAGACCTCTGCTCAAGAAGGCCACAGCTGACTTCACCGACCTCAAGAATTATCGGCCCATCTCGCTCCTTCCCTTCGCAGCCAAAGTTGCAGAGAAACAATCAACAGGAAACTGACACGATTCATTGAAGAGAACGCCGTCCTTGACCCGTCCCAATCCGGAGCAACCACAGCACAGAGACTGCCCTACTCGCCGCCACAGATGACATCCGCACCCTCCTGGACCAAGGCCACTCCGCAGCCCTCATCCTACTCAACATATCAGCGGCCTTCGACACTGTCTCCCACCACACACTAGTCGCCAGACTACACGACGCAGGCATACAAGGAACAGCCCTGGACTGGATCCGATCATTCCTCACCGGAAGAAGCCAAAGGATCAGACTCCCACCCTTCCTCTCCGACCCCACGAAAATCACCTGCAGAGTCCCACAGGGTTCATCCCTGAGCCTCACCGTCTTCAACATCTACATGGCCCCCCTCGCAGCCATCCGACGACACGGCCTCAACATCATATCCTATGCCGACGACATCCAGCTCATCCTCTCCCTCACCAAGGACCTCACCACTGCCAAACTCAGCTTCCAGAAAGGAATGCAAGACATCACAGTCTGGATGACCAACAGCTGCCTGAAGCTCAATGCCGAGGAGACAGAAGTCCTCATTCTCGGTACCACCCCTTCTGCATGGGAAAGCACCTGGTGGCTGACCACCCTTGGAAGCCCACCTACCCCCTCAGACCACGCCAAGAACCTCGGCATCATACTCGACTCATCACTTACCATGAACCAACAGGTCAACGCCGTCAACTCTAGCTGCTTTAACACCCTCTGCATCCTCCGCAAGACCTTCAAGTGGATCCCCCCTGAGTCAAGGAAGACAGTCACCCACGCACTCATCAGCAGCAGACTGGACTATGGAAACGCACTCTATGCCAGCGTCAACAAGTCCCTACTCCGCAAACTCCTGACAATACAGAACACCGCCGCCAGACTCGTCCTCGGCATTCCCGACACAAACACATCAGTCAACACCTACGAAGTCTCCACTGGCTCCCCGTAGAGAAAAGAGTCACTTTCAAAATCCTCACTCACGCCTACAAATGCCTAAACAACAACAGACCCAAATAACTCAACAACAGAATCAACTTTCACGTACCCAAAATAAACCTCCGATCTTCCAACCTCACACTGGCTGAAACCCTGCGCATCCACAGAGGCAGAGCAGGTGGAAGATCCTTCTCTCACACTGCAGCCAAGACCTGGCAGACATCAGACGCGCCCCCTCCCTGAACACCTTCAGGAAGACCCTCAAGACTTGGCTCTTCGGCTAAACAGATCTGTGGACCCCCCTCCCTCAGCGCCTTGAGACCCTCACGGGTGAGTAGCGTGCTTACAATTCCCTGATTGATTGATACTTTCATTGATTAGGAAGCTACACGCTTTTAGCACAGTCATGTATATTTGGAACTAATGAAGTTGGTTTTAGGATTACATATAAAGTTAAGAGCAATTATTTGTATAATGTACTCTGCCCCCAATCCCCGATTTATTGGATAACTTCTGAAATGGGCACAAGATATTTCAATCCTTCCTGTCTAACAAAAGCCAAGAGCAAGAATCTGTGCCCTATTGTCTCCACCTAACCCAGGCACAAGGAGGACTTCGAGGCTCCCCGCATTCACCCCTGCTCTTCAATATGTATTTTAATTCCCTCATAGATCTCCTCTGCTCCCACCAGCTCTACGTCTAACCTTATGCAGATGGCACATGAAAACACTGTGGAGGCTCAAAAGATAAAGGACAATTCTTAACCGATGCTTTTGAGACCTCGGTGGGGCACAACTGAAAACCTAAAACTGAACAACTCAAGAGCAGACGTGCTAGTCCTAGGACCATCACGTCAAATTAATAAAACAACCTTCTACACCACCCCCAGCTGCATGTAAGATGGGTGGGGCGTTGGGGCTGGGGGTGGATGTCGAGAGACGGCCATGATAGAAAATTAATTATTTATTTCATTTTACCTTGTGGTCGTCTCTCGAAATCCCCCAGCCGGTCCCACCGCCCCACAGCTCTTACCTGCAGCGGCCGCAGCTGCACCTCCCTATTCAAAACTCCCCTTTCATCTGCTTTAGTCAGACAGTCCCCATAAGAACAAAAGTGAGTAACCTGTGTGACATCTGAGATGCAAAACTCACTCCGTAAATTTGAGTCATAAGTGGAGGCAGCCTTCTTCCAGATCAAATTCCTAAAAAAACAGGCCTGACAATTTATAACAACATTGATCCATTGCCCACGTCAATTTGAAAACAAGTTTGGTCGAGCTCAACACATTCTATTGATCTGCAATCTTTACTGCGCGATACAAGCACTTACATACCATTCAACCACTGCCGAATCTAGACATCCATCGCACCATAAGGACACTTGGAGGTTAAATCACTCTACGTCAACCTCAAGACTCCCAGCCAGTCCTGCTTTATCAAACGTCACTATGCATGCGTGCTGAGATGTTTAGTTTCACTTTTCATTTTAGAAGTATGGGCCTGCAGGGGCATGGCCAACTCGGCAAAGATGGCGGATGCAACCTAGCCAAGCCCTCTGTATCTGACCCACAATCCACCAACAATCCCCGCAATCCATACCGCTGTCGCCAGGTTTAACGGCAGGACAGGGCACAGACAGAAAGCAGTGCCTCCGAAGTGTTTTTTGGAGACAATGGCATTCCAGCAGTGCACACAGAGAGACATGAAGGTCTAACTCACGTGGAAAACAATGGCGGCTGGGGAGGCCCTGTGCACTCCATTCCCCTACTGATGTGAACTGTGAGGGCTGGTGCGGGTATATCACGCTCCTGGGAACAAAAAGTGCAGCCTCTGGAGAAGTGAGCGACCCACTGGCTGCCAATCGAAGGTCCGGATAGTGGCCAACAGCAAATAACGTGAGGCTCGGGACAGAGGCCTCCATGTGGGTGACCGAACGTGGGGGAGGGTGCTGCATGCCCACTGTGCTCCAGCTCGGACAGTCTGGGAGCCAGCAGCTGATGTCAGCCCGGTGCGTGCAGCTGCCGGAGCCAGCAACTAGCTCCTGGACCTGGAGAGACAACAGCAGCACAGCTGCACCTCGCAGTGAGTAACTTGACTCCCCGCCTGGTCGCATGGCGGGGTTTCTCGGTGGGGGGAGCCACTGGCATTGAAGAGACACTTCCTCCCCCCCACAGATTGGTGCACTAGGGACCCGCAGTGGCACAGCGGGAGTGTCTTTCCTGGAGGTCTGAGGCACTGGTCGTGTAGGAGGGCCATAATTCCCTTCCTCCTCCCTGGAGCCTGAAGAATTCCAGAGATTGGCCAGATTAAGTAGGGGCTATGGCCCCCTGGTGGCAAGGAAATTGCCACTGCAGAGTATTGGTGCCAAAAGGATTTGTCCTGGTCTGTCTGAGACCCCCCTGCCTGGCGGTGTTTAGTGGAGCCCCACCTGCAGAGACCCTCAATCATTGATTGAATCAGGCATTTGTAGAGCACACTAATCACCCGTGAGGGTCTCAAGGCGCTGAGAGGGGGGGGGCAGCTACTGCTCGAACAGCCAGGTCTTGAGACGTCTCCTGAAGGTCAGCAGGTCCTGGGTCTGGCGCAGATGGGTGGGGAGGGTGTTCCATGTCTTGGCGGCGAGGTAGGAAAAGGATCTGCCGCCGGTGGTGGTCCTGTGGATGCGTGGGACGGTGGCAAGGGCGAGGACTGCGGAGAGAAGCTGGCGATTCGGGGTGTAGAAGGTGAGACGCTTGTTGAGATATGCTGGTCCGGCGTTGTGGAGTGCTTTGTGAATGTGGGTCAGGAGCTTGAAGGTGATCCTCTTGTTGACTGGGAGCCAGTGCAGGTCTTTCAGGTGGGCAGAGATGTGGGTGTGGCGGTGAAGGTCTAGGATGAGGCGTGCGGAGGCGTTCTGTATGCATTGAAGTCTTTTCTGGAGTTTTGGAGTTTGGCCGTGGTTCCTGCATAGAGGGCGTTGCCGTAGTCCAGTCTGATGCTGATGAGGGCCTGGGTGACCGTCCTTCTGGTTCCGGTGGGGATCAATCTGTAGATGTTGCAAAGCATGAGGTGGGTGTTGAAGCAGGAGGAGGAGACGGCGTTGAATTGTTGGGTCATTGAGATCGATGAGTCCAGGATGAACCTCAAGTTGCGAGCGTGATTGGTGGGTGACGGTGCTGCTCCCAGAGCAGTTGGCCGCCAAGAGTCATCCCAGGCGGAGGGGGTGGAGCCCAGGATGAGGAGCTCTGTTTTGTCTGAGTTAAGTTTCAGGCGACTGTTCTTCATGGCCTTCATTCCTTCGTGGAGGTTGGTTTTGGCGGTGGTGTGGTCCTTGGTGAGTGAGAGGATCAGCTGAGTGTCGTCGGCATAGGAGACGATGTTGAGGTAGTGCGGGCGGACGATGTTGGCGAGTGGTGCCATGTAGACGTTGAAAAGGGTAGGGCTGAGGGATGATCCTTGGGGTACGCTGCAGGTGATCTTGGTGGTTTCTGAACGGAATGGGGGAGGCAGACCTTCTGGGTTCTGTCGGTGAGGAAGGAGGTGGTCCAGTCCAGGGCTTTGTTGCGAATTCCTGCATCTTGGAGGCGTGTGTGTAGGGTGTGGTGGCAGACGGTGTCGAAGGCGGCCGAGACGTCCAGGAGGATAAGGGCCACGGTTTCACCGTTGTCCAGCAGGGTCCTGATGTCATCGGTGGCAGCAATGAGGGCGGTTTTGTTGCTGTGATTGCTGCGGAATCCAGATTGGGATGTTGTTCTCTTCAAGGAAGTGGGTCAGTTGCCTGTTGACGATCTTTTCGATACCTTTTGCTGGAAGCAGAAGCAGAGAGATGGGCCGGAAGTTCTTGAGGTCCTTTGGGTCCGCTGTGGGTTTCTTGAGTAGTGCGTTGATCTCGGCGTGCTTCCAGCTCTCCGGGAAGGTGGCGGTCTCGAAGGAGCTGTTGATGATCTTCCGGAGTTGGGGTGCAATGATGCGGTTTGCTTTGTTGAAGATGTGGTGAGGGCAGGGTTCATATGGCGGGCCGGAGTGGATGGTGTTCATGGTTTTCATGGTGTCGTTGTCGTTGACGTGGGTCCAGGAGACCAGGAGGTTACCGACCGGAGGGGGGAAGGCCGCACCAGGCAGAATTTCTTAGCATAGCGTGGGGCCATGTCATGAGTGCCCCAGCGCCCCATGAGGACAACCTAGAGTCGGGGAGCCCCCCCTTCCACTCACTGCCAACCCTGACATTGCCTCTCCAGTGCAAGCCCCCCAGTGCCTTAAAAATGGGAGTAATTCCCAGCGGATATAAGGTTACCTAGAACTTACAACAATAGACTTCTTACCAGCCTGCTTGATTCACCCTGTGGACGCTTCCTTCCTCCCCCTCCTGGCTGCAAGGATCGGACTGCTCATGAACCCCTCGTAGTTGGCTTAACTAAAGAGTGAGTGATGAGGCGGGTCCAAATGAGACTAAGGTGGACCATTATTATGTGGTAAAGCTTGCAACCAGCTACTGGGCACGACACACCTGTGGCACATCAAACAGAGCCTTAACAGATCCATATGACTGAATTAGTCTTCTAACACACAGTGCTGTCCTGCCTCCATTAGAAGTCTGGATCCAAGCCTGCACCCTGGTCTAAAAGACTTAGAAACTAAGGTACGCAACCTCAATACTAAAGTTCAGAAAATTGAGGTCAGAGCAGAGAACTCAGAAGAACAATCCAGCCGCAAAAACCTCTGTATTGTGGGCTTCCCGGAAAGGGCAGATGGGTCCAACCCAGTACAATTCTTTGAAGAATGGCTGTCAAAGATGATAACACCAGGGAAATTGTCTCCGCACTTTCTGATAGAGTAAGTCCACCGGGTCCCGGCCCGCAACCCACCCGTGGGGGCTCCAGCCTGACTGATAGTTGCAAGACTAATGAACTATCGTGACAAAGAAGCCATCCTATAGATGACCCGCTCTAGCGGACCAATACTATATGAGAACATCCGCGCATATCTATATCCTGATTACAAAATGGCAGTACACTGGCGCAGAGCAGCTTTCCTAGGCGTAAAGAGGAAACTCCAGCAGGTTAGCCTTCGGTATTCTCTATGATTCCCTGCCAAACTAAAAGTTATAGCTAACACACTAGCTACCTTTCCACCGAGCCACAGATGCGTTGGACTGGGTGGAAAAACACCGATATGATGCGGACATTTCGGCCTCACTGCTGGTGATGGCGAGAGAGGGCAGACTCGGAAGGACGAACCGGCTCCAGACGAGAGGACACAAGCCTTTCCAGCTGAGCAGAACTCCCACACCAGCACAGGCGAAGGAAGAACAGTCCCTCTCCCTGACCATGGCAACATCCAGGTGGTCTGAGCAACATCCCCGTCTCTTGACTTGGCGGAGGACAACTTGTCAGTAACACACTACTGAGGCTACGTGACCAGCACAGACTCCGTGGTAATTCCAGATACACGCCATAGACAGCTGACACTCTGATTTGAAACTAGCGTCACTTAAGGGTGAGTATTACCCTACTGACAGTAAGTCCTGCTCACCTGGACAATGAAACTGACGAAGCAGTGAACCCGATTTACAAGACCTGCCTGTACACATTGAGTACATATTTATCCCTGCCGCATGGGGCTCGGGATGTGACCAGAGAGGAGGACGGAGCCCTGCCTGCCACACACCGGTGATTCTGAGCAAGATCAATCAATATATGTAAACGCTGCAGAAATGGATCAGCACATTTCCCTACCTTTTCTCTTTCCTTTCTCCTTAGATTACCTCTAACGACCCTGAGTGAAAGAGGCCTAATTGCTCACAGCCTTCCTGCAGGATTCCTTGTCCCACTAGAATGCTGATAACGGCATTGGAATATATAAGAGATTGTTAGAGTACACTCGAAATGGGACTTTTGGTTTACAGTTTGGGCGGTCTCATGGTTGGAGACAACCCTGGGTTGGGAGTTACAGGCTTTATTTTTTATATCTACCATACAGATTACACAACGGGGGTGTGCCTTCTACACTTGCGTGCTTCCCTCATGACATGCGACATGCAGGCAAGATATACCCAAGGCCTCATTCTTCCTCCTCCCTTACTGATCTACCTAACCTTCCCTGACTCCTCCCTCCCTCCTTGCATCTGGCCATGGCTAAAATTGGACTTGTGATGTGGAATGTGAGGGGGATGGTAAAAGCACAAAAGGAACACGCAGTACAAGCAGATAGCGCTTCTCCAGGAAACCCACATAGCTAAAGGCAAAGATGATTGCTTGCAAAAGCATTGGAGGGGTCAGTGCCTCAGCATTACCTACTCAGGCTTTGCAAGAGGAGCGCTCACATGGGTCCGACTGGAGGTTTCATTTCATCCTATGGTTGTGAAAATAGACCCGGAGGGGTGCTATGTACTAGTAGAGGGTTAGCTGAATAGTAGTTAATATTACTGGGGAGTATCTATGCACCAAAAACAACTCAAACAGCTTTCCTGGCATGGCTATCTGTGTCCTCAGTACACAAAACGTCTTTCACATGAAGAAAGGGTCCCAGGGATATGTTTATAGACCACCTACAGTATAAATCCCCAATTCTACATACAATATACAAACAATACTGTGGGTCTAATGTTCAATGCGAAAATCAACACCGATATGGCAGAAAAAGTGTGCAACCTCCCACTAGGGTTAAGTTCCCATCACCCACCAAAGGTGGTTTAGCATCATCTGGGAACTATGGACAATGCCATGCATACCAGCCACTAGAGTGATTGTGGTGGTGCCACGGTAGTCCCAGGCGTGAACGCAAACAGCATTGCAGTCGGTGGGGTGATGGTTGCAGTGCAAAAATTATAATAAGGAAAGTGCAAGTAAAAATGGCTAACAAGACACTATAAACTTTATTCTGGTGCTGTCTTGGTGCCACTCTAAAAACAGTGCATTGACAGCTTAGCAAATAACTGTCAAGATGTTGGTCTACATGTTTCGGCTAGTGGACATAGGAGTCCAAGCTCTCATCAGGACCATGTTGACGCTACTGCAAAAATTGTGTGAAGAAAAAATAGATAAATATATCCAGTGATAACTAGGTTGATGACTTATACAACCTGCTTGGTCCTGTGTGTCCCAGTTGAACTGTTACAGGTCATGCTTGGTAAAAGGAACCCGGGAATCTCCAGCTCAGTTGCCAGAGCGGGGTACCGACGGAGAGAGCGGTGCCTCATGTCCTGAGCGGATGCCAGGAGAGGCGAGGTGCGTACCCGAAGATTCCCGGGTTCCTTTTACCAAGCATGACCTGTAACAGTTCAACTGGGACACACAGGACCAAGCAGGTTGTATAAGTCATCAACCTAGTTATCACTGGATATATTTATCTATTTTTTCTTCACACAATTTTTGCAGTAGCGTCAACATGGTCCTGATGAGAGCTTGGACTCCTATGTCCACTAGCCGAAACATGTAGACCAACATCTTGACAGTTATTTGCTAAGCTGTCAATGCACTGTTTTTAGAGTGGCACCAAGACAGCACCAGAATAAAGTTTATAGTGTCTTGTTAGCTATTTTTACTTGCACTTTCCTTATTATAATTTTTGCACTGCAACCATCACCCCACCGACTGCAATGCTGTTTGCGTTCACGCCTGGGACTACCGTGGCACCACCACAATCACTCTAGTGGCTGGTGTGCATGGCATTGTCCATAGTTCCCAGATGATGCTAAACCACCTTTGGTGGGTGATGGGAACTTAACCCTAGTGGGAGGTTGCACACTTTTTCTGCCATATCGGTGTTGATTTTCGCATTGAACATTAGACCCACAGTATTGTTTGTATATTATCTGTGTCCTCACTCGCTGGTCTCACATCCCATGGATCCTGGGGGGTGATTTTAATTGCGTCCTTGATCTGCAGTTGGACCACACTCATATGCCACTGCCCTCTTCTCTGGTGATATCAGCAGCCGTCTGCCTTACACAATGGCTAGCACACTGGTGGTCCTTATTAGATAGATGGTGCATACTGTACCAGGAGACTAGGGAATATTCTCATTATTCTGCCCGCATGAATTGCATGTACGGTTAGACAGTATACTTTGACACTCCACTCTCCATGCACATGTAACAGATGCTGAATACCTCGGTAAAACATTCTCCAACCATAATCCATTACAAATACATATGGAATGGGAGATGCCAAGAACACCAGTTACCACTTAGTGACTTTAACCGGCTACGCTGGAAGACCAGGCCTTCCGAGAGGAAATGAGAGGGACCATAGCACACTACTGTGAGGGAAATGATTGCTCAACCACCTCTCGGCAAATCGAATGGGAGGTGCTAACAGTAGTGGTTAGGGGCCAATGCATTAGAGCAGAGGTGGGAGGTAGGGCAGAACTGCATAGGGATCTTCTACGAACTGAAGAGTCCATAAGGTCACTTGAAACATTGGCTTGATGGCACCCCCTCATAGCAGCACCCTCAAACCGAGGCACCGGAATACCATTCTCACCTGATCAAACAACTACATTGCCTCCATTTCCAGACCTATCAAGCTAAGATGCACGATAAGGGTAATAAATCAGGTTGACTACTGGCATGGCTCTTGCGAGATGCGATGCCTGTGGTCCCCATCACCATGATTAGGGAGTCTCTGACTAGCACACTTACCACCAAGGCTGATATACCTTCAGCATTTTCAATGCACTGCAAGGCGCTGTACGATCCCCCCCACCCACACTGACTGGCAAGTACATGAGTTCCTTCGAGGCCCTGAGTTGTCCACTCTGGAACGTCTGGACAAGGAGGCCCAAAATGCAGAAGATCCGTGGATCTATCACGGTTGCTGCCACACACAAGACCCTAGGCCTCGATGGACTCCCAGTTTAATTTTACAAGACTTATATGGCTCTCCTGGCCTCTAAACTGCTAGAACTATACCAAGCTGCTCTTGCAGAAGGTAGCCATCTGTGAACTCTCTGGGAATCCCTATTGATGTCTCTGCCAAAGCCAAACCAAGACCCACTTGTAGTAATTTCTAATCGCCCGCTATCTATGTTGAAACTATAAAATCCTCAGTAAGATTGTAGCCATCCGATTGCTGGAGTACATGCTGCGTCTACCCAGATTTAAATGGCTTAATTCCTGGGCACTCTACTAGCCACAATGCCAGGCGCCTGCATAAAGTGATGGAGCTGTCCCCACCACACTGGCCTTATGCAGCCTGCCTGGTGCTGGATTTAGAAAAAGCATTTGACATGGTGGACTGAGGCTACCTCTTTATGTTCTGAGCATCAGATTGGTCGCACACTGCTACACCTACCAGTCGTGTTCCCCCAATGAAAATGGTCCCTGAAGGTCAGCGTCGGCGGATACACCTATGCTCAAGAGTGCGTGCAAGTATGCGTGGCGTGTGCCATCCCTGGACACGTGTTTCGAGGTAGTTGCCTCTCGTCAGCAGGGAGTAGGAAAATGAGAGTGGGGTTGCTGTGTAAGCTGCTAAAAACATAATCAGGTCTAGTACCTCTCTAAGCGCGCAGGTGCGTAACCATGAGTCCGTCGACTCCACCGGCTCAAGGGAGCCTGAATATAAAGTTACATCAGATTGGTCGCACACTGCTACACCTACCAGTCGTGTTCCCCCAATGAAAATGGTCCCTGAAGGTCAGCGTCGGCGGATACACCTATGCTCAAGAGTGCGTGCAAGTATGCGTGGCGTGTGCCATCCCTGGACACGTGTTTCGAGGTAGTTGCCTCTCGTCAGCAGGGAGTGGGGGAACACGCCTGGTAGGTGTAGCAGTGTGCGACCAATCTGGTTTAACTTTATATTCAGGCTCCCTTGAGCCGGTGGAGTCGACGGACTCATGGTTACGCACCTGCGCGCTACGAGAGGTACTAGACCTGATAACGATTTTAGCAGCTTACACAGCAACCCCACACATTTTCCTACTCCCTGCTGACGAGAGGCAACTACCTCG
This sequence comes from Triturus cristatus, assembly GCF_964204655.1. Taxonomy (NCBI): domain Eukaryota; kingdom Metazoa; phylum Chordata; class Amphibia; order Caudata; family Salamandridae; genus Triturus; species Triturus cristatus. Next base: position 963,036,034 of record NC_140584.1, on the reverse strand, counting down.
AAACACGTGTCCAGGGATGGCACACGCCACGCATACTTGCATTCACACTCGAGCATAGGTGTATCCGCCGACGCTGACCTTCAGGGACCATTTTCATTGGGGGAACACGCCTGGTAGGTGTAGCAGTGTGCGACCAATCTGGTTTAACTTTATATTCAGGCTCCCTTGAGCCGGTGGAGTCGACGGACTCATGGTTACGCACCTGCGCGCTACGAGAGGTACTAGACCTGATAACGATTTTAGCAGCTTACACAGCAACCCCACACATTTTCCTACTCCCTGCTGACGAGAGGCAACTACCTCGAAACACGTGTCCAGGGATGGCACACGCCACGCATACTTGCATTCACACTCGAGCATAGGTGTATCCGCCGACGCTGACCTTCAGGGACCATTTTCATTGGGGGAACACGCCTGGTAGGTGTAGCAGTGTGCGACCAATCTGGTTTAACTTTATATTCAGGCTCCCTTGAGCCGGTGGAGTCGACGGACTCATGGTTACGCACCTGCGCGCTACGAGAGGTACTAGACCTGATAACGATTTTAGCAGCTTACACAGCAACCCCACACATTTTCCTACTCCCTGCTGACGAGAGGCAACTACCTCGAAACACGTGTCCAGGGATGGCACACGCCACGCATACTTGCATTCACACTCGAGCATAGGTGTATCCGCCGACGCTGACCTTCAGGGACCATTTTCATTGGGGGAACACGCCTGGTAGGTGTAGCAGTGTGCGACCAATCTGGTTTAACTTTATATTCAGGCTCCCTTGAGCCGGTGGAGTCGACGGACTCATGGTTACGCACCTGCGCGCTACGAGAGGTACTAGACCTGATAACGATTTTAGCAGCTTACACAGCAACCCCACACATTTTCCTACTCCCAGCTGACGAGAGGCAACTACCTCGAAACACGTGTCCAGGGATGGCACACGCCACGCATACTTGCATTCACACTCGAGCATAGGTGTATCCGCCGACGCTGACCTTCAGGGACCATTTTCATTGGGGGAACACGCCTGGTAGGTGTAGCAGTGTGCGACCAATCTGGTTTAACTTTATATTCAGGCTCCCTTGAGCCGGTGGAGTCGACGGACTCATGGTTACGCACCTGCGCGCTACGAGAGGTACTAGACCTGATAACGATTTTAGCAGCTTACACAGCAACCCCACACATTTTCCTACTCCCTGCTGACGAGAGGCAACTACCTCGAAACACGTGTCCAGGGATGGCACACGCCACGCATACTTGCATTCACACTCGAGCATAGGTGTATCCGCCGACGCTGACCTTCAGGGACCATTTTCATTGGGGGAACACGCCTGGTAGGTGTAGCAGTGTGCGACCAATCTGGTTTAACTTTATATTCAGGCTCCCTTGAGCCGGTGGAGTCGACGGACTCATGGTTACGCACCTGCGCGCTACGAGAGGTACTAGACCTGATAACGATTTTAGCAGCTTACACAGCAACCCCACACATTTTCCTACTCCCTGCTGACGAGAGGCAACTACCTCGAAACACGTGTCCAGGGATGGCACACGCCACGCATACTTGCATTCACACTCGAGCATAGGTGTATCCGCCGACGCTGACCTTCAGGGACCATTTTCATTGGGGGAACACGCCTGGTAGGTGTAGCAGTGTGCGACCAATCTGGTTTAACTTTATATTCAGGCTCCCTTGAGCCGGTGGAGTCGACGGACTCATGGTTACGCACCTGCGCGCTACGAGAGGTACTAGACCTGATAACGATTTTAGCAGCTTACACAGCAACCCCACACATTTTCCTACTCCCTGCTGACGAGAGGCAACTACCTCGAAACACGTGTCCAGGGATGGCACACGCCACGCATACTTGCATTCACACTCGAGCATAGGTGTATCCGCCGACGCTGACCTTCAGGGACCATTTTCATTGGGGGAACACGCCTGGTAGGTGTAGCAGTGTGCGACCAATCTGGTTTAACTTTATATTCAGGCTCCCTTGAGCCGGTGGAGTCGACGGACTCATGGTTACGCACCTGCGCGCTACGAGAGGTACTAGACCTGATAACGATTTTAGCAGCTTACACAGCAACCCCACACATTTTCCTACTCCCTGCTGACGAGAGGCAACTACCTCGAAACACGTGTCCAGGGATGGCACACGCCACGCATACTTGCATTCACACTCGAGCATAGGTGTATCCGCCGACGCTGACCTTCAGGGACCATTTTCATTGGGGGAATACGCCTGGTAGGTGTAGCAGTGTGCGACCAATCTGGTTTAACTTTATATTCAGGCTCCCTTGAGCCGGTGGAGTCGACGGACTCATGGTTACGCACCTGCGCGCTACGAGAGGTACTAGACCTGATAACGATTTTAGCAGCTTACACAGCAACCCCACACATTTTCCTACTCCCTGCTGACGAGAGGCAACTACCTCGAAACACGTGTCCAGGGATGGCACACGCCACGCATACTTGCATTCACACTCGAGCATAGGTGTATCCGCCGACGCTGACCTTCAGGGACCATTTTCATTGGGGGAACACGCCTGGTAGGTGTAGCAGTGTGCGACCAATCTGGTTTAACTTTATATTCAGGCTCCCTTGAGCCGGTGGAGTCGACGGACTCATGGTTACGCACCTGCGCGCTACGAGAGGTACTAGACCTGATAACGATTTTAGCAGCTTACACAGCAACCCCACACATTTTCCTACTCCCTGCTGACGAGAGGCAACTACCTCGAAACACGTGTCCAGGGATGGCACACGCCACGCATACTTGCATTCACACTCGAGCATAGGTGTATCCGCCGACGCTGACCTTCAGGGACCATTTTCATTGGGGGAACACGCCTGGTAGGTGTAGCAGTGTGCGACCAATCTGGTTTAACTTTATATTCAGGCTCCCTTGAGCCGGTGGAGTCGACGGACTCATGGTTACGCACCTGCGCGCTACGAGAGGTACTAGACCTGATAACGATTTTAGCAGCTTACACAGCAACCCCACACATTTTCCTACTCCCTGCTGACGAGAGGCAACTACCTCGAAACACGTGTCCAGGGATGGCACACGCCACGCATACTTGCATTCACACTCGAGCATAGGTGTATCCGCCGACGCTGACCTTCAGGGACCATTTTCATTGGGGGAACACGCCTGGTAGGTGTAGCAGTGTGCGACCAATCTGGTTTAACTTTATATTCAGGCTCCCTTGAGCCGGTGGAGTCGACGGACTCATGGTTACGCACCTGCGCGCTACGAGAGGTACTAGACCTGATAACGATTTTAGCAGCTTACACAGCAACCCCACACATTTTCCTACTCCCTGCTGACGAGAGGCAACTACCTCGAAACACGTGTCCAGGGATGGCACACGCCACGCATACTTGCATTCACACTCGAGCATAGGTGTATCCGCCGACGCTGACCTTCAGGGACCATTTTCATTGGGGGAACACGCCTGGTAGGTGTAGCAGTGTGCGACCAATCTGGTTTAACTTTATATTCAGGCTCCCTTGAGCCGGTGGAGTCGACGGACTCATGGTTACGCACCTGCGCGCTACGAGAGGTACTAGACCTGATAACGATTTTAGCAGCTTACACAGCAACCCCACACATTTTCCTACTCCCTGCTGACGAGAGGCAACTACCTCGAAACACGTGTCCAGGGATGGCACACGCCACGCATACTTGCATTCACACTCGAGCATAGGTGTATCCGCCGACGCTGACCTTCAGGGACCATTTTCATTGGGGGAACACGCCTGGTAGGTGTAGCAGTGTGCGACCAATCTGGTTTAACTTTATGTTCTGAGCAAGCTGGGTGTCACCGGCAGACTCCAGGGACTTCCCTCTGTTCGATGTGAGCAGGGGAACCCGCCACGGGTGCGCCCTCTCGCCACTACTGTTTGCTCTGGCAATGAAGCTGCTGGCCCATCGGCTCCATCATCGAGGTGGAGAGTGCGGAGTCCCCTTGAATGAAGAGGTGCATATTGTCTCCCTATATGCTGACTATTTGCTCATATTGGTTTGTGACATCTGGGAGGGGGTTCACGAGGTTGCAGAGACTCTTGAGGCATTTTGCAGGGCCTTTGGATTAGGGGTGAATTAGTCCAAGTTGTGTGTCTTCCCCCTCCACGCAGTCTGTCACCCCAACCGTTGATAGTGGACACCCACCTACTGATATGGGAGCCCGTACATTCTGCTATTTAGGGGTCCGCATGTACCACACCATGCTAGACCTCATCAACAGAGAATCTCACTAGGGCCATATCCTCCATCACCCCTAGATGACATTTTGGAGCACTCTACCCCTTAGAGTCCAGGGGAGGATCTCACTGTCTAAGATGATAATGCCTCTTATACCTTTTCCATAACCTACCAGTACATATTCCACAGGCCGCTTTTTGAGCACTGCATATCATGTTGGGAACTTTCATATGGAAAGAGGGAAGGAGACATGGGGCACTGAGGAAGCGGCAATTACCTGTAGATAAAGGGGGACTGGGGGCACCTAACTTTGAGCATTATTATTTGGTAGCGCAGCTGCAGTGTCCTGAGAGGTGGCTGGTGGGCGACTGACGGAGGTGTTGGGCCTGTCATCAGCGGCTCAGACACAGCCAATAATAGGCAACATATGCACCCCAGAGAGTCCAATAATCTGATGAGAATGGCCTACGCGAGCTACCGCAGGGGGCTCAGACTCATGCCATCGATCCCCCATACTCTCCAGATATTACCCCCACACAACACAGCGCCCTCAGTGAAGCAATCGCACCTGAGGGCGTGGCGGCCTGGGCATCAGCAGGAGTGGGACCTATTCTGCGAGGGTCTACTAATTGTCTTTCAGAGAGAGAGGACTACGAATTACTGGCTGGTCATTTCCTAACATATGGTCGGCTGGTAGCTGAGATGGAGAGGCTATGGGACATTGTGGAACCAGAATAGCACCCACTGGTACACACTCTCCATATCATGAGTAACGGACGAAGGCTAATCACGTGGTTTGCACGAGCACTAGCATACACTACCTCTGACCCTCTGCAGGTGACGCACCGCTGCTGGGAAAGAGAGATAGGCCGTGATTTCATGTCCAAAGAATGGGTGAAGGTTCTACACTACCCAAGGAAGGTGTCCAGAAATGCCAAGTTCCAATACATATAACATAGCATCTTACCCCTGGTAGTTTACATAGAATGTTTGGGTCTTTGCCACATTTTCGATGGTGCTGGGCACCGAATGCCAATCTAGCCGCTCCACGGCTATGACTCTATGGCGAGAGGTTACTGCGGCACTATTCGAGGTGATGGGTTGGGGAGGGACTCCTTACCATGGAATAGACACTACTGGGTACATTCACTCGGAAAAAAAGCACAAATGTTAACAAATAGATTGCTAGACGTGGCCCTCCCCATAGCCTGGGGGTCCATAGCATGCCCTGGAAAGCGCACATTCTCTTGATTATGCAACAATGGTGTGCGGCCACCAAAGGGGCACGGCTGAAGCAGTGGCACCGAGACAGGAAGAGGTCTGGGGATTGTAGAGGTCCCTATAGCGGCTCTGTGGGAGGGGTTACAACACGAGCTCCAGACTTACAAAGATTCCCTCACATCCACTGCTTGATGATACGGATATGCAATTGCTAGATTTGCTTATATCAATTGCTATTAAAATTATATTAACAGAGTGGAAATCTTTTAATTCAGTATCGTACCATACTTGGTGGGCTTGGGTATCATTTCTTCAAGGGGCTCATACCTTGGTTGAAGACAGGAACTATACGCTGTCTATTTCTAGTGTGGTTCGGAGGTCTTTGGATAGATACATGGAATAAGCTTTCCAAGGGCTGGTGGCTCAATTTCCTTTTGTGTCTTCCTCTTAAGCTATTTCTCCCAAAGAAGCAGGCATTCCATCTTGTGCTTATTCTCTTGATTATTCTCCTCTCTTCCTCTTCTTTGTCTTTACTTTCCTTTTCTTTCTTTCCTCTTTCTCTCTCTTATTTATTCGCAATATTTATTTATCTAAGCAATACAACCACTTTCATGAAATAGTTTTTTCTTCTCAATTAATTATTTGGGTATTACATTTAACTTATTACATGAAATATACTTCTATTTATGAATTGCTTATATTGGTATGATTTATAAGACTTGTTGTATTGTATTCTATATAATCTTAATTATCTGTATTCCTTTATTAAAACAATAAAGAATATTGGAACAAAAAAAAAAAAAGATTCCCTCACATCCTATGCGATATCTCCTTTATGTGGCACTCTGCCATATTGGCTAGCAGGAGTAGTCCATGCAGGTAAGTGCGGTGGGGTGGGGTAGGGGTGGGATTCGACAGACGATGACGAGGGAAAATTAAATAAATAATTTCCCCTTGTACTCGGCTGTCAAATTTCCCCCCACCTCTCTTACCTGCGCTGGCCGCTCCTGTTGGCTAGTTGATTCCTCGGGCTGGGCCATGGGCACGATGGTCATTCTTTGTGGAGAGCTGAGGTGGGGGGAGTGGTCCTTCCCCCTCAGGAGACGCGAGAGCATCATACTGCTGTGAGATTGGAAGTTGAGACCTAACCGCTGGTTGTGTTTGCCTTCAATGTAGAATAGTAATGAGGAAGCACTGCTCAAACGAACGTCACGGATTACTATCCCATAGGGGTGTGATGTGAATGCCCCGCCCCCAGTTGTGATCAGACGGTGGATTCTGTCAGTGTTTGTATTATTCTTGCGTAATAATGAACCAAGGGGCATATTAGCAAAGGCTGGCGATATAATTATCGCCGCTTTAGCGTCCGTTTTCGGGCGATAAACGGCGACAATTATATTGCAATATCATCAAGGACACGCTAGCGTGTGTTTCTTTGATGTAGAGCCCTTTTTTTCACAGCCTCACCTTGCATCACTAATGAGATGCAAAGAAGGTGTGGCTGTGAAAACAACACATAATAATATCGCAAAGGCAGCTTCGCGATATTAACAAGGTGGTGCAGCGATTAAAAAACATTGCGCTATCTCGGCCTTAACGCTGGAATTTAACGTCTGTTAAATTCCAGACTAAGGCATACTAATAATGGTAGGTGGATTATGCTGATACGACCACAGGGTCGTATCAACAATGTTATCGCTGTTTTCCACAGAACATCGCTGGAAAACCAGCGATGTTCCATGGTAAACACCGCTATCGCTGAAATATTATCGCCATAGCGCTATGTATTGTTAATATAGTGTTATCATGGTGACAATTTTCAGCGATAGCTAGCGATAATATTTCTACCGCTATGTGGGGCCAGTGATAATTATCGCTGGCCCTTGTTAATATGCCCCCGAGTGCTCATGACCAGTCAATGCGAAGATCAAACCATATATCACATGCAACTGCTTCTGATTGAACTCCTCCTGGAACATGCATTGAGTTGAAAACCAATAAAAATGGTTCTGAAGCAAAAGTGTGGGCTTGCGAAACCCAACATGCTCAGTGGTGTTGGCTGAAATCTATAACTGGTAACGAAAGTTGAGGGGCCCCCCTTCAATGTCGCATAAAGGGGCCCCACTCCGTATTTACAATGGAGCTCTCAGGACTGAGTACGGTGCGGAGGGGGCCCCCTGAAGCTCGGGGCCCCGCCGCTCCGCGGGGGCTGCGGGGGCCTGTGTTACGCCCCACTTGAAGGTCACCCTCGTGGCACGGGGTTGCCTCACAGTTGTAAGAGCACGCAGAGGAGACAGGCGTGACTGTGACCCGGGAGGCAGCAGGCCGCTCATGCCACACAAACACTGCAATAATACGGATTATGTCTAACAAAAAGGAACTTGAAATCCAATGTGTGGAGAAAGGGGCGGGATCTTTACACTGTACGTGCGTTCGCGCCCTTAATGGTGTTTTTCGTTAATTACTCCATTTATTACAAATCCTTCCTTTCCTTTTACAGGCTGACGAGCGGCAGGCCGGTGACTGCGAAAAACAAGATGTTTTCTTGCTGCCCACGACACCATGAGACAGTCTCTCAACCTTATCAGACAACTGCAAACAGATTGACGGATGGAGCTGTGCGCGGGGACATTACACCCAGGGCTGCACATTCCATTAGCACCGTGACCCGCGGGTCGTGGTGGCAGAGTGTTGTGCCGACGGATTTTACTAAATTAGAGGCTACTGACTGGTGGCGATGCTTGTGGGGCGAGGGGGTGAACCGTGCCTGTGTGTGTCCTGTCTGTGTTTGCGTGGTGTGTACAAAAGAACATCATTCTATGTCATGTAACGCACGGTGGAAGATCAGCAAGCAAACTAGCACCACGAATTGAACATTAAATTAAAGATAGAAAGGAAGTAAACAAAAAAAAAGGGATTCAATTAAACAATAATTAATGAAAAAGCAACTTACATTTAAAATGCAGTAAATAATAAACGAAACAAGATATAGAAAAAAATACACGATGTAAGTAATTATAGAGACTAAAAGAACACAACTGAAATACAGAAAATGGGTAAAAGAGATAGATGTACACATTAGAAAATTGGCAGTGATTGCATTACTGATAGCAAAATGTTACGTGGCCAAAGGATTGGATCCGGGGCCAATTTCTGCCATGGATAATTGGATAAGAGACCTAGTTTATTGCAAAGAACAACTTGAACTATGTGCAAAATTGTTACCCAGAGCCTCCCAACGGGGATGCTGTCACCTGTCAATAGGATAGACGTATAACAGTGATGCCATTGATGGAACGGCCTCGTTTTCTGTTTCCTTTTCCTGGTGGCTTTTTCCCCTTCTTTTTGACAATAAAATAATGACAACAAAAACAAAAGTAGAGAAAATAGACGAAACAAACTAAGAAAGGAAAGAAACGCGGAAAAGGCAAAAACGGATGGATAGAAATGTACAGAAAGAAGGAAAACCAATAGAACGCATTAGGGCATAAAGGAACATACTAGAGAACTAAGAGGGAAACTGGCAAAGGAAGGAAGACAGAAAGATAAGCAAGAGCGACAAAGGGATTGTGCAATTGTAATTGCATTTATATAGCTCTTACTACCCCTGACGAGGCCTCGAAGCGCTTTATCGGCAAGTAGCAAGCTACTCAGGAACCCAAAAAGGATTAGTGGTGAATTAGTATAGTAAAAATATCAAAAAAAGAGAAGGAGAAGGGTAGGAAAGAGAGTAAAATGAAAGAAAAATACATTGAAAGGGAAAAGAAGGGAGGGGAAAAAGAAAGTAACAAAGAAATGAAGGGCGATTAAGAAAGAAGGACAAGAAGAACGACGAAACGTTGCGCAGAAGCAACAGATTCCCAGAATAAATGTATTTTCTGAATTCACCTCCTCAAGATTAACAAGTAAGTGCACAGCGCCCTCTGCCGTGAGCGAACCATAAAGAAATAGAAACGCTAAAATCGTGTTGAACTTGAAACTAAAGGCATTTTCTGTCTGCACTGCCAGGCAGGGAGAGGAGTTGTTCGAATGGAACCTGGAGCCGCCCTTCTTTGTAGTTGGTGTATTTTTCTTATATTTTCGAATGGCTAAATGCAGGATATCATTACAGTCCTGGAAACAGAAAACTATGCTCTAAGAACCCAGACTGGGATGGACAAATGCAATACTTACTAAGTCTGCTCTCGAAGAAATTGAGGCCAAGGGTATACTCTCGATAACAATAGTCCTATATTTCTATAATGTTTTATAAAGCGCGCTATCTGACTCTTCCGCTGTTTCCAAGCACTGTGAAAAAAGGTGTTAGAATTACCTTAGAATTACCTAAATTAATATAACTTCCTTTCTTGGAGGGAGAATGGAAGCCTGAATTGTAAGGCGGGATACAAGCTCGGGACATGCTGGTCACCGCACTTGTCAGCACCAAGCATTTAACCCGGTGAGCCGACCTGTGATGGTAGCGGTGCTCCGAGTGGCTTTACAAAACACTTTATTTAAGATACCTTAGGGCAGGGGTCTTCAAACTTTTGGATACCGAGACCCCCCTGTCAACATTTTGAGGCGTAAGGACCCCCTCCTGACAAAAATGTCTAAACCTGTTGACTAAATTGCGTGGGATGAAAATGTAAATGAGGTTATGTGATGCCGCGTATTTTGGGATAGCATTGCTTCATTATTTTGATATTTGTTACACACAGTAACGCTGAGGAAAGATTTCACCCAATTAGTACCCATTTATAACCAAAATACAGCAATTATCATCAGAAAGATTTCAAGTCAACCTTTGTGAAGGGCCTTCCACTCTGCAGCAATACGTGCTGCCACATTAGAAGCTCACCTGGCCCTGACCGGAAGAAGCAGGGGTCCCTTAAAACCCTGGCGGTTTTGTGTAGAGTTAAGCCGTTTACCCATGCAGCTTTCCTCTCACCCCCTCCCTTCCATCCCTCTCTCCTCTCCTAACCCCGGATCCCTCTCTCACTTTGCAGGTCATTTTCTTTCACCCCTTTTTACAACTTCTGAACTCTCCCCATTCAACCTCTCACTTCACCTTTAATCACCTCTTGCCATTCTGTCCTTTCACTGCCCTCATCTCTAACAGTCTCTCACATTTATCTCATGGCCTCTCTGGCCCTGTCACCTCCCGTACCCCTCAGCACTTCTCATTCACCTCGTCTCTTCATTCAAATTTTTGTCTATTTGTATCTTACACCTCTCCAGTCCCCCCATTCCTCTTTCACATCTCCCCTTTGTTCTAACAGAAGCCCTCACCTTTGGATCACACTCACTTCTTGCGTGTCCACACTTCTCTTCAGCAATTCACCTTTCTCCTCATCCCTGACCTCTTCAATCAAATTCTCTCACTCCCTTGCTGTCCTCTCTCATTTTGGGTGCGGATGCAAGTTCAGAATGGGATGAATGAATGTATGATTACTGATGGGCTTGTTTGAGTGAGTTGCATATTGAGTAGTGAGGGGGACAGGTGAGTGAAGTGTCACATGAATGCAGGATGAGTAGTGTACTCGTGTGACTGCAGGTTGAGGTATAGTGTGAGCAGGACAAGTGCATTTTGAGTGCAGAGTGATCACTGTGAGTGCAAGATGAGCGGGTGAATGGTGCAAGTGCATGGTGATCAGTGTGAGTGCATTGTGATCACTGTGAGTGCAAGGTGAGCGTGACAATAAATGGTGAGAATGAGGAATGAGTTGTCTGAATGCAGGGTGCATTCCCAGACCCATGAAGTAACTCAGCATGTTATTGACGGGGCGTAGACTTTAAGATCTAAGTTAAACTATTGCGGCATTAATCGGGGATCGAGGGTGAAGGAAATAAATAATGTGCTGATCCTGCAACAAACTTCCAGTCCTATGGTAAGGGTTACCAGCAGATTATTTTGATGGCCCTGTCGGTACAAAAAAAAGCAGTCACCTAAAGCGGTATTTTCAGCGCTTATCTGTGCATACTTCCCAGGGCCGGCTTTAGTGCTGGTGGTGCCCTGTGCGACAATGTTTGTTGGTGCCCCCCCAATGACCACCCCCACCACGGATTCTCTCACTAGCACCCTTTAATAGTGACCAAGTCTCCATAACCCCACACTCTCAGATGCATTGAATTAGTTATATAGTGCCACTCATACCAGTGTAGGGTGTCCGAGCACTTTGCATCACACACACATTACACAGAGACAATCATAAGTGTGTAAATCAGTGTATAGGAAATATTACATAAGCCAAAGGACTAAAAGTATAGGAGTCACCTGTCATCCATACTGGTAGGCAGTATAGTTTCAGAGTGCTTGGTGTGGAGAAGCACAAACTCAGAGTCGAAAAAGAAACAGCATAGTTAGGAGTTTCCTTTAATAATAAGAATTGATTTCTAGCCAAATTAACCCTTTTTGCAACATTAATCAATGGTCTAATAAGGTATTCTTTGTAGTGTGCATGCTGTTCTAGGATGAAAGTTAATAGCTCACTATTCTATATTAGGACTTTAAGTTATAAATTGCAAGTAACAAAAGGATGTCTCTTTTGAAAGCAGTAACCTGCTGATCTCTTCACATCAGACGCACTCTGTAATCTACTTGGTACACGTTCTTTGCAGCAGGCACATTAACCCTCTGCACGAACTTCACCTAAGTCAAAACCTCAACTATACAAAACGCTGATCTCTCTCCAGGAAGATAATGAATCGCACCAGTTATCTTGACATTTATGTGAGGCCTGGCAATTGTGGGCGGAAAGAAACGCTGCAGCAGGTGCTTCAAAAGCACAATAAACTTTCACTCACGGCGCCCCCAGGAAGCCAACTTTGTATTCCTTTCCATGAAATGCATTCTCACACTATAGCAGTGAATGTAAAATCCAAATGTAAGGAATAGGCACAGTGGGGACCCAGGGGGTACTGGAACCAGCAAAAAAACCTAAGCCTCTGTAACCAGTTTACAAAGGCATGTTAAAATGCAAATGGTCTTTAAAGACCTGTGAAAAAACACGGGGGTGCCGGAGATAGGAGTCCAGACACTGCCCAGTTGAGCCCCCAGCAGCTCAAGTTTCACTGCAGCAGCCCGGACTGAGAGACAGGACGGGGAAAGACGGAGGGCGTGGGGGGTGGGGGCTGAAGCCCTTGGGCCTGGGCAGAAGTGTGACTGGGAAGGCGCGACCCCCTTTGCATCACTCCACGGCCCCCCTGGGGGTCGCGCCCCACAGTTTGAAGACCCCTGCCTTAGGGTGTTAAGGCACCTGCGGCAGAGATCTATAGATGTTGGAGTGGAGCAGTCCCGTGTGTATGCGCTAACAGTGATGCGGTGTGGTTTTGGTGAGGGAATTATGTACATTTGGAGAACGGTTGTCACTGTAAACATGTTTTTAGATGCATTAAATGCAATGTCCGCTTCTGGGAAATGATGGGTTTTTGTTCAAATGCTCGCCCCAGATTATTTTTCGGTAACCTGCCTATTCCTAAATTCTTCGGTTTCATTCCCTCTCAGCGAAGCACCGGCTTGAACTGCAAACAATCCCTCTCCCTTCCCCTCTGCCCTGTCTACTTAGCCCTCTCCCAGCACGCAGGTCGCCAAGGAGAGGTCAGGTAGGGCCAGGGGTTTAAGTGGGATGGAAAAACTGTGGGGGGGGTTGGGGGGGAGAGGGGTCTCTCAAAGGAGCGTAGTCGATGTAATTAAGGGCATTGCTTAAAAACACGTAAAGTAAACATCTGTGCCATCCGACTAGTATGTTGCTGCTTCTGTCATTGCATCGAGATATATAATATAAGACGGAGCATTACACTTACAACAAGCAAGGACTATTGGCTTTGTCAATAGTTGTTGGTGGCATAACATGAATAAGCAACAGCCATGGCTTTGTTGTATAGCATATTGAAAATGTTTCAGTTGTGAAATGATGAGTCTGGAAGTCCTATAACGAGTCTCGTTGAAGTTACATCAAAGCCAGTGAAGGGTGGCACTGCTGCAGAGTTAAGATTAAGTGTTTCACCTTGATGGCGAGGACGAAAATGGAGAGTCCGATAGAAACCCGTCTCAGGGCCTGCTTTTAGGACACGGCTCACATAAAGCCCTGGGTAGGGCCTAAGGCAACAGCCCAGCCTGTCGCGCCCCTGTCTGTCCCTAAAAACACCCTGGGCCTCCCTCTTTTCTGTAACCTAACCACGATGCTGCCACAGGTGCAACTGACACCACTCACTCTGAGAATATACATTTCCATCACTACTTCTCGATGGACCCCATAGACTCCCGCTGCTGACTGTCTATGGCTTTCCTGGGACTGTCACTGCTTCTGGGTGGACCCCACACACCTCTACTGAGCTATATCTGAATTTCTGGGTTTTGGGGTTCCTTTTTCACCATAGAACTTGTACTGAGGTATCTATTTGTTTCCTGGGACCGCAGTGTCTCTGCTTCTAGGCTGACCCATACACTCTAGCATCTCATCCCGTCTGGTCCGAACCACCACTCTGGGCAGTAGGGCATGTCCCACACACCTGACCACCTCTCCTCAATCAGGTACTTCGAACACATTGTGCCTGACGTGCCTCCTGTTGCTCTCACATACCTCTATACATATTGCAGGCATGCCAGGACCAAGCGTCAGGACCTCATGCCCCTCACCCACATAGATCATACTAGAACCACACACCTCTCCTACTAACAAACGAGGTCCGCCTGCAAGCGCTGCAGGCAGCTGAGGCCCCCAGGCCACACTGCAGGCAGGAGTGGGTGCTACAAATGCCGGCTAACATGATACAGCATATCCAGTAAGTCTCAGGCATTTCACTGGTAAGGTTCCTTAGGTGGTTAATGCACTTGCTGCAGACATCTATGTGATCTGGTCAAGGATTGTAATCAACATAATTTAGAAAGCGAATGTGCCTGCTGCAAAACAGTGAGTGTAACCTACAGGCGCATGGTATGCTTGTTTGTTTAGAGAGCATTCTGTAACCAGCCTGTCCAACATTTCAATCCTAGTACAGTAGGTGTTGCTAATGCACCGCCAGGAAACAGCTGCATACAACATGTTACATTCGTACCGGGATCTGTGCAGAGGACAGTGACCTGAGTCTACCGCAGACTGCCCGGGTGCAGAGGAAGCTTTCCATGGGCTCTCTATCAATGCGTGGTCAGACTCTGCACCGAGACAGCTCTGAGTGTCCTCACTGCTTTGATGGTTCCAGTGACCTGAGCCTACCGCAGACTGCCCGGTGCAGAGGAAGCTTGCCATGGGCCCTCCACTGATGCGTGGTCAGACTCTGGACCGAGACAGCTCTGAGTGTCCTCACTGCTTTGATGGTTCCAGTGACCTGAGCCTACCGCAGACTGCCCGGGTGCAGAGGAAGCTTTCCATGGGCCCTCCATCAATGCATGGTCAGACTCTGCACTGAGACAGCTGCTGAGTGTCCTCACTGCTTTGATGGTTCCAGTGACCTGAGCCTACCGCAGACTGCCCGGGTGCAGAGGAACTTTGCCATGGGCCCTCCATCGATGCGTGGTCAGACTCTGCACCGAGACAGCTGCTGAGTGTCCTCACTGCTTTGATGGTTCCAGTAACCTGAGTCTACCGCAGACTGCCCGGGTGCAGAGGAAGCTTTCCATGGGCTCTCCATCAATGCGTGGTCAGACTCTGCACCGAGACAGCTGCTGAGTGTCCTCACTGCTTTGATGGTTCCAGTGACCTGAGCCTACCGCAGACTGCCCGGGTGCAGAGGAAGCTTTCCATGGGCCCTCCATCGATGCGTGGTCAGACTCTGCACCGAGACAGCTGCTGAGTGTCCTCACTGCTTTGATGGTTCCAGTGACCTGAGCCTACCGCAGACTGCCCGGTTGCAGAGGAAGCTTTCCATGGGCCCTCCATCAATGCATGGTCAGACTCTGCACTGAGACAGCTGCTGAGTGTCCTCACTGCTTTGATGGTTCCAGTGACCTGAGTCTACTTGGGTACTTTCGCGTTCCACGGAGAACGCCGAATTGCCCAAAATTCAGCGATCTGCGGCTTTGCAGAAGTTTTTTGCTTGTTCGCGCTATCAATATGCATGTTCATGAGATATTTCCCACAGAGCACGCAAACAGCATTCGCGAACAGGAAAAAGCATCACAAACGTGCAGAACAAGCAATTCCGCGTGTTTGCGGAGATTTTTTACCATTTAGCGGAGCTTTGCGTAGACAACTACGCAAATTCCGACCACCCCTACCAAATAGGAGTAGTGTTGGGGCGACCTGATGGAGCATGCTGGGTGTATAACATAGCTTGCAAATATTAACCATAGATCAATGTGTCAATGTGGAACATGCAGCTTCTAGAACGTGGTTTGTAAATAATAAATTTGCCATCATTTGGTCTCAAATTTGTTTTTTTGTTTAATAATTTGCTTTAGGATTTTATAAAGCACAAATCAGTTCCCGGATAGCGCCAGAGCTCTGTACAGGCAGGGAGGTGTTTACCCACAAGCAGGGCGGACACACCACGGTCAAATAGAGACAATGGGCACCATAGTTCATCTGGAGAATAATAAACCTGTTCTAGGAATATATGTGGGTGCATGGAACCAACCCACTAGACCTGGAGCCATACGTGCTCCAAATTGCAATAAAACATCCAAAAAGGATGTAAAGGGGTACTTGGATGGAGTAACCGAAAATGAGAGCATATAATGCAAAATAAAGTTGTTAACTAAAGGCAGAAAGGAGAATGATATCTAGGGTGTGGGACTTCAAAAGGTCATGTGAAGCAGAATGCTTTCTGCGCTGGAAAGAGAAGAGAAGCTTTGGGTAGACGACGGAGACTTAAAATGTACACAAGTCAACATGTAGGCATTACACTTGGTGATTTGGGCATCACCAGCAAGTTCCAATTGATGGATGGTAAATGCCCATTGGGTGTGTAGCCATCAGTATGTCGACATAGTAATGTTGGGGACCACTTTGAAAACAATTATCAGTAACTTGAAGAAGCATCTCTACTTACCTACGACCCATCCAGCATTATACAAAAGGGAGCGGGAGGTGCTGGCCAGGCAGGTTGAAGAGGTGCCTGGTCACAAACTCAGGAACCTTGTCCAGGGGACAAATACAATTAGGCTTTTCAATTATGCAATTTACTAAGGGGCATATTATCAAGCAGGGCGTTAAAATTATCGCCGCTTTAGTGGCAGAAAACTGCCGCTAAAGCAGCGATAATGGGCTTGATAATATGCCATAGAGAATTCCCATAGAAGCCCATGTTGACACCAGAACATGGGTTTCTATTGGAATTCTCAAGGGCATAGTATCAAGCCCATTATCGCCCCTTTAGCGGCAGTTTTCTGCCGCTAAAGGGGCGATAATTTTTACGCCGTTTCTTGATAATATGCCCTTAAGTGCTCAGAAATGGACTTAGCAGTAGGGAAAGTGAGATATGTGTGAATTGTCCTTAGGTTAAGAAGTTTGAATTGTGCAGCAGTGGATGTGGTACTGATAAATGATTCCCAGCACATCAAAGGGCTGAAACATACACCAACCAAGGTTTCTCCTCCAGGAGGGGGAAGTTAAGATGCCAGGGAGCTCCATCCTGAGTGTACACCCACATTGGAAGTCCAGTATCTGAAAGTTTCTAAACTGCAGGCCTTGGAACTCTGGAGAATCAGGGATGCCATGCCATTTAAGACATGCCCCGGGAGAATGGGGAATAGCATGTTTAGGTGGTGTTTTGGCACAGATTGTCACATGCTGTTCCTCATTCACAGGCCATCTTTCAGTCAGATATTTCACCTGCTTGGAGTAGGTGAAATACACGCTTGAAAAACCCAAGAGTACTGTGTGCCTGTGAAACTTGTAATTAATGATGCAGCCAGTAAGAGGAGCTGCAGGCCACACAGGGGATTACCAGCCATTCATAATGAGGGCCCAGGAGAGGTTCTTTGTCAGGATATCAATGACAGAAATGTAGTGCTGCAAGGGTATTGCAGCAAAAATATCGACAACCAACATGTCATGGAGATAAATATTATGTTGATAAAGATAGTTTAACTATTCTCATCTCCAAACCTATAGACTTCAATGATAAATATACTGTCAATGTACATATATGTGGAGTTAAATATAGTAAACCCATACTTCCTCTGTCATATCTTTTGTTCGGCACAGAGCCTTAAAAGCACATACAATTTTTACTTTCCAACAATATCATTTCAAACATGCAGTATAAAAATGCCAAGACATTTGATTTATATATTATATATATATATATATATATATATATATATATATATATATATATATATATTCAAATGCAATGGCCCGAAAGCTTAAAGACGCACTCGCAGCACTTGAAACCAACAGGCTTTTATTACAGGAACCGGCATTTTGCATTTCAGGTAAACTTGTAAGCTGTTGCCGACGCGTTTCGAGGACCCTGTCCTCTTCTTCCTGGGCAGCTCAACAAACCCTCAGGTGATGTCAATCAGTGTCGCAGTATAGTACTGTTGCATACTGGGATATAGAGTCCCAGTTGAAGTAAGAGTTGTTTACTCACAGTGAGTCCCGTATTGGCTTGCAATTAATTGAGCATTAGAAAGCATAATTTCCACCTTTAGTAGGCTCCCAAATGCAATGTCGGTAAATTAACTCCTCAAATGCTGCGCTGGTCGCGGCTACGGCATAGTTCCACTTCGCCGCGCAGCCTCTCCTCAGTTTGTGGTGATGGTGCAGTCTTTCACGGCAGGGCAGCCGTGTAAATATTCAAATGCAATGGCCCGAAAGCTTAAAGACGCACTCGCAACATTTGGGAGCCTACTAAAGGTGGAAATTATGCTTTCTAATGCTCAATTAATTGCAAGCCAATACGGGACTCACTGTGAGTAAACAACTCTTACTTCAACTGGGACTCTATCTCCCAGTATGCAACAGTACTATACTGCGACACTGATTGACATCACCTGAGGGTTTGTTGAGCTGCCCAGGAAGAAGAGGACAGGGTCCTCGAAACGCGTCGGCAACAGCTTACAAGTTTACCTGAAATCCAAAATGCCGGTTCCTGTAATAAAAGCCTGTTGGTTTCAAGTGCTGCGAGTGCGTATTTAAGCTTTCGGGCCATTGCATTTGAATATTTACACGGCTGCCCTGCCGTGAAAGACTGCACCATCACCACAAACTGAGGAGAGGCTGCGCGGCGAAGTGGAACTATGCCGTAGCCGCGACCAGCGCAGCATTTGAGGAGTTAATTTACCGACATTGCATTTGGGAGCCTACTAAAGGTGGAAATTATGCTTTCTAATGCTCAATTAATTGCAAGCCAATACGGGACTCACTGTGAGTAAACAACTCTTACTTCAACTGGGACTCTATATCCCAGTATGCAACAGTACTATACTGCGACACTGATTGACATCACCTGAGGGTTTGTTGAGCTGCCCAGGAAGAAGAGGACAGGGTCCTCGAAACGCGTCGGCCACAGCTTACAAGTTTACCTGAAATGCAAAATGCCGGTTCCTGTAATAAAAGCCTGTTGGTTTCAAGTGCTGCGAGTGCGTCTTTAAGCTTTCGGGCCATTGCATTTGAATATATATATATATATATATATATATATATACACATATATATATATATATTTATATATGTATATACATGTATATATATAGATAGATAGATCTATCTATTACCTACTGGCGGTCGCCAGTAGGTAGTTATAGTTAGGACCACGTTTCCATAGGAAATCGGCAACATTCTATTTTGAATAACTTTGGCGCCGGTTGACGAATCCTCGCAAAGTTTTCAAAATAGGTGGGGCGCTACGCTCCGCTCCTACCCTGAAAGTCTCGGGGGGATTCGTCAAGCGGGGGCTGAGATAAAAGGGGGGTCCCAAAACGCGTTTTTCCCATGCATTTTTCCATAGGACCTTTAGACACAGCTACAGCCCGAACGGCTGAACAGAATTACTTGAAATTTGGCAGAGAGGTAGTCCTCAGGTCAAGGAAGTGCCTTTTGTAGGTTTGGTGTAAATCTGTTCAGTAGATTCTGAGAAAATAGCCTTTAAATCAATATATATATCTGAGCCAGCTTACGGTGCGCTTACGGTGCGCTTACCGTACGCGTACGGTGGCGTGCGCGAGCGAGATTCTGATTGGCCCTTAGATCTTGGTAAACATTCGAATCGGTCGAAACCAGGAAGCGGCGGCCGCCATTTTCTCTCTCGCACTCTGACAGGGGGTTGAAAAACAAAGTGCAAATCATGTAAAGGGGCTGTTTACACAGCTCCCAAGCACCTAGCCATGTCGAGGGAGTCTCCAACGATCCCCCACGTGAAAAAAGGCAATTTTAATTTTTTCGAAAATTTCGCCGATTACGCTTACCGTACGCGTACGGTAAGAAATAATAAAAAAAAAAAAAATATCCACATTCTCCCCACCCCGTGTGCAAAAGGTGCCCGAAGGGCACCTTATGTGCATGGCTCATCAGAGATAAACAAAACATATATTTTACCTGTCACAACGATGCTCATCATATGACCTCCATGTGCGCACGGTGCGCGAAGCGCATCGTGCGTTCATGGCCCATCTAGCGTAACGTGGGCACGTGGTGCGCGAAGCGCACCGCGTGCTCACTGTGCGCGCACCGAACGAACTGCGTTAAGTGGGCGCGCACGCCACAAATGGCGTAAAGTAACTTAGCATTTAAAAAACCGTACAAATTCACTGAAAAAACCATAGGTTTCACACACGTTATAGTTAGGAATTAGCATTTAAAAAACCTTGCAAATTCACTGAAAAAACCATAGGTTTCACACATGTTATAGTTAGCTGGACATTTTACTGATAAAAAACCAATGAAATTCCCCTGTTATAGTTACTGTAGGCAACTATAACTCACGCGACCGTAATCCTCTGCTGATGACATATGTGTCTTTATGAAAAAAAAATATTTGTAATATATGTATAGCTAAAATTTAATGGAAGAAGACATGGGCAAATAAGTGTCTAAATACAGTATTAGCATCAGCAGAGGATTACGGTAGCGTGAGTTATAGTTGCCTACAGTAACTATAACAGGGGAATTTCATTGGTTTTTTATCAGTAAAATGTCCAGCTAACTATAACATGTGTGAAACCTATGGTTTTTTCAGTGAATATATATATAGATAGATAGATAGATAGATAGATAGATAGATAGATAGATAGATAGATAGATAGATAGATAGATAGATAGATAGATAGATAGATAGATAGATAGATAGATAGATAGATAGATAGATAGATAGATAGATAGATAGATAGATAGATAGATATATTTATATATTTATCTATATATATATATTCTTTCGGACAAAGACCCCTCCTTAAACTAATAAATACTTTAAAACATCGTCGTACACCTACCTATTTATATTTACCATGGAGCCCTACGTCTTCACCATGCATGTAATTCCCTACCATGCCATTTCCACACAGCCTTTACCACGTAAATGTATTTATGTTTAGCTGAGCTAACTATAACTCGCGTTCCCGCAATGCACTGCTTATGACTCCACCTATTACATTATTCATGACATGGTCAGTGACATCACTGATGACATTTCTAATGACATCACTGATTTATTATTATTATTATTATTATTATTTATATGGCGCACGAATCATCCCCAAGGGGATCTCTCGGCGCCTGGGAGACGGGCTTCTGCAGCAAAATGTATCAGTTGAATAGCCAGGTTTTTAAGTGCTTCTTAAAAATAGTTAAGGAGGGGCAGGAGCGCAGTTCTAGAGGCAGCAAATTCCAATGTTTAGGAGCCAGATAGGAAAAGGCACGGCCCCCTATCTTCACTTTTTTAATTTTCGGCACTAGGAGAAGCTTTCGGCTGATAGACCTTAAGAGTCGCGATGGAATATACCATTCCAACTTTTCCAAGAGGTATTTAGGTCCCTGTCCATGGAGTGCCTTGAAAGCTAGGCACAAGAGTTTGAAAAGTGGCCTTTTTCTAATGGGCCGCCAATGAAGCTCATTTAGTAGTGGCAAGGTTGCCGTCTGCGGGGGTTTGTTTAAGGCTAAACGGGAGGCCGTGCTTTGCACGACTTGTAGCCTAGAAAGTAGGTCTTCCCTCAACCCCGCCAGGAGAGCATTCCCATAATCCAGTCTACTTACCAGAAGTGCCTGGATCAGAGCCCTTCTGGCGGAGAGAGGAATCCACGGGAAGACCTTCCTTAACATACGCATCAGTCCAAAACATTTACCCGATAGGGTTTTAACCTGTTCTTCCATGGATAAATTGTTATCCATTAAGATACCTAGGTTTTTTACCCCTTTTTTGGGGAGGGGAGATGATCCTAATTCCTCTGGCCACCACTCATCTGTCCATGTCTCTGCTGCTTTGCCAAACAATAAGATCTCCGATTTGTTGGAATTTAGCTGCAGATAGTTGTTTTTCATCCATGTGGATATTTTCATCATGCAGCTCCTAAATCTGTCTCTGGTCACCATGGGGTCCTTCTCTATGGGAATGATCACCTGAGTGTCATCCGCATAGGATATGGTTTGGAACCCACAAGATTTTATAATGGTGGCCAGAGACGACACATAGATGTTGAACAGGGTGGGGCTTAAAATAGAGCCCTGAGGAACCCCCTTATCCACAGCCGAGATCTGCGAGACAAATGAGTCCAGTTGAACACATTGCAATCTATCAGATGGGAAACTCTGCAGCCACTCTAATGCCCTTCCAGTGACACCAATCTCTCGCAGTCTATCCAACAGAATTCTGTGAGAGATGGTGTCAAAGGCTGCTGACAGATCAAGAAGGACCAGCACCACCAGTGTCCCTTCGTCAAGCAGCATTCTGATGGTGTCAGTTACCTCTACCAGAGCGGACTCTGTGCTGTAACCAGCACGTGAAACCCGACTGCGAGGGATCCAGGAGGTCATGCCAGTTGGCGATTAATCAGAGTTTCCATGATTTTAGAGCAGCCTGGGAGGAGGGAAATCGGTCTATAGTTCTGAAGATCGGCACCATCTGCCGTTGGTTTCTTGGGTAGCGGTTTAATGAAGGCCTTTTTCCAACTAGCCGGAAAAGAGGAGGTAGCTAGGGATAGATTACATATTTCCGTAATGGGATCCACTAGTTCCATTGCTAAATCCGAGAGCACATTTGTGGGAGCTATGTCAGACGGGGAGCCTGACTTGACGCATGTCAAAAGTGTTAGCACCTGCTCCCTAGTGATCAGTGCGAAAGTCTCCAGCTTTACTATGGAGGGATTTACTGTGATAGAGATTCTTTCCCCGTTGACTGATCCCTGCTCAAATAAGTCATATATGTTATCTATTTTATTTTTAAAATGCGTGGCTAGATTATCGCAAAATTCCTGTGAGGAGGGGCAAGTGGGAGCTGCTACTCTGGGCGTGGTGAATTCCTTAAGAATCCTGAAAAGTTCTTTCGATGAGCCCTTTGCCTCCTCGATACGAGTGGCTAGTAAAGTTCTTCTCGCTGTATTACAGTTTTTAAGGTACAACCTATGTGCTGAGTTATAGGTCAGTCTGTCTACTTCGGTTTTTGTTTTTCCCCATTTTCGTTCCTTAACCCTGCAAGTAGCTTTCTCCAGCTTTAAGCTGACCGAGTACCAGAGTGCCGGCCTCAATCTCTCATAGATTGTAGTTGTATTACTAGGGGCGATCTTGTCAAAAGCCATTGTAACCTCTGACTCAAGTTTTCCTAGTGCTACATTGATGTCTTGACATTCATTACTAGGGGTGGTCGGAATTTGCGAAATCCACTTTCGCAAATTATCGCGAAAATGTTAAAAATTATCGCAAACACGCGGAAATATCGCGAAGATGCGGAAGTTTTTTTCCCGCATGTTCGCGAGATTTTCTGCATGGTTGCGGCTCGCCAACTTACCCATGTGGTTGCTCGCGGTCGCGGC
Organism: Triturus cristatus; assembly: GCF_964204655.1. Classification (NCBI taxonomy): domain Eukaryota; kingdom Metazoa; phylum Chordata; class Amphibia; order Caudata; family Salamandridae; genus Triturus; species Triturus cristatus. The sequence continues at coordinate 963,012,726 of NC_140584.1, read as the reverse complement.
CATCTTGTTTTCAGTTGTCTCGCGGTGCATGATCGCGAGAAGAAAGACGTGATCGCGCGACGCATGACGTCACTGCGGGCGCGAACTGTTGCGAGACAGCGCAAATGGCTAAAAACAATACAACATCTCATGGAGAACGCGACCGGATCAAGAAAACTTGTCGGCGAACGCAGGGATTCAGGTAAGGCGATCGCGCGCGCGAGAATGTATTATTTTACAGCGCGAGCAAGAACCAAATTATCGCTAAGCTGCGGAATGCGGAAATTTTGACATTTTCGCGCTTTCCACGGAACGCGAAAATGTAAAATTATCGCAATTTCCACTAACGGAACGAAATTTTCGCCCAGGCCTATTCATTACCCATAGGAGGTGAAAAGACAGTGCTAAACGTTTTGGGAGTTATTTTCCTCCATTGCCTGCATGTGACTTTCCGCCCTCGTGAGTTTTCCCTGCCTTTAGGCGCTGAGAAATAAAACCTAAGGGCCATATGGTCCGACCAGTTTACAGTTTGCGGTGGTTCTGCGCTCAAACTGGAAATGTTGGTAAAAATATTATCCAGCGTATGGCCTGCTAAATGGGTTGGACAAACAACTTTAGGCAGCAAGTCTAACAGCTCCATAGCTGCTAGCAGGTCGGTAGTGTCCGTATCGGCCTCCATGTCAAAATAAAAATTAAAATCTCCTACCAGGAAAAAATCTTTTGTTTGTAAAACAAACGGGGCAAGTGTTTCTAATAAGGAGGCGCAAAAAGCCTTCTTATTTTCCCCTGGGGGGTGATATACAACTGCTGCTACTACCTTATGGCCTTTGACCGGTTCTATGGCTAGAATCATCAACTCCAGCCCGGGACATCACAGATGATATCATCCAGTGACTGTGAGTGTTTTTAAAAAGTTTATTGGTGAATCAGTGGGTGTATGACTGCCTGTATGGATGATTCAGTGGGTGCGTGACTGACTGTATAACTGAGTCTGATGTCTCAGTGAATGTATGGGCGAGTGACTGGTTGTGTGAATGCCTGTATCTGTCTGTCAGTTGGTGTCTAAGTGAATGAATGGGTGTGTGAGTGGGTACGTGAGTTTCTATATAGGTGAGTGATTGATTGTCTGAATACCTCTATGGGTGTCTGAGTGTCTGTGTGGGTAAGTGAGGGTGTGTGTGGCTGCCTGTATGGATGAGTGAGTCAGTGGCTCTATGGGTTAGAGAGCGTGTGTGTGCGAAGGGCTGTATGGGTGAGTGGGTGTGTGTATGGCTGTGATGTTGAGTGAATTAATGTGTCAGTGGTACATGGGTGAGTAAATGGGTACGTGAAAGGCAGTATTTGTGAGTGATGGAGTATGTGAGTGTATGGGTGAATGAGTGAATGTAAGAGTGGCTGTATGAGTGATTGTGTGCTTGTGTTAGTGACTGTGTAGATGAGTAAGTATGTGTTAGTATCTGTATGAGTGAATGAGTGTGTGTGTAACTGTATGGGTGAGTAAGTGGCTGTTGTAATTGTCTGTATGAGGGACTAAGTAGGTGTGTGAGTAGCTCTATAGGTGACTGACTCAGTGTGTGAGTGGTTGTATGGGTGTATGAGTTGAAATGTCAGTGGCTGTATTCATGAGTGAGTGGGTGTATGAGTAGCTGTATGGGTGAGTGAGTTGATGTGTGTAGAACTATGAATCAGTGAGTGGGTGTGTAAGTACTTATATGGGTGTGTGAATGGGTTTGAGAATACTAGTGTGGAAGTTGGAGTGGGTGTATGAAAGGTTATCTGGGGTGTGAGTGTGAGCGTCAGAGAATTGTGGATGATGTCATCAGTGATGTAATTTGAGAGGTCATCAGTGATGTCACAGACCATGTCATGAGTGATGTAATATGTGAGGTCATAAGCAGTGCATTGTGGGGGGTGGGGGTTATGGTTAGCTCTGCTAACTATAACTATAGTTAGCTCTGCTAACTATAACTTCTGAATTTCTCTGGTTTTGTACAAGTAAAACATGAGCCTAACTATAATATCTCTGTAACCTTTGATTACTTCAGTGAATTTCCATGTTTTTTAAAATGCTAATTCCTAACTATAAAGTCCCTGTAACCTTTGGTTTTTGGATCCCCCTGGACATGACACGAAAGCGGAAAACAAAAGCAGACATTCAATGACCACCAATATATCCAAAAATAATATGTAAAAAATCCATTCTGTCCATTGCCCTACACATATTACTATATACGTACTTCTTTCAAAGCATGTTTAAACTCATATTTTTGTACTAAGTTTCTTTAAAAACCATCTTTGAGAGCTAGTTTCCATTTTCATGGTTTTTCAGGTCGTCCCGATGACGTCATTCACCGCGACGATCGCGCCTTTTCTATAAAGTCTAAAACACATATATCCACACATTCTGCAATATTTTACACACTAGGGGTTTCTTACAGTATTTACTAAAGTCATGTTTTTCTAGAGAGTTTCTATACAAACCATCTCTAAAACCTATTTTATGTTTTCCCGGTGACGCCGGAGGTCACAATGACGTCGGTAATTACGATGCCTGCGGACACATCGCGAAAGCGGAACACAAAAGCAGACATTCAATGGCCACCAACACATCCAAAAATAATATGTAACAAAAATCCATTGTGAGCATTGCTCTACACATATTACTATGTGCATACTTCTTTCAAAGCATGTTTAAACTCATATTTTTAAACTAAGTTTCTTTAAAAACCATCTTTCAGACCTATTTTTCATTTTCGCTGTTATTCAGCATGTCTTGACGTCGCCGTTAACCGAGAGGATCGCGCCTTTTCCATAAAGTGAAAACACATATATGCACACATATTACAGTATATTCCACACTAGGGGTTTACTACTGGGCACTTCAAACACATTTTTTTCTAGTGTATTTCTAGAACAACCATCTCTAAAACCTATTATTCATTTTCGCAGTGACTCCGGAGAAGAGATGACGTAGGCCATCGCGATCCCCGCAGACACATCACGAAAAAGGAAAACCAAAGCAGACATTCAATGGCCACCAAAACATCCAAAAATTATAGCTATATAATTAATTCTAACCATCACAGTAGATAACTCACTATATAAATAACTTTATAAAAACATTTATCAAAATCTCAATATCTCTATAACAATGCGTAATAATTAATTCAAACCATCACAGTAGATAACTCACTGTATAAATTACTCTATAAAAACATTTATCAAAATATCAATATCTCTATAACAATGCATATTAATGATTCACTTTGGGATAAAGCGGGGCCCCTGCAAAACTGATACTAGATCCTAGCAGGGAAATAACTCAATGGAAAAGAAGAAGGGAACATATCAAACACAGTGTGTATAATTTATAAAATACATGTCAACTCTAGATGGGCAAATTGTCTAAACTAGAGGTACAATCATAAGTATAAATAAACAATGACAATTTTTTATGTAAAGTACTTATTTTTTAATATTCTGATTTTTCTTTTTTAGATATACAAAAAAAAATAATTAAGAAATAAAAAATATATTCATAATGACTAAATTGTCTCAATAATACGTATAACCACAAACATTCATTTCCGTGGAGCAGAAAAAGTCCATATTTCTGATGGTTTCATAACATACAATGTCTACTTATGTACATGATATAATCTTATTGCATCACTTAATATTTTTATACCAACTGATATTTTGAAAATATGTTAGACATTTAGAATATAGGTGACATGTTGACAAACAACGCGTTTCGGCTAAGCCTTCGTCAGGTGTCCGCTCATTGTGGTTAACTAAATAGAAAAAATTATATATAAGCAACATGATATTCTAGAGTTGACCAATATAAAAGCACATCTATTAAAATTAGGAACTCAATTACATGTGAAATAAAGATTATTTAGTCTGAGGTTCCTGCACCACTATCAGGCAATGCAGCTAAAGTTAAGCTTTTGATTGTAACAAGCTAAACAAACGATGGATATTGCTATACTAATTAGAAAAAGAACAAAGTGAAGTTATTAGAAAAGAAGAAAGATTATTGTGTGAACCTATACCCAACTTCAGAATGTAGAGATAGCAGTAACAGTGATCACATTCAGACAGGGCCTCTCACCAATGTACAGAAGGCAAACAAAAGATGAATGGCTAAAACCTGCTTAAACGAAGGAAGTATCTACTTTGTACATGAGGGTAGTACTCATGATTTAAGGTTCTTAGAGCCTACCTCTTTAATATCTTGACGTAACTGGTTTCTGGTGAATATGGTTGTAGATGATGTTAATCTCAATTCTAAGGATGACTGTATTCATTAAAACAGAAGAATAAGAAGAAAAACCTAATATTAGTGGCTCATAGTTATATGTTACAAAGTTACGATTTTTATTCATTAACTCAATGTAATCTCTTAGTTAATATATACCTATTAGAGAGTATTCTCATTCTCTTTCCCTCTGCTGAGCTGGAATAGCATGTATAGCTGTGCTTGCAATGATTGTTGTTCACTGGCCATGAACCTAGTGTTAATAATAAAAACAAAAAGGAGGGAAACACAGCTAACTGCTAATCAGGTAATATATGTTAAATGTAAAGGAAATGTCCAATTAGATCTATAATTAACTCACTGGCTAAAGAGTATTGAATCTGATATTAAAGCAGATATAGATGAAAAGACTGTTACCTTTGTATGATCTTTCATAATTTCTATTTTGAATGTGTAAATTCTTCTTTGAGAGAAGAGAAATCTCAATAGTCTCTAAAAATGATTTGCCTGAAATGATATAATAGATAAACATATAATCTATGTCTTATAAGGTAAGTATACCTCATATAGTTACAGATACTGAATGCTTACTGACCTTCTGATAATAATAGAAGAAAAACATTCCGCTATAGACTTAATTGTTAAAGATACCAATTGGAGCTCCTTCAGGATATTACTGCATCAGTCGGATAGACAAATACAACTGGGGGACATACAAAAGGATATTGATCTAAATATGAAGCAATATATTTTGACACCTGCTCATATGCATGAACTAAAATTAATGTTAATGATGAACATGACAATGAATTTTGTGCACTGTGCAACTCAGTATACACATTCCTAAAGGTATTGTGTGTTTTAATTTATTTGCATATCTTTTTTTAGATAGGGTGTTATAAACGAAAATGGCAGGTGATTGTATACAACAAGGTATAACCTGTCTATTTTTATGTAACTGGTAGAGCTACGCAGACCTCCAGCAAGCCACTTCGCATTAGAAGTTCCAGAATAAATTGATAGAAAAGCGTTTTAATCACTATGGCTTGCGTAAGATTACGAGCAAGGCGTGTCTAGTGGTCTATGAGACCATTCGCAATTTCACTCTTATGCTTGTTCCTCTCCACTATAGTCTATTTAACATATATTAATACACGTATAAATCGGTATGTGTATGTATGTATGTAATTACTAAAAATATATGGATCGTCATAGTTTGTGAAGGGTATCACGCAATATTCACGTATTATAATAAGACCCTTCTATTCTTATGGTGTTGGAATAATTGTGCGAGGCGCTAGACCTGATTCAAATAGAGGCAGGAAGTTAAACGGTCCATTTGCAATTGCTACGCTATGAATGCCCTGGACAGCATGTTGTTTCACGCGTTAATATAAAAACAATCGCATTCCGCTATGAACAGATTCGTTGCTACATACGAGCTATCTACAGTAGTGTATTTAATGTTCAAGTTTGTCCATAAACCGATTCAATACTTGTAGATAATTTATTGCAATGAGATTAGGCCAAATTGACGACCTTAAATCATTATTATATTCAAAAGGGCTCATATATAACATAGCGACTGTTAATCTGACTTAGGGTAACCTAGTTTACGATGCCTTGAACGTGCACTAAAAAAGGTTTGAAAGCGTGTAAGGAATAAAGGTATCTATTGACACAAGAGATGTGTCTTACCTTCTAGTGACGCGGGTCAACTATCAAGGCAAATGAGACCGTATGAGTTCTATTTATTTGTTCATGTCGCCTATTACGTGCTAAGAGTCATCATAGAAAGAGGACTGAAAGGATGGTAAAATTAACCTAAAACGTAGGCGCCATCTTAAAATGCTTGTATAGTACCTGAGCAGGTTAACTTATATGTTAGAGACTACTCTTCATGGCTCAAATAAATGGATAACTAGTACAATTGCATAAACAATATAGATCTATGAGTTAGAGATCATAAAATTAATACAGATAAGTCCATAATACTCACAGAGATAATAGCTTGTGTCCTATTTGTAGGAATGAGAAAGTTATATGGATTAGTGTGTTATTTATTCAATAATGTTCTAATTGCTATTTTTGATGGCTTGATCTCACGCGGTATTTCTTGGTTAAGCCCTTTAACTGATGTGCCCAAAATAAAAATCCAATAAACTTCTCTTAACTTCCTAATCTTGTCTGTAGTGGTGCCCTGTTTATGGTAAATTTTCTCCAAAATATACCATTGCATGGCTTCAGGTGCATGCCTGTTCTCCACATAATGTAGTACCATAGGTGCTGTTAATTTCTGAGTTCGAATTGCTGATCTATGTTCTATCAGTCTAGTATTGAGACTTCTACCTGTTTCGCCTACATATTCCAGATGGCAAGGACATATGATTAAGTAGACTACATCAGTACTCTTGGGCGATATTAGTTGCGCATTGAAAGTATATGTCGATGCCTCAATAGCAGTGTCACAAGATTTACAAGTGGTACATTTGTAATTTCCTACCACTGCTTTATTGTTTTCAATACTTGTCTGCAAAAATGTGTTAGTAGTTTTAATCCTTGAATTGACTACATGATCCTTTAAACTTTTATTGCGTCTGTATGCAAATAAAGGTTTAGGAATGGACATATAGATATTTAAAATTTGCCAACTTTGGCAAACTGCCTGACGAATGCGCTCATTAAGCATCGAATGTCTTGTAACAAAGACCAAGGAAGAGTCCTTTTTGGCTTTGGTGTTAGTTAACAGATGTTGCCTGTCATGAAAACGGGCTCTTTTATATGAGTCCCGTACAATCTTTTTGGGATAACCCCTGACTAGGAATTTGTTTTTCATGGTCAATGATTTTTCATCCTAATCTTTTATGCTTGTACAATTTCGCCTTAGGCGCAAGAATTCACCAAAAGGTATGCTGTTTTTGTGAATGACCGGGTGAAAACTATCATAATGTAACAGCGTATTCCTGGCAGTTGGCTTGGTATATAAATCCACTGCCAGGATACCATTGTCATGTTTGATCAGAATATCCAAATATTCAACCTGTTCAGTACTCATTTTATGAGTAAAACATATATTATCATCACAGAGATTAATCCATTCGATAAATTCCAAAAGTTTGTCATGCGTATCTGTCCAAATGAAAAAAACATCATCTATGAATCGTGACCAACTGGTCACAGATTCATAGAATGGTGCTATCTCGTTGAATACAAATTTCTTCTCAAAAAGGGACATGCATATATTGGCTACAGTAGGGGCACAGGATGCCCCCATACTGACGCCTTGCTTTTGTTTGTATAGCTGTTTATTAAATTCAAACACATTGTCCTCTAAAACTATTTTTAAGCATTCTAAAACAAAGATGGAGGGACATTTGATATTGTATGTGTTGATAAACCAATGGACTGCCGCTAATGCTCCTTCAATAGGAATATTGCTATAAAGGGCTTCTATATCCATGGTTACCAGGTATTGGATATTAGTACAAAAAGGTGTATTTTCAACTAAATTGATGATATGTCGTGTGTCTTGAACGAATGCAGGAGTTCTCGATACATGGGCACATAGTATAGCATCTACGTACTTAGCCAATGGTTCAGTAGTTGATCCGATCGTAGTCACTATTGGTCTTAATGGTGGGTCTATGGCATTTTTATGCACTTTGGGTATGCCATAGATACTGGCCATCTTTGGCTTCTCATTGTTAAGGAATAGCCATTCCTTATCACAAATGTCACCATCCTTCAAAGCTTTGTTAGATAGTCTACGTATTTTATTTGTTATATTTGATGTAGGGTCTCTAGTGATTGGACAATAGAAGTAAGTATCTCCCAGCATAATTTCCATTTTTGAGATATAAGTTGGTGTATCAAAGACAACGATGCCTCCTCCTTTGTCAGAAGCTTTGACAGTTTTGTGCTGAGTTTTTTTCAGATCTTGTAAAGCATTATATTCGTCTTTATTAAGATTAAAAGGAGTTTTCTGCACATGTTTTGTGATATTTAAAAGCTTATTGTACACTACTTGCTCCAACACTGCCACTTCCGGCGGCAACTGTTCGACTGTAGGGGTAAACTGGGACGGAGGTGCAAGACCAGACACATTAACACTTTCTGAGTGCTTATCTTTGTTAGCAAAAAAGACCTTCAATCTGATCTTTCTGAAAAAGGCCATCAGGTCTCTAAATAACTCAAACTTATTGAGGCCCGAGTGTGGGGCAAATGTCAGCCCTTTCGATTATAGTGAGATGGTGGAGTCTGTCAAAGGGGAACCACTTAGATTGTAGATAGGTATTGTTTCCACTCCCTCCAATACTGTGCGTTGCGCGTAACTAGGTATTGATTGAAGTCCATCGCTGGATTGCCCTGGAAGCGCGGTTGATATTGAGTATTGTTCTGAAACCGTGGCTGGTATTGAGGTCTCCAATTGCTGCGTCTGGTATATCTCCACCCTAAAAAAGGCTGTGTACCTCGTTGTCTCCTAGTATACTGGCCATTGCCTCTAAACTCATAACTGCCTGTTTGTCCTTCACTATCTGAATCTGACGTATCTGAAAAAGTGGTGACTTTTCTTCTAAATCCAGTTTGTCTATTGGTATTTGGGTCATATTGTGTGTTTTCTACTTGATTGTAATAACTATCTGACAAATATGGATAAGTTGTTTCTTTACTAAAGAATCGCACATCTTTTTTCAATTTCTCTATGTTACGTTTGGTTAGATACTCTGTATATGAGTGCAAGTCTTTTTCTATGTCTTCCAATTTCTTCTTTGACTCTTCAACTATGCATGACGCTTTGATTTTATTCTCTAAGTCTAAAATGTCTGCTGTTAATTGCTCTATGACCTCTTTGGCCGTTTCCACTATTAGCATCATGTAGTCGTGGGAACAATGATTAATAATCATGGCCCAGCGTTCCAAGAACTGTTTAATTTGGACAAACAGTCCTGGTATATTTCTTACCCTTAGGCCTTGGGGAATGACCCCAGCCTTTAAATATTCTAACATGTACTGGCCATGTAGTTCTATTCGCTTGATCTTTTTTCTAAGAGGCAAATACCAGCCACGGTTTCAGACCAATACTCAATATCAACCATGCTTCCAGGGCAATCCAGCGATGGACTTCAATCAATACCTAGTTACGCGCAACGCACAGTATTGGAGGGAGTAGAAACGATACCTATCTTCAATCTAAGTAGTTCCCCTTTGACAGACTCCACCATCTCACTATTATCGAAAGGGCTGACATTTGCCCCACACTCGGGCCTCAATAAGTTTGAGTTATTTAGAGACCTGATGGCCTTTTTCAGAAAGATCACATTGAAGGTCTTTTTTGCCAACAAAGATAAGCACTCAGAAAGTGTTAATGTGTCTGGTCTTGCACCTCTGTCCCAGTTTACCCCTACAGTCGAACAGTTGCCGCCGGAAGTGGCAGTGTTCGAGCAAGTAGTGTACGATAAGCTTTTAAATATCACAGAACATGTGCAGAAAACTCCTTTTAATCTTAATGAAGACGAATATAATGCTTTACAAGATCTGAAAAAAACTCAGCACAAAACTGTCAAAGCTTGTGGCAAAGGAGGAGGCATTGTTGTCTTTGATACACCAACTTATGTCTCAAAAATGGAAATTATGCTGGGAGATACTTACTTCTATTGTCCAATCACTAGAGACCCTACGTCAAATATAACAAATAAAATACGTAGACTAACTAACAAAGCTTTGAAGGATGGTGACATTTGTGATAAGGAATGGCTATTCCTTAACAATGAGAAGCCAAAGATGGCCAGTATCTATGGCATACCCAAAGTACATAAAAATGCCATAGACCCACCATTAAGACCAATAGTGACTACGATCGGATCAGCTACTGAACCATTGGCTAAGTACGTAGATGCTATACTATGTGCCCATGTATCGAGAACTCCTGCATTCGTTCAAGACACACGACATATCATCAATTTAGTTGAAAATACACCTTTTTGTACTAATACTCAATACCTGGTAACCATGGACATAGAAGCCCTTTATAGCAATATTCCTATTGAAGGAGCATTAGCGGCGGTCCATTGGTTTATCAACACGTACAATATCAAATGTCCTTCCTTCTTTGTTTTAGAATGCTTAAAAATAGTTTTAGAGGACAATGGGGCACATGCATCAACAATGCCATTTGCGATTCCTTATTAGCGAAAAATAAGGAATCGCTAATAAGGAATAGCAAAAGGCTATGCATGTAGGAATCGCTATTCAAATAGCGATTCCTTAACTTTCCTTAATTGCTACTAGCAAATTGCGAGTAGCAATTAAGGAATGCCATCCCAATCATTCCTATGGGCCTCCAGGCCCATAGGAATGAATTGGAGATTGCATGAGCAAATAGCGAGTACCAGTAGGTTCTCGCAAATTGCTCATGCAATTTCAAGGGTGCAAGGGTGTCAAAATGACACCCTATTGCACCCCTGAAATTGTGCACATATGTTGCACACAGACATGCTCTAAGGGCATGTGTGTGCGCAACATGAAACTTTGAAAAATGCACAAAAGTGCATTTTTCAAACTTTTAGCAAATTACCATGCAGTTCATCTTCATGGTAATTTGCTCCCCCTATTAGAGAATTCGCTAATTTTTTAACTTTCATGCATTGCATTTAAGGAATCCCAAATTGAGATTCCTTAAATTAAGGAATCTCAATTTGGGATTCCTTAAATGCTATCGCTATTTAAGGAATCACTATTTAAGGATTCCTTAAATAGCGATTTTTGCTTTTGTGTTGATGCATTGGGATTGGGTATTTTTAACTCAATACCGGGAGCTATTAGCGAATCGGTATTTTACCGACTGGATTTTGGCTTGATGCATGAGGCTGAATGTGTTTGAATTTAATAAACAGCTATACAAACAATAGCAAGACGTCAGTATGGGGGTATCCTGTGTCCCTACTGTAGCCAATATATACATGTCCCTTTTTGAGAAGAAATTTGTATTCAACGAGATAGCACCATTCTATGAATCTGTGACCAGTTGGTCACGATTCATAGATGATGTTTTTTTCATTTGGACAGGTACGCATGACAAACTTTTGGAATTTATCGAATGGATTATTCTCTGTGATGATAATATACGTTTTACTCATAAAATGAGTACAAAACAGGTTGAATATTTGGATATTCTGATCAGACATGACAATGGTATCCTGGCAGTGGATTTATACACCAAGCCAACTGCCAGGAATACGCTGTTACATTATGATAGTTTTCACCCGGTCATTCAAAAAAACAGCATACCTTTTGATGAATTCTTGCGCCTGAGGCAAAATTGTACAAGCATAAAAGATTACGGTGAAAAATCATTGACCATGAAAACAAATTCCTAGTCAGGGTTTATCCCAAAAAGATTGTACGGGACTCATATAAAAGAGCCAGTTTTTATGACAGGCAACATCTGTTTACTAACACCAAAGCCAAAAAGGACCCTTCCTTGGTCTTTGCTATAAGACATTCGATGCTTAATGAGCGCATTCGTCAGGCAGTTTGCCAAAGTTGGCAAATTTTAAATATTGATATGTCCATTCCTAAACCTTTATTTGCATACAGATGCAATAAAAATTTAAAGGATCATGTAGTCAATTCAAGGATTAAAACTACTAACACATTTTTGCAGACAAGTATTGAAAACAATAAAGCAGTGGTAGGAAATTACAAATGTACCACTTGTAAATCTTGTGACACTGCAATTGAGGCATCGACATATACTTTCAATGGGCAACTAATATCGCCCAAGAGTTTAAATAACTGTAAATCTACTGATGTAGTCTACTTAATCATATGTCCTTGCCATCTGGAATATGTAGGCGAAACAGGTAGAAGTCTCAATACTAGACTGATAGAACATCGAACTCAGAAATTAACAGCACCTATGGTACTACATTATGTGGAGAACAGGCATGCACCTGAAGCCATGTAATGGTATATTTTGGAGAAAATTTACCCTAAACAGGGCACCACTACAGACAAGATTAGGAAGTTAAGAGAAGTTTATTGGATTTTTATTTTGGGCACATCAGTTAAAGGGCTTAACCAAGAAATACCGTGGGATCAAGCCATCAAAAATAGCAATTAGAACATTATTGAATAAATAACACACTAATCTATTTAACTTACTCATTCCTACAAATAGGATACAAGCTATTATCTCTGCGAGTATTATGGACTTACCTGTATTAATTTTATGATCTCTAACATATAGACTATAATGTTCATGTAATAGTACTAGTGATCCATTTATTTGAGCCATGAAGAGTAGTCTCTAACATATAAGTTAGCCTGCTCAGGTACTATACAAGCATTTTAAGATGGCGCCTACGTTTTAGGTTAATTTTACCATCCTTTCAGTCCTCTTTCAATGATGACTCTTAGCATGTAATAGGCGACATGAACAAATAAATAGAACTCATACGATCTCATTTACCTTGATAGTTGACTCCTAAACAAACTCGGGAGAGCCGCGTCTCATTGCAACAAGTTATCTACAAGTATTGAATCGGTTTATGGACAAACTTGAACATTAAATACACTACTGTAGATAGCTCATATGTAGCAACGAATCTGTTCATAGCGGAATGCGGTTGTTTTTATATTAACGCGTGAAACAACACGCTGTCCAGGGCATCCACAGCGTAGCAATTGCAAATGGACCGTTCAGCTTCCTGCCTCTATTTGAATCAGGTCTAGCGCCTCGCACAATTATTTCAACACCACAAGAATAGAAGAGTCTTATTATAATCCGTGAATATTGCGTGACACCTTTCACAAACTATGACGATCCATATATTTTTAGTAATTACATACATACATACACATACCGATCTATACGTGTATTAATATATGTTAAATAGACTATAGTGGAGAGGAACAAGCATAAGAGTGAAATTGCGAATGGTCTCATAGACCACTAGACACGCCTTGCTCGTAATCATACGCAAGCCATAGTGATTAAAACGCTTTTCTATCAATTTTTTCTGGAACTTCTAATGCGAAGTGGCTTGCTGGAGGTCTGCGTAGCTCTACCAGTTACATAAAAATAGACAGGTTATACCTTGTTGTATACAATCACCTGCCATTTTCGTTTATAACACCGTATCTAAAAAAAGATATGCAAATAAATTAAAACGCACGATACCTTTGGAAATGTGTATACTGAGTTGCACAGTGCACAAAATTCATTGTCATGTTCATCATTGACATTAATTTTAGTTCATGCATATGAGCAGGTATCAAGATATATTGCTTCATATTAATATCAATATCCTTTTGTATGTCCCCCAGTTGTATTTGTCTATCTGACTGATGCAGTAATATCCTGAAGGAGCTCCAATTGGTATCTTTAACAATTAAGTCTATAGCGGAACGTTTTTCTTCTATTATTATCAGAAGGTCAGTGAGCATTCAGTATCTGTAACTATATGAGGCACACTTACCTTATAAGACATAGATTATATGTTTATCTATTTTATCATTTCAAGCAAATCATTTTTAGAGACTATTGAGATTTCTCTTCTCTCAAAGAAAAATTTACACATTCAAAATAGAAATTATGAAAGATCATAAAAAGGTAACAGTCTTTTCTTCTATATCTGCATTAATATCAGATTCAATACTCTTTAGCCAGTGAGTTAATTATAGATCTAAATGGACATTTCCTTTACATTTAACATATATTACCTGATTAGCAGTTAGCTGTACTTCCCTCCTTTTTGTTTTTATTATTAACACTAGGTTCATGGCCAGTGAACAACAATCATTGCAAGCACAGCTATACATGCTATTCCAGCTCAGCAGAGGGAAAGAGAATGAGAACTCTCTCTAAATAGGTATATATTAACTAAGAGATTACATTGAGTTAATTAATAAAAATCGTAACTTTGTAGCATATAATTATGAGCCACTAATAGGTTTTTCTTCTTATTCTTCTGTTCCAATGAATACAGTCATCCTTAGAATTGAGATTAACATCATCTACAACCATATTCACCAGAAACCAGTTACGTCAAGATATTAAAGAGGTAGGCTCTAAGAACCTTAGATCATGAGTACTACCCTCATGTACAAAGTAGATACTTCCTTCGTTTAAGCAGGTTTTAGCCATTCATCTTTTGTGCTGCCTTCTGTACATTGGTGAGAGGCCCTGTCTGAATGTGATCACTGTTACTGCTATCTCTACATTCTCAAGTTGGGTATAGGTTCACGCAATAATATTTCTTCTTTTCTAATACCTTCACTTTTTTCTTATTCTAATTAGTATAGCAATATCCATCGTTTGTTTAGCTTGTTACAATCAAAAGCCTAACTTGAGCTGCATTGCCTGATAGTGGTGCAGGAACCTCAGACTAAATCATCTTTATTTCACATGTAATTGAGTTCCTAATTTTAATAGATGTGCTTTTATATTGGTCAACTCCAGACTATCATGTTGCTTATATATATTTTTTTCTATTTAGTTAACCACAATGAGTGGACACCTGACGAAGGCTTAGCCAAAACGTGTTGTTTGTCAACAATTCGCCTATATTCTAAATGTCTAACATATTTTCAAAATATCAGTTGGTATAAAAATATTAAGTGATGCAATAAGATTATATCATGTACATAAGTAGACATTGTATGTTATGAAACCATCAGAAATATGGACTTTTTCTGCTCCACGGAAATGCATGTATGTGGTTATACATATTATTGAGACAATTTAGTCATTATGAATATATTTTTTATTTATTAATTATTTTTTTTGTATATCTAAAAAAGAAAAATCAGAATATTAAAAAATAAGCACTTTACATAAAAAATTGTCATGGTTTATTTATACTTATGATTGTACCTCTAGTTTAGACAATTTGCCCATCTAGAGTTGACATGTATTTCATAAATTATACACACTGTGTTTGATGTTCCCTTCTTCTTTTCCATTGTATTAATGATTCACTGACACTTCTTTATATATTTTCACCAATATTTTTGACGATGTTGCTAATCATGATGGTACACAGGGGCCGCACTGGCGGTCACAACGTCATAGCGAACATCGTGTGCGATTAAAAAAATCCATTTTGGACACATAACTTTTGTCACTAACACCCCCATTTCTCAAACATGGGGTCAGATTACCTCTACTTTTACCTCTTATGTTAGCTTTTCCAGAACTTTTCAGCCCCAGGAACCATTCCAGATAAATAAAATAGTGGCTGCAACTTTCTGTTTATGTTGCGTTCAGCCAATCAGAGCATTCCCGTTGGCGCGTGCATTTGCTATACATTGGCGAAACCACAGCAAAATATCCGCAGCCAGAGATATCACTATAATTTTGAAACTTACATTTCTCAACTACTACTGAACGGATTTACACCAAATAAGCAAAAGGCACTTCCTTGAACCGACATCTACCTCCCTGCCAAATTTGGTGTAAGTCCGTTCAGCGCTTCGGGCTGTATGTGTGGCTAAAGGGTCCTATGGGAATTTACATAACAAATGCAACCTTATTTCGTGCGCCAAATTCTCAGTGCCCACTGCGCAGATCACCCCCAAACTTTCTATAACAATAGAACCCTCCTAGACACTTTTTTGGGAAAATGTAATGAAGATTGGTCAAAAGATGCCAAAGTTATAGCCAAGTCAAAAAATGCTTTTCCTATAGAAACTAGGTCCTAACTATAGTTACCTACAGGCAACTGCCAGTAGGATATATATATATGTATATATATATATATATATATATATATATATTATCTACTGGCGGTCGCCAGTAGATAGTTATAGTTAGGACCGAGTTTCCATAGGAAATCTCAAAATTCTATTTTTAATAACTTTGGCGCTGGTTAACGAATCCTCGCGAAATTTTCAAAACGAATGGGGCACTCCGTTCAGCTCCTACCCTGAAAGTCTCGGGGTGATTCGTCAAGTAGGGGCCGAGAAAAAAGGGGGGTCCCAAAACGCATTTTCCCCATGCATTTTTCCGTAGGACCTTTAGACACAGCTACAGCCCGAACGGCTGAACAGAATTACTTGAAATTTGGCAGAGAGGTAGCCATAAGGTCAAGGAAGTGTAAATCTGTTCAGTATTTCCTGAGAAAATAGCATTTAAAAGCATATCAATATCTATACGCGCGCACCGTGCGCGCACAGTGCGCGCACCCTGCCGTGCGCGAGCGCAATTCTGATTGGTTGTTAGATGTCGGTAAACATTCGAATCGGTCGAAACCAGGAAGTGTCTGCCCCCATTTTGTCTCTCGCAGTCTGAGGGGGTGAAAAACAAAGGTGGAGAACGTGAAAAGGGGGCAGAGTGGACAGTTCCTGACCACCTAGCATTGGTCATGGGGTCACAGAAGGACCCCGAAAGGGAAAAAAAACATTTTTTTTTTTTTTTTAAATCGCAAGGTGTGCGCACCCTGCGCGCACGGCACGAACTGCGAAACGTGGGTGCTCGGTGCGCGAAGCGCACCGAGTGCCCACAGAGCGCGCACAGTGCGCGAAGCGCACGGTGCGCGCAGGGTGCGCGCACCTCGCGATTTAATAAAAAAATAAAATTTGTTTTGTTTGAAAAACCTGAAAAAAAAAAAAACATAACTTAGCACCGTAACCGTACAAATTCACTGAAAAACCATAGGTTTCACACACGTTATAGTTACGAATTAGCATTTAAAAAACCTTGCAAATTCACTTAAAAAACCATAGGTTTCACACATGTTATAGTTAGCTGGACATTTCACTCGTAAAAAAACAATGAAATTCCCCCGTTATAGTTACTGCAGGCAACTATAACTCACGCGACTGCAATCCTCTGCTGATGACGTTAGATATTACATCGCTGATGACATATGTGTCTTTCTGAAAAATAAATATTTGTATTATATGTATAGCTAAAGATTAATGGAAGAAGACATGGGTAAATAAGTGTCTAAATACAGTGATGTAATATCTGACGTCATCAGCAGAGGATTGCTCACAAACTGACAAACTTAATGTGAATGAGTACAATTTGGCTTTTACTGAACACATTAGCACAAGTTCTATGGAGTTCTTGGATGTGTTGTTGCAAATCAAAGGGAACACCTTGGAAACTAGTTTATTTCGATAGAAAACTGCTGGTAACAGCATTCTGAGTGCAAGTAGCTCACATCCACGTAATCTCGTATATAGTATCCCTTATGGAGAACTATTACGTGCCAAAAGAAATTGTAGCACATTACCTGCATACCGCACTGAAGAAAAAATCATGTGCAAACGATTCAAAGAACGGGGGTACAATGACAAAGTTATTGGACAAGCCCAAGCAAGAGTTGAACAAGTAACGAGAAATGAACTGTTATACCCAAATCGGGAGGAAGTAAGTAAAGAGGGTATAAGATTCATTACCACATTCTCAGGGCAAGCAAATGAAGTCAGTAGAATTTTCAAAAGACATTGGCATGTGTTGCTGACAGACGAACATATCAAAAAAGATCTTGGCAGTAATCCCCAAATAACATTTAGGAAAAGCCGCTCATTGAAAGATGAGTTAAGTCAGAATTTTGTGACTGACAAGGAGGTGACAAATCCTAGAGGCAAAGCAGGTTTTAAGTGCTGCAGAAAATGCAAAGCCTGTAGGGGAAGCTTTGATTGTGACAAACTGGAACTCCCTAACTCTAAGAGAGAATTTCAAATTAGAAAAACTCTAACTTGCTATACAACATATTGTATTTATGTTTTGACTTGCCCCTGCAAGAAATAGTACGTGGGGAGCACGAAACATCAGGCCAAGAAGAGAGTGCTGGAACACATACGGGCTATAAGAAATAATAATAAACAATATCCGGTAGCCCGGCATTTTTTTGCAAAACACTGTCAGGATGAGAACCAATTACGAATGGTTGTGATTGATGCAATAAATCTGGGGATGAGAGGAGGTAACAGAGAACTATCTCTTAGAAAACTGGAGTCAAGGTACATTATAGATTTGGAGAGCCTAGTTCCTAATGGTCTAAACTCAAGTGAAGAATTAGCAATCCACCTGCATGAGAAATAAGATGATTAAACAGATATGTTATAAGACAGCGGTTGCTTTCAAGAATTGAGATTTTTAACCTTTGTATTTTCAGACATCCTAGTTATCTGCGACATGAAAAATTGGAGGTGGCCTCATGTCAACTGGATTAATCATGACGCAACAATGAAGATATGACTTAAGATGTAATAAGTAATCAAACCCACTTGGGTAATGAAATGTTTTTCAGCATTGAATTGGTAGGGCTGTTAATTATGAGTTATGACCCACTGGGGTCAAATGCGATAGTTGACACTGAAAATCTTTGTGCATATGAATGGTGTGCCATTTGAGGCAGTCTAAAACTTTATCAATGCGTTTGCAGACAAGATGTAGTCTTCAATTATCAATGAAATGCTTAGTAAGCCCTAAAATTGGCAGGGTTGCTAACTATGAGTCATTACCCACTGGGGTCAAATGCGATAGTCAGTACTAACTGACGTTTAATTTGGTTAAATCCTTGTACATAAAAATGTTGTGTTATTTGCAACAGTCTAAAACTTTATTGATGCGTCTGTTGACAATATGTAGTTTTCTACTATGGAAGTGAAAATGCATGAGATACTCCGATGTGTGTATTGTCACATATACGGTTTCAATTCAGTTGATATGTTATAAAATGGCCGCCATATTCGTGAGCAGTAACTTATGAGTGTTTGACATTAGTCCTTTGTTTATTTTCGTTATAATGAATTTAAAAACAGGGCAGAATGTGACTTCTATGAGCGTGAACAAGGCGTAATGCTGAAACGCGTAGTTGTTATTTGCCATTAAAACACAAATCTTTGCAACACGTCGAGGTGTCCGAGTGGCTCCTGATAACTATCAGTAACTTGGTGTGCAGAATTTGGAAGACTTCCGGTGTCTTGACTCGGACCGCCCGTGACAGCCTGGCTTTGTTGACCGGAATTGGTGGAAGCAATATATATATATATATATATACATATAAACTTGAATCAAGGTATATCATTGATGTTCAGACCAAAATGCCACTTGGTTTGAATAGTGGGGAGGAGTTGGCTGTACACCTGTAGTTTAAAAGTATCTATATATTGATTTTGATTATGCTGCATATCATTCTAATTATTTTGAATTGTTTTTTCAACATATGACAGACAAAGTACCCATTTAGGGTGTGATTTTGTGAATGGCCCATTCAGGGCAGTATTATCGAAAAGAGAACTATATTTATGTTCAGTAATGGCCGCCAATGGGGATTTCAAACCCATCCAGGGTGTGATTTAGGGCTGAACTGTATTGCAACAAAGAAATGTATTTGTACTTGCATGTTCAGTGATGGCCGCCAAAGTGGACTGAAGCAAGTCCTATGTTGTTGTCTATGCAAAGGGAGTATTTATGTCCACTCCAAAGTTGTTGCCTCTAGCAATTGACGAAGGCGATAGCTGAAACGCGTTTTGCTGTGAGCTGTTCCAATAAAGAATAATTGGATAACTGTTCCCGTGAGTGCTGGTGCTTGTGTACCCGGAGCGTTGACTGAGTGCGGTGTCCGTCGCCGCAGAGAAAGCACCCGACCGCGAGTGAAGGGGCGTGACGGAAAGTTGAGCCGGATTGAAATTCCTCTTCACCGCCGCAGAGTTGCAACATTGTTTCATCGAAGACCCGCTACTGTAGCCGAGCAGAGGAAGACGTGAACACCTTCGCGTTTGGACTCGCACTGGGCGGAAGAATCTCCGGAGCGGGTAGGAAACGGAAATATATCCATTATAGCGAAGTATTGAACTGCGGCAGGTCGAGGGAACATACAGCAGTTATATTTTTTGAATGCAAACAACAAGTTAAGTTTAATGTAGAGGCGCGACGTGAAGTGGCCAATGAAATATTCAAAAAAAGAACAGATACACGCTCAGGTGGGAGCGATGGTGACGGCGGACGAAATGGGACCCGTGGGTCCGATCCCTTAAAGGAACAGTTTGCGCGTTTAGAAAGACTCCACGAACGCGAAATACGAAAATGGTGGGAGGCTACCTCCCTGCAACATTATATTGACGTGGAAAGAGTCCCCCGCGGTCTCAGAATCTACACTATCCCTGCCTATGAAAATCCGAACCCCAAATTGCTGGAGGAATGGGCAGAGCACACAGCTGCCTCCTCGAAGGGCATGTTACTGATATTGATTAAGTTTGCCTGGAGCGACAGAGACACCACGCTACAGGAGATAACAATATTGGAAGGGGAAATTGAAGAACAAGGCGACAAAAGTAAAATGGAGGAGTTCAAGGAGGGAATGAAAAAACGTTTAACAACTTATGAACTCAAAATCAGGCAAAGGAAACAAAGTAAGTTTGAACGCGATGAGCGGGACTATGAACAAGGACGCGTATTGACCTTTGCCAAAAGGTATGACTTACCGAGAAGACAATTACTAAGTCGCAGAGGCAAAACAACAACTGAGCAACGTGACACATCAGAGTCTGATGTCACTGATGCCGAGTTGAGCAGTGATGAAAGAGAAGCAAGGCGTGCTGAGGCAGCAGCGGCGACACCTTTTCACGAGGAATTTCGCATTATCCGGGAAACATGGAGCCGAGGTGGAAGAGGCAAACCAATGCCACAAAGGAAAAAAGCAGACGTAGAACAAGGAGGGGCGGCTGGAGAAAGCAGCAGCACCGCATCGCCTCGGATCACCCGGAGCAGGAGAGGGGCGAGACGGTAACATCAGAGTCTCTCACGGTGGTAAACTTGACACCAAGAACACTAACGGAGGCGGAACTAAAAGTTCTACAATATGGATTAAGTTTCTGCCCCTCAAGGAGATCTGAATACACGCAAAATAAAATTGACCTGTTCCGATTTGCGCGAAAAATGAAACTCGCAAAATATTTTCAGGGCAAAAAATCCACAAAACAGAAAGAAACAACATCTATCAGTGAAATCGAAAATCTTACAGCCGGGGATCTGGAAACATTGGCAGTCATGGAAGATTTGCAACATGAGGGCGATCCTAGACAACTGATTGCAAAGAAAAGTGTGGATCAATCTGAGATCATTCAAATAAATCCAGGCAGCCCATTCAGACCAACGTCCAAATTTGTGCCGATGATGCCGGCTGACTCCATAGATATTTTCACTGAGGCAGTGACTCAGGATCTAATCAAACTCAGAGGAAGCAACATGAATAACAGAAGGAGGGGCAACATTACTGCAGAACAAAAACAGGCAATCAAAAGTTTACAGAATGACAAATCAATTATCTGCAAACCGTCTGACAAAGGGGGGAATGTTGTCTTGATGACCTTTGATTACTATCAAAAAGAAGCACTGAACCAACTAAATGATACATCTAGTTACAAGAAGATAACACGCAAAGAATTTGAAAGTAGCGTAACATCTTACAGGAATCTTCTTAATAGGTGGTACCATAAGGGGATGCTATCCAAAGAGGAATATGGTTTTTTGGAATGCAGATATCCTAAAATTCCAACATTTTACCACTTACCAAAGTTACATAAAGACTCTACAAACCCCCCCGGACGCCCAATTGTTTCCTCTTTGGGAAGTCTAACTGAGCACATGTCCCAATATGTGGATTTCTTTTTGTCTGAACCAGTCACCAAACTCACCTCCTACATCAAGGATACCAAGGACTTTCTAAAACGAGTAGAAAACATCCACTGGGAGAATGACTATGTAATGATGACTCTAGACATATCTAGTCTATATACGAGTATCAATCATAATCAAGGAATGCAGGCGATTCAACACTTCTTGAATGATCGGCCAATTAATTTGGCAGAACATAATGAAATGATAATTGAGTTTGTGACATTCTGCCTGTATAATAACATCTTTTTGTTTCAGGATGTCTTGTTTAAACAGATACGCGGTACCGCGATGGGAACCTGCTTCGCCCCCAGCTACGCGAACTTGTTCGTGGGCTGGTGGGAGGAGCAGGTGGCCTGGGCGGAGACCAATGTATGTTGGACTCATAGAGTCATTTGTTGGACTAGATACATTGACGATTTGTTCATTGTTTTTAATGGAACTGAACAAATGGCAAACAATTACGTGGAAGTACTCAACAACAATGACCTTAACCTCAGGTTCACAGGGGATATTAGTAATAAACATGTGAACTACTTGGACTTAGAGGTGTTCCCTGTGGAAGGTAGACTGTGCACTCGCTTGCATAGAAAGCCGACCGCAGGGAATTCCGTATTGCATGCTCGGAGTTGCCATTTTGAGAAGACCATAAGTAGCATACCCTATGGTGGACTTCTTAGAATTAAACGGAATTGCTCCCTAGATAGTGACTATCAAGTAGCAGCAAGAGAAAGCATGAATAGGTTCAAGTTAAGAGGGTATCATCAGGACATCCTTAATGAAGCTATGAGGAAAGCAGAAACAAAATCTAGACTTGATTTGATTGAAAGCGAGGATCACATTACTAGACCAGCAAGTAAGATTGACAACAAATTCAGGATCATCATAGATTATTCTGAGGATGCTCAGGTCATCAGAAACATACTGAGAAAGAATTGGTACATCCTAAAAACGGATTCAGTCTTAGGAAAAGACATACCAAAAGCACCACCGTTAACATTCAGAAGAGCCAGAACGTTAAGAGATGACCTAGTACAAAGCCACTGCAATAAAGAAAGGATAGCACCACCCTTTGGGAAAATAACTGGTTTTTATCCGTGCCTAAAGTGCAGGGCCTGTAAGAATAGCAAGAAAACAACACACTATAAAGTCCCAGGTCTTAAGTCTCCCAGAAAAATCAATAAACTGATGAATTGCAATACCAGTTTTACAGTGTACTGCCTGGTTTGCCCCTGTGGTTTATATTACATAGGGAGCACTATTCACCCAACTAAGGTTCGCATCTTGGAGCATATGAGGGCGATTCAGAACAAAGATGTGTCATATCCGGTGGCGAGGCACTTCGAATCTTTTCACCAGAGCAATAGGGATCTATTGAGTTTTTTCTGCCTGGATCATGTTCCATTAAATGTCAGAGGGGGCGACAGGCAGCTACAACTAAGGAAACTTGAATCAAGGTATATCATTGATGTTCAGACCAAAATGCCACTTGGTTTGAATAGTGGGGAGGAGTTGGCTGTACACCTGTAGTTTAAAAGTATCTATATATTGATTTTGATTATGCTGCATATCATTCTAATTATTTTGAATTGTTTTTTCAACATATGACAGACAAAGTACCCATTTAGGGTGTGATTTTGTGAATGGCCCATTCAGGGCAGTATTATCGAAAAGAGAACTATATTTATGTTCAGTAATGGCCGCCAATGGGGATTTCAAACCCATCCAGGGTGTGATTTAGGGCTGAACTGTATTGCAACAAAGAAATGTATTTGTACTTGCATGTTCAGTGATGGCCGCCAAAGTGGACTGAAGCAAGTCCTATGTTGTTGTCTATGCAAAGGGAGTATTTATGTCCACTCCAAAGTTGTTGCCTCTAGCAATTGACGAAGGCGATAGCTGAAACGCGTTTTGCTGTGAGCTGTTCCAATAAAGAATAATTGGATAACTGTTCCCGTGAGTGCTGGTGCTTGTGTACCCGGAGCGTTGACTGAGTGCGGTGTCCGTCGCCGCAGAGAAAGCACCCGACCGCGAGTGAAGGGGCGTGACGGAAAGTTGAGCCGGACATATATATATATATATATATATATATATATATATATATATATATATATATATTGCTTTCACCAATTCCAATATATATATATATATATATATATATATATATATATATATATATATATATATATATATATATATATATATATATATATATATTACCTACTGGCGGTCGCCAGTAGGTAGTTATAGTTAGGACCCCTTTTCCATAGGAAATCCGCAACATTCTATTTTGAATAACTTTGGCGCCGGTCGATGAATCCTCGCGAATTTCTCAAAATAGGTGGGGCGCTACGCTCCGCTCCTACCCTGAAAGTCTCGGGGGGATTCGTCAAGCGGGGGCTGAGATAAAAGGGGGGTCCCAAAACGCGTTTTTCCCATGCATTTTTCCATAGGACCTTTAGAACGAGCTACAGCCCGAACGGCTGAACAGAATTACTAGAAATTTGGCAGAGAGGTAGTCCGTAGGTCAAGGAAGTGCCTTTTGTAGGTTTGGTGTAAATCTGTTCAGTAGATTCTGAGAAAATAGCCTTTAAATCAATATATATATCTGAGCCCGCTTACGGTACGCTTACCGTACGCTTACCGTACGCGTACGGTGGCGTGCGCGAGCGCGATTCTGATTGGCTCTTAGATCTTAGTAAACATTCGAATCGGCCGAAACCAGGAACCGGCGTCCGCCATTTTGTCTCTCGCACTGAGTGTTATTTATCAAACATGATGCCCAAAAACATGTTACGGGGCTGTTTTGACAACTCCCTCCCACATAGTCATGTTGAGGGAGTCCCCAAACATCCCCCAAGAGCAAAAACGGTTTTATTTTTTTTTCGGCAATTTCGCCGAGTACGCTTACCGTACGCTTACCGTAAGCGTACGGTAAAAAATAGAAATAAAAAAAACACTATCCACACTTACCCCACCCCCTGTGCTTTTGGTGGCCGTAGGCCACCAAATGTACAGGGCTTATTACATCAGTAAAAAAACTATATTTTGGCAACATGAAATTATAAAATCGAAATAAAAAAAACACTATCCACATTGACCCCACCCCCTGTGCTTTTGGTGGCCGAAGGCCACCAAATGTACAGGGCTTATAAAAGTTGATAAAAACCGTGCACGGAATGCACTGCGTTAAGTGGGCGCGCACGCCTCGAATGGCGTAAAGTAACTTAGCATTTAAAAAACCGTACAAATTCACTGAAAAAACCATAGGTTTCACACACGTTATAGTTAGGAATTAGCATTTAAAAAACCTTGCAAATTCACTGAAAAAACCATAGGTTTCACACATGTTATAGTTAGCGGAAATTTTACTGATAAAAAACCAATGAAATTGCCCCGTTATAGTTAGTGCTGGCAACTATAACTCACGCGACCGCAATCTTCTGCTGATGACATATGTGTCTTTATGAAAAAAAAAAAATTCTAATATATGTATAGCTAAAAATTTATGGAAGAAGACATGGGCAAATAAGTGTCTAAATACAGTATTAGCATCAGCAGAGGATTGCGGTCGCGTGAGTTATAGTTGCCAGCACTAACTATAACGGGGCAATTTCATTGGTTTTTTATCAGTAAAATTTCCGCTAACTATAACATGTGTGAAACCTATGGTTTTTTCAGTGAATATATATATTACTTCGCCACGTAGCACTTTCTGCCGGAAAGATGACGAATGCGGGCCCGTTACTGGGGCAAGTTTTTACTTTATTTTGTGGACGCCCTGCACCACCGCCATGACGCATTTCAGGCAACCAAGTGCCCTTGATCGCATGACGCGCATATGGAGTGCTCTCATATATTTAAAGTGACAGTGTAAACACGTGATAGTTTCAAAAAAATGCATTGGTCATAATGAACATAGAAGAAATATTCATATAAATAGCTTAAAAATCACTGCAATGTCCCAAATGCATGTATGTACAGAAACAAATAAGTTGTTATAATATTTAATACAAGCATTAGATATTTCAAATATTCTTAAAACCAGTTTATAGGTAAAGCAAAGATTTTTTTAAAGTTAAAAAAATGAAGGGATGCTACAATAATTTGAATCTCAGTTTTTCAGGTCAAATTAGTTGTCACAGTATTTGTTTCCTTGATGTTGAATTGTTTATCCTTAATAACCACCTACACTCTAGACTCCATAGAAAGGCGACTGCTGGAAACTCTCTCCTACATGCTACTAGCCACCATCCTGCACACCTGATTCACAGTATCCCCTTTGGGGAGATGCTGCGCATCAGAAGAATATGTACTACTGACTTAGACTGCTTTAAGGCGCAATCAGAATGCCGAGAACGGTTTCTGACTTGGGGATATACCACGAAAATGATAGACACAGCTATATCCAAAGCCAATGATCGGGGTAGGACCCAGGCACTAGCTAAGAAATCATCTAGTGGTCTTACCACTGACCCAGGTACCTCAGAATCACCTAGACTAATCCTGACATACAGTCGACAACAGCATATCATAAGAAGGATTGTCTCTAGGAACTGGGCGTTGGTCAAAAGTGACTTAGTTTTGGGAGACACTTTGTGTCGATCACCCAACCTGACCTTCAGAAAGGCACGCTCTATGAGGGATCAACTAGTCAAAAGCAGTCCTGAGCTGATTGATAACTCCACGTGGTTGTCCACTAGCAAAGGCTTCATAAAGTGTGCAAGTTGTAAAGCATGTAAACATGGAATAAACAAAACAGAATATACTACTCCATGGAGTGACAGGATGACCAAAATTGATAAAAAACTCACTTGCAAAACAGAATTTGTTATTTATGTACTGGAATGTCCATGTGGCTTACGCTACGTGGGCAGTACAAAACTACAGGCACATAAAAGAATTTTGCAGCACATTCGAGCTATCAATCACGGTGACCCTAGTTACCCAGTAGCCCGCCACTTTGACGAAACACACGCTAGGAGATCCAGTGAACTACAATATTTTTTGATCGACTCAGTTCCTCCCCTAAGGAGAGGCGAGAATCGTGATTCCCTACTTAGTAAACTAGAAACAAGATACATAATTGAGTTAGATAGCAAGATCCCCAATGGATTGAATTCTAGTGAGGACTTTTTTACTCACTTATGATATATTGATTTAACTAATATCCAATCCTGCTGTCTTTTGAACATTTATATCACTAGCGCATTCTCTCTTTTTAAACCTATGATAGTATAAGATTTTTTTTTTTTTGTATACACACAATTTTATGATTTTTGTTATTTATAGCACAATTTTGCACATTAGGTTTTTTAACACCATTTGAAAATGACACCGGGTAGATTACTGACTCAGCGTGCTATTAGTTTCTGCTATGTACAATTACCCATTGTGGTAGTTATTCAACAAATATGAGCAAGTTTTATTCATGTGTCAATAAGGTTATACATAGATGGATTTAAACCAAAGTTACAACATGTATTAGGATTTTATAAAATATGAGTGGTTATTTAAACCCTGTTTTTTTAACCCCCTTTTTAACCATATATGATTGTTTTTAATGAATATATTTATATATTTATATATTTATTCATATATTTATTGACCATGAGTTTCGTTTGGTATTTAGACCATAACACTTGCATCTGTTTGTACATAGCATTATTTTGCACATTTAGTATTGTTACAATGCTAAGAATATTGATTTGTTTATTACAAATTTGAACTTATACAGTGGAAAGGGAATTAGGAAGCATTAAGCTGGTATGTTGTCTATGTCTATGATTTTGACACGGCAGAGCCTGCCGTTCCATTCCCGCGCAGTGTCACTTTAAATGGTGTAACGTCAATCATGTGGTGTATCATGTGACCAAGGCTCTTTGGGAGCTGAAACGCGTAATGGCGGCGGTGCAGGGCACGGAATAAGTCTTTGAAATCACAGAATCTGGGTTCGCCTCGTCTTTCCAAGAAAATATACGGATTGTGGGCGAGTGTTGGTGATATATATATATATATATATATATATATATATATATATATATATATATATCTTACTTCGCCACGTAGCACTTTCTGCCGGAAAGATGACGAATGCGGGCCCGTTACTGGGGCAAGTTTTTACTTTATTTTGTGGACGCCCTGCACCACCGCCATGACGCATTTCGGGCAACCAAGTGCCCTTGATCGCATGACGCGCATATGGAGTGCTCTCATATATTTAAAGTGACAGTGTAAACACGTGATAGTTTCAAAAAAATGCATTGGTCATAATGAACATAGAAGAAATATTCATATAAATAGCTTAAAAATCACTGCAATGTCCCAAATGCATGTATGTACAGAAACAAATAAGTTGTTATAATATTTAATACAAGCATTAGATATTTCAAATATTCTTAAAACCAGTTTATTGGTAAAGCAAAGATTTTTTTAAAGTTAAAAAAATGAAGGGATGCTAAAAGGCGGGCTAGACACGCAATCAATTTAGAAATGTCATGAACATGAATTAATAAAACCAATTGTTCAATCCTGGAACTATGCGGTAAATTCAATGGGAGCCCTATATTACCTATATACAGACCGTGTATGAATATTAAACCCGGTCTGAAGATACCGTTGTGCAAAAAAAAAGGGGTTGCAAATGCAATGAATTAATCCGAATCCTGCCCAAGTTGGCCTTAATTACAAAAGTTTCTATGTCTCAAAATTACCTAAAATGCATGTGCAAACAGTGCCAATATTCACCTGTAAAAGTCACAGCCGTGACTTAATAAAGTGCGAATGTGCAACGAATAAAATGAAAGCTAAAAAACGTTTCTCATATAGGCAGCAGCTAAATGGGTATAAGATCATGCTTAAATCATCATTTAAAAGCAATTAGAATCAGTCACAGACATGTATAAAAATCCTCACTCGAGTTCAAGCCCTGGGGTATTTTGCTGTCCAGTTCTAGGATGTACCTGGTCTCAAGTTTCCTGAGCATGGCCTCCCGGTTGCCTACACGTTTTTGCGGAAGGATTGTATCTAGGACAAAATATTTCAAATTGTCTAATTTGCTATTATGATACTCCTTAAAGTGTCGGGCAACCGGGTAGGTGACATCAATGTTGGTGATGGCCCTCAAGTGTTGGAGCACCTGTTTAAGCACCTGCAATTTCGTGCTTCCTACATATTGCAGGTTACACGAGCACTCCAACACGTACACAGCGTATTCTGTTTTGCAGTTGAGACTTTTGGTAATGGGTACAGGATTGGGTTTAAAGGGTGTCACATAGCTGGTTCTATTAACCCCATATTTACATGCCTTGCAAGTGGTACAGCATGTAAAACCATTCCTAGGACTCAGCCATGTTTGGAATACCACCACCTCTGGGCTACTTTTTTACTGAGGAATTGCTCATAGAGCGAGCCTTCCTAAAAGTAATACACGGGTATCTAGTGATCTGACCACTCAAAACGGAATCACTACGTACCAAAGCCCAGTTCTTATTTATAATTTTACGTAGGGCTTTATGTTGTAAGTTATAGGTAAGGATCAATCTTGTGGGGGACTCTGTCCGTTTGTCATCGGAATCATTGTTATTGATTTTGGTGAGTGCTTGGGATTGATCTAAATGGGCAGTTCTATTCATGGCCCTATTAAGCATTTTTTCAGAATAACCCCTGTCCAGGAACCTATCCTTACTCTGCAGTTGTGCCTGTCTGCAGTCACTGTCCGTACTACATACGGATGCGCAGCATCTTCCCATATGGGATGCTGTTGATCAGATGGGCAGGATGGTAGCTAGTGGCATGCAAAACTGCATTCCCAGCAGTAGGCTTTCTGTGTAATCTTGTTTCCATCTTATTGTTGACAATAAAAACTTCTACATCAAGAAAACACATGTTTTTTCTACTCAACTGTGCTGAGAAGCTTAGATTCAAGTTGTTACAATTAATGTCTTCCACAAATGTCTGCGTGCTGTCATCAGTACCTTTCCAGACCATGGATATGTCATCAGTATATCTATACCAGCATAAAAACGAATTCAGTAAAATTTCCTCATAAGAAACCCTCAGGACCTATTCCTCCCAGAGCCCCATATGCAAACAGGCATAGCTGGGAGAGAAACAGGCCCCCATGGCTACACCTCTAATCTGGTTGAAAATCTGGTTGTTAAATAAAAATAAGTTATTTTCAAGACAGGTTAAAATCATGGTTGTTAACATTTTGTTATGCTTGTACTTGACATCCGGTCTGGTATTTAGGTAATGTTCTGCTGCTTTGACGCCATCGCAATGGTTGATACTAGTGTATAATGTTGTAACGTCCAAAGATACCAAGATACAGTCATCTTCCCACCTCACGTCCCTCAATTTCCTCAGGAAGTCTCCTGTGTCCTGAATAAAAGAGGGAAGATTTTAACATGGTTTTGCAGGAAGAAGTCCACATAGCGTGACGTGTTCTCCAATAAACTTCCATAAGCAGATATGATAGGCCTACCGGGTGGTTTCAATTTGCTTTTGTGAACTTTAGGGATGAAATATATGGCTGGAATTTTAGGATGGTCATTTTTTAAGAATTTGAATTCGTCATTTGAAATCAAACCCGCTGATTTCCATGCCACTAGTTTGTTGTAAAATTCACAACGTGCTGCAGTTACTGTTTGCATGTTGCTTGGCTTGTAACAATCCCTGTCATTCAATTGATTCAATGCTTCTTCTATATACATTTCATGTATATATATATATATATATATATATATATATATATATATATATATATATATATATATATATATATATATATATATATATACTGAAGAATTGTACACATGCCTTTAAACAGGGTTTTTAGGACAAACAATGCACAATCGGTTGGCGTCAAAAAAATAATAGTAATTCCCCAGTACAGCACCACTGGGGCTCAACCTGAAACTGCAACCGCCCCCAGTAATTAACATACAATTTTGTATACATATTTTTTTAGTTTTTTTCACCGTGGTGGAATTTGAACACGCACTTTAGTTAATTCAGTATGCACTAGTACTTTTTTGACAGTCATAAGGGTAACAATATTGACGTTTGCATTCGACAACTGTATTCGCACCAGCACTCTAGATTGCTTGAAATCTACCATTGAGGCAATATTCCCGTCAATGGCAAGGACTAGTTAGGTACTATATGCACTATACTTATAGGATCGAGGGGACTAGAGGCAATGGGTGACCAAACCAAACCAATTAGTGTTTTGACACGGGTCAAGGTAGACAGGCAAAGAAATTTAGAAAATATGAACATTTTTATTGCTGTTGAATTCTATACAATTTTATGGCTTTTGCTTGTAAAATCCGAATTGGATTTAAAGGTATTTATATCTGAACACCGTTTTAACCAAAAACCTATTTATGTAAACAGAGAGTATTTTGTCTATGTTTATGATTACCTTATGAGTTGTCGCACCTGTCCCTTTAAGAATTTTTTTAAAAAATGGTTGAAATGGCACACCGCTAACTGTGAAGCGCGTCATGTGATCAAGGCCCTTTCGGGGTCGAAATGCGTGATGGCTGCTGTTTTGTAGAACTGAATAAAAATAGCTTACTTGCACTGAATTGTGGTCTGTGCTCCAGTTCTTGTGTGACAACGAGTGGATCGTGGATTACTTCTGATACATATGGGCGTCGGGGAGCCAGGGAAGGAGAGTTGCTTCAGCCGCAACATTGGACATGCACCACAACTGCAAGGTATTACGTTCCTGTAAATTTGAAATCCAGCACTCACCATGAGATGTCGTGGGTTCGATGCCAAACACTCACCTAGCTGGCCAGGACTGATGCCTGCTGGGAACTGTAGTATATCGATGTGGGCTGCAGTGCTGTTGGACTACAAAGTCGGCCCACCAGGATTGTCACCAATGAGAGAACGACCTGAGCAATATCAAAGTGGAATGGTGAATAGACTGTGTTTGCACAACGGCATTTGAAAAAGGCGTACCCCCGCCGAAACACGTCATGCCATCGCTGTAATAAACATCTTTCCTGGCATTCCCCATGAGTCCCTCTGATTCCTTCCAAATGAAGAGATCGTGTTTTCATCTTATGCACGTTTGCCCCTGATGCGCTAGGGGGACCCTACCAACGAAGTATTCGGAGTTATAAGGGCAACAACGGTGTGAAGGATCCAATGGATTGGAAGTACTCCGTGACCGCCGCATCCTGTGAAGGCACAGCATCGCTGCAGAAGCAGATCGTGACTACCCGGAGGGACAAGAGTACTGTATCTTAGTCCCAAAGGCACGCTGGATTAGGACAAATGCGGCTTGGGCGTCGGGGAGCCAGGGAAGGAAAGTTGTTACAGCCGCAACATTGGACATGCACCACAACTGCAAGGTATTACATTCCTGTAAATTTGAAATCCAGCACTCACCATGAGATGCCGTGGGATCGATGCCAAACACTCACCTAGCTGGCCAGGACTGATGCCTGCTGGGAACTGTAGTCTACCGATGTGGGCTGCAGTGCTGATTGGACTACAAACTCGGCCCACCAGGATTGTCACCAATGAGAGAACGTCCTGAGCAATATCAAAGCGGAATGGTGAATAGACTTTGTTTGCACAACGGCATTTGAAAAAGGCATACCCCTGCCAAAACGCGTCATGCCATCGGTGCAATAAACGTCTTTCCTGGCATTCCCCATATGTCCCTCTGATTCCTTCCAAATGAAGAGATTGTGTTTTCATATATATATTATGATCGACTGCACCGTGATTTGAAATAATAAACGCCATATCGGCAAGCAACTGAGCTCATCGAGTCGTCTGTCTCTCTTTTCAGTGCCTGGAATAACTTTGGAGTGGTGACTGGATATATATATATATATATATATATATATATATATATATATATATATATATATATATATATATATATATATATATATATATATATATATATATATATATATATATATATATATATATATATATATATATATATATATATATATATATATATATATATATATATATATATATATATATATATATTTTTTTTATTTTTTTTTCTCCAAAGTTTGCCCGCAAGCTGTTGGAAGCGCACACTCAGCAAACTGAACCATCCGGTTTCTTCATTCAGGACGAGCTGGAACTGCTTCCATCAGATTGTATTCTGTAGACCTGACGCATTTCAAGGCTTGTGCCTATCTTCAGAGGTCGCTTTTAAAATGACTCGTATATACATATATATATATGATCAAGGCAATCTGGTGGCCGAAACGCGTAATGGCGTGCTGTGTGGGTGCTGACTTTCATTAAAGACCTTTGAAGCACGAGCTGGTGTCCGTGTGCTTCTTCCTCGCCGACTGGAAGTGGGAGACAGCCTCTTTGGACTTATATATATATATATATATATATATATATATATATATATATATATATATATATATATATATATATATATTCCAGTATACCGTGATCGTACCAGACCCAAGCCTCATGATGACGGAGGGCAATGGTGGGGCGGCGAGCCCCTCAATATCCAGCACACGCATGGTCTCCTTTGTCAAAACAACACACCACGGCCCCAAAATGCTTTTAAGCAGGTTTATTCCTGATGATGCAACTCAACACGTTTCGGAGCACAAGTCTCCTTGATCACGAGAACCTGCTTAAAAGTATGTTGGGGCTGCGGTGTGTTGTTTTGACAAAGGAGACGACGCATGTGCTGGATTTGAGGGCCTCTGTGCCCCACGATTTCCCGCCGTCATCTGAGGCTTGGGTCTGGTACGATCAACATTCAATACCTCAAATTGCTTCCACCATTGTGCCACTGAAGTGCTTGGCTCGTTAGGGCGAGTCCCCTAACTTGCGCAGCGGCCACACAACAAATATCCACAGAACGTCGCCTCCTTTAAGAAACAAAAGGGGACACAGCGGTTCATGTTCAGGTGAGTTTATTCTGTATTAAGCATGACGTGTTTCGGATATAGATCCTTCCTCAGATACTAAAACATACTGCACTGGTGCCAGCAACAGTCCTTTCTTAATGGAAACTATTTCCTCCACATTGGTGGAAATCCAAGGACTGCAAGATCCAGCATCCATCTGGGCGGACAATAGGAAAGGCTACCAGGGCCTAGAGTCTTTTCCTTTTGGCACAAAACAACTCTCCTTACATGTCCAACGCCTTCTGCAGCCTCCGTTGCAGGTGAAATTGGGAAGCAATGTGACAATGCTACGTGCGTCACCGTGAAGTCACGATCCAATTTTGGCCAATTATTCGCCCTCCCGTGGCCGCAGCGCTCAAACCACCATTCGATACCTCAAATTACTTCCACCATTGTGCCATTGAAGTGCTTGGCTTGTAAGGGCAGGTCCCCTTACTTGCGCAGCGGCCACGCAACAAATATCCACAGAATGTCGCCTCCTTTAAGAAACGATAGGGGATATAGCAGTTCATGTTCAGGTGAGTTTATTCTGTATTTAGCATGACGCGTTTTGGATGTATATCCTTCCTCAGATGATAAAAACATACTGCACTGGTGCCAGCAACAGTCCTTTCTTAATGGTAACTATTTCCTCCCCATTGGTGGAAATCCAAGGATTGCAAGATCCAGCATCCATCTGGACGGACGACAGGAAAGGCTACCAGGACCCAGAGTCTTTTCCTTTTGGGACAAAATAACATTCCTTACATGTCCAATGCCTTCTGCAGCCTCCGTTGCGGGTGAAATTGGGAAGCAACGTGACAATGCTACGTGCGTCACCGTGAAGTCACAATCCAATTTTGGCCGATTATTCGCCCTCCCGTGGCCACAGCGCTCCAAGCACCATTTGATACCTCGAATTACTTCCGCCATTGTGCCACTGAAGTGCATGGTTTGTTAGGGCGGGTCCCCTTACTTGCGCAGCGGCCATGCAACAAATATCCACAGAACGTCGCCTCCTTTAAGAAACAATAGGGGACACAGCAGTTCATGTTCAGGTGAGTTTATTCTGTATTTAGAATGACGCGTTTCGAATGTATATCCTTCCTCAGATGCTAAAAACATACTGCACTGGTGCCAGCAACAGTCCTTTCTTAATGGTAACTATTTCCTCCCCATTGGTGGAAATCCAAGGACTGCAAGATCCAGCATCCATCTGGGCGGACAATAGGAAAGGCTACCAGGGCCTAGAGTCTTTTCCTTTTGGGACAAAACAACCCTCCTTACATGTCCAATGCCTTCTGCAGCCTCCATTGCAG
Source organism: Triturus cristatus (assembly GCF_964204655.1). Lineage (NCBI taxonomy): Eukaryota > Metazoa > Chordata > Amphibia > Caudata > Salamandridae > Triturus > Triturus cristatus. Next base: position 962,977,623 of record NC_140584.1, on the reverse strand, counting down.
GTGAAATTGGGAAGCAATGTGACAATGCTACGTGCGTCACCGTGAAGTCATGATCCAATTTTGGCCAATTATTCGCCCTCCCGTGGCCGCAGCGCTCCAAGCACCATTCGATACCTCGAATTACTTCCACCATTGTGCCACTGAAGTGCATGGTTTGTTAGGGCGGGTCCCCTTACTTGCGCAGCGGCCATGCAACAAATATCCACAGAACGTCGCCTCCTTTAAGAAACAATAGGGGACACAGCAGTTCATGTTCAGGTGAGTTTATTCTGTATTTAGAAAGACGCGTTTCGGATGTATATCCTTCCTCAGATGCTAAAAACATACTGCACTGGTGCCAGCAAAGGTCCTTCCTTAATGGTAACTATTTCCTCCCCATTGGTGGAAATCCAAGGACTGCAAGATCCAGCATCCATCTGGGCGAACGACAGGAAGGGCTACCAGGACCCAGAGCCTTTTCCTTTTTGGACAAAACAACTCTCCTTACATGTCCAACGCCTTCTGCAGCCTCCGTTGCGGGTGAAATCGGGAAGCAACGTGACAATGCTAAGTGCCTCACTGTGAAGTCACAATCCAATTTTGGCTGATTATCTGCCCTCCCGTGGTATATATCTCAACACCAACTCCAATTCCACAATCAAAACCAGACACTAGAGCTTGATTTTTCAAATTTCACACTTTTTTTTATTATTCCTTTGCTGTAACACATTTCGGCATTTCTGCCTTGCTCACACAATGAGCACAATTGCTTCCCTCATTTTTATTGCAGAACTAAAGGTCATATGGTTTCCTATTCCAACAAACATTGAAAATATATTATAAAACCGCAAAATTTAGGTACTTATAGAGAGTTTTATACCTTAATTCTCACCATGGAGATGAATATCTTTAAACTCTCTTCTATTTTTCATAGGGTTTTTAAACGTACTCATTTTTATAAATTTTATGTTTTTTATGTTGTTAAAAAAATGAAAAAAATAAAAATAAAAAATAAAATAAAGAGATAGTCAATTGGAGTTGTGAGTATTATCTCAGAGGAACCAATCAATATGTTATTTTATCACATATATATACACAAGTAATTAAAGTGCAAGTGCAGTAAACTTGTATCATCAATGTATGAACATATTAACACTGTTTCATATCCAGAAATCCACAATGTGAAATACCATGGTCACAGGGAAGGTGCAAATGCCTATTTCCTCTCAAAAATTATCACCAAAGTTGGTAGTTACTGATGGGCTCAATGTAATTTGTACGAATAAAGTGCTAGTGCAGCTATTACCTGTTGAAGATCATGGAGTAATCCAAATAAAGTGCAAGTGCATTATTGCACAATTAAAAACAGTAACCACACCATAGAGTTATTGCTTGATTTAGGGGTTGAAAAGTGCAAGTGCAAGATAGTTCAAATGAACTTCCCAAATACAAAGTGCCAATGCCTCATTCTACATATGACTACATTCCATTGATCAACAATCTACTTTTCAGCAGTAAAGTGCAAATGATTTATGACACGCATTAATATCGTCAATCACAAGAAAAGTGCATTTACATTGATAATCAGGACAAACAACTTGAACACAATACTTGTGCAAAAATACTTCAAGCTTTCCTCTAGCAAACTCCATCTGGATTCATTGGGATAAAGTGCAAGTACAAATAAAGTGCAGTCCACAATAATATATCCATATATAAAACTCAAATTATCCTTATAATTTAAAAAGGCATCTTAGGTTATTATACCCGTACCTCCTGTGGTACCCACCGTTCTGTGATACACTTCTGGAGGTGATTTTCTCCTTATTTATATAAATCAAAAATGAATACATTATACAACATCTTGGTTATTAGGTTCCAATATATACTCTTTTCTTCCGCTTATCACAATTCCTCTATTCTCCTGAAGTTTCCGACCACTTACTGGGGGCTACAAAGAAACATTATATTTAAATATGCACATACAGATCCTCTTCAGAATTCAGGCCAAACAAAATTTTTGTATTGAACATTACAATGTACCTGGATTCTAGTTGTCTTAGTTTTTGTTCTCGGTTTCCACCTCTTCTATTCTTTGCAACTTGGTCTATTACATAGTATACAAGGTCATTCACATTACCACCATGTATCTCATTGATATGCCTGGCAACGGGATAACTCGTGTCATCATTTTTCACCGCCCCCAGATGTTGGGGAATTCTTATATGCACCATGTGAATGGTGCTGCCCACATACAATTTGGGACTAGAACACTGCAGTATGTAAACCACATATTCACTCGTACAGTTAAAACAGTTACACATTTTTGATGGACTCTTTAATAGGGGCGATTTAATTTCCTTTTTCTTTAGGCCAAATTTACAGGCCTTACATTTCGGGCATTTTACAAAGCCCAGACTAGCCTTTAACCAACCCTCTGTATTCACTGTCACAGGGCTGCTCACCATCAGTTCCTGCCTCATGGACTTAGCCCTTCTGAATGTTAATAAGGGTTTGCGTGAGGTTATGCTGCTCAGTATAGGATTCTATTTCACTTGGTGCCAATGTCTATTCAGACAGTCTCTCACTCTGGGAAGATAGACATTGTACCCTGTAATAATTCGTAAATCATCTTTACCAGTACTTTCTTCAGATCTGGCTTTCTCTGTTGGGAATACCAATGATTCTCTACTGATTTTCTTAACTTTACTTTGTGCTTCACTCAGCACTCGAGGACTGTACCGTCTCTCAGTAAATCTCTCTGTCAAACCTATCTGAGCTTTTTTTAGATATGAAGTCTCACTACAATTCCTTTTCATTTGTAACTGTTCTGCATATGGAATGCTATGTTTCAATTTCTGTGGGTGGAAACTTTGCGAATGTAAAATAGAGTTCCCTGCCAATGGTTCTCTATGGTTGCATGTTTGAATCTTATTATTGTTTACAAACACTTCAAGGTCTAGAAAGCAAACTTGGGATTCACTTATGGTGTCTGCGAATTGTAAGTTCAGAGAATTATCATTCAATTCTGACACAAATTTCTTTGCTGACTCTACTGAACCCTTCCACAGTATGTAGAGATCATCTATGTATCTCGCCCAAATAATGACATTCTCCCTCCATTCTCTAGCATGTCTGATCTTAAGCACCTGCTCCTCCCACCAGCCCATATGCAAATTAACATAGCTGGGGGCGAAGCAGGTGCCCATTGCTGTACCTCTTACTTGTCGGAATGTGTCATTGCCATACATAAAAAAGTTGTTTTGTAAACATAGTCTGGCCATCTCTAATAGCATTCCTGAGTGTTGATACAAACTTACGGGTCTATTATTTAGGAAGTGTCGCATGGCTCTAAGACCATCTTCATGTGCTATACTTGTATACAACGAGGTTACATTTAGCGTGATTAAGAGGAATGAATCGTCCCAGGTGATATTGTTCACCCTCCTTAAAAAATCCCTAGTGTCTTGGATGTACGCAGAAGACCTTTTGCAAACTCCAATAAAAAACAATCTATATATCGGGAGGTTGTCTCAAACAAACTGCCAATAGCTGATATAATGGGTCTTCCGGGTGGGGCATCTAGATTTTTACGTATCTTTGGGATCAAATACAAAATAGGTATGACCCGATCCTCTATCTTTAAGTACAAATACTTGTCCTAAGAGATCATCCCTAATCCTCTCCATCTAGCTAGATCCTTGTGAAATTTGTTTTTACCTCAACCAGGTTGCTTTGTGGCACTTTTTGGTTGCACATAGTATCTTTTAGCTGGGATCTCGCCTCATGATTATACATTCTAAGTTGCCACAAAACGACATTGCCTCTTTTGACAGATTAGTGAACCACAATGTCTTTTCTGTTTTTTGGTTTTGTTCACTACTTGTATATATATACACAGACACATACACACATATCCCAGCAGAAGTCGCTCCTTCTGGGACCAAGGACCCAAGAGGAGTGGTGTGTGTGCCGGCATAGGGAACTGGCAGGCAATCCCACAAGAATTCAGAAAGTTGATACCCACACTCAAGATCCAATCACCAGTGCAATGTAAAGTTTTTAATGCAAATCTCATAACACGTTTCAACTGACAAGCAGACCTGATCGCATGAAATGTGAAGAAGGGCATGCAGGTTTATACAGCCGTTCCAGTGGTGTAGCTAGACCTTTGGCCACCCGCGGCGGCATGTAAGAGCGGGAGGGGGGTGCTGGCGTATTCCCGCCATGGCCCATGGGGACTGGCAATTCCCACGGGTATACTGCCCCGGGACAGCCGCAGGTATGAGCGGGGACGGTAGGGGATGACTGCCACCCCATCTTGCTATGCCACTGAGCCGTTCAGTAAACATAAACAAAGGACACTGCTAGTAAAAATACTTCTTAAGTGACAGCCATGATGTAATGTCAAAATGTCAATCAACTGCCCGTAAAACGCATAAATGCGTACATTCATCGATATTGCACGTAAAATGGTGTAAACGTCTGTGAAAAATGTACATAATCATAATTATGGTTCATTAGACTGAACAGTGCTGAACAGTGCGGAAAGTAACTGTGCACAGACCACAGTCATATCATAGCATGCCTAGCGTTTTGTTCTGCATCAATGATACCACAAATAAAGGACACAATCGTCGGGTTACCACCGCCATGATTTAAAGTCAAAAGTTAAAACAGATTAAGAGAAAATGGAACAAGAACCACTGCATGCCATGTCTCTTATGTAAACAGTCCATGGAATTCAAACAGCAGTATCCCCTTAGAGATGCCAGCACCAAAATCTGTATAGTACAGATAACTGGGTGTAGAGGCATGGTTGGTTCAGCAGGGTAGCTGGAAGCTCCAATCAGGGGTTTATGGCAAACAGGGGATTTAAAGAGTGTGTTTGGAGCTACAAAATGCGCACAAAAATGCCCTGTTGAAGTTGGGTATAGGTCAGGAAACCAGATTAGAGAATGTCAGCCATGGTGCCACAGTAAACAATTCCTAATCCGTATCCCCATATCAATCATGCCCCAGACGGATTTAGTGTAAGTCATACCATCAATCGCACCCCTTGATGGGCATAAATATCAATATATATGGGTTTACCAATCTAGAGGCAAATAAACTAAAGGTGGGCCGTGGGTCCAGACATAGGAAACACAAATCCTAGGTCAAATCATCAATCTTGTCCCAGTGGACAGATCCATCCCCCAAGGTGTACAGTACAAATCTGAGATATATTATCATCATGCCCCAGAGGACAAGTCCATTCCCCATGAGCAAAACATCAAGGCATTGTCATGATGAACTAAATAACAGCCAAAACCGCAAAAGAATGAAACAAAAGTGCAAAAATTCTTATCTGTGAAGGTGCGTCAAAACAGCCCATGTGCACGAAGAAAGGGGTAGGGGAACCCATACAGGCGCCATCGTAATGACATTGAGGGCCCTTCTTTTCCCTTTGGAATAAAGGAAAAATCTTAATGTTAAAAAACATAAAAACATGACATGTTCATTCCAAAACTTCCTACCAGAAATCAAACAAATGGATGAAGACCAGCAGTGGTGGAGAGACATGGCTTAAATAGGGAATGGTCAGACCAAGGGTGGGGTAAGAAGAAGCATAATAATAATATGCCCAGAGAACAACTATTCTCCATGTAGATGGACCCCAAGTTCTTCATCAAGGTTGAGCACCCCTGGACTCTTAGCCTCGAGATCAAGAATATACCTATACTCTTTTCTTCTCAACCTCAGAGTCCCTACCCTGGGAGTTGTGCGGGACTTGTTCAATGGCAAAGTAGGAGAGAAGTGAGTTATCAGTGTAGTGTTTTTCCTGAAAGTGTCTCACCACTGGGTGGTGGGGGTCCTTGTTGTTGAAGGTCCTCATATGTCCCAGAACTTTCTTCTTAACCTGCTGGGTGATGCTCCCTATGTACCTAAGATGGCATGGGCACTCCAAATTATATACTACGTAGGTGGAGCTGCAAGTGAGGAACTGAGGAATTTTTCTGCTTTAGCCCTGTCTCGGGGTGGAATAGTCCTTGTGCATGGTACTTTTACTGCATGCCTTGCAGAGGCCACATGGAAAGACCCTCTGTCAAATCTTTATTTCAGCGCAGAGACTTAAAAACACATAAAATATACACATTCGAACAATATCATACCAAACATGCAGTTTATAAAGAGCAAGGCATTTGATTTACATATGTAGAGTCACAATCGAAATTCTTTTGGACAAAGATCCCTCCTTGAACTGATAAATACTTTAAAACATCTTAAGGGGAATGTAAAAGTCTCATACTTACCTATTTATATTTACCTTGGAATCCTATGTTTTTACCAAGAATGCAATGACCACCCATGCCATTTCCACACCAGTGAGACAGCATCTTTGCTCAATTTATTTGGCTGTACGCGTTTCGGGCTTGCGCCCTTGTTCACCAGCAGTTCAGGACAAAACACACTTGGGATTTAATTTTATCAAAATGAAAGGCGAACATTACTGAACCCACTGTGGTAATATGGGAGCACTACAAAGAACAGAATGCCTTGAGGCCTGTAGGGGCGGGGCTTAATGATAATAAAATGGTGACTGCTCTTCCGTGTGTTTTGTCCTGAACTGCTGGTGAACAAGGGCGCAAGCCCGAAACGGGTACAGCCAAAGAAATTGAGCATAGATGCTGTCTCACCCGCTGCACGTTCTCTTAAGGAGGAGTTATCTCACTGGTGTGGCCCCTCCAAATGGTGCGTGTTTTGGATGGATATAATGACGGCCTGCCCGGTCGTGGAGAGGGCCCGCTGCTGAAACGGCGGATCGTGAGCCACGACAGCGTGGTTTCGAAGACCGGTGGGTCACCTTTTGAGACTGTAATCATGGCAGTGATGTGATGTACGGACTCTATGCCAACCCACTTGGGATTTAATTTTATCAAAATGAAAGGCGAACATTACGGAACCCACTGTGGTAATATGGGAGCTATACAAAGAACAGAATGCCTTGAGGCCTGTAGGGGCGGGGCTTAATGATAATAAAATGGTGACTACTCTTCCGTGTGTTTTGTCCTGAACTGCTGGTGAATAAGGGTGCAAGCCCGAAACGCGTACAGCCAAAGAAATTGAGCAAAGATGCTGTCTCACCCGCTGCACGTTCTCTTAAGGAGGAGTTATCTCACTGGTGTGGCCCCTCCAAATGGTGCGTGTTTTGGATGGATATAATGACGGCCTGCCCGGTCGTGGAGAGGGCCCGCTGCTGAAACGGCGGATCGTGAGCCACGACAGCGTGGTTTGGAAGACCGGTGGGTCACCTTTTGAGACTGGAATAATGGCAGTGATGTGATGTACGGACTCTATGCCAACCCACTTGGGATTTAATTTTATCAAAATGAAAGGCGAACATTACGGAACCCACTGTGGTAATATGGGAGCACTACAAAGAACAGAATGCCTTGAGGCCTGTAGGGGCGGGGCTTAATGATATTAAAATGGTGACTGCTCTTCCGTGTGTTTTGTCCTGAACTGCTGGTGAACAAGGGCGCAAGCCCGAAACGCGTAAAGCCAAAGAAATTGAGCAAAGATGCTGTCTCACCCGCTGCACGTTCTCTTAAGGAGGAGTTATCTCACTGGTGTGGCCCCTCCAAATGGTGCGTGTTTTGGATAGATATAATGGCGGCCTGCCCGGTCGTGGAGAGGGCCCGCTGCTGAAACGGCGGATCGTGAGCCACGACAGCGTGGTTTCGAAGACTGGTGGGTCTCCTTTTGAGACTGTAATAATGGCAGTGATGTGATGTACGGACTCTATGCCAACCCACTTGGGATTTAATTTTATCAAAATGAAAGGCGAACATTACGGAACCCACTGTGGTAATATGGGAGCACTACAAAGAACAGAATGCCTTGAGGCCTGTAGGGGCGGGGCTTAATGATAATAAAATGGTGACTGCTCTTCCGTGTGTTTTGTCCTGAACTGCTGGTGAACAAGGGCGCAAGCCCGAAACGCGTTCAGCCAAAGAAATTGAGCAAAGATGCTGTCTCACCCGCTGTAGGTTCTCTTAAGGAGGAGTTATCTCACTGGTGTGGCCCCTCCAAATGGTGCGTGTTTTGGATGGATATAATGACGGCCTGCCCGGTCGTGGAGATGGCCCGCTGCTGAAACGGCGGATCGTGAGCCACGACAGCGTGGTTTCGAAGACCGGTGGGTCACCTTTTGAGACTGTAATAATGGCAGTGATGTGATGTACGGACTCTATGCCAACCCACTTATGCCAACCCACTTGGGATTTAATTTTATCAAAATGAAAGGCGAACATTACGGAACCCACTGTGGTAATATGGGAGCCCTACAAAGAACAGAATGCCTTGAGGCCTGTAGGGGCGGGGCTTAATGATAATAAAATGGTGACTGCTCTTCCGTGTGTTTTGTCCTGAACTGCTGGTGAACAAGGGCGCAAGCCCGAAACGCGTACAGCCAAAGAAATTGAGCAAAGATGCTGTCTCACCCGCTGCACGTTCTCTTAAGGAGGAGTTATCTCACTGGTGTGGCCCCTCCAAATGGTGCGTGTTTTGGATGGATATAATGACGGCCTGCCCGGTCGTGGAGAGGGCCCCCTGCTGAAACGGCGGATCGTGAGCCACGACAGCGTGGTTTCGAAGACCGGTGGGTCACCTTTTGAGACTGTAATAATGGCAGTGATGTGATGTACGGACTCTATGCTGCTCTTCCGTGTGTTTTGTCCTGAACTGCTGGTGAACAAGGGCGCAAGCCCGAAACGCGTACAGCCAAAGAAATTGAGGAAAGATGCTGTCTCACCCGCTGCACGTTCTCTTAAGGAGGAGTTATCTCACTGGTGTGGCCCCTCCAAATGGTGCGTGTTTTGGATGGATATATTGATGGCCTGCCCGGTCGTGGAGATGGCCCGCTGCTGAAACGGCGGATTGTGAGCCACGACAGCGTGGTTTCGAAGACCGGTGGGTCACCTTTTGAGACTGTAATAATGGCAGTGATGTGATGTACGGACTCTATGCCAACCCACTTATGCCAACCCACTTGGGATTTAATTTTATCAAAATGAAAGGCGAACATTACGGAACCCACTGTGGTAATATGGGAGCCCTACAAAGAACAGAATGCCTTGAGGCCTGTAGGGGCGGGGCTTAATGATAATAAAATGGTGACTGCTCTTCCGTGTGTTTTGTCCTGAACTGCTGGTGAACAAGGGCGCAAGCCCGAAACGCGTACAGCCAAAGAAATTGAGCAAAGATGCTGTCTCACCCGCTGCACGTTCTCTTAAGGAGGAGTTATCTCACTGGTGTGGCCCCTCCAAATGGTGCGTGTTTTGGATGGATATAATGACGGCCTGCCCGGTCGTGGAGAGGGCCCGCTGCTGATACGGCGGATCGTGAGCCACGACAGCGTGGTTTCGAAGACCGGTGGGTCACCTTTTGAGACTGTAATAATGGCAGTGATGTGATGTACGGACTCCATGCCAACCCACTTGGGATTTAATTTTATCAAAATGAAAGGCGAACATTACGGAACCCACTGTGGTAATATGGGAGCACTACAAAGAACAGAATGCCTTGAGGCCTGTAGGGGCGGGGCTTAATGATAATAAAATGGTAACTGCTCTTCCGTGTGTTTTGTCCTGAACTGCTGGTGAACAAGGGCGCAAGCCCGAAACGCGTACAGCCAAAGAAATTGAGCAAAGATGCTGTCTCACCCGCTGCACGTTCTCTTAAGGAGGAGTTATCTCACTGGTGTGGCCCCTCCAAATGGTGCGTGTTTTGGATGGATATAATGACGGCCTGCCCGGTCGTGGAGAGGGCCCGCTGCTGATACGGCGGATCGTGAGCCACGACAGCGTGGTTTCGAAGACCGGTGGGTCACCTTTTGAGACTGTAATAATGGCAGTGATGTGATGTACGGACTCTATGCCAACCCACTTGGGATTTAATTTTATCAAAATGAAAGGCGAACATTACGGAACCCACTGTGGTAATATGGGAGCACGGACCAAAGGACGAAAAGCGGACCTCCAATTGTAAGTGCAAATCCAATTTTATTTCGTGCCAAGCAAGTCCGCCATTACGCGTTTCGACCCCCACTCGGGTCTTGATCACATGACATATATATATATATATATATATATACAAACAAAGGACCTCCATTGACGTGAGCCCCCAACCCTTCAGGGCGGCTTCAGCTGTTTAACAGGGACTATATATATTCCATGTCCTTTGTCCCGTCATGACCATGAAAATATTGAAGCGCACACTCAGAGCTTAAGTTTATCTTCTTTTTATTGCCAACACACTAGAAACACTGGACAGACACGTTTCAACACGATCGCCTTCTTTAATGTGAGTGTGGCCATAATTCATTAAACATTTTAAAGAAACAAAGAAAGGGGGCAGTTCATTAATTCAATAGTGCAGCGAATTCGACAAAGGTCAAATCATTGAAAAACATGCAATTCCATGGTCGCCATCCTAAAGTGGTAAAAAATAAAATAAAAAAAACACTTTCCATTTACGGATCTCAGCTGAGGTCAGCGCAATTCCTTTTTTCTAATCAATTCTTAATGTAAAGAGATCTAATTCTATTTAATTTACACTTACTATTAATGTCCTAAATGTTGTATATCTACTGGTGTCCATATGTACTGAATGTCATTTTGTGAGACCACATGAAGTATATTCAATCCTGCTCTGAATAGGCTATTGGACCATATGTTTTTATTCTTTGGAATGGAATGAGCAATCTCAAAGATGTCTTGCTATTTTGAGGTTCAGCCTATATGTACCCATAACTCTTCTTCATTGTTCAGCCTTCTTGGATTTTTAGTCTGTTGCACAATTATATATTTAGATTCAAGAACTCTTAACTTTTTACTTCTATCCCCTCCTGTGTCTTCTCTTGGCACTTGGTCCTTCTCTTGGCACTTGGTCTAAACAAAAATATTTCAGCAGATTACAGTTGCTGTTGTGTTTTTGTTTATAAATTTCAGGCCACTGGATACGTCGATCTTTATTCGTGATGGCCCGGGTATGTTCGAGCACTCTTTTATTGGCAGGGTGTATCGTGCTTCCAATATATTTCTTCCCGCATGGGCAAGAAAGACATTAAACAGTGAATTCCTAGTTACAATTGAGAAGTTTGTTACCTTCTCTATTGGTTTTACTCTTCTGACTATTTTTACATCCTTTGCATCTCATGCATGGATAGAATCCTGTAACAGAATCCTGTCTTCTCTGTCCAGCTACAATGTGTCTTTTTACCATGGGATCTTTCAATGAGGGGCCTCTTCAATAGATAATGAGAGGAGATGGTGGGAGGTGTGATCCTATTATCGTGTCACTCTTTAGGTGGAATATCTGATGTACCTCAGATGAATTGACTTTGTAGTCAGTTATCATTCTTATCTTATATTCCTCCTGTTTCTCTCTTTCAGTGTTGTCTCTTTCTAATAATAGCTGTTGTCTTTGTATATTATCTGTTTTCTTTGCAGCCTCTTGTAAGATCCCTTTTGTGTATCCCCGCTCTCTAAATCTATTTAAAGACATGTCCTGTAGTGAAGAACAGGGTTCTGCTTGCACACATTGATATGTTAGCATAAGTGTATTAGAGGTTTAAACGCCATTTTGCCACTTGACCACTTTGGCACACGACACTACGTGTATCTGTTATTGTAAGTTAAACTGCTTGCTTTTCTTCACATGAGAACGGTCCGTTTTTTACATCCCTAGACTTACACCGCGACCTTAGTCTGTACACTGTGTGCAGACGTCTTCAAGGTCATAATAACAATGTATGCTGTTGATTGAGGTTGATCGGCCCACGCTCCTAACACAACACACACACAGCTGCAAATATCTGAAACTCGGGTGCTTTTAATATTGCATTGCATGCATGATGCTGGCACTTGGAGAAAACCTTTCCATCTACAGAGAGCGTTGCTGATCCTGTGATGTGATTCACCTAAGCTGATCTTGGAGGTATGGAGTTCCCCATTCAAACCTAGAGACCTTCTATTATTATAAAACTAGCTTCTAGCCAGGGGAGGGTGGTACACAAGGCGCTATAAGACCTGTTTCCACTATCATTATAACATGATTTCTCCCTTTGTTCTTTATGTAATTGTAACAATGCTGATTGTTTTATTTCTAATCATTTGCCTGGTTATGTTAGCCAAAATACTGCATCTTAGAGCACGTAGTTAAAAATAATTTTTTTTAACTTTTTCATGTCTCTGATTACTCACGTTGTGGACTTGTATGAGAATAAAAACGAAAGAGTGTTCTTGATTCACACCATTCCTGAGAGTACCCTAAGTCGCTTGCTCTGGGTTGTCTAATCATTGGTAGCTTCGCTGTAGGATGGAGAACGAATGAGACACTGATGCTGGTCGGATAGGGGTTCTGGGTACTGAGGTGAGTTTTTTGGTACACCACAATTCACTGAGGTCCTGGTTTCTGGTGCATAGTTCTGTGCATTGCAGAATCCCCACAACATGGTGCACCTAACGTTTGGTCTTGTATTCGAGATGCTTAAATAGTAGTGCTTATATTTGTCCACAACACCCTCACTGTTTCCGGTTGACAGAAGTGACGGATTAACCTACCTATATGTAATATGGATAAATTAAAGGTTCATTCAAGCTTGACAATTAAAAAGGTTTGCATTTTGAATTACTACCCTTTTTTGTGCTACATTTTATATAGATTGTTTTTCTTCTCTGTGTCCTTACGGGTGACATTAATATAGCATAGTCGTGCAGCGCTCCAACGTCATTTGGCACAGTTTGGGGTGCCCGACGATGGTATGTCAGTAATCTTTGTGGAGAGTGCCGATGCAGCGTTCCCCTTTGAGCTTTTTTACTCTTGGGTTATGTTTCCTGCAGTAAATGCAGATCATGAAACATTCCATTCTTACACTCCCACCGCGATACCTGCGAATTACACACCATATAGGACACAGGAGATTCCGATTTCGGCATGGCAGCATCGTATTTGGTTTTACCGGCGCCCTCCCCCACGCCATGACTCCGGTTCGGTTAGGCCCCTTGTCAATCCCTGGGGCCACTTGGCCAGTCTTGGCTGGGTTCACACCACATCCAAGTTATTTGCAAGCCCCAGTGGATGACGTACATCAGCTACATACCGCCTTGATAGCGGTACACAGGGCTTTAGTGCAATACGTCTCACGCAACCTCCAGGTGGGGGCGCCTGGGGTTGCGACGCAACCAGTTGGACCGGCCGGGATTTCTATTAGTCCCGTAATGGGTAATTCGGTAATGGGCAAGCACCCCCAGAATAAGGACGATATGCCTTATTGGCTTGCCGAGAAATTTGACCAGCTGGAAGCGGTGTTTCCTAATACGACTCCTGTGGAAAAACACAGGATTCTCACGATTAGTTTGCAGAAAGAATTAGTACCTGAGGTGACCGATTGTGAGAACTGGGGTAAAGTATTTGCAGCAGTATATGCGAAGTGCTTCGGCACACCGTCTATGACTGTACTGCCCTCCGTGATTAAGCGTGTTCAGGATGAGCACTGTCCGGAGGCGGCGGTCGAGTTGGGAATGAGGCTTGTCGGAGTATTTGACGTAGTGGCTGATCTCATCCTTGCTAACGTCAAGGGAGATGCGGTTAACTTTCAAGTGCCGACGCCGATAAACCCCAGCTGTTACCGGAAATTATTGCGGAGGCTTATGAGACCATTGGCCGCAATAGTTTGGGTGTCAAAGCCTTTTGCTAAAATAGCAGCTCAACCGCAAACTCAGACGGTTAAGTCTACAAAAAACGACTGTCCAGTTTTTCCTAAACAAAATTGGAAAAATGAAAAGCAGGGGAAGCAGCAACAGAAACAAGGGTCATGTCCTGCATCACCAATACCAGTGTCTACTGAACGCACATATGAGTTGCTCGATCGCGCAAGAATTAGGTCTCCTGATAGATTTCAGGTTCCTGATCAACGTTCTTCTCGTTCTACAAAGGAAACATCGGTCTCACAAGCCGGTGGAGGAGAACGCGGCAGAGGTGGGGGTGCCCCGCAAGGACGTGAACAGCCCCGCCCGGCTGATGGTAAAGGCAAGCAGGACCAATTTCCACGTCAACGCCCTCCGTTTCAGAAAAAGAAAGTTGCTGCATTAACCGCAAGGTATGCCACAGATAGAGAGAACACAGCTTCGGAACCTGACATGGGCGCTAACGCTGCTAGACAGCGCAGCGGAGGTTACAATAGTGCGGCAAGCACTGCGTCCGTATCTGAAGGCGACAGCAACTGACACGTTCATTACCGTAGAAACTGCTGACACTAGAGTGGCTCCCCCTGACAGACTATATGAAATAGTCCTTTAATTGAAGGTGACATACAATGTACAATAAGAGGGATTTTTTGGGAAAATCTGACCTCTTCATATGACATTTTGTTAGCGGAGGCGGACTGGCCCCCACCTTTCATTTTGGCCTCTCCGAGAGGGAAGGAGGTAATCCTCCCCTCTTTCACGCACACTGTGCCAAAGGAGCAGGCGCAGAACTTTGCAGAGGAGTGGGCTCAGGTGCTTGCACCGGCGTTGTACCGTACTCCGGTCGCATGGGATAAACTGTAGCCCTGCCATGAGATTCCATTGCGGTCAATGCCTCAGCCACAACCCCGATATCCCATGCGCCGGGAAGCGAAAGCTCCCGTTGCAGAAATCCTTGAACAATTGGAATATCAAGGTGTTGTTGAAACATGTATGTCACCCATGAATAATCCTCTTTTTACTGTAACCAAACCTGACGGGTCGTACCGCCTAGTTTTGGATTATCGGCATTTGAACTCTCATTGTCGGATGTGCACGGTACAGAATAAATTGCAAAAAAGTCAAAAGCCTGGCACACACCCTTCATTTTAAATCTTAAAGTTTCAATCGTTATTTTATTCAAGTTCGGCGTGCATGCACCCGTGACGGTGCTCCATTCCTTTAGCACTTCAGAAAAATTACAAAATGGTTACTCGCACATGCGAAACACAAACGGGTTGCACAGCATTCTGCACATGAGTGTTCATTTTTATTCACTTCAACCATAGTAATCAAATTTTTTCCTTTTTATTTCACAAATAATTTTCCAAGTTCATCCATCACGCCAAAGAAATTAAACTTCTATATATTTTAGCATATTATATATTCCAGAATTGCCCATCCAGGCCTATTCAAGAACATTAGAAATTTCAAATCCTCCAGATAATTACGAACATGTGGCACCCAATGCATTTCGGTCCTAGTGTGACCTTCCTCAGGGGTATCTGCAATTTTATATAAAAATACATATATCAGTCCTCTTTTTGATGAACTCACAATGATTATCACACAAATAATAAATCATAAATCGTACAGTCTTCCCAACACCCCAATCTGTAATATAACAAAACAAGTGAACTGCCCAACCTCTCTGTGTACTAAACAATATGAAATTTTAAAATGTTATAGAAAACGTGACCCCACCAACCCTGTATTAACCACACTAAGCCTGTGATCCCCCAACTGCCCCTGAGTTTCTACCAGCTTTCCCGCTTATGTTTAACACCTCAAATGCATACCTGGTGCGAGAGGGGTGGTTTCTTTAAACACGAGTTGCATAAATACTGATTCACAGGTGGGGCGGGTTTTATGGATTTAAAAGCTCTCGGGTTTAGCGAAGGCGGGTAATTTTGACACTCGAGCGTACACCTCGAGAGGAGGTTGTTGAATGGGAACGAACAGAGAAGGTATGCATTTGCGGTGTTAAACATAAGCGGGAAAGCTGGTAGAAACTCAGGGGCAGTTGGGGGATCACAGGCTTAGTGTGGTTAGTACAGGGTTGGTGGGGTCACGTTTTCTATAACATTTTAAAATTTCATATTGTTTAGTACACAGAGAGGTCGGGCAGTTCACTCGTTTTGTTATATTACAGATTGGGGTGTTGGGAAGACTGTACGATTTATGATTTATTATTTGTGTGATAATCATTGTGAGTTCATCAAAAAGAGGACTGATATATGTATTTTTTATATAAAATTGCAGATACCCCTGAGGAAGGTCACACTAGGACCGAAATGCATTGGGTGCCACATGTTCGTAATTATCTGGAGGATTTGAAATTTCTAATGTTCTTGAATAGGCCTGTATGGGCAATTCTGGAATATATAATATGCTAAAATATATAGAAGTTTCATTCCTTTGGCGTGATGGATGAACTTGGAAAATTATCTGTGAAATAAAAAGGAAAAAATTGGATTACTATGGTTGAAGTGAATAAAAATGAACACTCATGTGCAGAATGCTGTGCAACCCGTTTGTGTTTCGCATGTGCGAGTCACCATTTTGTCACGGTACAGAATACCCACAGTTCAGCCCTGGTTGATAGTCCCGTGAGAAAAAGGTTTAAGACCACACTTGACATTTCAAATGGCTTTTATAGTCATAGTCTGTCCTCTATTAGTAGTCAATGGACAGCCTTTACTTCTGGTGGCAAACAAAAACAGTTTAGAAGATTGGCCATGGCCTATAAAAAAATGTCTTTGCCGCACGTGTTGTCTCTCTGTTAGAGAGCATTGACCCTGATGCATACTCGTATGTTGATGATATTTATCTCACAGACGAGGAATTATGGCCGCATCTGTGTCGTGTTGACCGCATCATTGTCTTGTTTGCGGACTTCGGTTACAAATTTAACTTTGCAAAATTACACATTGCAGAGTACACAGTGTTGTTCCTGGGCTATGAGCACAACAACGAAGTACGAGGTTTAGCTCCTTACTTCTTGGAGAAATGCGCATGTTTGCACGCTCCAACAACCCTGAAAAAATTACAATCTTTGCTGGGTGTTTTGAATTTCGGTCGTTCTTACATTCCCGATTATGCCCAGCGTATCAGGCCGCTATATGCCTTGATAAAACCTACTTTTACCCAATCTTGCTGACTCCCAGAACATTCAGCTATACTGCAATCTTTGCAGTCTGATCTTCTTGAATCTAAATACTTACTGACACGTGACAACCACACAAACCTGGTGATAAGAATTGTGCCAGGCGCAGTGGGTTTCACGTATTTGACATTTAATGAGGGAGACTCAGTCCCTATAGCTTACAAGTCACACTTGTACACTTCGGCTGATATGCGCTTTTCTTCTGTAGTGAAAGTATTGACTGCTGGTGCAGATGGCGATTCTAAAAGAATGAGCGCTGTCGCAAGGGAAACGCATGTTGGTTGTCATACCGTATCCTGCCCTTGAGGCAGTGACGAGAGCCAGTGTACCGAATTCTAAAGCTTTGCATCCATGTTGGATACAATGGGCCACTTCCTTGACATCTCCAGATGTCACGTTTATCTTTGATTCCTCACTGCAAACTCAGGAGTACTTGCAGTATGAATGTGTTCATCCTGCTCCTCTGTCAATGCACCCACTTGAGGATTATCATTGTATCATTAACACTGACGGTTCGGCGCAACTGGCGACAAGATCTAAGCATGCTTATTCAGCGGCCTGCGCAATAGTGGTGGTTACCATGGTGAACGGCAAATTCAGGTCCGATATCATGCATACGCAGAAATTAGGGGACTGTACCGCCCAGTTGGCAGAGCAACAGGCTCTGGTGCTTGCACTAGAGTTTGCTGATCCCCGTGTGACTACTCTTATTGTAAGTGACTCTTACTACTGTGTACAGTCATTTAATGAAAATGTATTCTTTTGGACTCAGAATGAATATCGTGATTCCAAAGGTAGCACAATCAAACATAAAATGCTTTGGGTTCGAGTTGCAGAACTTAAAGAACGTCTGCCTCTCGTGAATGTAATTCATACTCTTGGTCACCAGCGCGTAGGAGTACATGCTGTTGGTAAACGTTTAGCTGACGGAGCAGTGAAAACAGCAGTGGAGACATATTTGGTAGCAGCAGTTACAAGATCCAAAAGTAAGATTGATAATGACATCCTGGCAACTATTGCTGCGACCGAGAAGGGAGATAATTACCCTAGAGGTTTCCCTTCTAAATACACTTATCAATTAAGTCCTAATAAAGTTCCCTATGTGAGAATTAACAACATTGGTGACAGATTAATTCCCAACGCGGACTGCAGGTTTTCCTTGATAACAGCCGTTCACGAAGGTATGGCCTTGGCTCATGCAGGCGTTTCAGCGACTGTCACTATCTTGCAGCAACGTTACTGGTGGTGCGGATTATATAAACAGACTCGTGATTATTTCCTTACTTGTGACATTTGCCAGCAGATTAAGCCTTCGACTACTGCGCGTCCACCTCAAACACAGTTGTACATATCTAATCAACCACTTGGGTGTTTTTATTTAGATCACTGCGGTCCTTTCTCCTCTGATACTGCGTATAAGTTCATCTTAGTTGCAGTGGATTCGTGCACACGCTTTCTATGGGTTTGGCCACAACGCAGCGCTGATGCTCGAACTGTCATCAGGGATTTGCGTGTCTTTGTGGTAATTTTTGCATGTGGTACCCTCCATTCGGACCAGGGTCCGGCGTTCGCCTCTAAGGCGTACAAAGAAGCCATGAGGTCTTTGGGGGTCCAAGTCAAATTTTCATCTCCATACCAGCCTAAGGGCAATTCTGTTGTGGAACAAATGAACCGTGACTTAAAGCAATCCTTGACAGCTAGGGTTTTAGGTACTGGCAGAAACTGGTTGGACCATTTGTATAGCGTACAATGTGCACTTGATAATCTCCCTAGAAGGTCTCTGGGTGGGCGGACCTCATATAAAATGCTCTTTGGCATAAAAATGTTTGTCCCGGACCTTGATGGTCTAGACATGGCGGCGTCAGCCGCACCCTTTGATGTAGATGATCATTCTGCTGTGTTACAGAACCTACAAGAGGCTTGAGACAGTTTTGCAAAGGAACACTTGCCCTCCACAACCGATGCTGCACTTCAGATTCTGGTAGTTGCCTGGCTACCTCGAGTCGGTGACCTGGTCCGTGAGAAGGTGGAGAACAAGAAGGAGTTCGGCCCCTCTTATCGTGTACCTGTTCCAGTGCTTGGCTAGCAGGGTACAAGAACAGTCATTTTACCTCCACTTCCTGGTCGCAAGGATAACAGGTACATCTCCATTGACAATGTCAAACTACAACGAGTGGCCGATTCTTCTTAGTATGACTCCAGCGGTCTCTTGTCCAGCAATGCTGAGAAATTCTGTTTTGGCCCCGGCAAATACGAACAGGCCTGACGTTGCCATCGAGATGCATACAGTTACTAATCCATTATTGAATCCATCAGCTGGTGATCCCCATGAAGATACTGAGTATACCTATCCCACAGATGTGTTGTTGCCTGGTGTGCAGACAAGTGCAGTTGACCAGTCACGTTTTTCATTTGACACTAACTCTACAACATCGAGCGCCCCATCAAAAATTTCTATTTTTGCTGTTTGGTTTAAAATAATTTTTTTAATTCCCCCTTGGACTTACATTTGGTTGGTGCTAATCTCTATTTTTTTGTTCATGTTGATTGGATTTGTGGTTGTCTTTTTTCGTCTAGTGAATGGACATTATCTTACAGAAAGATCTGCAATCAGATTAAATGATGGAACTTTGGCACCCCACTCCTCATCACACATCATGAAGAGGGACCAGACTTTTGTCAATATTACTGCCTGTGTTAGATGGGATTGTATGGGATGCTGTGAAATTTCAAATTCATGGCCCTACAGAGGTGATTAATGTCCCCAATGTATTTCGTGTTTCTATGGGGGATGTTGTGAAACAAAACCTATGCTCTGATGATTGGGATGTCCAAGCCGTTGAGGCTCTTTTTTCTGATTTAAAATATTATGCTGCTTTTGATGCTGAAGATTTGTACTTAGACTCAGCAAATTATGCAGAGTTATTTTTTTACCAGCACTATGGCAATCATTTCCTGCATAAAGCTAATACATTTAGAAATGTGGTTAATTATACACAATGGGAACACTGCCCAGCTCCCATTGAAGGTAGTTCGAAAACTCTATTGAAAAAATGTACACATTTTACTGGTTTTAGTCGATCCAATCCTGAAGCCTTTTATTTCAAAATGACTGCTGGGTCCACTTCCAAAGTTAGACTCACACACACTAAATTACTGTATTCAAAGTCCTTTATGGATCAATTAGCTATAGGGGGTTATGAGCTGTGGAAAGATACAATTGATCTTAAATCTGTTTGGGGTTCTAAAAGCTGGCAAGTGCAGGGCATAGAAGCCTTACATCGTGCTTGCCACATCCCTAACCACATGTTGTTTTTGAATTCTAGTATTTCCCAAACTACTTGCTTTGGATTGGCTACTTCTAAAAAAATGAATGCCCCTACCATTCCTGATCTGGGTGTTTAGCCTACATTGGACAATCACACAGATGAATTGCAGTCCCTATTTACTAATGACTCCTTCAATATTTCCAACTTGGATCCCCAAGGATGGTTATTATGGCAAAAAAGTTCGGATTCATGCCAACATCGTTTTCTGGGTCTGGCCCCAGGCTATACACAGGTTAAGGCGGACCCCCGTTTTGAAACCTCCCATTCTGTTACTACCTATTCAGTAGGCAAATTATGTCAAAACTGGCATAAACCTTCCACCTTAGCGTCAGTTAAACTTCATTTGTCCCAATTGACTGACGATGCTGATTTGAATGACTTTGTTAAAGGCCCTGTAGGAGGCAGGTCCAAAAGATGGGTATATGCTATTTACAACGAAGTTTGGAAATTATCTCAAATTGAAGCTGCTTCTAGATTGAGGGCTATTGATCGAGCTAATTTGGAAAAAGTGCTTGCTGTCATTGATAATAGCATTAATACGCTTTCTTCCAGAATTTACTCATTAGATAATATTGTTTCATCTGTTGTGGATATTGTACAAGATGACGCGTCTGTTTTATACCATGGTCAAAATCAATTGCGTTCTATAATGCAGTTTGCATGGACTTTCCAAACATTGAAGTCTGGGAAAGTTCCCTGGGACTACATGAATGCCTCATCTCTGTTTTTATCGTTCAATCTGACTGATAAACAACAGTTCATGTCCCTGAAGGATGCGACATATTCGCTTTTGCATATTGAAAAGTTGGAACCTTTACCATTTTCTGTGGCCGAATCTAACTCGGCTGTATGGCTCATTCATGGGTTAATAACACTACCTTTTCCCTTGTTTAAGTTCAGTTCATGAAACACTTTGCCATAGGCAGATATGAACCATTAGGTAGCGCTTTTCTCCATGAAGTTTGATCACTCCCATTCACATACAGGTGCCTGAGAGAGGGAAAAGAAGTTTATTTGAAGGGAGAGGAGTGCACTTCTACACCTGATCATTCACTAGTGTGCAAGAATATACAATTGCACGGCGCATGCAACATCCAAGCCCAGAATTTAGCTTGCATTTTAAAGTGAAATCCAGTGTCAGCTATTACACCCACTTTCACATTAGTAGCTAACGGTAGTTATTGGATTTTAAATAATGAAGCGTGTTGCGGGATGCTAGCAGGGATTTCGTACATTGTAACTGTCTCCCAACGTGTAGTTTGCTGTAAGAACATGCTCTTCCTGCCCCTGCATGGGAGACTCGATATATCCATCTGGCCTGCCATACCGACCTTGAAAGCAGAGTTCAACAAGATGAGTGGAATAAGGGCTCTATTGTCCCAAAAAGAAGTTGCCCTAACTTGTTCTCGTGAAACATTTGTCCTTCACGTAGCTAACACCCGCAGCGTGATGCATTCGCTTTTGAATACTGATCTCCCACTTCATTTCGGTGCTCCAATTCACACTATATTCAATGCCTCGTCAACAACTGGCTTGGCTCATTTTTTCAAAATTGTGGGCTCTGGTCTTGTGACCTCATTCCAAACAATATTTGGTGTGATACCGGCATTTTTTCATTCTATTTTTTCCAGCATCTTTGGCGGGTTACTATTAATTCTCGCCTTGGCTGCCGGTGTGCTGCTGTTGATTTGTTTGCTCCAAAATGGCTGCACAATCTGTGTCAAAAGACAGCCTACCCAGGCAGTTCCAGTTTCGCAACTGGATGCTTGAATACTATGGAACGCTACCTCTGGCCACTTTGAGTGTAGCCTATGGATTATCCTTCCGGTTCTCATACTTTACTTTAAGGGTGGGCGGACAACTCCGTTCCATCCACAGAATGTGCGGAGATTTGACCTTCTGTGATAATAGGTGGAGAAACAAGGCAAATCTCCGCAAATCCCGCCTTTTGCCTGCCTCCAGCCCGCAGTATTAATAACATTAAAAAAGCAATTTTTAAATATCCTTACCATATCGGCGGCGTCTCCGGGCTTCCATCCTTCTCCAGCGCATCTTCTTCTGGGAACTGCGCATGCACGGGAGCCCGCGCATGCGCATTCCTCGGCAGGAATGCGCATGCGCGGGCTCCCGCGCCTGCGCAATTCCCAGAAGAAGACGCGATGGAGAAGGATGGAAGCCCGGGACCCCGCCAATAAGGTAAGGTTATTTAAAAATAGCTTTTTTAATGTATTTAATACTGCGGGCGGGAGGCGGGTGGGAGGCAGGCCCACCCTTACTTTGCTTGCGTGCAACCTGTATTCTATTGCCTGAATTGTTCCTTTGAATGGGCTTTGGTTTTGTGCCTCTCCAATATGGTGTCTCCTGCCCCGGATTAAGATCAACTGATGTGTCCCTTAGTGGCTCATGAGTTGGACTGTTCTGGTATCGAAATTATGGCCTGCACGGCTGAGCATGGAGTTCTAGGGAATTGGGATATATGTGTAGTGGCACATGACTTCCTGCCACGAAGTTACCTTGAAGAACACACAAGTTGTCCTCTGATGGTGCTAGAGGCTCCGGCAGTAGAAGAACATGTATGTTCATTTACTTTATTAAATTGGATGGCTGAATCCTTTACTGACGATAATAATGACTTCCTCTTGGAAGCTGTTGCAACATACTGTGCCTACACTCTGATGGATTAAATTGGCTCTTGTCCATCTTCAATGCATACGATTTTTTCCCTCATTTTTCAATGATGGACGTTGTATCGCCCCTTTGTGGTCTGTTTTATTTTTTATCTCACAACATCGAACTTATCACTTCCAATTATCCGTTTGGCAAACTATGAACTTGGTTCTGTCTCACTCGAACTTGAACTTTGCGTTCCTAAATTGCTTACCTATTTTGTCGCGGTCCGATCGAGGAAGGGTGTAGTGAAGAACAGGGTTCTGCTTGCACATATTGCTATGTTAGCATAAGCCTATTAGAGGTTTAAACGCCATTTTGCCACTTGGCCGCTTTGGCACACGACACTACGTGTATCTGTTATTGTAAGCTAATCTGCTTGCTTTTCTTCACATGAGAACAGTCCGTTTTTTACATCCAT
The DNA here is from genome assembly GCF_964204655.1 of Triturus cristatus. Classification (NCBI taxonomy): domain Eukaryota; kingdom Metazoa; phylum Chordata; class Amphibia; order Caudata; family Salamandridae; genus Triturus; species Triturus cristatus. Next base: position 962,954,289 of record NC_140584.1, on the reverse strand, counting down.
AGACTTACACCGCGACCTTAGTCTGTACACTGTGTGCAGAAGTCTTCAAGGTCAAGTGTTCAAGGTCTTCTAGGTATGCTGTTGATTTAGGTTGATCGTCCCACGCTCTAGACACAACACGCACACAGCTGCAAATATCTGATACTCGGGTGCCTTTAATATTGCATTGCATGCATGATACTGGCACTTGGTGAAAACCTTTCCATCTACAGAGAGCGTTGCTGATCCTGTGATGTGATTCACCTTAGTTGATCTTGGAGGTATGGGGTTCCCCATTCAAACCTAGAGACCTTCTATTATTATAAAACTAGCTTCTAGCCAGGGGAAGGTACACAAGGCGCTTTAAGACGTGTTTCCACTATCATTATAACATGATTTCTCCCTTTGTGCTTTATGGAATTGTAACAATGCTGATTGTTTTATTTCTAATCATATGCCTGCTTGTGTTTGCCAAAATACTGCATCTTAGAGCATGTAGTTAAAAATAAACATTTTATGATTTAAATCTTTTATTGACGTTTCAAAACACACAGAAAAACACCAACAAAAGAAATTATCAGCACCCTGTGGATTCAAAATGAGTGGCCGGGCCCCTTACCACTACGATTGAAAACAAAACTGGAATTGCCCACCCCGAAGATATCATAGGAAGTTCCAACAGGGGTCCCGTCGAACAACAAATTCTAACCCCCCTCCCACCCCACACATTTTAAACTTTTTCGTGTCTCGGATTACTCACGTTGTGGACTTGTATGAGAGTAAAAATGAAAGAGTGTTTTTGATTCCCACCATTATTGAGAGTACCCTAAGTCGCTTGTTCTGGGTTGTCTAATCATTGGTAGCTTCGCTATAGTACGGAGAACGAATGAGACACTGATGCTAGTCGGATAGGGGTTCTGGGTACTGAGGTGAGTTTTTTGGTACACCACAATTCACTGAGGTCCTGCTTTCCTGTGCATAATTCTGTGCATGAGCAGAATCTCCGCAACAGTCCCTTGCTTTGTTGTATTCCTCTAGTGTTGAACAGTTTTGTTGGATATGCAAGAGTTCTCCATATGGGATACTTCCAATTACACTTCAGGGATTGAAGTTGCCAGCATGTAATATGCTGTTTTCTGCAGTGGGTTTCCGATAGAGGGTGGTCTGTAGTTTGGTATTCTCTACATAGGCCATAAGATCTAAATATGTCACTTTCGTATCGCTAATGCATTCTGTGAAGTGCAAGTTAAAATCACTTCAGTTCAATGTAGCAATGTATTCTTAGCCTCATAACATGTGCCTCTTCAGATGATAAATAAATCATCTATATAAAGGGCCCACAGGGTCCATTTTTCATTATTGTCTGCCAAGTCCACGTGCTTCTCCCACCAGCCCACAAATACATTTGCGTAACTGGGGGCGAGGCACATGGCCATGGCAGTTCCCTGTTGCTGTTGATAAAGCTCTCCTGCAAATAAAAAAATTATATTATTCAAGCAGAATGATATCAATTCTAGCAACATCAAATTATGCTCTTGATATTTCAGGGCCCTCTCATTAAGAAAAAATCATACTGTTGCCAATCCCTTTGCATGGTAAAGGCATGTATAAAGACTCGTAGTGTCCAGTGTTATGAGCAGCATATTCGGCTCCCATTGTATGTTCTCAATAATGCATAGGAAGTTTTTCGTGTCCTTCCATACAAACTTAGATGTTTTACAAATGGGGAGAGGAAACAATCTATATATGTTGAAGTATTTTCCAAGAGGTTGTTCCTTGAAGGTACAATAGAATGTCCTGGAAGGTGCGGTTGATTTTTATGCGCATTCAGAAGATGGTAGGAGGTGGGTAATTCTGGGTATTCGCAATACATAAAATGATAATTATGCTGCTCCAGGATGCCTTTTTTCCGCCATTTCTCCAAGCGTCCATAAGAATGCTAAACACTTTCTTCGTACGTTGCCCTGGTGATGGATCTTTAACATTCTTAAACTTAAAGTTGTGTTTGGACCTGAAGTACTGGGTATTTTAAACCCAGCGGTGCAGGGGCACACACCCTATGACTTCTGGGTTCTCCCTGTTCCAGACCTACAGAAACACAGAGTCTTCTGGGTGAAGTCAAAGATTCATTTATTGGCTGCAGACCAATTACAGGTATCCTAGAAGTACAACAGCGTGTATGTTCTCAGAAGACTGCTAAAAATCATAGAAACTGGCTTCTCCTTAAGTACAGTTTTTCCTGCCTCAGGCATACATTCCTAGGTTTATGATATGGTCATTTAAAGTATACATTTCAAACGAAAAGGCAGAGTCATGATGACCATCCCACATTCCAGTTAAGCCAGCCCACAATTATTTACACAGCAAGGTTCAGATCCCACATCAGATATCGATAGGCCCCAATAAACCACGGGCAGCTCCTGTTGATAGAAACAAGTCATAAAGCAGGAACAGTCAGGTGTGAAAGAGATTAGCCAGAGGCTTGTGTGGGATGAAAGGACTTTATGGCGTGTCAAGCCCGGATGCTAATCACAGGTGGCCGGAGGAAGGGGAGCTCGTGAGACCAGTTTGACCTGGGGCAGCAGAGCCAAGCTGCCCAGGTCACAGAAGAGTCATGGAAAGGCAAATGTGCTGTGAGGCCCGTATTTGCTTCATTATAGCCTATGTGAGGGCAATCACAAGATGGCCACTGCTTCCAAAATGGAACCCGCGTAGTGAAGCAGAATAACGTGTACACAGTGCATTCATAGCTAGAACGGTATACAAAGCACTTGTACATACCGCATTAACCATTTGCGGTTCGCTAATACCAGGATAGACAGGGGTGGGGCCCTGTCCCTTACGCGGTCACAGAGATTAAAGTACGACAGACCCTCCTTTTGCCCTTACATAGGCAATCACTATACTCATCTTAATCAGAGTCTAGGTCAATGTTCACAAAGTCATGGAGATGTTGCTGTAGCATCATCCTATTACTTGGCTCGTCCCTCGATACAGGTTTCCTTACACATAATGTAGCACAGAGGCCACATATCGCAGGAGCACACTGTATGCACAGACAGAACAGAAAAAGAATGGCTAAGATCATTCCAAGGACCATCAGAACTTTCCAACCCCAGGCAGATATCAGTTCCCAGAACCACCCCACCAGTGACCAATCTCCTTTATCCACGTGTATGGACTCAGATATTTTATGGAGTCTGGAGATGGCTTGATAGACTGTTGGAGCGTTATCTGGTATGAAAATGCAACAACTGGATTGGATAACCTTACATACCCCACCGCGGTCTGCAAGAATAACGTCTAGAACCATGCGGTTCTGCAAAGTCATAAGGCGATCCGCTTGGAGCTCAGCTTTCAAATTACCGAGGGCACCAGCCGTTACATTGACAGTGGATTCAACCACACGAGTCAGTTGTCTCAGGTTCCTACTATTTACCATAGGTCCCCAAAACGGCAGGAAACCCAAGAAGAAGTCTCCCGCTTCCTGACCGGCAGTATCCTCCTTACTAATTACGCCCCTCACCACTCTAGTCTTGTGATAGTCAGAGGCAGCAGTAAATGTTGGCGGTAGCAAGTTTGCAATATAACATGTGCCCGAGAAATCAGGGGGCAACCATGCATATGCTCGGTCATTGCAGATGAAATATGTGCCCTTGGCAGCCAAAAACCCAGGAGAAAACTGTGATGGGAAAGTGTACGTTTCAGTACAGTCACTTCTCCCCAGTTGAGCTCTAGGATTCTGACCATTACCCTGTAAGCAGAACCGACCTATGTGAGGTACGACCCAGATTGGGGATGAGATTTTTCGCTGTCTTTCACCCAGACTAACACTATACCCCGTTGCGTTCCATCCTACATAAGGTCTCAATTCTTCCTTGGGTATGGACGAGTATGCATCGATATCTCTGCTCATATCGGCAACTCCTTTCATCAAGGCCTTATTATTGGTGATAGGTCTGATGGAACACGGCTGTCGAGGGGAGTACGTATCTAGAGCATAGAGAAACATGGTCTGGAATGCCCATGACGATCCATTGTAACTGTACGGCAACACTAGATAGGGAATACCCTTATTGATGGTATGTGGCATTAACCCACACACCCAGCAATTGGTTGTATTCATTACTAGTTGGTGTTGGTGCAAGAGCTGAATAAACGAGTTATTTACAAACTCTGATCGTCTGGTTTGTTCATGTTCAGGCAGAGGGTGAAAAGAGTGTGAGGAGGCAGTAGAAAGAGGTATAGGCTGTACAGTGGGTGCAATGGGCTTTTGAGAGGAGAAAAATACAAATCCAACGATGAACATTATTATACTACATAGTATAAATAGGCACAAAAATACAAAACATTTACTCTTTATAATTTTACACATCCTTGCTTTAAAGTTCATTTCCTCAACGGGTCTCTCCATCTTAAAAAACTCCATCCTCTAATCGGGCCGCTCGCGGCTGATGAGTTTCTTCTGCTAAGGAGTACGCCTGTCAGTCCAGGGAAACGCCCTAGACCAACCAGAAACGTTGACCTAACGTCTTCGGCCTGTACCCCAAAGTCTTGGCACCGCGACCCTGCGGCTGAACCCGGATGGTGGTTCGAAAAACAAAAATCAAGAAAGTCCTTCAGATGGGAGAGCTTATAATGTCAAAAAGAAAAGATAGTAAGGAAATCTTTATTTGTCCATAGGCCTTGGTCTCAAATTATAGCGGAGACGGCCAGGTGCTGTTTGATCCTGGAACAAAAGTTCAGGCTCTGTGGTGTCCAATCGACTTGATGATGGCACAGCTTCTTGCAAAATATCGTTGCTCTCTTGGTCTGAAACTGTGCCCTTTATGCGTGCATCACTGAATGGTACAAAACGAGGTACAGTGTCTGTTTCAGAGTCGGCGATACCCTCCTGGACCCACTGGTCATATGGCAGGGGCAAGGGGACTACCTTGCAGTGGGTGCCATGGACCCAATTCTTTCTCCCTTTCACCTGAACCGCTGATCTCGTTGACAGAAGTACAAGGTGGGGGCCGATCCAACGAGGCTCGTCGTTGCTTTTGCGCTGGAAATTTCTAATCAGCACCCATGTGCCAGGGTCGATAGGGTGTCCAGGAGTTTCAGAAGCTTGGGGAAGAGTATCATGCACCTGTTGATGTAAAACACGTAGTTTAGCAGTCAAATCATACAAGTAATCGAGTAGTACTGGATGCTCGATCTCACTGAATTTCGTAGGCCTTGGTACACCCCATACGTTGGCCGGGCGGCCAAAAACCACTTCATCAGGACTAAGTCCCACTCGTGAGTGTACGGTCATTCTGGTGGACAGGAGTGCTAAAGGCAGAGCATCAGGCCATTTAAGACCGGTGCTCGCCTGGATTTTGGCCAGTTTAAGTTTTAGAGCGCTGTTGTAGCGCTCTACTAATCCAGCTGATTGGGGGTGATTTGCAGCGTGGAACTTCTGCCTAATACCTAGCCCCTCACACACATTCTTCATCACTTTACCCACAAACTCACTTCCGTTATCACACCACATCATTCTTGGCATTCCAAACCTAGGGAAGAACTCTTTCACAAGGGCTTTGGCTGTGGATAGGGCAGTGTTATCCTTTAGAGGATAGGCCTCTACCCATTTTGAAAAAGCGCAGACAACCACCAATACATATTTCAGGTTGTTGCACCTTTCCATGTGGATAAAGTCCAGCTGCAAAACTTCAAATGGGTATGATGGGGGTGCAAAATGACCAGCTGGAGTTGGGGTTCCCCTACCAGGGTTATACTTCAGACATACCATACAATTCTTGACCACATTCTCTGCACACTTGGGAATCCCAGCATTCTGCCATACTGGAGCCAACAACTTACAAATTCCTTTCGTACTGATGTGTGCCATTCCATGTGCCATTGTAACTACTGGAAGCACATATGCATCAGGCAACAACCATCGCCTGTGTTCTGTCAGATCAATCCAACAACCATTCTCATCCAACTTACCCACACTTTCTCTGCACTTGCTTAATTCTTTCTCTGTGGCTTCAGCTTGAAGGGACTTTACACTCTCTATTGTGTTTTCACACATTCCAACATCATCAACCCATCTGGCAGGGCCTGCAACATACATTCGAGTCTTTACACTCTGTGCTGTTTCTTTCGCGATTTCATCAGCAAACGCATTCCCACGTGGAATGGAATGGAATGGAATGGAATGGAATGGATGTGGATTTATAGAGCGCGAATTGCTGCCCGAAGGCGTCCAAGCGCTAGAATAACCAGGGACCTGCAGAGGGGCCTAACTGGGATTAGTGGGGCAGATTAAAAAGAAAAGTTTTTAACTGTTTCCGGAATGTGGGCAGATTGCAATTGGCTCTCAGATGCAGGGGGAGGTTGTTCCATGCCATGGAAGCGTTGTAGGCGAACGTCCTGCCGCCAGATCTGGATCTTTTTATTCTTGGTATCGTGGCCAAGAAAGTCTGGCTGGAGCGGAGGTTTCTGCTGGGGAGGTAGTGGGTAATTAGGTCCCAGGTAATCCTGGGACCCGTATCCCAGAAGGCCTGATGTGCAATGCACATGGCCTTAAACAGAATCCTCTGGCGCACTGGTAGCCAATGAAGGTTAGCCAGCCCGGCCCTCACCGATTGTCTGCGCGGGATGTTCAGCAGCAGACGTGCTGCGCAGTTCTGCACTATCTGGAGTCTGCGTATGGTATATTCTGGGGCACCGAGATAAAGCACGTTGTTAAAGTCCAGGCGTGATTGTATTAGACCCTGTACAGCCACCTGTTTTGCCTCCATGGGAAGGAGAGGGAAGATTTTTTTTAACATTCTCATGAGACCAAAACAGGCGGCTGAGAGTTTTGTGGCCTGGGTGCTAAATGATAAGGATCTATCCAACCAAACCCCAAGGCTCTTGATGTTGTTTTTTGGGGTTGGAGGAAGGCCTAGACAAGGGGGCCACAAGGTGTTGGGGAAGTAGGGATCCGGGGAACCTAGGAGCATCAGCTCCGTTTTGTCCCCATTCAATTTGAGGAATGAAGAGGACATCCAGCCCTTGACCTTCTCTAGGCATTCTTTGAGACCGCCTGACGCAGGCATATTGGCCTCCTGCGCCAGTGAGACCACCAGCTGCGTGTCGTCCGCATAGGAGATGATCTTAATCCCAAATGAGCGGACAACCTCGGCCAGTGGCCTCATGTATATATTGAACAATGCGGGGCTCAAAGAGGAGCCCTGAGGGACCCCACACTTTAAAGGTCTACAGGTGGACATAGACTCACCCTCAAAGACTCGGAAGTATCTATCCTCTAGGAAGGATTTGAACCACAGCCAGGCTTTGTCCCTGATCCCGGCGTTGGATAAACGGCGCAGCAAGATGTCATGGCTGACCGTGTCAAACGCCGCGCTGAGGTCAAGGAGGATCACTGCCACTGAACCTCCTTGGTCCAGGATCTTTCTGGACTCCTCTGTGACCATAAGAAGGGCGGTCTCAGTCCCATGTTTGGGTCTAAAGCCCGTCTGGGTGGGATCTAATAATTGTTGTTCTTCTAGAAAGTTTACCAGTTGGAGATTTATGAATTTTTCCAGAAGCTTACTCACCCATGGGAGCAGGGAGATTGGACGGTAATTACCAAGGTCAGTCGGGTCCAGGTTGGATTTCTTCAATAAGGATCTGACCATAGCCTGCTTCCAGGCGGGCGGGACAATGCCGGAGGTGATAGATGAATTTAAGACATTTCTAATGGTCGGCAGAATGAATTGTGAGGCCGCCATAATGATGTCTGGAGGGGCTGGATCGTCAGGGGATCCGGACTTGACTTTTCGGGCTATGGATTCAAGGGTTACAAGGTCTAGAGAGGGGAAATGGGTCAAGGTAGATAGAGGTTGTGGTGGGGAAGAGATTGGGGTTTCATTGGGTTGGGCTGATAGGGTGATGTCCTTATGGGGGAAGGCTGAGTAGATTTTATTCACTTTTTGATGAAAGAACTCAGCAATGTTATTACAATGGGTGGAAGATTTAGTGATTGGTAAATCGTGTGGGGGTTTTGTTAATTGTTTCACAATTTGAAGAATTTCTTTAGGCTTTGATTTAGCACTCATAATCTTGTTCAAGAAGTGGGCCGCCTGAGCAGTTTTAACTTCTGCTTTATATTTGCTGAGTGACTCTCGGTAGAGGGTTTTGTTCTCCGTCGAATAGTTCAAACGCCAGCGTCTTTCCGATTTCCTGCACTGACGCTTCATGTCCCTGAGAGCTTCAGTATACCAGGGAGCAGTTTTGTGAGAGCGTTTTAGCGTGACTTTCTTTTTTGGTAGTATGACATCCAGAGTTTGAGAAATCCAGTCAGCGTAAGTTTGGTAGGCTACGCAAGGGTCTTCAATATAATGGGGGTGGCTGCTAGCAAGTTTGACGGACCAGTCGTCAATTACGAGGCGAGACCAAGCTCGCATGACCCTTGTGGTGGGTCCAGTCGGGGGGGGCTTGAGTGAGGTCCACTCAAATGGGACCAGTGAGTGGTCTGTCCACGGCAGAGGAATAGGTAGCCCAGCTACAAGGTCAGTACACGTCCAACATCATCTGTGATTTTCCTGTGCGCACTGCATTTCATAATCGCAACTTGCAACGGTAGGGTCAGTGACTCAAGGAGATCATTCACCAACTTGCCATTCTGAATTTTAGCTCCATGCGACGTCAGGAACCCACGTTCTTTCCACAATCGCCCAAAACTATGAGCCACGCCAAAGGCGTACTGGCTATCGGTGTATATATTCACTCTCATTCCTTCAGACAACACGCATGCTCTTGTGAGGGCGACCAATTCTGCTGCTTGGGCCAAATTATGTGGCACACGTGCAGTTTCCACAACCGTGTGTAAAGTCGTGATAGCATATGCAGCAGTCGTGTCACCATTAGGGAGCTTGAAACACGAACCATCCACCCATAAAGTACCATCACACTCAGTCAGGGGAGTATCTTTTAGATCTACTCTCCCTTTCGTCTCTTCTTCTGTTCTGAACAGACAGTCATGTTGCTCATTCTCATCTAGGTCTGCTGGATTTGGCAATAACGTAGCTGGATTCAGCGTGTTGCATCTCTTTATGTGTATGTGGTTTGCTAACAGTGTGAGCTCATAGCCTGATAATCGCGCACTAGTCAAGTGTTGTGTCTTGGTTCTGTTTAATAATGTGTCTACAGCATGTGGAACCATAACGATCAATGTGTTGTCCATTACCAAACCAGCAGATTGTCGGATAGACATAGCTGCAGCAGCTGTCGCTCTCAGACAGCTTGGCAATGCCCTCGCTACAGGGTCCAAGGTTGATGAAAAATATGCGCATGGGCGCGGTCTGTCACCAAAAGGCTGTGTTAACACTGATAATGCACAACCATCTTTCTCATGAACATACAATGTAAAAGGCTTGCTGTAGTCAGGGGTACCCAACACAGGAGCTGAACATAATGCATTGCGCAATTCCACAAAACTATTCTGGCACTCTTCAGACCATGGGATAGGATTCGGTGTGTCTTTGCATGTTAATGCTAACAAAGGTTTTGCCAACAGGGAAAAATGTGGGATCCAGTGCCTACAGTATGAGGTAATGCCCAAGAAAGCACGCACTTCTCTCTGTGTTCTTGGCACACTCAAATGTGCAATGGCTTGAATTCTTTCTGGGGTCAGTTTCCTTCCCTCCTTCGATAAGAGATGACCTAAGTAGGTCACTTCTTGTCGACAATATTGCAGCTTTGAGAGAGACACTTTGTGATGGAAAGCAGATAAACGACGTAACAATGATAATGTGGCTTCTTTGCAGATCTTCTCAGTATCCGCGGCAATTAGTAAATCGTCAACGTACTGAATCAGGATAGCGCCACTAGGTAAAACAAGTGCATCAAGCTGCGCTTTCAAAGCTTGGCTGTATATTGATGGACTTTCACAGTAGCCCTGGGGAGCGCGTTTGAAGCGGAAGCTTCGGCCTCGCAGACTGAAGCCAAAAATGTCTCTGCTCTCCTCTGCAATTGGGATGCTAAAGAAAGCATTCTTTAAATCGATCACTGAAAACCATGCAGCAGATGCTGGAATCATCGTTAACAAGGCAGTTATATCAGGGACAACTGGAAACTGTGGCACAACAATCTTATTAACCTCTCTAAGATCAATCACAAATCTGTAAACAGGTGGCTGTGAAGGGTCCGTTCGTTTTAAGACAGGTAAAATCGGACTATTGCAAACGTTGCCTCTTGTCTCTTCAATTACACCCTTATTAATCAAGTCGCTGACAATGTCTAACAATGCTTTCTGGCCTTCATTAGAGATCTTGTACTGGGGAATACGTGGCAGTCTGACATTAGCCTTTAAAGTTACCACGTATGGCGGTATCTCCAAGAGGCCCACATCATTGGGACCAGTAGCCCAAAGGACATCCGGAAGGGATGACAATTCAGGCGGCATTGTATTTTTAGACAAGTACATCGGGGAAATCACTTTCCTGCCTAATGTAAGTTGTACTCCTGACGGTGAACAATACAGTGTAGCATGCAATCTTTTTAACAAATCTAACCCTAGCAAATTTTCATTACAACCTGTTGTTAGGATCAGGGGTGCTTTCAACTCGCAAGGTCCAATAGAAAGTGACATGGGACTAGAAATCGGGTTCCTAACTGGGGCGCCAGAAAAACCTACTGAAACATTTATATCGCCAGACAAAGGTGCGCCAGGGAGTTTTGAATGCATGATTGAACTCTTTGCAGCACCAGTGTCTAGCAGAAAGGGCTCCGTTACATTTGCTGTAGTCACCTCAACATACGGTCCGCTCTGATCCACTGGCACTGAAACAACTCCCTCTCTCTGTCTACGGCTGTCCTAGTAATCATTATTTTCTGCATCGCCGTCCTCTGCATAATAATCATTATTGTAGTACTGAGCTGTATTACTACTCGCGTTGGCTTGCTGATCAAAGCTATTGATGGTATTTTGAGGCGGAAGAGGACGCGCGTTCTGGGGAACATTCCCACGCCCTCTGCCTCTAGGGGCTTGCTGACCACCCCTCCCTCTTGCGCCATACATGTTGCCGTTACGCTGCATCAATTTAGGGCAACTATATTTAAAATGACCTTCCTCTTTGCAGTATGAACATTGGTTGGGACCTACAGGGACACGTGGTTGATAATACCCATTCATTTGCTGATTGTTCTGAAATTGTTGGGGTTGGTGATAGACACCTTGGGGTTGCCTATAATTATTCTGACCTCCACGTGGCGGATAGGCCTGCTGTAAAAGGACCTTTGTTTTTAGTTCTTTCGTTTTCTTTTCTGTTCTATCTTTCTCGTCTTTATCTCTGTTTTCATAATACTGTGCAGTAGCCAGTATTTGCGCTGAAGAGGAAACAGCCCAAGAACTTTCTGAATCTTTTAACTTTTTACACAGGTCAGGAAGTAAATTCTGCACAAATTTATCCACAAATAACCGTTGGCCACCCTCAGTACTCATATCTTGCCCACTGTGGTCAATAAACGTTTCTTCAAACCTGGTAAAGAAGTCTGACACTGTCTCATCTTTCTTTTGCTTGCATGCAGATAGCTTATCCCAATTTACGCGCATCGCGGGCATTATTGTCTTCATATACGTGATGATTCTACCAGGGAGTTCTGCTATTAAAGGCTCTGGTTTCGCGCCACCAATCTGTCTAGCGTCAGCAGCGATGATGTTAGCCCATGTGTCCCCTAGTTCTGCAGCATGATCCATATTACGAATGGATCCCCACAAAGGCTGTGGAACCACATTCCCAAACAGCATATCTATATCAGCCAGATTCATTACACAGGATTCTGCAGTTTGTGACAACTCCTTATAATAACCGGTAGAGTTTTTACGGGGATCAGGCAATGTCTGCTTAAGTGCTAGCACCTCAGATCTTTTCCATGGAACATGTACCCAAATACGCTGAAAATGTGCTAAGACAGGTGGATTAGCATTTGGTTCAGCAGGTCTCCAAACTGGGGGAACCTCACGCATCGGATATTGGCATGCTTTTACCCTTTTTCCCACAGGGACATCAGGTTCAAACAACGACTGTTGACACTCATCATTCCTGAAGGATAATACAACCGCAACTGCTTTATCTACATCGCGATCCACAATGGTACCAGTTCCAAAATCAAATCTCACTCGACACAACTCCTGCGGGCTTGGGTCTTTACCACTATCATCCAATTCCTCACAGAGAATTTCGCACATTTTCTCAAAGACATACCTCTGTTTTGGGGCATCCCATTGATGAAAAACGTTGACAACTGATTCCACATCATATAGTGAAGGGAAAACAATCCATCTACGCGCCATGCGATCTATTACCTTTTTCTCATCGGGGTTAGGCAATTGACTGCGCAATTGCTTACGCTGTAAGCCAGGAGTCGCACCGGATGACTCAAAGAGAGGTGACATTAACGTAGTAACCACATTAGTTAAACGCTGTCGCGCCGAAGGAGAAGTTGAGGCGAAAACAGGGGGATAAACAGAGGGGAGAAAAGAGGATGCAGAAACAGGTACTGGAGTGGTGCAAGGAAGAGTGTCAGGGGAGGCAGCTGCTGAATTAGACAAAGTCGCAGGAAGCGCGGGGGCAGTTGGAAACACAACTGGCGGCCCTTGAGAGGGCTGCGCTATAGGGATAGGAGCCGGCTGCGAAGCAGCTGGCGGTAGCGGCAAAGCTTGCAGTATATTAACTGGAGGTGGCATATTCACAAGCTGGGGAGGCGCCCTAGCATTTTGAGCATACGGGGGTGGCGAACTCAACAAATGCGACATCAGGGGGTCTTTCTCCTTTTCCATTCTGCTTAGAGTGCGGTAAAGCTGGGTAACATTTGTCGATCCCTAACTTACGCTGTCTGTGCAATTGCTCATTCATCTGCTCCTCCTCATTGTCTTTGAATTGTACAGCTGCTTGCATTACTGTCATACCTTTTTCTCTCCTATTCTTTTTCGCTAGCTTAATTTCCTTCTGTTTGGCTTCCTTCCGCCATAAGCGGAAAGAATCAAACATCGCCGGCCGGGCTTTCTTTTTAAACAATTTAATTTCCAAATTATCTAAAATATCGGTATCGAAACTACCATTTTGGGGCCATTTTAAAACACCGTCTTTTCTGGTGTAGTAGATCCATACTTCGTTATATGCAATGGGGCCTACGCCATGTTTTACATAGAGCTCATAAGTTGGAGTTCCAACCGGAGGAACCGGACATGATTCCTCCAGCTGGAAATCTCTTCCACAACCCAAACAAAACAATCTACCAAATATTCTAGAACCAGGCATCTTCGCTCACTAGTCTAGACCCAAAACGTCAAAGGATTATCGATTACGATAGTCTCGTGAATACACGAGTCCTCTGGCTTTGGCGTTTGCAAACTCCAAATTTCCAAATCAAAACGATCCCGAGGGATACCAAACAAATGGGAGACGCTCCACTTATACTTAACTGAATATTGATGATCAATGGCGTCACCAGAAGACGCTCTCGATTGTTTCGCTCTATCAAAACTCGTCAAGGGTCCAAAACAGGTCGATTAATCAGGGCAGCAGTCCTTCGTAGCCGTCGGGACGCGGAGAACCTCGCAGAAAAGACTTTCGGACCACGTCGACATGCAGGGGTCGATGAAGTGGCGGCCTTCCTCCGGAATTTCCACACGAAGCTCCTCACGAACCTCTGGCTTGGACTGGTACCGCTGAAATCGTCCCGAGTTGGGCGCCAAACTGAAGTACTGGGTATTTTAAACCCAGCGGTGCAGGGGCACACACCCTATGACTTCTGGGTTCTCCCTGTTCCAGACCTACAGAAACACAGAGTCTTCTGGGTGAAGTCAAAGATTCATTTATTGGCTGCAGACCAATTACAGGTATCCTAGAAGTACAACAGCGTGTATGTTCTCAGGAGACTGCTAAAGATCATAGAAACGGGCTTCTCCTTAAGTACAGTTTTTCCTGCCTCAGGCATACATTCCTAGGTTTATGATATGGTCATTTAAAGTATACATTTCAAACGAAAAGGCAGATTCATGATGACCATCCCACATTCCAGTTAAGCCAGCCCACAATTATTTACACAGCAAGGTTCAGATCCCACATCAGATATCGATAGGCCCCAATAAACCACGGGCAGCTCCTGTTGATAGAAACAAGTCATAAAGCAGGAACAGTCAGGTGTGAAAGAGATTAGCCAGAGGCTTGTGTGAGATGAAAGGACTTTATGGCGTGTCAAGCCCTGATGCTAATCACAGGTGGCCAGAGGAAGGGGAGCTCGTGAGACCAGTTTGACCTGGGGCAGCAGAGCCAAGCTGCCCAGGTCACAGAAGAGTCATGGAAAGGCAAATGTGCTGTGAGGCCCGTATTTGCTTCATTATAGCCTATGTGAGGGCAATCACAAGATGGCCACTGCTTCCAAAATGGAACCCGCGTAGTGAAGCAGAATAACGTGTACACAGTGCATTCATAGCTAGAACGGTATACAAAGCACTTGTACATACCGCATTAACCATTTGCGGTTCGCTAATACCAGGATAGACAGGGGTGGGGCCCTGTCCGTTACGCGGTCACAGAGATTAAAGTACGACAGACCTCCTTCTGATATTATTCTTTATTGAGCAGAACTCCATTTATGCCCTGACCTGAGGGTTTAATTACTAAAGTCTCATCATTTTTTGGTCCATAATTGCTTTCCATTGACCCTGGGTTATATTGTTCTTCCCTATATCTGGGCCTTCCAATCGTACCATCTTCAATTACTCTATTACCATTTCCTGAAAGGTATCTATTGCAACGTGGAGAGTGTGAGGAATACATCTTGATTTGTCTTTTAGATGACTGATGTCACTTTTCTGAGTAATTCCTACATGTTCCAAAAGTTGCACTATGTCTCATTGACCATCTTCTTCCCACTCTGGATTAGAGAAGTCTCCCAAATCTTGCAAAGTCATAAGTGCCTCCAGGTCTTTCCCAATCAGTAAATCTGTGATGTCTCTTTCAGTGGCTGAATTTTTATATATATATATATATATATATATTCACTGAAAAAACCATAGGTTTCATGGGTGTTATAGTAAGCTGGACATTTCACTCGTACAAAACCATTGAAATTCCTTCGTTATAGTTAGTTCTACTAACTATAACTCGCGTGCCCGCAATCCACTGCTGATGATGTCACATATTACATCATTCATGACATGGTCAGTGACATCACTGATGACATCATTCATGACATCTCAAATGACATCACTGATGACATCATTGAGTGAATGTGGTTTGGTTCGATATTTAAATATGTATTATATATATAGCAATCTGCATTGAAGAATGAGTGGAAGTATGAGTGTCTGGATGGAGGATTTACTAGCAGTGTGATTGACTGTTTAAGTGAGTAATTTTAAGTGTCTCACTAAATATATGGGATAGTGATTAAACTGTGTGAATATCTGAATCACTCTGTCTCTTGTTGTGTAAACTACTGCATAAGTCGGTTACTAGCTATGTGAAAGTCTATATTAGTTATTGGTTAGTTAAGTGAGTATTTTTATGGGAGAGTGAATGTGTGTGTGGTTGCGTGGGAGGTGTGTGACTGTCCAAAGATGTGTAAATAGTTGATTTAGTAGGTATATGAGGTTAAGACTGCATTTGGAAACAGTTGTTTGGGTGAATGAATGTCTTTATGGGTGTAGTGATGAGTAAATATATTTCTCAATGATACATGTCCAACAAAGTAGAAATATATAAGGCAGTGTATGTGACAGTTGTTGTATATAAATAGGGTATACATAAGACTCAGTGATTCTATGAGTGACTGTATGGATAACTGTATACTTGTAATAGTGATTTTATAATACACTAAGTATGATTTACTATCTATATGAATAAATGAAGTGGTGTTTGTATAAGTGTGTAGCTGAGTAAATGTAAGTGATCAATTGTTTGCATAAGTGAGTAGGACGACTGCATACGTGAATAGGATGTATGCTGGTGTGTAATGTTGATGTAGGTGTATAAGTATATTTTATAGTGTTTTATTGATCTTTGTGAGCATGTATGAGTGAATCTATAGGTAAGTGTTTAGATGTGTGTGTAGATCTAGGAATCACTGAGTAAGTTTTTAGAAACTTATATTGGTGTGTCAATGGTTTCAAATATGGTACTCCATATTTTATAATGAGTGATGAAAGGTTATACTAGTGTATGATGAGGTGTATCAGATTGTCACGTGGATGATGTTATCAGTGATGTCATCAGTGATGTCACTGACCATGTCATGAATGATGGAATATGTGACATCATCAGCAGTGGATTGCGGGCGCGCGAGTTATAGTTAGTAGAACTAACTATAACAAAAGAATTTCAATGGTTTTGTACGAGTGAAATGTCGAGCTAACTATAACACCCCTGAAACCTATGGTTTCTTCAGTGAATTTCTAAGGTTTTTTAAATGCTAATTCCTAACTATAACATGTCTGAAACCTATGGTTTTTTCAGTGAATTTCAAAGGTTTTTTAAATGCTAATTCCTTTGCTAATTCCTAACTATAACATGTCTGAAACCTATGTTTTTTTCAGTGAATTTAAAAGATTTCTTAAATGACAATTTTTAAATGTAATAATAGTTATATTTATTTTTTTGATACTGATTTTCTACATTTTTTTAACTATTTATTTTTACATATTTTATTTTTTAAATTACATTATATATTTTTAATATAAATGGGGAAAAAAACTTTTTTAAATATTGAAACTCCAATTTTTTTTGTTTTATATATTTTTTAAATATATTTATATTATTTTCTTTATTGTTTTTTTTTGTAATTTTTTCTGGGAGTCGCGCACCCAAAGCGCACCTTTCTTGATCACTGCGCGTGACCTAGCCACCATTTTAGGATTGTTGTGTAGGATCCGTGTAGGGTGTGCGATGGGTGCGTATTTTCGTGCGCGATCGCTATGCGACCGGTACATGACTCCAGGCGCATACGTGACACATACGTATTACTTTACGCGACGCTTGCGCATGAAAAGCCCCGAGGGGTGGCGGTCCCCGGGGCTTGGGAGGCCATTGTGCCCCTCACTCATGAATATTGAAGCCCCAGGAGGTGGCGGTCCCCGGGACTGGGGGGGCTGTGAGCCTCCCATACATAATTTTATAAAGCCCCAGGAGGTGGTGGTCCCCGGGGCTGGGGGGCCCCTCTGGGCCCCCCATTCATATAATAATATTGCCCCCGGGACTTGGCCCCCCGGAGGCTAATTACCAACGAAACGCAGGAGACCGCACTTCGTTTTGTTTTTTTTTTTAATCGGCAGAATTCGCACACCCTTCGCGCATCTTCCCATTTTAAAAAGTTTTTGGGGCCCAGGGGGTCCTTGTGGGACCCCCTAAGCAGGCCTAGGGGGTCACCACAGTGTTTCTACCTTGCCCCCTTTTTGCGTTTTGCGCACTTTTTTCAAGGATTTCTTGTGCCTCGGTTCTACCGAGGCACGAAATGGCTGCCAACACTTCCTGGTTTGGAGTGTTGACAGCAAGTTGACAGCCAATTAACATGCAGCTCGTGATCGGGAGGGTGCGCGCAGGGTGCGCTCAGGGTGCGCGGATCCACCACGCCCATAGATATATATGTGATTTTTCTTTTGATTTTCTCAGGGACTACTGAACGGATTTACACCATTTAACCAAAAGGCACGACTCTGAACCAAGGGCTAGTTTTTTTGCCAAATTTGTGGCAAATTGCATGAGGTAAACACGTTTTTCTCAGCCCCTGCTTGACGAATCACCCCGAGACTTTCAGGATAGGAGCGGACCGGAGCTGGCCAAATGTTTTGAAAATTTTGCGAAGATTCGTCAACCGTCGCCAAAGTTATTGGGAATAGATGTTGCGGATTTCCTATGGAAAATAGGTCCTAACTATAACTACCTACTGGCGACCGCCAGTAGTTAATATATATATATATATATATATATATATATATATATATATATATATATATATATATATATATATATATATATCTTCGTAAACCGGAGTTCCACTTGCGCACTCAGAGTCTCCTGACACATAAAACCAGGCTTAGTTCAGTTCCAATGGGGGTTTATTTCAATCACTATGTAATCGCGTATTGCCTAGTTTGCGGATACCTTGTAGCGATACAGTCAAAACAAATATTATCAGATATATATGAACAAGTGAGGATTGACCTAGATTCACATGTCTTATATTTAGTTTCCATTGGAGATTATGCAACCTTGTAAACACCCACTAACCAGGGTAATAGAATAACATAAGAAAGCATATCTCTACAAGGTATCCGCAAACTAGGCAATATGCGATTACATAGTGAATGGGAAGTTTTTAATGTACCCACACGATCCATATAATTTAACAATTTGCACTGGGGTAGAACTACGATGACCATAATCCTGTGCAAATGCAAAAATACGGCATAGTCGGTAATACAAGCAACTCGCTTAGAAATCTTGTCAACAGACTCTAGATGTACCCACGAGAGTATCTGTGTATAGGATGCAGCAAGGTTATAATGACTATTGTGAAAATACGAATTAGACCGTATTCCTGTGAAAAGACAAAAATACTACATATTCGGTCAAATGAGCAACTTGCTACTTAATCACATGAACAATCTTTATTTATCCCCAATATGATTATCTATGTATATAAATTGAAGTGATGAACTAATGACGTATGGGGTTTAATCTACATTTACAAATGGCGCTTATACTGCAGATACCTTTGTTATACAGGTTGTAGTCCTTTCACGATGTTCATTAAGTAGTACTGTGAAAATTTATGAATGGGCAATCTTTATTCACAAACGCTGTGTGAACAAGCCACTACGGTGGCGAAACGCGTCACGGCGGGTTTATGATTGAAATAAACCCCCATTGGAACTGAACTAAGCCTGGTTTTATGTGTCAGGAGACTCTGAGTGCGCAAGTGGAACTCCGATTTACGAAGATATTGAATACCGGTTCTCTCCGCCGGTCTTGCGCCACCCCTCAATGATTGAGAACGCTACAGGAGAAACTTGAATTGATATATATATATATATATATACACACATTTATATATATATATATATATATATATATATATATATATATATATTATCTACTGGCGGTCGCCAGTAGATAGTTATAGTTACAACCTAGTTTCCATAGGAAATCTCAAAATTCTATTTTGAATAACTTTGGCGCCGGTTGACGAATCCTCGCGAAATTTTCAAAACTAATGGGGCGCTCCGTTCAGCTCCTACCCTGAAAGTCTCGGGGTGATTCGTCAAGCAGGGGCCGAGAAAAAAGGGGGGTCCCAAAACGCGTTTTCCCCATGCATTTTTCCATAGGACCTTTAGACACAGCTACAGCCCGAACGGCTGAACAGAATTACTTGAAATTTGGCAGAGAGGTAGCCATACGGTCAAGGAAGTGCCTTTTGCAGGTCTGGTGTAAATCTGTTCAGTATTTCCTGAGAAAATAGCATTTAAATGCATATATATATGTGGGCGGAGCCTAACCACACATCTCATCCTGAGATCTGATTGGCTGTCAGCACTTCATCCAAGAAGTGTTGGCAGCCATCTTGGGACCAATATACATGATAGCACCTCATTAAAAAGCATTGCAGTTAATAGAAGGTTTTAAGACTTTAGTTACATTATAAATCATTTGTTGATGGTACCATACTCATTTTAGGAATTGTGGTATGTTCTAAGGTGATTTCACCATGTGAAAAAGCCTTCTGCTGGGATATCATGATTGAGAGAAAAATATTTTCTCATGCTTTTACCACAGAGGTTTGGAAGGTGATCTATAAGCTAAACTGAGAGATTATTTTCTGTAAATTCACATTATCTTTCTCAGTCATGTGAGAATGAAGTCTGGCATTCTCAGTAAAACATGTACATCCAACAAGGGCAGAGACTGTCAGTTGATTCCTTTGTGTTCTACTGCAGCTTCCCAGAGAGTTCCAAAGAACTACTAGAGCGCTAACAGTCCTACTTATGATAAACGTATGGCACACCTGAAGCCATCTTGCTTGGATTAAAGTGGTAACTCTTAAAACATTTAATTTAAAAAGGAACACAATGAGGGGGTTCATTTTTCCATAAAAAGTATGATTAGTGCTACAGAAAGAAGAATTAGGGCACATTTTGAGTGACTTCTCAAATCCTCTTCTATTTCATTAAAAAAGTCTGACATGCAGACTGAAACATGCACTTTCAATACCAGCAGCAGTTTTCCCTGGTGAGCAGTAGCTTTACTACAGTGATCTAATGAACAAAAAGAGTGCTAACATTCTGAATTTATGGCAAATGTGTGACACATCTGAATGCCTTCTTGATGGAATCAAAGTAAAAAACTGAAAGTATTTCCTACTGAGGAGACTGCAGTAAATGAGGAAATTAGGAAACTTCATAACAAATAAGTCTCCCAAGATGGCCACCAGAGACAAAAGAGCCCAAATGTAGCCCAAATATCACCCAGATGTAGCCCAAGTATAGCCCAATGACAGAATGTCCCAGAATGTTCTTAAAAACAACTAGAGCGCTTACTGTCTTCATTATGACAAAAGTATGGCACACCTGAAGCCATCTTGATTGGAATAAACTGGTAACACTTAAAACATTTAATTTAAAAAGGAACACAATGAGGGGGTTCATTTTGCCATAGAAATTATGATTAATGCTGAAGAAAGAAAATGAGGGCACATTTTGAGTGACTTCTCAAATCCTCTTCTATTTCATTAAAAAATTTTGACATGCAGACTGAAACATGCACTTTTAATACCAGGAGCAGACTTCCATGGTGAACAGTAGTTTTACTACAGTGATCTAATGAGCAACTAGAGTGCTAACATTCAGAATTTATGGCAAATGTGTGACATATCTGAATACCTTCATGATGGAATCAAAGTAAAAAACTGAAAGCATTTCCAACTGAGGAGACTGCAGTACATGAGGAAATTAGGAAACTTCACAACAAATAAATCTCCCAAGATGGCCACCGGAGACAAAAGAGCCCAAATGTAGCCCAAAATCACCCAGATGTAGCCCAAATATAGCCCAATGACAGAAGTGTGCAAAACACTTATTATTTTGTGTTTTTGCAGTGTTATATAGTGCAAAATTGTCAGGTATTGGAGTGCTTTACATGAGCATTGGTTACATCACACAAGAACAAATTCATTTTGGTTGTAAACATGAGGAGACTAAGTGATTTGACCAGAATCACAGAATGTCGAGCTGAAGCAGAAACTTCAACCTGGTTCCCCAGTTGCAAAGTCTGCAGTTCTGGAAGTAACACCACATCCTCTCCCCTAAGTGCAACATTTAATCAAGTGGTCAACTGGATAAAAAAACATAAAGATAACAAATTATTTAAAAGTGCTTTGTCGCTAATTGAAAACTCAGAAAATATGTCCTTATTTTAGTCTTTTAGAGCACTAACCATAATTTTGATGCCAATAAGACCCTCTCATATATGTAATTTCTAAAGGAAATGCTCTAGGTATTAACATCAAGATGATGTCAGGCGTTCCACACTTCTGTAATAAATATAGAATGTTAGCAATCTAGTTGTTCATTAGGATACTGTTGAGAGGCAGAGGCCAGGGGCACGGACTCTGAAAATTGAAGGCAGGTAGGAGGGTGCTAAGGCAACAATTTAACCACACTGAGCAGGCAGGAAGGGCCATGGAAGCACAACAGACTATGGAGGGCAGTGGAAAGGGGGGCAGGGGCAACAAACCAACAATACAGGACTTGCAAGAGAGGCTTTTGGAGGGAAGATCTATTATGGGTCAAGGAAGCTAGGGGCGGTCCCCAGTGCCCCGGGAGCCACCACAGAACTGAGCAGGAGAGTGAGTCAGGGACAAAAGGGGCACCTTAATTTGAGCCGGGGTGCCTAGGAACGCTTGCTCCAAAAATGAAGAAAACAGACATATGAGACATGGAATTGGAGGCAGAATACAATGGCAGTTTAATGAGAAGATGCAACTTCAAAGAAACCACAGAATAGAGACATAAAGTACAAAATACAGAATCCAGATAATCATACAGCTGTCATGATATTCTCTGTATCTCAATTAATGTACTGACAGAGAGAGAGAGAGAAAACACATCTATAAATGCATCATGAGAAACAAGTTACACCAAGGAAAATGTTACCTAGGAACACTCACGTTTACTCTTAGAGCAAGCATTCCTGCAATTACAATACAAAATCTTTTAAATGCAAAAGTAAAGAGAACAATGGTTAAACATAACATGACATTTCATATAGGTAAAATAGAATAAGATACTTCAAGCAAAGCAGAGCAAGACATTTTAAGCAAAGGAAGACAAGAGCTCCCAGCTCTTGGGGAAAACCTGCACAGCCTGTTAACCTACATACAGACGGCGAGGTAGTCTGTCGATATCTGTGGGTGCTCCCTTTTTATATCATTTGTGGGCTCCTTTGCACGCTACATCTACCTACGTATGCTACCCAAAAGCTTCGTCTGCAGATTTTACCAGACATTTCGTCATTTACCCACTTAATGCTGACAATGGACTGGGTGAAAAGGTCAGTGTCTCAGGCCAATCGCTTATCGTAAGAGCAAGCAGAAAATAATGGGTATTGTACGGGAATTCAA
This sequence comes from Triturus cristatus, assembly GCF_964204655.1. Lineage (NCBI taxonomy): Eukaryota > Metazoa > Chordata > Amphibia > Caudata > Salamandridae > Triturus > Triturus cristatus. The sequence goes on along the minus strand of NC_140584.1, from coordinate 962,931,672 downwards.
TATATTCATGTATAAAATCTCCTCAGTTCTCCTAACTTGACGCTCTGCGGTTGCCACTTCCTTAAAAGCGGGAAACCTGCCCAGGAAGCAAGTACCAGTCCAGGATGCAGCCTACTGTATGTCGACAGCTTCAGGGGGATGTTGAACTTTGATACCGAGCGCGGAGCACTCGGGTAGGGTGGGGGCTACTAGTTTGGAGCAGAAGGCCTCGCAGACCTGCCTTCAGACTGCTATACACTAAAATTGCATATCTATGGTCAATTTAACAAAGAGGCCTACATATTGAACAGAAGGGCCTACACAGGGGTTTTATGCTGGCTGAGTGGTAAGGATGTCTCAGGATAATTATATAGCAACACAGGACCCGCTGGTCAATTTAATACGGCCTACAAATGCGGCTGGCAGGGCAAGGACAAGGGTCTCATACTTCAGGTGTGGACAGAACGGGCCAGGGGCCCCCTGTGATACAAAATCTACCCTCCTTCAAGGCTGTGGCAATGTAATAGACCATTGTGGGCAGAAGGAAGAGGCAATGGTAGTACAACCATACATGCCAACAGACCCGATTCAGCCAGGAAACGTCCAATGTTTTTAAGCTCAAATGGGCTTTATTTGACTGTCTCCTTTCTACAATATCCTCTTTTTCAATGTAACTCAAAGGGGAAAATCAATACCCCAGTTTTTTTTCAAAATCTCCCTCTTACCAAGTTCAAAATGTTCGCAAGTATGGTACATTGGATCATGGAAGGAAATGGGATAGGGACATGGACTTGGATAACAGAGGACAGGAGGGACATGGAGAGGTGCACCAAACTGACCCTGAAGGGCAGGCATCAGGGTTTGCAGCAGCACAATACACCACACAGGGCATGCAGGACAGGAGTGCAGCACAACAATCCATAGAAAGCAAGAGGGAGGGGACAGGACCATGCACATGGACAACAGAGAGCAGAGGGGCAAGAGGCAATGGTAGCTAGCTGACCATAATGGACAGACAGGAGAGAAAGCTGCAGCATAACAGACCATAAAGGGCAGGAGGGACGGATCAGGGGCATTACAATGGAACAGACAAGCCAGGAGGGAGGGAGTAGGGGTCTGCACATGTAAACAGAGGGCTGGGGGCAAGGGGGCAGGGCAGGAGCAGCAAGATAGCCATGGAGGTCAGGCAGGATGGGCACTAGAAGCAAGACACACCATGAAGAGCAACAGTGAGACTGTGATGGCATACACACAGACCATGGACGGAAGGTGGGAGGGGGTCAGGGGCAGCTAACTGACCACACAGGGAAGGTGGGAGGGGCCATGGCAGCACAGAAGACCATGCATGGCAAGTGGGAGGGTTAGTGGCAGCACAATGGCTATGATGGGCAAGAAGGAGGGTGCAGGGGCATGCACAAAGGACGATGGAGGATAGAAGGGAGGGTCAGGACCTGTGCACAGACAAGAAAGTTCAGGGGAAGGGACCTCACAACAGACCACACGGGGCAAGCAAAAGGAGCAGTTGCAGCACAACAGACCAGGGAGGGCAGAAGGGTGTGGCAGTACAATGGACCATGTAGGACAGGAGGATGAGGATAGGGGCATGGCATGTGGACAGGCAGGGTGGAGGTGGCAGGGACAGGTTACAGTCATCTGACAATGCTAGGCAGGTGGGAGGGGAGTGGCAGCTCAACAGAACACTCAGAGTAGATAGAAGTGGCAGGTCCATGGGACATGGTGGGCAAAAAGGATGGAGCAGGGGCATGCACAAAGACATCGGAGGGCAGGGGGAAGGAGAATAGGGGCAGCAAGCTAAGCACAGAGTTTAAGCAGGAGGTCAATGATGGGGCATAGAATTGGGCAATGGAGGGCAGGAGGAGTGGACTGGTACATCATACTAAATTGAGGGCAGTAGCAGCACATCAGACCATGCATGGCAGGAGGGAGGAGGCTAGTCCATGGATTCACACAACAGAGGATAGGGAGGAGGGGGATGGGGCAGCAAGCTAACTGTTCAGAGAAGGCGGGTATTAGGAACTTTATTGTTTTTAAAACATTGTGTCTGTGCGAACTACTTAAAATATGAACAAGTATGCAGCATAATCTCACTTTTATTCAGGAAGAAGAGGACGTTTGTGACTGTGACTCCGGGCTCACTTGGCAGAAACACCCCCTGCCCGTGAAAAGGGTAGGTGAACACAGTGTTATATAGAACATAGTCCTGAGAGCACGATTGAAAATGAAAACTAGATATAGTGTATGGTATAAACTATGCACCAAAAAGTGTGATATAAGATGAACCGGGCGTGAAATATAATATGCAATACATTGTGCGCAATGACAGATTCATTGGAGAGCGCGAGATAGCACAGGCACTAGCGCGTGCTATGCGATATGCGCCTTGGAGTGTAATATGCACAGGGCAGTGTTGTGTAACCTAACTAGTCTCTAAAGTTGGAATATAAAATATGTGCTGGGGAGTGTAACGTTGCATATGCACTGTGACAAAGATATGGATCCCAGATTGTAATATGTATGGCATAGCACTGTGCGTTATAACATAGGCATCGAGGAAGGCCCATTAGATGGGGCAATATAACCTGTGCGAAGACAAGTGTGGCATGACATATTCACGGGGTGGTGTTACAGTGCACATGGGCTAGAGAGTGTCATAGCATATGCACTAGCTAGTGGAATACAACACAGAGGTGTGTGGCACTCGGTAGGCAATGGTGGGTGTAACACAGCATTGGGCTCTGTCAGGAGCGCGCTGTGACTCTCAAGTGATGTTCGTCCCCTTTCCAGAGAGTAAAATAAAAAGTATTACACATCCGGCAGTGGATGTGTGTTTTATTAACCGTGAGGGGGGTTTCTTGCATAGTTTTGGTCGAATTTTTGTCGAATCCCCTTTGAATGGCTTGGTGTGCATGTGTATTAAATGTGCCCGTCAATAGCTACCCATGTTTGTATAAATAAACGACAAGGGTGTCTACCGGGATTAGGCATGGTAGGGCATCAGACATGTCAGAGCTTCACTAGTGGTGTAAATACATTCCACGTGGATTCATTGCATGCATAGTCGCCTTTTAATGAATATCACGCAAATCGTCATGGTGATAGGTACGTACGGTTTGTCCAGCATGTCCTAGGTGTGTCTATAAATAAATATTTTTTTAAAATAATAAAAAACAGTGGCCGGCCCTGGGGATTGGGGTCAAAAAAATATAATTAGGAGACAGGCCCTGGGGGATGGGGTCATCAGGGCCAATAAATTAGAATAAGAAGGGGAACCACACAGCCCTCCTTCTTAAAAAATTAAAATAAATAAAAGACTGGCATTGTGCCGGAGGCCATGCCCCCTCCGTGCAGCACTCTGCAAACGCGCCCCCAACAGGCATCTCCAGTATGCGCCAGGGAGCTGCGCTGCAGACAGGTGTTCTGAGGCCAAGCCCCTTTTTACACCTCTCTGCAACGTAGCTCTGTGGCGCTTACTGGAGGTACCCAGTGGTCTAGTTTGACCCTAGGGACCCTTAGGATTCAAGGGGACTTAATCTCTCAACTTAGAACAGCCACAGGGCGTGTTTACACAGTGGTGAAGGGAGGGGACGGGGCCTGAGGTGACGTGTGCAAACACGCAATATGGCACGTTTTAAATTGGGGATATAATTTCCCTTCAATACTGAGGGCCCCTGGGGGCTAACTAGCCCACCAAGTGCTTCCAGTAAGCGCCACTGAGCTGCATTGCAGAGAGGTGGTCCAGGCCGTGCCACTTTTTACACCTCTCTGCAACGCAGCTCTGTGGCACTTACTGGAGGTACCTAGTGGGCTAGTTGGACCCTAGGGACCCTCAGGATTCAAATGAACTTAATCTCCCAACTAAAAATGGACACAGGGCGTGTTTACACAGTGGTGAAGGGAGGGGATGGGGCATGACCATGTCATGAGTGATGTAATATGTGACGTCATCAGCAGTGCATTGCGGGCGCGCGAGTTATAGTTAGCTGAACTAACTATAACGGGGGAATTTCAATGGTTTTGTACAAGTGAAAAGTCCAGCTAACTATAACACCCCTGAAACCTATGGTTTTTTCAGTGAATATATATATACATATATATATTACCTACTGGCGGTCGCCAGTAGGTAGTTATAGTTAGGACCCTGTTTCCATAGGAAAACCGCAACATTCTATTTTGAATAACTTTGGCGCCGGTCGACGAATCCTCGCGAAATTTTCAAAACTAATGGGGCGCTACGCTCCGCTCCTGCCCTGAAAGTCTCGGGGGGATTCGTCAAGCGGGGGCTGAGAAAAAAGGGGGGTCCCAAAACGCGTTTTCCCCATGCATTTTTCCATAGGACCTTTAGACACAGCTACAGCCCGAACGGCTCAACAGAGTTACTTGAAATTTGGCAGAGAGGTAGTCTACAGGTCAAGGAAGTGCCTTTTGTAGGTCTGGTGTAAATCTGTTCAGTAGTTCCTGAGAAAATAGCATTTAAATCAATATATATATCTGTGGCAGCTTACCGTGCGCTTACCGTGCGCTTACGATTGGCTGTTAGATCTTAGTAAACATTCGAATCGGTCGAAACCAGGAAGTGTCGGCCGCCATTTTCTCTCTCGCACTCTGAGGGGGGGGAGGAAAAACAAAGTCGGATAACATGAAAAGGGGCAGGCTAGACAGCTTCTAACCACCTAGTCATGGTTAGGGTGTCCCAATAGAACCCCCAAGGCCAAAAAATTAATTTTATTTTTTTTCGAAAAATCGCCGATTGCGCTTACCGTACGCGTACGGTCAAAAATAAAAAAATAAAAAACAATATCCACTTTTTCCCCACCCCGTGTGCCAAAAGTGCCCGAAGGGCACCTTTTGTTCATGGCATATAATAGAAATGAGCATTTAATAGATAACCTTTCACAACGAAGCGCATAATATGTCCTCCGTGTGCGGACGGTGCGCGAAGCGCAGCGTGCGTACATGGCCCATCCAGCGTAACGTGGGCACGCGGTGCACGTAGCGCACCGCGTGCCCACCGTGCGTGCACGGCACTAACTGCGTAAAGTGGGCGCGCAGTGCGCGAAGCGCACCGTGCGCGCACGGAACGAACTGCGTGAAGTGGGCGCGCACGCCACGAACGGCGTAAAGTAACTTAGCATTTAAAAAACCGTACAAATTCACTGAAAAAACCATAGGTTTCACACACGTTATAGTTAGGAATTAGCATTTAAAAAACCTTGCAAATTCACTGAAAAAACCATAGGTTTCACACATGTTATAGTTAGCTGGACATTTCACTCGTAAAAAACCATTGAAATTCCCCCGTTATAGTTAGTGCAGGCAACTATAACTCACGCGACCGCAATCCTCTGCTGATGACATATGTGTCTTTATGAAAAAAAAATATTTGTAATATATGTATAGCTAAAATTTAATGGAAGAAGACATGAGCAAATAAGTGTCTAAATACAGTATTAGCATCAGCAGAGGATTGCGGTCGCGTGAGTTATAGTTGCCTGCACTAACTATAACGGGGGAATTTCAATGTTTTTTTACGAGTGAAATGTCCAGCTAACTATAACATGTGTGAAACCTATGGTTTTTTCAGTGAATACATATATACATATATATTTCCATATATATATATATATATATATATATATATGTCAACATCCTGATCGTCTTTCCACAAACAGGCACCAACACCGTGAAGACTTATGGCACAGACGGCGATTTATTTCAAATACAGGTCAGACGCGTTTCGGCGGTGAAACCGCCTTGCTCACTGCATGAAATGTTCTGTCAGTGTCAACCAAACAAATACCTCCACCATTTACCTGTGGTTGCCAGGACAACCAGTACATGTCATAGACATAGAAGTTTTTACACCGTGACTTGTATATATATATATATAAATATATATATATTCCAAAACTCCTCGTACTTCCTTTCGGCGAACAGAGAGAGACGGACCCAAACAGGTAAGGCAGTTGATGTAGTTTATTGACTCACTCTGCGATGCGTTTCGAGCACCCTGTGCCCTTGATCACACGAGAAAGCAAGTGTCTGCCAATATTTTCAAATGCAAGGGGTCCACCCATTGGTTAATCACATTTTCATAGACATAGAAGAATTCTTTAAAAACAACCGGTATATTTGTTGTGTGCCTTGTGGACATACAGCGCGTGTCTGGAAACACGTAGAAATGCAAATATAATGCCTATTTTGGTCTGCATAGTGCTTAAAAAATAGATAGAGACATTTGGAAATAACAAAAAAATGCATATGTAAATATTTTTTAAAACAATGACCAACTGAATCATATATGATAATAAATGTACATAAATAAATATATATTCAATAAATATGTATTCAATAAATATAACATTTCAATACTTGTGCAAAAATTCGCATTGTTGTGCAAATGTGCAAAATAGGACATATGAATATAGCAGCAAAAAAGATAATTTATCTATTTCATCTTTTGAGCAATGTCATTTGTCTCTACGTTTGGCATAGATAATTATCTGCATGAATGCACTTTACCATTGTCAGTATGTCTGTGAATATTCACCTATATTGGGCTAAAATATAACGTCTCATGTGTTTCCATAATACAAAAGCTATATCTGAGGTTGTAATTCGGATGTTGTTATTCCTGTTATCCTAATCTCCTATGAAATATGTGGTATCTAGAAAGTGCTCAGTGCTAACTAAAGAGAGTTATTTTATATTTTCACCAAAAACATACTGTATATACCATAAAACCCATGGATTTAAAGAAACCTAATCTAATAGACATCTTAATATTAATAAGAGCAGCGACAGAAAAGTAATACTAAAAACACCCATACGAAGTGCTTCTATAACTATCTAGTAAAAAAAATATTTATATACATAAAAATACATTAAAAAAGCAGTCCAGCAACCAAATCACTAATTGAAAAACACCAGATAAAAAAACAGATAAAAATAGTCCCTTATTCTGTTGTGACCAAATGTACCTGCAAAACAGTCATATATGCAATTGCACAAAATGGCAAGATGTTGATTGCTATTTATAAAAAATTATGCATGTCCTCTGTGGTATTTAAACCATGGGGTGCCTTACTATCTAGATCTAAAATAATGCGTGTCTCCAATCTTCTTAATAATTTTTCCCTATTGCCCACTCTCCTTAGTGGTGTAATAGCATTGATCACGTAGCATGTAAGGCAGCTTAAATCATTGTTATGTATAGCCTTGAAATGTCTGGCAACTGGATATGTACTATCATTGTTAACAATTGCCCTGAGATGCTGCAAAATCCTGACATGCACCTGTAGCTTAGTACTTCCCACATAACGTAAGCCACAGGTGCACGTCAGAACATAAACAGCATACTCTGTTCTACATCCAAAGCTACCATTGATGGCCACCTTAGTGTCAGAAAAAGGGACTGCATAGTGCGTAGTATATATATTGCTTCCAATCCTGGTTTCTCGCGTGCAGAAAACAGGCACTGACTCCGTGGGATGCTATTCAAAGAAAATTCTTTATTCCAACAATGTGGCCCAGACGCGTTTCGGCGGACAAGTCAGTCAGTGATGTCATTTGAGATGTCATCAGTGATGTCATCAGTGATGTCACTGACCATGTCATGAGTGATGTAATATGTGACGTCATCAGCAGTGCATTGCGGGGGCGCGAGTTATAGTTAGCTGAACTAACTATAACAGGGGAATTTCTAGGGTTTTGTACGAGGGAAATGTCCAGCTAACTATAACACCCCTGAAACCTATGGTTTTTTCAGTGAATATAGATATATATATGCTCCAAGACCACCTTTGCCTGTGCACTCTCGAACACGTGCCATGTAGCGCAGGGGTGAGCCCGCAATCCAAATCACTGCTCTTTTCATAATTCCTCCCAAAAAGTAATCGGCACTCACAGGGGTAAATTCATTATTTTAAAGGTGTGCAAACATGCGTTTTCGCTGCCGCCTTCCTCTATGTTCACGGCGCGCCTGAAACAATTATGAAACAGTCACTTGATTCATTTTACCCATGTATCTCTCTCTCTCTATATATATATATATATATATATATATATATATATATATATATATATGTACTTTCATTTCAGCGATGATCACATTAATTTGAGTTGATATATTTTCTAAAATCAGTGTCATATACCTATTAAAGATCATTGTGGGGGCGTGGCCAAGATTACGGCCAGGTTGGACACACCTTGCAGTATCTCCGGCACTGCCGCACCTTTAGCCTTGTTTTTGCCTGCCATGCGTGCCCATGGTTAGCAGCGGGGCGGGGCGGGGATCGGGCTTTGCAGTGTTCCGGCCTCCCTGGGGACACCGAACACTCTAGTTTTCTGAGCGAAGTGCCGCTTCCGAGCATGGAACGCGGCAGCCTGGCTGGCCTGACAGACCGAGAGCGCTGTTAGCACTCCCGCCGGAGCAGAGTCCGAGAACAGAGTGACTGGGACCGTGGGCTGCCTGATCGGCACAAGTAAGGAGCGTGTGGCTGAGGGTGGGGCACAGTAGAGAGGCCTGGGCCTGCAGGCCTGTGCAGCGTAGAGAGCGGAGCAGCAATCCCGAGGTCCAGGACTGCTGGAGAGAAGCGGAGTGTGGCCTAGCATGAGGTGGGTGTTGGGAGAATCCCCCCGCACCTGGGGGAGCTGAGGCCCTATCTGCAGGCTGAGAGACCCACCACCAGTTTAGTGCATGCCGACGGCCTGTACCCTGAGAAGAACGTGGAGACTGGAGCCTGCCTGGCACGCAGTGTGGGGGTGGATCACATGCAAGGGGCCCGAGGCTGCCAGAGAAAAGGCGCAGCCCGAATTCACTCGCCTCTACCTGCTCCCCCCCAGCCGGTGCTGGCTTGTTGTGTCGGCATGGGAAAGCCCCGTAGTGTGCTTGGGAGTGGAGGGACCCACAGAGCCCGCTGAGGCCTGCTTACAGAATTGCAGATTGAGACGCGCGGCTTTTGCAACATAGTATGGGCCACCCGCATCCAGTGGAGTACCTAGCTTAGGGCACCATCCCAGTGAGAGACCTTCCACCAGCTCATATGTAACAGGAATGACTTGACGACCAAGGGCCACCTGCTGGGGCCGTCACCTACGTTGGTGCGGCTGACTCTCTGCTGTGGGACGCAAGACTCCCACATTGTGGTTGACCCTCCCTGGGGTCGGTGTACTGAGAGAGCTGTCCTGCTCGAACTCGCCGTATTGGACTGATGGGGCAGTGCGTATCCGGCAGCTATCGAAGAGCGGGGCCCAGAATACGCAAGCCTTTCTGCACTGTGAAAGCGATCCCTGGCACAGAAGGCGGTGAGTGGATGGGTGTTGGTGGCTCCACAACACCGGGCTTCAGGCCTAGCACTTAGACACGAGCTGGAGGACCCTGGTCACGCATTATGACGAGCGCTTGGGTGAAAAAGACCGCTCAGTTGAGGAGATGCTTCTGAAGCAACCCACGCTAGGGACCACTGCAGTGACGGGGCAAGAGGATGCAGGGAACCCTGGAAATCCTAAAGGGGTGGATGCCCCAGCTACTAAAGCTTTCATGACAGCACTCTTTACGTCCCTGCGTGAAGATCTCCAGGAGCTCAAAGACCAACTTGCGGCTGACCTCAAAGAAGTCAAGCAGGACATTGAGGAGATCGGCTGCAACAATGTGCGCATTTGGGAGTGAAGTTTGGGGTCAAAGGGGAAGACATGAGAGAGTTCGCTCGGCTCTCTTGAGCCAGGTGTTGGACACAGACCACTCAATCGCAGTTAAGATTGACAAGGCCCCACCACCGGACATCTTGGTTTGTGTGCATGACTTCCAACTTAAGGAGCGTATCATTAGGAAAGCGTGGGATGCACACCCCTTGCAGTTTAGAGGTCACTCTCCAACACTTTTCCAAGATCTGTCCGCCACCACCCTGCTTAAGTGAAGGGAATTTCATCCAATTACGACGCATCCGAGGGAGAAGGGGATTGCCTACTCAGGGGGTCACCCCTTCTGACTCATCTTTTGCTATGATGGACAGCTACGCCTGATTCGCTCGCTCACGGAGGCCAGGAAAGTGCTGGGATTGTCGAGACCCACGTCCCTGGAGACGCAACATAATCCTTCAACAGGGAGCAGACGCAACAGTCATAGATGACAGACCGTGGGTAAGTCAGCGGCCACCCACAAACTGGACACAGTCACTATTGCAAAAGAAAGAGAAGCAGCTATCTCCTCGCCGGCCTCTTCCCCTGCCCGATCATCACCCTCCTGAATCACCACCGAGGTCGGCTATGCTTGAATCTGAGGCGGACCCAGAGACCGCTTCTGCCCGCTTGTGAGGGACTTCCAGGTCTACACGCCCCCCTCCACGTTTCCTCGATGAACTTTGGTCTTAGAGACTCTTGTTCTTGTTTTATCTTGTTGGATGTCAGAGTTATTGTTTCTGAGTTTGGGGTTTAATTTATGTTGGGTTTCCTGCACCAGTCCTAGAGCATTATGCTGTTCCGCTGGGCACACCCCCTTTCGACTCCCCTATACAGAAGCCACCGTCTTGTACTGTATGATGATGTCTGTTACCCATGTGTAGAGACCTCAAGATTGTAAGTCTCAATGTCCGGGGCCTCAATCACCCTGTAAAGAGCGCTGCCATCCTTTCCTTACTAGAACACGCTGAAGGATACATTTGCATGCTGCAAGAGACCCACTTGTTGTCCAAAGACACAGCCCCTATGCTCACGCGACGATTCCCCCGTCAATACTGGTCCTCAGGCACTGCAAAGAAACATGGGGTGGCCATTCTTCTGGGGGCAAAATTAGAAGGGAAGGTACTTTCTACCCTCTATGAGGTAAATGGCAGGGTCCTGGCACTCTTAGGCTCCAATAGAGGGCTACCCTTTTTACACTGATCAATGTCTATGCACCTAACGCGCATCAGGAGCCTTTCCTAATCAGAACTCTCTCAGAGGGTTTAGCTTTGCCTGACGCTGCCATAGTGGTGGGTGGGGACCTTAATCTGGTCATGGACAATGACATAGACCGTTCTGGCCAGAGGAGTACACAGGTGGGGGCGCTTTCCCCAGAGGGCAAACAATGGCTGATTGATAGTCGCTTGCACAATGTCTGGCGACTTAAACACCCTGCACTGCAGGACTACTCCCACTACTCTGCTGCTCACAAATCTTATGCGTGACTTGACCTTTTTCTCGTTTCTAATGCGCTAATGCCCAGGATACGTGAGGCCTCTATAGAACCGCATTCCTTATCAGATCATGCACCAATCACCATCAACATCCAATTGGGCGGGGATATGTGCACTCCCGTGATGTGGCACCTGCGGGTGGGTTTGTTGCACTCTCCTAGCACGCTAGAGAGCCTACACGCAAAGTTAATTGAATACTTACAGCATAACGACTGGGGAGACACCCCGCTGGCTGCCATTTGGAAGACTCTCAAACTTGTAATGAGAGGAGAATTTGTGGTGATATCTTCGGCCAACAATAAAAAGCGTCCGGAGGTCCGGCAGAGCATTGAACAGGAGGTGAGGTAGCTAGAGGCTATACACAAACATATGGGTGCGCCGAGGGTCTTGAGGAACCTACAGAAGAAACAGCTTCTCTTAAAACGATTGGACCTCTATAGGGGAGAATATCTGCTGCTGCGTCTCCGCCACAAGTTCTATCTGAGCAGTGACAAGTATGGGAGAATGCTAGCACAGAATCTACGAACTAAAACTATGGCTGCAGCCATCTCATCGATTAAACACCCATCAGGAATGAAGGTGCACTTGGACTCTCAGATAGTGGACAAGTTCAGGCAATTTTATCAGTCCTTATATAGCGAGGAAGCAACAGATCAGCAAGATGCAAGTGCCTACTTGGAATCAAGTAAATTCACTCGTCTCCCTGAGGCCCAGGCGACGCAGCTTGAGGATCCCATACACCCGGAAGAGGTTGTCTCAGCCATTGCTAGGCTGAAATTGGACAAATCCCCAGGCCCAGATGGCTAGTCGGCACTATTCTATAAAACCTTCTGTGGGGAACTAGCGCCCGTGCTGACGAGACTTTTTAATTCTCTCCTGAACAGTGGAGCGGTCACAGACTGCATGTCAGAGGCTGCAATCTCGGTGATTCTCAAACCTCATAAGGACTCTAGCCTATGCAGCTCTTACCGCCCTATCTCGATACTTAACATAGACGCCAAAATCTTCACTGGTATCCTAGCAGCCTGGTTGAACCCACTAATGGAGGGTCTGATTGACCCAGACCAAGAAGGGTTTATTCCTATGTGCTAAAGAGGAGATAATACAAAACAACTCTTACTCCTCATGGACAGCGTTCACAGGTCCCGCAGGGAGGCCATATTCCTGTCCGTGGACACGGAGAAAGCGTTCAACAGGGTGCGGTGGAATTACCTGTTTGACATACTACGTGGCTTTGGGTTTATCCATTGGGTTCAATGCATCTACCACTCCCCCGGGCTTTTGTTAGGGTAAATGGGGTATCCTTGACCCCTTCTCGATTGCCAGGGACATGAGGCAGGGATGCCTGCTTTCGCCCCTCCTCTTTGCCCTATATATGGAGCCCTTCGCCCAAAGGATCCGAGACCATCCACGTATTCAAGGCCTCCGATTTGGAGGCGACATCCACAAAATAAGCCTCTACGCGGATGATGTAATTCTATCTCTCTCCGATCCCCTCAAGTCCCTGCCCGTGCTTGTGACTGAACTGGAGTCTTTTGGAAGGGTCTCGGGATTTAAGGTAAATCTCAGTAAGTCCCAGGTCCTCAACCTGTCCTTGCCCCAAGCACATGTAAATCTACTGAAAGCGAGGTTCCCGCTGCAGTAGACCAACGACCCGATAACCTACTTGGGCATCCTCCTTGCCCCTACGCTATCACGTACGCTGGAGTTGCATTAGTCAGCTCTGGTGGAGCAGACTACAAGAGCATTGGGTGGGTGGTCTAGGCTTAAGTTGGCCTGGTTCGGGTGCATAGCAGCGGTGAAATGACGTTGCTACCGTGGATTCTATATCTGTTTCAGATCCTGCCCTTGGTGCCCCCACCGAAAGCTATGCAAACTCTGCAGCTGGCCATAAATAAATGTGTCTGGGGAGGAAGGAAGGCGTGCCTGCCCATATCCCAACTGGCATGGCCCAAGAATGAGGGTGGTGCTAAGTTTCTGTTGGTCCATAGATACCTACAAGCTTCCCACCTTTGCTATGTTTTAGAATGGAACCGCCCTCTCTCGGAAAAACACTGGACCTTCACGGACCAGGCTGTCGCTGGAGCAAATATCTGGAGGAAGGTGTGGCTTCTGTGCAGACTGAGAGCTTGGGGCCTTTACTCCTACCCGGTTACAGCGGCGATGCCTAAAGTCTGGGATACGGTAGCACTCAGGAGGAGACTCACAACATTCCCCTCCCCGATGACTCAGATGGTTGATAACCTGGATTTCCCACCGGGATGTAAATCCGAAGTCGCCCAGCGTTGGAGAGAGGCGGGTTGCAAACGCTTGGGCTCCTTGTTTGATGTGAAGGGCATCCTTTCCTTTGCCCAGGTGCGTCGGGACTATAATCTACCTGACTCCGATGAGTTCTACTATCTACAACTGCGACACTGAGCCACTTCAGTGGCTTATTAGCTGCATGTCTCTCGTCAGCTCACTCCTTTCGAGAAATGGCTGAGCAAGAAAGATGATAAGCACTTGATTGAGGAGCTCTATACTCTGCTTGCAACTGGTCAGGACCGGAAGCGTATGGAAGGTCAGCTATGCTGGGAGGAGGAGCTGGGGTGGGCCCTTTCAGATAAAGAGTGGATGAATATTCACTGTAGGGCGTACCTAGCCTAGTCTGCGTTTAAGGTCACATCTTATTTGTACCTCACACCGGCTTGTATCCATCGATGGGATAAAAACCACACCGAGAAATGCTGGCGGGGCTGTGGATTGGCCGGCTCGCTGGTGCACCTGCACTGGCATTGACCGAGGTTAGAACGATTTTGGGAGAAGGTGCTGAACGACATAGACGCTGCCTTTGAGACTGAGATTCCTCACTTCCCGTCGTACACACTACTAGGGCTTTCAAATGCGCTAATGTTCCCCCTGTGCTCTCTGCGGAGTAGGCAAATGGCTTTGGCTACTGGCAGCGCGACAAGTGATTCTGGTGAACTGGTGCTCTGTAACGGTGCGGGATCATGTGGCCTGGCTACATAGACTCTGGTCGACCCTAGCCATGGAACGCCTTTCTCTAGTGCAAGATCATAAGGGCGAAACCTACTCAGAATTATGGGCCCCTTTTATATCTTTTTTGCTATCTAAAGAACTCAGAGAAGTCACATGCCCCAAATACCTACAAATCTTGCATCTGATCCTGAGGGCACAGGACGAGGTATTGCCCCATACGTAATGGTGTGGGTCCCGAGGCTGGAGCTGGAGCTGGCTGATAGGGGTGAGTGGCTCCAAATGATCTAGCAGGACATGGTGTAGGTGCCCTTTTCATTACTTTCTTTTCCTTTGGCTAGGGGTGGGAGGGGGGTCATGCCGTTCTGTTTCTGTGTTTCTGTATTGATGTTTATTCTGTCCTTAGTGTTGCCATATAGACTGAGGCAATTCAGACATCGCTGCCAGCCTCCGCATTGTAGGCATTGAAGCTATGTAAATGTGTTTCATACATCTATTCCATGCTGGTGGCCAAGGTGGCTGTAGGCATACAGCTGTATATAGGCGATTGATTGTCTTATAAAACGAATAAAAGATTTGTTCCATAAGGATCATCGTGGGCTATGGTTGCATCGGTTCTGGACAGATGTGCCAGACATCGTGAATGTAAGTAAAAAATTAGCAAAATGCAGTATTTAGACTTAAATATGTCATTCACATCTTGGTATAACAGTATGAACCATCCAACCTTTATATTGCCCTAGATGGCAACTTAGTTCCAAACTGTGCTCCCTTAATCTTACCAGTGCAAACCCCAATATCTTTCTTTACAGAAAGTGCAAAGTGCTCAGTGCTTGTTTATGCCCAGCGTAAGCTTTGGTGAATTAATCTTACGCAAAAAGGGCTTCTTACTAATTTCGTAAAACATTTTCTACAGTTCTTAGGTGATCAAAGTTCTAATGCATATCATGCTTCTTCATGCCCAAACACATCATCCATAAGGCCTGACGGACATTGTTTATATTCTAGTAGTTTACATTTGATACATTTAGTCCCATGAGTACAAGTGTACGGATAATTCTTTCCCACAATTCATACCCAGTGGGGCTTTCGTTTGTAAATCAATTATATATCTTGATTCCAACCTCCTAAGTTTCATGACTCTGTCTCCTTCCCTTGCGTCTAAGGACACATGATCAATGCAAAAATAGCATAAGATATCTCTATTGCTTTTATCTACCAATTCAAAATGTCCTGCTAATGGGTACAACGCATCTTTATTTAATATGGCCCTTAGGTGTTCTACGATGCGTATTTTAGTGGGACGAATAGTACTCCCAATGTATTTCAACCCACAGGGATATACCAGGCAATAAACTGTATATAGTGTATTACAGTTCATGAATTTTGTTATTAGTTTAGGTATGCTTAATCCTGGAATGCTATAGGATGAAACCTTTGCACTATTAGCAAAGGCCTTGCATTTCCCGCAAGGGAAATAGCCTTGCAATTCCTTGAAGGTTGAACTTCTACCTTACTCTGTGTAATGGCTGTGCACTAGATGGTCCTTTAAGGATCTCGTTTTCCTAAAGGTAATCAGAGGAGTAGGAGGAATGACAGATACTATTACTGGATCTGTTTTCAAAGTTCGACAATTTTTTTGCAAAATCTTTCTTAATTCGTTTGCGTTCTTGGAAAAGGTGGTTATCATCCTAAACTTGCCTGTCTCCTTTGTTGTCTTGGATTTATCCTTTAGCAGTTATTTTCTAGGTATTCTTTGTACTTGGTCAAAGCTCTGTCTAGTACTGATCTGGTGTACCCCCATGCACTGAATCTAGATATGCTTTCCCGGGTTGCGATACGAAAGTCGCAGCCTCTGGTGCTGTTTCTTTTTATCACAGATATTGGAGAAGTGAGTCCAACATCAGTGAATTTCCTAGACCTCAGAGTTTTTGTATCGGAAGGAAAACTATGTACCTCATTATACAGGAAACCTACAGCAGGCAATTCCCTGCTTTATGCAACAAGCAGCCACCCACGAAATCTTATAAACAGTATCACTTATGGGGAGCTCTTACAAATAAAAAGAACCAGCTCCAGAGACTGCGACTTTCTTATCGCAGCCCGGGAAAGCATAGCTAGATTCAGTGCAGGGGGTACACCAGGTAGGTCAATTGAACACTAGGAGGCATATACACAAAGGTGAAGTTTCACATGAGTAAATCTACGAGTATAACTTTATTCTCACATTTCTGACTAATTTTACCACTTTGTGCTATTCACCATATATGAGTGTAAAGTTAATCAAAAGTGTCGACTTATACATCTTCACTTCCTGAAACAAGTGTAAAGTTACTGCAGTCAAAAGGAGAAGCAGTGAATTCAGCAATTCTGCACTTCACATGACGAGCCACTAATACCCCCTCCCCCCCCCCCCCCCATATAAAATAATGGATGTAAGGTCATAAATTAACACACAATAATAAATACTGGTAAATGAAATTCATTTATTTCTACTTTAAAAAAAAAATATATGAAAATGTCATTTAATGTTACAAAAATCATATATGAATAAAATGTAAATATTATTTTACGACAACATATGGTAATATTTTTCTTTAATTTAAAAATAAATGTAACTTTAACTCTTTAAAATATAATTAGGTTTATTAAAATGAATTCTAAACATAACATTTTGTAATTTTTAATATATGATTAGCCAGTACAAATATTTCTTTCATACATTTAATTTTAATAAGATTTAATATACTTAAAGTCATTCAATATTTAATTCAAAATTACTTTAATAGTGTAAAGTTACTGCTATTACTGCTACTAACTTCTCACATATCGGCAGAATTTTCCACCACCAGGATGGAGATCATCCTATTACAAAGTGCACTGAAAATTGAAAAGGTTTATTTAACTTTACAAAAATTCTTTAAAATATTTTATGTTAAATATTACTGTAAGTTTTTATTTTGTTTGATTTTACAGTAAAATAAAAAAGCTAAAGCACTATTAACTCACTTGCAAGATAAATAATTATTTGAAATATGTAAAATTAAAATATATATTTTAAATTATTTAAACAATCCTACTTAAAGAAAAATGTTTATATTACACTGCTATGTATTTAAAAATAAAAAGGTATGTATAGAATTAAGATAGAATAGTGTAATTATTCTTTGTAGGAAAAAATACATTACCTTTTATTTTTTAATTCATCGAAATATTTTGCTATGAATAATATTTTTTTCATTTATATATAATTTTATTCGCATTAATATAAAATTATATATTGATAATAAGTCAAAAGAAATTTATTTTAAGAGTATTTCTTACGGGTCTCCATTTTAGTCCCTACCACCATTATTTTTTATGAGAGGGTGTTGCAGTACCAGTGGTTGACCATATATGGCACTGCAGTAACTCTAGGTGTGAGCTGGATTACATTTACTGCTGTTTTGGGTCCCCTTATTACTCACACTAAAGTTCTCCCATTTATTGGTAAGTATTCCTTTTTCCAGCCATTACACATGAATATTTCTACATTTACTACTTAGGGCCTGATTACGATGTCAGACGGACCTGAGTTCTGTCGTCCGACATTGTTTGGGAACTGGGACCTACTGACCTCCTGTCGTCGGTCTCAACTCAGCAAGTAGGATGCGACCGAACACTGATCGGTCCGAATCCTATTCTTTACAGTGGGAGCATGCATTCCGACCGGAATGCATGCTCTCATTGTAAAGAGCTGAGGTGCAGTTCATCCCTGCACCCCGTGGCAGGCAGGTCAAGGTGCCTGCCACCGGGTGGATCAACCAGAGGGCACCATAGATGCCCCCTAGGCTGCCATCCGGAGGCCTTGAACCCATGGGGACCATGCTAGGGGCCCCCAAAGTTGGATTCCCACACCCTTTCTGCGTCTGATAGGCCAGCATAGAAAGTCTGTAGGAATCTGCCATCATAATCCCTCACCATTATAAATAATGGGGTAACCCAATAATCATCACCCGACCTGGGTACAATGCGGGAATATAAAGGATGGTCCGTGTCTATCTTCAGCTTGAACTCAATTCAAATATACTCAATATGTGTTGTGTCAAAACTACAACACTGGTATTAAATCCAAAATAGAAACCACTACGATACTGTGATATGTTATGAATACATATACCATAATTACAAAGAACACAATTTACAAAAGCGCCAAAGAAACAATTATCATTTGTAATGCATTTATTTCTTATCAAAACGTAATTTTATGCATTTAGTGATAGGTTGCATAGAAGAAAGGAAAAGGGATTTAGAATGTGCATGTGTGGGGTGGTGAAGGAGAGAATCATAGATTCAGAAGTAGGCAGTTCAAATTATTCATAACAATCAACTGGTAAAGAATACCAGTGTCAAAAGACCTGTCTGTAATATAAACATATGTTTACAAAAATATTTTTAATTTAGTCATGCAAACATGCATATTCATGAAAAGGTAAGCGGGGTAACAGGTACAGGTCTAAGGTGGAGGGCGTCGACGTTTCGACTCGACTAATGCAAGGAGGGCAAGTGGGGACCTCAGCTGCGAGTCTTCATCAGGACGGGGTAACGCAACCTGGGGGTAGAGAATGGGGAATTCATTCGGCGCTAGGGAACAGAATCACATTAGTTATGTGGGCGTAGTGGAGAAACTAACCTAATCCTGGTGCCAGTCTGACATCACAGGTCAGTCAAGGAATCTAAGGAACCGCAGATCACATTCATACGGTCATGAAGAAAAACGGGGGGAACGGCAAATTCGCCAGTCACCTAGGAGCCAGAGCTGGGCTTCCTCACCCTGTGGACGTATACAGTAACATCCATGGAAGGCCCTTGAGTGAATTCATCACAATTCCTGAGAAGTAAAACATACAGGCAGGCGTAAAGAATCTCAGTAGTCAATATATTAAAACAAAACTAGCGAGGCCACAGTGTAGCACCAATGGCGTAAAACAATAGATGACTCCTTCAGTGGGTATCATGAGTAAGATGATGGTAAAGGATTATGCCAATAGAAACCATATCGTCAAGTCTGGGAGCTGCAAGGTAAATTTAAAAAAGGCTCTGATAATTAAAACCACCTAACCGTAACAATTATTCGTGGCGAGAGGTCTCAAATGGTAACCTAAATCGACCCACAGCAATCGAGTGTCTGAGCAAGTGGACTGAGGTTTTCCTTAGTTGAAGCGGTCCGGGCACTCGGGACGTGTGTCTGTCTCAAGCAACGGGCAGAGACTGACTGCGAGCACGGCAGCCAGGTTAAGAACGCTTCAAAGAGCGGAAACCGTGACGTGCACGTCGACTGAACGCAGTAAGACGTGCGTTCAAACGGAACCCGACAACAATGAGCGGGGAGCTCATCTGGTGTGGAACACTACGGACAGAGCTATGAGAATTGTGCAATGACATCTCAGAGACCCATTAATCTTTGTGTGGGCCACTCAAACCAACGTGCATATTTAGTGGAATTCCTGAGTAGCCAAAAGGCTGAATGCAATTGATCAGCTTTGGTGAATGTCCATGAAAGGGAGGGAGAGAGGGGAGGGGAAGAGAGTGGAGGGAGAAAAAGGAAGGAGAAGGGAATGAACAAGGGGATAATTTTGTGACAAGTACTATATACAAACAACCATTTCCTGTGACAAGTACTCTATACAGAAACATACAAAAGCTATCTATATACATGCTAAGTAGTATGCGGGAAAAGGTCTATATACAAGATTAAAATGTCCAAATGTCTGCCTATTTACATTCTATATTACATAAGTATTCAGCATGCCTCAGCAATTGGCCATGGCGGCCGCTAAAAGGCAGGCTATCTAATCATATAACAGTGACTAATAAGTGCCATAGGTTTCAACTGATATGTAGGGTGGCTGCTTGTCGGGCTATCTCTTCATATTCATTCAGCCCTCTAAGTATCGTATCAAATGTATGTATCCATTTGCATTCACTGTAGTTGAGAATGTGTGAGAGACTTCCTCCTCTGGGGTAGTTGTAGACTTTTTCAATGACCCACCATTTTAGACTTTCAGCAGTATGTCCAAATGTGGAAAAGTGTTCCACTAGCGGGGCACCCTGTACCCTACATCTTATTCTGCTGCAGTGTTGTGAGATCATGCATTTTATTTTCTGTGTAGTTTGGCCAACGTATAGAAATCCACAGGGGCACTGGATAGCGTATATCACCCATGAGGAGTTACAATTGTGTGTTCTTTCATGGTATTGGCATAGTCATTATGTTGAAAATTTTTGATTTCCTTGGTAAGGGGGCACGCTTTAC
This sequence comes from Triturus cristatus, assembly GCF_964204655.1. Taxonomy (NCBI): domain Eukaryota; kingdom Metazoa; phylum Chordata; class Amphibia; order Caudata; family Salamandridae; genus Triturus; species Triturus cristatus. The sequence continues at coordinate 962,911,230 of NC_140584.1, read as the reverse complement.
AATTCCCACATTTGAAATGTCCTTTAATCGGGGAGATATTCCATACTGGAGATTGTACAGTAGCTGTTTTGGGTGGAAGTAGTGATTTGACTAGGGCATTCCTTAGGCTTTTTCCCTTGCGGAAAGCATGCATGGGAGGTTCCTGTATGTTCAAATCATCTGCAACCAAGTGCCAATGTTTATTGATCGTTCTCCTGATGTCATTGCTTTTGGTGCAAAAGGTTGTGACGCATGTCAGTCTCTCTGATGTAATGGAAACTACGTTCTTGGGCTCTAAAAGATATTCCCTATGATTATACCATGCTCATTTGTGAGCTTTTTTGAGTAGCCTTCTGGGGTAGCCCCTCTCTCTTAGCCGGTTCAGCAGATCTGCAGATTCAAAAAAGTAGTCCTCCCTCTTAGTGCAATTGCATCTAATTCTTAGGAACTGCCTGTAGGGCAAATTGTCCCTGAGACTGCGTGGGTGGTGACTTGAGTATCTCAGTAGTGTATTCCGTTCACTAGCTTTCCTGTACAATGTGGTGAAAAGTTTACCATGTTCTGCTTTAATGGTGATATCTAAAAAATGTGTTTCCTCTGTGTTATGTTCCAGAGAGAATTGTATGTCCGTAGATCTGGTGTTAAGCCAAAGATGAAATGTTTTGAGTTGTGTCTCAGATCCTCTCCAGATCATGAGCATGTCATCAATGTATCTGCGCCAGAGTTTCATATTCTCCCTGTATGGATTTGTTGGGCTAAGTATAAAGGTTTGCTCATATGAATCCATGTGGATGATAGCTAAGTTAGGAGCAAAGCTTGCCCCCATCGCTACACCTTTTGTCTGATAATAATGTTGGCCCTGGAATACAAAAAAGATTTTGGTCATTGCAATTTCTAGGAGTGTCAGGATAAACTTGGTAGGAACTTGGATAGGTCTAGGCCTTTTGTCATTCAATGAAGATATACTTGTCACTATGGACATAACCTCGTGATATACGAGAATCCCCCAGCTGTCAGCCCTTGAAGTTATCAAGACAGTCCTTGACAAAAGGCCCAGAGTGTTTCTATTTTGGATTTAATACCAGTGTTGTAGTTTTGACACAACACATTTCAGTATATTTGAATTGAGTTCAAGCTGAAGATAGACACGGACCATCATAATCCATCAGGCAGAAAGAACCGCCCTTGTGATTACAGGCCCCTTTCCAAATGGTAGACGGGTTCTCTGAGCCCGTCGTAAACCATTCGGGAATCCTGTTTGGATTAATTTCCGGCCAACTCCATCAAAATGGGTCGGTCGGAAATTAATTCAAGCAGGAGATTACGATGCCGTAGGAATGGCTTTGACCGCGGGTCGGAGCCGTTTCCTACGGCATCGTAATCGGGCCCTATGTGGTAAACTTACATATGTGACAATCCTCCCATATCACAGATGGGAATGGTAGAGGTGGAAATTTACACTCGTAGATGTGTGAACCGTATTTTGTAGTGAGTAGCTCTAGCAGCAGAGTGTGTATTGGGTCCTAGGTGTTCCAGTATCCTGCAGATGAAAGGTATGCGGATGGTAGTTAGAGGGAGAGAAAAGGACAGTGGTGTGTGTTTTTTCAATAATGATAGTACAACAATGGATTTAAAGCATTGTAACCTCTAGATAAAATGGAGTAATTGAATAGAAATGTTAGACAGCTAATGTGAGGGCAAAGCATGTGGTTGGAAGCTTCTACAGCACTTAATTTATTTTCTAGGTGCAGATTTCAGCCATCATTTTCTTATATATCACAGCAATCTCTTTTTGTGGTGACCTGAGAGACAACACCACAAAAAATGTTGCATAGATCTTTAAAAAGGTAATTGGACAGGAAGGGTTACAACAGATACCTATATAAATAAGTCATTCCTGCATCCCAAAAGTAACCACTGTATAGTTTTCAATAATAAAATATTCCAAAGTCCAGCTCTTTCCCTAAAGCAAGTGGTTGTAATGACCTACGTGGTAAAGAAATGAGTTCGAAAGACGCATTCGTGGTTCGGGCTGCGTTGTAAAGGCATGGGTGGTAAATGCATGAATGGTTCGAGCATACAACCTGTAACAGCACTGCCACCTAAAAGGCCAACAGGAGTCGTCAATGCTAGACTCTTCCATCTTCCCAATTCAGGCTCACACCTATATAACCTGTACATGCGTTTACTTACCCTGTAGTGTGAGCCCTAACAAACATCTTTGCACTGCAGAATATTAATGCTAGTAAGTACTTTTACCTACGAGTCTACTAAATACATTTGTTTTTTTAATCAATGAATTTACAAACAAATGTGGTATGAAATACATTGTTTGCCTTAAGTTTTAAAAAACATTTCTTGAGCCAGTGTCTCAGCGATAGTTCCCAGCTACGGTAATTTGAGTGAAATAAAACCAGTGGGTCAGAGGGGAGCTGCCTCTCTTTTGCACTGATAACTTGGTGCTGTTCCCCACAGCTCTTGAATATGCCAAAACATATATCAGAAAGATGCCCTTGCAAGAGCATCAACTACCTATTTGTCATGTCAGGCACAATAATCCATTTATTTTCCTTGACATGAGAAATTGTTCCATAACTTTTTTTGTGCTATGCACTTTCTGGTCAAGAAGAGTGAAGAATCCCACTGTCAGCTCATTTTGTCATTCTTATGCCTGTGAAATCAAAACAATGTGTCAGCAGAAGCAAATTTCAACATCAGGAAAGAGAGTCCGTCACCCATTGTACAAATGCTGCATTTCGGTTTTTATTTTGGGCCAGTGGTGGCAGCGGTGGGCATAGGCGCTCATTCTTGGGAACTGGGGCTAATTTATCATCATCAAACTGTGACCCTCGAGTGCCAAAAAGAGAGGTAGAGGAAGGGGAAAGGAGAAAGGAGGAAGGAGGAAGGAAAAGAGAGGAAATACGTGAAAAAGGGAGAAAGAAAGCAGGTATGAAACCCAAACGAGTCTGCAGGACTGACATAAAGAACAGGACGTGTAAAGTAGCAGAAGAAAGAATGTAAATCAGGCACCTTTGTTATTTCACAACCCTGGCAGCAGGCAGCTAAGAAAAACTTTGGGTTCTGCATTATTTTTTTAGTCCTGTATTTACAACATAAGAGGCAATAGCCTTTGGTATGATGTACGATGCAGTGGCCATATCTGCTATCCAGGATCACCGGTGGCGGGAAGAGATACAAGAAAACAGACTTAGTAGAGGATGTCGACAAACGTTTTAAAGACCCTGACATCTGGCCTTTGCAGCTCATTCAATTAGTGTGGGTGTTTTGCGATGTTTCTTTCTGGCCTCATAAGCAGTCCAGGTGACAAGCCTCTAAAAATTATAAAGTCTTACTTATATATGTCTGGTGCAACCTAATTGTGAATGATTGCTGTCTACACCCCCACAAAACTGGTAGGCAGGAAATACACCACATGAGGAAGTAGGTAAACAGAGCCAGGCAAACTAGAGATGCAAATTATCAGAGTAAGTAAATAAAAATATAAAGTGGTTTAATGCTTGGAGGGAGCTGAGACATAGAGCAGAGTGGCGAATTGGCAGACCCAGGGCTGGAAAGGTATTACGATAGCAAGGGCGGGAAATCTTTAACGCATCGAGGCATTTTGCTGCCTCTGTGTCCTTCTTAAACTTATGGACCTCTTCCCAGCAGTGTGACAGTTCCAGGAGGGGGGGGGGGTGCTCTGAAAGGCTGCTCTTGCAAAACCGCCTGGTAATTACTTAGCTAAGAATCTAATCTAAGTGTCATGATTAGGGCGACATCTCTTAGAACCGGAAAGGCCTCCTCAACCCTACCTCGGAATCTCCTGAGGAGCGGGCAGTAAGAAACCAGACTGTCCAGAGATCTGAGGAAACTGTGGCTCATATATTTTGTGTCGGTGGAATCTTTGGTCTGGGCTCCTTTGGAAAGGAGACCAAATAGAGCAAGCCTCCTTGGAGAGTCATCCCTACGTCTCCAAGAAGAAATATTACCAACATGCAAAAGGCAATGGACTGCGTTGCTGAGAAGGCATTCCTGGTTTTAGTCAGGACACGGGGCTTCATTTATCAAGACTCCTTTTATCAAGTTGTTTCATAACACCACAACATATCAACGGCAGTTCCGTAGCTCTGATTCTCAGGCAGAGATTCAACGACAGCGCTTCTTCTTTCTGGAGAGGACACCTTTCAGGGTTGTCCTCACACAAGTTCGCAAACCTCGCCTTGCACGATCCATCTGTACGTCTCTCCCACGTGCAGGGCATGCACTTGATTACGTAACGCCCTGGTCAGGCGGAAGTTGGGACACTAAATCATACTTCCTGCATCTGCAAGAGAAACATGGCTGCCAGACAAAAACACCAAACCAGGAATCTGCTGACAGGCCCGACTTACGCTCCTTCTTGTCCATCTCCAGCTGTCAAGGTTTTGGATTGCCATGTGTGACATTTTTATAATTTCAGTGTAGCTATGAGTGACATTTCAATGACTATGAGTGACACTTTCTTAGGAGCAAAATCAAGCAATGAAGACGAGTAAAACATATAAATAACAGAAATTACACCCATTTGAGCAACGAGAAACTGCTGCAAAGCACTAGAAATGGACGGGCACTAACCGGAGACAGACTGCGTGACCAGAGTTCTCCGTAACAGAGGGCAGGCAGGCACTGCAGCTGCTCAGAAGATTATCTCATCGATCATTCATGACCATGTGCTAGCCAAAAATGCACATTTTATAGCATAGCAAGTGCAACTAGGAGATTACCCTGTCACTCAGTCTCATGCACATACTTCTTTGCGAGCCGGTGCCGCGGCAACATAGCTGCTAAGGTTTCAGATTGCTTCTGTGTGACAATTCTTTGGCTCAGTGTGGTTGTGTGTGTGACATTTCATTGCCTTTGAGTGACACTATAGAAACCCTCAGTTATGCCTTGTGCCATTCTGCACACATACAGAGTATGAACTGTGAAGACATGACAGAGTGCTAGCATTTGTTTGCTTGGCAGGTAGGATTTGCATCACGCTGCTTAAAAAACAAATGTACCTTCGTTGTCAATAATGAAGAACATTATCACATGCACGTGCTGCTGCAGTACATCACTGTGTGCTTTGACTTTCGGCATTTAATACAGCAGTCCCAGCTAGTACTGGCCTGATATTATTAACAGCCAATCTGTCAGTGGGAAAAGTGCAAATACAGGCCCCAGAGTGTCCAGTGCTGTTGGCTGTAAAGCTAGGACTGATGGACGGTTTTCACCTCACTGCCACATGGCCGCTATCTGATGGCCACACTCACACTGCATTAAAAATAAGGAGTCTCATTGATTGACTTCCAGCCATCGTCAACTAAATTTGAGAAATGCATATTTTCAATTTACTTTAACTTTTTTGGTGAAAAATATATGGACCTCCAAACATCAAATCCATTGTGCTGCTTCTGTGAAGTTTGCGTTTACTTTCATATGGTGGCACCAGTCATGCCCCACTTCTGCCACTGACTGTAAATAATTGAAACTTGACTGGTGCCTTTGCTTCAGTATCATGTCATGATATGCCAGAAAGGTGATAACCCATGTGTCATCATTATGAATTAGAACTTTAGTCATCCATGGCTTTTATAGCCAACACCTTACTGCAGTCTGGGATTTGTAGTTTGATATTTTTATTTGCTAGGATCTGTTGCTTAAATATTCATAACTTACTAAAAGCGCATTAGGTTCACCTCAGCCTACATAATGGTTTCTTCAGGGTCAACAAATACTTAAATGAATGTGTGAGGGTACTGTACCACCACCAACAGACCTTTCAAAAACAGCCCTATAGCTACATCATTCAGTCCTGATTTGCTATTTGATTTAATGCACTTAAACAAGCATATCTGCAACTGCATGGTTTATATTTGAAGGTTTAACAGTGAAAAGTAAAGACATGCATGGTTTCGTTAGTTTGTCCTTTAATTTGCCTTTTCCTATTTCTGCAAACTCATCCTTAGAATGGAGGCTTGCTTTCCAGCCCCCAAAAGCAACTTCTCAGGGTGATATTCTCAATTTACGGTAGTGGTGGCAGAAATACAGTCTGTGCGGAGCCAGCCATGCGTTACACAGACCACCCTATTAACAATAAGGACTCGCCTTACCTTATTCAGTCCATGCCAAACTCTGGCCTCGCTGAGCGGCTCTACAGGTCGCCCGTCAGCCTACTCAAATGTGTGGGCCTCTGAAGCAGCCGTCGCTCCACCCATTGTGGGGGGAGGGTGGGACGGTGTGGAGGGGCCCGAGCAGGTGCTGTGTCGACGTCACACAGTTTATCATGACCCCATCAAGTGCAGACCTTTCATCACAGTGACTGGAACACTTCCTTTGTGATTAGGATTCTAAAACGGACCGATCTGTGGCCTGCTGATTCCTGCTCTGCTCACATTATAAGCCACGGATTTGATAACCTGCCACGAGCAATGATTGAAATGCAAATCATAAGTGACAAAGACACATCGGTGATGTTGCCTAATTATCCTTATGAAATGTATGCTTCATACAGTGTATCCGCTTCCTTTCCCTTGAGGGGCGACATCACCAGCTTTGGAAGTTTTGCAACCAAGCTGGGCAGGAGTGCAGCAATGTGCAGGAGTGCAGCAATGGGCAGCAGTGCAGAAATGGGCAGGAGTGCAGCAGTGAGCAGGAGTGCAGCAATGGGCAGGAGTACAGCAATGGGCAGCAGTGCAGCAATGCGCAGGAGTGCAGCAATGCGCAGGAGTTCAGCAATGGGCAGCAGTGCAGCAATGGGCAGGAGTGCAGCAATGGGCAGCAGTGCAGCAATTCGCAGGAGTGCAGCAATGCGCAGGAGTGCAGCAATGGGCAGCAGTGCAGCAATGGGCAGGAGTGCAGCAATGGGCAGCAGTGCAGCAATGGGCAGGAGTGCAGCAATGGGCAGCAGTGCAGCAATGTGCAGGAGTACAGCAATGGGCAGGAGTGCAGCAAAGTGCAGCAATGGGCAGGAGTGCAGCAATGGGCAGCTGTGCAGCAATGGGCAGGAGTGCAGCAATGGGCAGCAGTGCAGCAATGGGAAGGAGTGCAGCAATGGGCAGCAGTGCAGCAATGGGCAGGAGTGCAGCAATGGGCAGCAGTGCAGCGATGGGCAGCAGTGCAGCAATGCGCAGGAGTGCAGCAATGGCCAGGAGTGCAGCAATGCGCAGGAGGGCAGCAATGGGCAGCAGTGCAGCAATGGGCAGGAGTGCAGCAATGGGCAGGAGTGCAGCAATGGGCAGCAGTGCAGCAATGGGCAGGAGTGCAGCAATGGGCAGTAGTGCAGCAATGGGCAGCAGTACAGATAATGTGCAGGAGTGCAGCAATGGGCAGGAGTGCAGCAATGGGCAGCAGTGCAGCAATGGGAAGGAGTGCAGCAATGGGCAGCAGTGCAGCAATGCGCAGGAGTGTAGCAATGGGCAGGAGTGCAGCAATGCGCAGGAGTGCAGCAATGGGCAGCAGTGCAGCAATGGGCAGGAGTGCAACGATGGGCAGCAGTGTAGCAATGGGCAGCAGTGCAGCAATGCGCAGGAGTGTAGCAATGGGCAGGAGTGCAGCAATGGGCAGGAGTGCAGCAATGGGCAGCAGTGCAGCAATGGACAGGAGTGCAGCAGTGAGCAGGAGTGCAGCAATGGGCAGGAGTGCAGCAATGGGCAGCAGTGCAGCAATGGGCAGGAGTGCAGCAATGGGCAGCAGTGCAGCAATGTGCAGGAGTGCAGCAATGGGCAGGAGTGCAGCAAAGTGCAGCAATGGTCAGGAGTGCAGCAATGGGCAGCAGTGCAGCAACGGGCAGGAGTGCAGCAATGGGCAGCAGTGCAGCAATGGGAAGGAGTGCAGCAATGGGCAGCAGTGCAGCAATGGGCAGGAGTGCAGCAATGGGCAGCAGTGCAGCAATGCGCAGGAGTGCAGCAATGGCCAGGAGTGCAGCAATGCGCAGGAGGGCAGCAATGGGCAGCAGTGCAGCAATGGGCAGGAGTGCAGCAATGGGCAGGAGTGCAGCAATGGGCAGCAGTGCAGCAATGGGCAGGAGTGCAGCAATGGGCAGTAGTGCAGCAATGGGCAGCAGTACAGCAATGCGCAGGAGTGCAGCAATGGGCAGGAGTGCAGCAATGTGCAGGAGTGCAGCAATGGGCAGCAGTGCAGCAATGGAAAGGAGTGCAGCAATGGGCAGCAGTGCAGCAATGCGCAGGAGTGTAGCAATGGGCAGGAGTGCAGCAATGCGCAGGAGTGCAGCAATGGGCAGCAGTGCAGCAATGGGCAGGAGTGCAACGATGGGCAGCAGTGTAGCAATGGGCAGCAGTGTAGCAATGGGCAGGAGTGCAGCAATGGGCAGGAGTGCAGCAATGGGCAGCAGTGCAGCAATGGGCAGGAGTGCAGCAATGGGCAGCAGTGCAGCAATGCGCAGGAGTGCAACAATGGGCAGCAGTGCAGCAATGGGCAGGAGTGCAGCAATGGGCAGCAGTGCAGCAATGGGCAGGAGTGCAGCAATGGGCAGCAGTGCAGCAATGGGCAGCAGTGCAGCAATGCGCAGGAGTGCAGCAATGGGCAGGAGTGCAGCAATGCGCAGGAGGGCAGTAATGGGCAGCAGTGCAGCAATGGGCAGCAGTGCAGCAATGGGCAGGAGTGCAGCAATGGGCAGCAGTGCAGCAATGGGCAGGAGTGCAGCAATGGGCAGCAGTGCAGCAATGGGCAGGAGTGCAGCAATGCGCAGGAGTGCAGCAATGGGCAGGAGTGCAGCAATGGGCAGGAGTGCAGCAATGGGCAGCAGTGCAGCAATGGGCAGGAGTGCAGCAATGGGCAGGAGTGCAGCAATGGGCAGCAGTGCAGCAATGGGCAGGAGTGCAGCAATGGGCAGGAGTGCAGCAAGGGACTGCAGCAGGGGAGCATTTCTACGTTTTTTCCCACATGTGCGCAGAGTCAGTCGGCTCTCCTCCTGGAGTGTCTTACGCTGGAAGGCGGCAGTGTCATTAAATATATTTGAATATTTTAAGTGTGAACAGCAAGCCCACTTAACATCGCATTCTATTTTTTGCGCTCGGGGGCTATATAATCTAGTCTAGCCAAAGACGAGACCAGAGGAAACCGCCTCATTCAATGACTTTCTTAATTTAGCAGCCCCGCCTGCGCCCAAGATCCAGCAACTATGTGTTCCAGAGAGGCTGGGCGGGGCTAACAGAAGGAGTAGCAGGGAAAGAAACAATATATCCACTGGTAACCATAACAAGTCCTCCAAGCCCAGATTAACTGTGGTGCACAAGGCTGTTTTCTGAAGCGCTGCAGGAACTCTCTACTGTATCTGGGAGCTATGTATGCATGAGTGACTAATGCATTTTAATGCGGTGATGCGGACACCAGCATTAAAATGCATTAATCTCACGCCTGATGCGTGGTACTTGGCAGGGCAAAATGGTTCCACAGACAGTCCACACTCCTGCAGGAAGGGCCGCAGTTGAGGTGCTGGTAATTTTGAAAGGAAGGTGTGTCGGTGCAGAAAGATTACAGGCAGAGACTGAGGGAGGAGTTGTGCTCATTTGAAATAACAGACAGGAGGTCAGTTCCTATAACCGATGTGAAGAAAGGAAACAGGATAATTCTCTCTACCTTTCTTCATTACAGGAAGCTTTAGGTGAGGTTAGAGAGCACAGACTCAAACTATATGATGCACTAATTGCTAAAAACGGGGTTCGGCCTGAAGAAATTAAGAGGCTTCTGGACATAGTATTTTCTGCGCTCATTCTCAGATCTAAGAGAAACACCCTCTTACGCAATGCTAAAGGGTATGCGGTACTGATTGGACACTGGTGGGACATGCTGGCTTCTCCTCTCCATCAGTGTTACTTTCAGGGCGCCACATGGTGCACCTGAATTTCCCATACATTGTTTGGAGGCTGTTGTACTCATGAATTTATCTTGGGCTCCATTACGTGGGTCATGCAAGACCTCTTGGCTTGAGCGCCATCAGATTATTCAGTATTCAGTGACCAGTATATTCAATATTCTAACATCTGTTCAAGCAGATGCACTGTTTGCATCAGCCTGCGGTTTGAGATGATAACCTCAGCACTGTAAATCACAATTGGTATAATTACAAAGTTTAATGGTGCTCCATTTACAAAACTCAGAAGGATGGAAGTCTGAGCGGAGTTTTTCCAGGAATGAAACAGATGACCAAAAGATTACAGTAGATGGCAGCAAACCACGAGCGTTAACTCACTGAGCCATGGTATATTATTTTTATAGGTGGATGTCCATATAAAAGCTAATGACAATGATAAATATGAACAAATTACATAGTTTAATAATAAGGGGCCCATTAGGATGGCGTGCGGATCCCCCCGCAGGGCCGGCAATAGCCACCGCTGGCCCGGCGGGGGTGATCCACCGCCATCCATGCCTGAATGACCCCCTGCCATATTAGTACGGCTGAGGGGTCCGCGGCGGACGCAAAGACCATCTGCCGTTTTTCCGCCGGTCGACTCGTCAAGGCATGCAGTCCTTGCTGTTGAGGGCCCGTTGTGGGCCCCCTGTGTGTTAGGGGGTGGGGGTGCACATGGGGGGTACCTATGGTACCCCCCCTCATTGCAATGCACTACGTGGCAGGCACCACGTGGTGCCTGCCATGTAGTGCATGGCAATGCTGTGCACAGTCCTTTTACATTGCGAGTGGGTCTGCAGCCAGCAGATCCACCCGCAATCTAAAACGACCAGGATGCGCCCGCCAGTTTTGCGGGCGCATCCTAATACACATGGCGGGACCGCCGCAACTTCGGCGGTTGGTCCTTGGCTCCGTTGCGATGGCGGGCGTCATAATGGACCCCTAGGTATGGAATCAAATTGTCTTTAGCGTCCAAGTTATGCCTGTAATAAAAAGATCTAGTAGGCATCTCAAACTGCTCGATTAAATAATTCACACAGGGAATCCAGGCCATGCATCCATCTTACATCCATGAACCATTCCACAACAGTGCGATATACGCAAAGAATAACTAGATTTTGAAAGTGCAATCAAAGTATCAGTTCAAAGGAAATAATATACCATCTTTAAAAAAAGTTTGACTGCACCAACCAGTTCGGCATAATTCTTTCCGGTTTTGCCCACCAGGCCATTTTTACAGCTTCCATGGCTGACTGATCCCTCCTTCAATCAGTATTTCTTTCTGCTTCCTGAGGATGGCGCACACGGTGATAAACAAATACCCTTACCGTTTAACCTATGTGACTGCGCCTCTAGGCAACCACTGTTGGGGACATGTAGATGTCATGTAATGAAGACAGAGCAAGAAATACAGTGTAGACAACAGAGCCCTCATTATGAGCCAACCGGAGTGGTGTTCCTGGGCCTATTCTGAGCAGACAGTGTTTGTTGGCCTAGATTACTTGGCGGTAATAATTTGAATGTACTGGTAACTGTGAGAAATGGACCACATACCTCCGCTAGTTTGTCAAAGTAGTTTCACAAAGTTCATGGTAGGTTGCTACACCTACATCCATTGTCAGTAGATGACAAAACAGTATATCTATAACTATGTGGCCTGTACACTCTTCTCACAAAGGAATGCATGCCTCTAAATAATGCTGGGCAAATGTCCCAGTGCGGTAAACATACATGTCTGGAGTGTACACTGATGTCAGTCCCAATCCCTCTTCTCTTGTCTCCGCGATGCTGGAGGAACACAGTAACCACAAGAGACTTCAAGGGAAAAAAATGGACGGGCAGAGAAAGAAATCGTGGCGTGGACTAATATTCAGACAGGAGGGTTGGTTATAGTAAGGCTATTCTTCATTTTTCATAATGTAGGTAACCCCTTTGTAGGAAAGGCACAGTATACCTAAATAAGAAAAGGTATGTGAATGTGAATGTACAAAAGAAGGTGCAATAACAAGGGCAGGTTACTAGGCATTCAGCACCATTGGCCTCAACATCCAAAGGGGGAAAACCAAGATCGTGAAAGCTAACACGGCCAGAACAATTGCAGTCACTCTTGCAGGCAATGCAATGGACGAGGTTGAGGTCTTCACCTACCCGGGCAGTGCCATAGACAAAAAGACGCCTACGCAAGAATTTGCAAAGCAAGGGCTGCCTATTTTCAGCTAAAGAAGATCTGGAGCTCTAAGGACCTAATGCTGCAAACCATGATCAGGCTTTTTAATATAAAGGTAAAATCAGTCCTTCTGTATGGAGAAGAAACTGGGAGGACAACAGTGACCACCACTAACAAAGTCTGGACTTTCATCAACACCTGTCTGAGGAAAATACTCCAAATCCACTGACCAAACAGCATCAGCAACAATGAATTACAGAAGCAGACTTTCCAACTCTCTGCTCGTGGAGAAATCAGGAAAAGACACTGTGGCTGTATAGGTCACACCCTCCGCAAGCCTGCATCAAACACTACCAGGCAAGCCCTGACCTTAAACCCTCATGGGAAAAGTAAAAGAGGAAGGCCAAGAAAACGGGATGCCGAGACCTCGAGGCTGACCGCAAGGAGATGGGTTAAACCTGGAATCAGATTGAAAGAAAAGCACAGGATAGAGATGGTTGGAGAGTCCAGGTTGATGGCCAATGCCACAGGAGGGGTAGGTGGCATGAGTAAGTAGCAGTGAAGAGCCCCGTAGGTGAACAGGAGCCATCCTCCAAGAACTCAAGAGAGGCCACAGTCACAAGCCCTCAAGGCAAACTGTTATGCACATAAGGAGGGAAGCTGAACTGGTTATGCAGAATAAACGTTGGCAAGAAATCCTAAGACAGTGGGAATCATGGTAAGTACACAAACAAAAGTGGGGGACAAGCAAAGCTGGGTGTAAACTGAAGACCGACAGCGGAGTAACCTTAGCAAACACAACAGTTGCCTAGGGTCTCAGGGACTCCCTTTTTTGTAGTACATTTAGTAATTACTACAGCGGTGCTACACAGGTACTACAAAATGCTATTCACAACCACTTGGGCGGAGACCTCTGCTCTGCCACTCATATCTTTTCTAAGCGGAGGTCTCCACCACATATGCAGAGATCTCTGCACATGTACATCAATGTATCAGTAATAAATGTGGGAGGGACAAAGGGGAGTGGCTGGAAAATGATGAATACTTACTACTGACTGTAAGGGGATTAGGGAAATATAAGGAGACGTTTATGCCTTTTTAAAGCTACCACTAGCCCAAAAGGTGAAAAAATGGTAATACTTGTACTCCAGACCATAGGTACTGTGACAAACTCCTATAGAAAATAATGGCAACAGGGACTTAAAATAACACCCTATATGATTTGAACTATTGTTAAAGAACTAAAATTGTTCTGATGTAAAATATAAGTATATATACATATATATATAGATATATGTATAAGCATGTGTATATATATATTCACTGAAAAAACCATAGGTTTCACACATGTTATAGTTAGCTGGACATTTTACTGATAAAAAACCAATGAAATTCCCCCGTTATAGTTACTGTAGGCAACTATAACTCACGCGACCGCAATCCTCTGCTGATGCTAATACTGTATTTAGACACTTATTTGCCCGTCTTCTTCCATTAAATTTTAGCTATACATATATTACAAATATTTTTTTTTCATAAAGACACATATGTCATCAGCAGAGGATTACGGTCGCGTGAGTTATAGTTGCCTACAGTAACTATAACGGGGGAATTTCATTGGTTTTTTATCAGTAAAATGTCCAGCTAACTATAACATGTGTGAAACCTATGGTTTTTTCAGTGAATTAGCAAGGTTTTTTAAATGCTAATTCCTAACTATAACGTGTGTGAAACCTATGGTTTTTTCAGTGAATTTGTACGGTTTTTTAAATGCTAATTTATTTATGTTTTATTTTTTATATATTTATTTTACAATAAACTACGTATTAAAAATTATTTTTTTTTTTTTGGTTTTCACCCTGCGAATTATTTTTTTTTTTTTGCAAAAAAAAAAATTTTTTTTTGTGTTTTTCAGGGTGCGCGCACTGTGCGCGCACCCCCGCGATTTTTTAAAAAAAAAATTTTTTTTTTTGCCTTCGGGGTCCTTCAGGGACCCCCTGACAAAGGCTAGGGGGTCAGGAACTCTCTATCCTGCCCCCTTTTCACATTCGCCACCTTCCTTTTTCACTCTCGCACTGAAAACAAACAAAATGGCGGCCGACACTTCCTGATTTCGACCGATTCGAACGTTGACTAACATGTAACCACCAATCAGAATTACGCTCGCGCACGTTAGGGTGCTCGCACGGTGCTCGCACGGTGCGCGCACCCTGCGCGCATATATATATATATATGCTTTTAAATGCTATTTTCTCCGGAAATACTGAACAGATTTACACCAGACCTACAAAAGGCACTTCCTTGACCTAGGGACTACCTCTCTGCCAAATTTTGAGTAATTCTGTTCAGCCGTTCGGGCTGTAGCTCGTTCTAAAGGTCCTATGGAAAAATGCATGGGAAAAACGCGTTTTGGGATCCCCCTTTTATCTCAGCCCCCGCTTGACGGATCCCCCCGAGACTTTCAGGGTAGGAGCGGAGCGTAGCGCCCCACCTATTTTGAGAAATTCGCGAGGATTCGTCGACCGGCGCCAAAGTTATTCAAAATAGAATGTTGAGGTTTTCCTATGGAAACGTGGTCCTAACTATAACTACCTACTGGCGACCGCCAGTAGGTAATATATATATATATATATATATAGTTAACAAATTGTATATAATTGTTATATAATTACTTAAATATTTTACAATTTAATGATAAACCAATTTAAAAAAGAAAATTACATTTAAACTTTTACACTTTTGTTGAAAAATAAAAATAGATTTAAATTGAACATGTAACATAACAATTGTAATAGATATTGAATACAAATTAAAATATTAGTGAGGTTGGGTAATATTTTTTAAATCATTATTTGCGAAATATGTTTTAAAAATGAATAAATATATTTAAATTAGTTAACTATTTAATGCACATTTAATTGAATGCGATATTGTGCTGTAACATTTTATTATATTAGTACTAGGTTAATAATGAATATGTTAAATTAATTTACAACGGGTAATTTCTTAATTGGTACCAAATAAGACCATTTTGTGAAATAATTGTTATAACAAAGATGATGTTATGTCCTTGAGAGTCAGGTAAGTCTACTATGAAATCCATTGCTATTACAAACCATGGTTTTCTCCGGGTGGGTCATGGTAGTGGCAGGTCTTGAGGTTTCCTATTAGATGTTTTGGCATGTGCACTCACCAAACAATTAATTACATGGTCTTTAAAAGGTTTATAAAGAGTTGGTCTCCAAAAATGTCGCGCCACCAAATCTTGTGTCTTGCTAATACTGGGGTGTCCTGTTGGAAGAGTATATAGCACCACCCCAAAACCTTTTTCAGTAACATGAAGTGACAGGCATACAGCTTCATTCATAACAAAGATGATCTTCAGTGATTCCATGCAAGGTTCTTCTTTTAGCCAGTACTGGGGATTCATTTTCTGTAGTTCCCTCTAAAGAAATATAGTATATTTTTCATGGGATGATACCAAGATGGTAGATATGACAGCAAATTGTTCCTGTCCCCTTCCTTCTGTCCGAATAATGTCTCTTTCCTGCTCTGTTAGATATAGTACAAACCTACGAAGAATATAATCATCTTGCATGTCTTGTATTAGCTCATTCATGGATTTGAGGAATTTAAATTGTTCATGGTCTGTGCATATTATCAGTAGATGCGTGGCTCCTTCTAAGTAATATTGACAAGTTACGAAAAGTTCCCTTATATTCCAAATGTGTGTATCAGAGATGGTTTAATTGTACTTTGTCATGGTAAGAGTGCAAGAAAAAAAGCAGCAGCATGTAAACCATCAGTTTCTGGATTATGTTGAGAGACAGAGTCTTTGACTGCATAAAATTAAGCATCAGTTTGGAGGATGAATGATAATTAGAAGTCAGGATGATGAAATATAAGTGCAGTGAAGACTCATTTTAAATGTATCACACTGGAAGAGATCTCCTTTCTTTGTTAATTCAATAATAGACTTGATGATTTCAGAGAAGTGAAAAAAGGAGTGCCTTTTAAAACTTGCACCAGTAGACCTCTCAATGTTTTTAATGTTCTGGGGTTGAGGACATTCCTTTACTGCAGATAAGTTCAGTGGATCCATACTGATTCCCTGTGCTGATGTGAAAAATTTAAGAAAGATGACATCAGCTTCTTTGAAACAGCATTGTATCAACTTAGCATTAGGTTTAGGTTTCCTTAACGTAGACAGAACCTTCTATGAGTTCAGACAATGTTGCTATAATGTGTCTACAAAGACCAGGATGTCATCCAGATAGAGGATAATTAAGGAGTCCAACAAATCCCCAAAAAAGGTATTGACCAAATTTTGAAATGCTGCTGGGACATTACACAATCCGAATGCATGACTATATATTCAAAATGCCACAGCGAGTATTGAAATCTCTTTCCCATTCGTTACCAGCCTTCCTTCTGGTTAGGTTGTAAGCTCTCCTCAGCTCTACTTTTGTGAAGACCCGAGCAGTTTTGATCTGGTCCAAAAGATCTGAAGTAAGAGGTTAACAGTAACAGTTATGAATGGTCATGGCATTTAGGGGCAGACGTACAACAGTTTTTTGCGGTTGCAAATGGCAATATGGCCCGTTTACGACCATAAAATCGGTCTGCTCCATGCACAATCCATATTTTGCTTGTTGCTAACCTATTAGTGACTCACAATATATGGTTTGCGACTCCGTATTAGGAAGGCAAAATGAACAATTGATGGACAGAATGCAGAACAATGTCATACATTTACCCCAGTACAGAGATATGAGCCTAAATCCATCGGTTTTTTTTGCTCACCATGCCATTCCAGTTTGGACCCAGCCGTATGCAAATCAGTCTTGACCCTGCGCCCAATGGGAACAGTCCAGCCCGAACTGCCAGGTCAGGTCCTCCCTGGACTGGAAACAAGCATCCTAGGACTGTTTTTGGGCTTTCAGCCCTCATCAGCCAGGATAACTTGACTCCAGTGGCGTGGAGGGCAAGGGACCCATGTCTGGGCATGCCCGTCCCACTCGGGTCACAAATGAAAAAAGAACAATTGATGGACAGAATGCAGAACAATGTCATACATTCACCCCTGTAAAGAGATCTGGGCCTAAATGCATCGTTTTTTAGCTCACCATGCCATTCCAGTTTGGACCCAGCCATATGCAAATCAGTCTTGACCCTGGGCCCAATGGGAACATTCCAGCCCGAATTGCTAGGCGAGGTCCTCCCTGGACTTGAAACAAGCATCCTAGGACCGGTTTCGGGCTTTCAGCCCTAATCAGTCAGGATAGCTTGACTCCAGTGACATGGAGAGCACTGGACCCACGTCTGGGCATACCCATCCCACTCGGGGTGACAAATGCAAAAAGAACAATTAATGGACAGAATGCAGAACAATGTCATATATTCACCCCAGTACAGAGATCTGGGCCTAAATCCATCGTTTTTTTGCTCACCATGCCATTCCAGTTTGGACCCTGCCGTATGCAAATCAGTCTTGACCCTGCGCCCAATGGGAACAGTCCAGCCCGAACTGCCAGGCCAGGTCCGCCCTGGACTGGAAACAAGCATCTTTGGACCAGTTTTGGGCTTTCAGCCCTCATCAGCCAGGATAGCTTGATTTCAGTGGCACAGTGAGCCCAGGACCCACGTTACTGATAATTGCGATGTAGCCCAAACCATAGCATCTTTTGTAAGATAAGATGGAAGAAACAATACTTTGGCACGATCTGATGCAAATTGTTGAGGTCAATCTTAAAATGGAAGATTACATTGAGCAAAAAAATGACAAGAATAAGTGTGGGTCTCCAACCTATTCATCTGGGGATATAGTGGTGTGTTGCCACCTAAACTAACCCCTACCATTACATTTGAAGAGTCAAACTCAAAGGATAAGTAGTAGAAAATCATTGCAACTGGAATAGTTCCAAAAAAGAAACATACGAGTCAAATTGTCCATCCCCCAACGGAAGGCAGATAGTAGGACTTCTAGAAAGCAAGGTTAGGCAGCAGCCTTAGAGCACCAACTAGCTTTTAATGGGCTGAACAACTACCTCAAGTGTATGAAGAGGGCTCCATAGGCAAAATAGCAAGTTGCTGGGAGCTCTGAAACAAACTCACATCGATCATGAGTATTGATATTGAGACAACCCTTGTTCTTCTATTCTTCGGGTCTGGTCTGCTCCTTTCTGGAGCACCTCTGTAGTAGGATTTGAAGCCTGTGTGCGCTACGCAAGAGGGTGCAGATAAAGACTGGCGCACACACCATCCCCTCACATTTGAGTGCCTCAGCTGCCAAGTACCGCAGGTCCATGTGTGATAAGCTGCTCCAGTCCAGGGCTTTTCTTTGAATACTGGCGCTTGTGGTCCCTGTTTTATAATGAAATAAATGAGACTACAAGTCCCAGAATACTAAGCAAATACGTGGAATGGAACAGCTGGTAACGCATAGACCTGTGAAGATTGGCAGGGCTGGAGTGCTGGGCCTGCCACTGGGCTCCTAGTTGCAATAATTTCCTGGGTTATGGAAGTCTTCATGTTTGACGATTCCAGCTGCTGGCCAGAATCAGATCTGTGGGGCAAAGTTTTATCAACGACGTCAGTTCTCTAAAGCCCCGAAGATAGCGGAAGTGTTATTTTGCGCCATTTAACCCTACTTCCCCAATGATGTCACAGGACATGACACAGCAGAAACTGATTTTAGAACAAAAAAGAGGTATGTTGTAGCTTTTAACAGTAATGCACTGCAGTGGGTATTTTTAGAAGCAGTTGAAGCTCTTTCTTTGCAGAGACAATGTTTACAAAGACCAGTTCCTTTGTCTCTATGTAAATAGATGAGTAGAGTCTCCAAAGGTGTCATTTAATGGGATTTTATTTGTTCCCTTTTGCATCACTGATTCCCATATAGTGATTCCCACCTTTTGCATCTCAAGGCATGAAAGCTCACTGCAGTCTGATTATCTATAATGTGAGTGATGATCAATAAGAGGGCAGACAGCATTTGGACCAGAGTGAAACACTGACTGCAGGTCGACAGGGCTCCAATCAATGTCTCTTTCCCCTTAATAAATGAGTTTGAGAGAATGACAGAAAATCATCTAATACACCTTATGCTAACTATTTAATCGCTACGTTCACTTTACAAGCTTACAATCAATTAAGTCATCCGAAAATCAAAAAATACAATGCAAAACGCAAATTACTAATGACAAGATGTAAAGTTAAGAGTTCTTCTCCAGATGGAAGGTACTTCTGTAGATTATAAATCCAGTGACAGTCTGAGAGATGTCATGCTTCGCCCCACCCCCCCCCCCCCCGTCCCACATGCAAGGTGCTGAAGAAGGGAAACACATCTAAACATTTTGTAATAAAGAGACACTGGAACCGTGCACTTGTTCCACTCGGGTTGCAACACATTATAGCAGCTCAAAGGAAGCTGGCATCTTTCATTCATCAAAAAGTAAGAGGGGCCCATGCCCTCTAGTTACTGAGAAGACACTGACGTGCTGGGATGGGATGAATGTCCCCTGCATCGTGTACAGTTGGTTCCAGTGCCCCGAGTGCCTGACAGCGAGTATCCGGTCTATTGGTTCTTGAATGAGGCCCCAGCGTCACTCGCAGAGGCCTGTGACTGTTCAATGACATGAGTGAGGCCCTGGACCAGTCCTGTGACTCTGAGGGCTCCCCAAGAGTGCCTTCATTGATAGACACTACACTGCTGTCCCTGTGATGGTTTGGTAAACAGAGCAGTGATGGCAGAGTATCATGTTTTATAAAACCCATAGTTGTGACCAGACCTTTTTATCTGTGTCACTGGAGAGGAGGCATTCTAGCCCACTCATGTAAACTTCTGCTTCTATGCGCTTACCCGAGTCCTAGAGCTAAAATCCCAAGTGTATGTTGTACGTGGTAGTGTCCGTAGTCTGCGTGGTACATGCATGGTGCGTGACCAAGCCAGAGTAATAGCGAACTGTGGAATCCATTTCGGATACGCTTGGCCTCTTTGTTTGCACAAGATGGAGGTGACGCCCATCCTTTCGCATAGGGTGGGGATGCGGTTGCTTTCTTAGACAGTGGCAGGATGACTGTTGCTGCCATTCCTTTATCCGGAGGGAGGAGACATGGGCACTAAAGTGAAGGGTGAGGCAACATGGCTCATTTAGAAATTCTGGGGCTTATTTCCAAGCCCCTTGCTCTGCCGGTGTGACGCAACGGCAGCGCAAGAGGATTGGAAATAAGCTCCTCAATTTGGACTTTTGCTGATCCAAGAGCTGGTGAATACTCTTCCTACACACTACCATTTGGTGGATGGTGGGGTGAAAGGTGGGATTGCAGATCCTATTATGCATGGTGAAGGGAATTCATTAGGAAAAGGCCAGCCTTTTGCTTTTCCCTGATTACACTTTGATTTTGGCTGATGACAGCCAGGTGCAAGTACTGCACACCTCTTTGTGCCTCTATGTAGGTGCCCTAGGCTGGAGAGTACCCTGCTGTGTGTAACATCACTCTATACAAACACCGTGGGCCCGATTCACAGAACAAACTTAAGACAAAATCCTAAACTTAGTACCATTTTGGTATTCACAGAATGCACTTACTACTTCTGGTATTCACAGAATGAACTTACTACTTTTGCGATTCACAGAATAAACTTACTCCTTTTGCTATTCACAGAATGGATTTACGACTCCTAACTTTACGTCCGCACTCGGGCCGGAAACTCCGGCCCGGAGGCGGAGCTTCCGGCCCGGAGGCGGGGCTTCCGGCCCGGAGGCGGGGCTTCCGGCCCGGAGGCGGGGCTTCTGGGCCGGAGGCGGAGCTTCCGGGCCGGAGGTGGGGATTCCGGCCCGGAAGCCCCGCCTCCGGGCCGGAATTTCCGGCCCGAGTGCGGACGTAATGTTAGGAGTCGTAAATCCATTCTGTGAATAGCAAAAGTAGTAAGTTTATTCTGTGAATCGCAAAAGTAGTAAGTTCATTCTGTGAATACCAGAAGTAGTAAGTGCATTCTGTGAATACCAAAATGGTACTAAGTTTAGGATTTTGACTTAAGTTTGTTCTGTGAATCGGGCCCTGTGTCTTTCGAGCGGCCTGTAAAGGACACTTGAAAGGAGCATCACCCTAAACCAGTTCTGAAAATGCAGACTGTGAATCCACCTATCTTGACTAGTTTTAGTGTATCAAAGTGGGACCCCACCACACCCCTTGTTGTTTCAGTTCCAAGCCCACAGTGGCCAAGGAAGAAGTGCTCTGCAGGGTACTCAGGGGACTGCTGTGCCACCAGAACTGGTTTCTGCCCCACAGCCAGCTTCCCAGAGGCAAGTGGGCATCATCAGAGCCTGACCCATTGCTGGAAGAAATAACTGACGTGAAGCATATCCAAGCCTGCCTGGTTGCTGAGCGAGGGTAGGAGCCTGCCAACCCTGCAGGAGGAGTGTCTGGCCAGGAGGAGAAAAAGGCAGTGTGTCCTCGATGCCTGTGAAACCTCCAGTGGAATAAGACTGTGGAGAGTGATCTGTGGACCCCCAGGTATGGAGGCCAAATTTCTCTCCAAGGTGGTTCCAGATAGGATCTGCAAAGGCTCAGAAAACTGGCCTGTGCGTGTTAATATTGCCTAAACAAGACTGTGCAGGGCCGCATCAGGAGCAGAAGATGTGTGGCCACACCGCAAGAGAAGAGTAACCTGTGCCGACTGTGACTGAGCCAGGACAATCATTTCAGGTGCGGTCAAACCAACCCCGGAAAATAAGCCTGCAAAAGGCCCACCTTTTGGCGCCATGATAAGCCTTCATCGAGGATTGTCATCCATGTTTGCTAGACCCCTGCTGGAAGCCTCTGTGTGCTGTGCAGCAGCAGGACTGCTGAAGCCTCAGCTGCCTTGAGCCCCCAGCAGCTAGTGAAGAGATACCAGATGAAGCTGCCGCGGGCGTGTACCCCTCATAGGGTACAGGCCAGGTGAGCGTGTTACAAAGAACGCCAGGCGGCTGCGCAAAGAGCTGCTCAGCGGCAGGTGGAAAGGGACTGAATAAACTGTACTGGGAGAGGCTGAGCACCAGTACGTTAGAGGGTGGGCTGCAGCTGGGCTATATTCACACTTTTATCCTAACCCGAAGAGAGAGGTACCTCACAGGACAGAAGCTGTGACAAAGGAGAGGTGGATCCTAGAGGTGCAGTCTTGTCTAAGCGCGCCTGTATTGTTTTGCGCCTATATTGATGTGCAGTATTCTGTTCTAGTGCGCATCAAATAACATTTGTTTCTTGAAAGCCAAGCCCTGGGTTGCACATTCAGTTAAAGTGTTGCTGTGTAACTGTTGTATTCTGATTTCATAAACCACCACACCACCTCCCTGGGAAGCCTGTGACAGCTCACCATTGCGACCACCGAGAGTGAGGTGCTGGAGAGGTTGTGCATTACCCAGTCTGCTGAGCCACAGTACGGAAGACCTCCGGACATCAGGGGCCAATGACCTAAACACCCATGGTTGAGGACCAGACACACCCATGGTTGAGGACCAGTCACACCCATGGTTGAGGACCAGACACACCCATGGTTGAGGACCAGACACACCCATGGTTGAGGACCAGTCACACCCATGGTTGAGGAGCGACCAGTCACACCCATGGTTGAGGACCAGTCACACCCATGGTTGAGGACCAGTCACACCCATGGTTGAGGACCAGTCACACCCATGGTTGAGGAGCAGTCACACCCATGGTTGAGGAGCAGTCACACCCATGGTTGAGGAGCAGTCACACCCATGGTTGAGTAGCAGTCACACCCATGGTTGAGGAGCAGTCGCACCCATGGTTGACGAACAGTCACACCCATGGTTGAGGAGCAGTCACACCCATGGTTGAGGACCAGTCACACCCATGGTTGAGGACCAGTCACACCCATGGTTGAGGACCAGTCACACCCATGGTTGAAGAACAGTCACACCCATGATTGAGGAACAGTCACACCCATGGTTGAGGAACAGATACACCCATGGTTGATGACCAGTCACACCCATGGTTGAGGAGCAGTCACACCCATGGTTGAGGAGCAGTCACACCCATGGTAGAGGCCCAGTCACACCCATGGTTGAGGAGCAGTCACACCCATGGTTGAGGAGCAGTCACACCCATGGTTGAGGAGCAGTCACACCCATGGTTGAGGCCCAGTCACACCCATGGTTGAGGAGCAGTCACACCCATGGTTGAGGAGCAGTCACACCCATGGTTGAGGAGCAGTCACACCCATGGTTGAGGAGCAGTCACACCCATGGTTGAGGACCAGTCACACCCAGGGTTGAGGAGCAGTCACACCCATGGTTGACGAACAGTCACACCCATGGTTGAGGCCCAGTAACTCTTGTTTGCCTCGTGGCTTCCAGAATGGGGTTTGATATGATTCAAACATTATTGTAACAATGGACCCTTTGAGCTTATGTGTAAATTAGTAAGAATTGAATCAACATTTTCAGCATCTCCAAAGTAGGAAACCTGTTCCTGGCACAAACCCATCACAATAAATGTAACCAATGCCTTTTCAGATGTGAGAATGCTGGGCTGGAGGTGCCCCTTACCATATAGTCTAACTGGAGTGTGAAGAAGCCGTCCCTTGAGATCCTCCTCGCGGAGTGCCTTTCAGCGAAGGAAAGCCGGGCCCCCATTGCAGAGCATGGGCACCGTCTGGATTCAGGCTGGGTGCACTGTGGGAGTGTGCTGCGTGGAAAAGCACCAGCAGCGAACGCTGCTTCCGGTGTGCCAGGGATTCTCACTTTACTGGAGAGATGAGGGCTATCCTGGGGCTTCAGGTATAACTTCTCTCTTGGTGGGTCAATGTTGCTGCACTCAGACCTCACTACAACGATGTTGATTTCCAACATCAATATATCTAGTTCCTAAGGGATTGGGCTGTGGACATTGTGGTTTGCAGAGGCGAATCCCAAATGTGTGTGGGATTTAAAAACAAACGTTAAACTGTTCCTTGCGCACTTGTTTGGACTCTGAAGACTGGGATAGTATATTCTGCTAAGAGTTCATGTGATGGAAAAGGGTGGTTTCTACGAGAACATTTCATACGTATATAAATGTTAATGTGTTTAGTGTGTATAGTGTTACAGCTGCAGTGTGTGCATCTTTTGCATAACGTAGGGGATCACAGGAGGTTGTTCGTTTCCGCATTTTCTAGACTACAGCACTCAAGTAAATACGAAATTAATTGTCCACAAAAGAGCATATAATGACGTAGCTTGAGGTAGTTAATATGTAATATGTAATAAGCAAGATATTTATGGTCCTTATGTTCAGTTTTCAGGAATTCCCAGTTAGCTGTCAGAGATCGTTACCTGTACAGAGATATTCCTAATGTATATCACGTCATCATTACGGTTATGTTCAGTGCTCCAATCACGTTTCCCTAAGGCACCTTTTTGTCTGGCACACCTCACCCACAGCCTGCAGGCCTCCTTGACCCCAGAAGTGACGAGGCAGCCAGAAGTGTAGGGGGTGATTTGTGAGTGAATAAGGGGTGGGCAGAATTGTGCGATGGCGGGGTGCAGTCTGGGGTCTGGGCAGGAGTGTAGTGGTCAGGTGGGTAGGCATGCTTAGGGCAAATATGTTTGTGGGGTTGGTGAGTATTGAAAGGGGGTTGAGAAGTTGCATAGGAGGTAGCTGTGTACGACGGGGTGGGGCAGAAGTAGGGGTGAGCTGATGAACACTGGGGTGGGTGCAGAGGTGTGGGGGCTCGGAGTAGGTGCTGAGGTGGGCCCAGGGCAAAGGACTTTCTGTGACCCTGGTAGGCCGTGTCATACATCTAATTTATGCAAGTGCACCATTTCCTGTCACAATCTCAGTGCGATGCAGGGTGTCAGCTTTCGACCCCCCAACCACCACCCCTCACCCCCGTGCCTTTTGACTGCTAAAAAGGGGGGGACATGAGCAGTTTTGGATTTATGATCCAATCTCAGCTGTTTCCTGCCCGCTTTGGCCGGCCCCTGACAGTGCACAGGCGGACTCGTCCCAATTCTATATGTGTTTATGTCTAATATTCAGGGATGGTGTAGTGTGTTTTTAATATTGCATAACTGCAGCAGCTCAATAGTATTACTACAAATAATCTCTGTGATCCCTCCCATTTCTCATATGTGAGCTCCTGTTGTGATCTGAAAGAAACTTTTTTCATGGATGTTGCATGAAACATAAAAACATAATTTCTCTGCAAAATATCTTTAATAGACCCTCACACATCACCCACATTAAAAACAAATTAAAGGAAAATGGTATTTAAAACAATCTGTTTAAGAATTATTCAAGGTCACCAGGGCAAGACTCTGCAAAACAGCGCTGGCTCTTTCAGGGGGCCCTGGGCCAGTGCCCACTTGACCCATGCCTTAAAACATCTCTGCCTATCACAGTCACATCCGCCACCCTCTCCGTGCCCTTCTCCATTCCTGTCTACCTTTCAGCCCCTTTGACCCGCCTCTTTCCTGTCACCCTCCCAATCACTGTCTCTATCACGCTCCATTGCCTATCACCCCTCGTCCCTGCCGTCCTTCCCATCCCGGGCATCCTCCAGTCACCCTCACCATCCCTAGCGCTACATCAGTTATTGTCATCTTTCCCATTCCTGTCACCGCACCCCTACCTGTCATACACACAGCCTCTGCCACCCTTCCCACCCCTGTTGCACTTCAAGTACCTGTCGCCCTTCCCACCTCTGCCACCCTCCACATCCGTGCCCCATCCTCAGACCCTTTCACTTGACCATCCCCGTTCCTCACAACTTTCCTCTCACCCTCCCATCACCTGGTGATGGTCAGGCTTGCTTGGAACACAGTGAAGATATTCAATGACATCATGAGTGCTAATACAGAAGATATATCTTTTTTGATCAAGTTTAAGTACAAATTATATTCCACAAAGCCCTTTTTGGGGTAATTTTACATTATTTTTGTGGCAGGGTGAAAACCCACAACCCTTTCCTCCAGGCATCATTGAAACAACTGTGGTTCACATGCTTCCCCCTGGCATGCTGGTGGCAACGCATGCCGCAAATGTACGCCGCACCACTGTTCGACTTTTACAGCCACCAATTTTCGCTACTGCCCTTTATATAACACCTATATTGAAAGTTCAGCAGTGATGACTGACCATGGTGCACCTCAAGCCACATTTGGCACCATCCTGCACAAAAACGGGTTTGCATCATTGCTGGCACATTGTATCCAGTTTGGGGAGACCTGGGAGAGAGGCCGAGGCAGGGCTTCCAGGTAGACAGTGCCCTTGGGTTGTCCGTTTTGAGCTTACAGCTAGGCAGCCGTTCACACCAGGGAAAAAGCAAAGGGCCTGATATCGATCTTGGCAGACGGGTCACTCTGTCACAACGATGGCAGATATCCCATCCGCCCCCCAAAAAAATCCCATTATATCCTATGTGATTTATATTTTGGCAGACAGGATAGTCTTCACCATTGTGACGGAGTAACCCACCCGCCAAGATTTAAATCAGGCCAGGAGTGTTTTCCTCTCTGTTGAGTCTTCGTTAGTGCACTGGGGATGTCCAGAAATGGACCCCTTCCTGATGATGACCATGACAACTGATGCAGAAGGGCTGTGGCCAAGAACAATAGGCCGGACAACTCCACTTGAGATGGAGTAGAGCCCATTTGCCCAGGAGTGACCCTCTTCTGGGAATGAACACCCGAGCCAAGGAGGATGCAACTACTGCACTAAAGCACTCACCGCGACGTGGAAGCATTAAGTGAAGCTTTATCTTCGTATTCTCTGTCCTCCGGAATTAAGAGTTTCCTCCAGAAGTATTAATTGTGCAAAGTAACGTAAGCTGAAGTTCAATGAAACAAAATTATCAACTCCCTTAATGACTATCATTAAACTCATACAGCTGTCTGGTCAGATGGTCCACCCAGAGACAACCAAAAGATTCCGTAGAAGACTCCACGCCTCACGGGTAGTAGCATGGGTGGAGCTCAAGGCTCACTCCAAATGAGCTGCTGGGTGTAAAAGTCTTAATAATTCAAATAAGCAATGTATTTAATTAAAATTAAGGACTTTTTTCAAGAAAAGTTTGTAAAAGTATGGGCAGAGATTCAAATCTCCTCCTGAAGGTACTTTTTTGACTTTTTTCTATTCTTACACAGTGACAGAAGTACCCCTGGAAAGCATCACCACGCACAATTTCCCTAGCATACTTCTGGGAATGTCATGGGATTTTATTTTAATGGCTTCTTTAGCAACTACTCATAGCAGAGAACTGCGCACAGGGCGAATGGAGACCCCGGTGCAAATGCACATTTATTTTTCTCCCTGGGGAAAGAAAGCATTTTTCCTTGTGGAGAAAGCCCTTCCCCAGGCTAGGGTATCATGTTCGACCTTAATATAACTTAAAAATATCAAAGGTCCTTAATATTGTTGCATACATTTAGAGGTGTCCAGAATATTTTGAGACTTAATATTGCAGGTAAGAATATAATTTTTTTAATTCAATTTATCATATTGAAGTATTTCATATAATTTTACAAAGTATCGCATTTTTTTTTTATTAGTTTGAGTGTTATAAGTTATTATTTTTTATTGTTAATGAGTTCCAACATTTATTCTTAGCACCGTTTATTTAGTTTGGTTGCTAATATAGTTAAAGAACTATATTTTACTCAATGGGAATTTTCTTCATTTGTTGGCGAGTGGTTGGGTTTGTAGGGAATAGGGTGGGAAGTGTATTACTATATATATATATATATGTGTGTTTGTGTCTTATAATATTTAATACATTGTTAATTCATCTTTTCATTTTGATTGGCTAATTCGGTTATTAATTATGTAAATTAATTCCTTAATATATACAGGTTTGCTAATGTTTAATGTATTAATTTGACTTTTTTTGTTAATTAGTATTTTTAGTGTAATATTTGTGTGTACTCAATATGTCATAAATTAATTCATTTTTAATATATATGTTTCTTTGTCAGGTTGTTGGATTTGCACAGGAGTTGGGTAGATAGATAGATAGATAGATAGATAGATAGATAGATAGATAGATAGATAGATAGATAGATAGATAGATAGATAGATAGATAGATAGATAGATAGATAGATAGATAGATAGATAGATAGATAGATAGATAGATAGATAGATAGATAGATAGATAGATAGATAGATAGATAGATAGATGCAGTCCTTGTGATGAAACACACCCATGCACCTGACTGAGTTGGGTGGGACCTAGCGGGGTCAGTCCACCCCGTATATTACACTCATAGATTGCACATCTTTTCAACAACCCAAAAAGGCTGGTCGCACTCATGAGTAAATGATGAATTTTTTTTACTGTTTATAAGGCAACGAAAACCCTATGCCTTTTGGCCATATAGTGGCCTTAATCATGGTCATCCTAAAATTATTACCATATTTAGGGGGGATATGTTTCAGATGCAGAAATCCTGGCCACACAGTCAAATGTAACGATCACCTTGCCACAAAATCCGCTTGTAAAACATTTGGCATTTATTACTTCTGATTTGTGTGAAGTGATTTTACAAATTAACTCTGTGTCAACAGTGTAAAGTGTGAACGCCTTCCTGATACTGTTTCACTTAATGGAATTCATGTCTCCATGATCATGGATTCAGGTGCAAGTCTTACACTTGTCTTGTGATTATGATTGCAGCTTAAAGAGGAACTCAGAATTATTGGAATGAGATGTCAAGCCTTACAGTTATGGGGTGAAGCCAACTGATTTGCTGTGTTACTTCCACGTTGTAATTAACTTCAGAAGTAACACCACAGAAAAAGTATAAGTTCCAGAATTGGGTGAGAAAGTTCTCAGCTGGAGACACCAAAAACAACTTGATCCCAATGCGTCTCTACAGGTAGTGGACAACAAAGTTGATACCATGAATGAAAAATTGTATGAAATGTGATTTCAAGATTATCTTGGGTTTTGTTTTACCAAAGTTGGGTGTTTGGAAGGCATGATTGACCATATTGCCTAAAGAAAGGCACAACATCTATTATATGCAAATTGAGAGTCATACTGATTAGCATCAGAGAGGCGGTTAAAGCTGAAATGGATTGATTATGTGAGGAACAAATTATTGAGGATGTAGGAGCCATAAAGTGGTTGCCTCTGGTGATTGATACCACAGAAGGGCAATAGAGAAATCAGGTGTTGATCTACAAGAGCTGAACAAGTGAGTTGAGGAGAACATATTTGCACGTCCTGTTGTGCTGAGTCATTTTTTTCAGAGGCTCATGACAAGCCTGTTAGGCGGTCTACCCGGGATTACATTCTCCGGGATTATATCTTGTTTTATGGTATTGCCCTGGAACAGTGCAGAGATGCGGTGAAGATGGCCTTAGGTGTTGTGAAGGAACATGGCATGACATTGAAAGCTAAAAAAATGTAAATGTGGATGTTCTGAACTGAGCTATTTACGTCATGTGAAGTCCACTTAAGGGGTTCTCCCGAAGGATGAATTTGATAGAACTGTACAGGATTTACTTATACCACAAAAGAAAGAGGAAGTTCAAGTTTATTTGGGTATGGCAGCCTCGTGTTCCATGTTTGTTTCCTCTTTTGCCATCAAAACATGCATCAGTTGTTTTATACTCAAAAAGCGAGACAAATTTGATTGGAATGATGACTGCCGGACAAAATCTGAAAGTATTGAGCACAAACATCCACCAGAGCAGAATCTCCAAAGGAATGTATGATTTTTTAACATAATCCATTATACCGAAATCTCTTGTAACATATGCGTTAGTCTGAAGTTTTTTTTATCACGCGTGTTTTTTTTAATGATCTACATTTTTATGACGGCACGTTATGTGCAACCTAACGTTCAAAAACAACGAATGCCCCTGTCTCACCGGTGTCTTTTGTTTTTTGTGGGCAGGTCTTGTAGGGGGCCGACTCTAGGACAGTCCGCCGTTCATGCCTCATCCGTCGCCCGAGTAAGGGAAGGTGCGTGTTTTCCGCTTATGCTTCATGGGTGCCACTGCGTCTCAAGAATGGTGCCGATTTGTTTTTGAAAATGAAATGCCCTCACATCCTTACCCCTCAACCCCTTCACACTCGTAGTCCTAAAAACTGCCCCACACCCCTAGCCCTAAAAACCGCCCCTCACACCCTTATCCCTATAACTGCCCCTTTCCTTAGCCCTAAAACACCCTTTCACATAGCCCAATACCCATCCCTTCCGTAACCTAAACCTGCCGATTCTCTTTACCTAAAAACGCCCTTCCCTTAACCTAAAACCAGCCACCCCCTCCCCTTAACCTTAAACCGCCCCTTCCCTTAGCCCTAAACCCGCCCCTTCCCTCATCCTGAACCCGTCCATTCCCCTAGCCTAAACCGCCAGCTTCGTGCTAGTGTACGTTTTGACATATAGACATGTGCTCTAATGACACCGTTGTGATGCTGCTTTCAGTCTAAAGGCTTTCGTAATAAAGCGTTCGTTAAAAAGCTTGCTTCCCTCTCCAAAGGCTTAAGCCCCAACTTACCTTGTCATCTAGTTTCTGATGCTAGTATTGTTGAGTTAGGGGCTATTCTAAAACACTTTCAAGGTGGTAACACATCATCATAGCTGTGCATCTATAGCTTTACAGGGGCAGAATACAATTACTCTGCTATAGAAACAGGCTCTGGTTGTATTCTGCAGATCTTCACATACAGAGCTGTAGGGAGGGGCACACAAATTCAAAAACACACCTACAAATGACTAAGACAATTTAATTTCACAATATAGACACATATATCTAATGGAGTAGTGTTTCTGCCAAAGGATGCTTACATCTACTCCAGCCAAGCCCTAAAACAAGTAAAGCACCATACATGGCCAACACACTCCAGAAGAAATCAAAGGAGGCAGGAAACAAAACTGATACAAACAACATAAGAAACAAATCTAAAATAAATTATATTTTAATTTACTTTTATTTGTAAACATTTTCAATGTCAGATTTAAAAAAATAATTTAATAGTTTATTAAAATTTAAAAGATTTTAAATTGTAACCATTAAATTGCATTTTAATTTAATTTAATTTAATGGTACTAGTTTAACTTGCAACCAAGCTTGGAATACTTTTAATACACCTGGTATTGCAAGTGGTCCTTTCAACAGGGTCATGCCCAAACCTGTTGCTTTCACCCTCATGCTTTCTGAACCAGTTTCTGTTGGCTTTTAGCACTCTGCACATTTTACCACTGCTAATCAGTGCTAAACATGGTATAATCGGTTTGCAACAAATTGGCACATTTAATTTATTTGTAAGCCCTGAGTAAAATGGTACTACATGAATCTAGTGCCTGTGTATTAAGTGCTAGTAGTGAGCCTCAAACTAATGTTCTAAGAGGCAACGTAAACAAGCAATCAAGATATAAACAGCACTAATGCCAAACACAAAGCACTCAAGACGAGAGGAGATCCATTCAGTTTTCTGATCCTTTATTTCAAATGTTTAAGAGAAAAGCCAATACAGCCAACGCGTTTCACCCGTGGCGGGCTTCTTCAGGGCATCCAGAAAGGAGAAATGCTCCTCTGGAGAGAAAGTTGAATTTTCGTGCAGGTAGCGGGGAAAGACGAACAACTTACTGTATATGCCAGGTTAAGTCCTAAATGTGAACCAATCCAGGCAAGACAGGTTTTTTTTTTTTTTTTTTTTTAATTTTTATTGCAGCCGGAGTTAAAACATGATATTATATTACAACACGAGTAATAATTGGTTAATAGATCACAGAATATTACAAATCCTCAGCCTGTTTAACAATCTAAGACACAAAAATATTCTTAAAGGTAACTTTAGTAAAATTCATAAAAAGCTCAAGCCTCCCATGACTCAAACACTTCTTAATAGCAATTTCATATATATATATCTCCCAAGGATAATAATCAAAATCAAACTTGGTACCCCATATTTTCTCAAACTTCTTAAGGCCTCCAATGCGTACGGCATAGGAGTATTCGCTCTTCTTGACCCTCCTCATCTTCTGAGCCCATTTCATAGCTGAGGGTATGGAATCCGAACACCAATTTTGTAGTAGAAGCGACCTTGCGATCGCTGTTGCTATGTAAAGCAGCCTGATCATGTATTCCGGGAAGAGAAGATCTGGGTCATAACCAAATAAAATTAGCATACTGTTAACCTCAAGCTTTATATT
Source organism: Triturus cristatus (assembly GCF_964204655.1). Lineage (NCBI taxonomy): Eukaryota > Metazoa > Chordata > Amphibia > Caudata > Salamandridae > Triturus > Triturus cristatus. Next base: position 962,879,035 of record NC_140584.1, on the reverse strand, counting down.
GCACTCTTGTTCTAAGGAAAAAAATACGTCAGTCCAATAAATATTAATATTTGGGCAGCTCAACATAATATGTGACCAATTGGCGTGTGCATAATTCATGCAGCGAAAAACATTGAGAGGACTGGTTAGTGAACATCCTAGCTGAAACTGCAGGAGTTCGATACAATAACCAAGACAGTTTTATGGAAGATGTATTTCAAATGAGGGGCCTCGCAATAGTGGAGCAGTAATATAGATTTTCAAACGGAGATCCTGTTTCGTCAATTTTCGGGCATCGAAGCGTGGCACAGTCAGATGCAGTTCAAAGGTGTCACCCGAAAACTTGACAGGTATCCTTTAAGATGTGGAAGACGGTTCGACTTCTTTTATGCTGATTTGGGCTACTCTTCAGCCAAAACAGGATTTCCGCTTGAGAAAGCAGGGTGCAGTGCATTTAAAAAGTTGGACAAGTGCTTTTAAGTTTTATATGTCCTTTTTAGGTCTCGTCCTGGCGTTGGAGCACACATGGGCTCCTCGCCTGCGAGAGCTTTAGTAAACAGTATGAAGAAGGGGTGTTTAATCCACGCCCCTGTGTCTCGACCATTTCCAATTGGCTTGCGTTGTGAGTTTTTTTCGTGCTTTCGATTTGCTGTGCGTCATTTTCGTTACCGCCCCTGCAGTTTTTGCAGCCCGCCCATCGTGACAAGCTCATCTGTTTTCACTCATCCCAGACGCAAATACAAGAGGCTGAATGAAAACAGATGGCGAGCGTTTTTTTTCTCTTTGTGCTTCAAGCCTGTTGTGAAGACTAAACGAATTTCGTAGCGCGCACTGCATTGCATTTTGCGATGCAGCGCGCGCTACGAAATTCGTTTTATTTATTTAATTGTTTACTTACCTCCAATTATCCATATTCCGATTTTTAGTACCCCCACCTTGCCCCTCCCCCGCCCCGCCTCTATGCCCCACGGAACTCCCTCCACGGGCCGCGGCTGGAGAGCAGTAGTGAGATACCAGATTGAGTATGTGGTGTAACAGCCAGAGCTGCCTTTTTTGGAGCGAGGGGAGCTGCCTTTTTTGGAGCGAGGGAAGCGTTGGCTAAACATCCTGTGATCCCCGGCACATCACTTAATCTCCCCGTGCCTACGAGCAATTAATATGTTCTTGTGTAACGTAACTGGTGTTCATGTAAAGCGCACCAATACCTTCGGGTCGAGTTAATACCCGATTTCCTTTGCCCTTTCTCTGTTTTCTTTAGCTGCCTGACCTGCAGAAACAACGGATGTAGGCTGTTTTGCTGTCTAAAAGGGTGCGTGGCCCGGGACTTCGGAAATGCCAGAAGAGACGGCAACAGGGAACCAGGAAGAGCCGTCGGGGTTAAATTGCAGCTGCGCTTGAAAACCAGGTGATTGTCCTGATGAGCTGAGGCCAAGAGTCTTGTGCTCCCTCCGGATTTCTTTTAAAGACAGTTCTCTAAACGTGCTAGAAGCCCACATGGAGGGTAGGTGTGCCGGCGACTACATTTCCTGGCAGTTTCTTAAACAAGCTGTCGGCATCTGTTGAAGTGAATACTTCCACCACTACAAACAGGACCACGGTGAGGATTCTCGCCGACACTGGCATACCTCGGGGCAGGGGAAATATGACGCCATGGATGGCGGGCAAGCGTCGCCTTGTTCCAGGCTAGAAAACAGACCCGTTTATCAAATGCTCTTTCACTCATTCGAGTATGTGGGTTTTCCTGATTGTGAGATTTGCCTGTGACGGAGTAAAGGCACCGCGGGGCTGTTTGTTGAGGACCCGATTTTGTGTGTGTGTGGGGGGCGGAAGGGGTGTCCAAAGACAGGGAGATCGGAGACTAGATGTCAACTACACTGCTGTCTTCTACGATCCACTTTCACCGAGGAAGGGCGTTAGTGGGACTTGGAAAGCCTGTGTGTTCAGTGCTTTAAATGGGCCGGTACTGAGTACTGGCACTTTTTTATATTGAGCTGGACAGTACCGGCACTTCTCACGAGAGATGTAATACTTTTAATTGGCGAGTACCGGTACTTTTTTGAAACATGCAGGCACTGTGGTACAGAGTTATATAACACACAAAAAGGATAAAGGGGGTCCAAAGGAACGAATTTTAAGACCCGCGAGAAGTTTTTTTTCCCCAATACGTAATATGCAACACACAAATAAACTCTCGGGTCTGAGCAACTTTAGAACTAGAGCATGAAAGGAGAAATACTATATTTAAGCTGTGTCTGAAATGACAGTGACCTAATCAGGAAAGAAAGAAATCCCTTTTAGGATGAATGCCCTCACTCACCCGAAGGTGACATGCTTCATCATTTGGGCTTTCTCCTCTCAGTGAGAAAACCTAGTCCCACTGAGGGCTACAACCACCGCACTGAGAGGTGGGAGCTCAGGGATGGTTTTAGGATACTCAGATCCCAAAGATGAGCACTAATGTGAGATGAGGGCGCAGCGCAAAGAAATTCAAAAATGTGTAAAGTGTGATCTAAAACTGGCTAGCGCTATTGAAAAAATGATTTTTATTGTCTCATTAGCCCTGCCAGGGATAAAAAACAGTGCAAAGCAGTTACTATTGAAGACTGCTTGATGACAAAGGTCAACATGTTTCAGCCAATGACCATCTAAAAAGTATGTGTGGCTTTCATCAGGACCAAAAAACAAAGCTGCTGCTAGAAAGTGTTACACACGTGCAAATAAAGTAAAAAAAAAAGACCAAACCAGTTACTGCTCTTGCGGATACAATCTCGCTGGAACTTGTCCAATCTGTGGGACAAGTAGGCCCACCTCAACCTGGTTACAACTCAGGAAAGGGAGCCCGGCTCTCTCCGTCGGTACTCCGTTGATGTACAGAAATTGCAACCGGAGTCTTCAATAGTAACTGCTTTGCACTGTTTTTATCCCTGGCAGGGCTAATGAGCCAATAAAAATCATTTTTTCAATAGCGCTAGCCAGTTTTAGATCACACTTTACACATTTTTGAATAAAAACATCCCTGAGCTCCCACCTCTCAGTGCGGTGGTTGTAGCCCTCAGTGGGACTAGGTTTTCCCACTGAGAGGAGAAAGCCCAAATGATGAAGCATGTCACCTTCGGGTGAGTGAGGGCATTCATCCTAAAAGGGATTTCTTTCTTTCCTGATTAGGTCACTGTCATTTCAGACACAGCTTAAATATAGTATTTCTTCTTTCATGCTCTAGTTCTAAAGTTGCTCAGACCCAAGAGTTTATTTGTGTGTTGCACTTTGGTACAGAGTACCTGCACTTCTATTTTTCCATATTCCACTAGCAGAGATCATGGGTCTCCGTGTAAACGTGTATTCTTTAGGGCAGTAGCCCTAAAGAATACACGCATTGGGTCTGCGTGTAAACATGTCAACCCCTTAAGGCACTAGCAGACAGTGGTGTGGGTGCAAACGTTGCTGTCCTGTGTGCAAGTTTGGAATTTAGGGTGCACAAAGGCACAGATTATTTTATCATTTAGAAAAGAAAGCAGTGAAGTATAATGAAGTGTCAACTTAGTGCCAGAGTGGGGTGAATGGATGATCTGTACATGCGAGACTCAACCAGGAACGATGCAAAGGGGTCACTGTTGCAGGCGTTACATAGTTTTGCCTCTTGAGCGCTCCACATTTACATCCACTAATAATAAGTTTCTTCTTTTTTCTTGTAATACCCTGCCACCGAGTGGTAGCACTCTAAGGCTGTGCCTCAACTCGCCCTAGAGTGGCACAAGTCCCAAACTCAATGTAGAACACACATGCTGCACAGTGCAGCAACAATTTAAACAGGTGAAGTTCCAAGGCTGAGTTTGTACCCCAAACACAAGCTTTTAGTTGTTGGTGGTGTGCATGTGTCTTATGCTGAGCCTGCGCACTGGAGGGGACTGCACACAGGGCACTGGAACCCGTTCCAGTACCGGGGCCCAGCGCCATTTCAACTTTCTTTTGACTCCTCACGTTGCCAGTGACCAATCAGTGACCCCATTACAAAAGTCAGGCATATGTAGTGTCACCTAATTTATGGACAATCCATCTGTGAATGTTGTGCAGTCTTGTTTTACAAAGTAAACATTATAACCCCCTAACCAGGGACCAACATTTTAATTGCATATTCTAAAATCTTTTCCATTTCAAATAAAAACAAGCATCTGCAATGCAATTTATCAAGTTTGAGCTATTGGCATTGTAAATGACAAAGCCTTTTCTTTATGTTTTAAAAACCAAAACATAAAGAAAAGGCATTGTCATTTACAATAACAATAGCTCAAACTCGCATTAATGCAAGACCTATTGCATTGCAAATGCTTGTTAAGTTTTACTTGTCCTGGTAGTGAAATACTCTTAAATAAATTTTTCACTTCTGCAAGGCTTACCTCTCCCATAGGATAACATTGGGTTAATTTATTACATTTAATTAGTGATAACTTTCAAGTAATTTAATTTTTATATATATATATTTTTGGGGTTGATTACAAACTTAAATCAACAGGTTCTAACATTACCACACAAAGAAATTGAGAGGTTGCTCAAAAGAAAAGAAAAGGCAGTGCTCGAGCTAGTGAAGGGGGGAGTGAAAATCAGAGGATTTGGAAATGACACATTATTCATTAATTCAAAAAACGGTGCTGCTTTAAGAGAACCAGTATCACGTGACCTGTGATTAAATTCATTAATAGTAACTCATTTTATGTACAGTGCTTAGAAATAGCATAAGCATGGTATGTAGTGCTAAAAAAACAAGTTATTATAATTCAGAATCTAAACTTGAGGTTCTCCAAAAATATACTGGTCAAATACTACAATAAAAAAATTAAGATATTATGTTAATGAAATTAAAACAAAAAAATAGAATAGGAATAGGTACAGATGAGAACATTTCTAAAGGCAACATGAATTAAAATGATGTATTTTATATTGTGCGTACCTTCATACCTAATGCTTTCAACTCTTACCTTCTCTCATTTGCTTGTTTGCAGTATTTGTACATCAGTGGAATCCTCTATTAGAAACTTGCCATGCCACAGTCTTTCGGTGCCAGTGACCCTTCCTTCCCTTCTTCTACCGGTGCAGGTCGATTATATTTTGAGGCACCATCAGTGCCAAGTGTTAAGCAATTCTTCTAACAAACAGTCAAAATCTGAGATTATATTGCTGAACACCTTGGGTCTTTTCTAAAACAAATATGGTCCGGCACTAAAATCCTAGTTTGCAAATAGATTTTCATTGGAATGCAACTTTTTACCAGTTAGGGAAGAATGCGGTGGGAAAGTAAAAAAAAACTACAAAGAAGAGGCAGCAGGTCTAACCCAATGGTGAATAATGAAAAAAGTTGGGCTGAGTAAAAGTGGGCAGGGAACCCACCCCACTCTGTTGCTGCCAACCAAACAAAGAGACATGTTGCGTACCAATGTCACAAATTGCACACCAACTATTTGAGAACTGTCCCTGATTGTGCATTTACAGGTCATGTCGCAAAGTCTCCAGTTCCGGGGGCCCCAGAACGACCTACCTAATAAGTATTAGGCAGGTCGCTATATGCTACCCCCTTTGATTGGCTAAAAACATTGGAATGGTGGGCTACAGGCACCAGCAGGCCACCATCCCTGTGTTTGCATTCCAAAAAGGAATTATTGTTTGCTTTTAAAACAACAATGTTTCCTGTTTGGGAAAACATCAGGGGGAGCAGGCAGTAGCCCACCACTTCCTACTCCCCTTTGCGAACCAGTTGCCACCCCAACTCGGGGATTGGTAACGCATGAATGGTTTGCAACTGCAGTTACTGGGTTTTTTGTTTTTTTTGTCCTCATTTGCCAAATCCCTCATTCTCTGCGTACACCGACCACCTAGCGTGCCCCCCAGTAGAGAACAGGATTAATTTCTCAACCGAGCCTAGGCACGATAACGTATTGGCGGATGATGATAAACCAGAGAGTAAGCACACACCCCAACTGGGTTTATTGCCAGCTGTAGGATCTAAATGGAGAGAAGCCGGAGATTGGAGACCCTAGATCCTTGGAGTTTATTTAGGCATAATCCTGGGACCCGGGGGAAAAAAAAAAAAAAAAAACCCCGGCGCCCTATCAGCGATGGATCAAGAAGTCCCAGAATGCTCGATTACGTTTGTTACCTGGCCTGGCTAAGTCCACCTTTGATGTCTCAATCAAGGACGTCAACCAGCCAGCGTGCTGAGGCACAGATGGGTCCACCCAGACTTTACAAATCTGTCTTCTGGCCAAGAGTATTGCATAAAATAAAAATAGCCTGGCCTGGCCCGTAATATTAGAGTCTAAACCAAAAACAATTAATGGCAAGGTTAGAATCAGATTAGCATCTAGGATGGAATTCAGCGATGTTATAACTTCTTCCCAAAACCGACCAATGGAAGGGCAATCTTTGAACATATGAACATCCGATGCATTGGGAAGATTGCATTTATTGCACTTTTTATTTTGTTGGTACTTTGAGAGTCTTAGCGGGGAGAGGTAGGCCCGATGTACTGTAAAAAGATGATTCCGTCTAAGCCATGCTGGGTTCACAATTTTGTACAATATGGAGAAGGATTTAATCCAATCATCTTTGCAATGAGAGCCCAGATCTTCTCCCCAGAGGTCACCAGGGAGGGTGAACTAGCCATCGATATCTTCAAGCAAACTCCAGTACCACAGGGTAACCTCTTTGCCCCCCCTTTGCCGCTCTACCAGCAGTTGTTCCAAGTTACTAGTAACCCCCAAAGGAACCCCTTTTTTACCAAGAGCCCTGACCCAGCTTACGAGTTGTATATAATTAAATCTTGCCACTTCTGATCCGACCTTAACCCGCAGATCGTCCCAAGATATAATGTCACCTTCTAACAGAAGATCCCCCCACCTTACAATTCCTGCATCCCTCAAAGGTGTGGCCAAATGGTCTTTCAACCAGGCCGGTAGGCCTGGGGAGTCCCAAATTGGTGCATTGTTGGAATAATAGGAGAGCCCCAGGTTCTTCCTAATCAATGCCCAAGCTTTAGCCAAAGATTTTAAGATTTTTAATTTCACCTTTTTGAAGAATTTTTGGTCTCCGTATTTAAACATAAATCCATCTAATGGTAGACCCACACCGACTAGCATTGCGTTGTACATTGACCCCATTGAGATATTAGATGGAGACTTCAAGAGCATCCTTGAATGGGACAACGTAAAAGCCCATGCGTAATATTCCAGGTCAGGCAGTGCCAACCCCTCCTTCTCTCTTCTCCTCCTCAGCTTTTTCCATGCAAGCCTAGTAGCTCTGTAGTTCCAAATAAAAGAGTTAATCTCTCTCTGACATCTATTCAAGATTTTAGAGTCAAAAAGCAAAGGGATAGTATTGAAGAGAAATATATATTTGGGCAGGATAGACATTTTAATGAGGTTGACCCTCCCAATGATAGAAAGTTGGAGATGGGCCCATGATTTTAAGAGCCTCCGACATTCCTTAAATACCCGGTCCGCATTGCTTTGTGCGATATTTTCAATATCTTGTGTTACCCAAATCCCAAGGTATCTCATAGAGGAAGTCGTCTTCAGATGTTCACTGGCGATATTCCATGCCATAATTTCTGTTTTACCAGGATTAATTTCATAGCCAGAGAAGCGACCAAATTCCTCAGCCCTTTTAATGACAGTAGGGAATGCTAGATCCGGGTCAGATGTTAAAATAAGGATGTCGTCTGCATACAGAGCGACCTTCCTCTCCCACCCCTCAAATCTGAATGATGGAATATTCGCGTCAGTTCTCAGAACCTGCGCAAAAGGTTCTATATATAGATTGAAGAGTAAGGGAGAAAGAGGGCAGCCCTGCCTAGTTCCTCTCATGATTATAAAAGGTTCTGTCAACAATCCATTAATTAATAGTCTAGCTGATGGCGCTCCGTATGGCAAAGAAACAGTACGACAAAAATATTCACCGAAATTGAATTTCTTCAGAACCGCATCCAGGTAGCTCCAGTTAACCCTGTTGAATGCTTTAGTAGCATCCAACGTGAGGGTTGCCAAGGGAATGGAGAAAGCGGTGGCAATATCAATAGCGCCAACCAACTCCCTTGTCAACTCAGCCAGTTGTCGCCCCTTAATGAAACCTTTCTGATCCTGATGTACAGTAGATCCAATTACACTCCCCAATCTTGCTGACAAAATAGTTGCGAAAATTTTATAATCGCTATTGAGGAGCGAAATTGGCCGATAGGAACCACACTCAGACGGGTTTTTGCCTGGCTTAAGTATCAGCACAATGATTGCCTCGTTCCAGGACTGAGGAGGGGCCTTGCCCCTGATCAAAATCTAGTTAAAGAGGGCCGTAAGTGTTGAGACCAAAGTTCGGGAAAGCACCCGGAAAATCTCACCGGGTAGGCCGTCGGGACCGGCTGCCTTCCCCTTTTTAAGTGAATCAATGGCTTTGATGACTTCAGCCTCTGAGATTTCCTTCTCCAAGTGATTACTTTGAATCTCGATAAGAGTTGGCAAAAGTATTTTTCCCAGCCAGAGATCTCTTACATCTTGGTCCTCAACGATATCCTCTTTATAGATATCCCTAAAGAATTCCAGGAAAGCGTTGCCTATGTCTAAATTAGAGGATCTAAGGCCTATCTCCCCTTCCACTTTTATCTCTCTAATATAGTTTTTAGCCTGATCTGCTTTCACTTTCCAGGCCAGCAACTTTCCTGCAGCTTCGCCAAGCTCAAACTGGGCGAGTTTACTCGCCTCCCACCTCCTTGTGACCCTCTCTTGTAGGATAGATTCCATCTGATTCTTGAGATCCAAGAGCCTCTCTTGCTCAGCAACTGAACCCATAGAGAGACCAAGATTTTGTTCGACTACCTTCATCTCAAATTCTAAAGCTGTAAGCTTCTCCCTATATAGCTTCCACCTATAAGAGGCTCTGTTGGTGATAATGCCTCTAAGAAAGGCTTTCAATGTCTCCCACACCATAGTTATTGCAGCAGAATCCAGATTTATCTCTAGGAAGATCTTGCTTTCAGCTGCTACATGCATGATTTCATCGTCATCTAATAGTATCGTACGGTCAAAAGACCACATAGCATGCCTAGGCTGCTGGTCGCCTCATAAAAAGAAAGAGATGGCCGAATGGTCAGACAAGTGAGGTGGGAGATAGTCTATTGAAATCAGCGAATTATTAAGTGAGAAGCTAAATAGTACATAATCTATTCTGGATTTATGCTTATACTTAGAGTTCCGAAAGGAGACCCCCAGTTTGTTTCCCGATCGCTCTCTCCAAATATCCGCTAACCCCAGCTGCGTCATAATTGACACCAATGTTTGTCTGGAATTAGATAGAACTTGAGCTCTAGAACTGATTGATTTATCTAGTTTGGTATTGATGACAATATTGAAGTCTCCCATCCATATTATAGGGTCTTGAGATGTAACCAGATGATTTCTTATACAATCCAGATAATAGGCATCATCTTGATTGGGCCCATAGTAGCCTACTAATGTATATACCCGCCCATATACCAGAATTCGAGTTAAAAGCCATCTGCCACTTTGGTCTTCTTTATAGTTCAAAATTTGAACTTTCGCTGATTTCTTAAAGATGATAATAATCCCTCGTATATTGGCATTATGGTCCGTGGATATGAATTTGTCGATCCATCTGTTTCCCTAGAATTTCAGAGGCTTCAGTCCTAAGAAGATGTGATTCCTGAATGACAATAATCTGCGCTGGGGAATCTCTCAAATACTGAAAAATACGATCTCTTCTGTTCCTCACGCGCAGACCATTAACATTCCAGGATAAATACTGTACAACAGACATGATCCCGACTAACTACCCATCACCCAACCACACTAACCATCCCTTCCATCTAACTCGCTGTGCACAATTGAAAATTACTTGAAATTTCAACCAAGCTTGGGACATCTTAGACTTAAAGAGAACTGACAAATGAGAATTTTTGATTGAATCCCACCACCACCCACAACTACCCCCCTCCCTCCCCTGGAAAACCCTCCCTTACTTCCTCTGACCTGTTGGACTGTTAGATTTGCGTCTTTGAGCAGTAACCCCATCCACCACTTCACGTTCCACAAACTACCCTTCTGATTCCCCAAAAAATAAACAATCGCAGGGGAGGAGCACAAAGTAAGGAAAGAATTGTCCTAACCGGACTAGGAGAAGATATTTTTCTTTGGGTTACGATATTGATATTTCCTTCCCTTTCCTATTTTTTTTTTCTACTTTTCCCATTTTTATTTAATCTCTTCCCACCATTAAAAAAAAAAACTCTTTTTTTTTTTTCTCCCTCTCTTCCTTTCCACCCAATATCTGTGTCAAAAATAAGATTACTTTGGATTTTTTTTTTCCTTCTTCCCTCTTCTTCCTTCTTTGTTCCTCCTTTTTTATTCATATCTACCCCTCCTATAGAAAGAGCTATGGCCATAACCCAAAACTCAGACGCTTAGCTTCCCCCTTGTGAGTTCCTTAGAGTGTCGTTCAGCCATGCATCCGCCTCCTGGGGAGATCTAAAATTGAGCATTTTATTATTATACATCACCCGCAGAAAGGCGGGAAACCTCATCTGTCCCGTAGCACCCAATGATCTGAATGTTTCCATTCTTTGGCCTAGTTCCCACTGTCGATCCAGTGTGGTTTTAGACAGGTCCGATCGCACCTCAAAGGAGAACTCAGGACCCTTAACCGATTTTTCTTTTAACGCCAAATTTAATAGCTTTTCCTTCAGGGCGTAAGTCTGGAAATTAAAAAAAAAAATTCTTGGATTAGCTCTTCCGGGTTTTAAGCGAAACGGGTCCCGATGGATCCGCTGTATATCCTTCTCTAAAGCCTCCACATCCTCATCGAAGACCAGAGAGGCTTTAAGCAAGTTAATCACGAAGGACTTAATATCCCCTCCTTCCTTTCCCTCCGGAATCTTGAGGAGTCGGAGATTATTCCGACGTGAAAAATTCTCGAGAGACTCAACTCTTTCTTTCAGGACATCCCCCTCTCTCTGTAAGGACTGGATTTTATCCTCGGCTTTCTCCATGCCCAATTTCAGGACCTCAACAGAGGTCTCCAGATTCTCAATCCGTCCCCCAAGATCATCAACCTTTTTTTCAAGGGATTCACATGTGGCTCTTATCTCGACCTGATTGAGCTTAGAAGTTGTAAAATCAGATCTAATCTCCTCCCTCATATCTGCTAGTGTTTGTATGAGTTCCTCCAACGTGCTCTGACCCTTTAAATGACCACTACCAGTACCGATGCCAGTCTCCATAGCCTCCGATGGTACATTTTCACTGCTGGCCCCCGCCACTGTGGTACTGCCTACTTGGCGGGTGTGTGCTTGTTCATCACAAGCTAAGGGCCTTATATCGGACATATCAGACATAGGGTCGGGAGAGGGGTCAGCCAAAAGTGACAGGGGGGCTTTGCTAGCACGAATCTCCAAAACTTGAGGTAAGACCTTGAAAAAAGAGCACAAGGAGGGAGTTATTCGAACTATGTTGCTCTGTTGTTTTTTTTCACCTTTCTGTAAGGAATTTTTCCCTCTAACGTGCTTCTGCACTTCTTTGACCTCTCCCCCCTGACTCCGACTTGCCCTTCTAGTCCTTAAGTCACCCTCGCCTATCGGAAAGCACCTCCTGGCTTCTTCCACTTCAGACTCTTCACTGACCCTCTCAGCCGCCCTTGCAGAAATTGTAACTTTCTCTTTCTTACTAAGGACCTGCTTATGAAATGCACTTCTGTCCGCCTTGAATGCTTTCTCCCCTCTGCCGGTGTATTTTCCTTTAACAAGTCTACCATTGGTACTGCGAGCCTCCTCCGTACGATCCTGTGACAGAGTCTTACCTTCTAGGACCCTGCCAGAGCCCCGACTTACTTCTGTGCTGACTGGAACTGATATCTCTGGTTCGTCGACATGATTGTGATCTCCCCCAGCCTCACCCGTGCAGACCTCTCGACATCCAGCAGCATCTAAGCCTCCTGCGGGGCCGCCGAGACTCCCTCTCAGGAATCCGCGAGCCGCCACCGCGCGGCCGCGCCTGAGCTCCACGGCTGCCCGGCTCCACCTTGGTAGACAGGAGGAAGGAGGTGGCTTCTCCCCCAAGCACATCCACGGAACACACCGGAGGGAAAGCAAACAAATAAAAGGAAAGCTCCCACCGGTCCGGAACACACCACGAGCCCCCGGAGTAGAGAGAGAATCAAAAAGGCATCAAATGCTGTACGCCTGGAGGTACTGCTCGGAACGCGCGAGCCGCGCTAACCCGCGGCCGCCATGTTTTCCCTCGTAGGCTGGTTCCCCACTGCAGTTACTGTTAAAAACTACTGATACGTACCTCTCCAAATTGAAAATAGGAAGGTGACGCCCCTTTCAACCCCACCTTCTATTTGCGATTCAGAATTGATCGCAAAAACCCTTTTATAAGTGGGAAAATATATTCTAAATCATAAAAGGGATTTGCACTTTCCAAAGAGTTCTTTTGTGTTTGCAACCCTGTGATTTTGTAAAACGCAGGTTTTGGAATTGTAAAAGAGCTTTGTGCATCTGGCTACAGGTCAATACAGACTTCACATGTACTTTGCTATTTAAAAAAGAAGGAATGTGTCCTGTAAGAAATTAAGCCCAGGTTTATGTATTTGCGATACAAATCGTTATGATACAATTATGATTTTGTTTCTATTTTTTACATATTTTTACCCAATACCCTAAGTTCAGTATTTATCATAATGGATAACATCTTTGAAATATCTTTCACAGAACACACCCTAAAACACTTCCTTGTTGCCAATACCTAGTTTGCCCTGTTTTGGCTTCTTAAATTCACATTACAGTTTCTGGCCGGGTAGTTGGCAGGAGCCTATTCACAAATGCATTTTGGAGTACATACACTCCTGTAGTACTCTTGCAACTATGTCTTTGTGAATTGGCCCCAAAACAATTAAAATGGAAATAAAACGGGAATATTCAGGGAATATGTATATACATTTAGAACAAATAAAAATAGTTATACTCTCTTTCCACTTTTGGATCCAATTCACAAAGACAAGTAAGAGTATGTGACAGAGCACTCCTGTAGTAACATATGTCACTGTAGTTCTTAAATAATCCAAGGTTAATTTGTCATTAATACAAAATGCATGGAGCAAAAACCAAGTACCTTTTATTCTCTATCCATCGATCGATTAAGAAAGCACCTCTTACTGTAACGTAGTGATTGTATTAGCCCCCACTATTTTACCTTTGCTTTTTGGCCCTCCTAAAAGACCTCTCACCTTTGTTAAAGAAAGTTGGTATATGAGAGAAAAAAATCATGCAAATTCTCAGTAATGCATCCAAATGGGAAGAAAGGGTTTATTTCCTGCATAATTTAGGTTCGCTCAGCAAATTTTACTACTGTCTTGTTATATGCGATTCATACAGCCCAAGTACACAATCCAATATTACAAAATTGTTTCTAGTGCAACAAATATATCCATACAAATGGATAAAAAGTGCTTTTAGTATATATGCCCCATAATGTTATTTAAAACCTGACACTTGTTTCGCCACATCTAGTTGCTTTTTCAAGGCTTTAAGTCAGAAGCAAATGATAAACTCAAAGTTTATATAGTACTCACCCTCATACTCACCTAATTACACAACTCCGATCCTCAATCAGCACTTGAGCTTAACCTTAACTTTTAATTATCTGTTCACAACAATGAAGAGGAAACAATACAATGAATCCCTTTCAAGTGAGGCAGAAACCCTGGTACGTCCCAAGCATCAGCAGAGTTTCCCCTCTGGTTTGCGGATATCTAGTGCCTCAATCTTTTGTATTTAATTTTGATTTAAATAGTTATTTGGGAAGGAGAATGACTGAATGTACTAGCGCACAGGGTTGAACTCTATCATTTCTCTCATTAACTCGCATTTTTCTGTAAGAGCTTTGGCTTTTCTTCCCTCTCCCCACCCTTTACATCCCATCACCACCTCCTGGTAATTATTCCTGGGGACAGACTGCGGAAACGAGCACAGGTGCAAATGAATTTGCACCATGCATCTTGACTGTAATGAAAAATCGAGCAAATGGGATATATATGAAGGAAAACATGGCACACACACTTGTCACGTTATTGCCAATGGAGGAAAGGTGTGTACCTTTTCTTCACTTGTAAAATAGGAAAGCTGAGACGTTGTCTGAAGTCGTATTTTTGCATTTTTTTAAGCAAGTACCAAAAACATATTGCTCTATTAGAGTTTCTTTTTTTTTAAACTCTGCTACACAGATGCATAAGCACAAACGTGTTATATATGTTAACGGGTCCTTAAAGTATTTTTTCTCTCCTTTGTCCTGGAATCGGAATCCTGGATTTAGTAACATAGACTGGGACAAAATGGTTTTGTTCCATTCTATAGTACACAAGTAGACAAGTAGTGCAAAATGTGTGTACCCTGTTGCACCAGTGCAAATTTCCTGCGTGGCCTGCTGGGAGACACGAGAAGCAGATTTCTGGAAGCAAAAAAAAGTATCCCTCTATTGTCAGGTAATGGGGGGAGAAATTGAGGCCATGGAGGCGCTCAGTGTTTCCCCTCACAGACAGCAGGTGCGCTCCGAGATGTGGCTGCGGCAACAAAAATAAAGGGCGCATAATTGCTTTTGTGACAACTTGCCAATTAAATTAGGCTCAGCAGAATAGCATAATGACAATTTGTTACGCTCCGACGGGCACTAACATACCGATCATAATTAAACGCTATGCCTGAAATAGAATGCCACTCCATCCAGGAATGCCTCACCTTGGGCCCCTCTCAGTGAAACATTATAGGTTTGCGATAATAACATTAGCGCGCGGCAGAATGAGTCCGGGTGTACACAGCATTTAAACCGAATACTACACACTTAATTGGCAATGGGGGAGGAATGCATGTTTATTTCCGCGTTATCTTCCCCTTCCTCTCGAATGTTCCCTTCTCAGTGGAGAGCGTCATGGACAGAAGATTGCCTTTTCAAGAGGTAGCGTAGGCTCAGTCTGTCGCGTGCAACAGCGTGTTCCCGGGATGATAATGCATATCACATGCAAGATATGCTTGACTGCATGTAAACAAGACTGTATGTAATATCAGAGAACGCGTGTAACAGGCACGAGGCCTAGGAAAGGAGACTGTTTGAATGGTGATGCTGACAAATGTGTGCGCCATTGCTGTTTGCAGTTTGTTTCCTGACAGAGAGGCGGCGCAGTGGGGAGTGGCTGGGGCGAGGCGGTGGGGCAGGGCGGGGGCCACGGGGTATGTCGACAGGCGACGGGATAGGGAAAGTAAAATAAACAAATAAATAAAACCACAACCTAAGTCGGCGATGCCACGAGCGCAAGGTAAGTGGTTTAATTATTTTTATATTTTACTTTTCCTATCACTTCTTCTGTTGACTTCTCCGCCCCGGCCCACCACTGTTATCTGTGCCAGCCGCGCCTGCGGAGAGGGGCATCCTTGCCCTCGCTTTGGAGTTGCTGCTGCAAGGGAAGATCGTCTAGCAGTGTCTTAGAAGGAAAAAAATAGCATTAGTTGACGAAGCTTACGTTTGTTTTTGCAAAGGGGAACATTTGTGTAGAAAAGAATGAGGATCCCTTCTCACTAGACAAGACATCACTGGTAAGGGGCTGGTGCTGGGCGGGGTTATACACACAGGTGATGGGTGGAATGCTTGAATTAATCACAGGCGTTGGTATTTACTCTGGCCACATCCCAATCCTATGCTCTTTTTCACACCATGTCACCCCAGTGGGCAGGGGCGTAGGAGACACTAAAATTCTGGGGGGGACAGGGACAACCGTGTGCACTTTCCAGTGACCCTAAACAAATCACCGCCCGTTAAACAAATACAATCGCATACTTTCGAAGTGAAATATTGAGAAAAGCAGGCATGTAGTCACAGTTTGCATGTATGCTTTATTGTTATTTACATTCATATAGTAATGAGACCAAATGTTTAAAAAAACATATATATGAATCTTGCATCTTAATGCACAAAGCAAACAAAGGCCGCTGACTTAGGGTGGGGGCGTCGTGTTTGCAAGTGCATTAGGGTTTGAAAAGTACCTGCTGCTGCATTCCTGGTCTCCAGCAATTTTCAGGCAACAATAAAAATGTGAAGATAACTTTGGTGATTAATGTTCTTTTTTTAGAAAGATCGAAGGCTTGTCTAGTGAAAGTTTTAATTCAATAGGTCAGTGAGTTACTGCTTTTGTCTGAGATATTCTTTTGGTATTTGAAGTTTATAAGTTAAAATCCTAACATTGAACAGTGAGCTATTAACCGTCATCAAAGAGCTGCATAAAAACTTCAATGTATAGATTACAACGTTATGATTTTTCCCCAGTCTTTCCCTATCTTAATGTTGGAAAATGGGTTCATTAGGATAGAAATCAATTCTGATTATTGAAGAGAACCATGGTGTTATGTTTTACATTCTGAGTTTGTGTTTCTCTAGTGTTGCAAAGCCGCCCTGGGCACTCCCCAACTTTTTGCTGACTGGTACTGGTGGTACCTGACTGACTGACCCTGGCCTCTGCCTAAACAGCCAGTGCTATTCTGAAAGAGGCACTTAAAAATACAGTGAAAACACCTACATACACTAGGGTGCACTATGGGTTAGGGTACTCCTATGATTGGCATGACCTCTCCTATAAGGCCCTAGTACATAATAGGGCAGGGGGATTAGAACTACTTTTAAGTCCCTAGAATATAATAAGGCATGGCAGTTTAGAGGCCAGCAGCCCTTTCTGCGCTTGCATGTGTGCACTGCTGAAGCCTGAGGCCAGTTTAAAAGTAGCCCTGTGTTATAGGGCTGCTTTTAAAATGCAAATTGTGCCCAAACTCGACTTTTGGGTTTGGGGAACTTACAAATTGATCAACTACAATGTTGGGGCAAAATTAAGTGGAAAAATGTTTTCCACTTAACTATGGCTGTATCATATTTGCCACATAATACATCATCTGCTGCATTATCTAACGATTTCCTCCAAAACAATTTTGTAGCTCAAACGGATCCCAAATTACTAAAAGAAATGTGACTTGTGTTGCTGTGAAGTTTAGGGCCCTTTGCAAAGGTTAGTAAAGAAAACAATTCCTAAGAAAACAATTGGTCCCAGACACTCCTAATGACACTCAAATTAATACCTGTAGGAGAGTGTAGTATGCAATCAATTCATACAACCAAAAATGTATAATGTAAAGGTACATTCAACAGGGAAATCTCATAGATAAGAGGCCAACCAAAGTCAATTAAATTGCAAACATCAATTTATTTCCCGCTGAATCACATTCATAAAATGCAAACTTAGGGGCTGACTACGATGGCAGGCGGACTTCAGTACCACCGCCATCGAATCGGGGAATGAGACCGCTGACCTCAAGGTGGAGGCCCCACGATAGGCATTACAATGCGACTGCCACTACGGTGTTCGCAGTGCCTATCTTTCACATTGCAGCAGGTGCTGCTGGCTGCATCATCCGCCGCAAAGTTAAAAAAAAAAGGAACATGTTAAATATATCGGTGCCTGCCACATGGTGCAGTGATATGTTGTGGGGCATAATAGATGCCCCCCAGGACCAATGTCTGAGGGCCAGGGGTAAAGGGGCCTGCTACGGGCCCCCAATGTCCCTTTCGCCAGCGTTTCCATGGCAGGTGAACCGCCATTGATAAGCTGGCGGGTAAGGGACATCGTAATCCCTGCTGCGGTGCATGGTAGGCACCACCAGCAATGTAGGAACCCCGAGCCCCTCCACCACACCGGCGGGCTCAAGAAGCCCGTCGGGTGCGTGGTGGTTGGTCTTTCCGACCGCCAGGTAACCACCCGCCATTGTAATATGGCGGGCTGTGATGCAGTCACCAATGGCGGTGGGACCGCCACCGACGGGGTGACGTGGCGGTCCCACTGCCATTATAATCACCCCCTAAGTTTGGTGTGCATGCAAATCCTACATTGCCAACCCCTGGCAAGTTGCACTACTAGTGCTGGAAAAAGGCCAATGGAGGTACCAATGGGTGAGGTGGACTGGCCTCAAGGGTCTTGTGACCTCAGTGACAGATTCACTGTCGATCCAGGATGTGCTTCTTCATATGCCTGCCCGTAAGACTGGAAGTGAACTGCAGTATGGATTGTGGTGGACAGGTCCACCCAGGCGCGCAACACCCATTGGACTCAAAGGGCTTCAGCCCCCCCCCCCCCCCGTCGTGTGTGGCAGCCCGGGATGAGACACCTTCCTGGGCAAAAAAGCAGCCGCACCTGAGCACTTCACAGGTCTTTAAAAGACCATTTGCATGTTAATGAGGCCTTGCTGTTGTTTCACCCCTTCTAAGAGCCCCTGCAGCTCCACTCTGCCTATTGCTTAAAGTTCAGCCCCCCCGAAATTTTTGCTCAGCCCCCCCGAAATTTGGCTCTAGTTGTGCCTCTGGGTCCACCTGCGGGTGCTAAGACACCTGGGCTTCTAAGGTCTATCGGGCCTTCTAAGGTGTGGCATCGGAATAAGCTCTGTCAGGAGTGTGGTATGGTGAACTGGTCATGAAGGTCTGAACATGGTTCTCCAGTTCCAAATTCAGCAGCTCTGGCCAGAGTTCCACATTCTCTCCCACACTGAACACCATACTGCCCCACTGAGAGAAACTCACACTGCCTTCAGCACAACTCAATTGTGCTGCGACTAAATTCAAATTATGCACTAGACAACAGTAAAATGCTGCCTGAAAAAAAATGAATAACACCCTGGAAAAAGCAAACACTCATAGGGAATGCAAGAATAAGCAAAGCATGTGAACTGTAATCAGAAAAAAACATGGTTACCTTAACGGTTTTAAACTCATTATTCAGAAATCAGTAAGTGATTTTGCCTGAAAAGTTCAAGACATGGCTACAGGACCAGGAAGGGACCCCTTTCAATGTCCATTGCTTATATCCTTTCAAAATGTATGCAGTTTGGTTTAAAAAAGACCACATCCCCAAACACAGAGCCGCATTTTATAAGCTAAAAAAATTAAAAAGTTTAAAACGATCACATTAAACGTTTCCACTCTACCCATCAACCAGGTATTGCAGTCCCTTTAGGAATGGCGCACTTACCCACCCTGGGAAAACAATGCTGTTCAAAGAAAGAAGATAAAAAGAAAGTAGCGATTTCACTGGCAAACTCTGTAAAGTGGCGCTATTGTGTGTGGGTGTAAATAACAGTCTGGCCTGTCTGCTGTCCACTCTGTATTGCTTTATTTAGGTATTTAACTATTTTTTCTCTCCATTCCGAGGTTTTTCTTTTCAATAGAAAACGGTCAGAAAATGAGGACATTTACAGCCAAAGTGTTCAGCCTTTTTTGGATCAATTTCACAGGGGAAGAAATAAAGAAAAGGAGAGGCAAGAGAGAGTACCTTAAGAGCTGCCTCTTGAAATCAGCACGTAAGCAGGAGCGAGACAGAGACAGAAAGAGATGGAGGAATAAAGAGAGGAGGGCAGCCGCCAGAGGCAGATCAGGAGTAGTGGACACAGTCCTTGCCATGAAGGAAAAGAGACAGCGTTTATTTTGTCTCCGTTCTCTGCCCTTCCCAGAACGGCTGAGCCTTCCTGCAGCATAACAAAAGGCAGAGGGCGGGTGGCCTCTGATTCCAGGTAGGTCAAGTGCAGGGCCATTAGGTAGCGCTTTCGCGTGCTAATGGCCCTGCGATAACAGAAGGCAGAGGGGAAATTCCTTTGTCCCCTCGTCCCCCCCACCCTTGTCCCCGTGTCCCCCCCACTCCAAAATCTGGGGGGGATATATCCCTGCGTCCCCCACACTTCCTACGCCCATGCCAGTGGGACCCAGCCATATGTAAATCAGTCTTGACGCTGTTCCAATGGGAACAGTCCATCCCGCACTGCCAGGCCGGGTTCTGCCTTAACCGGAACACAAGCCACCCTGGATCATGTTCTTCCTTATTAGGGCTGATCAGCCGGGTCTAGCTTGGTTCCAAAAGCACAGTGTGCCCAGGACCCCCGTCTGAGCATGCTCATCCTACTATGGGCGTCACACTGAAGTATACAACAAAAGTGATGGAAGGAACGCTCGAACTAATCACAGCCAAATACACAGGGCTGCAACCTAGTTCATTGTCCATTTTGCATGCCATGCCACCTCAGTTGCAACCCGCCATATGCAAATCAGTCTTGACACTGCTCCAATCACAACAGTCCAGCCCCAACTGCCAGGCCAGGTCCTCTCTAAACCGGAACATATGCTGGTTTCACCCTGGTTAGGGCTCATTGGTCAGATAAGCATGCCTCCAGAATCAATGTTCTCCCAGAGCACACTGCACCCAGTTCCATTTCTTAGTTGTGCATTGTGGTGGTTTGAAGGCATGCCTAAAAGAGCCTCCTCCCTCAAACAGAAGGGTCATGGGCCATTTCATGCACATCTTCAGTGGCCATGCGCCCTCCCAGAAGAGGTGCATGCATTGGTTTTGCTAAAACTGTCCTGTGTAAAATATATGGACTGTAAACAGTACAGTCCAGAAACGTGAAGAGTCAGACGCGGATCTGTGTTTTCCAGTATGCGCTGCAGAAAGAATGATTTCAACAAAAGCAAGTGCCTGGACCCCTTATCAGCTTCAAAACCGAGGCAGAACACGTTCATGAAACAGCCGCAGGATCACTACGTTCAACTTTCATTCCTGTTGCCTCCTTGTCAAAATAAAGTGAAGAAATTGTACAGGCACCATTACCTGTACAAACCTCTGTGAGCAAATTCAATGGTTGTAGGGTGAGCTGTGCCTGTCCTGCACCTAAGACAGAAACGTGCTGGAACAGTGCACCCTGCACAGAATGCAGAGGTAAAAGCCTTGTGTAACTCTCACACATGCACAGCAAGATCACAGTCTCCGCACGACCTTTACCTAAAAAAGCCCCACATGCTCGACCCTAATCAGTGCTAACCTGCCGCCATTCTGGCTTTCAAATAAACACCTCATTTCAAGGACACAATTCAACAAAGTAATATAAACTTCATTCATTGTGTGAACTGACAAGGCAAATGACCAAAGGCGTTTTGAGGCCATGAAGTTTCTTTACTACTTCAGCCGCTTTATCATACAGCAACATTTGCTGTCACCAAAGGCCCTATACCTAATAGTGTACCTATTAATTCCTTAGTAGACTTCTTTCCTATGACCAGAAAGAGCAGGCATCTGGCCAGATCAGACTACAATAATGCATTCCCTCCTCATCCGTCTTCCTTGCCCAGTCCTTACATGATGAGTAATTACCCAATTTTACAAATATTATTCACCTAGCCCGACCAAAAAACTACTCCCAACATGGTGGCCATTATCCAAAACCGGACCTTACTATGATCACTTCCTGTTTGACCTTTTGTCAATGCAGAAGATTCGCTTTACCAACCAGCAAGTAGAAAGTACTGTTTTTCTATATGTATTTTATTCTTATATATTCTTATACTGAGTGATTTTAAACTTGTTTTATGTGTCAAGCTCGAGCGGCTTCATCGTTGTTGGCAGGTTCTAGTCGGTACTGTTGGTGCTCAGCAGACAAGACTGTCAGGGAAAGGCTCTTCATGGTGACTCGCTAAGTGGTCACTTGAAGCTATTTAATTTTATGTATTCCCTGCTGGTCTAGTGGTTCTCTCAAGGTTGTTTGGCACCTACATTTTAAAGTTACTAGTATAATCAGTTTTTTCTTATCTGTGTTGCCTGGTTT
Organism: Triturus cristatus; assembly: GCF_964204655.1. Classification (NCBI taxonomy): domain Eukaryota; kingdom Metazoa; phylum Chordata; class Amphibia; order Caudata; family Salamandridae; genus Triturus; species Triturus cristatus. The sequence goes on along the minus strand of NC_140584.1, from coordinate 962,857,338 downwards.
GAAGATGGCAAACCCGCGAGCCTTCATGGGCCATTGTCTCCTGGTAACCAGTGGAAGAGGAAAGCTTCAGCTGGTTCCTGCGATACCAGGATGGAGGAGACAGACCCTTTAAGGAAGTGCCATCATACTGGCATGACCCATCCTCCTGAAGAGAAGGCAGTGCCCTCAGATAACTATCCTTCCATGATGGCATTGCAACAAATGATAGAGGCTCCGATGGAAGCAGCTTTTAGAGCAAGGGAGGGGCTTGCTTTGGCAAAATGACTGAGAATGGACCCCAGTGATCTGGTGGAGACCCAGATGAGGAGGAGGTCAGTGGCTGCTTCATCCAAGGCTCTGACTTGACTGAGCTGATGTAGCATTTGCAAGAGGATCTAGGTTTCCCTCCTCTAGCCTCTGGGGGAGCGATCACCTTGAATAAGAGTTTCTCAACCTCCATAGTGCTGTACGGCGAGTACTGACTCGTGAATGGAAGGAGTTAGACAAGCAATCCTTCCTGAGTTTCTTGACCAAGCATTATCCTTTATAGAACTTTGCAGAGGAATTCACAGCTTTTGTCGAGGTAAACAATCTTATGGTGGGGCTATCATCGCAGGGCATTGATGATGTCTACCAAAACATCTTTATTGAAGTTTAATAAGGCTGCTGCCTGAACTGTGAAGAATTAGTAAGTTTGCTCGTTGCATTGCTAAAACGAGACACCCTATCTGATCAGGAATACTTTATTACCTTCCTGGTGAGAAAATTGTGCTTCTGGGTTCAATATGAACTTCTTCCAAATGGGTTGAAAAAAATATTAACATTTCAAAAGGTTCAGCTATACTACTCCTTGCATACCTAATCTGTGACTATGGCACTGCATTGGTAAATGGCAGACCGTGTTACGTGCGAATCAATTTTATATATGAAAAGAACAGCTTGGGCCATTACTATAAAATTGCCGCAATGCCTACCTCTTTTAAGGGAAATTGGCACTGCCACAGTGCAGTGTTTACACAAACCAGTATGTAAGAATAGCTTGCCCAGGACAAAATCATGCAATATTTTGTTATGAAAAGGGGAGCTTCAAAGTCGTTTCCTCTGCAATTTGACAAGTATGTTATTTAAAGGATTAGAGCCTCATACAGTTATATAAATAAATGTATGAGAAAAAAGTATAGTAGATTTAAGCTAAACTCTGCAAAGAAACCTTTAATAGGAGACTTATGTGACAGCAAATGTTAGTGCAACATAGGGGGTTATTATGATGGCGGTGAACTCGCCACTGGCAGCCTGCCGGTGGCGGGTTCACCGCCATTGTGCGGCCATTCTCCGCCCGCAAGATTAGGATGGCGGGCAGTGTGCTGGTGGACGGAAAACTCATCCGCCACGGGTCCGACACAGGCAACCGTTACGATTGCCTGTCGGATCCGGCCTGCATACCTAGAATGGTGGCGGTGCCTAGCAGGCACCATCTGCCAAATTAGTATGCTGCATCAAGCCAGCCTTTCAATGGCAGTTCCTCCGCCATTCAAAGGCTGCAGGCCCCCTTGTGCAGGGGCACTTTCGTTTTGTACTTGGGGGGCACTTACATTTCCCTGCACCAGGTGCAGGCACCGCGTAGTGCCTGCCACATAGTGCAGGGAAAAACAAAACGTGCATTTTTAACATTGGGTAAGGTGCTGCAGCCAGCAGCACCCGCCACAATGTTAAAACTGCCTTTTGCGGCTGCCGTGGTGGCGGTCGCATTGTAATTTGTGGTGCGGGACCGCCGCCATTTAGGCAGGCGGTCCCTATCCCTGAGACGATGGCGGACGGACTGAAGTCCATCCGCCATCGTAATGACCTCCATAATTCTTTTACAATGAAGGTAGTGCGTGCACTGCTGGGTGGTTGCTTAAAAGTTGCAAGTTTTTCTAGGTTATTCCGTGCTCCTGGGTGTCACTTCTCTGAACTAGGAGTGCATTTAAAATCATGTAGGCTGCATACCCTTATGTTATAGGGTGTGTCCCCGGGGCACTGGTATATGTCTCAAGTTCTGAGGTTTTGTTTGTTTCAATAAAGTTACAACAACGTTGTTGATTGATTGTTTAATTATCCATCAAGAAATTAATCTTCATTTCCATGATGCATTCATTTTACAAACATCTCTTTGTTATATATCCCAATGCATTTCGGCTAAGTGCCTTCGTCTGGGGAATATCTGAAAACAAATCATATATGAACTAAGCTAAATATGCAGTTGTATTGTCATATTTATTACATGAAAATCTTTGGACCATGCGGTGTAAAGTGAATTGAATTGGTTGTGCCCCTAACTTCAAGTCGAATCGATTCTCTTATGTCGCTTATGTGTGTTAGTTGCTTTCGAGTTGGCTGTTATATGTGCTTCAAAGTAGTGCAAAGCGTTTAACAAGAGGCTTGTTTGTGAACGTTATTTAGACGTGCACACTCATTAACGTGGCGTTATGGGGTGATTCGTGTGAAAAAATAATTATGATTTACGAGTGCCGCTTATGAAAAACGCAAGAAAAGAAAAGAAAAGAAAAAGTTGTTCGCTATATCGCCTGCGCTTCCTCGCTTACTTACAATGTAAAAGATGTAGGTTGGTGAAATTCTCAAGCGCGTTCGGTGTGGAAACGTGCTGTTGCTCCTGGCGTGCATACGTGAAAGTGAACGCCGGCATTAAACAACGGTGTTTGTGAAAGTTAGAAATAAAGATAGGACTGTCTAGCTGAAGCTGACAGTGAAAAAAGACTGCTGTGTGTTGTGAAATGTTCACGATGTGGTTACGAATTGTGCAATTGATTCAACAAAACTTAACTTAATGTTGTAAAACATCAAAATTGAAATTAAATCAAAATTAAAATTGAATTGTAAAACATCAAAATTAAATGCACAGTATCTGTTAAATTAAAGACAATGTTGTTGTAATCAGGTCAATCAGAGATAACAAGTGTATTCCATCCGATCATTCATCCCATGGGGTTTCATGGAATTCAATGTGCGTATCCAATGATTTTCACGCTGTAGTAATGTTTTATGATTGTCCTTACCTTCGCATTTTGTAATTCTTTCTAAGACACAAAATTTCAATTGGCTAATATTGTGTCCGGCCTCTATGAAGTGACTTGCCACTGTCGATTTCAGGTTTTTAGTTCTGGTGTTACTCTTGTGTTCGTTAATGCGCGTTTTAATTTTTCTCTCCGTTTGTCCCACGTAGATTTTTCCACACAGGCATTTTAGCAAATATATTGTATTGGTTGTATTACATGTGGCTGTTACTTTCAATTTGATTTTATGTCCTTTCATAGGATGTGTTATGTAGGGGCCGGTAATGATGTTATTGCAGTTGTTGCAGTTCCAACATGCTATAGTTCCTTTGTACTTTGTGTTTTTGTCTTGTTGAGTTGGATTTTTGATGATCTCTCCCAAATTCTTGGCTCTGGTATATGCAAAAATGGGATCTTGTTCAAAAATGTTGTTGAAATCTGGTTCCAGTTTTAATATTGACCAGTGCCTTTTGATGATATCTTTAAAAGCTTTACTCATGGTAGAATATTTGGAGACTACCGTTGTCCGATTGTGTGTGAGTTTTTCTTTCGGTAGTAGTGCTATATCTCTGCTGATGGTTTTGCTTCTATTTTCTGCTTGAATCAGTATGTGTTCAGGGTATCCCCTTGCTTTAAACCGTTTTAGCATTTCGTTTATGTGTATGGTCCTTGTGTCAGGGTCAGATACAATTCTTTTTACTCTGAGTATTTGTGTGAAAGGCATTTGTTTTTTTAAAGAATTAAAATGAAAACTGTCTTACAGAAGCATGTTGTTTTTATCAGTTGTTTTTCTGTGAAGATCTGTTTGAAATCCTTCAATAGTTTGTATTATTTTCACGTCCAGAAAGTTGATGGATTGTTCTTGGATTTCAAAGGTGAATTGTATTCTTTGATCTGCTTGGTTGAGCTCGTCAATTAGCTTTGTAAGATTTGTTGTAGTTCCATTCCATAAGATGAATATATCATCTATGAATCGTACAAAAATTTTCAAATGGGTTTGCCATTCTGGTTTCGTCAAAATATGTTTTTCTTCTAAATTCCCCATGAAGATATTCGCGTATGTCGGGGCGGCACAATTTCCCATTGAAGTGCCGGTCTTCTGTAGGAACCAGTTTGTTTTCCATTTGAAATAACTGTGTTGTAAGGTGAATAACATAAGTTTCATTAGAAAGACTTGTTGGTCAGTGTTGTATTCACTTTGTAAAAGAGCTTGTTCTACTGCTTCTATGCCCAGTTGATGTGGTATGGATGTATAAAGAGATTTAACATCTACTGTACACATTAAAATTGTCTCATCTTTGGTTTTGGTTATCTTATGAAATTTGTTTAAAAAAATCAGTGGTGTCTTTGATATAGGTTTGTAATTTAGTCACACTCGGTTGTAAGTATCTGTCCAAGTATTTTCCCACTGGTTCGTGAAGACTGTCTCTTGTGGACACTATGGGTCGGAAAGGTGGCGTTGTGAGGTTTTTGTGTATCTTAGGTACCATATAGATGGTAGGACTTTTTGGGTTTGTTTGGATCAGATATTTCTTCACTTTTTCATTGATGGTTCCCATGTCTGTAGCTTTTTGTACTATGTTTGTTAAAACTTCAGAAATTTGTTCAGTAGGATTGAAATCCAGCTTCATGTAAGTGTACTCGTCTGATAGATGTATTTCAACTTGTTCTTCATAATAGTTGGTATTTAAAATCACCAGCGCTCCTCCCTTGTCTGCTTTTTGACAAATGATGTCTGTCTTGTTTGCGATTGATTTTAGGATCCCCCATTCTTTTTGTGTGAGTTTATTGAATCTGTGTCATTTCTGTAAATTCACTTTTTGTAGATCCTGTTTTACTAGTGATTCAAATGTGTCTAGGCTCCTGTGACTGATAGGTGCCATAAAAGAACTTTTTGTCTTTAATCCTTTTAATGGGTTTTCGATGGTTGTTGTTGTTGGTTCTATTATGTTCTCGAAGTAGTGTCTTAAGCGTAATTTTCTCATGAGTTTGAAAAAGCTGATATCTATTTCCAAACTATTAGTATGTGTCGTTGGAACAAAAGAGGTGCCTTTTTGCAATACCTTTAATTCTATTTGTGATAGATGACAATCTGAGATGTTGATGACTAGGTTATTCTGTGTCCCCCCTTCTTGTTCTTGTCCTTCTTGGATGTTGTCATACATGTCTGAGGCTGTTCCTTTGTTTTTTCTAGTTCTTTGGCTCCTCCTGGGTCTTCCCCGTTGGTGGGGCCTGCCTCTAAAAAAGAGACTGTTGATGATGTTGCATTTGGTGTAGTAGCGGATGTGGTTTGTTCATGTGTTCTTTTTGATTGGTTTGAAATGTCACTTTCAGACGAAGATGTATCTGTATTTAAATTGTATGGTTTATTCTGTCTCCGTTTTGCGTATATGTCTGCCCAGGTGTAAACTTCTCCTAGTTTATAGTCTATGGTATCTCTTCTGTATTTCCGTATTTTCCTTTCGTTGACTTCCTGGGTGTGCTTTGATAATTGGTTATTGATGTCTTCTAGGACTTTGTTCCAATCTTCAACTGGTATTGTAGTTTATAATTCAGATTTCACTGTTTCTATTTCCTTGGTGAGCTCCTCCAATATATTGGACAGTTCTTCTATGATTAAAAGAATTAAATCTAGACAACATTTATTTAATATCGCGAACCAGCGGTCCTTGAACTGTTGGATGTTTTTACATAATGATGGTTTTAGTGGGATTCTCAATTCCCTTGGGATTCTTTGAGCTTTATGATATTTAATCATGGTACTAGCATGTAATCTCTGATTGATTTCTTTTTTTGATAGATAAAGTAATTGACATATGTTTTGTTCTTTGGTCCGTGTTGATGTAAATTCCGTTGTTTCTTCTTGTATGAGTGCATATGTTTTATTAGCTGCATCATCGGTCAATGCGAATGTGTTGTAACTTTATTGAAACCGAACAAAGCCTCAGAACTTGAGACATATACCAGTGCCCAGGGGACACACCCTCCATAATTCTTTTGTCAGGACCTTAAGTTATTTTCCAGAACCATGAAAAGCACCTTATGCAAGAGTGGGTCATCAAGAATTCAGTTGTCAGATCTGTAGGCAATGTGATGCTACAGGAGACATTTATGTACATTTTAGCTGATCACATATATAGACATGCATATTTCATGCACAGCCCTTACCTGTGTAAGTTGATTTTTAGGTAACCTTTGAGAATGGGAGTGGCGGTATTACATATAATAGTGCTAACCCGCAGAGCAGTGGTGGACAATAGCAAGCGGAAAGGTGAAGTCAAAGTTGGAATTCTTTACTACTATCCCTAGATTTGAAATTCCTCACAAGCTGAGCTGAACTTCATAGTAATCCTCATTGGATCAGTCTGGTGATGGTTAATGGTGGTTTAATTGAAGTTATGTTTTCTTGTACTGCTGCCACTGGATTTTAACCACTGGAAGCCTATAATGCAAAACCATCTTTCTCTTCAACTACACTTACTAGACATGTGGACACAGTATTATGGGGCAATGGAAAAGTTATAAACAATCTCATCTTTTTAAATGTGGATCTAATCAATGGTGTAGTGTAAAACAGAAGGACTCACCTGAGGAGTGTGTTGGAAGCCATTCTTAAGGTTCATACCACTCATCAATACATGTATTCATGCAATGACCAGCACAGATGAGTCATTTAGGCCATTTAACAATTACGCAGTGACCCTGGGCTGGGGGTATGGGGGCCGCCTGCCTGTTTCGCAACCACTTGATCTGCAAGGTTTGATATTGTGCCTGTGTTTATGCCTTTCGGGATAATACAAGGCGCATAATGCTAATTATCAAAGCCGTCATAGATATGTGGTACTGGAGGACTAAATCATTAGGCAGGGTTGACTAAATTATGCGACATGGAAAGACAAATGACTTCGCCGTTTTGGGGCTACTCTTCAAAGAGGCGTGGCCAACAAAATAGCATGTGGGATGCAAATCTGATATCCTCTTCCTGAACAAGTACGTTCCACCGCCCTTTCTAAATGATATAGGGGAATCCATTTACTTCCTTGGAAAGAATGGGTGAAATGGTTTGACTCATACATGTTGGCAATAGGAGGGGTAAAATTCCCCTTTATGTAAACAACATATTTTATTGCACAGTCTGGGTAGTCATGGTGGAAAGGGGTTGAAAGTTTGCCCACACCCACATTGAATGAAGGGTAAACTGGGGGAGCACCTTTAGATGTATATAGATTTATGTCAAGCGACCTTTAAAAAATGAGAGGCACACTCTGGAGGAAAGGTTATTTGGTACTTGAAAAGCACAAGTTCTTTAGTAAAATGCAAGGTAAAAACAAAAGGGTAAGGATTTACATCTCTGTGTTCAAAGGATTATCTATGACATATGACTTTGGGCCACTGTATGCATCGTTGAGATGAACCAGTTGATCAGATGTACTAATAACTTAAAACCTAACCCAAAAATTCAGTCAAAGTTATTAGTACATAACTGTAATCTAACAGATGCACTCAATATTGGCAAGAGTATTGAACATGCTGCAGTTTGTATAATAGAAAAGAAGTGAGTGAATGATGCCACACGTGAAATAACAGATCATAAAAAAATGATAAAGGAGGCAGTGTACAAGGTTAAAGACACACAGAAAAAACCCTAAAGTGCAATTGGAGAATTTAAAATGTTTCATATGCAGCAATAATAATCATTTAACTAATAGCCCTAGTTGCCCAGCCCAAGGCGTAACATGCAGAAAATGTAATAAAACGGGACACTTTGCTAGTGCTTCTAAGGAAATAGATAATAAACATGAACATGTGGCTGGCATAGAAGAGTAAGAAAAGGGAACATTGATGTTCCAAGTCAAATCTGATGAAAATATAATGGCCGGAGCGAAAGGTATTCACCTTTGTTTTGATCTCAGAGACCCTATACCAACATCTGGCTGGATAGATACCCCTTACAGAAAATCAATGCAATGCTAAGTTTCTATTCAGGGAACTAATTGTTTCATTGTCATCAATCTGTCTTCAGCCTTCCACCAGGTCGTCCTGCATTCTAAGTCCACGTCTGTTATATCATTCATTGCTCTGTTTACCGCATACAGGTTCTCCAGGGTGCCATTCAGGCTGGCTTTTGCATCAGCAGTGTCCCAAAGGATAATGCAGCCTATTCTGGGTCTACAAAATGTTCTGGGTTTCCAGGATGATATATCAGTGTTTGGTTCACCAGAGATCAGGCGTGAAAACTCCCTAAGAAAACATTTATGCACCCCCAGCAGGCCGGGATTTACAATTAAAATGGAGAAATATATCACTGGTGTTTGTTCTGTAGGTTACGTGGCTACAAAGTTTCTGGAAATGGAGTAACATCTAAGTGTGGTTTAGTAGAGGCTGTGAAGAAAGTCCCCCCACCTTCTAACAAGAAATAATCCAAGTCATTGCCGGGCCTAGTTGAGTACATGTCCAAAGACATACAAAAAATGTTGCTGATCAAGCTTATCCTTTGCTATAATAGGCACCCAATTCATGTGAAGCCCATAGTGCCAGATTGCCTTCGATGGTGTCAAAATCACTATCATTAATGCACCTACCATTGCTGATTTCAATGTTGATCACAATATGATCTTCACTACAGGTGCCAATACCAAGAAACTAGGAGCCACTCCCAGTAGGTAGAAGATAAGGAAAGGATAGGGTAATTTGTCTCTGGATCTCTTAGAGGATCTGAGTGTAACTAATTCATAGTGGAAATTGTGGCACTAGCTTGTTTATGGGAAGTAATTCATTAAAAATTATTACTGTGAGGCCTACCATTCACTTTTAGTACAGACCATAAACCCTGAATCTCAGAATTTGCATCTAAGAGAATAGAGTGGACCACTCCAGGCATAGCCAAAATGGGGTTAGAAGGTTACAATTTTAAAATGGAATATATCCCAGAAATCTGTAATTAGGCTATGGACAGCCTTTCTTGCTTGATAGTTGACAGCTGCATGCAAGAAAAGACGCTGACTAAAGAATCTGTATTAGCTGTAACTATACCCGCTATTCTAGAGACAGAATACGAAGAATGCATGATGAGTGATGAAACCATGGCCAACATTAAAGAAATTATTTTGAATGGTTGGCCAACCAGATGTAATGAATCACCTGAAGATGTTAAGGCCTACTGGCAAGTAAGGAATGAATTAAGATTAGTGGGAAATCAAATCATGTCATGACAGCGGACAAAATTGTACCTCCCTAGTGAATGTGGGAATGTATTGCTTAACTAGCCCATGAAGGCCACGTGGAGAGAAGTCTTACCAGATCAATGTATTGGTTTCCAAGTTTCGATACTGTCTGTGAGTGTAAGGTGCGAGATTGTAATGCTTCCAAGTTGAGTGGTAAAGCTAAGCCCACATACACAGCCCTATTGTCTACCACAAAAGCCCTGGGATAAATTAGAACGTGACATCATTGGCCCACCTAATCTGCTTAACATTCTACAACAAATATAGGTTTGTTTTAATAGATCATCACTCCTATTGGACGATAACAATGAGTGCCATCCCCATGAAAATGCTAATAGCGATCCTTAAGGATGCCTTTTCAATTAAAGGCATCCCCAGAACTGTGGTAATTGGCAATAGGGTGCAATTTACTTCTGAGAAGATGAAGGAATTCTTGGAGGAATTGTCCATATGTCACCACAGGGTGTCTCTATATTGTCGAAGGGCCATCAGCCTAGTAAAGGCAACCAGTAGGATGAATAAATCTTGCCTCCAACTTGCTTGTGGTTATGGGATTCCAATTTATAAAGTAACTTCAAAATATGTTATGGTCATACCACATTAATTCAACTCGATAGCAGGAGTTGCTCCATTTGTATTGCACAAGAGAAGGCAACTGGGTACTAAGTTAACTACCAACTGGTTAAATGGAGAATATTCTGTGTGGCCCAACAGAGCTGCAGTGAGTATACAGGTATTACAAATCCAAATGAGTTACAAGAAAAAATATGACACTAAATTCTGTTTGAAATCAGACTTGGTATGTGGGACCGTGGCTGATGGTCAATCTTTTTCAAATTCAGAGCTTTCGCCAAACCTTTGATGATAAAACAATGTAAACATAATGTAGCCATCCTGGATGATGGGTGCACTTGAAACATGGATAAATTGTCCAGGTGTTCCAGTATGCCTTCAGGAACAGACCAATTCTCCACACTAGCATTTGCTCATTGTGTAGCATCTACCTAGTGTACCAAAGTCATGAGGAACTGATATCAACCTGGGTTGGCACAAGGGCTATGAAATTAACTGAGCAAATATTGACGTGGACTAAAGTTTGATGACTATTATCCCATTGTATACATTTGTCCATAACCTTTATAGTTGTATCTCCATCTTTCCTGGTCCTTCCCATGGAAGGGAGATGGGTTAAAGTTAAGTCTCAACCACATCTACTCCCTAATCAATCCCCCCCCCCCTTCCACTGGACATTGGAATAATCCTCAGAGGAGACTGGTAGAAGTTTGGAATGAGACAGTTAGTGAGAGGATTGATGGCCATGTGAGGAGAGTTCTGAGGGTGTTTCTCTACAATAAAGTTGTCTTATTCCAATTAGCTGCATAGTTTCCTCCTCATAATCACATATATACTTCACACTTTTTTTTAAAGAACACTGCATCACAATGCATTAACAGTCCACAAACCAGCTACTTCTCCTATCACTTGTTGATTTTATGCTTGTCTTTTGTTTCAATACCATGCTCCTCTATCTTTTGGTTATGTTTGATCTATATAAATCCCACACATACATGATGATGTTGCCCCACCTGCTATACGGCTTTGTGAATAAACCTATTATCATTCCTTCGCGATTTTTGGGGGAACTACTTTCATTATTGTTGTGCTTGATACTGGACCCAGGCAGAGGAAGGGTGGCACTGGAGAAAATGTAAAAACCATTAACATAAGGGAGACTTGGTACCTCCAACTTCAAGCTCTATTACATTGCAGCTCAGTGGTGATGGGTGACAAAATGGTTGCTTTTATGCCAGAATATCGAGAACAAAAATATTGTGAAGCCAAAATGTAAAAAGACCAAAATATTGTCGCACTAGGAGATACTACATTCGTTTGTATTGGCTTTCAAACATATTGCTATAAACCAAAACCCAAAACTCCCCCCCAACCACCCATGACCCAAACCCTCTGACCCCCCTTTCCCCACCTTCCACCCCTGTTCCACAGTGTCCAGCTCAGGTAAACAGCTTCCAGGACATCGCTAAGTCCCCGTGGTGAAACGAAAGTTTAAGGGCCCCCCCTGCAATGTACATGGAGGGGCCCCCACTCTGGATTTAATATGGAGCGCTCAGGCCTAAGTACTGTGCTGAGGGGGCCACCTGCAGCTTCGGACCCCCCGCACCACGGGGGATGCGGGGGCCTGTGTTATGCCCCTGCTAAGTCCCAGTGTCTCTCAGAACGGGTGGAAAATTGGTGATCTCGCAAAAGGTGCAAATGTCTGTAGTAATTATCTTGTTTCGAGTAGTCAAGAATTTGCAGGGCCCACAGCCGTTTCCGGCATGTAAGTTCCCTGAAGTCCCACTGGAAATAGTTTGGCAGGGGACCGCATTGTTTGGTAAAGTCCTTCCATTCCTCCCTCGCCCCTGTAGCCAGTTCTTCAATCCAGCCGCGGCCCGTACGGGTAAGAGAGATGGGGCAGTGGGTTTGGGGGGGGGGGAGGGTAGGGGATTTTGAAGGTTGATTACGAGGGAAAATGAATTATTTATTTCATTTTCTCTCATCATTGTCCGACCAAATCCCCCCCACCCGGCCCACCGCCCCACTGCTCTTAGCTACACAGGCCGCGGTTGTTTTCATCCCCACCCGCTACCACAAGCGTTCCCTATATTTTTTCTCTGAGGGTACAGCGTCTTAACCCTATAGTGTCACTATTGTTTGCTTGGCAGCCAGCAACAGTAAAGTTATGAGACGCCCCCTCCTACCTCCCAATGGGTAGCTTTCATCATCTGGTCTGCCTAGCAGAATAAACTCAAGGTACTGTGTCAGGTCTGAGCCCTAGGAGAAACTTTAAAGCTGAGGGACTATGTGATTCTTCTAAAATTGAAGTAGTCTTGAAATACTTGCAGATTTCAGAACAGTTATTTTTATATGAATATAAACTAGTGTTAATTTGGAAATAAAAATGTTGGGAGCAAGAGGGAATCATGCGATCTACCCGCCTGTAATTATATTTATGTGGTTAAGGTTTTTGTATCCTGCAGAAAATAGGCCTTCCCCCCAGTCTATCAAGTTGTAAAATCTACACTATGTGGGCAAAATTACCACCTCTCTAAAGATCTAATTACAGCAATTAACCGCTGAGGGTAATCAAATAATGTTCACACGTTGTTGGGTCCCATTTGCAACCCGTGTGCAGCCCTTTTGATAACTTTTGATCTGTTTGAGCTAGAAAGTAAGATTCTTTAGCAAAAAAGGCAAATTATGCAGCAGAAGATGGATTGTTTGACGAGTGCAGCAAATTCATATTTACATGGAAAATGTAATGGCCTCTAGCCTCCTAACATGTGCTTCTCATGGTCCTAATAATAAATATATTGATATTTTGGAGAGGAAAGCAATCCATAGAATCTCAAACTAAGTAGAAGGAGAAATATTATGCTTTCTTAGAGTCTGCTTTACAGTAATTTATAACAAAAATGTATAGATGTTCCATTTCTTAAACTGACAAGTTGAAATGCTTCTTTGCATATTCGTATGTTCTCTACAATCTGTACAATATTTAGGGCATATCAACAACAACCGGCGATAATTATCTCTAAGCGCACTTAGCGCTAGGATAATTATCGCCGGCTAGCGTGAATTTTTATCGCTGAGATAGCGTGCTATTAGCAACGCTTATCTCAATAGCGATAAAAATCCTCACGCTAAGTGGCTAACGTGAGATTATCGCTGGAAACCCAGTGATAATCTCACGTTACCTTGTTGATAGGGACAGGCAAACTTAGCCATGATATCCTCCTTCCATAGGATATCATGGCTAAGTCAGAAAAATACCAGACGTAAAAAAGCAGTGTTAACCGCGGTTAGCGCTGCTTTTTTTGTCTCTAACAGGGTTATCGACATTCTTGATAATAGGAGAAATGTCGCTTAGCGACATTTCTCCTATTATTTTACTCTGGAACGCCCCCTTTGCATCTCATTAGAGATGCAAGGGGAAGCGTAGAGTAAAAGGGTGCTAACATGCAAATTTGCATGTTAGTACCCTGTTGTTGATAGGGCGCTAGTTTTATCTCTCCTTTTTTGGCTTTTAAAGCCAAAAAAGCAGAGATAAAGCCCTTGTTGATATGCCCCTTTGTTCTGAAAACAACGTGAAGAAATGTTGTATTCCAGCTGTTTCTTGGCTCTGACATTTAAGGGTCACATTGCTATGTGAGAACACAATAAATGTGGTGTGGTGGCTATGTGTGGAGGAGGGTGTGCACAAATGCCGTGGGACTTTGGGCCTAATTTAGATCCTGGCGGGTGGCCTGTTTCTCCACTTGGGCGACGGAGTAAATTACTCTGTCAGCCTAACGGACGTAGGGGCATATCAACAAGGGCTTTATCTCTGCTTTTTTGGCTTTAAAAGCCAAAAAAGCAGAGATAAAACTAGCACCCTATCAACAACAGGGTGCTAACATGCAAATTTGCATGTTAGCACCCTTTTACTCTACGCTTCCCCTTGCATCTCTAATGAGATGCAAAGGGGGCGTTCCAGACTAAAATAATAGGAGAAATGTCGCTAAGCGACATTTATCCTATTGTCAAGAATATCGCTAACCCTGTTAGAGACAAAAAAAGCAGCGCTAACCGCGGTTAACGCTGCTTTTTTACGTCTGGTATTTTTCTGACTTAGCCATGATATCCTATGGAAGGAGGATATCATGGCTAAGTTTGTCTGTCCCTATCAACAAGCTAACGTGAGATTATCGCTGGGTTTCCAGCGATAATCTCACGTTAGCCACTTAGCGTGAGGATTTTTATCGCTACTGAGATAAGCGTTGCTAATAGCACACTATCTCAGCGATAAAAATCAACGCTAGCCGGCGATAATTATCCTAGCGCTAAATGCGCTTAGCGATAATTATCGCCGGTTGTTGTTGATATGCCCCGTAATGCAGCCAGTTTTAGAAATTACCACCAGGCAGGCGGTCATTTCTTAAAGCACTGCTAGGAACCACCATCACAGCAGTTCCTGTCAATGCATTTTACCTATTGGTGCAGGGCTTTGTCTACATGATGGAGTCTTGCACCAAACTGTTGTCTTTGTTTTTTCAAAAAAGAAAACCTGAGGCAGACTTTAAAATAAAAAATTAAAGATAATGCGGGCTGGCTATGGCAGACAATTGCAAGGGGGGCATTTTCTGTTTTTACTGTCTTTTATTGGCAGGTTTTGCCTGGTAGTGACGGATTGTAAAAAAAATAGCAATATGTCTGCCCATCCAAATTGGGTGGATGGACAAATAGCCACTTCTGAGACAGTACTTACTCCATCAGGCCGCCGGAGACGTTTGACCACGGCAGTAACAGAGTTGACACTGCCGTGGCCAAACTGTGGTCTGCCTGCACTTAGATCGGGTGGCCGGGCGGACGACTAGGTTGGCAAGGAGGGAACGCTGTCACCGTTGCTACGGAATTTCCTCTTGGCTAACATATATGTTAGGCCCTTTGTCTTTTTCTTTTTTAATATTAAGACTGAATGTAGGTGAGAAACTCTTTGTCCAGTAGGATAGAACTGAAAAATGGATTGCTAGAAAGTTGTATGTAAGAAAGATGGTCTGGTAGGTGTAATGGATAGGTCTTCATTATTGACTCAGTTTGAAGAAAACGTGCAGTGTACATTTATGAGTTCCACAGCAAAAACCAAGATGGAGGGGTAAGGTTTCATGTCCATTTTTTCAGCCTAGAAGGGTTTGTTTAGTTTCTATATCTATGGTGTGTTGTAGTCCTTGTTTCTTTAGGTATTTCTCCTGTGTCTCTCTTTAAGCATTTATTATTGAAATTACTCGCTGTATGTCCATATTATACAGCCTTGTCATTCAGTACGGTTTTGACAGCTCATTATTTTGTACCAATTTGTATGACTTGAATTTAGAACTAAGGGATTAATAATTGCAGCGCCTCCCCCAAGCCCCCACTGCTGTGAATGCATTGGGATTGAAAAGCATGATACTTCAATGGACAGGTAGAAATTACCATTAATATCACCTCATTTAACATTAACATGAACATGAGTAAATAACCATAGAAAGAGGTCAAAATCCTTGCTCATCTTTAAAGAAGGAAAGTAGAATTCGTATTTTTGTTGAAACTCAAGAGCTTAAAAGGAATAAAGAGCATATACAAATATTCGGCCCTATTTTCAGATTTTTTCACACATAGGTGCACAAAAATAAAATTTTACACACACAAGGCTTGATTACGAGTGCCTCGGTATTAGTCTGATATTTACTGTATCTGATAAATTCTGAGACCATGGGGAGCATTAAAAAAAAACGTATAATTCTGACACCCGTGCAAACAGGGGATTACAATTTCACGTGGCACTTGTAATCGAGGCCTCAAATTCTGCTCCCTAATTCCAAGACTCAGCATTGGTAGAAATGTATCTTTCTATGGTAATTTTAGGCAAAAATTCTGTCCGCGTGGTGGAATTATTACATTTGCAAGTTCAGGCTCTGACAGGATTGTGGACATATTTGTGTGGGCATAACGCCCAGTGGCGTAACACAGCCCCCCGCATCCTCTGCATTGCGGGTGGCCCCCACGCTCCAGGGGGCCCCCTCAGCACAATACTCTGCCCGGAGAGCTCCTCATTGAGTCTGGCGGGGCCCCCTCAAGTTTCGTTACGGCAGAGTAGATGCCCACAGATCTATTGGGCTTTGCTGCAATGGGTATGGCGTATATCATGCTTCTAAATCGACCAGGTCCCCTTGCAGCACCTCTGTTTTTCTCTGTTGTGTTAAAAGGTAAAGGCACTGTAAATCTTTTGTTTTCTCCTCCATTGTCCTCTTGAACAGAGTTGACACTAGGGGTGAGCATATTTCACATAATTCCATTTAGCGTAATTACGTGGAATTACCTAAACATTCCGTTAGATTATGCACAATTACGGGAGAAAAATAATTCTGCATTTAGCACTATTTTCTTATCACAAGAATTCCCCCTCATGGCCAAAATGGATGGGAGGATGCATTTTGCAACAGAACATGAATAGCAGCGCACGCAATCTCTAAACCTCGCTAAACTTGCTGGGGTAGGATGTTCTACCAATTTACTACCGGCATTTAGCACTAGTTTATTGGCGCAAATTGCACCACTGGGCCCAAAATTGATGCAAAGGTGCATTTTGCGCTAAGAAAATAGCACAAAATGCAAAACAACATAAAGAGCAGTGGCTACATTTGTTGTTTCAGGGGTATTTTACCCTTTAAATACTTTTAATTATGCAAGTGGGTATAATCACATCATTATTGATAATTCCATGTCAAAGAGTAATGCAGAATTACCAAAATGATTCCATTTATTCAGGCATAATTACAATTACTCCCATGCCTAGCTGACACCCTCAAGTCCCATCTTTATATACCTGGTTTGCACATGGAAAAACTTCATAAATCCCCCTTTTCCTCCTCCCACTTGGTTTTGGACCACATTCGACCCTCCAATTGTTCACTTCCTAATCCAGTTCTCCATTACTGTTTTAATTTTCAGGCCTCCATGTTTGTTGACTGGTGTGCTGCACAGCTTATCTACATCCAATCCAAGTCATCCAACAAGGAGCTGGTTGTTTTGATTCGTGTACCTCTTACATGTAGTTTTCAAATCTCAACCAAAGAAACACAACAACATTTTTAATCCACAACGAAGATTCACTAGATTGTTCCTATGTCATTTTGGATTAAAGGAATGCAGCTCTTCAGGACACGTATTATTTGTATTGCAAAGCATGAGAAAGTGCAGAGTCCTGAAGAGATGAATTGCAGAAGGTGCCTTAAGAACCAGAAAATGTCTCCAGAGTTGAAGTCTGTGGCTGATCTCAGATTATCTTCAAAAACAAGTACAGAAGGGGATATTGTTAACAAGACAGGTTTTCCTAAAGCAAATGGGAAAGATCTGTGAGACTGATGTCCCCACACCCAAAATCGGTGGAAAACTCAATGAAAATCCTATCAGTATTCAATGTGCAAAGGGAAGTGTTTAACCAATGTGAACGTAAGTGGGATTTTTGCAGAGTAGAATAAGGGTATGCACACTGAGAAGTAGAAAACATCAGATAATGAGCTAGATAATCCTGTGGAGATAATGATGTCTGTTCTGGATCTGACTCAATACGCGTCTCAGTAGAGTTGGAGGTTGTACAGGACACAATTCTGTTAATGAAATCAGAGAAGTCGCAAACATTACTTGGGGTAATAACAGATTTTTATTAACACCTTTCTGAGACTAGAAGAGGACTCCCTGAGTTGATGCATTCCCCCTTGGTCAGACACCCTAAAGGTTGAAAGGGACAGACCACAATGTACAGGTACAGGCCAACTTCATTATTACATGTGGATGTAAAGATGTGGGCCCTCATTGAGAGTCTGGTGGAGCAGGAGGCCTGTTGTAAAATGGCAGGGCTCCTTCCTTGCCAAATTTGTAGTTCCTCCATGTCTCAGCTGGTCTTTCATTGGAAACCTAGGAATCGAGGCACATCCTTCAGTGGGCTGTCAGTGACCGTGTGAAGGCTTGCCCTATCTTGCACAGGCCTCCCTACATTCATTTTTAGGTCTTGCCTAGACAGCGCATGCACTGTCTTTTAAAAACCTTTTGTTTTCTATTCGTTGACTTAGAGACAACCCCAAGGGTGTAGCCAGAAAATGTAATTAACCTCCACTTTGAGCCAAAGTTCTTACAGCACCAAGCAAGTGAAGCAAGTCATTGCAACCCCTCCCCCCAGAAGAGGTCTCCTGTCGCTCCCATCCAACCACCCACCCCCACCCATCCATCTACCCTTTCATTCATTCACCTTCACATTCAGCCATCCATCAGTTCACCCATACATCCATTCATTCATCCATCCTTTCACCCTAGCATTCATCCATCAATCCACCCTTTCACCCACCCACCCACTCACCCTTCTACTCATCCATCCACCCACCCACCCATCCATACATCCACCCTATGATTCAGCCATTCATCTACCCTTCCACTCAGCCATCTATCTTTTCACTAAGCCATCGACCCTTTCACTCATCTACCTATCCATTCTTTTACTCACCCATCCTTTCATCTCTTGTATTCATTCATTTTGCCATCTCCATTCACACTTTCTCATCTGTCCCTCCATCCACCCTTTCACTCATAGATCCATCAATTTGCTCATCCATCCACCCACTATTTCACTCCATCCATCTATCCATCCTTTCACTCATCCATCGATTCATCCATCCTTACATCCATCTTTTCACTCAATCATCTTGCCATCTCTCCATCCACCCTTTCACTCACCCCTCCTTCGACCCTTTCCCTCACACATCCGTTCATCCATCCATCCTTTTACTCACTTACCCACCAACCCTTTCATGCACACTTTGAGTCTTTTTATGCCAAGCTGCAAACCTAAGAGGCTCATCAAAAACCCCCACCCCTGCTGTAGCTGCTACGGAGGGAGGTTCATGATGCCCCTGGACAGCCCATTGTTTGGTTTCAAAGTCTTTATAGTCATGGCTTCATAGTCACTCTCATTTAGTTGCTTCCTATTGGTCAGCTGCCATAGGCTTCCTTCCTCTTTTTGTGTTTGTCCCTCAACTGGAGCATGGATGCCTAACTGCTCATTTTTATTCACTGCTTTTTCTTTGGTTTTAAGTACTCTATCAGAGTGCTTCTTTTTCAGTTGGCTACCTTGTGTAATTCTAACCCTCCGTATTCCTCTCCTGTTCATCTGTCTGCCTCCTCCCACCCTCCCTCCTTCCGTTGACTATGTTGCCTTTCCCCCACCCTTCAATCTCATTCCCGTCCATTGTCTGTGTTGACTTGTATGCAGCCTCCCTCCCTCCGTCATTGTCAGTGTTGGCTTGCCTCCCCCTCCCCCCTCCATTCGTTGTCCTTGTTGGCGTGTCCCACTCACACTTGCTCTCCATCCTTTCATTGTCTTTGTTGCCCTGACCCCTCCCTCCATTGTCAATGTTTGCGCCCCCACACAACCTAACAATAAAAAGTGCTGGCATAGATATTGCTGACTGCGTCATAGTGCTTTTTACCCCACACCAACCGTGTTGTCTCCCACCTTGCCTGTTTTGCCCCCTGGCTCACTCTCCTGCCAGCAATAAAAAAAAGCAAATCACTGAGATGGCAAGTGCTGGCCGCATCAGGGCACTTTTCACTTTCAGCCATGCTGCGCATCAGCTGCTCTGCTGTACAACATGCCTGAAAACATTGAAAAAGCCAATACCTCATGAAGGCAAGACCTATTGGCTTTGCCAATGATTGTTTCTTCCACAAACCTATTTCCATGTAGGACAAGTCATTAGTGATCCCCAGGCACTGGAAGAAAACTCCATGCATATAATGGACATTTTTTTATTTTGCTGTAAATTTACCCTAACGGCAATGGAGTTCTGCTGGACAAAAAATGCTGAGCAGACCGTCATAGCACGGAGGTCCACCTAGCAATACATTATTGAGATCCCACTGGCTCAGTTGAAGCACTTTTGTCGCTGGCTAGCTACAGCAGATTGAGTAGAGGTAGGGCCTTGGCCAGACCATCAACTCACCTTCTACAAGGAGGTGTGCCTTCAGATCTCTCCTAAATTAGAGCTGGGTTGTGGGGGGTTGATGGATATGAAGGTGTCATTCCAGCCACTGGCTGAATAGAAGAAGGAAAACCTGTTACCTTTCCTTTTTTCACCTCTCCATCTCCGGGCTGATGGTGTCCTGGCTGCAGGTGTGGCTGGAGCCACCAGAGCAAGGGAGCTTGTCAACCAGCTCGGCCGGGTGCCAGTCAGGATGGCTTTGTAGATGATGCTGCTGGTTCTGAAAAGGGTTTGGGCAGGCAAGGAGAGCCAGTGGCGGGCAGTCCATTACACTGGGAGAGATAGGGCCATATTTCTTCTGACTCTTGATGACACATGCTGTGGTGTACAGGATGCCTTTAAGAAGGGGCCCGTGTGGAGTCTGGGAAGCCTGGATCAGGGTGTTGCCACCATCCAGATGTGAGAGAATGAGGTCTTGGACAGCAGGTCTGAAGTCGCTTTCCTGGAGGAACAGTTTCACTTTCTTTAGCCTTAGTATTGTTTGGCATGAGTGACAGCATGTTGGTGGTATAAGCGGTGCGCTTCTGAGGAAAGTCACGTGGAGACAAATAAAACAATGTGGCAAGATCGTCAAAAGCAGAAGCATGCGAGAGGCTGAGGGCAGAAGAAAGAGTACATGTGCTGGAGCTAGAGAGTTAAAAGTGAGTGGGTAGATCAGAGGTGTTTGATGCTGTTAATACCAAGCATCAGAACTTTTCTGCCATCTCACAATAATACAGGAGGAGCCTTAAGCAATCCTGGTGCCTGGGACTGATCTTTTCATT
This sequence comes from Triturus cristatus, assembly GCF_964204655.1. Taxonomy (NCBI): domain Eukaryota; kingdom Metazoa; phylum Chordata; class Amphibia; order Caudata; family Salamandridae; genus Triturus; species Triturus cristatus. The sequence goes on along the minus strand of NC_140584.1, from coordinate 962,836,705 downwards.
CTCCGGCTCTGTTTCCATCGCATGCACACAAAAAATTGCTTCAGACAAAGGCGAATGAGAGAATGGCAGAGACATCTCAGAATGCTGATATAATCTCACAAAGAACACAAAGGGAAAAGCTGGGTGGAAGAAAGAAGCCGGCCTCCTTTGTTCAAATGCTTTTTAGAAGCAGAGGCATTTGATTGTTTATAATAATAATAATTTGACGCATCGAACATCTTCCATCCAAACAGGATCACAAAACACTTTACAGCCGAGGTGCCTTGGAAAAAGAGCGTGTCTCTGCTATTGCCACCTCTGAGGGGCAACATCTGCTGGTGTTTCAGTACAAAATGCAAGGATACATGTAATAGTAGTGTTGTAATTACAGACAAAATGTGTAATGTGAGTTTAATGTCTGTCCTCAAATGTCCCCTTTGCCAGCTATACCTGACATCACCACAAATGTATGCTAAATGTCATTTTTGTCCCTGCGAATTATTATACAATAGAAGTCTAAGGCCCCGATTACGAGTCTGGCGGTCAATATGACCGCCAAACTCGCAGTGGAGGTGAGGTGGTCTCATGGACCGCTGCAGCGGTGGTCCGACCACTGTTTTAAGAGTAATACGAGTATGGAAGTCAGACCGCAATAGGACCGCCTCAACTGCCAGGGATCTGCAATCTCTGGTGGTGGCATGGCGGTCTGAGGGCCACAATAGTATATTACGAATTTCCTCACATCCACCCTTTTAATGGCGGTGAGCCCGCCATGAAAAGGGTGGCGGCGAGGAAACATATGGAGCCCTACAGGGCCCTACAGGAACCCTACAGGGCCCCCTCTTTCCTCAAGGCCATGGGATGCTTGCTGGAGGGCACATGGCATGCCCCTGTGTCTGTATGTGCCCCCTTTCCCGCACTCCATGAACTTTACAGTCCATGCCATGCAGGAACAAGCTTTGGCCCTCCCATTACGGTGCCTTTTATATAGAAACCGCTGTGGGAATGCCAAAGGACCGCCTACTAGACCACAAGATAACTCCTAGTCGGGCGGTGGCGGTGGCCTGGTGGCTCGCTCCCACAACACCAATTTCATAATCAGACCCTAAGACCAAATATCATTGCATTGTCCTGTGAAAATTTAAGGAGAAATTCAGTGCCAAAGAAATTAAACTTTTGGGCGTGGATCAGGCAAAGGAAAGAACGATTGAAAGATGAAGCTCTGTAGGAACAGCTAGATGCTTTAAAAATAGCTTTGACATCACTTTGAGGTCATAACCTTGAAGGATATGCAGTAACTTCAATGGGAGCAGGTAATCTAGGGCAGCGAATCCTATTCGCTCGGACGTCTAACTCTTGGAAATTGGGACATCCGGTTCCTGTTTGGCAGAATATGTAACAATTAATTGGATGAGACAGGAGCCTGCTACAGTGGAAGAGCAGGTAAGATTAGGAACTTGAAATGTTTGTGTTCAGTAAGCTGTCCAAAATCAAACCATAAGCATGGTACCAGTGACAGGTGTCTACAAAATTAACTGTGGTTTTGAAGAAATCTGACTATTGTTGGCAAAATTGAAAAACTTCATCATAAGTGGAAACGGAGACCTAGGTAGTGATGTAATGAAAATTGGAAATTGCTCCTCAGAAACCCAACTTAAGTACCCAACAGGGACAAAATCGGATAGTACTTGAACGGCGTTTATAGAGAATTACTCAGATTTCACAAAACAATAAAAAGTAAAAGTTTATTTACTTGTTCTGACTTTTCTTACCACAATACAAGCATTCCTGTTGCAAGGAGTACAACTTGATCAATTATACTACCTCTACAGCTACATTCTTAACACAGTCTACATAAATCCATGGAAGGTTGTAGCTTGCAGCCAAACTGGACATAGCACATTTATGATTAACAAATGGGTCCTAGGACACACCACCTTATAGAATCACCAACTCTTCTGGTGGATATGTTACAATTAAAACTCACAATATTGGGAAGCCTTAAGTCCAACTAGCGGTTAATGCAAAGTAGCAGATAGCAAAGGATTAAAAGAAAATTGCCATTTCAACTGCCCAGGGTTCTCACAAGAAAAAGTTTGTTGAAGCTAAGAAATGAAAACAAGTAAAAAATCTCACTAGTGTATATACAGTTTCTCTCACTATAAATCAATGTAACATGAAATTTGTTATTCTCAGCTAAAACGTATCCACAGCGAAAGTGTCAGGATCGTCCCCTCAAGGAATCGCAGCACAGCCTTGAATGTGGTAATATCATTCATATACACAATACTAGCCGCATTATTCTCACAAAATTCTGGTTCCCTTGCAAGGTTTGAAAACAAGGTTATGCTGCTGGAAATGTGCAATATACAACATGGAGTATTATGGCGTTCCGGCCTGCTAAGGCCACAAAAGTTTTGAGATTAATACAATCCCATGGGAAGGTTCAAGCAAATAGAAGGCAACATCCATATTTGGTTAATATTTATTTTATTTTCAAGGTTTATATAAGGGGAACTGGGCATCAGACCACTTTACATAGGATGGATATATACCGATTACAGGGGATATAGAACAATAGGATCCATACAGGAGATATAGTACAAATTAGAAGCATACAGCAATACGCAATATAAAACAAAAGACATGATACAAGTAGGAAGCATGCAGTAATACGCAGTAGAAAACAAGGGCTACTATCAGAGATACAGGAAAGGATTGGCAGTGCAGTTCTGAGGTAGTTACAGTAGATTGAGGTAAGGGCAATGGAATCATAGGTTGGACAGAACCCATTTGTTCCGAGGTTGAAATACGTAGCTGGTTGGGAGGGAGGGTATAGGTATTTGTTGAGTTGAGATAGTATGAGATTTTTCCTGAAGTATAGGAAGAATGGCTGTCACGTCGTTCTTTTGGAAGGGAGTTCCAAAATCTGGAAGCATTCTTTGAGAAGGAGCAGGTGCAAAATGTATTAGTCCTGAAATTGGGAGTAATCAAGAGAAGGATGTTAGAGCTTTGAAGGGGTCTGCTAAGGCCCATTTTTGGGAGTTTGCCAACACGGCAGGTTGGTTTTCCATGGCATTTATTCTGGGTTTTGTATAGCGTAAACTTGACTCGAAGGTATCAGAGCATTTTACAAAGTTAGCACAGCAGCATTTACAGGAGTTACATATGGAGTAAATAACAATTCATAGAAACAATATATAAAAGAAGAATACAATAGACAGCAAGATATGTGGATGATACGGTCCGGAGGCAGGCATTGTATAGAAGTAGGTGGGGTTGAAGTATGGTTATATTCTGGGGTAGTGATGTTCAGGCCCTTTGGTAGGTGTGAGGGAGGTGCTTTAGGCAAGTCAATAGATTTAGGAGGGAGGGTTTCGGTATTTGTTGAGAAGTAGTTTAGGCTTTTTTCTGAAATTAAGGAATGATTGATTGTTATGTAAATCCTGTGGTGGAAAGTTCCAGATACAAAGAGCATTACCGGAGAACGAACGGGTGTATGATCCTTCTTTTTAAAATTTGGGCCAACTCAAAGGTAGCGTGTTAGAGCTTCGAAGAGGCCTCTTCTGGTCGGCTTTTGAGAATTTGTTGGTAAGGTAGATTGGTTGTCCAGTGTAGAGAGTTTTGTGGGTTATGGAGGCAGTTTTGAATATACATCTTGCCTCGATTGGTAACCAGTTACATTTCTTGAGTGTAGAAATGATGTGATTCTTCCCAGAAAGTAGTCTGGCTGCTTAGTTGAGTGTAGTTTTCAAAGGGATGGTGTGTTTTTGGGGAGCCAATGATTGTTGCGTTACCGTAGTCCAGCTTGGAGAGGACTAAGAATTGCACCACTGTCTTTAGGTCTTCGGGGGCAATGAAGGGTTTGATTTTTTTTAAGGTGTTTCAGCGTGTAGAGGTACTTTTAGCTGAGGAATTGTTATGCTCTTTTTTTATGTTCAGGTTTTTGTCAAGTGTAATCCCTAAAGATTTGGCAGAGTCGGAGATGGATAGTTTGCAGTTAAAAGCAGTGAGGTTGTCTAGCCAGACATGGACTGACAGGTCTTTTCTTTTGGTTGGATGAAGAGGAGTTCAGTTTTGTTGCGGTTGAGCTGAAGGTGTTTGTTGCTCAGCCATGATTGTACCATGAAGATTGTACCATGAAGAAAGTGTTGTTTAGGTGTTGGATATCCATCACTGACAAAATCTTTATGTAGAGATGGGTGTCATCTGCATAGAGATGGTAGGCCATTCTGGCTTGTTTCAGGACCATTGCAAAGGGTTCCATATAGAGATTAAATAAGGCATGAGAGAGGATTGACCCTTGGGGAACTCCTTGTGAGGCTGAAGTTGCTGTTGAGGAGTAGTTGTTTAATTTGATTAGCTGAGAGCGTTGGTTCAGGAAAGTATCAAAGGCCGCTGAGAGGTCCAGGAGCATTAGGAGGCAGGCATGACCATCATCAAGAGATTTGTGTAGGTCATCAGTGATGTTCAATATTGCTATTTCTATACTGTAGTTTTTCCTAAACCCAGATTGGAAGGTGTCATGAAGGTTGTATTTTTCAATTTGATTGCGGGGTTGTAAGAGAACACATTTTTCTATAGTTTCGCAAGGAGAGGGAGGTTGGTTAGAAGGTCTGTAGTTGTAAAAGTCATTCTTAAGGTCCATAGTTAATACATCTGTTATTACATACATGGTTTTTAGTATTACATTTCATAGATGTATATGACAATAATTAAAATAGATTTTAAGTATGTTTTCACAGTCGCCTGTTTTTTCTGAAAGGACCAACTTTGGTTTATAACAATTCAATAGAATTCAATCTCACCATTTCTTTATTCATTTCTCCCTGATCCTCCTGAGAAGTAGCAAACCTAAACGTTTTGGCAGTGCTTTCTTTTTTGCAAGAACACTGGATGATGCACAAGATAATTCTAATAGCAACATACATGACAACTACAATCTGGTTAATGTCTATAATGTACTCAAGTATCTTCATACCTCAAGAATCAAACCCCTTGCCCCTGCCACGCCCAGATGCTGTTCGGACTCGGGTCAGGGTCACTTTGTGTCTTGTGTAGTAGTTTCTTCACGCTCTGCTTAATGTTATCTGCTTGTGCGTAATAAGGGAAGTGTTAGGAAGGTGAGAAAAACATTCAGTCCCTTTGAAGCATGCCACCTTCAGTGGGTGAGGGATTACGTCCTGAAAGGGATCATCCCACAGGTAGCTCTGTGTGATTTTTTCCAGTATCTCTGACTGTTTTCCACACTATTCTAGACCCAAGGATTTCTATGTTGTGGTTGAGTATTGAAACGGGGATACAATCCTTTGCAGGTCTATAAACTTTCACTTGGACCCTCTCCTACCTTTTTTCATGAAGCATAATAAATTATTGCCCATTCCAATGTTTCAGTTTTAAAAACAAAATTACTCTAATCCACACTAAAACGAAATACTACTCATATAATATGAGCAAGATGAAACTTAGTGTCCTGGGCACTTGAGGTTATCTGCGCAGTTTCCTGCTATTGGTGCTTTCCCCTTATAGTCCAGTCAATTTCCCCCCATAGTCAATGTAATCTGTAATTAGGCTCAGATGAAAATTGCCCCTGTACTCTCTCAGTGTGCACAGTCTGTCTCAGATTTCACTTTATCTCATCAAGTGAGGTTACTCTATCTGTGTTCGGGTGAGCCGACCGGCTCCTCTGGCGCTCGTCCGCTCTCCCTCTTATGAGAGAGTGCAAGCCAGCAGTTCTTATCAGGTCCTCTTCGGGCGGTTGCATCTCCAGCAAGGCAGCTGACCTGCATCCTCTGGTGAATGTGGTGACTACTCAAAGGCAGGAACAGTTGTTACTAGAGAGTCTGGATTACACACAGGCTGGGAAAGCAAGTGCTCGATAATCTGTGCAGCCTGCTTCAGACAACTGGGTTGGGGATGGCGCAGCCACGTACAAGCTGGTCTCGGGATGGTGTGGCCATACACAAGCTAGCCTCGGTCTGATGGCAAGGGTCAGCACAGGCCTCACTCTCTGGCAAATACAGCTCAGGTCACTCCACGGCTTCAGTGTCTTAGGTCACACTGCGACTTCTATTTTGCACAGGAGCTCATGTCATGCCACAACTTCTCTGATGGTGCTTTTGCTTAGGTCATGTTGCAACTTCTCTTCTGGCACAATGGCTTAGGTCACACTGGTGAAGAGTGGGCTTCAGCAATCTTTAGACATGCTGTGCAGTTCTCAACAGGAACCACAGGGGGTAGACTGCTGACCATTAACACAAGGGCACGCAGACCACTCTCTTCCAGTAGACCCCACAGTGCCAGGACCACACTGTACTTTTCTCCTCCTAGACAGTCATTTGTCCTGCATGGTTGGCAGTCCCCTTCCATCTCCCAGATGGCAAAATGGCTTCTAGTGACTTTGAGACAGATGAACAGCATTTACATTTAGGGATAGACTCAGGTGATGTCCCCTGATCTCTGGGAAGCTGGCTGAGAGGCAGACACAAGCTCTGGTGGCACAGCAGTACACTGAGTGCCCAACTGTTATGCAATAAAAGCAGACAAGTAAGGTAGATCCTCTGCCTGTACTTTTAGAAGTGTCCTTTTTAGGCTGCTCACCAGACACAGCCTTTGTGAAGAGTTTGCACAGCATTGTTGTCTCCAGCCTGGAACACCCACAACAGCGGCACAAAGATGTGTAATGTTTCTGCACCTGGCAGTCTTCAGCCAAACAGAAGAGCCTGATCAGGAAAAGACAAAAGGTTGAACTTCACCTAATGGGTCTCCTTCACCTTTCATAACAGTCTATAGTCCCAAACTTCACCCCCACTATCTACCCAATTGCAGTGTTTCAGAAACACTAATCAACAGCTCCTTGCTCAGCAAAAAGCCTACTTTTCTAAAGGAGTCCTTTTACCTCTTCCCTCACTTCAGTGTACAGAACTCCCGCTTTCAGCTTCAGGTATATCAGTAATACACTTCCATAGTCTGGTAAAACAACCTCATTTGCATCTTGTGCAGCCAGTCAGGAGAGAGGCATCCAAAACAGATCATCCAAACAGGGGCATCCAAAACAGATCCGGTTTTGTTATTCTAACTCGCTTACACACACCATGCATGTATCAGACGGGCCACATATAAAAAACACATACACTTGGGGTGTTAGCGCTAGGACCTGGGTAAGCGCACAAAAGAAGAACCCTACACCAGTAGAACCTACTCCAGTGACACAGAGAAAAAGGTATATTCACAAAACACAATGTACCTCTGCCATCTCTCTACAGGCTAAACCCAGGACAGGAACAGTAGTCAAATGTCAGTTCAATTAGGGCACCCTTGGTGTGCTCCTCAAGTTCAAAGCACAGGTACAGGAACTCACTCATGGCAAAGAGCAGGCCTGGGCATCTTCCCAAATACTAGATTAGTGAGAGGCTAATGCCAATATCTAAACACAGAATACCAGATACCTGCAGAAGGACACTCAGCATACGGGAGCACAACTGTACACCATGCTGGGGACATTTGAATCCCAGCACATGCTTTCTAGGTGAATTTTGCAGATTTATATTACAAAATTTGAGGCACTGGAACACAAACAGTTTTTCTAAGAATAGCATGCTCTTTGGTCAAGCACTAAAGTGACAATTAAACCCAAGTCTCTGGTTTACAAGTGGAATAGTTTAACCACTAGACCACATCTCCCTAATTTTTCTTACCGGACACCAGCCAGAATCCACCTATGTAAAAATAAGACTCATTTGATATCTGTAGAGCTACAAAACAAACAGACTGAAAACCCAGAAGCCAAACTGGGTGTTATCACGCCATATCATGTGTTCCCTATGCACCTAGAGGCACAGACATGGCATAAGTTCATACCCTGAGCATCCAGCATACTGGTATGCCATCTGTGTATAGAAAAGCAAACACAAGAAGATAATGGACGGACCGCTGAAACTTTTCAGACACTCACCAGCAGTCACAGATCTGGGTTGAATCCATCATCGTTCTTTAGCTCACTTCGCCACCTCAGTTCAGACCCAGCTATATGCAAATCAGACTTGACCCTGTGCCTCTTGGGAACAGTCCAGCCAGAACTGCCAATCCAGGTCTTCCCTGAACCGGAAACAAGCATCATGAGACCGGTTTCAGGGTATCACCCCTCATCAGTCAGGCTAGCTTGAATCCAGTGGCAAAGTGAACAAGGGACCCATGTCTGGGCATACCCTGCCAACTTAGGTCGAACAAAGCAAACACAAGGAGGTGATGGATGGAGTGCTGAAACTTTTCAGACACTGACCCCCAGCCACAGATCTGGGTTGAATCCATCATCGTTCTTTAGCTCACTTCGCCACCTCAGCCCAGGTGTGGCTCCCGGGCTCACTGTGCCACTGTATTCAATCCATCCAGGCTGATGAGGGGTGAAACCCCGGAACTGATCCTAGGATGCTTGTTTCGGGTCCAGGAAGGACCTGGCTTGGCAGTTCTGGCTGGAATGTTTCCATGAGGCACAGGGTCAAGACTGATTTGCATATGCTCAGGTCTAAACTGGGGTGGCACTGTGAGCAAAAGAATGATGGATTTAACCTAGACCTCTTGACTGGGGGTGAATGTTTTGATTTGTTCTGCATTCCGTCCATCAACTGTGTGTCTTTTGCTTTCTCGCTCTAAGTGCGCCGGGTATGCCCAGACATGGGTCCCAGGCTCAATGTGCCACTGGATTCAAGCTATCCTGGCTGACGAGGGGTGAAACCCCGAAACCGGTCCTAGGATGCTTGTTTCCAGTCCAGGGAGGGCCTGCCTTGGCAGTTCTGGCTACACTGTTCCCATGAGGCAAAGGGTTGAGACTGATTTCCATATGGCCAGGTCTAAACTGGGGTGGCACAGCAAACAAAAGAATGATGGATTTAACACAGATCTCTTGACTGGGGGTGAATGATTTGATTTGTTCTGCATTCCGTCCATCAACTGTGTGTCTTTTGTTTTCTCGCCTTAAGTGCGCTGGGTATGCCCAGACGTGGGTACCGGGATCACTGTGCCACTGGATGCAAGCTATCCTGGTGCATGAGGGGTGAAACCCTGAAACCGGTCCTAGGATGCTTGTTTCCGGTCCAGGGAGGACCTGGCTTGGCAGTTCGGGCTGGACTGTTCCCATGAGGCACAGGGTCAACATTGATTTGCATATGGCCAGGTCTAAACTCGGGTGGCACGGTGAGCAAAAGAATGATGGATTTAACCCAAATCTCTTGAATGGGGGTGATTGTTTTGATTTATCCTGCATTCTGTCCATCAACTCTGTGTCTTTTGCTTTCTCGCCCTAAGTGCACCAGTTAAGCCCAGACGTGGGTCCCGGGCTTACTATGCCAATGGATGCAAGCCATCCTGGCGGATGAGGGGTGAAACCCTGAATCCTGTCCTAGGATGCTTGTTTTTGGTCCAGGGAGGACGTGGCTTGGCAGTTCAGGCTGGACTGTTCTCATGAGGCACAGGGTCAAGACTGATTTGCATATGGCCAAGTCTAAACTGGGGTGGCACGGTGAGCAAAAGAATGATGGATTGAGCCCAGATCTCTTGACTCTGGGTGAGTGTTTTGAATTGTTCTGCAATCCGTCCATCAACTGTGTGTCTTTTATCTGTGTATAGCGAGCACAGAGTGTGACTTTCATCCTTCATAAAGTAGCACACATAATTCCTTCGTCCATGTCGTATGTCAGGGCCGGACTGGCCGTACCAAGCATCGGGTGTTTCTCCGGGAGGCTGGAAGTGTGTGGCCGGTTTTGCAGCAGTGGGTGCTGGTTTTGTTACTGGGGGCCAGTTTTCCAGCAGTGCTGAAATATCGGACCCCAGCAACAAAAGCTGCAAGTAAACGTTTCCAGCCTCCCGGGGTCAGGCAGGGGCTGGTGCAAGAAAATTGCCAGAGCTGTTTTGGGTTCCCAGTCCGGCCCTGTCGTATGTAATGCCATTAGTGGTTTAATTTATGATGTTATCTATGATGTCTGTGAGGTCGTGATCCATGCATAGTTGCATAGTTACCTTAACTGGAGGAGTAGTGTAAAGCCTGTCTTTAGTAGCCATAATATTCCCTCAACTGAAGCTTTTCCCGAAAGAAACCCCCCAATTTAAATAGATACAAAAGTATATAATTATACATATTTAATGAAACACTTTTTCATTTGTGTGACGGTCACAACTGGTGCAAAGAACAGTATCAATGCATGAAATCTTACTTCAGCACTAAAAATCATAAAAGAGCTAAATCCTTAAGCATCAAGGTGCCTATGCAACCATCAATATTTTCAATGACATTATTTTATAAAACTTCATTTTTGAATTTCGTAAAATGCTGACATTAGGCCTACAAATGACTGCTATGAAGTGGCCAAAAGGCTACTTGATAGTGCTTGACAAAACCCCAAAATAAATCCACGCAGACACGCCGCCCTAATTGAGCCTCGGCGATGATACATTGGGTGGTGTTTGCACTGTGGTGTTGATCATTAAGGGTGACTGAATGCCTTCTTTCAGCTACTGCAAAGCACTAATTTGGCATTTTGATGTCAGAATTTGCAGGCAGTAGAGAATTTACAGGGTTTTTGAGGCTAATAATGGTTGCATTGGCACCTTAACTCCGGCATCCCAGAACATCTGTGACAAGAGTAGCCAATATACAACAGACATTTGCATTGTGTCGAACTAATTCAGCTTCTGAGGTCATGAAAGGGAGAAATGCATTATAACAGGAAACACATTTTGGGTATTGTAGCATTGTAATTCATGGCTACATCACAAAATAAATTGAGACTGTTAATAAAAAAATATGTGTCCTATTGTGTGCTTTTCACCTTTCCCATTTGAAAAAATATGAGCTTGCATTGAGCACGGAGTCAGTTTAGAGAGTGTCATTTAGGGATAAGAATGTATAGTGTCTTTACAACCATACTGCTTCTAGGCACCGAACTAACAGTGCATTGAAAATGTCATTGCAGAGTAAGTTATTTCATGACCATCGATCCTTTAATTTGAGCTAAATGGATATCAATATAATATTGGTGTCTTTCAGAATACTGACCATCGGTGGCAGGAGGTGGCGCTCCACATATCACTTAAATTAAATCAAATCAATTACAAATTTTAAAAGCTTAAGGGCCCCTTGAAGAAAATAATGACAATGGTTTCATAAACTGTTACAATTCGCCCTGGATTTACACCGGTTCTGAATCAGGGTGATGGCTGTGCTTGCACAGTGACCAGTCCAGTTTTGAGATCTTACTTTTTCTTGCACTGAGCTTCTCAGCACCTGTTGTGCACGTCCAACCCTCTGGTACTCCCACACGACGCACCCTCACTTCTTGCCATGCATATAGTCAGAGCTACAGGCTACTCACTGAGGGACCCTAGACATGTAGGCCTTCATGATGTGTGGTCTGGTAAGGCACAGAGGGGTAGCATATCACTCGCTATGCAATATATATAGTGAGGCAATCAGACTGGCGCTTGGCACTTTATGTGTGGCAGGAAGGGACGATCTAATGAAACCGGGCATATTAGCAGGCATGGGTGGCCATGGCATGCCCATCAGACAAGCTTCAGGGGTTGAGGCACTCGCAATAGCCATGAGCTCTCCTCCTCGGGGCATGTCCAGGAACAGAGGGGCTGTAACTATAAGGAAACAATGCCGCAGTTTAAAAGGAAACTAGGCCCCAGCATAGGAGGGATAGCTTACCGGTGTGTGTGGTGACAAAAGAGATAGACAGATTGTTTGAACACAAACAACAAAGCAAGACAAACTGTTTCGGAATGGGAAAAATTGAAAGGGGGTGATGGTGAACGCCCTGGTATGAGTGCATGGGAGATGCATGCGATGCCTGGGAGGGTGAATTGGCGTTGGATTTTGTTGCTGATAGTGACTGTGAAGAAGGAGAAATGATTGAAGATGAAAGGACAGTAATGCAGACGCTGACAGAAAATAAAGAGAGCAGTGCTAACACGCAAGGACAGAAGTATTGGTGAGTTTCAGAGGTCACAAGCAGACATGGGGAACACTACAGAATTTCAAAAGGATAAAGGAAGGAGTGTGTCCGAAACCAGGGAAAATAAGGCAAAAAATAAAAACGTCAGCCAGTTGACAAGGACTGGCGGTCAGTGTGGGATGTGGGGGACACAGAGTCAGGCAAGAAAAGAGGTAACCGTAAATCTATGACGGGGGAATCACTCTTCGAAATATTCGGTGTTATTACAGAGTGGCGCACCTAGCTATCATAAATAAGTGGGTACACGGTGCACAGCAAGACCCTGTGTGCTGGATGGACATGTGGCAGATGGGCGCTGGGGGATATAGAGAGGCACCATACACAGCACAACGTAAACAACACCTCACTGGCCCCACTGCAATCACGATCACAGAATGGCACTCCACCACTAGAAAATTAGGATGGAGCTAAAATTGACACAAATGACGCCTCTCTAGCATGCCGTCCTCCTGGGCAACCTAAGCAAAAGTAAGAGGTTTGATAAATGGGATACCATTGGTATATCGCAGATGAGTGACTTGGTCAAAAGGGGGAAAACACCCACATTTACAGATTTAACTGTCCAAGCTTGAAATTCGACATGCTTTGCAGGAAGCAACTAATGATATAGATGGGATCCCGCAATCCACACTGCTTGAGAATAGATTACTTGTCACCCCATGCATACCAAAGTAATCTCACTCACATACAGGAAAATAATCCACAACTCACCAGATCCACTGGTAGGCCTGTATGCTCGTCGGCAGACAGATCTGGGGGAACTAGAGGAAGAGGACTGGCGTGAAGTGCTATCCTTGCCGCGGGAGGTGGCCATACAGTCGCGACTGCGACTGGTTCAGCTTAAAATCCTGCACAGCACCTATATCACACGTACCACTTTTCTCAAGGTGGGTCACATTGGTGAGGCAGACTGCATACAGAGGTGTGGAGAGGCGGGCACATTCTTCCACACGATCTGGGACTCCCCAGTCATCCAGGGATTTTGGGTCGCTGTGCATGAGGTGATTGAAGAAGTATGTGGGGTTACCCAGACCTTGTCCCCCAAGATGTGTCTACTCAATATTTGAGAAGCTACAGCCTTAAGTCGCATGGACCAACTATGGGCGGCGAAACAGAATATTGCGCCTAAATGGGGAGTCCGGAATTGTCAACGATAACGGAATGGGAAAATGATGTTGATTGGTGCATGCTGGCGGAGCGCGCAGTTTACGTAAACAGAAGGTGCCCCTAAAAATGGGATAGAGTTTGGGGGAAATGGAACTCGTATAGAGGCAACATTTGCACCTCTCTGTCAGAGCGAGAGAGCGAGCTGATGGACTTACCGAACAGTGAGCAAGAGTTGGTTGGGGGCAGGGGTTGAATACAGGGGATGTCTAGTGACAGGAAGTGTTGTCTATTGAGATCCGAGGTTGTTGTATATGTTTGTACCGTATCATACTATGCTACAATATGCAATTAAAAGAGTTTTTAAAAAAAAGAAACAAGTAAATCAATTGGTATTGGAGAAGGGATTATTGATAAACAAGATGAGAGGAATAAAGATAAAGAGAGTCAAATTTGGGAGATATTTTGTAAAGCAAAAGGAAGCAGTTGATCGAAACAATGTGTGATAAAGAAATGCAAAGGTATGTTGAAGATGATACTAAAACACAAGAAAGTAAGGATTGGAGGAAAGTAAGAATGGGCTACTTCATAGGAAGACGCTTCCCTTTATAGGATTAGCTATGCCTTTAGAGTCACATATATCTGAGAAAATAAAAAACCCCATTTGGAAGTAGGAATACGTGTGTTTTTTAACTGTTACATATGGACATTCAGGCTAAGGAAGGATCCAAGGAAGAGGAGTGGGAACTAGCGAAGAGTCCCAGGGCATCAATAAATAGGGAAAACTGGGCGTTGGTATTTTTGATTTACGCCAATATATATTGTGAGAAGCATACGGATAGGGTAGTAGCAATTTTAAAATATATCTGCATATAATTAGGAAAGCTCCGATGCATTTTGGGGAGGTGCCTGCCTTAGATATGAGGAGACGTTTAGGGCAAGGCTCAATTTGAACCCCGATAATCCATGGGGGATATGGATTCAGAACAGGACAGGGTTTATGCAAGAGGACAAGGAAACATACTGAAATTTCAACAAAGGTTTCTGCCCAAAGTCGCTTTGCAAATTTAACCACAAATGTTCTAAATGTTGGTGTAGGAACTCAATTCCACAATGTTTCACAATGGCTAGCACCAGAGAACAATGGAGACGACCCAGAGGGAGAGACTATCAGGCTCAGACTACACCAAAGTGCTTCTACAGCAGTTAAAGTGGTACAATTCAGTTAGTTACTGAGGGCATACTGTGATCAGAAAGCAGCCTTGAAACTTGAATGGGGTTTTAGGGAAGGTTTTCGATTAGGATACCAAGGTCCCAGTGTGCAAAGGTGAGCAAACAATTTACAATCTACAAAAACCTTCAAACGCAATGTAGCAAATAAACTTGATAAAGAGGTGAAGAAGGGAGAATTGTAAGACCATTTTACGAATGTCCCATGCAGGAATTGATCCTTTCTCCATTAGGAGTAGTTCCAAAAAAGAATAAAGGAGACTTTAGACTTAGTCATCACTTATCTTGACGAGAAGGGACATTTGTTAATGATTTTATTGCATCAGATAACACAAGGGTAGTCTATGCTTCTGTAGATGATGCTTTGAAATTGACGGAGAGGGTGCTGCACAAGCCAAATGTGGTATCAAATCTGCATTTAGACTGTTGCCAATATATCCGACTGACTTTCCCCTTTTAGGCATGCAATTTGAAGGGGAAATTTATGTGGCTAGAGTTCTGCTGTGATACCCTTCTCACTCTTCGAGACATTTAGTACATTTTTGCAGTGAGCTTTTTCAAAAACAAGTAGACACAGAGGTGGCTCACATTATCTGTATGATTTTAGCTTTACAACAGTTTGAGGACACAGCATCGGATTTAGGAGTACCTTTAGCCCCAGAAAAAACAGAAGGCCCACATTCTGTAGTGATGTTTCTGGGCACTGAGCCGGACACTCGGAAATTGTTGGCGAGGTTGCCATTCAAAAAAAGTGATTAGAATAAGTGATTTTCTGGATGCAGTGATTAGCATGAGGCGTCTCAAAGTGAGAAAGGTACAGAAGCTGTTGGGTTTTCTAAACTTTGTATGCAGAATGGTGTGAGGAGGTAGAATTTTTGTTCAAAGATTGGGCATTGCAATGTCAGGAGCAACTTAGCACACCATAAAGTAAAGATTTCAATGGCAGTGTGAGGTGATTTATGCATTTGGGGAACTTTTTTAGAAGAGTTTAATGGGGGATCTATGTTTTTCCTTGAGAACAGCACAGTTTTGCGGGTGCAGATTTTTTCAGATGTATCAGGTGCAAATGGTTTTGGCATTTTTTGGGATGGTAGGTGGAGCACCGAGAAATGGCCAGAGCATTGGTTGAGACAGGGTAGAGACATTACTTTCTTGTAATTCTTTCCCTTCATTGTAGCACTGGTGGTATGAGGGAAAGAATTATCCAACAGATCAGTGATGTTCAATGGGGACAACATGGAGGTGGTAGAATTGTTGAACAAACAGAAAGCACATGTCCTTAGGGGTTCACGATTGTTGAAACAATTTATGCTCATGTGTTTACAATTAAACACTGTTTTTCGGGCTAAGCACGTCAGTTGTGAACAATAGTATAGTGGATGCTTTATCTTGTTCACAGTGGCAAAGGTTTTGAATGCAGAGTCTGGGAGCAGAAGAATGGAAGACTCGGTTACCACACAACATTGGGCATGGGGGAGTAAAAGTGATTGAGCTAGTGGAAAGATCGATAGCATTATCTACAATATGAAGTTATCAACACACATGGCAGGAGTTTAAGAGTTTTGAGTTGAATGCAAAGACGTAGAATATTGATGATCATGAGAAAAGTGAATGTAGAATGATACGTTTCGTCCTGCATCTAATAGACAAAGGTTTATCTCCAACTACAATAGCTGGGAAACTTGCAGGAGTGTCATTCTATGGAAAGTTATACTGGGGTTATGGTCCTGCACAGGGTACGCTGTTAGGGAGGATTTTGAGTGGTTGGGGGAGAGAACGTGGATCTATTTCTATGGTACAAGAACCAATAACATTTGAACTGTTACAGAACATATTGGAAATATTGCCAGAATGCTGTTATGATTTCTTTGAAGTTACATGCTAGGGATGTCTTTAAGGTTTCAGGATTAATAGGTTCTAAACTGAAGGCAGGTTTGTACTTCATAGCGAAGTTTGTGTGGAAGGAGTGAAGTTGGGGATATGGTTAAGAAGTTTGAAAAATGATCCATTAGGCAGGAGTATATTTAAGCGAAGGAGGAATGGCAGAGGCTTTTCTGGTTAAGAAATGGATGAGGTTCAAGCAATGGCCTGGACAAAGACAGAAATACTTTTTTGTCATGGGGGGGAGAAGGCTTACGTCTTTTCATTTGTTAGCAGTGTTGAGAATGCCTCGGCATAAAATCGGCTTGGACCCAGGAAGCAACAGGACACACTCATTTAGAATTGGAGCAACCACAGAAGCAGCATACTTTGGGTGGAGTTGAGGATTTATAAGATGGATAGGTAGATGGAAATCAAAATGTTGTGAACACTATGTGAGGAAATAACAGATAGAGAATAGTTGTTAGCTTCTTTGTGGTCTCATACTGCATTTCTAGATTTTGCCATAGGATGTGTGAACGAGCCCTCGAGGAGTAAGTTGGTGCCATGGATAGTAAGACATTATTTTGTACGTTGAGCAGCTAAACATGTAGATCAGAAAATACATAGAAGAAGCATCGGATTATTGAGTGGAAGACATGCGGTGATATGGTGGGGAAGAAGTGGTAGGCAATGGGGTGTCTTATTGCCTTTCATAGCAGACTTGTTTACTCAGAGTGGTTGCCCAGATACGTTGCTAATACACTTTAGGGAAAATTATTTGGTTAGACTGTCAGGTTTAATGCTGTTGCAGCAAATGAAAGAGGATTTACTGTTGATAAAGAGAAAGTTTGCAGGGACATGTCTAATTTGGACAGAATTAGTGCCCAGAATGCATTGGAGAGGAGCCCTAAAACACGCAGCTTTTGACAAGGCAAGGCGGACGTTGAACAGAGCGATCAGAGTTTTTTGCATGTCAATTGACATTAAGGTTCTATCACACGAGAAGACGTTTTTGTTAAAGGAATGATGGTGTTCATTTGTCTCGGTTCGGCAATGCCTACTACTTGTTAGAATTGAGAGATATGGTTAGAAAGCTGTGGAATTGAAAGTTTTGGTGTAAAGGAGTTTATTAATAACATTGGCCGCAGCAGTTGTCTTTTTGAGGGGTGGGGGGCAGATTAACCCCCTTTTGGGTTTTCCTGGATATCAGTAGTTTGGGGGGTTGGAGAGTCAGGCACGGGCGTATCCACCTCTCGGGGAGTACGGGGAGGGAGAAGACGAAGTCTGGGGCTTTTAAGCAGGACAAGAAGGTTTCATTTGTGGATGTTTTGTAGGATGAGAGCGAGAGAGACTGGGTCATGAAAGGAGGCTAGTAAATGAAAGAAGAAAGAATGGAGTTTTGGGGCAGGGAGACTTAGTTGTGGAATCGTTTGTACACCTTATGGGAGTTGTTTAAGGGAGGGGGGTTTGTCAGGAATTTGATGTATTAGTGTGGTTGATACTACGTTGTATTGTTAGTTGAATTAATCTATCTAACAACAAAACTGTCCTAATAAAGTGGTCTTTTATGCTACATGATGGTTTGTGGTATGTAATTATTTAACAATAGATCTTTCCATGCTGAATCCCACTTCAAGTAGGTAAAGTCTCTGGGTGAGAAACTCCTGACAGGATGCTTTGCAGCAAAAGCTGTCTTTCTGATGAGGTCAGTAATGCCCATTCTGCCAGTTATGTCATGGAAATTACCAGGCCACTCGTAATGAAGTCCATAGCCTCAGCTTTCATCCTACTGGTACAGACTATATATACTTTAGTTGCCATTTAAAGTGGCACAGAGCCAATGTATGTGTCCGCACAACTGCAACTGTTTAAAACAGGTAGTTCTTGCTTCCAGAAACCATTCTCCCATGAGCCTTTCATCATGACTGTGTAGTAGCCTACACATTCTTTTGTCATTTGGTATTTGCTGAGGAGGAGAAAGGCCCCATGCATTGCTCTGGAAAGCATGCTCCCCTGCCTTGAATTTACAGTAGCAAGCTATAGCTTTTTTGAGCCTTACTTCAGCACACACGATGATCATGTATTTGTGCTGGAGGTACCTGGACTGAGACCCAGAGTCACGCTCTGTGATTAATAGGGAACACTATGCGTACACTCCTTTGGTGAGTGTGACTACTGTCAGCTTAAAAGGGTGTAGGGGACCGAGTGGTAGCAATCGTACAATATGATGTCAGTAGCAGACCTTTTTAACTGTCGCCTCTATTTATGTATGTATGTATGTATGTATGTATGTATGTATGTATGTATGTATGTATGTATGTATGTGGTGTTTCTATAGTGTGAACTAATAACTAGTCATAAGAGAGGTAGCTGGTGTATGGAATGTCAATGCATTGTGATGTAGTGTTCTTTAATTGGGTGCTTCATCAGCTCTTTCCTATATTGGCAAAACACACAAGATGATGGACATTCACCCCCAGTCACAGATCTGGGTTCCATGTCTTCCCTGGACCGGAATCAAGCATCCTAGGACCGGTTTCGGGGTTTCACCCCTCTTCAGCCAAGATAGCTTGACTCCAGTGGCGTAGTGAGCACGGGATCCACGTCTGGGCATACCCTTCCCACATAGGGAGAACAGCAAAACACACAAGATGATGGACGGAATGTTGCACATTAGCAAAACATCCACCCCCAGTCACAGATCTGGGTTTAATCCATCGTTATTTTGCTCACCACGCCACCCCAGTTCAGACATGGCCATATGCAAACCAGTCTTGACCCTGTGCCTCATGGGAACAGTCCAGCTCAAACTGCCAAGCCATGTCTTCCCTGGACCGGAATCAAGCATCCTAGGACCGGTTTCGGGGTTTCACCCCTTTTCAGCCAGGATAGCTTGACTCCAGTGGCGTAGTGAGCACGGGACCCACATCTGGGCATACCCTTCCCACATAGGGCGAACAGCAAAACACACAAGATGATGGACGGAATGTTGCACATTGGCAAAACATTCACCCCCAGTCACAGATCTGGGCTTAATCCATTGTTATTTTGCTCACCACGCCACCCCAGTTCAGACATGGCCATATGCAAATCAGTCTTAAACCTGTGCCTCATGGGAACAGTCCAGCCCGAACTGCCAAGCCATGTCTTCCCTGGTCCGGAATCCAGCATCCTAGGACCGTGTGGCGGGGTTGCAATAATGGGTCTGAGTCCAGGTCTGCTGATACGGTGTTTATTGTTCTCAACACATGTATATACTGAGTGGACAGTCTGAGTATCATAAAGGGGGGTGGGTCCGGCTTTCCGAGTCTTCTTTGGGTCCTTTGTTTGACCTCTCCGGGTCGGGTCTGGCTGGTAGGGCGGTCCTCTCCTCTCGAGGTGTATATAAAGAAAAGGAAAGAAGAACACTGTCAGGACTGTGTCCTCTCATTTTAGCGTTCCTATCAGGGGCCGGGGAGTGGAAGGACACCACACACTCAAGTGCTCTTAAAAAAAAAATTCTCTGTGCCTGATAGAGCGGCGTGTTAGGTGCACAAAATATTGTGTGGAAAACAACAAAAGGAATGTAAAGCAGCCGGACGCCTAGGCAGGAACGCGGGCGTTTGTTCTAGGTGTTGGGAGCTTCCTTCCTCCCCACCCACCCCAAGACTCGGCTCCGTACCTGCGAAAGCCACGCTCCTCCTGGAGCGTGGCTCGGTGAACCGCGGGGACGTTGGCCTCCTGGCACGGCTCCGGTTCCCTCGGGTCTTCTCACGGCCCTTGCTTCTCTGTCCTCGGTTCTTTCAATCTCTGCTATGTTATTTTGCTCACCACGCCACCCCAGTTCAGACATGGCCATATGCAAATCAGTCTTGACCCTGTGCCTCATGGGAACAGTCCATCCCGAACTGCCAAGCCATGTCTTCCCTGGACCGGAATCAAGCATCCTAGGACCGGTTTCGGGGTTTCACCCCTCTTCAACCAGGATAGCTTGACTCCAGTGGCATAGTGAGCACAGGACCCACGTCTGGGCATACCCTTCCCACATAGGGCGAACAGCAAAACACACAAGATGATGGACGGAATGTTGCACATCGGCAAAACATTCACCACCAGTCACAGATCTGGGTTTAATCCATCGTTATTTTGCTCACCGCGCCACCCCAGTTCAGACATGGCCATATGCAAATCAGTCTTGACCCTGTGCCTCATGGGAACAGTCCAGCCCAAACTGCCAAGCCATATCTTCCCTGGACCGGAATCAAGCATCCTAGGACCGGTTTTGGGGTTTCACCCATCTTCAGCCAGGATGGCTTGACTCCAGTGGCGTAGTGAGCATGGGACCCACGTCTGGGCATACCCTTACCACATAGGGCGAACAGCAAAGCACACAAGATGATGGATGGAATGTTGCACATTGGCAAGAGGGGTGAAACCCCGAAACCGGTCCTAGGATCCTTGGTTCCAGTCCAGGGAGGACCTGGCTTGGCAGTTTGGGCTGGACTGTTCCCATGAGGCACAGGATCAAGACTGATTTGCATATGGCTGGGTTCAAACTGGAATGGCATGGTGAGCAAAAAAATGATGGATTTAGGCCCAGATCTCTGTACTGGGGTGAATGTATGACATTATTCTGCATTCTGTCCCTCAACTGTTGTTTTTGCATTTGTCACCTCGAGTGGGACGGGTATGCTCAGACGTGAGTCCCGTGCTCTCCATGCCACTGGAATCAAGCTATCCTGGCTGAAGAGGGGTGAAACCCCGAAACCGGTCCTAGGATGCTTGGTTCCAGTCCAGGGAGGACCTGGCTTGGCAGTTCAGGCTGGACTGTTCCCATGAGGCACAGGGTCAAGACTGATTTGCACATGGCTGGGTTCAAACTGGAATGGCATGGTGAGCAAAAAAATGATGGATTTAGGCCCACATCTCTGTACTGGGGTGAATGTATGACATTGTTCTGCATTCTGTCCATCAACTGTTTTTTTTGCACTTTCCTAAATTGGAGCAGTGCTGGGGCAGTCCGGATGGATCTGGTGTTTTTTTGTTTTTTTTGTCCCTTATATCACCAAAGCTGCTGCAAATTCAGGCTATGCTCTGTTGGGGGACTGGCCATCAGCCTGCTGCACTTGCATTCGCCCCGGCACCACTGTCGAGGATAGAATATTGGGTGTAATCATGGGATCACTCAGCTTCCTGAATCCGACATGCCACTCCATCTCATAATATTGTCCCATAGTGTATCCGCCCTGCCTGGAGTGCTTCCTATGTCCAGCCTGCAGGTCTGGTGTGATGCTTTTAACCAGCACTCCGTAGAGGGAGGACATAAGTCCAGCCAATGTATGCAAATCTCCCTTCTTGTAAGAAGCACTACATTAAACAACAAGCACCGCTGAAGTCTACAGAGAAGACTTCTTGCTACAATATCAACCCCTAACAGAGCCAAAGAAGAGGTCATCTTGATGTTTACCCCCAACATTTCCGAGATGGCATTACTCACGGTCACCCAAAATCCTTTGATCTTAGGACAGGTGGCAAACATGTGTTCAACATTCTCTTTAAGAGTGGATGGATCTGGTGTTGTTCCTGATCCAGTGTGCATGAATGGGAAAGGGCAGCTGTCTTGGATTTTTACTTTTTTCTTGGTCTCCAGTCTGATGGTGTACTGGCTGCAAGTGTGAGTATGTGTACATTACTTGTCTGTGTAGAGTATACACATGGAGCACATTTTTCCAGGCCCTAAATGACCTCTTAAGGATGCCATTAGAGGTGTCATTGTGGAGTATGAGAGGCCATGGACCAGACCATTACTATCATCCAGAGGCAAGCTTACCAGGGAGGAACACCAGGGTATTACACAAATGCCCTGAAAGGGCGCTACAGGAGTGTGCACCCACTTTATGCACTCCCCCTCCCCCCCCAGGGCACATGGTATTATAGAAGCGGCCTCAGATGCTGGTGCCACCTCTTTGTAATACTGATAGCGCTGGCACACATGTAGCACCAGTGCTATCTTGAGAAGGTGTTACCTCATTTGCATGGGGGCATGGCCTCATTCAAATGAGGCAATCTCTTTGCATTTGCACCTGCACCACATTATGGTATTGGACGCAAAGGCAAGGAAGGCATCAAGAGGCGTACTGACAATGCACCACAATAAGGTGGTGCACGGTCAGAGCACCCCCTGCGGGCAGCTTTCTGGAGTGGACAAAGAGGTTCGTTCCCCATGCAAGCGCATGCAGTCACTCAATGCATCCAACTTCAAGGGAATTCTAACCCCTCTTGCAAGTACAGGCAGATTGCTGCCGGCACAGAAAAACACAGAGCAGCTTTTAAACAACTGCTCTGTATCCCACTTGAGTTCACAGCTTCCCTCAAAGCAGTGCATTAATCACAACAGGGTGCATTTTCCCTATTTGCAGCCGACGCACCTGTTTGTAGGTGTACCATGGCGCAAATGGGGAAAATGCGCCCTTTCATTTATATGAACCCAATTCTGAAGTCATTTTCTGGACCCGTTTATCTTTTTTTAGAAGATAAAGGTAGTAGTGTGTAGTCCTTATTTTTTGTCAATGTGTTTCGTGAGGGTTAGGATTGTGTCCAGAGGAATCCAAGTGGCTTGGCACTCAATGCAAGTTCTGGATCGAAGTTGTCAAGATTCATGTAATTGAGCCTGGTTTGTAATGATTCTTGTCTGATGCCCTTGGCAAATAACAGGAATTCTGTCTTGGTTGGGTTGAGTTTCTGGTAGGCTCTGGACACCCAGGTCCTGATGATGTGAAGGCTGTGTTTGAGACCGTGGATGTTTGAAGCAAAGGAGGATAGCCTGCTAAGAAGAATGGCCTACTGACCAGAGTCTGCCAGTCCTCTGCACCATGGTCCTTCACCCAGCTGTGTCGAGCATGGACATCGCGTATGTGTACATTACTTATCTGTGTAGAGTATACATGTGGAGCTTATATGACACAAAGCTACAGCTACACTCAGAACCATTTTGTATTTGCTACACGCTAGAGGTACCTTAGATGGAAGGTCGAAGGGAGAGCCCACATAGCAGGCTTAACTGCTGGCCTCTGGTAGCACGAATAAACATTTCAAGGAGTCTTTGTAGGTGGTTGATGGGAAATAAAGCTTGGGAAAGTAAATTAAGTGGCGGGAACACGGAACAATAAGCTAAAAGAAAAGTATTAAAACTTAGCATGGTGTGATGATCATCTCCCCTTTCCTGTCCAATCAGAGTTAGGAGTTTCATATATTTGGAACATTTAGGGGTGGTACATGCCATTACAAAAGTATAATTGAGGTAGTTTAGTTAGTCAGTTGGCAGAACACAGCGAGACCAGAATGCTGAGAGACCGAGATGCTGTCCGAGAATTGAACAAATGTTGAAGGAGAACCATTTCCAGACTTAGAATTTTGAGCCAATCATTTAGAAAAACATTGCGGAAGAACCGAGGAGGCACATAATAGAAGAAGATCGCAGAAGAATCGAGGGGGAAGATAGTGTCAGAGAGGGGTGCGACGCAGGCGTTGTATCTAGAAGAGGTCATCTATCCTGTTCCTGAATCCTGTCCTGAGCCTTTGTCATTTGATCTGTCCCAGGGGACCCATTCCAGCTCCTTGGCCAAGGGGTTGGTTTCCACACCATTCTAGGTAACTATAATTCTGTGTAGTATGTCATTGTACTGCTCTCTCTGTTTATCCCTATTCAGGTACTGTCATCGTAATAACTTTGTTTAACGATTATTCTGTCTTAAACTTTATTCCTTTCATTGGAAAAAACGGTGTTCTAAGTGTATTTTGGTTCTTGGCTCACGTGAATTTAACTAGATAAACATTTAAAACTCTCCCGAGTCTGTGGTTATTTAAAGGTTTTATTCTATGTCAATTTTTACCTACAAAGTTAACTAGAAGGTCCATTGACCAGAGGAAAGTACATTCGGTCAGAAGGTTTGGTAAGAAATGATAACATAAATTAATCTTACAGGTATTAGTACAACAAATTGACCCCAGCTCTATATATTAGCCTATGTGAATGTGTGTGTTTATGGGCCCAGGTGAGTATATGGTAGTTGAGTACCTGAGGTTGGTAACCCACTGGATCAGTTTTTCTGGTAGCAGAGCTATGGTTTATTTTATTAACTAGTTAGGTGAAAATTTTGAATTTGAATTATTGATTATGTATTAACAAACTCGTTGTATTTTGTTTTATGTTGTCTGGAAATTCCCGGGAATATTGAATAGCGGGTGGTGAATGGAAACCACACTGCAGTGAGGTTACTCGTTTGTTAAAGTAAGCACTGAAAGGCTATGTAAGGCTGGCAGTGCTGATTTAGGGATTCATTTGTATAAAAGCGAGAGTGATTGATTGCAAAGAGTTCGCTAGTGAAACTTTGGTCTTATATCACCTAGAAAGGGTAATTCCGAAGTAGTAGCAGGTTCGTTGGCGCTTGAGTGAAGAGTAAGCGGAAGAGTTTACTCGTAGTGTGTGAAGAGTAAGCGGAAAGGTTTTACTCGCAGTAAATGGCCATCGACTTTCTGATTTTAGTGGAGCAAACAGAGTAGCGAATGTTTCTATGTTGTCATTTAACAAATTTTGTATGAAAATTGTAAGAAAATAAGTTATTCGTGTTACCTTGTAAATGAGGGGTCAGCTACAGGTGCTGCACTGAAGTCACAGAGGGCTGCGCTGGGATTGGTTGGAACAGCGGGCGTGTGACTGATGCCAAATTGTAAAGGAGGGGTCAGTACTAAGGAGTGATACTGACGTCACAGAAAAGCCACGCTAGTATTGGCTAAACGCATAGCATGAAATAGAACTGATTGGTCAGAAGAATATAAGGCGTGCTGATATTGGTCTAGTATTTGAGTAAAAATGAACCTTTGATTGGTTAGTAGAATAGAAGCTACAATAATAATTGACAGTGGGCTTTGCATGTGGAGACACGTTCCAACATTAATAGGGAATCGCCCAGACAGAAGGTATTTAGGATTTGCCAGAGAACAATATATAAAAAGGATCGACACCTAAAATGTACGGAGAAAAAAGAAAGATGACATTTATGCAGAAAATTTAAAATTAAACCCGTTAAGACTAGAGAGGGAATTCTTATCCCTCCCCAAAAACGCCCGCATCATACATGATGATGGAAAGAGGCTATCATACTTGTGAATGGTTGGAAAATTGGATATAATATACAAAAAGTGATGGAGTTCTAGCCTTCCAGAACATGGTACGGGAGAAATCTACATAATCTGAGATTAAGAATGAATGAATTAGAGCCCCAACCAAGATTAACACAATATGAAGCTTTAGAGGAATGGGAGACTGAAGCATTTGAGCGCGATAGATCCAGAAGTAGCAGAAGCTTTAGAGGGTTGTATCCTAGACTACCGCCTGAATTACGAGAAAATCAGATGAAACAATGGAGACAAGCAATGGTGGCTGAGGGATTATATCCTGTACTAATGGCTGAGGAACAGTCAGGAGGCAAGTGCACAGAAAAGACCAAACATTTATCGATGACAGGTAGCGGAGAACCGGAAGATGATTTTTTGGAGGACATTTTAATGAAAAACCCTCCACCTTACCAAGAAGGACTAAGTAGAACTACTCCCAGTGCTCTGGTTTTGGAAACACAATTAGTTTCCCAAGTCATACATGACCCAACGAACGGAAGGGTACTTCAGGAAAAAGAAAGAGAGGCAATAAACTAGAATAGAGAAGAATTAATACAGAAAATAACCCAATTGAGTACCCACCCCGAAGCACTGACTATACCAGTGACTATAGGTCCGGTGGTTCCATTATATGGAGATAAGACAATCGCTCACAAACCACCAGCCATGTCCACACCTACAATTGAACCCAGAAAAGAGAATATAATAATTGATGATCGAGGCAGTGAATGTGATTCGGTGATATCATTAATGGATTTGCCAATAAGAGGACAGATAAATGAAACCCCGAGAAGAGTTACACCTAGTTGTTCAAAGGAAGTACAAATAGAAACATCAGTCTACAGGATTCAAGAGTGCCACAATAGTATCCCCAGAAGAAATAAAAAGATGGGCACAGGGAATAGACAAGCCTAAACAACCACTGAAAATTCTATATATTTACAAATTGAAAATGGAATTGGAAGAGTTGATAGCTGGAAACGTAGGACTAGACAGGCTAAATACTTACAGTGACAAAGAGTTACTGTTCATTTGTAGAAGTATCACTAGAAATACAAAAATATTCCATGAGGAACTGACAGGCCTAGCTTTTGAAATGGGAGTTGAAATAGGGAAATCCAAAGTATTACAGAAACCATACAGAGCAGAATTCAGTGATAAGGACTAGGAAAATATGAATGTATCTGGAAGAAAATTACAGGTTAAAGAATTAATGACCATTTTACGGAAATGGGGTGAGCTAGACAAATGGAAAGCTAGATGGATGCGAAAAAAGGAAGAAACACAAGCCAATCGAACAACTTCAGAATTTTTGTTGAAAGAAACAGGAAAGGTAGAAAGATTATGTCCAATGAGAGAGGTACCGGGAGGAGGACCAGTCAGGATATTTTATCGTTTACAAATGATGAAGTTAAGAGAAAAACCAGTTGAATGGTATCGGCAAGTTGAAAGATTTGTGAAGGTTTCAAAAGTATTGTTAAACGATTTGGATGGTTTATTTGACATAGTGGTACCTGCTGGTTTATGGACAGAATGTAATATTACTGTTGATCGGCCTAGTGATGAATACCCGAGAGATGCGAAAAAAGGGGCCCCTTCAGAAGAGGTAATGAAGAAATATCACTAGGTGATCACTTTCTTCAAAGAGAAAATTCCTCCAAAAGAAACAGATTTGGGTAGAAATGAGTCCATACATACTTATTATGAACGCTTACTGCAGGTATTTAAACAGAATAGTGGTTTTGAGAACATTGGAAATAAAGATATGAGACATTTTGTGTATCGATTTGTGACAGGATTGAAACCAAAAATTGGGGACATGATTCGTCAGCACATGTTGTGTTGGCAAGTGAGACCAATAGATGATATTCTCAAATACGAAAAGTATTGCAGAGATGAGATTGACAATAAACTAAAGAAATTAGAAGAAAAGGTGATGTGGGCCCAAGTAAAATTAGCGGAACAGCAGGAACTCCAACTAAACAGTCAGACAGGAAATCAAGGAAAGGGGCAAGGCCAAAATGAAAATAATGGCGGGGGGGGGGGAAGGACGAATGAGTAGAGAGGAGGCAAAGAAAAAGTTTCCCTGTCATGGGTGCGGAAAATTGGGGCATTGAAAAAACGAGTGTAAAAATATTTAGAATAAGTGCCCAAATCAAAATTTAAATCCACAGACACAGAATGAGGTGATAATGAGTCAACCGCAGCAGGTTGTAAATCTACAGAGTCAGTTGCCACCTGTCCCTATGCCAAATTGTGTGAACTAGGCCAAGTACAGTACGGACACCGGATTTCAAGGAGGAAGTGGTAAGAAAAATTCCATAACATCGCAATTTCTTTTACAGGACACTTATTTTGATGACAGCGACCAATGACGGTGCCTGAGGGGGGAGAGAAAGGAGTGCGTACTTGGCGCATCCTTACCGGTAGATCAGTCAGGTCCATATGTTGATGGTAAAGTAGAAGGAAAGAATATTACCTTTTTGTTGGACACTGGTGCTACCCGTTCTACTGTGAGAACAGCAGACATTCCAAAACCTACCCCTCTCGGGAGAAGCGATCCAAGTAGTGGGTGTTTCCAATAAACAGATTAGAACACCTATTACAGAACCCATGAAGCTACGCATTGGCAATTTCAGGGAAATGCACAAATTTGTGGTGTGTGACTCCAGTCCTGTAAATTTATTAGGAAGAGATCTACTGTGCAAAATGAATTGCACAATATTTTGCACACCGGACGGTGTTGCAATCCAAACCCCAGATGAAGACGGAGTCTACAAAATCAAGTTAGCTAAACAAGGCACAGAGGTAGACGAGATGTATTCCATGATGACAAAAGACGATTTACCAGATGAGGTCAAATTGACAGTAAATCCAGATTTGTGGGATTTTACAGGAAAAGAAGTAGGGTGAATGGCAAATGTAGACCCAGTAAAAGTAATTGTGAAGGAAGGTGCAGTTTACCCAAATACTCGGCAATACAAAATGAGTCCCGAAGTTAAAGCTGGTGTTGCAGGAGAAATTGATTGAATGATTGAACAAGGCATTCTAAAGGAAATAATGAGCAGTCCCTGTAATTCACTTATAATTGGCATTAAGAAACCCAGCGGGAAATATAGAATAATTCAAGATCTAAGAAAGATTAACAAGATTGTTATACCTTGTTCCCGGTAGTGTCCAACCCAGCAGGGATTCTGTACCAAATACCATGGAAGGCAGGATGGTTTACTGTAATCGATCTATGCCATGCCTTTTTCTCCAATCCATTACACCCAGATAGTCAGTATCTTTTCTCATTTAAGTTTGAGGACCGTATTTTAGTCTGAAATCGCGTTCCTCAAGGGTATTCTGAAAGTCCTTCGATTTTTTATCAAATATTGAAAAAATGCTTAGAAACTTTAGTGCTACCCAGGAGATCAGTACTGGTGCAGTATTTTGACAACTTGTTAGTCGCGTCTAAGACAAGAGATGACTGTGTTACTGATTCAATTGCCTTGTTAAATCATTTGGCTGATGGTGAACATAAAATGTCCCCAGAAAAATTGCAGTTTTGCAGACCCGTAGTCAAATATCTAGGAAACATAATAGAAGGCGGAGTAAGGAAAGTGACCCCTGAAAGAATAGAAATAATAAGACAAATGGAATTGCCGCAAACCCAAAGAGAAATTAGAATGTTCCTTGGAGTTGTGGGATACTGTAGGCAGTGGATTGTAGGGTTTTCTCTGCTAGCCAAACCCTTAATACAAATGACCAAGAAACGAGCAAAAGATCCAATAGAATGAGATGATGAAAGTATGGAAGCATTTGTAACATTACGAAAGTGTCTGTGTGAAACCCCTGCTTTAGGTATGCCAGATTACTCGAAAAAATGTGCACTGTTTTGTTGTGAAAGAGATAGTTGTGCACTTACAGTCTTAACCCAGAGACATGGTTTGATGCGACGTCCAGTGGCATACTTCTCTGCTACTTTGGACCCTGTAGCCTCAGCTTTACTTGGTTGTTTAAAAGCAGTAGCTGCAACCTGCATGAGTCTAGAACAGAGCAAATCAATTGTGATGGGACATCCGGTAAAGGTGTATGTACCAGATTCAGTTGAGATTCTTTTAACAAGAACTCAAACTCAGTATCTTACTCCTAGTCGGATGACTAAGTATGAAAGAGTCATATTAGGTGCTGAAAATGTGACAATAGTCATGTGTACTGTGCTTAACCCTGCCACCTTATTACCAGATGTATATGGAGAAGAGGTGAGAGATGAAGTCGAGCATGACTGTTGTGACTGAACTTTGCACCAAACCCCGTCCAGACATACAGGAAGAACCATTGAAGAAAGCTGAACATGAGCTATTTGTAGACAGCTCGCGTATGCGCCATGAGGAGGGAGGACTAAGTGCTGCTTACGCTGTGTGTACATTGGCTGGAATAGTCAAAGCATCCTATTTACCAGGAGTCAAATTTGCACAAGTAGCTTAATTGATAGCTTTGATTAAAGCATGCAAAATTGGGAATAACTGGAAAGTAACCATTTTTACTGAGAGTCAGTATGGTTACGGGATTGTGCATGATTTTGGCCAGCTTTGGATGCAGAGGGATTTCCTGACTTCTTCAGGATCCCCAATTAAAAATGGAAATTTCATAAAAGAACTGCTTAAAGCAATACTATTGCCAAAAGAAGTGGCAGTGGTCAAGTGTGCCCCACATCAGTCAGGAGATGACTATGTGTCAGCCGGTAATAGGTATGCTGACCAGGTTGCCCAATACAGTGCCAGAAATAAATTGGCGATAAACAAGAAAATCAAAACAAGTGGAATCAGCTGCCAACTTATGCTACTCTCAGGATTGGAAACGTGGGAAGAAGACAACTGCAAGATGAAGTAGAAATGAGAGAAAAAGAAGAATGGGTGAAAGTAGGGTGCCAAAAGAGGTCAGAAGATGATGAATGGATTTACCTAGATGGCAGGCCAGTAACGTCAGACTGTATGCTTTCACAGTTTGCTAGGATGTATCACGGAGACACCCATATAGGCAGGGATGCCATGATCAGACTCTTTAGGCAGGATTGGTTTAATCCGAAGTTCGGGAATGTAGCAGTGAGTGTATGTCAAAGATGTTTAACCTGTCAACAAATTAATCCAGGCAGGAAAACAGTGGTCTGTATGGGAAGAATTGGAAAGGCAGAAGGTCCATTTATAAGGCTACAAATAGATTTCATTCAATTACCACCTTGCAGAGGTTTGAAGTATATACTCGTCATAGTTTGTTTATTCTCACGGAGGGTGGAGGCATACCCTACTAGAAGAAATGACAGTATAACAGTTGCCAAACTATTGTTGAGAGAACGGATTCCACGGTTCGGTTTTCCAGTAACTTTGGAATCAGATAGAGGGTCTCATTTTAATAATGAAATAATTTGACTAATCTGTGAAGCAATTAAAGTTGGACAAAAAACTGTACTGTGCATATCGCCCAGAGGCTTCTGGAGTGGTAGAACAAATAAATGGCACTATAAAACCAAGACTGGCAAAAGTATGTGGATCCACCCCACTGGAGTGGCCTGATGCTTTACCTCTTGTTCTGATGGGACGTAGAAGCACTCCTGACAAGAATACAGGATTGAGTCCCATGAAATACTCATGGGAAGAGCAATGAGGCAGGCATGTATACCAGGACACAAACAGTTGAATATAACTGATGATTTGGTATTAGACTATTGCAAAGAACTGGCTGACCGAGTGTGTTCTACCTCTCACCAGGTTGGAGAGGACGCAGTTGCCAGGCAGCCGGATCAAGCACATGAACTAAATCCCGATGACTGGGTGTTGGTGAAGAACCACACTCGAGAGTCATGCCTAGCACCCAGGTGGGAAAAACCACATCAGGTTATATTGGTTACAACAACAGCAGTGAAGCGTGCAGGCTTGCCTAATTGGATTAATTCAAGCCACACTAAGAGAGTACCAGCACCCGACGAGGAAGGACCCCAACTGACTCAAGCAGTTGAGGCTGCAAAAGGTTGTGCGGTTGAAGGACTTAGGATAACAGATCCTGAAGCAGCTGGTCAAGAACAACAGTGCATATGTCAGGATGACTGGATACCAGTGGTTGACATACCTGAAGTAAATGTGAGAACTCAAAGCCAAATCCGGTTAGAGAGACAGGGGAATAGTGAGGACCACACCGGTATATAAGAACAAGGTCAGGAAAGTGAAAATACAGCTGTTGGAGAACCTGAGCAGGATCAGACAAGGAGAGAACAATCTACTCAGACAGAAGTGAATGAAACCATTCATGAGTCTGAAGAGGGCCAGATAGGTCTAGAAGAACATGTTCAGGCTGCAGAAAAACAAAGTGCAGTAAGACCTGAGCAGGACCAGTTAGGAAAAGAAAAACAAGTTCAGGTAGAAGAAGAAGAGAAAATCAAAAGAAAAACGCATCCAGGCAGAAAATGACGTTACAGAAATAAGCCCTGGACAAGGTCAGATAGAGAGGGTAAACGAAAATAACCAGATTGTGCCACAACTTAATGAACATAAAAGAGCACTTGAAGACAGGGATAGTGCAGTGCAAGCAAAAAGGGCCAAAAGAGGTGATAACTGGCCAGGTGATGTGAAAAGGATAAAGTATCATTTCAAGACAGTTAACGAAGAACCTGACCAGGTAAACGAAATTGCTAGTCAGTCTGGGACATCTACTGATAAGCCCAAACGAAGAAGTCAAAGATTAAAAGTATTGAACAATAAGTTCAAGGGTCCTGAATGGACCTATGTAATTCTTGAAGAATTCGAGAATCTAGATTTAAATGAAGAAAGTGATGAAGAAATAAATGCAGAACAGATTGTCAAAGAAGTGAGACCAACCTGAAAATTCCCCAAGAATTTATATTTCACAAATAATTCGAAAATAAAGAAGAGAAATCCCTCTTACCCCATAATGGCTGATGATAGGGCTGCTGGAAAACCAAAACGAAATTGTGTACAAAGATGTTGTAGAATATGCATGTGTAGTATATTTTTAGTGC
The DNA here is from genome assembly GCF_964204655.1 of Triturus cristatus. Taxonomy (NCBI): domain Eukaryota; kingdom Metazoa; phylum Chordata; class Amphibia; order Caudata; family Salamandridae; genus Triturus; species Triturus cristatus. The sequence goes on along the minus strand of NC_140584.1, from coordinate 962,804,344 downwards.
TTATAACTTGGTTAGTTCTAACAGTGGCCATCCCTTATTTGATGGTTACAAAAGAAAAGAATAACACCAACACGCATGAAAGGGTAGCTAACATTAAAGGAGATAGAGTAGCAATAGAAGCATCAGATGAGTCTAGGACTAAAAGAGACAGAGTAGATTCAGGAGCACTAGATGAGTTAAATGTACATCACACTGTGACAAATAATGACACTGCTTTAAATGTATTTACAAAGTTAATAGTGCAATACGTGGACACTATGGAAGTTAGTGATTGTTATGTGTGTATGAAATTACCTGCATCAGTAGCAGAAGGTGTAACATATCACCATATTCCATTAACCTATGGTATTTCTTGTAGTATTCTAGCAAGTTTGTTTTATAGAACAGGAAGGTTACAATATTATTATTCTAATGTAGATGTGAATTTTTCCAAGGTTCCTATGCGAAAGAGCATGAACCCAGTTCTTAGTAGAAAAGATGCACAGTTTAGGGGAGAATATTTTCTAACTATGAACACAATAGATATAGCTGAAGCACACAAGTACAATTTAACATGTAAATTACACAAAGAAGAAAATATATTTTTTAATTTAGTTGAGCAAAGGAGACAGGACTTCCAAAGAAGGGCTTCTGAACCGAAACCTCAGATACCTCAATGGGCTGAGTAAGAAGAAATGTATACAACTGGCAAGACTCATGCTGCTATGTCCTTGGACTTTGAAAAGAAAGGGAAGATCTGCCTTCATAGATTAAAGACTGAATATAACAATGCATTTATTGGTTCCAGTGAATGTGAACATAATTTCTTAGTTATTGGGGGATGGGGACTAAAAGGTGGAACAGATCCAATATTTCCTGGAGTTTATTACGTGTGTGGCAATAAAGCCTATTTCAGGCTGCCTGATCATTGGTACGGGAGTTGCTATTTTGGAATAGAATCACTGGAAGTAATGAAGACGCAAAATAACTAACACGTATAAAAAGAGCTACTTTTTCTGAAATAGTAGGTGATATATTTAGTGCATTAATACCTTCAGTGGAAGTATTTCTGAATTCACAAAAAATGTGTCAGCTGTCTACAGTAGTTGATCAGTTATCTACTGACACTGCTGGAGGATTTTTGAAGATTAACACAGAAATTATTGCAATTAGATCTATGCTTTTGCAAAATTGACTTGCTCTTGATTTATTATTGGCAAAAGAAGGCGGAGTCTGTAAAATGCTGAAAGCGCAACATTGTTGCACATACATTCCGGACAAAAGTGTTGAAATTGGAGGATATATTAAAAATATCATAAAACTGGAGGAAGATTTGAAACCACTGGAAGTTGACAGTGTATGGAAGAAATTAACAAATAGTATTAATACCATAGGGAGCTGGTTTTCTAACATAGGGAAGAATATTATAGGTCAAATAATACTGCCAATCTTGGGAATAACACTATTAGTCTTAGCAATGATGATATGGTTTAAATGTTGTAAGAAAAGAAAAAGGCATGAAGTGAATGAAAATGGAAAGAAAAAAAAGTATGAGAAATACAACTTGAGGAAATGAAAGGAAATTTATATAAAAGGATGAAGGGTTTACAGTACAGAAATGTCATCAGAGAGGGGATTGATGGAGCAAGGACTCGTATAAAAGAGACTTGCTTGGATGCAATCTTCTCAGATAACTCGTAATACCGTAATAATTGTGTTTGTAAATACTAATAATGCAGCACAATTCGTACATTTAAGCTGAGGGGAAGCTTGCCTATGTGTCGTACTAACAAGTAACCCAAGTGCGTCTAAAATGGCTGCTAATGCAAAATGATGTACTGCGCATGCGTCAACTACATCTACGTAGTAATGACGAGTTCTTGCTTGGAGGGAAATCTTTGCAGCTGCGCAATCGCTTTTAAGATGGCCGCTTGGAACTCACATGTTAATGTGCATGCTTTTGCTGAAACTAAACCATGCAAATTTAATAAAATGTTAATGCGAAAGATTTAAATAAGTAAAGGGGGGTTAGCGCAGAGATAGGTGGTATACAGTGAAATTGTTTTATTTTTAATTTAATATGTCTCTTTCTGACTTCTTTACTAGTTTGTATTTTGGGCCTCAAAGGGTGACCGATGTCCATACCCCACGTGATCTTCCCACAGGCGCACTTGTAACCAGCCAGGAACCATGACAAATGTATTTGAAATCTAGCCAAGGCCACAACCTCTACATGTCCTGGGAACGAAGTTGTCTTCCTGACTGATGAATGAAGAAAATATTAAAATGTATAATTTTGATCGATAAAAATGTGAACTCGGGTGGGAAGTAAAGAATGGGAAAGTAAATTAAGGGGCGGGAACACGGAACAATAAGCTAAAAGAAAAGTATTAAAACTTTGCATGGTGTGATGATCATCTCCCCTTTCCTGTCCAATCAGAGTTAGGAGTTTCATATATTTGAAACATTTAGGGGTGGTACATGCCATTATAAAAGTATAATTGAGGTAGTTTAGTTAGTCAGTTGGCAGAACACAGCGAGACCAGAATGCTGAGAGACCGAGATGCTGTCTGAGAATTGAATAAATGCTGAAGAAGAACCATTTCCAGACTTAGAATTTTGAGCCGATTAATTAGAAGAACATTGCGGAAGAACCGAGGAGGCACATAATAGAAGAAGATCGCGGAAGAATCGAGGAGGAAGATAGTGTCAGAGAGGGGTACGATGCAGGCGTCCTATCTAGAAGAGGTCTTCTATCCTGTTCCTGAATCCTGTCCTGAGCCTTTGTCACTTGATCTGTCCCAGGGGACCCATTCCAGCTCCTTGGCCAAGGGGTTGGTTTCCACACCATTCTAGGTAACTATAATTCTGTGCAGTATGTCTTTGTACTGCTCTCTCTGTTTCTCCCTAGTTAGGTACTGTCATCGTAATAACTTTGTTTAACGATTATTTTATCTTAAACTGTATTCCCCTCTTTGGACAAAATAGTGTTCTAATTGTATTTTGGTTCTTGGCTCACATGAATTTAACTAGATAAACATTTAAAACTCTCCCGAGTCTGTGGTTATTTAAAGAAGGTTTCATTCTATGTCAATTTTTACCTACAAAGTTAACTAAAAGGTCCATTGACCAGAGGAAAGTACATTCGGTCAGAAGGTTTGGTAAGAAATGATAAGATAAATTCATCTTAAAGGTATTATTACAACAAATTGACCTCCGCTGTATCTATTAGCCTATGTGAATGTGTGTGTATTTATTTGCCCAGGTGATTATATGGTAGTTGAGTACCTTAGGTTGGTAACCCGCTGGATCATGGTCAGCACCAGGAGTGTTAATGAAAAGAGAAACAGCTAGCGAGTACCCACTGCCCTTTCCTGGCCTGTTGTTCTCTAGAAGGCTGCTCCAAACAGTTTAACAGATTGATAGGTGAGACAGCCTCCCTTACCTGTGTCCCCTTGTTGTGGTTTTCTCCAAAAAGAAGACTCCTAGCTCTACCTCCCCATCCTTATTGCACTAGAATAAAAAAGAGTATAGGTGGACCAATCTGAGAGGAATAAACAAAACCACATCAGTGGTGACTGAGAAACCCTTTAAGCTGCAGAGGCTAGGTAACTACAACCAATTTCCCTTGCTAGGTCAGATGAGGGCTAGGAACCAGGGGAAATTCAGAGACTGCCTACACCCTGTTCCAAAGAGAGCACCGGTTGACTGCTCAGGAGGGATATTGGAGAGCCTTTTGCATGAGAAAGACCATGCTCTGAATTCTGCAACATGCCTGAGGCAAGACATATCAATGCTACTGCTGTGACTTGGGGAGAGACCTGCACAAATGTGCCAAGGATGAGCCTTGGGTGTTGCGGGGACGCGCTCTTAGCCCTGGTGTCATAGACGAGCCTACCGTGAGGGGAACGGTTGTCATTGGGGGCACTACCGCTGGATATTGGCATACCTTACTCCACCGCTATCATCGCCGTGAGGGGAACGGCCTTTGGGAACTCTATTCCCCAGCATTCCTGGCTCCGGGCGCTTGCTGCAGACGTCATCCGGCAGCGCCTGGGCGTCATTTAAGGACTCCGGGTGCCCCGCTGTGCGGGACGCGCTCTTGCCCTGGTGTCATAGACGAGCCTACCGTGAGGGGAACGGCTGTCATTGGGGGCACTACCGCTGGATATTGGCATACCTTACTCCACCGCTATCATCGCCGTGAGAGGAATGGCCTTTGGGAACTCTATTCCCCAGCATTCCTGGCTCCGGGGCGCTCGCTGCAGACGTCATCCGGCAGTGCCTGGGCGTCATTTAAGGACTCCGGGTGCCCCGCTGCGCGGGACGTGCGCGGGCAGCGCCCGGGCCAAGGGCGGGCCCGTCCTTCCCCGTCAAAGGCCGAAGGAGGCTGGGCTGGGCCACCACCCCTTACTGGTACTATCGGGTTAGTTGGGTTTTGTGTCCCTTATTCGTCCATTTATTTTATTGTTTTCTTTTGCTCTAAATAATCAGTCAAAAGCTGCTATTATAGTGTTTTTATCTTCATGTAAATTACCTGTTTTTTAGGTATTCAGTTAATACCTCTAAGGTTGAGTTGTTTTTATGTGACTCCTGTTGTAATCATGGGGAAAAATTGTAAGCATCCGACTGCTCGACCAATGACCAGGCAACTTGCTAATTTGAATCAACCACTCCCGAGCCCCACTGCTATTGACAAAATGTTACAGCAAACCATTGGGGTGGTAGCCACGGCAATTGAAAACACCGAAAGGTGGTTGTCAATCACTCCCGCTATTCCATCTGCACCCCCATTGGATGATGGTTCGGTAGATTCTCTCAATCAGGTTGAGGCGGAAGCCTTGTCTTTTATGATGCCTTCTTTCACACACTTACCCTGTGCCCAGACTATATCAGCGGAAATGGTGCGAGTAGAAGCTGGTCCGCTTTCTTCTTCGCCGGTATCTATAGTGGCACTTAAAAGGCGGGTGAAGGTAAAGAAAAGAAAGAGAGCTAAAAAAATGGTTAAAAATTCTGTCTCTTCCGCCACAAATCCTAACTCTTTGGACATTGTTAGCCATTCACCAATCTCAAGCCCGCCGGTGTGGGTTACTAATATATTAATAGATTTGCAGTCTCATATAGACCAAACTCTAAATGCTTTATTTAAAAGCCTGTCGTCTAAGATCGACAGACTAGTAACCATGATTAATACCAAAGGTGTTGGGAAAAAACAGTCAAATTCTGCTCTGCAAGTTCCTGGTAGCTTGGAGGGTTCGGGATTACCATCCTCGCCCAGTAAACCTACCCCACAGGCTCCTTCTATCTCCCCCCAATCTACATCACCTGGTTTAGTCCAGTTGCCCCTGGTGATGCCAGTGATACCCCCACCTGTTGTTGGTCCTTCTATTTCTTCTAACATCTCTCAGCTCCCCATTGGCGCAGCCCTTCGTGATAAACCTTCTAGTATCAAGACTTGCGCTCCACGGAGCCTGGGGGTGGGTAGGTTGCCACCTAACCATGCTGTGAATTCAGGCACAACAGGTTTGGCTAATTCTCCTCCCTTTCCGCAGCTCCCACCAGAGGCATCACCCTATGTGGTGGTGCTCACGGGAGTACCTTCTTTATCAAGTGACAGGGGGGAAACTTATTTTGAACTAAAAAAAAAGTCATTCACTGGCTATCTAAATATAGACCACTGGATAGAGTAGGACGGGGGGAGATTCTTTTTGTACGTAGAGTTTGCTGGTTAGGGACTAGATCTAAAGATATAGGTGGCGACTGTGTCTTAATTAATTTTAGGGACCCAAGAGTTGTTGGCCACATACTGGATTTTGGTGGGAAGACTAAAATGGGCTCTATTGATTTTTTTTTTTTTACTTATTTTTATTGCCTTTTTCATATTTCATACATTGTACATCATTCATATTCTTCCAGTGGTCGTATCCGATTATACATCCTGTAATGGTACTTAACAACTGTACTGATTGATGATTCGTAAAAAATGGGCTCTATTGATACCTGTCACTTGGGGTATTTCTACATGCACCATTGTGTTCCAAGCCCCAGGGAATTACCCTATTTTCATCAAGCCACCCACCAATCTCACTTTAATATTCTGATTGCCAACCCATTTGATGTACTTAGCTTTGTGGACTGACCATCACTTTAGAGGGACACCGAAGGAAGGCATATGTATGCCAAAGGGGGTTTGGTTCAGAATGACTGTACTATGGAGGTGGCTGTACCTAATACAGCTTATGAAATTGGGATAGGAGTAATTTCTACTCCTTTATCCCCCCAAAGCAACAGCTCTATTCAAGGGTCACCTGAATCTGGTCTTTTAGACCGGATAGCTTCTTCCCGTTTTTTTGATTGTGACCCCCTAGTGGATTGTCCCCCCCAAGTAGCTACACGCAGACCCCTAGTAGGGTCTTGGAATGTGGCTGGTCTGGGGTCCAAACTCCCTAATCCTGAGTGGGGAGAGCTAATGGACAAATTTGATATTTGTTTATTTCAAGAAACGTGGCTACGGACCATACCAGTGAGGGTGGGCTATGCGTCCTTTTTTGTCCCTGCGGCCCAAGGAGCTAGGGGTAGACCCTCTGGGGGGTTAGTTGTATGGGTTGCCACTCACTTAGGCTGTACAGTTAAGACCATAGACTTACAGTGCCCTGACATTTTATGTTTATTACTCACTTTCCCCGCAGGATATTCGCTGGCAGTACTTAATGTCTACTTGCGTCCCTATCCGCTACAGCTCGGTCTATCGATCTTGGGTGCCCTAGATGCCATCTTACACTCTCTTCCCCCTTTGTCCCACAAAATTTTAGGGGCTGATTTTAATTGTCATTTTGAACCCCTCTTTGGGATTCCCTCAGTTACTCTAGATGAGGATGACATTTTTAAAATCCCAGATTGTACTATGTACCCAGAAAAACGGCTACTGCCCCTGGCCCTCGAGATTAACAAGATAGTTATTCTTCATTGCCTTAGGGCCTGCAATGGCAGACTTCTTTCCGATGTCCCGGGTTCTTATAAGTTCAATAGACCCGGGAAATGCTCAACCATTGATTACATCCTGGTGAACATCGAATTTTGGGGCTATCTAGGAGCTTTTTCTGTCATACCCAGGGTTGACAGTGACCACAATCTATTGTCACTAGAATTAGTGACTAATATTGGTGGTCATAAAGTTCCTGGGGGTACAGTAACACCAAGCAGCGAGAATCTGGTTTTAGCTGCAGGTGGTAGATGCATCAGGTGGGCAAGGATCGCGACTGAGGAGGCGAAACTGGCGGAATTATACCACAGCGTCTCCTGCTCTTTGGCGGAGGTTTCCCACCTTTTGTGTCCCAATGGAGATATTTTACAGCATCATCTCTTGGACCTGCAGGACATTCATACTAAACTTCTGGGTTGTTTGGCTGGTTACTTTTATAGCTCTACCATACAGAGGCCAAGGACCCCAAAGAATGATCACTGGTACAACAAAAGTTGTAGGTTGGCAAAGTCTGTTTTGATTAGGGAAGTAAAAGAGGGTTCTCAGACAAGCATCAGACCTGCGAGGGTTCATTATAAAAACCTGATAAAAGCGGCTAAATCTGAGTGGGAGGACTCAAAGTGGTTAAGTATGAAGTCAGCATTAGAAGCTCGTGACCTAAGGGCATTTTGGAATCTTGTCCGACTGGTTCGGCAGAAAGTCCGTCTGCTATCATTCCCAATCTTAGCGAGGAGGTTTAGCTTGAGTACTTCAAGCCCCTCTATTCGCTTAGTAATACCAATAGTAGATTAGATTCAGTAATCCGGCAAACGTTATTGGTGTGGCGCATCCGGAACATGTGGATTTGGAGAGCCGACCCTTCACCCTTTCGGAAATTGAGTTGGCTCTTAGTACCCTATCTGTGGGGAAAGCCCCGGGCCTCGATAGGATTCCGGGTGATCTATATCGAAGAGAAATAAAAATCTGGGCTCCCTACATTCGGGTATACTTTAATGCTATCTTGCAGGGCCTTGAAATTCCCCATACATGGTTAGGAGCCGAAATTATACCCATCCACAAAAAATCTTCACCTCTGGACCCGGCCAATTATCGCCCCATAAGCCTAATCGATGTTTTACAGAAGCTGTTTGCTCGTGTGCTCTTAACAAGATTACTGACTTGGATGGAGGAATATGAAATTTTAACCTCTCGGGCTTTCGAGCAAAAGTTTCCACCATTGATCAACTGTTCAGGCTCCAGTTGATCTACTGGAAGACAGTTTCTATGGGGGCTGGCAATTTTTATTTGATCTTCGTGGACCTTCGGTCCGCGTTTGATATGGTCCAAAGAGAGAAATTATGGGTATTATTAATGGAGATGGGTGCTCCCCCTTATCTCTGCCATTTATTTAAACGTATGCATGAAGGTACTTATGCAAGGGTGAGATACGGGAGATGTGGGGAAATTTCGGGCTCATTTCCGGTTGAAAAGGGTGTGAGGCAGGGATGTGTTCTGGCTCCAACATTATTTTCCCTTTTTATTAATGGGTTGATTGAGTACTTATTGTGTGCTAATAATCTGGATTCCCCAATGTTAGCGGGCGTAAGATACCTGCCCTAATGTTCGCGGATGATACGCTCTTACTGTCAAAATCATTTATGGGCATCCAGCGTTCCCTAGAGGCATTTTGCTCCTTTTGTAAAATCAGGGGTCTGGAATTGAATTTATCTAAAACTAAATTCATGGTTTTTAGCTCTAGCCCAGCCAATTGTCCTCACCCCCAGATGGATGGTACAGAGTTGGATCGTGTATCCACATTTGATTATCTGGGGGTTACTCTTAATGACAAAATGAAATGGGGGTCTCATATGGCGAAGGCCAATTTGAAGTTAGCACAAACTGTGGGGGGTATTTTGAAGGTTTTTAATAATACCTCATCCAAACCCCTGGGCCCTCCTATGGAAATTTATAAATCTCAAACTAGAGGGGGTGCGCTCTATGGTGCAGAGCTATGGGGACATTGCAGCATTGCCCCTCTAACTTCAATTGAGAACTCTTTTATTAGGCGACTCCTGAAATTACCTATGAGTACCCCCTTAATCCCCCTAAAATGGGATTTGGGTTTAGTTCCCATTGAAGAGATTGCCCTGAACCGCCCACTCCTGTATTGGAGACGACTCTGGTCTACACCCGAGCGTGTGAGTTATAGGCAGGATCTTGGTGATATTTTGTCAAGAGGGAATTTGGGGAAAATTCCATGGCTGATGCATGTTAAGAACCTTTGCTACCTTATCAGAAAGGGGGTTTTGTGGTCGGCTCCTGAAGAGTCTTGCTGTATGTTAACTAAGAAATCATTGATTGTGGCCTTACAGCAGTATCGAAAGGAAATCTTATTACACTCTTCCTTGGGTAAGCTCACCAACACCTTCTTGGACATTAAGACTAGTCCCCATTTTGAAGCATTTTTGGACGTTATTCAGCCCCCATTGGCCAAGAAACTTTACATTCAGTTTAGACACGGCTCACTACCACTAAGGGCTTTCACCCATAGATGGTCTAATGCGCCTTGTCTTACGAGTTCTTGTCCAGAATGTATTGATACTTGTGAGTTAGAGTTGCATGTTGTCCTCTTTTGCCCTCTCTACACCACGGCAAGAAAAAAATGGATTATTCAACTCTGTAAGTCCAGGGGCCTTAGGGACTATCAGGAGGTGTTTAGAATCCTCAAATACGACACCACCCCTATGATAGTTTTTGCAACGGCTAGATTACTCCTTTCCATGTGGTTCTCTAGGTGTAAAAAATTACAAAATGTGAGGTATTAATTTGTCCCCAATGATGATTTTTTTGGGATGTAGCGAAAGCTTGTTTAGATATGAGACTATTTAAGGATTGAATATTGTTTTATTTCGTCCTTACTAATAATGCTTGCAATTGTGTTTTAATGGGATTTTAATTCTAAAACAAGGTGTTTATGATGGATTATTCTAATGCAATTGATTTTAATCATTTTTATTGTAAATAGTTATTTATGTCTTTTTATGGTATTATACCAAAATAAAAGCTTTTTGACTGACTGGAAGTCCATTAGATGTGAGTTCAGTCGAAACCATCTACCAACAAGAAGCAACGTAAAGCTAAACAAGTTTCAAATGAAGTCTGTGGTTGTACTACAAAGAAGTGCCAAGAAAAGATCAAGACCAAAGAACGATATTGCACCAGTAAGATCACACCCTGGACGCCTACCTTGTTTGGGTGCTGGGTTTTGTAATTAGGCCCAATGGAGAACCCAAGATCAAGATCCCTAGTACTGCGTGAACCACAACTCCGTCGCAACCTCCTTTCAACTGGTGATGCTTACCTGAGTCAGCGAGCGCCACCACCCTTGTCCCAAAGCCCAATCACTTCAGCTGGGCTAGGGCAAGAACCTCCACATCTCCACCCATTGAGCCGTGCAGGATGAACGTCATCCAGAGTAGAGCTATCCCTGCTAATCAGTGAAGACCGCAGGTGCTGCCTACCACCAAAAAGGGAATACGCACACAAAGGTACTGTACACCCAGTTGTAGGGAAAACATGCACTGGCAACAGCTAAAGCAGAATTGGCCCGCATGAAAACAGACTATCATAGATCCCACGTAGGAAATCCCACAGAGATATTTTTTGTCTTGCACAGAATACCAGCAAGAACTGTGCTGCTAGAACTATGGTTTAACAATTCAACAACCCTTAGTAACAGCCCTACTCTGATGTTATGTACATTACTGCAATGTTTACCAAAGTACTTTTTCAAAAGTAAAAGCACATGCTGGGCATTGATTTATCATTGCTGCTGGATGACCTATTCAGTTCTGAGTCTTTAACCTCACACCACCTCCAGGAGTAAGTCTTGGAATTCTCAAATTCGCTACCCTGTGTGTCTAGTGCTAAAGGGGTGTAATTGGTACTCAATTTTGAGCCCAACAGAAAGGTTAAACCCAAAGACCCCAATGGTAGAAGGCTCTAATTGACAGAAATAGAGCCCAGTAACCTGTGTTTGCCCTGAAAACGTTCATGTTGCCATGGTCGTTTATCCTTTGTGGCTATATCAACCATTCTAGATTTGTGACTCATTGAAAGGCCACAAGTTCTAAGCACCCTATCTGTCCGTAGCACTGTAAGGTTCAGCAAAAAGATCTATTTGTTATAAATTAGGAACTGGAGGTGTTTCTTCTGTTAGGGTTATATAAATCACTCAAGAGTTGTGACTCACTGAACTGCAACATGTACTAAGCATCGGACTTGTACCCTGCACTCTAAGCTGAAAGATCGACTAAAAAACAGCTCTATTTGAAAATAAAACAGGGCAGAGTGCATGGGGGAGCAATGCTGGCTTCAAAGAAAGAGAACACATCCAACCTCGCATTAGTGAATGAGTGTGTAGTCGCTCAGCGCTTAGAGCTAAGGGGATGATAATGACGCTTGCCTAAGGTAGGAGGGGGCCAGTGTTGGACTGGCCTGCATTTTAGTCACTCTGGCAGTCCGGCTCTGCCAAATGGGTCAGTTTGAAATGACAGCATGTGGGCTGTTTTTAGGTCAAGCCTGGGCAGGGAATGTGCTTCTCTGCAAGGCATGCCCTATTCAGGTAGGGACTTGAAGTGACGCCGACTCTCCACCCATATGTTTCATTGGCTTGTGTTATTGTCCGCTGTAAATTTTGGCTGTTCATTGGTTAATAGGTTTAGTAGTACCTCCTTGTCTCGTTTTGTAACCTCCCTAGTCGACACCCCCTGTTACATGTTTTGTTACTCTGTAGGCTTTAATTACAGCCTCCGAGCACTACACGCTCTTTCCTAACGCTTTTTTTTAATAACATGAGTTTGAGCTATTGGCATTGTAAATGACAATGCCTTTTCTTTATCTGTTTTAAAAACAACACATGAATTAAAGGCATTGTCAATTACAATGCCAATCGCTCAAACCCTTGTAAATGCGAGATCTATTGCATTGCTTGATCCCCGACCGCGACCAGTGCCTGGAACCCTGAACCTCTGCACCAGCAATGCTACGACCCAGCGACACTCCACGCACTCATCCCAGGCCACAACAACAACTGCAAGCTAGCATCACCAGCGGACACCCACAGACCCTTCAGCTGTCACCGCTGCCGGCACACCTATAGCTCCGCCAAGAACGCAGACCCAACACAACCCGCCCACAAGAACACACCCAAACCAAAGACCCTACAATACATCCTCCTCAACGTCCGATCACTCCACAAACACGCCACCGAAATCTGGGACCTCCTCAACAGAACCGCCCCGGACGTAGCATTCTTCACTGAAACCTGGACCAACACCACCTCGGGACCGGACATCGCCATCGCCATTGCCCAAGGATACAAGATCTCCAGGAAGGACCGCCCCACCAGCCCGGGAGGAGGAATCGCCATCGTCCACAAATCCACCCTCCCCCTGAGCACACTCCCCGATGAGCCTATAGACCTGATGGAACACCTGCACTTCAAGATATTGGCCAGCCCTACCACCACCCTATGGGGAACTCTCATCTACCGACCCGCTGGACCCCGTGGACCATTCACCAACTCCATCACAGACATCATCTCCCTGCATGCCATCGCATCCACCAACTACACCCTGCTGAGAGACCTCAACTTGCACCTCGACAACCAACTAGACCCCAACACCACATCCCTCCTGGACAACCTCCACAACATCGGACTCCGCCAGATCATGACCAAACCCATGCACTCAGCAGGACACACCACTCCATCACTTTTAGCCACACCACCGAACTCCCGTGGACACACCATTGATGCATCCACTTCTCATTCAGAACACCCACCATCCACAGACGCCATCACTCACTCCCACAGAGAAACTGGACCAAATCACCAAAGACCAGCTCACCTCCTCACCCAGCAACTCACTCCTGGCCACCACGGAAGACGACGACGACCCCAACACCGCCGCCCGAACTCTGCACAGATGGATCACCGACAGCATCAACACCATAGCCCCCCTCAAGAAGAACAACAACGCACACACCAAGAAGGCCAGATGGTTTACCCCGAACATTCGAGAGTCCAGACGCACCTGCCGCTGCATCGAGAGGATCTGGAGGAACTCCAAATCAACAGAAGCCCACAACAACTTCAAAGCCACCACCACTGCCCACCACCAGTTCATCAGAAACACGAGGAAAACTGCAATTGAGGACAGAATCTCCACACACAACAGCAAAGAACTCTTCAACATCATAAAGGAGTTCGCACAACCCACAGGCGATTCCACGGACATTCCTCACTCACAAGATCTCTGCAACAAACTCAGCACCTTCTTCCACCACAAAATCAAGAACATCTACGACAACTTTGACGAAGACAACCAACACACAGAACCCCCACCAGCCACCCCGACACCCTGAAGCCAACGATTGACAGCTGGACAGCCCTCACCACCGAAGACACACAGAAGACAATCAAGTCAATCAACTTCGGGGTCCATACGGACCTCTGCCCCACCACATCTTCAACAGAGCCGCCGACACCATCACATCCATGCTTCACCACACCATCAACCGCTCCCTGGCGAACGCCTCCTTCCCCAACGACTGGAAACACGCCGAGATCAACCCCCTCCTGAAGAAGTCCTCGGCAGACCCCACCGACCTCAAAAACTACAGACCCATTTCCCTGCTCCCATTTCCAGCGAAGGTCAATGAGAAAGCCATCAACAGCCAACTCGCCACCTTCATCGAAGAGCACAATATCCTCGACCCATCACAATCCGGCTTCAGAAAAAAACACAGCACAGAAACTGCCCTCCTCACCGCAACAGACGACATCCATTCCCTACTGGACAAAGGAAAAACAGTAGCCCTCATCCTCCTTGACCTCTCAGTGGCCTTCGACATGGTATCCCACCGCACCCTAATACACAGACTCCACGACGCAGGGATCCGGGACAAGGCCCTCGACTGGATGTACTCCTTCCTCTCTGGCAAAACGCAGCGGGTAAGACTCCCCACTTTCCTCTCAGATCCTACACCTACCACCTGTGTAGTCCCCGAGGGGTCCTCCCTCAGCCCAACGCTCTTCACCGTCTACATGGCTCCCCTCACCCCCATCGTCAGAACCTACGGACTCAACATTGGACCGCCAGATCAACTCCGTCACATCCTCCTGCTTCCTACACAAGACCTTCAAATGGATCCCCCTCGAGCACAGAAAAACCGTCACCCACGCCCTTGTCACCAGCAGACTCGACTATGGCAACGCACTCTACGCAGGCATTAACAAAAACCTCACCCGCAAGCTACAAAACATCCAGAACGCCACCGCAAGACTGGTCCTCAACCTACCACAAAACTGACACATCTTCCAACACCTACACACACTCCACAGGCTCCCCATCGAGACTAGAATCACCTTCAAGATCCTCATCCCATGCGCACAAAGCCCTCCACAACACCAGACCAGCATAACTCAACAGCCGACTCAACTTCCATGCACCCCAAAGAACCCTATGATCAGCCCAGCTCTCCTACGCCGTAGTTCCCCGCGCCAGAAAGACCAGATCATGAGGCCGCTCCTTCTCCTTCCTCGCGGCCAGAGCATGGAACGCCTTACCGCTCCACCTCAGACAGACAACATCGCTCCCCATTTTCACGAACAACCTCAAAACCTGGCTCTTCAACAGACCCCATACTTGATGGACTGGAACCTGCACCCCCTTCCCCCAGTGCCTTGAGACCCTTGCAGGTGAGTAGTCGCGCTTAACAAATCCGTGATTGATTGATTGTTTCGGTCCTGTCACTGCCCATGGGACAAAAACCAAAACAGCCCACACACTGGCTCTTTCAAGTCCTAGACTGCCCGAAAGGCCTGGAGGGGCCATGCAGAGAGAAACAGTGGCAGGACTTACAATGCAAAGGCTTCTTATCCCAGCAGAGGACGTCAAACATAGTGATGACTGAATGCTACAGTCCCCACCAATAACGTGTATTTGTAAAGCACGCATTAACTCCTTGGGTCACTGTGGCGTTTAATGACAAGTGGCTATTGTTGTTCAACTGTCCTCATTGTATCGACCTAGGAAGGATGAAAGGCTGAAGGGAACCACTGGGATTCGAATCTGTGGCCATGTGGTCAAACACGGACTTGTGGAGTTGATGCATTAGTCCACTGAGCCAACAGGCCTGGCCTACAGATGTGCTTCCTGTATTTCAGTGCCTTTGTTAGAGAAGACACGGGCAGCAATGACAGGTACTTCCGGTTTATCAGGAGGAGGTATATGAATGGCTACTTCATGCTGTAGAACTGTGGCAATAGCTTTTATTTGAAACCTGCTTGTTGTACTGTAACAGTTGCTTTTGTTTAAACTCTGCTTGTTGTACTATAGCAATAGCTTTTTTTAAATTAGGCTTTTGTGGCCCTACTGGATCCAGCGCCGGGAAACCCTATGGGGTAGATGTGCGCTTTATAAGTCATAATAATAATAATATTAATTGTAGTGAAGCACTAGTTTTAGTTTGTTTGTTTCTATGTTGCACTGTAACAATAGCTTTTGTTTTAAACCTGCTTGTTGTACTGTAGCAGTGGCTTTGTTGTGAATTATGCTTGCTGTACTGTAAGAATAGCTTTTTTTAATTATGCTTGTTGTAGTGTAGCAATAGCTTTTGTATGAAGCCTGTGTGTTATACTGTAGCAGTGGTTTTGGTGTGAATTATGCTTGCTGTACTGTAAGAATAGTTTTTTTTTATTATGATTGGTGTAGTGGAGCAATAGGTTTTGTATGAAGCATGTGTGTTATACTGTAGCAGTGGCTTTGGTGTGAACTGTAGCAGTGGCTTGAGTGTGTATTATGCTTGCTGTACTGTAAGAATATTTTTTTTTTATTATGCTTGGTGTAGTGTAGCAATAGCTTTTGTATGACCAGAGCTGGCTTTAGCGCTGATGGGCCCAGTGCGACATTCACTTTTGGTGCGCCCAACACACCTCGGATTATTTTACTACCACCGGGCGAAAGTGCCCCTCATCTCTCCAATCATAAGATATTGCTAAACACAGCGCTCCCCTAAAGTCAGCGCCCCTCCACAGGACAGTGCCCAGTGCAGCCGTACCAGTTGCACAGCCCTAAAGCCGGCCCTGTGTATAAAGCCTGTGTGTTGTACTGTAGCAGTGGCTTTGGTGCAAATTATGCTTGCTGTACTGTAAGAATAGGTTTTTTTAGGTCTCGGCCTGGCAAAAGCAGCGCATGCGCTGCTCTGCCATGCAGGGGCCTTTTGGAATCGATACGATTCCAGCGTGCACGCGTGGAGACAAATGAGACAGAAGATGTGCACGCGGGGATTGGATGCTTTACTGGCGGCGTGATACACTGGGGACTTTCTTTGCGCCGCCAGTAAAGGCACCCCGTGTGCACATCTTCTGTCCGTCCCATGACGAGCCGCGCTTGTTTTTATCCCACTTAAAGCCCTGGAGACAGGTGTGATCTTGGGCGAACGCCCGTCAGTCTTCGCAGGCTTTCCAGCCCGCAGGTGTGAGTCCGAATGTCTGACTCCCTGAGGGAAGCCTACATTTACAATCAGATTTAACAATAGTTATTTTAATAATTGTGGTGTGGCGGACAGGAGACGATGGAGGGTCGCTCTGACTTATAGACCTGTTTATCTGATAGAAGCTGTGGGCAGAGGCGTCTCGTGGCCCATCTTCCGTTCTCTGCCGGTGCCCTTCGGGGGGTGGCGGGGGGTGTTTCCAGCACAGGAAACGTTCACACCGGAAGGGTCACAGGATCCGCATCTGTACTGAGAGGGAACTGCTTACATCTGACCGTTCGCTTCCGTAGTGTGCCAAAGCGCGCTCTGCCAGTCAGTTGGGGTGCCAGGCCTTGCACCAGTGAGGTGCATCTCTGCAGGGTGAGGTGCCCCAGCTGGCACGAGCGAGGGACCCCTACCACGGGTGAGGTGCCCCCTGCGCGGTATGGTACCCTCTGCAGGGCGAAGGCCCCCTGTCACGAATCAGGTGTCATCTGCAGTGAGGTGCCCCCTGCTCGGCGAGGTGCCCCCTGCTTGGTGACGAACACCTCCACCCAGCCATGGCACCGTGCTCTGCTGGCACAGCTGGGCGGACCGTTGGCACAAGGACGCATCTAGCTCATCTCCTACCGAGCTGGCAAGAGGGCAGAATGTGGCTTTGTCTCCTCCTCGCCCTGGCATCGCTGCAGCTCGGCATCACCGTAGCGGCCCAGACGCTGTCTGGTCAGAGGGGGTGTGTGTCTGGCATTGCCAGGCGTACTGACGTCATCTTACAACTTCTTCTGCCTCTCCAGGGTCTATCAGGCCCCTCTCATCTTTCTTTCTTTCTTCTTTTTTCTCGCCCATCTTTCTTTTTTTCATTCATCTTCCTTTCATCTTTGTTTGTTTCTTTCTTTCTTTGTTTCTTCTTTCTTTCTTCCTTGTCTGTATATCTTTCTCTCTTTCATCCATCTTCATTTCTTTGTTTGTTTCTTTCTTCCTTCGCTCCCGGGCCAGTGTTGTAAAAACTATGGTTGTGCTCATGGATTCATGACTGTTTTGTGATTTAGTTTGAAACTTTGTAGTGACGAAGTAAGTGCCTCGAAGGCCCTCCATGAGTTCTGTGCTCTGATGGCTCCGAATCCCGACCCCTAGAAGCTAAACTGCGAGTCTTTATTTCCCCAAGTCCCGTGTAGAGGTATTGTGATTAGACAAACCATTGTCTCCTGGTAGGTTATTCCCCATTGTATATTCATATATTTTAGCTCAGGTCACTTTCATTATATCCAGCTGCTAACAAGGAGCCTCAGGGAGCGAGTCTGTCTCCCCCCTTCTTTTCGAAACTCAGTGAAAGGTGCTCAGTCTTTCTCCATGTGAAGCGCCCCCCATCCATGTAATTAGACTCTTTGCTTCGTCTTCGGGTTCTCACTTCCTGGCGTTAGTCATTCTTTGGTGAGTGCCACTGGCGACCTCAACATTTTGATCAGGTGCAGCACCGAATCTTGGATTGCACAGTGCCTGGTGCACGCACAGCCAGGTGCCTGGTGCACGCACATCCAGGTGCACGCACATTCAGATGCCTGCTGCACGCTCATTCAGGTGCCTGGTGCACACACATTCAGATACCTGGTGCACGCACAACCAGGTGCCTGATGCACGTACAACCAGGTGCCTGCTGCATGCACATTCAGGTGCCTGCTGCACGCACAACCAGATGCCTGCTGCACGCACATTCAGGTGCCTGCTGCACGCACATCTAGGTGCCTGCTACACGCACATTCAGGTGCCTGCACATTCAGATGCCTTCTTGAACGCAAATTCCGATTTCTGATGCATGCACATTCAGATGCCTAATGCACACACATTCAGAGACTACTCCACGCACTTTCAGATGCCGGCTACATGCACATTCAGTGCCTGGTGCACGCACATTCAGTGCCTGGTGCATTCACATTCAGGTGACTGGTGCACGCTCACTCATGTGCCTGCTGCACGCACTTTCAGATGCCTGCTGCATGCACATCCAGGTGCCTACTGCACGCATATTTAGTGCCTGGTGCACGCACATTCAGATGCCTGCTGCCCGCTCATTCTAGTGCCTGCTGCATTCACATTCAGGTGCCTGGTGCACGCACATTCAGGTGCCTGCTACACGCACATTTAGATGCCTGCTGCACTCACATTCAGATGCCTGGGGCACCCACAATCAGTGCCTGCTGCACGCACATTCAGTTGCCTGGTGCACGCACATTTAGGTTATTCCCTATTATATGTCCATATATTTTAGCGCAGGACACTCTGATTATATCCAGCTGCGAGTCTGTCTTCCCCCTTTTTTGGAACTCAGTTAAAGGTGCTCAGTCTTTCTCCACGCGAAGTGCTTCCCCCCCCCCCTCGCCCTCCCCCCCACCCATCCATTTAATGAGATTTGTTGCTTCGACTTCTGATTTTCACTTCCTTGCTTTAGTCAGTTTGGGTGAGGGCCTCTGGTGGCCTCAACATTTTGAGAAGGTGCAGCACTGAGGTTTGGATTGCACAGTGCCTGGTGCACGCACATCCACGTGCCTCCTGCACGCATATTCAGATGTCTGGTGCACACACATTCAGGTGCCTTGTGCACGCACATTCAGGTGCCTGGTGCACGCTCATTCAGATACCTTTAGTATGCTCATTCAGGTGCCTGGTGCACGCTCATTCAGGTTCCTGGTGCACGCTCATTCAGATGCCTGGTTAACGCACATTCAGGTGCCTGCTGCACGCACGTTCAGTGCCTGCTGCATGCACATTCAGGTGCCTGGTGCACGCACATTCCGGTGCCTGGTGCACGCACATTCAGGTGCCTGGTGCGCGCACATTCAGGTGCCTGGTGCTCGCACATTCAGGTGCCTGGTGCTCGCACATTCAGACGCCTGGTGCACACACATTCAGACGCCTGGTGCACGCACATTCAGATGCCTAATGCATGCACATTCAGAGCCTTGTTTACACACATTCAGCTGCCTGCCGCACTCGCATTCAGCTGCCTGCCGCACCTGCATTCAGGTGCCTGGTGCACGCACATGCGGGCACCTGGTGCACGCACATTCAGTACCTGGTGCATACACATTCAGTGCCTGGTGCACGCACATTCAGGTGCCTGGTGCACGCACATTCAGGTGCCTGGTGCACGCACATTCAGGTGCCTGGTGCTCGCACATTCAGGTGCCTGGTGCTCGCACATTCAGACGCCTGGTGCACACACATTCAGACGCCTGGTGCACACACATTCAGACGCCTGGTGCACGCACATTCAGATGCCTAATGCATGCACATTCAGAGCCTTGTTTACACACATTCAGCTGCCTGCCGCACTCGCATTCAGCTGCCTGCCGCACCTGCATTCAGGTGCCTGGTGCACGCACATGCGGGCACCTGGTGCACGCACATTCAGTACCTGGTGCATACACATTCAGTGCCTGGTGCACACTCATTCAGGTGCCTTCTGTAAACAAATTCAGATACCTGCTGCATGCGCATTCAAGTGCCTTCTGGACACGCATTCAGGTGCCTGCTGGACGCGCATTCAGGTGCCTATTGCACATACACACTGCAGTGCTTTGGTCACAGACATTCAGTGCCTGTTGCACACACATTTGGGTGCCTGGTGCATGCACATTCAGATACCTGCTGCACGCACGTTCAGATGCCTGCTGCACGCAAAATCAGTGCCTGGTGTACGTGCATTCATGTGTCTGGTGCAAACGCATTCAGGTGTCTGGTGTATGTGCATTCAGGTGCCTGCTGCACGCGCATTCGGATGCCTGCTCAGCTGCATGTGCATCCTGTGTCTGCTTCACGCACATTCAGATGCCTTGCGCACGCACATTCAGAGGCCTGCTGCATGCATGTATTTTCAGATGCCTGGCGCACCCACATTTGGATGCCTGGCGCACGCACATTCAGAGGCCTGCTGCGCGCAGGTTCTGAACCCTCTCGAGGCGGTTGCCACCTGTGTGCCTGTATATAGCAGAGTTCCTTTCGCTGTGGCGAGGCTGCTCCAAATATCAGTGGTACAAAACGGGGTGGTGATGGACGGAGCATCAGAACCAATCAAACACTCACACCCAGTCAACAGATCTGGGTTTGATCCATCACCGTTCTTTAGCCCACTCTGCCACCCCAGTTCAGACATGGCCATATGCTAATCAGTCTGACCCTGTGCCACATGGGAACAGTCCAGCCCGAACTGCCAAGCCATGTCTTCCCTGGACCGGAAACAATCTTCCTAGGACCGGTTTCTGGCATTTCAGCCACCTTCAGCCAGGCTTGCTTGAATCCAGTGGCAAAGTGAGCAAGGGACTCACATCTGAGCATACCCTGCCAACTTATGACGAACAAAGCGGTACAAAAGGGGGTGGTGATGGACGGAGCATCAGAACCAATCAAACACTCACACCCAGTCAACAGATCTGGGTTTGATCCATCACCGTTCTTTAGCCCACTCTGCCACCCCAGTTCAGACATGGCCATATGCAAATCAGTCTGACCCTGTGCCTCATGGGAACAATCCAGCCCGAACTGCCTCAGTGGCCTACAAGATAGCTGTTACTTCTCATTAAGTGTGAGTTTCAGGATGCCTACGTGTAAGGGAGGAGCCAGAGAATCAAATACCCCCTACTTAGAATGAAAGCTCTGATGGCACAAGCAGGCGAGGCAGGTGAGCCTGACCCTCCCCAGAAGAGCTCCCTTGAGTCCTCTATCCTAGCATCAATACATTCATCCATTCACCCGTTCCTCCACCCACTAAGTGTCGCCATTTCACCTTTAAATTCTGTTATCCATTCGTTCTTTCATGCATCATCCATTTTTTCTCCATTGCATCATCCATCAATTAATTCATCCACCCTTTCAACCATCCACCCTTTCATCCATCTACCTGTCCATCTTTTCAACTATCCATCCTTTCACCCTTCCATTTACCCACTAATATTCACCATTTCACCTTTGCTTTCTGTCATCCATGCATTCGTTCATCCATCATTCAGTCTTTCAGCATTCCATCCATCCATCCATCCACCCACCCTTTTACCCATCCATCTGCCAATCAATGTCAACCATCCATCCTTTCACCCACTCACCAACCCAAGCATTTTTCCATCCACCCAGGCATCCTTTCACCCATCCACCCATCCGTTTGCCTACACATCCTTTGACCCTTTCACCCATCCTTTCACTCATTCCTTCTTCATTCTTTCACCTGTTCTTTCCTCATCCACCGTTTAACGCATCTTTTCACTCACACACGCATTGTTTCACCTATCCTTTCTCCCACTCACAAATCCTTTCACAGCACACCCACACATCTATTCATCCATTCATCCACCCACCCTTTCACCCAGCCTTTCACCCACCGATTAATCCTTTGACCTATCCACTCTTTCACCAATTCTTTCACCCATCCAACCCATCCGTTCACTCAACGAAGCATCCTTTCCCCCATTCACCCTTTCACACATGCTTTCCTCCACACATGCATCTTTTCTCCCACCCGTCCTTTCTCTCCCCATCCTTTCTCCCACCCCCGCATCCTTTTATCCATCCACCCTTTCACCCACCTATGCATCCTTTCATCCACCGACCAATTCACACATCATTTCACCCACCCACCCATGCATCCTCTCACTCATCCTTCCTTGTAACCTTCGATCTTTCTTTCCCTTTTCTATCAACACATCTGTCTTTGGTTAATTATAAACTTTTGTCTACCGAGTTCCAGGCAGAATAGGCATATAAACAAGCATTGAAAATGCAATAGGTCTCGCCTTTTATTAAGTTAAAGCCATTTGCTTTGCTTTACAATACCATTAGCAAAGCAAATGGATTTAACTTAATCAAAGGCGAGACCTATTTCATTTTCAATGCTTGTTTTAAATGATGCTTGTTGTAGTGTAGCAATAGCTTTGAGTTGGAGTGTTGAAAGGAGGCAGAGTGACATTACAGGGAGGAAGTAATCCATTAAAGGGCCCAGGCCCACTGTAGCGTAACGCTAGCTTTGTTTGTTGCTTGTTGTACTGCGGCAATAGCTGTGGTTGAACCAATAACGGGAGTAGAAGGAGCGAACTAGCTTTCAATGCCACACCTTACATTACATGGGAGGAAGGAGGGGACCTTGCCATCTCTACTTCTGGCGGTGGGCAGCAGCACTGCACTCGTTTACTTGATGAAGGAGAAAGAACAAAGCGAACAGCGACGATCTCGACGCCGATCTGCAAAGATACACCCCCGCCCCGTGACACGATGACTTCAGCTCTCCCATGGACGCCACAGTGGAGGCAGCATCCGTGATGCTCGTGAGTGTTCCATGCTTCCGAGGAGCACGCGCAGATGAGCTCATTGCGTCTGAGACGCATTGCATCAGCTGTTGCCCCGATTGCAGCAGCTGGGTCTGCCTGGCAGCTCTGTGCTCCAGGGAGGCTTGCTCCTTGTGGGACCCTGACTGCGATGCTGCTCTGCATCACTCTGGGACAATTTCACTGGATGACGCATGGCCTAGTCATTACATTCACAGCTGTTAATCCAGAGGCCCCGATTCCAATCCTAGCTTTGCCTCTTGACCGCGCTGTGTGACCCTGCGCATATCGTTTTACCTCCCAAGTTGTCTTAGCAACCAAAACTGGTAGCGCCTAGCACAATGTACTACCAGCTTTAAGCACTAGATTAAACCCGGATGTAGGCATCGCAAACCACGAGCGCTTAGGAACCGCACTTTTTTGTTCGACTGTAGAAGTGCACTAAAGCACAAGGATATGTGGTGAAGCGTGCACACTCTTTGGGGCATATTATCAAGACAGGTGATAAAATTATCGCCGCTTTATCGGCAGAAAACTGTCGCTAAAACGGCGATAATGGGCTTGATAATATGCTCTATGGAATTCCAATTGAAGCCCGTGTTAGATGTGAAGGACATTTAACATGGGCTTCAATTGGAATTCAATAGAGCATATTATCAAGCCCATTATCGCCGTTTTAGCTGCAGTTTTCTGCCGCTAAAGCGGCGATAATTTTATCGCCTGGCTTGATAATATGCCCCTTTGTAACTTAGAAAGGCCTCAACTCTTTCTGCTCAACGTGTGATCACGAAAGGCTGTCCCAACATTTTCAGATCCTAGCACGGGTTGAGGGGCACCCTCTAATGTCTTCAATCAAATGTGAGCGGTGCGTCCTAGAACGAAAATGAGCACATATCACACACAGCCTCCGATGATGATGATGGCTAATTAAACACCCAGGAGCTCGATGCTGTCACCACGGGGCATTGAACGGGCTTGAAATGCGACAGGCAAGAAAAGCCAAATGAAAGACTCTGAATGCGTGATTGAATTAAATCATTAATATTTCATGGACTCGATGTGGGCGCACAGAAAACAGCAGCAGAGCTGCTGACTCGATGCTGAGGGTCATAGGTGGTGATGCCGCGCGGAGGACAGGATTTTCATATTCTCCTTATGTCACAGATTCTTATTCACAACAGCTCATTCATACACTCATTCATTGGTGGGGCCCATAAAACCAACACACTCATCATTCAACCAAACTCACTCGAATCTGCACACCGGAGAATAAGGCGCTGGACATGTGGGTACCTTTATTACCTATCAGGATTAATTTGTATTTACATTATATATACTTTCTACACATACATCTTCAGAATCCTGACCTTAACATCAAGGCACTCCACCACTTGGTCGATGGACCAATTAGTTGGACTGGTTGATGGTGAATTAGAACCAGCTAAGACACAATTAAAGCCTCGGAAACATTTGGTATTTTCTGTAATTAATTAAAGAACCACAAACTCATTCTTATTATTTCAAATTGTTATTTATCTAATCAATAACGCTTCTTTAAATTTGCATTTATTAACTACAGCTCATAATATAAAATTTTAGTTTTATTAAAGAGAAATCAAACATTTAGAAATTAATCATTAATTAGGAAAATACAAATAATCCATTACCAGATAGCAAGCGATGATGGTCTCAGATCAAATAGAGAGTTTCCCGCATTCTCAGGTAAAACTCTCTGGACAGGCTGCCTGACCCACAGCGAAGGATCAAACTGTCAGGCAGAAATATAGGATGCACAGCAAACTCTTCTCTCAAACACCAATTAACCCACGGCAAACCAACGGATCAATACCAGCTCAGTGCAACCCAACGCCACGAATAATCAACCCAATAGACTACACCCAATGGCGGATGATGGCTTCTTATACCCTTTTTCTCTCTTACTTCATATTAACTCGGCAACATTTAGGGGCAGAGAAAATGTTCTGATTGGACAGTTCGGGGTTATCTGTAGGTTACGGAAAGGTTCTCAGCGCAAAACCGGTTCTTCATGATGACTTGGCATGGGAAGGCGCAAATTGTTAATTTTCATTCTAGCTCCCAGGCGAACGCAGCGAATGTAGCACTTCAAGGAAAAGAAGTCATTGTTTCACAGGTTCTGTATTGTCCTTTCCGCTGTTCCCACATAGTCATGTATTTGGCTGGCAGTCAATTCCAATTCCTGTCCTTGGTAGGGAACGCGGTGTCAGAAGTTCAGGTTACTTGGTGATCTCCAGAGCCATCCGGACATGCGCAGAAATCATCACGTTCACATGGTGGCATCTGCTTCAGAGAACGCCATCTTGGGTACTGCGGCCTAGTAGGCCCGAATGCCAACTTAAGCAAAAATAGACATAACAGTAATTAAAATACAGAAATGAAAATGCTAATGTTTAATCCCACACTAATCCCATTATATATTAGTATTTTCCTAGCTGTGGCAACATTTAAAGCAATAATACTTACCATTTAATGAATTTAAAGCACAGACAATCACAAAGCACAATAAATCATGCAATTCTACTATTTCACCACAATCTAAGATTAGTTTGCGTACCATAGTTAATTAATTAATTATTCTGCCATGAAATTAGCAATTTAGTCCCACGTGTATCTCGTGTTTATCAAGGTGCAAAAGTTGATTAATAAATTTTCACTGCAAACATGTTACTTAAATTAATTTTAGAATGATTACGTAGTTAGTTACATGCAAATTAGAGGAGGTATACAAAATGTTGTTTTACCTGCTCCATCAGTGGCATGTGCCATAGCTGGGATCTTGGGCTGAAAGTGTCCACGCCCATTTGCCTTGAAGTGCATCAGGACACCTGGAGCACGTGCTGGGTGGCTGAGGGCAGGAATCTGCAAGAGTATAGTTTTGTATTTGTTGCTCTGACAGTTTAGGACACCTCCTTGGGTGCCTTTATGTTTTGAGTTGTACACTACTGTATTGGTATTTGTGTAGCTCTTACATGCAAGTTAGGAGACCCGAAGCACTTTGGTGAGTAGTCGAGTAAGACGCAAGGGTTGGTTTGCGATCAAAAATTGGCCCAGGAACTCTAAAAAAACAAAAAGCGGCCCACATTTACGGACTGCACCTTTTCGCAAAACACTGCTTCAGTGTTTTAAGTAATATGAAAATAAGGAGGTTGGTTCTAAAAGCAGCATATTTTTAAAAAATCAGATGTTGCCAGGACTCTTTGTGCATGGATTAGTTCACACTTATGAACCACACCTGAATATAAGTGAGGCCACTTCTGCTAAGGCCCCCTGCTCAATCTGCATATATTAATGGGCTGGCCCAGCGAGAGACTGGGAATGACACCTCCGCCCGTTGGTAAAAGGGATGTAACAGAGTTCCATCTGCCTCTGGAAAGGCCGCTCAGCCCCCCACTGGTGGCATCCCCACAGCACAGACACAGCTCAAATCAACATCCACAGTGGCCACAAAAGTGGCCCCCAAACTGAAACTCCGATAACGGCCCATCACCCATTGCCTGAGTGCACGCCTCACCAATCCGACCCTATAAGAAGCAACTCCATTAGTTGTGCATAGCTGGAAAAGTGGTGCATGCAGAGCCTCTGATTTTTGTGTTTTGGTGTTCTGTGTGTGGTTTGGACATGTACTCTCAAGCACGTTTCTGCATCAATTGAGAAGTAAAGGGTGTGAGAGATCGGACTGCGTTTTACAAGTAGGGACCTTACCTCTGGAAATTGGAGCGATCAGTAGCCCTGTCATTCATGATCTAACTACATTCAGCCTTGGCAGCGTGAGACCCTGGAAAGAGCGAGGCCCGGGGCAAACCCCCCGGCTGCTCCCCCCTTGGGACAGCCCTGTATATGAGTCACTCGAGCCACACTGCACCTTCTCCACCTGCCTTGTATTTTCTTCAGTTGCCCCTCTTTGGGTGTCTCCTTTCTCTGAGGGCTGCACAGAGTGGTTGAGAGCTCCTTCACTGCAGCCCTGAAAGGAGGGTTGATAGGAGGCAGAGTGACAATTCAGTAAGGAATTAATCTAATAAAAGGCCAGGAACTGGATCCCACTGTCGTTTAGTCTTTGGAGTAGTGGATGATGGTCCACCTTGTGGAAACCTGCTTGGAGTTCAAATAGCTACTTCCTTGTAGTCAACAGTGTTCTGGAGGTCAACCACAATAGCAATTATCGTCAATTCTAGCCTCGTCCAGGTCTGATGAAGTGTTGTCTGTCACAGAGGAGGCGGTTTTGCACGAGGCAATACGAGACCAGGTCGAAATCCGCTTTTCCAAGCGCTTACCTAGAAATGGTTCATTTCAGGTATGAGGTTAGTTTGCCAGTTCTGCATGGTCAAGTCTTTGCTTATTCAGTACTGGTTGGCCATAGAATGTGCTTAATTCTCTGGGAAACTCTCCAGCTAAGAGTGATGCATTAACTAACAGGGTCAGTGTTGGGATGGAGACACCTGAGTGATTTTAGGGGAAAGGAAATGGGTTATTAGAGCTTGTGTCCTGCTCCCAATATGTTTATGATGGTGCTAATCACTTGGTGGAGTAAGGAGATGGGTGGCGCAGGGTACCAGGATGTAGGTAATGGGATGGTGATGAAGAGGAATATCAGATAGAGGCACAGGTTTTGTGATATCTTGAGCTCGGTGTTTCTCTCCTTCTGGTTGCCTGCTTCTATAAGCAGTCAGAGTGGAAGGCTCTGATGCTTGAGTGCTGTATGTACTTGCAGAGCTGGAGTGGGCACTGAAAGCAGAGGCTGAGTCGACGACCATCCCCTAATCCTGGAGAGGTGTAGCTACCTCTGCACTGACTGTATACAGGAATCTACATTGAACGTTACCATGCTGCGCTTCGTCTTGGTCTACTCCTGTGGTTGTCAATGCAGGACCACAGGTGTGGGGTGGGTTCTAATTTCAGATAGCATTACATATTAAGATTCATTTTTTAGATAGAGGTGAGTCCTATACATTTGCCTTGGTGCAGGGGTGATTGCCTGTCCTAGGACCTCCTCATATCCCTTAGCCACCTATATCGTTCTCGCTTCCTTTCTCTTTTTTTGTGCAGATTTATATAGCGCAAACTCGACTCCAAGGTATCAAAGCGCGTTTCATGGGCACCAGTTGCATTACAGATGGACACATTCATTTTATTTTTTTAGGCACGGGGGAGGTAAGTGATTTGCCCAGAAACACAGGATGTTTGAGCCTCCTGCCAGGTGAGAACCTCAAATTCAATCTGCTTGTTTCATTCATTGTGGTTCCTCTCTGTTTCAGCCTTCCCTCTTACCCCTCCATGCCTATCTTTCTTTCTACGTGTCTTCGCCTCCCTCATTCTCCATTACCCCTCCCTCTCATTTCCCACGTGCTTCTTCTCCCTTTCTCTGTGTTGTCCCCTCTTTGTCTATCTCTGCCACTCGTCCTGTGTTCCTCTCCTAACTCCACTGTGACTTTAGGCTTCAATGAATACCAGCTTCTGTTCTTTCCCAAACACACTTCCCTGCGCCCTGGATAGAATATTTTAGAAACATGCCCCTCCCTTCTCATTACCGCACAATTATATTATTAAAGTGGCACAAGCAATAACAGGTGACAAAAGGCACCAGCATTGCTGTGATTGCGTCTCATAAATGAATGCTGATTGTAAGGTTAAGCTTCCGCTAATCCTCTTAGCTTCTGCCTGGTCGCCCCGAGGCCTGGTCCCCTCTGTGCATCCGACAGATGCCATCCACGCGGGGCGCGCGGTGCCTGGCCTGCTCGCCCCACAGCGCCGCCATTTCACGTCAGCTCTATTTACTAATAAGTATGCTTGATTTTATTTCTCCTTGCTTTAAATGTTGCGATGTTTCTTTTATGTGAACGAAAAGTGAGGGCGTCATTTAACTTCACAGCCTTAGCAAATGTACTGGGGCTAACGGGAACAATAAAAGCATGCATTTGCCTCCAGGTCAGTACGACGACACAGGAGCCACACCAAGGAAAACTAACATTAGCGGGCACATATTCACAGCAATCTAATCAAGCACATGTAATGCACATTGATGGATGCACAGAGAAGCGATAATCATATGTACCACTGACAAACAAGAACATCCGTTATTTTAAGATTATTTTATTTATTTATAAAAAGTTTTATTTAGCGCAAGCATGACCCTAGAAGGGTATCAGAGCGCTTTACAAGAGGTCAAGGAAAGAAACAGTAAAACAAATAGCAAGATCAGGAGAGAACAGGATGGGAGGGACCCAAAGGAGGCAGGAGGCCATCTCTACGCCCAAGCAACCGCTACATACACATGATCACAGAAGCCCAATAGTTTACAAGGTTATACCAGAAGTTAATGTCAGACAAATGCAACGGTAATAATGAGACTGACAAGTAAGCTATATCACCCCCTGATCAGAATATTACCATTGGTTAAAGCCCTCTGCAGATGGCATTAACCACTCTTAATTTCCTGTTTCATAAATATGGGCCCAAGCTGAAGGCAGGGGCACATAATGAGGGGAAGGGTGATCAGCAGTTGTGAACACCCAACACTCAGGGCCATCCTCTACCCTGCCATGGATAACCCAACCAAGACCCTACTACTATCAGCAGCAAGGCAATAAAAAAAGGAAACCACGTACAACAGACACTGCATCTCCTTCTACCCTGACAATGGTTCTAATGCGCATAAGAAAAGAAAGGAATCTGACTGAGTTAAACACAAACTTAGGCAACTGAATATCATGTATGCTCTGATACCCGCAGCTCAACTCACCGCAGACTGCTCTGATTCTGTAAGAAATTCAGTTATTAGTTGCAAAGCATGTACGTCCTTCACAAGTAATAGGTCCAGAATTATCTTTCTACTGGGAACCAAACACCCACTGCCAGGGCCAGACTGGGAACAGCAACCAGCCCTGGCAGGTTGCTTCTCCACCAGCTCTGGGAACGGGAGGGGGTTGTTAGCCGCTAAGCACTGCTCCCGCTTTTCTTACAGAGGGCCGATTTTGCAGCACTGCTGCAAAACCGGCACCCTGTAAGAAAAGCGACCCCCTACGGCCACAAAACCAGCCCCCACCCCTTCGGCCCACCGGGGAAATGCCTGATGCCCACTACGGCCAGTCCGGCCCTGCCCACTGTAGCACTTGTCTCTTTCAGGTAGCGAAGCAGAGCAGTCCAAGGACTACTCGGTGAAGGTGGGGTGGGCTAGCAGTCCCAGTTCCCTGGAATGCAACTACAAGACTCAATAAATACTCAATAAATTACTGTCCAGTCAGAGCTTTTCCTTTTATTACACACACTACTAAATACTGTGCATTAAATTATAAATATATACATCAGGAAAATGGAAATACCTTTGGTGACAGCCTCATATCACATTTCACCCAAAGTGGGTCCTGACTCCCATAATCACAGTACCCCCCCCCCCCCTTCCCCATCGCAGATTCCAAATCACAATATAAGAGGATGTCACTTTAAATAACCGATGTGCAATTACTGGGCTACGCACGGTAGCCTCACACATGCAGCTTGCACATGTGCACACATGCTTGCCCACAGGCATTAATGTGTAACCAGCCCAGTGCCTCTTACCTAGCTGTGAGGCAGCAGCCTTCTCTTAAAGGGTGGAACTGGTGGTAAACACGCACAGCCCAAATACCATGAATTTACAGTGAGTGGAAGTCAAGTAGTGAGACTTGCTCACAGTAAAAGTCCAAAAACTGGGTAGTTAATTGCAAAAAATCCTGGTGACTAAATCAACAGAACCCATTAGGTACAATATCTAACACCCTTCCAACCAGACACCTTTGAAAGGTTGTCCGGGTAAAAAGAAAAATCAAAGTGCTTCATTGCTACATCATGGTTATGAAGCGCTATAAAAATGCTGCACTACAATACAACACACCACTATCTTACCCCATCTTATTCCCAACTCAACTAAGTAGGACTGACACCTAGAACTAAAGCTAAGCTATACCACCAAATATATACACATGAGGCCCGAAAGTGCCTTCTTTGCAGGCATGTAGCCCGCCCCAGTCACATAGGCAGACATTCTGCAAGGTCTGACTCAGGGTCCATGCTGGTGTGAGATCAAGGACATGGAAAGACTGTGAGAGTGACTGTTGATACTGCTAACCCTTGACTGAGAATGGATGTGGCTGGGAGGCAACATCTGAAAATCAGAGGTCCAGAATCCGGCTCTGGCCCTGGAATAGGGCCAGTAGTTCCTAAATCGATTGGGAGGCCAGATTATTGATTGCAATGTTCAATCACAGTGTCATCCTACAGTTAGCCCGTTCAGATGCCATGATCATTACGCATTGCACTGTGTCACCCTTAGCTGATGTATCATATGCTACTTTGCAGAGCTTGCCTCCTACTTTTGGACCGGAACCAAAACCATCAGAGATTCCCTCCTCCGGGTGATGGTGTTGATGTTCTCTTGAGCTGTGCAGCCCTCATGGCAGTCACCATCTGCCCAATGTCTGCTAATGTTTCAGTGTTTAGATCAAGTCCTTTGAAAGATCACCAGCTGTATGTGGGGGCTCTGGGTAGAAAGCTGCGGGAGGAGGGCCAGGTTGCTGATATTGACGCACCTCAATATCAGCTCCACATGCTTCATGTCAAGCAGCGGTTTCAAGCAACAACTATTCAACTGTGCTCTCTGATTGCTCCTGAACAATGACCAATGCTACCTGCCACAACATACACTGATGTGCCTCCTGTGGCCACAGGTGTAGCAGCGGTGCCGCAGGCAGAGCCGTGTGAGGCTATGGCAGGTTGTGCAGTAGTGGTGGTGGTAGCTGCAGTTGATGCAGAAGTGGCGGTATTGGTGGTAGGTACTGTAAATGCAGGAGTGGTGCCAGTGGAAATGTTTGGTACAGCCAGTGCAGGTGTGGAGGAGGTTTTAGATGGTACAGATTCAGGGATGGGGGTGGCAGATGTTTCCAGCATGAACTGCTCATCCATCAGGCAGAGCAAGGTGTATGAAGGGTCTGGCATATTCCCTTTTCTGCATGGTCACTCTAAAATTGTCATCATTGACTGGATCCTATTTTTGCTAGTATTAGAACTTGTTGCACTGTGGTGCTGCCATTCAGTAACACAGTGGGTGAGTCATGGCTCTAGAATGGTATTGGTAACATTGGCTTCACTCAACTGGTCTATTTAACTGTCTTGTGAGGCCATTGTAGATCGCCTAGAAAATACACCTACAGAAGGTAAAAGTACATCTGCCAGGGACCCAGTCAGAAGCTCCCCTGTCCTCTGGGTAGGCCGCAGTTTAAATGAGCTGATGTGACACGTGGCAAGGAATAAGCCTTTGCCATGCAGGAAAAGCCTTTTTTTTTATTATACTCATAAACCATCCTTTAAGTGTGAATTCTAAGCGCACAGGGCAGGGTGCTAATACATAAAAATAGGGCATACTACATATTGGGGGTAGTCTGCTCTCACAGTGAAATAAAAAACAAAAGCTATTTCACTGTGTAGGCTTTACTAGACCTCCTATTATCTCCTATTTCCAGCTGGGAAAATGCTAGAAAAATGCTTCAAAGTAATTTCCTAATAAATGTTTATAATCGGACAGTGGTAAAATTAGATTTTTGATATATGAAGCAGGCTAACCTAGGGCTCCATTTCAGGCTGAGGGCCTGTGTCTGTAACCCTCCCTGCTGTTTAAAACTGCTTGGATTGGTGTAGTCTGAAGTGTGCATGTCGGGCTGGCCGTCGCAAGACAGCTGGCTAATCAGACATGCACGCTTTCAGCTTTTGGTGAGTCATCACTTCTGCTAATCAGCAATAATGGCCCCATCCATGCACTCGGGCTGGACCAGCGGTGCTTTAAATAAAATAGTGATGACCATTTTATTTACGTTTTCTGCTGCACTCACAGCAGGCAGGGCGATGCTTCTCCACCCTAAAGAAGGAACCACCACTGCTTATAGTGCTGATTTGACCATCAAGTGTTGCATCGACTTGGTTCCTCCCTGACAACCTCATCAGCCAACACCTGTAACTTTCTGAAAATTATTTGCTTTCACAGCTGGTCAAAGTGGCATCTAGAATAGGTAGGAGATGTTTGAGGATGGCTTCTCTATCCAGATGATGGGAGGATTGCTTTCAAATATTATAACTTCTGGAAATTGCTCAGGGTAGCATCCCAACCTATTGTTTTTCATCCACTGTGCAGAGACCAGCATTAGGCAAATCAGTATTGACCCTGCTCCTCACCAGAGCAGGTCATCTTGACTGCCAGGCAAGGTCCCCTCCAGAAGGGGCCACAAGTATTCCCAGTCCCGTTTCAGCCTTATTAGGCCTCATCAGTTAAGTTTAGCTTGGATTCTTTGTCACAGTTGTAGCATCCTTTCAAGCCCAGGAGCTTGTAACAGATCATGCCGCTCATGGAGCTCTGGTTTGCACGTCTTTATTCTTCAGCATGCAACTGTTAACTGAACGCATTGTGTCACAAACTTCATTAACCAAACCCAGCCACACCCACCACATTACGTAATACTTGTAAGGAGTCTGTCGAGGGCCACTAGAGTCTTCATGCACATAAACCCAGAACACAACATCTCCCACTTTGTTAAATAAAATGCACAAACAAATATATACAAGTTACAATTCCTCGATGAGTCATTGAGGTGCTCGCACCAGCCATCCAGGTCTAGTTAACATGACAACAGTGAGCAAGGACCCACATCCTTGCACTCTTAGGGTGTAACATCAATCACACAAAAGGTGATGGTAGTAGTGCTTTCAAATAGTCTAACCACCGACAATTGCTCGGGTGAGAATTCCAATCCATTGTCTTTTGCCCACTGTACCCCTCTAGACAGAGGCCTGCCATATGCAAATCAAAACTGATCCTGCTCCTCATGGGA
The DNA here is from genome assembly GCF_964204655.1 of Triturus cristatus. Taxonomy (NCBI): domain Eukaryota; kingdom Metazoa; phylum Chordata; class Amphibia; order Caudata; family Salamandridae; genus Triturus; species Triturus cristatus. Next base: position 962,770,670 of record NC_140584.1, on the reverse strand, counting down.
CAGGTCATCCCATACTGCCAGGCAACTCCCCTTCCAGAAGGGACCACAAGCAAAACCAGACTGGTTTTGTCCTTATTAGGCCTCATTAGTGATGTATAACTTAAATCCTGTGGCACAGCGAGCAAGGGACCCACGTATGGGTTAACCATTAGCCACTTAGGGCACCATCAAACACACAAAAGGTGATGGTGGAAATGCTTGCAAATAGTCTAACCACTATAAATTGCTTGTGGTTCCATTCCAACCCACTGTTTTTCTCCCACAGTACCACACTAGACAGATGCTCACCTTATGCAAATCAGTACTGACCTTGCTCCTCGTGGAAGCAGTCCATCCAGAACTTCCAAGCCAGGTCCTCGCCAGAAGAGAGCATAAACAACTCCAGACCAGATTTGTCCTTATTATGCCTCGTCAGTGAGGTATAGCTTGGATCCTATCCTACAGCGAACAAGGGACCCTTGTCTGGATGGGTTTGTGACCTCATCCGGAGGAGAATTCATCTGGCAGTTCAGGGTGGACTAGTCTCCATAGCTGCCAGGTTTCCCAGGTATATTCATGATGTGATACTCCAGTCCAGGTTTTGTTCTTTGTATTCTGGGGCTTGCAGTCCTAGTTTTATAATGGAATAAAAATGACTACAAGTTCCGGAACTCAAAGTTAAAAACCTGGACTGGAGCATCTGGTCACACATGGACCTCGGAAATGTGGCAGGGCTGGTTCCCATGAGGAGCACAGGCTACACTGATTTGACAGGCACCTCATTGTGTGTTATTCCCTAACAACTGATGATTTTGTATTGACTGGAAGCACAGGAATACAATCAACACTGTCCTCTACATTTCCCCAAGTAAAATAGTTTATTAGTTTGTGTAAAAAACATTCAGTATTGGAGAAGGTAAGCCTGCATTTACACACTTCCTGTAATAAAAGGTCTGTCTTTTTTCTGCGCTTTTGAGTCTTGTTTTAAAACGTGTTCATAGCTCAAGTTTACTCTTTGCTCGCCATGTAGGGCGAGCACAACCGACAAGAAACAGGCCTGCGGAACAAAGCTGTGCATTTGTATTTACGATGTAAGCGTCTCAGTGAGATGCACTCCAAGGTGTAAATCCATCAGGCTTTAAAAAGAGATGCCACATGGACGGATGCAAGAAGAGTCAAACCATACATTCTCACTATAAGAGCGACCCATTATGTTGATCTTTTTAACTACATTTAAACATGTAGGCGTTTTGTTTCCTGCTATGGGCAAAAGCCCTCCCTGTGTTTTGTTGCCTTCGCTTGCATTGCCGCTGCTTATAATACACTTCCTAGATTGTGTGTTTTTGAAACTGGGAGAAAAATTGAGGATTCTCTTAAGTGTGTAGCTCTGTCAATTCTGAATCTACTGAAGGTGTCTAAAAGTTGTGCACCTGCTCCCTGTGCCTACACTGCAGTGGTACCCAAGGTACCGCCCGGCAGACCTTTCCTTGCAGCCTGCAGACTTTACTCTCCGGGAACATGGCAAACTGCAGCAGAGAAACGGAGCAAGCTGCTCGACGTCATGTTTATTCTGTTGCTGCTCTCCAAGCAACATCCGCCAGCAGGTAGCTAAAAACAACAAACTGTTCTGTAAACATTTTCTTGGTCTTTCACCTAATGGTAACTGCATATAAATTGCAATGCACACACCTTAAATGAAACATTAATGCAGGTTAAACTAATATCTGAAAAGACACTGTTTTGGTGGGAAAGGACAGTTTTATCACTGCAAAGCTCAGTATAAATGGAGGGTCATTGACTTGAATCCTGGCTGGTGCACTGGGGGAAAGCAATGGTGTGTCTGTAATGCTATTGATTCCCATCCAATGATAGTAAGAACTGTGAATATTGAAGTAATTTGTTTACAAAAATATTACACACTGTATAACGTATACAAAACGTATAAAATGTATAGAACACACACAGTACGAGATGCTGCTGTAAAATGTACAAAAAGACTTTAAAGAAAACTTTTTCTACTAATGTTTGGCAAAAGTGTGTGCTTCTTTTCTGCCCCCACCTCGCCCTGTCTACGTGGCCTTTCGCCAGCACGTGCCTGGCCCTCGGGCGCACTCTTTACTGTACTTTTTGGACCCGAGAAAATGTTTGCGAGTGCCCATGGCCTACAGTGTGTGGCACACGTTATTTGCCAAGTCACTTAATGCTGAAAAAGGCAACGTTCGCTCTGTCGCGGCTCAAAAGAAGCCCTGCACTGCCCTCTAGAGGCCTGGCTGCAGCAGGCAGTAGCGCAGGCGCCGAGCCCGAGTATGACATTTGCAGACAATCAATAAGCTCAATTATTAACTGTAATCGGAATCCAGATTGCCGTTGACAAGGGGTCTTTTCTTTACTGAGAACGTCTTGACAGTTGACATTGCGCATTTTAAAGCACTTCGCAGGGGTTTCCAGAAAACGGCAAAAACGAAGGCCAGACGCCGTAAACAAACAGCGACGCGCCCGGGGATCGATGGCGTAATCTCTCCACGCGGCCCGCTAAACAAAAACAAAGCTTCAGACGGAGCCACTGACCTTTCGATAACTGCTGGAAGGTAACTGCTTAATAAATAATAAATGGACGGCCGCGGGGTTCTGCCTGGAAGCCATTTCTAATTAAAATAGTAGAATGCCCCAAAGGCCGCAGGGATTGACATTTGAGCCGGTGCTTAGAATGCATCAATCAAGTGTTTCATGTTGGCAGCCATATTCGGATGTTTCGTGACATTTGGAAGCGCTGGAACAGATTTCATTTTGGGCACGTGAACTCCTACTGAGTGTCGTTCAAGGACACGTGAAGCCTTTAGTATGTATGTTCGTCCTTCGACCCTGGCCCAAAGTGCGCATCAGATCTCCCTGACAGAAATGGGGTATCCAACCTTATTCCAAAAATGCTAGTCCAACCGCTGGCTAGTATCAAAGCGGGGTCCCCTCTCCCGCCTTTTTGGATCAGAGTGCCATCTACATCAACAGATATGCGCACATCCCCATTTGATTATCTGTACACAGGGTTATCTTGAGTGCCACGTTCAGTTTATATTTTGCATTGGATGTTATCACATTATTCCGTCAATTCGTGTTGGACTGAGATAAAAACAATTGGCCCGGGAACCCCCCAAAAATGTGGCCTACATTCGAGGATTGCGTCTTATTTCAAAACACTGCTTCAGTGTTTTAAGTGTTGAAAAAAGGAGGGGGGGTTCTACAAAAGAGGCATGTTTTCTTACCTTCACTAAGATAAAAAAAAAATGCATATGTTGCCAGGACTCTTCGTTACGGATTAGTTCACAATGATGAGCCACTCCTGGATGAATATAAGTGAGGCCACTTCTGCTCAGGCCCCTGACCCTGCTCAATCTGCTTACATTAATGGGCCGGCCCAGTGAGAAACCAATTAGGTGCCGGTGCTTAGCACCGGAAAGCCCCGGCTCAAATTAAGCACTGCCACACTTGCTATACCGTTTTGAAGAGTGACCACGAACGGTCGCTCCTTCATTTATTCATACCCTTGAGCCGAGCCCGTTCCTCGGGACGGGTACTGTGCTTCATTGTATTGTAGAGGCCGGGTGGCACTCTACTCCGGGGACCTTGTCTGCCGCCCTGGAACTGCTGCAGGGGCTAGGCTGTGATGCTGCCTGCCTCACCTACCCCTACGGCGGTAAAGACAGGCCCAGTGTCTCCGGACGCAGAATTATCGCATCCAACGCTTGCGACCTGATCATTTCAGTCCCAGAGAGACTTGGAATTGTGGGTGGTGGAATTTCATCCAGAATTATCGCTCCGGGGGAAGATCTGCTACTCATAATCAGGGCCTTAATGTTCAGGGACCCTCTGTATGGATCCCCCCGTAAATTTGAGATCTAAGGATGGCTTTGTCAAGTTTAGAAAATCCTTATAGACTAACCTGTTCTCGAGTTTATTAATTTTTTAAATAATGATTTTCGTAACACCCCTGATACTAAATGTATTCAAGTTTTCGGGTATATGTTGGAATTAAAAAATGCTGCTGTAGTCAATGGCCTATCAGCAGGGATTTGTTTGGTGGGTGATTTTAATGCCAGATTGGGTTGCAATAATATCCCTGCAGCAATATGTAGTACAGTCAAAGAGGATAGTATAATAGATGTACTCCTGGCTCTGATACCCGAGAACTAAAGACCCTTCTAGATTCTTATAATTTACTTAATGTAATGGATGTTGTAGGCCCCAGTGAGCAAGTAATACCTACACATAGTGCACAGGGTGCCCTTCTATAATAGATAATTTTTTTATAACATCTAATTGACTTGATTCTGTGTTATGGGGGAGAGTGTTGGCTTCTACTTATGGGCACCACAGCACTCTCGAGGTAACATCTGCTCTGTGTAAAAAGGATACCTTAAGCATGGGGTGTGGGGCGTCCAGCTTACAAATAAATATTGGTTGTTTAAGATTAAAATGGAGAGATATTGACCAAGCCCAACTCTTCCACACTACAGTCAGAAAAAATATGGCCCTGGTTAAAGTATGCTTGGACAATGATGGTGTGAGTCAAGGGGTGGTTCCGGCCTTCACTCAATTATGCCAAAATATTAAAAGCAAATTGCTATGTCCCATGCACTCTTAACATTCTAAATCAAGCTGGGTTGATCATGAATGCTCAATGGCTTACCGTAATTTAAGGAAGGCACTCACATCTATCCCTAGGGATCCAATAGAAATGGGTACATACCGTAAGATATATAAAAATACAACTGCAAGGGTAGTGCTACAAAATCAAAGGGATTCACTTGCATTATCAGCTGCAACAAAAAATAGCAACGTGTTTTGGAGTGAGGTATCTGCACTAAGGAGAGGGGCACAATTGGCAACACCGTTAAGTTGTCATATTGCTAGTGCTACTTGTAAGGCACACTTTTCTAAAATCTATGCTTCTGTTGATGATTCAAGTACAGAAAAGGCGAAGGGCCATTATAATGATTTTTCTATCTCCATAGATGAAGTGGAGAAAGCAATTGCTCAAAGTCTGGGTGGGAAGGCTCCTGGACCAGATGGAGTTCCATTAGATCTTTTTAAATATTTCATTGAGTTCTGGGCACCTCTGTTCGTGAATGTTGTTAATGGTTTGACTTACTCGCCGCTACCTGAATCTTGCTCAATGTCCATCATCGTGCCGATTTACAAAAAGGGAGGCCGCACCCAACCTAGTTGCTATAGACCCATCTCCCTTATCAACACCACGGCTAAGATTCTAGGGAGAATCTTATACAGCCGTTTTAAGGACTGGGTAGAAGCAACGTCAGTTTTATATCCCTGTCAATATGGGCGTAGGAGTAATGTTGGCATGGTCGAACAATGCTTAAACTTGACACTGATAATAGGAAAATATACAATTGTACGTAAGTCACCAATGTATTTAGCATTCATGGATCTATCCCAAACTTTTGATGTGTAAACCGGTCTAAGCTTTGGGCGAACCTTTTGGCTCATGGACTGAATGAGGCACTAGTGCACTTTCTTGCATATTTGCACAAAGATATGAAGGCCACGGTTAGAATCACCTCAGAGGGTGAGGTTTCATCCCTAATAAATGTATATCGCGAGCAGTGAGGCAAGGTTGCATACTGGCACCACTTTTATTCATATTATATATTAATAACCTTCACCCGTTTTTAATGAACATGACCCCAGATGTTCCTCTAATCAATGGCTCCCCTTTACCAACAGTTTTATATGCAGGTGATGCAGTTTTAATGGTGCGCACACCGAACACTACGACGCCTGGTATAGGGCTTTGTTTATTTTATGTCCACCTTAGATTTGCAAACACATTTTAACAAATCTTTTATCATGGACTGTGGCCCAAAGATACATCACTTATTCTCTTTTTCTGCAGGCAACAAAAACAAGCTATTACACGTTAGTACTTTTTCCTATTTGGGAATATCATTTGCAGCCGAAGGCTAATGATGCCCACAGGTTGCGCAAAGCAGGCAAAACAAACAAAATCAACTTGCGCAGTATTTTCCTAACAGCAACCGAAGGGTGGGTGTGTGCTCTCTCCCCTTTATTGAAAATATATAAAATACAATGTTTGCCTGCGGCCACGTATGGCGCTGGCATCTGGGGACTTCAGAATTGCAACACAGTTCAATTGGAAGAGAACAGATTTTGTAGAAAGGCCCTTATAGCTCCTATTTCGTCTTCTACTTACATTTGCCATAGAGAAATAGGTATCCCAAACATTAGGATTACGTCAAGTCCCGAGCGCTGTTATTATGGCTTGCCATCTGGAAAAACGAAAAAGCTTGTTAAACCAGGAACATCATTAAGGATTGCCTCAAGTGTGTGAAGGGGGATTCACATCCCATGGCTAGCTAGTGTAAGGTCCATATTATGCTCCGTCTATCTTGAACGGATTTTTGATGATCCGCTTAACAACTTCAATATTAATAAAAAATAAAGCAGACACTATACGACCAGGTGAAAGGAAACCGTGAAGGAGAGCGTGTCAAATGGCATGTTACTCGCCCCCTCAGATACCATGGCAGTGCACTTAACTAGAGTGAGTGGGCGGTGGGAACGAAGCCTTCTATTTCGGTATGGGGCTGGTACAGCAAAATATCTGTTATGTTTCCCACTGGGTTTTAACATTAATTTGGAATTTACCCCATGTATCTGTGATGGGAACTCAGGACAGTCAATGTCACATTTTATGTTTTTTTGTGGGTTTTATATTTATATATTCCAAACATTTTCTGGTCCCTTTTTTACGAGGAGTTTGACATTTTATGGAGGCATATGAATTGTTTCACCGCCTTTATGATGAAGCTGAGGCAACTTGTTTTGGTTTCTTTTTGAAAGCTGCTGTAAGAGCTCTTCGTTCCATGAATACTGTATAGCTCTCATGCACGATTTTGCACTTTATGTACTTTTGAGGGCGCTGGATCTCTAAACATTTTTGTTCATTATATGTCATATTTATGTATGTTTATGTTTTTTTAATGTAATGAATTGGATGTATTTTTATTGCTGCACTATTGTGGAAACAGCATGTATTCGAATAAAGTTTCCTTGAATTGAATTGATTCACCTGTTCTTCCTTTCAATTGTGTAATGCATACAAAAAAAGCAGTGACTGCTACTGGCATAAAGAACACACCTGTGTGTTACCTGTCACCGATAGACCCAAATGAATCTAACATCGGCACCGTAGGAAGGAAGTTGCCACTGCTCTTCTCCACTGCCTTGCTGCAATGTTATCTCAAACACAGAATGGAATATAGGTTTTATGGTGGCCAGGGATAGAAGAACCCCATTTTATTGCTCCCCCTTCCTGCATGCCCGAGAGCGCAGTGTCTCAACACAGTGCATGCATAGCCCACAGTGGCATGTGCCTAGGAGCCATATTACCATAAAAGAAGGCCACCTGCCTCAATCCAGTCCTTCACAAATGATTCTTCATCGGTACTCAAAGCTCCTAGGATTGTCCTCAACTTTCTAGTGTCTGTCTTGTCTTCCTTACCTTCTTCCTGTTTGTGTTTTGAATCTCCATATCTGTTCCTTGATTACAATTTTTCTGCCTCCTGGCTAGTCCGACTTATTCTTTTCACTGTACTTACAGTTAAAGCTGGTTTCTTCCTTGGCACACACTTCTCCTTCTGTTGGTTCATTATTTGGTCTCTTGATTTTGTTGTTGTTGACTTCTTGCCACCATTCGTCATCAGCACTCCATCAGCAACTCCAACTGCACATTTAACGAGCGGTTCTGTGAGCAATTCCAAAGTGAGACATCTAACCAGCTATTCTGCCAACAATTTCCAGCTGCAAAAATATATCAATTTTACAATTGTGGGTACGAGTATAGCTTTTCTATTTGGTGGCTTGGGGGGTCTTTCGTTGGATGTACTGATCATGATACTTTACTTTTGCCTGTGTTTAAGAACAATAATAGGTAAACTTGAGTATCAGGTTCAGGACCAGTTGCTAATATCTGCCAGCCTTGATAGTAGTGGCGCAACAATACATAAGGGGCCCCCCCATGCAAAGTACAGGGAGGGGGCTCCCCATGCTCTGGATCCAGTCAGAAGCTCTCAGAGCTGGGAACTGCCAGCTGTGCACAGTAGCGGAGGGGACCCAACCAGGAGCTCAGGGGCCCTGCAGCACCGCAATGGGGCTTTGTGGGCTTATGTTACACCACTGCTTGACAGATAATCCCATTGCCTTCACTTCATCCATCTTAGTTCTCACTCGAAGTCCAGCCTACTGAGGCACCTAGGACAAGCATGGCTTCTTTACCATTAGCTTCATGATTCTGCTCTTTAAAGCTTTGGCATCTTTGTATCTTCAACACCAGACTCTGCCAAGCACTATCCTATTGCCTGCTTTGATTGTATGTACCCACGAACCGAAGCTCTGAGGCCACACAAGGGTTAAAAGATGAGCAGGATTGAACCAGTGAGCTAAAGGCCCTTGGAGGCACTCAACCAACTGATAACAGGAATGTGAACTAGAATGTGGCCTGAGCAATTGCCTGTGGCTAAGACTTTTGCAAGCGTTTGCTCATCCCTTTTTGTTGCTTTAATGTGGTTTCCTATGTGTGCCTAGATATAGGTCCCTCGCTCATTGTGCCATATGAATTGAGCTGCACATCAGTGGTGAGACCCAACAAGACTGAAACCAGTCTAAGGTTGTGTAATGACAAACTTTAGATCTCCCCTGGACAAAGGAATGTACCGTCACTTTCCCAGGGAGAGAATATCAGTTCCAAACTTATGGAATATAACATATACACAGCACCTCCTAAGGTGGGCAAACTTTCAACACTCCCCCAAAGGCAAGGCAAGAAAACAATAATTTGCGCATCACTTGTGAGGAGTAGCACCAACTTCCTATAACACAATTACCTGCTAGAAGGGAATTCTCCCATCCTTCTACAACATAATACTTTGCTAAGAAGAGTCCACACCTCCTGCTACAAGGAAAAGACGAATTGGTATATCTGGGATGTATTTATTAGTAAATAGCATCACACAGTAAGCCAAATGCACCTATCATAGCAGACTCTAACATATCAATAATATGATTGAACATACAATCAAGGCAAATATATATGTAGAAATATATATGTATGGATATAAGAATCAGAAAATAAGAAGGAAAGGAAAGAATTCAGAAAAGAATCAAGGGACAGTTAGTAGCAGAGACACCTCACCTAATGCTCCATCATTTCACCCCGCTTTGTTCAAGGGGAGTCCATTGCTTGAACCGGGCGAAAGCTCAGAGGTGACACCACTTTCCGTGACAACACGTCTGCTCCACGGATGAACTCCCACCAGGCCAGTGTCGACTCCCCTTTTTAATACACATTCAAAACACAGCGAAGCTTCTAGCAAGCCCGCCCCCTCGTTCTCATGAGAGCCCGTACCAGCCTGCTTCAAGGTCAGAGCAACGGTTGATTAGGACCTTGCTATGACTACAAGTCAAACCATGTACATTCCTCTGATAAGAACCAGTTCTCTCTAGTCAGTAAAATGCGAAAAACAGGGAAAAAGAGCAGACCATGCCCTCCCCACTTTGCAGCTTCGTGCAGGCACAGAAAATGGCTTCAGAGTTAGTTAAGCCATGCACACAAAGGCCCAAAGCAGGATGGAATTGAAAAGCAAGATGACATGAGACCATGTCAAAGGAGCACCTATAATTCTCATCCACACAACTTACAAGCACCACTATGCACACAGAAAAGTTTGAAGCAAGGTAAAGTCAGAAGGCAGAATGACATTAGACCACGTCAAAGCCAATAGGTCAAAGTCATAATTCACCTAACCCAAATAACATTATACACTTAATCCCTCAGTATACAACATTGAGCACATGTGTGCACCACCACCCACAAGACTGCACCTCAACATCCCATACCTTCTATTCTTGGAAAGACTATTCCACTAAAAGGCAGAAGAAAAGCAGGCATATGCAAACCCATCCTACATTAAGGCTAAGGTAACATAACACACTTAAGTCAGTACAGAATGGTGGTGGGTGAGGGTCATCATAGGGTGTCAGACCACAAAAGTGGCTGATTCACTACAGGTTGTTTGAGTTCCCGCCCAGATCGGGCATGGAGTGGCAGTTTGGGGTTAAATGGTTGTTAATGGAGAAAGACTAATTTGCGTATAGGTACTCTATATGGCCTGCACGAGTTCCAGTGGTTGAGACTTTTGCAAGCATTCCATCCATCACCGTTTATTGTTTTATTGTTTCTTGTAATGCCTGCATCGAGCCACAGAAACCCTGGTCCTCCCCCGAAGCACCACTATCTCTCCTTCACACCTTGAACCCTGGACGTCCCACCACCCTTCGCTGACACACCACGTAACATGGAAGGACCTTCACTTGCTCCCTCTGCTGCTTCATCTTCACCACCTCTCCCGCAACGCCAACCAAGGGCATACCCGCAACCCCCACACGCACCCAAACGCCTACCAACAAACACACCCACACCAATATCATGCATGCTCCAACCCAGCTGCCCTTCTGGCCAACCTCTAAAACCTGGGACTAATCTATAGCCCACCCATGCCACCAGACACATCCTAGATCCAGTCCTGACACCGTTCAACAGCATCACGATCAACACACCAAGCCCTGTGACTTGGAGAGACCACGCCATAGTCAGCTTTACAATCAGCATCCATCCACACAGAAGAACCCCTCGCACTTCAACACTGTAACAACCTAAGATAGTTGGATTGAATAACTGCTCTCCACAAGAACAAACCGGAACGCAAGGGCCTCCTGGCATGCGATATCGAAAACTCCAAGTGGATCACCAACAGCGCCGACACTCTGGTCCCCATGAAATGAAGCCTCAGATCAAAAATCAGAACACATCAGATGGTGCATGGAAAACCTCTGAATGATCAAATGACACTGCAACAAAAATGGAGAACCAGCAAAGGGGAAGCAGAAAAGGATGCTTTCAAAGCCTCCATGAGAAGGCACCTCCAGCTAATCTGAAAAAAGAAGAGGAAGGCAGTAGTCAAACAAATAAACACCAGGTCCAAAAGCAACAAAGAAATCTTGAATTGTCAAGGGCTTCACCACACCTACAGCTGCTACCAGCAACATCAGCCCATCACAAGATCTGTGTAACAACCTCTCATACTTCTTTTGCAGTGAAAACAGTACCTTATACAGCAACTTCTCCCTGCAACCAGATCGCCTGACCCTATCTAGTAGTCACCTTGTGACGAACTGACAACACAATCACCAAATGGGACCTCATTAGCACTGAGGAAACCACAACAATCAAGAGGACCATTCGCTCTGGGGCTCTGGCTGAGCCCTCTCCCCAACATACCTTTGACATAGGATCAGTCCCTATCAACTAGGCCCTCTCTCCATCCTCAATACCACCATCACTACAGCCACCTTTCTGTAACCATGGAAACATGCAGCCGTCAATGCTTTCCTGAAAAAACCCTCAGCCAACCCGACCAAACTCGCCAATTACCGATCAATATCCCTACTTCCCTACCCTGCAAAAGTCTTGGAAAAATCTATTAACAAGCGCCTCTCTGATCACCTCACCAAGCCATCAGAATTTAGACCAATCCACAGCACAGAAACCGCTCTCATAGCAGCAACAGATGACATCTGGGTGATCCCCAACAGGGGTAAACTGCCACCCCTTTCTTCTAGACCTATCAGGAGCGTTCAACACCGTCTCCCAAACCATCCTAATCTGACGACTCCACAAAGCAGGCATCCAGGTACTCAAATGGATCTGCTCTTTCCTCACCAGAAGAACCCAAACTATCAACATGACCCCTGCTTCTCTGAAGCAGGACTCCTCCCTCAGCCCGATGCTCTTCAATATCTATTTAACTCTGCTGGTTGACGACATAGGAGCTCACAACATAAACATCCTCCTGCCAATAAAACACAACAACAGCAAACACCAGCTACAAGTTCACCACATACATGACCGAATTGGCCACCTGGATGTAATCCAGTTGCCTCAAACAGAAATTGGACAAGACCGAAGTGATGGTCTTCGGGGAGAACTCCTTGCCATGCGACCCCACCTGGTGGCCCACTGACCTTTGACCCAGCCACATGCCTTGTTCGCAAGGGAGAAACCTGGTAAACATCATAGAACCAACTGGACATGATCGCCCAACGCAACACAGTGGTCTCGTCCTGTTAAGAATGCTGAAGAAAATCTTCAAGTGGCTACTAGGCAACATCAGGAAAACAATTACCCAAGCACTCATCACCAGCAGACTAGACTTGACAATGGGAACACCCTGTATGCAGGAATGACTAACCAGCTCACAAGAAGACTGCAGACCGTCCAAAACACATCAGCCAGACTAGTCCTCGAAATCCCACACCAAGCCCACATCACACCACACCTTATGAAACTCCGCTGGCTCCCGATACACAAGCATGCACACTTCAAACTCCTCTACTACACTTACAAAGAACTCCACAACACAAGACCGGCCTACTTGAACAGCCCCATTCACTTCCACCAACCAACCAGACACCTTCGCTCTGCCAGTCTCTCATTATCACACATCACATGCATACACAAAAGCAGAGCAGGGTGCGACACCTTCTCATACCTGCTTCTAAAGCCTGGAATGACCTCCCACAACACATCAGAGCCTCCTTCTCACTTCTTGACTTTCACAAGAAGCTGAAGACCTGGCTTTTTGAGTAAGCCCTCTGGCTTCACACACCTGCTACAGAGTGGCTGGATACCCTCATCGGTGATTAACATACTATAAAAACACCATTAACATAACAGTGCATGGTCTTGAGCTCAGTGTTTCCTATCTAAAGATGAGCTTAGGGTATTTTAAGGAGGCATCTGATTTGCCTCTGCATGTCTGCTTCTGGATTAGTCTGGTCTCAGAGCTAAATTAAAAAATACTAAGGTCCTCATTTATGGGTTTTTTGCCATAGGGCAGCGCAGCAGGCCTTGATGTTCTGCTGCCCTATGACAAAAGAAAAGGGTAGGAATATGCCATATTTATTAGATATGGTGCATTCTTGTCCTTTTCCCCAGCGCCAGTGCACAATGGGCTGCAGTGCGCCAAAGCAGGCACCTTTGCACCATGGTGCAAGGGTGCCTGCGTTGCGAGGATGATTTTTTTTTTAGGAGGAAGGGAAACTTTCTGGCACAAAAACAATCACAAGAGGCTTTTTCCTCTTTCTATGTGTGCTTCATAATGCAGCATACATAGAAACAGAAATAACGAGGAGAAATAAAGATATTTCTCCTCGTTGTGGCTCCCTTACACTTCCCCTGGGGAAACGTACGTTTTTGGAGCTGTTAGTCCCTTATTTTGAGCATGAAAACACATTAAACAAGCTGAAAGACATGCCGTGCGCGTGCCCATGTGCTGTCCGGGCCCAAGCTGATGCAGACGCCGTGAGCGTGCACATCGGCTGTCCGGGCGTGCACATGGTATGTCTCTCTTCGCTAGCAAAACCGAGAACAATAGTCTCTCCAAGGCGAAAGCAGTGCATGCGCTGCGTTCGCTAGGCGAGACCTAAAAAAACAGCCGGTAACTGAAGCTACTGCACGGGCAGCAAAAGATGTAGGACAAGACTAACATTCTCTGGTATGGGTAACACTCTGGAAAATACCAATCCTCAAGTATCCATCATGTCTAATGTAAAAGGGCATATTATCAGATCTTGCGTAATCCCACGTCATGTTGTCTGTGATACAACTATACACAGATCCTCATGGTAGCAGCCTCATCGTGGATTTGAGTGTGCATTTATTGCACCCCACAGAAGGCTGCTGTACCTCCTTTCCCTTTAAATTCACTCCTGCTTCCTGATTCTTTCTGTGCTGTTCTTCATAACCACCTATATGATCCCCATTTAGGACCAAGCAGCATCAATTTGAGTTCTTGAGCTTCCTGCTCTTTCTACTGCTTCTGTCCCCATGATGACCCGGCATCCACCTTTGGGTGGGAATGTTGTCAACTCCGCCGACCTAGCCTGGTAAATGTGTTTGTCAATTTTTGGGTTGAATGAAGGAATGATTATTGATGAACCCATAAGAATGTTTATTGTAAGTGCCATGTTTCTGATACACAACTAAATGTATAAGGCATGCAGTACTTATTTCATTAATATGCTTCAGATTTTTGCCTTTCCCCTTGGCCAGTTCATTTGACTAACCCTAGATGCAGATAGAACACATTTCTTTAAAAACAAATATATATATTCTTTTCAGTTGTCAACCAAAAACAGTGTGTAATATGCCAATAGTACACGTCATATTACATTAAGTGTCAGTGCATGTATCACGCAATAAATATCATACATATTAAAGAACGAGATAGTCAGGGCCTCAGTATCACAAATACTGAGTTATTATAGGAATCAAATCAATACATGGTTATAAACAGCACCCCTTTTGTAACCTTTTCGTAATCTCTTTGCAACAAAACACCCATTGCATATCTGTAATCATATGCCATAGGTCCTTTTCCAATTTGGCCTTTATAGTTAATTCTCCATAATTTGTTTGATACATAGCCATACATCCAGGTTAACCTTGCTTGAACTAGCAAAGTCCACTCTGTGGGCTTATCCAGCAGATTAGGTAAACATTCCCTCATGGAACCTCTCAAGCGGTGATAGACCAATGTATTCAATAGTGTACTTGGGATGTCGCCTAGGAACTCTGAATATGTTGAGAAGTGGCCCTCTGGGAATAGGTCTCACAAAGATTCCAGGTTGTTTCTCTATTACTGTTTGAGTATCCCAAGCTCTGATGTCATCGGGAGTCTCAGATGGTGAGTCAATGCTACATGTTGTGAGTACAATGTTGGAGTGTTTGACAGGGTTGCTAAGCTATGCTGTGTCCATCTGGGGCATCCCACTGTGTGCATCTCTGTGGTGGGGTAGCACGCCTGTGCGAACTGAGATGTGCATAGCAGAGAAGGAGCTGAAAGACCTGCTTCTAAGTTTTTATGGGGTGGGGGCTGCTTGTGTCAGGTGGAACCAATTGTTTGCGTATCGGGGGTGTGCTGTTCAGTAATATATCTCCAAAATGTCGCCGCAAAATCGCCCTTATCATACGGCATCTACAGCTTGTGCCAGGCAATCCTAGGCTGATTGCCAGCCCAGACCAGTCTGACCATCAGAGAACTCAATTATCTAAAGAAGAGCTTATTTAGGGCCATTGGGAGGTTCTGAAATAGATGCAGGAGTTTAGGAAGGGCAAACATCTGTTCAGTGCCACTCGTCCCGCCACAGTTAGAGATAGCTTAATCCAAGCCTCTATCAGCCTGGCAATGTCAATTATGCATTGTCCATATTTTCCTTTATAAGCGTGTCTAGAATCCAAAGATATTGAATACCTAAATATAAGATGGTATCAGTCTGCCACTTGAGCAGGTTTTGAATTTTAGAGGCCTTTGAGGTTCTAGTAAATACCAACTTAGACGAATTTATGTTAAGGCCAGACCATGTGCCATAAGTAATTATTTCTTCTGAACCAGGACTAGGTTGAGGGTGAGATTTTTTACAATTCGGAGGAAATCATCTGCGTACCATGATAGGATGAGCCTTTATGACCCAAACTGCATTCCCCTGTGGTGATGAAATTCATGTAATGTACAGGCTAAGGGATTACAGACAAAGCAAAAAGGATGGGATACAGGGGGCACCCCTGTCTAGGGCCTCTCTGTTTCGGTATGGGTGGAGACAGTAGATTGTTTACTTTAACTCTAGCAGTAGCATTTGTATATAGGAGAGTCACCTATTTAAGCTTTACCCATTCCATTTGTTCACAGACTGTCAGCTGAATGTCCATTCAGTGGAGTGAAAGGCTTTAGCTGCATCTAAAAAGGCGGCTATCACCTCCAGCTCGAGTCGAGTTGGTTGTTGAGTGTGCAGAAGTTGTTGTATGTCGATCTACCAGGAATGAAACCCGACTGATCTGGGCAGACCAATGCGGCAGCAATGGAAGTATTCTATTTGCAATGATTTTAGTCAAGATCTTATTGTCTATGTTGATGAGTGAAAGTGGGCAGTACTGTTCACGTAGGTGCAAATGTCTTACCAGGTATTAGCAGTGTGATCAATATTGCTTCACACAATGATGGGTAATAAGCTGGTCTCAAAAGACTTGTTATAGACTTTCAATAGGAAGGGAGCCAGTTCTTCGGAATATCTTTGTAGAGCTCTGCAGGGAGTCCATCTCCCACTGCTGCTGATCTAATCCTTAGGGATCACTCCTTTGATCTCCTGAAGCGTGATAGAAGCTCTAAGGGGATCACCGTGACCTGTCTCTAGCCAAGCAAGAGTTACCCTGTTGAAATAGCCATTTATGTTCAACCTGGAAACTGTAAATCTAGTTCAGTATAGATCTATGCAGAACTCAACAAAGGCCTAGGGGGTATCTAAATGACTGTGGATTAGACTATTTTTAGGAGTATCAGTCTGTATCACATCAGCTGAAGCACAGGGTGGTTGGATCATGCTAGCAAGAGTGGGGCCATAGTGTTGTCCTTCACCATATCTCGCAGCTGCAGCATATTTGCCGAGATAATTCTTGTTCAGCTGCCTCGGGGAACTCGAGTCTTTTCAAATTTAGGATCTCATTTATGAGAAAGTCATGCGGTGCAAGACAGCACGTCACCTTGCAGCACTGCACTGCATGACATGGAAAGGGCAGGAATGCACTGTATTTGAGGCAATACAGCACTTTCCTGTCCTTTTCCTTGCACTGGCCCCCTTTTGGCAGCCCAGTGCCAAAACAGGCACCCATGTGCCATAGTGCAGGGGTGTCTGTGTTGCATGCAAGATTGTTTTGTGCATGAAGGTCAATTTATGAAGCTGTTTGCATTGCTTTCGCACCAAGCAATGTGCTGTAAGTTTGACGCACACCGTAAGACAGAATTCTAGAGGCACGCAAAGCCTCCTTGCATGGCTTTGTGGGGCTCAAAAAATCTGAAGTAATGCAACGCAGCGCAAATCGCCTGGGAAGGCATTCCATGGACGGCGCGTGGGTGTTCCACACAATTCCCGTGGATTTTATATACGAAAGCTTGTAAACCTGGAGATGTGCCAAAACCTTACGCCTTCCCAGAGGAGGCGCAATGAGGAGAAATATCTCTATCACATTCTGCACCACACATAGAAAGAGGAATATTCCTCCCAGGATTGTTTTTGTGCAGGAAGGTGTCCCTTCCTGCACAAAAACGAAGGTGTACCTTCCTGCACAAAAACAATCCTGCATGCAACGCAGGCACCCTTGGACCATGATGCAAGGGTTTCTGCGATGGCGCTAGGCTGCCAAAAGGGCACCAGTGCAAGAGAAAGGACAGGATTGGGCGATATTGACTTAAATATGGCACATACCTGCCCTTACCCTTTAACACATTTTTGGCTTTGACTTTTTGAGTTCATGTTTCATCTCTTCTTGAAATTTAGCCTGCAGACTAGTTTCGTCTTTGATTTCTGATATACTTCTTTCAGCCAAGCCTATCCACACCCGCTGCCTATCCAATTCCTCCTTCTTGGCATCCAGTCTGCTAGTCATCGTGTCAATTTTTGTGTTGATTGTGACCAGGCTGCCTTGTATCTCCAGTAACAAAGCTTTCATATCTATATCCTCTGGGTTCAGGGCCACAGTGCCCACCTACCAGGCAGTGGGCTCCTTGGGTGTTAAGTCCATGGTCTGGTCACGTTCAAGAGACCTGGCCTCTTTTCTTCCAGCCCCAAAGCTGAGCTTGGGTTGTTTCCCATCCGCTTTTTTCCAATATGGCCATGTGTTTGTACATATCACAGTTAAGGGAATGGACAAGGAGATCTAAAATTACATGTTGCGTGTATCTTAATAGTTATTTCCAGGTGTGGACAGCAACGCGCATGTACCAGGTGTACATGGGGAGAGCTGCGAACTCGCTATATTCCCCAGTATTTCCACATGTCAGTCAGATGAAAGACAAATAGGTGGTGCTAAACCCGAGAATGTGATTGCTGATCTCCCTGGTAGAATTATTGATTATATGAAGACTTTGATGCCTGCTATGCGTGTCAATTGGGACAAGTTGTCTGCATGCAAGCAGAAGAAAGACAAGACTGTGTCCAACTTTTTCACTTGATTTGAAGAGACATTTGCAGACCACAGTGGTCAAGACATGAGTACAGAAGGTGGTCAAAGGTTGTTCGTTGACAAGTTTGTGCATAATTTGCTTCCCGAGTTGTGCAATAGATTGAAGGATTCTGAAAGTGCCTGGGCTGTTTCTTCGTCAGCACAGATATTGGCTACTGCCCAGTACTATGAGTATAGAAATAAGGATGAGATAGAGAAAGCGGATAAAAAGACTAAAGAACTGAAGACTAAGGTTCTTTTGCAGCAAGCATACCCGCCTCGCAACACCCAGCGTGATTATCAGCAACCCCAACAATATCAGAGAAACTCGCAAAGGTTCGAGTCTTCTCAACAGCGTTTTTCTGTAGGCCCTAATCAGTGTGCGTCTTGCAAAGAAGAGGGTCACTTCAAGAATAGTTGCCCGACTTTATTACAGCGCACGAATGGTGTCTCTGGTATGAGAGGTCGAGGTGTTCAACAAGCTCCGCGAGGTCGAGGACGTGGTATGTCTCATATTGCGCGTTCCTTGCCTCCGCAGAATTCGATGAATTGTTTTGATCAACAGAATGGTGCGTCTGGTAGGACGGCTCAATACTATGCGGATGACTGTTACGTTGAAGGTGAGAATATGTAAGGTAACGATTGCTAGGACAGCCACAGACAAAGAGAGGGAGTCGTTTCAGTTCCAGTAGATCAGAGTGGACCTTATCTTGAAGTGATTACATCAGGTGTGTCAGAGCCTTTTCTGTTGGATACTGGTGCTGCGAAGAGTTCTATCATGCACTCTAAACTCCCTGGCGCACCTTTGTCTGGCTCAACGAATGTTTCAGTAGGTTTTTCTGGCGCCCCGTTTAAAAATCCGATTTCTAGTCCTTTGTGTCTTTCTGTCGGACCTTGTGAATTCGAAGCACCCCTCATTCTGACGACAGGTTGTGGTGAGAACTTGTTGGGATTGGACTTGTTGAAGAGATTGTATGCGATGCTTTATTGTTCTCCTTCAGGAGTACAGCTTACATTGGGAAAGAGAGTGATCTCTCCGATGTTTTTGGCTAAAGACCAACTTCCAGCTGAATTGTCTTCTCTTCCTGATTCTCTTTGGGCTACTGGTCCTAATGATGTGGGTCTTTTGGAGATTCCGCCATATGTTGTGACATTAAAGGCGAATGCTAGATTGCCACGCATTCCACAGTATCGTATCTCAAGTGATGGTGAAAGAGCACTCTTGGCGATCATCTCTGATCTGATTGAGAAAGGTGTGATTGAGGAAACGAGAGGTAATGTGTGCAATAGTCCGGTGTTGCCCGTTCTGAAAAGAACCGATTCTTCACAACCTCCTGTATATAGGTTTGTGATCGATCTTCGCGAGGTGAATAAGATCGTTGTTCCACAATTCCCTATTGTGCCTGATATCACCACTTTACTGACTTTGATTCCGGCCACAGCCACGTGGTTTTCGGTGATTGATCAGAAGAATGCTTTCTTCAGCATCCCAATTGCCGTGGAGAGTAGAGATATTTTTGGCTTCTCTTTAGGAGGCCGAAGTTTCCGTTTTAAACGCGCTCCTCAAGGCTATTGTGAGAGTCCATCGATCTATAGTCAAGCCTTGAAGACGCAACTTGATTTGTTGGTTTTACCTGATGGCGCTGCCCTTATTCAGTATGTTGATGATCTTTTAGTCGCTGCTGACAATGAAGAGACTTGTAGAGAGGCTACTCTGTCGTTGTTACGTCACTTGTCTGATTTCCATCATAAGGTTTCTCTTTCAAAGTTGCAATTAGGGCTGGGCGGAATTTGCGGAATGCCTCTTCGCAGAATTTTGAAAACAAATTGTGGAAATCGAGCGCACAACCTGAGGGACCGTGTGCCCGGGACTGAGGTCCCTCGTGCTTGGGCAGGCTCCCCGATCTCCCCGGCCTGGCTGTGTTGAGAAGCAGGGACCGGCCCCGGGCCTCCTGATTTTTGGTCAGGGCCTGGGATCCCACGTCCTGCGGCCTGCCAAGTGTCCATCTGCCTGGGATAAGAGACCCTGGTGCAGAGCCCCGGAGCCCTGCAAGGGCAGGCGGGAGCCCTACTGCTATGGCTCGGTGTGGGCAGCTGGGAGTCCTTTCGGTCCCGGCCATTTGGTCGCGCCTTTCCCTCTGCCATCTGGTCGCGCGCAATGCTTTCTAATGGGGCGACCAGATGGCCGAGCCAGTCTGGAAGTCCCGATGAGGGCTCATTTGACTCCCGGATCCCAGCCAGGGCTCCAGGAGGTTGGGCACATCTGCGCCTAGGATCCCCTCCGTCACTCGGAGCGCGCGGGTTACAAGAAAGGTGGGTAGCCTTCCTCCGGATTAGTAGGGGCAGGGTATGCCGGAACACCCCTCCTGGGGATGGTGGTTCTCAGGCGGGGACCAGATGGGCCAAGCCTGGACGACACTTCCCCGGGGCGTCCGGTGCTCCCTCCTCCAGCCCGCGGCGAGGCAAAGTGCCCAGCACGGAGCCCTGGAGCCCTGCAGCCCCGGAGACCTGCAGCCCCAGAGCCCTGCAGCCCGGAGCCCTGAAGCCCCGGAGCCCTGCAGCCCTGGAGCCCTGCAGCCCTGGAGCCCTGCAGCCCCGGAGCCCTGCAGCTCCGGGGCTGCAGGGCTCCAGGGCTGCAGGGCTGCAGGGCTCCGGGGCTTCAGGGCTCCGGGCTGCAGGGCTCTGGGGCTCTATGTACAAGCATGAGTCACTGATGCCTCGGTCCCCCCTCTCCATCCAGTTACAAGCATCCGAGACTCCACTCTCTGGGCGCTATAAGCTCTCTGAGGGCAAGTTCAAGAGAGGCCGCTAATTATGGCACCATCCACGGGCAGAGCAGTGATATTGCAGAGGTGCACGTGCCTTTGCCACAGTAGGTCGTGGCAGTGAAAACACTTAATGAAAAGTAGATTGAGGGTTTAAGCACTGGTTTAAGCACTTATAGTTTAGTTTAGCAGCTGTGCGGTAGATGGAGTGACGGATTTCTTTACATTTTTCACTACACTATACAATGTTGATATCTCCACCACGACGGCCGAGTCCCCCTATGATACATTTAAAAAAAAAATATTTAACATGACAATAAATATTCAAAATATTTGTATGTAAGATATTCATTTTATAAATTTACTTTAAATGTAGAACAAAATACACAATGGTACAACACTATTAAGTTATGTTTTAATTGAAACTTTAAATAATTAAATATATTACATTAGTGATCGTAAAGCTTAAATAAAAAAATAAATGTCACCTAAAGAATTTTTTTAATGTGCATTATTAATAATTAAAAGATTTTTTTTAATTAAAAATAAATAAATTATGTCCTCATTTGCCAATTCTCTTGCTGGTAGTGCTCTTATCCCAATAGCCAAAGCGTGGAGCAGAGCCTTTTCACCCAAGAAGAATGCTGTTTTCTTTTCCATCCCTTCACCAGTGTGCCCGTAGCAGAAAAGGACCAGGACCGACAGCAATTTTGACTTAATCATCGGACCTCCTGGAGCGATGATTCCATTCAACCAACAATGCCCAAACCTTCTCAGGGCTTCTAGAGTCGCAAGCCATGTCAAACTGACTTGTGGCGATTATATTTTTAACACAGTCAGAGAAGCAAGGAGGACTTCCAGACTTCCAATTCCTGCAGATCTCTCATCTTGCCAGGAGGATCGCATAAAAAATAAATCTAGAAATAACGGCATTTATTCGAGTTGAACTGTCTTGATATAGCCCAAAAAATATAAGATTAGGGCTTACCTTGACTTGTTGACCAGTTACTTCAACCAAAATCTTACACAACTCAGTCCAGTAACAGGTGATCTTGGAACATGTCATGAAAAATGTGTATGTCGTCCGCCGAAGGGTGCATACATCTTGGGCATACATACGGGTTACGTGTAACTCTTGACAACTTAGCTGGAGATCAATAGACTCTATGTATGGTAAAAAGATGGTTGCACTTGAGAAAAGCGGGTTTCACAACTGCATGTAGAATCGCAAAAGAATCAAGCCAGACCTCTTTAAGGTTTTCACCCACTAATTCTTCAGCTCAAAGCTTTGAAATATCCATGTCCAGATCATCGTCCGCCTCTTTCAAGGCCTGATATCACAAAGAGACTTCCTTTTTCAGGGGGCCTGTTCTCATCGCCTGGTCTAGCCAGGAGTCCTCTTCCTCCTCCACCCAAACCTGCCCTGCCTACCAGGAGGAGACTTGGTAATATTTAAATCTAGGTAGTTGACCCCTGGTGCAGTTACTCAGAACTTCCCAGCTAACCAAAGATGAAGCAGTTTTAACATCCCCCCAACAAAATAATCCCTGCAGATTTTAGAGGCAGACTGAGCTGATCTTTCAGACACTCAGGGGTTCTCGGAGAATCCCAAATCGGGGCCCGAGAAGAGTAGTAGGGAACTCCTCGTTTTTTCCGAAAAAACACCCAAGTTCTTAAGGCCCCCTGCAGGATCTTCAGCCTCACCTTCTTAAAGAACTTCGGGTCTCCATATTTAAAGAGAAAATGACTCTGCCCATCCCTCAGATCGCTTAGCATTGCCCCAAGAAGTAATCCCACGGGAGACCGGTCTACCTTATTTATCAGCATACGAAAGTTCTTAAAATGAAATGCAAAACAATATGCCAAAAGATCGGGAAGAGCCAGCCCCCCTTCTCCAGTCTCCCCCTCAGCTTTTTCCAGGATATCCTCGGTCCCTTGGAGGACCAGATAAAGCTGCCAATCTTCCCTTGCAGTTTAGCTACCTCTCTTTTATCAAAAGGTAAGGGGATAGAATTAAAAAGGAAAGTGATCTTTGGAAGGACTATCATTTTAATAAGATTAACCCGGCCATATATATTAAGGGATAAATTCACCCACCTTACCAAAAGCCTCCCAATCTTTTGACTTGCTTTCTTCCAATTACCTCTAGGGACATTATCCAACTTCTGCGTAATTACACTGCCCAAATAACACATTTGAGACTTAACCCCCGGGCTTTGCCTAGGCTGGTTCCACTCCATGATTTCGGTTTTCCCACTATTCACCTTGTACCCCGAGATCTTCCCAAAAGATTCCACCTTGGCCATTAAATTAGGAATTGCCACCTCTGGGTTAATGGTGTAAAGTATAAGATCATCAGCATACAGGGCCAGCTTTGCCACCAAGCCAGCAAATTTGAACAGAAGAATGGTAGAATCCGCTCTAATCAAGGAGGCAAACAGTTCTATATAAAGATTAAATAATATCAGGGACAAGGGACACCCCTGCCTAGTACCTCGTGTAATATTGAACCAATCTGATAGCTCCCCATTGACCAAAACCCTGGCTCTGGGCAGATGGTACAGATTTTGAACAGCCCTTACTATATTCTGCGGAAACCCAAAGATCTTTAAGGCTTCCCATAGGCAAGGTCAATGTACTTGGTTGAACGCCTTTGCAGCGTCTACAGCTACTGCTGTTACAGGTAGATTCTGGGTTTCTGCCAAGTCAACGACCCCAAGCATCAGAAAGGTAAGCTTGTTGAGCTGCCTCCTGGGGATAAAACCCATTTGGTCCTGATGGATAACCCCTTTGATAACCTGGCTGACCCTAGAGGCCAATATCCCCGAAAAAACCTTATAATCAATTTAAAAGAGATCATGGCCAGAAGAGTCCACTACCAGAGGGTCCTTGTTTGGTTTCAGGATTAAAGTTTCGGTGGCCTCGGCCCAAGACAGCGGAACTTTTTCACCTTCCAAATATATGGCGTTAAATAGGCATTTCAGCACTGGTACAATAGTATCTAGGAGTTTGGAATAAATCTCGACAGGGAGGCCATCAGGCCCATCAGCCTTCCCCCCTGCAATCTTCCAGATCTGTGCCCGGACCTCGTCCTCCATGATCTCTGCCTCTAAGAGCCACTTTTGGTAATTGTTTAGACTCGAAAGCTCAATCTCCTCCAACCAGGCCTCTATACTCTCCTTCCCATGTGAAATATCGTCTCTGTATAAACTACCCATATGCCTATGGGCCTCTGCACCCAATTCCAAATTGGTATCTAATAGAGCTCCTGTTATAGCATCCCTCAAGTTTCGAATTAAATTTCTAGACTTATCTGTTTTTACTTTTCAGGCCAGAAGCAAACTACACCTCTCTTCATATGAGAAATGATGCAACTTACTTACTCTCCACCTGTCGAGTAATCTTTTATCTAGTTGCCCCTGATACTCCCCATGGAGATGTTCTAGCTCTTTGCTAAGAGAAGAAACTCTACTGGAGATCACGTTCCTTACACTTAATCTCTTTGATTTGTTCCTCCTCTTGCCGCTCCAAGGCCCACCTCTTTCCCACCATTATGGACCTAACTATTGCCCTCCAAAAAGCTTTGAAGGTGTCCCAGATGTTTTGAATTTTGGCTGAGCCCTTACTAGCTTGGAAAAAAACTGAAGCCTTATCCCTTATACTTGATACCACTCCCTCATCTAACAATATGGTCCTGTCTAAGGTCCACCTTTTCATACCAGGTTTATAGTGATGCCTAAGGGACAGAAGAACTGCTGAATGATCTGAAAGAATAGCGGGCAGATGTTTAACCTCATCGACCCCTGCTAATAGGTCTTGCTCCATCAAGAAATAGTCAATGTGGGAGTAATGACCATATTTTTTGCTGTAGAAAGTGAAGCCCCTTGCCTCCCCCATCTTACTCCGCCAGATATCGACCAAATTAAGCTGGCGAATCATAGTCTTCAAAATCGCCGAAGTTCTAGGGGGACTGACATATTTGACTTTAGAAATCCAGGTCCTTATTTTGCACAATATTAAAATCTCCTCCAATTATTACCGGAGCGGTAGCCTGTAAGAGGCACAATTCAAGCTTAATTAGGGCTTCTGGGACATCATCATTCGGGCCATAATAATTGGCACACACTAGAGGCATCCCCTGAATCATCAAGTTAGCAGCTAACCATCTGCCAGAAGAATCCGATTCATATATTACCAACCTCACACCTGAATTGTTTCTAATAATAACAGCCACCCCCTTGAGCTACCTCTCTGGTCCGAACAGACTACTTCCTGGACTCAACCCAGTTTATTGAAGGAAGACCTGCACTCCTCCCGTTCCAAATGAGTGTCCTGGAGCAAAATAACACTCACCTCGCTATTCTTATGCAATTCAGAGACCTGAGCCAACTTCTTCCTGGATCTCAAGCCGTTCACATTTCAGGATATGAAATAAAGCGAGTTTAATCTACTCGTCCTCAAATTTCCGCCCCCGGCTCCCATAAATCCCCTTTGGCCTATCATCATAGTCAGCTACCTCCCCAAAGAAGGTCAAAAGACCCACCAGAACTAGAACCATACTGGCATAAGACAGAACTAGGATTTTTTTTCTTCTATTTTGCCCCCATGCTCCCACCACCCAGTGCACCCCACCACCCACCCACCTCGGGGAACCCCCTTCCAATCCTTAGGCAAAGAGATCGCCTTTCGTGACCCCCCCCCTCCCCCGAGCTTGGGGAGGAAATCAAAACATAAAAAGAAAAAAAAAATTATTAATAAAAAAAGAGAAAGCGCGTGTAAAGATCAAAATTATAATTCTATGTAGATAAATGTTCATCTCAACGTGGCTAGGACTAAAACTCTCCAGGCCTCTACTCTTCCTCTATTCTGATCCTTCCATCTGAGCCAGGAAGGAATCCACCTCTTCTGGATCACTGATGTTATGCATTTTGTTTGCACATTATCCTCAACATCGCAGGGAACTTCATCTGCACCTGGGCTCCCTTGCTGAGTAGGTCATTCATTTTTGAGCCAAGCTCCCATTGCCTCTGCGCTGTTCTTTTACCAACATCTGATCGTATTTGGTAGCTAAACTCCCCATATTTCAGGAAGCATTCCTTCAAGGCACGCCCCAGCACTAGCTCCTTAACTGTGTAAGAGAGGAAGTTTATCAGAATTTTCCTTGGTGTCTTCTTCACAGGGTTCAGCCTGAAGGGGTCCCTGTGCACTCTTTGGATTTCTCTGTCCCAATCAATTTCAGGCCTGTCCTGGAGTAGACCTTCCCAAAAAGCTTACAGATAAAGCCTTTGATATCATTATTGACAGAATTTTCCGGAATGTTAAGGAGTCTCACATTATTACGCCTGGCATTTAATTCAAGCCTCTCCATGTCCTCCTGTAGCAACTTATTTTGAGTTTTAAGACCCACAATATCACTAGTGTTCGCAGCCAAGGCAGTTGACAAAGACTTTACCTCACCTTCCAGGACTGAGGTACGTTGGGCAATTCCGTCCAGTTTTTCTTGGAGTATCCCACATTTTTCTTGGATGCCCTTTCAATTACCTTCAGAGATCTCAAACTTTACCAAAATGTCTTGTCTCAAGGTGGGAGACACCTCTTGGGGGCAGTGATCTGACCCAGGCCCTCAACCATTGTCCTGAGTCAGACTAGGACTATTAACCGCAGGCCCCCCCCCCCCACCCATTTTACAATCATGGATCCCTAGGGTGTTGCCTTGATTCTCCACCAGCAGGGAGAAGCGATTTTCCAGCCAACAGCGGCTCAGCCTGGGAGAGGGACTCGCCTTGCTTCCTACTCCCTGCGTGGAGGCAGCAACTTGCTCCATGATTTTAAAGTAAGACCTGAGGGAGGGGAGGCTTAGGAGGTAAACGCCCTTCTTTTGGCCCACACCTCTTAGTTCTCACTGTCCCTTTAGCCACTTTTTTAACAGGGGAGACCACCAACGGCTCTCTGGCTGTAGGATCTTTTGCTCACTCAGTTACACCTTTCCTTTCTGGAGTAGAGCGTAAAAGATACCTGCTCCTTGCATGGAGGGTTTGTGGCTCTCTAGCTGAGAGGATATTACTGGCCTTATCTTTACCTTAAGAAGCCTGTGCAGAAGCTCCTCTAATACATTCACCCCCCAGCTCCTCATTCCCAGCGCTCATAGGGAGAGAAAATACCTGAGAGGGGAGGTCACATTCCATCCACCCCCGCTCTACCGTTACCCCCCTCCTCGAATGCTGCTGCTTCTGCTGCAGCTGCTGCTTCTGCTGTTTCTGCTTTGTTGACGTCTCTTCAAGCACCCTCAGTACCGGGCCAACGCTACTTGCTGCTAGATTCCCGCGGGCTGCGCTGCGGTACTTTCCCTCCATACACGAGGGACTAGTGCTGACTCTGCCACTCCCGAACCGGAACCCAGCCAACGCCGCCATGCTGGACCTCCGCAGCAACGCCGCCGCCCAACACCAATTCCCCTGCGAGAAGCCAGTGGTGATATCTGTGTTGGTGCCCATACGCACTTCAAGACGGGCCCAATCAGGTAAACCTTTTACACTTGCCACAATACCGCATATACTGCAAAGCCCATTGTCGCTTCACGATTTCCAATTGTAGATTCTCTCGCTCATTCGCTCGGAGGCACCCGCGATCGGTGTCAGCCAGCCGCCATGTTCCCCGTCACGTGATGCCTCTGCAACCCAATGAGGCAGTAGTGACCTGAAAAATAATTAAAAGTGATGTATGGAATAAATTAAAGTAAGTTTAAATAGTTCCAAATAAAACGTAATGTTACATTATTTTTAAGTCAAAATAGATTATTATATTTTATACTTCAATAATATATATGTACAATTGTTATATTTTTAACATTAATTTATATTTATATATGTTTTAAATATTTTAAATAGTTACATTTAATTTAACATTATTTCCTATGCGTCCCTACATTTATAATTACCCTAGGAGGGTGTTGCAGTACCAGTGGTTGGCCATTTGTAGTGCTGGACTTACAACTGTTCTAAAAAAAACATTTTATTAATAACGTACACTTGGAGTTTGTGAATACCAAAAAGTAGTAAAGTTAACTTAAACATGTAAACTTACTCAAAGGTGAATGTTACCTTTGTGAATCAGACCCTAAGGTGCCGATTCCGATCCGTTAAAAAAATTCACCGACCGACTGGTATCCGTATTTTTGTACGTACGAATCGTACAAGTCCCGTACAAACGGCGAAGTACGATTCGTACGTGAAAAATACATACGAATGACCTCGGGAAAAGTCTATGACACGTCCCCGGACAGTTTTACGTACGAGTCGTAAAACTGAAGTCCGAGCGCACAAGTCCGATCTGTACCGGCGTCCCGAATACACAAGCGTATGGAAAACATCCCGTACGGAGCGAACTGTGCACGACCCCTACCCCGGGTACACTTGGGCCCAGGGTACGAGTCGTATGGCCCCCCCCCGCCTCCCACCCCTCCCGCATACATCCGCACCATACCCCCAGCCCCCCGTATGTACGCGTTGTACCCCCAGCGCATACCCCCAGCCCCGTATGTCCGCACCGTACCCCCAGCCCCCCGTATGTACGCAACGTACCCCCAGCCCCCCGTACGTCCGCACCGTACCCCCGGCCCCCCGTATGTACGCGCCGTACCCCCAGCACATACCCCCCAACCCCGTATGTACGCACCGTACCCCCAGCCCCCCGTATGTACGCACCGTACCCCCAGCCCCCGTATGTACGCGCCGTACCCCCAGCGCATACTCCCAGCCCCGAATGTACGCACCGTACCCCCAGCCCCCCGTATGTACGCACCATACCCCCAGTCCCCCGTATGTACGCGCCGTACCCCCAGCGCATACCCCCAGCCCCGTATGTATGCACCGTACCCCCAGCCCCCCGTATGTACGCGCCGTACCCCCAGCCCCCCGTATGTTCGCGCCGTACCCCCAGTGCATACCCCCAGCCCCGTATGTATGCACCGTACCCCCAGCCCCCTGTAGCGTAGCGCTGGGGGTACGGTGCATACGGTGCGTACATACGGGGGCTGGGGGTACGGCACGTACATACGGGGGGCTGGGGGTACGGTGCGTACATAAATGATGGAGTTATCTGTTTATACTTACCTTCTCGATATTGTGATAGTCGATTTTCTGGTCATGATATTAGGGCAAGATGATATTAAAAAAAATATTCTGGTATAATACCACACCATCATGCCATTGATGCCCACTGTATTCTATGAGTGGCTCACATTATGCCAGGGTTGGACTCCATTATGCAGGGAATGGCCTCAGTGTGTCTTGCTGGAGTTCCGCAGATGCCAGGTGTCACCCAGGTCAGGGAGGGATACTACAAGGCAGGCGAGGACCCATCACACTCTTTCTAATTGTCAAATGTACAAAGGCATAAAAACAGATACAAAAACGCAAGAATGCACAGTTCAGTCCTTGATCAGAATTGAATCATAGGCGCTGGAAGTAGGAGTGGGGGGGGTGGGTAGGGTTGCAGCAACACCCCCAAAATATTAGTGCTGAAGTAATGAA
The DNA here is from genome assembly GCF_964204655.1 of Triturus cristatus. NCBI lineage: Eukaryota > Metazoa > Chordata > Amphibia > Caudata > Salamandridae > Triturus > Triturus cristatus. The sequence continues at coordinate 962,741,250 of NC_140584.1, read as the reverse complement.
GGTGAATGAGCACTAAAGATACCATTACATTTTATTTTATTTTATCACATTTGCTATGCTTCAAAGACAGAGGTCAAATGTAAGTATCTTCTGACAAATTGCTGCTTGCGCTTTTGACGTGGAAATTGGTGCTTACTTTTCTTTCTCGGACTGAAAAGAGAAAGCGTTTTGTAAAATGAACTATAGTCAGTGTTTCTAGTGTCAAAGGAAAGGCTCTGTTTTGAAGTCCCTGGGCTGTCAATGTGAGCATATGGCGAATTATTCCAAGCCTTATGCAGTCCTCGATGCCAGGTCGTGAGCTCAGAAGGAGGTGCACGAGGTGCAGCACTAATGAACCCCAGCAAATCAGCAATGCTCCCTAATGTTGGTGAAGATATATTTACCACGTCAAACAAAAAAACAAGCATTTAAAATCAGTCTTTCTCAGTTTTACCTTCTAGGATGTCCTATAGGCCCATCTGTTAACATAATATTTTAATTTTGTTCAAACAAAATTTGCGAGTTAATCATCTTGGGGCCTCAATAATGTTTCTTCTCCTTTTTCAATGTGGGTTTATGTTTTGTAAACCTCTCCCTTGTACATTTTCTCAGTTTAATGATTATTAACGTCTTTGAACTATTACTGTTTTTCTTTAAGCAGCGCCTCGCTGCCTTTTAAGTAAGGTATGTATTTATAAACTCTCAAAACAAATCAACATAAACACGGGGATGTGGGGTGAAATAGAAAGCGACTAGGATTAGAAAGAAAGATAGAGGAGATTAAAGGCAGAAACTAGAAATTTAGGACTAATAGGTAATGGGCAAGAAACTAACCACAGATATAAAGGAAGGCAGTAGTATACATGGCCCGGCATAGCCGACGCCTACCCCTGATCCACGCACCCAGCCACGCCCATTTACCACCCTACCCTCTAAGTCATCAGCGAGGCACATTTCTTTGGATTAGGGGTCGTAAACCCCGGGCGTAATAACACACATACTAACACACATAATAACACACATAATATCATATCATATTTAATAACACACATTAGTATCAGAGAAAACATACATTTCAATTATTTATATGCAGTAACCCTTGGTATTTACAACTTTGTTCACATGATGATGCAAACCTAACCTTAACAGAGACACTAGACATCAGATTTCCTACCACTATCTAGACATGTTCCTGCGTGCCCAATTTATGCCCTCGAGAAGATCATGACTGGCCCCATGTTGTCTCCCTGGTTCAGGACCAGCCTTTTCCTCCCAATGACCTGTGGTGGGTCCTCTTCAGGGGAGGACCCCACTCATCTGCATCCCTTCTCGGGGGTACACCTGTGCAAGGGGCCCATCTGACCACCAGGATAACTACCTCAGGCACCCCTTACACCCACCACTTCTCCCCCCCCCAAAGAAAGGAGGACCCCGCCGACCTGCACCCCTTCTCTGGGGTACACCTGTGCAAGGGGCCCATCAGCACACCAGGATACCTACCTCAGGCACCACTTACATCCACCACTTCTCCCCCCCAAAGACTAGTGCCAGCCTTATGCCCATTGCACATGTGTGGGTGGTTGGCCAGAAGGGCCAGATACCAGCAATCACTTGCAACCCCGCACACCTGGATCCTCCATTCGACCTCCTACCCGCACCACTTGGGAGGGGCCCGTGACCCTACTGTTGTGAAAATGTAAGTAATACCGAATTGACCCCCCAGTCATGACCTCATCCGCCACAGGCCAGCATAGTTTCCCTACCATCTGGCGTCCCCGCAGCCTGCACCTCTACAGAGGGCAATGCGCTAATCATGCCAAAACGTTCTCAAGAAACATATTCTTACCGATCTTCAATATGTTTACTCCATCCTGCAAGAAAAGCGTTAATCTTTTATGAAACATGGGGATGGATGCCAGCTTAGGTGATCTAAACAGTTTACTAACTTTGTTATTTAACTGTTTCACCAAATGATTCAAAGCACCAATCAACTTGCCATCCCTCCACTTCAACCTTGGGAAGATGTGAGACCACACCAGCACCGCCTGAGGGAATCTTCAAGCCAGCCAACCAGTCTTGGTTATCAGCAGCTCCAATAGCTGCCGATGGCCAACATGCCCCAAATCATTACCACCCAAATGCAGTACAATAACCCAGGGGTGCGCGTCCCCCTTGGGCAACATTGTATCCAGAGCAGACCTCAGTTGGGCTAGCTGCAAGCCCCCGTGGCCATATAAGAGCAGGTGGGAACCGGCTTTCCGCTCCATGGACGGAAAATCTCCTGCAGGTTAGGCCTCCTCTGCACACTGGGCATAGGAGTGGCCTAGGACCCACATGTCTGTAATCCGGGACACCTATGCATGGACCGGGGCTGCCCAGAATCCCAGCTGTTCACTCAACTCTCTGCACCCAGAACCTGCACAAGTAGGAAAATGAGAGAGGAATCAGGGATCTGGCACTGCCGTTACAACACATTCAACCTTCCGTAGCGCTTGTAGCAGTCCAAAGACCACCTGCCAATCCTCTGCACTGCCGTGCCAGAGAGCCCTAGCGCTGCTGCCACAGTGGCCTCCCCAATCCTAAAGGAGTGAGACCCAAACTCCAATGGGTGATAGTCTGCTGCCTGTGGGGCCCTGTGAAGGATTCTGCAGACTAAGTTCCTGATTAGAGGTTTTCCATCAGTATGGACCCTTAAGGGGCGCCCCACACCCTGAATCCAATCAGCCAAGAATGCCTCCAAGTTCTCAACTGCGCAGCTTACGTTACCCGCAGGCCTATGCAGCAAGACGTGGTTGCCCCTCCCCGCCTGGTTCATCTTATACCTGGGGATATTAATAGCCAGTGACCCAGACCCATAAAACCACTGGACATCTGTGAGTTGCAAGCCCCCACCAGTGTCCCTCTTAATCTTGGCTACCAACTCACTCACCCGGAACGCCCCGTAAAAGACAATGCCATCCTAAATAGACAGACCTCTTCCAGTGACCTACAGACGGCCCCCAGGGACCGCTAGCTTATCTGCATCAGTGGGCCACCTTGGATCAGGCTTCTCCCCCTCCAGGCGCCCCCAACCCCTCAAGGCCCTTTGAACCAAGAAAGAACTGGTCCCATCGTTGTATCTTAGCATTTTTGCGAAAAATACATTTACAGCTATGTGATGCCTAGTAGAAGCCACTGAACGCCCTTCACCCCACAGGGCCCACAGGAAACCTATGACTGGCGAGGAGGTAAACCAAGCCTCAGCCCCTGCCTGCCCAAATAAGTCTCAATAAGCACAGAACGCCCCCTCATGGGCCTGCCTGGTCCTGGGAGCTAAGCTGGCTGCCTGAGGTTCGGTAAGCTTGGGCACCAAGCTGCCACAGATGGTCCAGGAAGGGCATAAGGGAATCCGCTGCTCCTGGGTGATGGAACCTGAAAGCCTACATCTTGAAATGAGACAAGGCATCAGCAGCGCTGTTTAAGATGCCTGGTACATGCTTTGCTCTGAATAACAGCACATTTAGCTTCAGACACAACTAACAATTTCCTAAAACTGCCTTAGAATCATTTTGCATTTTGCAGATTGCGGATAAACGCACTCAACCACAGTCATATTATCCAACCAGAAAACAACTGACTGATTGTGGAACTGGTCTGGCCAAATCAAGGGGCATATCAGCAACAACTGGCGATAATTATCGCTAAGCGCACTTAGCGCTAGGATAAGTATCGCCGGCTAGCGTGGATTTTTATCGCTGAGATAGTGTGCTATTAGCAATGCTTATCTCAAAAGCGATAAAAATCCTCACGCTAACTGCCTAACGTTAGATTATCGCTGGAAACCCAGCGATAATCTCACGCAATGTGGCGTTAGCTTGATGATAGGGACTCACAAACTTAGCCATGATGTCCACCTTCCATAGGATATCATGGCTAAATCAGTCCTGAAGCAGACGTAAGGAAAGTAGCGATAACAGGGGTTATCGCTACTTTTCTTGCTGCTATGCTTCATAGCGTGGAGCTTGATGATAGGAGAAATGTCGCTTAGCGACATTTCTCCTGTCATGTCAGGTCAGGAACGCCCACTTTGCATCTCATTAGAGATGCAAAGCTGGGCGTTAGGAATTCCTACGCTAACGCAAGTCTTCACGCGTTAGCGTGAGCTTGCTAATTAGGGGATAAAATTATCGCCGCTTTTCAGCCGAAAACGGCCGCAAAAGCGGCGATAATTTTTTATCGCCAGCTTGTAAATATGCCCCCAAGAGTGCTACCAAAATAAGAAACAATTCAAGGAAGCCTATATTGTTAACTAGCCCAGATTGTTCCCACTCCCTGGGCCACCGCTGCGCACACCAAGCTGATCCTAGGATGGTGCCAAATCCCTCCCTACCTGCCTCATCGGTGAAAAGACCAGGCTCCTCCCTGGTTTTGGTCTGCCCAGGCCACACGATCAACCCATTAAATTCCTGCAGAAATGAATCCCAGATTCTCATATCCTGCCTGACCTCGCCAGACAGCATGGTATGGTGATGATTAACCTTCAGGCCAGATATGGCATGGGCGATGGACCTGAAAATGGGTGTCCCATGGGAATAATCCTCAGGGCAAAGTGTAGCTTCCCGACAAATACCTGCAGTTGGTGCAGAGTTACCTTCATAGTCCCCGGACATGACTGCAAAGCTTGGGAGAAAGCGATGACTTTCTCCACAGGCAGCATGGAGACCCCAGCCACCGAATCCAACTCTTTTCCCAGATACTCAATTATGGTGGTAGGTCCCAGTGTCTTACCCTGCGTGAGAGGTACCCCAAACTCCCTCATTTACTCCTTGAAATTTGACAGGGCTTCTGCCCAGTGCCCCGACCTAGGCGGCCCAGGAAGAAGAAATCATCCTGCAACACCCAATGATGGCCCCACCTACAACTGAAGACCCGTTCCAGGAAGGTACAGAACCTCTCAAAGTAGGAGCAAGACACCGAGCAGCCCATGGGCATACACTTATCAAAATAGAAGGCACCCTCAAACTGAAAACCAATGAGGTGAAAATCCTGTGGATGCACAGGGAACAAGAGGAAGCCGGAATCAATGTCAGACTTAGCTAGCAACATCCCAAGGCCCAGCTCTTGGAGCATCCGAATTGCCTGATTAAAGGAAGCATACTTCAATGAGCATGAAGCCCCATCAATAGGCTCATTAACAGACTGCACTATGAGTGCTGACAGGTTATGAATAAACCTAAACTCCCCTGGCTGTTCCTTAGGAACCACTCCCAAAGGGGAGCACACAAAACCATCCAAGGGAATTGCATCAAATGGACCTGCCACCATGCCATGCCCAAGATCATTGCCCTTGCCACACCCTGGTTACCCCTAAGCGACTGCTGGTTTTCACAGTATGGAGAACCCACATAACCCACTGCAGGGATCGATCCTAAAACTATCCTTGAAGCCCTCATACAATACCTGAGCCCCTACATTATTACTGTACCTATTGAGCCAGGGAACCATTGCAGACAATGTAACCAATGAGGGAGCCTTTTCTAAAGCTATATTATCAATCCTGCTTCTTGGCACTTTGTCTTTGGACTTTCAAAAACATTTAGGGCCATATTCTCAAGGAGCTATCGCCGAGTTATCGGCACGTTATCGCTTCCAAAGTCGCGATATATTTATAGCCCTATTCACAAGCAGGTGCAAACAGCCCATAGCACCAGTTTTCCGGCAATAGCATCCTCAAAAAACATTGCCACCGATGACACCAGCAACTATTGCTAATGAGATGCAGAGTAGGCGTTCCCGAGCAAAAAGCCACGACAACACCACACCTCAACATTCTCAACGACCAGCCACATCGGCGATATGATCACAAAACAGGCGATAAGGTGCGGTAGCACCAGGAAACTAACACCTGCTCTGACCTGGTGTAAAGTCGGACGGCAGCCGACACCACAAAAGGGAGCCCAGCCCACAGCCACACCTGAAGAACAACAGATGCCATGGAGCTACTCATCATGCAGCTCGGAGCCCCAACAGGCCCACAAAACCCACCGCCACCACATCCAGGACCACCACCACCACCCCACGGACCTCCATGGCATCACCCCCCCGGACCACCACCGAGGCAGCGCAGAACCAGACCGCGGACCTTCGGAAAACGCACCAGCCTCACAGACTTAACACCAGAGAATGTCATTGCCCACAACAGGCTCAAGAGGACAACCATCCTCCGCATCCTGAACATCATTGCTCACAGGCTGATGGTACCAACACAGCGGACAAGCAACATCCCTCCGCAGACAAAGCTGCTGGCTGTGCTGCACCTGTTGGCCTCTGGGACCATCCAACCAACAACCGCCAGAATCGGAGGAGTCTCACAGCCAGCCCTATCAAACCTGTCCCGGATGCCATCATAAGCCTGGTACCCCAGTACCTATACTTCCCCCACACTGCGCAGGAACAGCTGGAGACCAAGCAAGGATTCTATGCCATAGCTGCATTCCCCCACATGTTGGGGGCAATTGATTGCACACATGTCCTACTTGTGCCCCCTGCCGACACTGCACATAATTACCGCTACAGAAAGCACACGCATTCCATCAATGTGCAGGCAATAGTGGACCACCGGGGGCTCTTCACCAATGTCGTCGCCAACTACCCAGGCAGTGTGCATGACTCATACATCTTCTGACAGTCCATCATCAACTGGCGCTTCCAGGATGGCACCTACGGAAATGCACTGCTCGTTGCTAAGTACCAAATGAACACACCACACACCTCCAATCTGCAATCATGCAACACACAACTCTGGCAACGCACACGTTACAAACTCACATACAACATGCCAAACAACATGCCCACCTACCAGACACGACAGCACAACTTACTGTGGGAACCTGGGCAGCCATGTACACAAGCCATCAACGGCATGGCACCTCAGCCACACAATAGCAGATTGTGGGGAGAGGTGGGAACCAGGCATGTGCGAAGGAGGCAAGTGACCCATGAATGAAAAGGTACACAATGCCAAGTGTGGCGGAGATGTGCAGGACAGACTGCATTATACAGACCACACACAAATCTATGTCAACAAACACGGCTGGTGTATGGAGTGTAGTGGACAGTGAATGCAACCATGTCACCCCAGCCAGTGGGAAAGATCGCGTAAATGTAGCTTGTTACGTTCCCCCTGTAAGCGTGTGTGGAGGGCAGCAGAGGGGTGTGACTCCTCCACAGGTGGCTCTGGGTGTGGTTCAGTGTGGGCCTTGCCAAGGATGTGGGAGATGCGTGTGTCTCTGTTGTAGTGTCTGCGCCACCGGTCATGCAATAGACAATGTTGCTATTTGGCATGTCCCCGGTGTGTGTGGTCTGCCGAAGGGGTACATGGTGGTGGGCATGCCCGCTCGGGGTCAGGGAACACACATGCCAACTTTTGTGTGCGTCGCTATTAGCGCAGCATGAGCCAAGGATGTACCCTCAACTGCATGTCGAGTTCAGCCAGGCAGGTGCTCTACATCTGTGTCAGCCCTGTCCTTGCAATGGGCCTACACACACGTGGCTGGCCACATTCTGCGCAGCATCATCACTGTGTCGTACTCAGGCTTGTAGACATGAGCAGATAGGCATAGCAATGGTGTGCCGTAGGCGTGCATGTGATGTAATCGCGCTGCGCACACTAGTGATTGTGCTCGGGGTGGAGGTGCAGCAGTGAGGCTACGTAGTACACAGTGATGCAGCTCATTTGCAACACGCAGTACATGTCATACAGGAATCACTAAGTCACACATATCACACACCAATGAACCAGTGTGCCTGCCAACACATCATGCAGAACCAACTATTGACTCATGTCTCTCTGCACTATCACAGGTGACCAAGGATATGCACTCTGCCCTTGGATGATGACACCCCACCGAGGCCTGAACACACAGGCCCAGAGGCAGTATAATGTGGCCCACAAACGCACCAGGGGCATCGTGGAGTGCACATTTGGCGTGTTGAAGTCACCTTTCAGGTGCCTGGATGTCACAGGTGGTATGCTCCTGTACAGCCCAGACCTCGTGTGCAAGATGATCGTTGCATGTTGTGTGTTGCACAACATATGTGCACGCAGCAAGGCCCCATTGATACGAGTGCCAGATGCACCGGACGATGATGATGAAGATGAAGCAGATGGACCACACCCCACTGCTGGCGCAGCAGAAATAACCCGTAGGGACTACATCATTGACAATTTATTCTCTGGTTGACGTCACATTGTGTGTGTCCCTCGCAGTAATGGCACAGTACGTTGACTGCCACAGGCACTGCATGCGCTAATAAAAGCATTCCGATACACATTTCCTGCGTGCATGTTACTCATCTGTACAGGCACTTCACTCAGACAAGTGTGGGTGCGAGCATGTTGTGCTGTCAATTGAGGGATTTGTTGATGGATGGTGGATGTGTCACCTCTGTGCAGTGAGGCTGTTTATGGTGTCCCGTATTGGAACTGCCAATTCTGTGTGTCACAGTTGTTACGTTATCCCACTCTTCGGCGTTTCACATGTGTCCCAGATCATTCCATTTCGGCTGTCATTTGTGGCCTACAAGTGACAACAGGGATTCTTTTGTGCTCTGATGCAGGGATGCACCTTGTGACTCAAGTCCCACGACATGGGCAACATGTACGTAAGGGGGAGTCACTGCCCTTGCATTGGTCCGTGCTTCCATTCTTGTTTGATCATGGACATGGCACGTCGGTGTGCAGGGGGTGTTGTTTGTCCCTCTGCAATGTGAGGGGGAGATGCGGTTTCACAGTGTGTAACATGTTTGTTTCTGCATTGGCGCAGGTTACATACTGGATGCATATCAATGTACCTTGTGGCTGTTTGTGGGGAACTGCCTATCTGATTTGGATAATGGTAATTTATTCTGCGTCACTGCTGTGGGGTTGTGCTCGCACGTTGTCATTTCACCGTTTCTTTGGTCTGCTTTTATGATGCATTTTCTCGCCTGACGTGTGGGATTTGCAGGCCGGCCGCTGGTTTTCGATGCTTTTTGTGCCGCGATTGGCCTCATCGCAAGATTTATTGCGTTCGCATTTCGCATTTTTGCGGCGTGGCGTTGATTTTCACGCGTTATCTGGTGACTATCGCATGGTACCGCCGTGTTGTGAATGCTTCGTTAACACGGCGTAATTTTCCAGCGATAGACTGCAATGTTGGAAGTTGCGTTAAGTTACTTTTGCGATGGTTATCACACGTTCTTGAGAATGCCCCTTAGATTTGGGGTGGGAGGACAAACTGCAGAAGGAACAATAGTGTTTAAACCTCCAAGTCCTAAATTCCTAATCATACTCCTTCCAGCCCACCCCACCAGGCTCATCATGAGCGCACACAATCCTATTCTGGTAGCATGCAAGTTGGGTGCCCAGAATATTAAAACGCTCCACCAGTATGGCTTGGTAAATCGAGACGCCTCTAATCCAGTTCCCCAAAGTCTCCTCAACTTTCTTCTTGTGTGGCCAGAGACTACAGTCCCTAGAGTGCGATCCTTCCTTGCAACGCTTGGCCTACTCCTTATCAGATTTATCAACCAACAACTCAAAGATATCGACATACACCTCTATCCAGATTTCTTCTGTGACCTCCATTGAAACATGCCTGCTTAACTGCTCAAGCTCAGTCCGCACCTCTTCCAAGTCGACGGGCGGTAAATGAGCCCCTGTACCTGATGCAGTTGTTGTTTGAGCAGGGGGGATTGTCACCATCGCTGCAGAACTCCTGGACGTGCTACTTTCCAACACAGAGCCCAACACCGCTGGCACCAGGCCTGCCAGATGCAGGGGTCCTAGCACACACCAAAAGGTAGCGCCCCTAACTGCAATCGTTCCCTGGGACACCTGCACTCCTCCAGCACCATCCAGGTGCTCCACCAAGTGCCTTGCCTTTTCCAGATCATCATCATCACTAGCACCTGCAAGGGTCCCCCCACCAGGGGGGACAGACAACATCCCAACTCTACAAAGCCACAGCAGAACACTTGCTCAGTTATTCACCAGGTCTGACTGTGCAGATCTCGCTATGGGCATAGCCCCTATGGGTGTACAACGTGCGCTGTTCTGCACAATGCCACCATGTGTGGTCAGTTCTATTATCACAGTGACAGCTCCAGGTACTTGGGCCCATCTCACCTCACCTGACCCCTGGGTATGACTGGGTCACCCGACAACCCAGTGGAGGCTACCGACTGATCATGCCCTCCACCCTTTTGCCTGCTTTGCACTGTGACCCTCTTCAGGACCGATGGAAATGCCTCCTTGGGGGGCACCCTCACACTCTGGGGCCTCTCAACCTGGTCTTGCAGCACCGTCACCGCCAAGAACTGTGACTTCAGAGCAGCAATCGCCTCGTCCATAGCGTGCTTCTTACAGACCAGAGTCTCCAGAAGCACCTCAGTCCTTGAGCTCTTAGCGCCTATTCGACCAACAGAAATACTTGCAGCGCAAGGAATCGAAACTCACAGGCACGCTATGTAGGGAGCACCCCAGGCACACAACTATACTTCAATCAATAAAATATGACAATGCTACCACTAAAGGCGCTACCCTGATGCTGCTCCAATGTGTGGCCCTCAAACCTGGCCCCCATAGGTAACAAGCCACCTTAAGACCACTGGCAAAAAACTGCCCAAAATCCAAAAAAGAACTGCACATCAAAAGACAACCACAAAAACTCCTCACTAACATGAGAAGCTCTTTAGGTGTTAACAACATGCACGTTTACAGAAGGACTAATCATGCACAGACCCAATGGTACACAAGCTCCCTTACTACAGCTTACAGCCCAATAACTGTAGCACTGTAATGCACTTGAGAAACTAGTGAAAAGACAGTCTAATGTGCCCACACAGAATGCCTTTTGACTCCCCATCAATATCTAACTCTACAGAAGCCGCAGAAATGGCTCTTGAGCCTTCAAATGCAATGCCCTGCTAACAAAATCTTCAATGCACTGCACTGCCAACCAGATTACCCTCCCTATAACACTTACAGTACCACAAAGTAGACCACCTCACCTGCATAAACAGCAGCCCCCAGCCGGAGCGCCACAGAATACGAAGTACCTGGGTTAGGTGAGCTAGGCTCAAACCCCAGATGGGTGACGGCCGTACTGCGCTCTGCTTGGCGTGAAAACACAGAACACTGCCAGATGCAGGAATACGCTGTCTCTGAAATGCCATTGCTGAACCTGTGCACAACAGAAGAGAGAGAAACAAAGAAATGCATGGTCTGTTGTCCGCATTATGGAGAAGGGCGCGGGCGATGTACTTGCAATGCGGCAGGTGGGAGCGAAAGACTCGACCACTGCGTCATGCCCCCTTTTATGGGCAGAGTTTTGTGCACCTTCTGATGCATGCCCCTGAAGGCACACCACAGTGCCTCCGGGATCACAGCTAGCATCACTCAACTGCCTCCCGCTTTGCTAAGGGGCGGCAAAGCAATGCTCTGCCGACCCCCAACACAATATCTGCCCGGCAACACCGCCATGTGTGCGGCTCTCCTGATCTGGGAGAGCCTTTGATAACATTCAGGAATAAAGTATTCAACACCAGAGTGGCACAAAAGTCAAACTCCAAAGCACAAGCAGAAACCATGTCATATTCAAAGCTGAAAGATGCCATGATGTACCTCATAAAGCAAAACTAGATTTAAAAAAAAATGAAACCAGATTTTTTTTAAAACAACAGTGATTTAAGATAGTTGATCTTGCATCATCCGAATGGTTCACAAATACAAAGCAGTACTCACAAGAATGCTAAACGTTGGAAATGTCATGTCTGATGTTCTTGGCTCTCTGGTGCACACATAGGGTGCATATCAAAGGAGGGAGTGGAGATGGAACGTGTCCACGCGGACACAGGAAGTGGATTCAATCTCCCCAACTGTAATTTATAACCAAGTTGAATCCACCCACACAAGATAGGCGAAAAACAGAAAAAGGTATGGGGTTGGATGTGTTTCCTACAAAGTTGGGAGTACGTTGTGTTCTTTAAATACCCCTCACACACCAAAAGGGCCCTTGGCGTCATGCTTCATCATAGGGGTCTTCGCGCCCCTCTACGGAACACAGCGTGCTACTAACCGGTGGGTACGCGGGAGCACTGATGTAATCACTATGTGTACTGTGAGAGGGTTGTGAGTGGTAGGGTCAGGAGTGGATGGTGAGTGAGTTATTAAAAAATACCTGGCAAGTGAGGAGTAAAAAGATTTTTAATATACCTCCATGCTGGTATTGTTAAACAAAGTGAGGTGGAGGTTTGGTGTATTTAATGTACATAACCTCCTGCGTGGCGTCGACATGTTTCGAAGCCACAAGCTTCTTCTTCAGGACGGGTGCACAGATCCCTACCCTACTCACAAGCGACAGCCTAATACCATCTATACATAAGGAATATTATGTGTAGAATTGATGTACAAATGTAGCCAAATGTACCTACCGTGGTCAAATGGACTGGAACAAAGTAATACCTTAAATGTTGATCTGTAAAAGAACAAAAAAGTACAAATTAAACATTAGGTGAGTGGAAACACTCCGGACGTGAAGATCGTGACCTGTAAAGGTGAAATACACAGTGTCTAGACGTAACTATAAGCGTATCAGTGTCAGTGCAGTGCCCTGAAAAAAAGGGGGGACAGATACTGAACATACACAACACTTAACATAAGACACACACTCTATACACGTCTATTCCAATAGGTCGCTGCAGTACTTCCATGGGGTTGGCAAAAGAAGTTTTTAAATTGTGAATAAAAAGGTAGATAGATTGCATACTTGCTATATAGAAGCCAATGGCATCATGAGCCTTCAAAAACAGAGGGAACCCCGTGCTTAATTGCACTCTGTAAGGAGAATGAATGCAAATTCAGCGATGCATAGGGTACTCACTTGGTTCGAGTGGTGGTGATCTTGTTGAAACGGCTATGCCGTACTTACATGTGCAGCGGTACTGCCTCCTACGTACGTCCCTTCCACGGCTCCGTGGTCTGTGAGAAGCCGGTCTCAGAATTTATACTCTCCTTATTTGCCTGTGTGTTCTCCCCACTCCTAAGGTTTACATGTGTGGCGGGATGTGCCCCTAATCAACATCGGTTACAGTGAGCCACAAACCAGGGACTGGAAGTGGCGGTAAGGATAGATTGCTTCAACATTAGACTGCGGCTGTGTTGTGCCGAAATACCACCGCTTGTATTGACACGCCCAGCAGAGTAAGCCTCATGCGGGCCAAGCGGTTGTGGAACTAGACCGCTAAGTCACCAATTGCTTGCAGCTGCGCTGTACGAGGCTGAAACTGATTGAAGTGATGTGCCCGACTCGGTGCGCGTAATACGAGCCCAGTGGTTAATCTCCTATGTAAACAAAGTGAAAAAAAGGGGGAAAAAACGGGGGAGAAAACACCGTCGGTGTTCTTTACACTATTTAGGGGCATGTAGTACAGAAAAAAAACAAGCATAATTAGAGCTTTCAGTCTGGTAGTGGGAAAAAAAGTGGTTTGCCAATTGAAAGTAAATTCAGAAATATGCACAGGGGGATAAAGACTGTCGGCTACACCCCAATGGGTTTAGGTGGCTGAAGGATTCATGAGGTAGATAATATACTCCAAAGAGCTAAGTGATGTCAGGCACCAACATCTCACTTCACTGCACAGAATGGGCGGGGGGCATCCAAGGGTTACTTTGCTTAGGCAAACTGGTTCCAAGGGATACTATCGTTAAGACCAGTGACATTAGTGCCCAGGCGGAACACCCAGCGCTCTTCCTTTTCCAAGAGGCCAATTTCACTGTAGGTCATTTACTGTGTGGGTTTCAGACAAGTAATGTGACGCCATTTTCGTGGTGCTTTTTTTACATCGGACATTACATTTATGTTCGCCGATTCGGATTTTGGCTGGTCGTTGCGTCATGCCAATGTACTCTAGCCCACAGGGGCACGTGATCATGTACACGACGTTCCGGCTGTTACAGTTGGTGAACTTCCTCTGTTCTCATTCACTGACATTCCTGAATTTTACCCATCTACTTTTTTTGGTTAGGTGGCACGTGCTGCAATTGCCACAGAGATGGTGGCCCTGGACAGACTGGAGGGAGGGATTGTTCGTATTGGTGGCTGTGCCAATGCGTGGTCGTGTGTGGACCAGCATGTCCTTGAGGTTCCTGCCTCTTTTGTGTGCGAACAATGGTTTCTCTAAGTGTAGGTCACCACAGGTAAGGATTCTCCAATGTTTGTTCACAATCTTTGCTATCTTGTTGGAATGGGTGTTATAGGTTGTTACGCAGATGAGTCTAGCGTCTGGATCTTTGGGAACTTTGTCTTCCAAAAGGGCCTCCCTGTTATTATTGAGCGGCCTCTTCATTGCTCTGTCTATGACGGGGCAGGGTATTTCCGGTAGGAGAGTTTAGTTTTTAGATCTGAGGCTTGTTTCTTGTAGTCTGTAAGGTTGGTGCAGTTACGCCTGGGGCGAAGAAACTACCCATAAGGGAGATTGTCACGTAGGTGACGTGGATGAATGCTGTCATACAGCAGCAGACAGGTTTTTGATGTCGGTTTAAAATGTGTAGTGGTCTTCAATGATCCACCCTCAGGGTATATATTTAGGTCCAGGAACACCAGTGGGTCCCGGGAGGCGGTGCTGGTAAATTTAAGGAAGGAGTTTTGCTGGTTGAGCCACTCTATAAAGCGCTCGATTGATGGAGTGTCACCCTCCCATATGACCAGCACGTCGTCAATGTATCGCTTCCAGGTCTTAATGTTGTGCCTGAAAGGGTTGTCCTGATGGAGTATTCTGCAACTCTACAAATGATGAACATGGAGACCAGCCAGGCTGGGAGCAAAAAGGCTCCATGTGCTGGTCCCATGATTCTGTAAGTAGAGAGTGTTGTCATACAGAAAGAAGTTTTTTGTAAGGGCCAAGGCTATGCATTCCATCACCAGGTTCCTTGGTGTTTGGTACTCCCACGGATTAGAGAAGAGAATCTCCTCAATGATGTTGAGTGTCTCATCGTGGGGCACGCTGGTGTACAAGCTCTCCACGTCGAGGCCCAGGAGTATCTGTCTCTCAGGGTCGAAGGTTAGATTCTGTAGCAGCTGCAGGAGACATTGGACAGGTAATTGAAAAATTCTATACTCTGGGTCAAGCGTGGAAAGAATGGCTACGTTTCACAGCCAGCGCTGTGGGTGGTGCCCATGCACACACGCTTCAATTTTCCTTTTTATACGTGTGTGAGTGATGTTCATGTGTGTGTACGCACGTCCATTACTGTGGGTTTGTTTTGCATATATTTGCCATCACATCTATGTTTATGTTGTGTGTGTCAGTGTGCGTGGGCACGTTTGCTTATATGTCTGCCTCTCTGAATGGAGAGTCTAAATGTGGGCATACCAGCTCATCTCAGGTTAATATATGGCATTGTGTTTACTATAGCAGGGGTCAGGCTGTGAAGGGTGGGAGGTCAGTACCATCTGTATGGCAGCCCCGTTAAACTCCCGGGCCGGTGCCATTCCACAAGCTGTACTATTCATAGCCCCGCCCCTGCTAGTTGCAATTAGAGGAACATTACGAGGCTACCGGCGACCTCAGAGAAATACCAACTTGTACATTGGGCTTGTGGTGGCCAATAGTTGACAGCTGCAGTCCTCTCTCTATGGTTGTAAGCACCGAAGTGTCAAAGGGCACAGGAGGTCTCACCGGTCAACTGGTACTGGCTCAGGTTGTAGTCAAAGAAGTAGCAGACTGGTCAGTGCCCAAGTGTAGGGGGTCAAACACCATCTTTGACCTCGTACTGCCTGCAGTTAAGATCCCGCTGACAAGACATTCAGATGAAGCAGCGCCTTGACGCGGTCTCACAGACTCGCATGTACTGGTGGACTTGAGTTCACTCAGCTGGACCCACAGCCATCTCAGGCCCACTTCCTGCAGACTGCAAAATTAGAAAATAACACATTTTGCTTTGGGATGGCAAAGTATGTTCATGCGGGCTATTTTGTGCCCAGGACCCTTTTTCCAAAAATTACTTCATTTTTTTATGTGAGGATAAAGTGTGAATCCTGAACGCACATTTTTCTCATATTTTCCCTGCTGTTTCCACACTTCAGTACAGCATAAATGACGGTCTGGACGGCCTTGGCAATCATATTTGCATACAGATTTGAGATAAGCCAAGAACCATATCGATGCCAGGTGCCAGGACCCAATGTCTCACTGGAGACTGTTCCCTTAAAACAAAACCAAGGGATGCAATCGCGGAGTATCAGCACTTCTGAGGGCGCTCAATGCGTCATTTATCTTTTCTCAGGGCACTGATTTCAATCTCCATTCATCGTCATCGAAACGTCTGAGCAAATTCCTAAATTGTGTCCTCCTCTGCAAGCCGACGGGCGCTCCAGCCTGGAATGGCTCCTCTTTGCGCTATGAGTCTCAATGGAACCCTATCAGGGATCTAGATCCATTTACAGAGACGGGTCCTTGGTAACGTCCCTACTTGTCGCGGAATATTGACATCATCCCCCTTAGCACGGGGCCATTCACCACCGGCAAATGATCTGGAGCCATTTGCAGCTGATACCTCATTGGGTTGTTGGGGAAAGGGGCTGTCTTGATTTTGGAAGGGGCGAGTTAGAGGAAAAGGGGATCTCAAAGGCTTTCACTGTTATTCTTTGCAGTAGGACCATCAGCACCAGGTGGACTGACAGAAGATGTGTAAATGTGGTTCACTGAGGGAAAAAACACCAAATGCACCATTTTCCTACTTTCCTGCGACTTACCTTTCACAACGGCAGAATGATCAATGTAGAATAATCACGTCAAAATTCACCAGTATTGTGACCTGCGTGTAATTAACCACACAGTATAAAATAGTCACATACAGAATGTTGCAAAACTTGCATCAACTGTCTTCAAGTTCAAGAGTTGACATATCATTTTTTCTTTTGGACACACCTAACCAATTTGCAGATACAATATGTAATACGAGCAATATAATCTTTACTTTATACTCGATGGATTTGGTGGTTGCGTACTTCAGTTAACAACTCCAGCAGGAAAGGAAACAGAAATGAATAGACATTAATATATGACATGGTTCTATGATTACAAGTTAAACATATAAAAGAAAATAGAACAATTACACACGTTTTGCACAGTTACTGAGTGCCACATGTATAACCGTCCAGTTTTGCGCCTCACACTTTGCGGGTCACAAAACCTGATGTTCAACAGTGTCTCAGACACTGTTTGTGATTCCCAAATGGGTCGCAAGGGACCTGCCTCATTAATATTCATGAGGCAGGTCGCAATTTGCGATCCAGTGGGAATAGTCGGCACTCACAGCAGACCCCCATGTCTGTGACTGCTTTTTAAATAAAGCAGGTTTTTTTTAAGGTCTAGCCTGAGCCAGCGCACTTGAGCTGCTCTGGCAATCGGCTGTAGTGGAGTAGGGAATAGAAGCCATTGGCTTGTGTCATTGTCTGTCCTAAATACTGGCTACTGATTCGTAAATAGGCTTGTTAGTCCCTCCTTAGTACCGCCTCCTCTTCATTTGTCACCTCCCATGGCGACTGGACCCTTTACTTCGGTTGTTACATTCGTGTTATTTAGACTGTGAGCGCTATTTTCTTTATCCAGATTCTCCTACTGCAGGCACGACGTGCTTTAGTGCCTTCTTTACAACCTCGCCCTCCCTCCCGTTGTCTGTGCCTTCTTTACCTCCCCACGCCCTCCCTCCTGTTGTTGTGTCTTCTTTAACCCCGATGCCCTCCTTCCTGTTGTCGTGATGCCTACCATTTGGAATAAGTCTCGCATTTACGCAAGTTTGACCTATTGGCATTGTAAATGACAATGCCTTTTAGTTATGTTTTTGTTTTTAAACATGAATAAAACACATTGTCATGTACAATGCCAACAGCTTAAACTCACGTATATGCGAGACGTATTGAATTGTAAATGCTTCTTTTTTAAATGCAGCCCGTTTTCCTTAAAGGAAAACGGAATGCATTTAGAAAATAAAGAGGTTTTTTTAAAATCTTTGTTTACAGTGGGCAGTGGACCAGTGCCTCATTGGCGTAGCAAGGGGGGCAGAAGGGGGAGCGGTCCTTCCCAGGCGGCACGAGTTTTAGAGGCGGCAGCCTCTCTCCCCCGCTCTTATGTGCAGCCATCGCGGGGGAATTGCCAGCACACACCCCACTCTTAAATTCACCCACTGCGGGCGGCAAATGCAGGGGCCACCACGAGCAGCAAAATGTCTGGCTACGCCACTGCACTAAACATAGAGATCCACCCACAGATAAATGTGCAGCCGTGTCCTCCCAGACTAAGGTGCCGATTACGATCCGGTAAAAAACGGGTACGAACCGTCGGTCGGAGCGTTTTCTCCGTCCGACTCGTACCCGGTCGTAAAACTTTACAAACATGGAATTACGATTCGCACGGAAACACCATTTCCGTACGAATCGTAAAAAACACCGATCAACGAAAATATACATACGAATGTGATCCGGGAATGCTGCGAGGTGACGTCGGGACGCTTTCAGGCAGTGTTTCACGACCCAGGAATTACGATTCGAACCGACAGCAGTCCGGACGTCAATATTTTCACGGCACCCAAAAAGTGACGGAAAAGCGAAGTACGGCGCGAAACGACCAAAGTAGGTGGCCCGGTACGCACCGTACCCCCCCCAGCCCCCGTATGTACGCGCCGACCCCCCCCAGCCCGCGTACGTTCGAGTCGTACCCCCACCCGTGTATGTACACCCTTGTACGTGTCGAACCCCCCGTGTATGTACACCCATGTACGTTCGAGTCGTACCCCCACCCGTGTATGTACAGTGCGTACCCCCAGCGCGTAGCGCTGGGGGTACGCACCGTACATACACGGGTGGGGGTTCGACACGTACACGGGTGTACATACACGGGGGGTTCGACACGTACACGGGTGTACATACACGGGGGGTTCGACACGTACAAGGGTGTACATACACGGGGGGGTTCGACACGTACACGGGGGGTTCGACACGTACAAGGGTGTACATACACGGGGTGTTCGACACGTACAAGGGTGTACATACACGGGTGGGGGTATGACTCGAACGTACGCGGGCTGGGGGGGGTCGGCGCGTACATCTGCGGGCTGGGGGGGGTACGGCGCGTACATACGGGGGCTGGGGGGGGTCGGCGCGTATGCGGGCACATGTCTCCATGGTTGCTATGGGAGTTCGGTGCGGACGGTGTTTTTTCCATACGGTTGTAACATCGGACGCACGGGATGGATCGTGATTCCGCGGTCGGACTTCACTTTTTACATTTGTACGGTAAATCGTCCGAGGACGTGTCGGACACATTTTCTGACCCGAGGACGTGTGGGGAATAATTCCCAATGCTATTCGTATGGACTTTTTCCCATGCGAATCGTACTTGGCAGTTTGTACGGCACTTGTACGATTCGTACGGTAAAAAGACCGGATACGAGTCGTACGGGGAATTTTTTGGCCGGATCGTAATCGGCACCTAAGTGTGTTACCTACAGTGGTGGGAAAACACACAGTTTTGATAAAATACCCCTCACACACCAAAAGGGCCCTTGGTGTCATGCTTCCTCATAGGGGTCTTCCCGCCCCGCTGTGGGACGGGGCGTGCTACGACCTACGACTACGTGGGAGCACAATTTTTGAAAAAACAAGACTGTGTCGTGTAGGAGTGTGAGTGGAAGGGTCAGGAGTGAATGAGAGAGTGAATTAAAAGATGCCTGGCTCTTTGGACTAAGAAATTTTAATATTCCTATGAGCTGGCATTATTAACAGTGGTGCCACCCTCTTTTCTAAACAGGCCTACCTGGACAGCAATGTGATCTTTTGTCTATTGCATAATATATAACAAGACCCTGTAAATGTGATGGAATTACTGGAAGATTGGATTTATAAGGTGTTAATATTGGCTTAGTTAAGAAGTCAAACCATAAGTTTATCTATGCCAATTGAATTTGCCTTCCTCTCGCATTCTGCATAAGTAAATGAACCTTTCTCTTGAAACTATTGATTTTCTTTACCAATCTATTTTTGGGTTTCACTAAATCGGTGCAACTTTTATATACATAAATTACGGAGGACATCGCTACCGTATCACAGTGCCGCAATAAAGAAAAGGTTTCTCTTCCAGATGAAACACAAGGGGTTAGCAGTCTAGCCTTTGTTAGACTCTCTGAAGCCCTGTCACAGGAAGTATTGCACCAGAACTCCCCTGGGGACTTTCGTAGTACACGCAGGCATTGGAAAACAGTCCATTCTTTATTGTATCGGCAAGGTTAGTACTCCAGCCTCCAGCCCTCTAGCACGATCGCACCTACAGGAAGCAGTTCGTAAGAACGACCTCTGGGGCATTACCTACAGGTGTTTACGATTAAAACTCTAACCGGACGTCGGGAACACTAATTAACAAAGCTATTTAAAGGCGCACCCCGCGCCGTCCCAGTGTTCGACGGATCCGCGGGGAGGCATTACACAGTGAGGCAGTGTCCTTGGAGTAGTAAGTACGGCAGAGCCGATCAACAGCAACAGGTTATGTAAAGAGAAGACCCTTGGTCTTTAGAAACTCGTGGCAACCTGCTTTACATTCTTTGTTTTCCAGAGTGTGACTATAGGCACCCTTCCCACCCGTTTAAAGGCTCATGGAGCATTATCTCCATAGGGAACAAGTAGGTTGACAACCTTTATACCACTAATACCTTATCCTTGACACTATACCTTTTTATAATATATCATTTGATTCTTAGGATGCACTTACCATCTCTTGGACTTGCTGATACTAGTACTATATACCAATCCTGGATATAGAGTGTGTGATTTATGTTCAATGTGTGTTTGTGTTTGTATTGTCCCCTTTTTTAATATATAGCAGGACACATCTCCAATTTTTGACAACACCGAGTACGGATAAGGAATACATAATCACACATCACCTTGCTTGCAGGTCACCAGAAATTACGCTGGATGATGTATATGTCTTGCTTTTAATACAATGCCGTTTTTCCTTTCAGATTACAAAGTAATATACCAATTTAGGTATTGTATATTGTGCATGATTATTTAGCATGCTCGTCACGTAGTAAATACTACATGTACATACACTACTTTTTAGATATTTTGTAGACATAGCTCATTTCAATATATGGTGAGTGTAGAAGGGATCATCTTGGTCCTGAAGAAGAAGCAAGGGGAGGGCTTCGAAACATGCAGACAGACATAGGAGGAATTGCTCAATTAAGGCCATATACCTCCTCCAACTCCATTTCCCCACTTTTAGTAATGCCAGCTCAAAGGAATATTAAAGTTTCCTAGTCCAGAGAGCCAGGCATCTTTTAATTCACTCTCTCATTCACTCCTGACCCTTCCACTCACACGCCTACACGACACATAGTCTTGTTTTTTCAAATATTGTGCTCCCTCATAGTCGTAGGTCGTAGCATGCCCCGCCACGCAGCGGGCGGGAAGACCCCTATGATGAAGCATGACACCAAGGGCTCTTTTGGTGTGTGAGGGGTATTTTAACAAAACTGTGTCTTTTCCCAGCACTGTAGGTAACACACTTAGTCTGGGAGGACACGGCTCCACAGTTATCTTTGGGTGGATCTCTATGTTTTGTACCTATTGACTTAAGGAGGACGTATCGACCTCTGCTGCTCCTGCGAGCAGAGTCTTTTCACTTCCCCCTTTTTATTTTTTTGATTCGCTCCTGCACTGCCTGCTCTGAAAAAATGTTGGTGTCACCATTCACAAAGGGAAAAGGGTGCCTTGGGGACCCCTTCCTGTTTTTGAATGGCTTACCACCAATTTGAAATTGGTGGTAATCTGCAAATGTTTTGTGAACACATTACCTGTCGCAAGACATTCATACATACCAGTGTGACTCACTATTAGGAAGGGACGGCCTTTACACGCCCTTTTCTAATTGCGACTCGCGAACCCTAATTTGCGAGTTGGTAATAGGTTACTGCCACGCAAAATAGGGTTGGTACATATGGAAAATCCATTTGCCGTTTGTGACCAGTAAAATGTGTCGTACATCTGGCCCATAGTCGATTAATAAATATAAGATTTCAAATGTGTGTCCCCACTTAATGAAAGCTGGGCTAAAATATTCTAGCAGTTCAAATACATATAAAAATGTAAAGCCATGCAACAAAATGCAGTCTGTGTGCATGAACTAAAGGCCCGAGGTACAATTCTCAATCGCAGACCAGTAGTGTGCCATTTGCACACTGATAGGTTTGTGAATGGAAATGCAATTTGCGATGCGACCTGTGCACTAATAAGTTACATCGCAATACATTAAAAGCAAGTCCCAAAATGACCTGACTAATAAACATGAATATGGCAGACGGCTGTTTATGAACCCCTGTGATTAATTGCAAAGGGAGGGATGTCGGCCTGAAAGGAAGAGCAGAACTCCGACCCTTCATTTGTGTTCCCAAACATTTTTTTAAAGCAACCGGAAGTTCTCGAAAGGGACAAATGTTGCTTTTAAAAAGAGATTTCCCATTTGGGAATGCCCCAGGGAGAGCAGGCAGTGGTCTCTCTGTGCCTACGGAGGCCACCATCATGTACTATGGAGGTACATGTCCTACGGCGTCAGCTTCCCCTTTGCCAATCAGATACACTCTTTTTTGAGGTGTTGATATGAGATCAATGATTTGCCCCGCAACTGCGGGCACAACCATTGATACTTTCCTGTCCGAATCACATGTAGGGGACCTCCTACGTACGATTTGGACCGAGTCAGAAATACTCTTCCGATTCGTAAAAAGTTTTTTAAAAATAGTTATAAAAAGGTATCCTGTGGTTGCAGACCATGTTATTTTGCAAATCGCAAGGGTTGTGGCCACAGCAAACCTTCGTACAGGCTTCACGTCCAGTATGGTTCAGATTTGCTATTTCTGCCTTGCACATTTGAAGAAAAAATTGTCTAAATCATTGAGTTATTATATATTTACAAAGTGGAATAACACAATTTCGGATAACAGCTGCTCATCTGCCCCTCATTGAATATACATAGGCTGGGAAACTCGGTCCATGAATACCCATTAGCCTCGATGCTCAGGCTGCGTGGAGGGAGGCCATCCGGAACGGAGAGCAGCGTCCTGCGAGGCAGGGCAGGCCCCAGCTGGCCGACCCTGCTCCGCACGCAACACAAGAGAGGCGCAAAGAGGCTGCCCCTGGCCAACGCTGGCTCTGAGCGAGCACAGTTCACAAAGGGCGAAGGTCTAACCAACGTGAGATGTGGCATCCCTTCCAGTGGTCGTGGCCGGGGGTACCCCGTGTAGGCTCACAGGCATCTTGGCAAAGAAGTGCGAGCCGGTAACATCCCCGCAAGTACTGTGTGTTGGTGCTACAGGGAATGAGTGTCCCTAATCATACTTCAGAGCAACGTGAAATTTGTTCCTTGAAGAATTCACGTCACAGCCTGAGGACCTCGACCCTATCAGCAAATATTGCCATGGCCTTTCCTCGCCCCAAAATCTCAGACTTAGTTCTGATTTGGAGTAATTGTTTTTTACATCAGTTGGACTTGTATTTTATCTGTGCTGATGTTTGCATATTCTCTTCCTTGATATTGCTTCAGAACATGACCCACTGGTAATCCACAGGGCCCAGGTTCATCATTCGAACCACTTCTGCTCTGGACAACTTGTATTATTATATACATTTAGTGCAATAACTGTGAATCTGGGCCCAGAAATGGGGCTCAGGTCTATAAAAACCTTCCACACTTGTCAGCATTGTAATGTAACATAATGTATGTTTAATAATAACAATAACTTGTTTTTTTGAGTCCTTCGTAGCGCAGTTCTGCCGTGTCTAAGCGTTGTACTGCTATCTCAAGTGAAAGGCATTGTGCACACTTTGTAAGTATTGTACTATACCTTTCCTGTCATATGCCCACATGTGTGAGCTTCTTTATTCATTGGGATGTGCCTTATTCAAACAAATGTTGGTAACACGCCAGGGTACCATCATTATGGTGAGCCGGCTGGTGAGACAGCGTGATCGCTTTCATAGCTCATGCTATGGGGTTTTTATCCAATATATTTTTACTCCATGCTCAGATCTTTAACATTGTTAGTTTTGGTGTGGAGAGTTTGATGTTTATAATACACGGACGCTTGCAATCCCATTTTTAAAGCCCATTTCTAATTTCCTCATTACAGTCGACATGTGACATCTCCAGTCACTGGTAATAAGAACATGGCTTAGCTTCTCAATGATAACTTTTTACTGTTGAATTGTGACATCATAATGCCTACTGCCGGAGCCAGCTGCCAAAGTGAAAGGGAGGACACAGAGCATAATTGCAATTGCAAAGTACATCCTGGATAATGGATGTCACGACAGGAACCACAGAATCTCTCTGCAAGGTTCTACATGGGAGCTACGGCATTTGTTTAATGTGACTTACAATAAACTGATTGTACTATCTTTTTGCAACAAATTAATGATTGTTGGATTGTTTAATTGGCCACTACAGATTTCTCATTTAATCCTTATGCCTGCAACCATACTATCTCTTTCGTATGGGGGACCAAGACGCCAAGGAAGCAAGCAGTTTTTGCGATGGGTGATTGGGTGACCATAAATTATAAAGAATAAAATACTCTCTGTTACTCATTAAAAGGATATTGTAAGTAACCTCAGAGTTCCATGGCCTTATAAAGGAATTTGGATTTCAGCTTCAGTCTTCTATGACCATGATGTGCAATAATGTATGGCAGGAGGTATTTTATTACATACATATCTTCGATCTGCACTGTTGGTGCAATATACACTACTTTGTTCCATTGAGCAACTTGGTGTAACTGAGTCACCCAGTCATGAAACTTATTCAGAATACCAATTCGAAGAAAAATACAAACATTTTTTTTAATGATCAAGTTAGTACATCCACTCCTCCAGACATAAATAATCACAGAGTCCAGAACAACTTTTCTTCTGAAAACAGTTTACATTTAACTTAATTGCTCATCTTAATCGCGGCTATAAAGTCAAACTCCTGTTCATGTTTCTTGTGTTTTTAAGATACCTTGCTACTTTGTCCCTTATACCCATAAATAGACCCCGTTTCATAAAAAGGGATCTTCCGCACATGAATCGCTTCTTGTGCAAGTACCTAAGCAATGTGCCTCGAGGGAACGACTGCAGGTCACAGGGAGGAGGAAGGACCGGATGTATCTCAAGGACTCTCACAAGGAAGTGGTGGGCTCCATCTAGTGGCGTCTTGTCTCTCTTCTTCATCCCGAGCTTCAACTTCAAGAGAACCAGGAGATAGCGGAGTTTAGTGCTACACCCAAGAATTTATTGAAACTGACAGAAACAAGAGAGGGTGCACATCAGGAAGCCAGAAACAAAATTACCCTGGATGCAGATTCATTGGCTGATGGATCTCTCACCTGTCACCTGTAGGGCACAAAGATGTAGATGGAGAAACCCACACAAATCCCTGTGTCACGGGTTGGAGCAGAGCAATAACTTACCTCCTGGATGGGCCAGTCACGGAGATGGGAGTCTGAGGTCATCCAGGGAAGGGCAGGACCAAGAAAGAAACACAGAAGAAATGAGAATGGATGAAGGTACAGTTGGGAGGAAATAAAAATGAGGGAAAGAAACAGGAATGAGATGGTTCAATAACTTGGAGGAAGGAATAAAGAGTGAGTTCAGAGAAAATAAAGGGAGACTATCCTCCGGACACAAGGAGGACACGGGCAGTAGCAAGCTGGCAACAAGGAATTCAACAGACATGAGGGAGTCAACCTACAAGCTGGGAGCAGAGCAAGGCAGAGACTGGCCAGAGAACACCTTCCCAGTGAAGAGTGGAAACTAGAGACGCTGCAGAGCGAGGCAGCTAGAACAGCACCTGGAGAACTCTGGAATTGGACGTACATAGAGGAGAAAACAAATCTGCAAGCGACAACTGAGGAGTATGGAGAAGAGGACTGGTGGCACCCACAGTTCCGCCAAGAGACCCCATTTGATCCTCTCCCCCGCCCAAGGACGGGTCATGGGCCTGGCGAGTATCTAGGGAATTAACCGGGGGCGGGGGGAAGGTGAAGATAGGTAAAGGAGGAGAGACACATTTATGGTGTTATTCCTCCAGTGAATAGTATATGTTGGATTTTCTTTGGAATACATTAATTTTCTCTTTGGCTTTAGAGATTTGTAATGATTTCAGTTTGGAAAGAGAATTTGTTGTGTGTAACCCTTTTGATCTAAACTGTAGATTGAGGACATAGATACAGACTTGAACAATTAGAATTAAGGAAGTGAAAGAAACAAAGAAACAGAAAGGAAAAGACCAAAGAAGGAACTACAGCAGGAAACACAGAGAGGAAGAGGAAAACTGGTGTTTTCTCGAGGGCAGCCTTCCTGGTGGAGGGGCGAGATCCTGAACCACAAGCAGGACACCAGAGATCTGAAAGAGAAAATAAGAAACATGAGATTATATTTTACTGAACATTGACTAACAGTATTGAAAATATTGAAACATTATTAAATCTCTTTTATAGTAGAAGAAGCCTGTCCCACTAATAGAGATGAAGAGCAATCGCCCAACCTATTGACAATCTCTGCCTCTATAGGCTTAACTTCTCAACTCTCAACTTCTAGGTCAATAAACACAGAAGAGAGTCACTGTTGATGGTTTTGGAAACCTCAGGAAAGAAGGGACACAGAGAAAAAACCAGAGCTTAATTTGTGCCAGTAGTTGCAGATGGTACTTTTTTCTCCAGCCCATTACAGAAAAGAATTACTATTCTTGTCTCACTTCCAGTTGTGGCTCGCATGACTCACAGGTGGGGGAGGCGGGGGTTTGCGCGGGGGGGTGTTTTAAAATGTTGTATTTTAAATTACCTTACCGAGTCCCGCGCCACCTCTGCTCCTGGTCGGGTCCCGCACCACCTCGATTCCTGGAACAGGAAGCTTTCATCCTCCCTCCCCTCCCCTATGGCAGAGTTGTGATTGGTGTGGACAGCGCTCAGCCGGGCGCCTGTCAGGAGGCCATTTTCTCTATGAAGGATGCATGCAGCCTACATAGAGAAAATGGAGAGTGCGCATGACTGGTTTGGTTGGCCCCAGAGGGCCGACCAAACAGTCAGGGCCCACAACAGTGGGTAAGCCACTCCTCCCTGAAACCCGCCCACTTTATGTTTCTGCTTCTCGCATTGCGAGAAAGCAGTGGGGCGACACTCCTCCGCCCTGATGGAGGAGCCGCCCTGCTCACTTAGCTAATGTGCCAGTGGTTCTATATATAGGTTAGACAACACAGGTGAAAGTGGATAGCATTACCTGGTCCTCCTAGTAATTTTGACTTGTGGGTTCAGACTTCCATTCACAAGTGTTCTAGAGGGAGGAGTGGAATGTATTTGATGTAATATCTTCTAAAACACACCTCGAAAACAAAATCTGGCCAGTACTCCCATTAGGTATTTCCAATTCACTCTATCAAATGCCTTCTTTGCATCAAATGTTAAAATGGCAAAAGGTGTTGTATACATTGTTGTAATATCTATCGAACGTATAGAAGGAGTTTGTCAACTCCTGCATATGACTGTCCAGGAGGAAGCGTTTCTGATATTTATGTACCAACATATTTACCATTTTATGTAGCCTCTTCGCTAGGCTGTTAGAAAATATTTTATAATGACCATTCAAGAGTGAAATCAGATTATATGATTCACAGTCCATTGGTGGCTTGTTGGGTCTTACGCTTATAGACACAACTGCCTCTTTCCAGGAGGGCGGTATTTGCATTCTTTTTAACAGTATTGCATTATATAATTTAGTCCATACTGTAATCATATTTTCCCCTAAACTTCATTTCGTCTTTCTCTATTTCGTGAGGCGAGGGAGTGCATTATAGTTACTACAGATAATAATAACTGATGAATTTCAGTGTTTTTTTAGTTTACAATGTTACATTTTAACTGACATTTTCACCCAACTATAACGTCACTTGAAACTTTGTATCAGTGAATCTTCTACTTTTTCAAATGTAAAGTATGATATCACTACTATCCCTAACTATGACACCACTTTAACTTTTATTGTTTCAGTGAATTTCAAAGGTTTTTTAACATAACGTAATAATATAAAGAGCTGATATTTTAAGTATCGTAAACCTACTAGCTTTGTCAAAGGGTTAGAACTTCAAAATATAAAAGGATAGCATGTTGGTTGTAGCAGAGGGTCAACACATTAACCTATATAAAGTAAACCTTCTGACTTTGTCAAAAAAGTCACCCCAATAATTTATCAATAAACATATTCCTATGTATCCCTTATAAATGCCATTGCATAGTAACAATTGCCACAGATATATTTTAAAAACGCATTTATATTCCAAACAACCATAAACATGTGTTAGACTCTTTGGGCCACAAAAGCAGCCATGGAATCAATAACAAGGGGCCCCTGCACTCTAACTGAAGAGCATAGAGCTGCACCTCTGAATCTTTAAAATATGATGGTAATCTCTCCTGTGCTCATGCATTCAAGGACCCAGGAAACTTGGGGGCATATTATCAAGGACGGCGTTAAAATTATCGCCGGTTTAGTGGCACAAAACTGCCGCTAAAGCGGCGATAATGGGCTTGATAATATGCCCTGGAGAATTCCAATAGAAGCCCAAGTTCACACCAGAACATGGACTTCTATTGGAATTCCATAGAGCATATTATCAAGCCCATTATCGCCGCTTTAGCGGCAGTTTTCTGCCGCTAAGCCGGCGTTAAGTTTTTAACGCCGTCTTTGATAATATGCCCCTTGCAGTGTTTTAAAAAAAAAAAACTTTCCTGAAGGCTGCTGTGCTCCTTACAACCCAGCATAACACTTTTATAAATCAGTGGTGCCCCTGTCCCTGCTTGGGGCAAGACAACCTGCTTGGGGCATCACAACAAGAATAATGAAAAGCAAAGCTCCCACAGGACTTTATGGGGTACTCCCGAGAGGGAGCAGTGACTATTTGTTTGTCCTCTGGGTGCCCCGGACTCTCTCGGGTATCCGATATAAAGCAGCCGGGTAGAGATACCTTGCACCCTAGGCCTGGTGCGGGGATCCAGAGAGACTCCTCCTCCCTAGGCCCAAAACCGTTTTTTTAAATTTTACTGTGAATTTGCTGTGGGTCTGCAGTAAAATACTTTTAAAGGACGCAGGGTGCTTGAAATAAATAACACTGATGGGGTTGGCCAGTTTAAAGGAGAGCGGGGGCACAGCACCCCTCCCAGACTCCCTGATACTCTGAGGCCCCCGGGAACCAATCAAACCCAGAGCAGATTCTAGAAATAAAGGGTAAGGGAGCATGCAGCGCCCCTCCCCGAGCTTCTCTGAGGCCCTGGGAACTACATCTGCAGGCGGTGATACAAAATATAAGGAAGGAATGTTCAGCCCCCCTCCTTGAGCCTCAAAAGGCCTGGGGACTGCATTCTCCAGGGCCAACTCCAATGTTGTGTTCCAGGGAGGGGAAACACATGTGTGCTCCCACTTGTTGGGAGCTGCTAAAATGGTCTCACGGAATGGAAACACACATTTTTTCCCTGCTTGTGCTCTTACAGGCAGGGAAACAGAGACTTTTCCCGCCTAGCGGGAGCAGAGACAAAAGCCTGTTCCAGCCAGGCGGGAGCAAAGCCAGCTCCCTCCGGCCCGGCCCCCTATGTTCTGTGATGTGGGTGCCCCGGGTGGGCACCCATTAAAGGCTCCGGGCGATGGGGTCCTTGGGGCCTGTATAGGCTCAGGGAGGGGGGACCACGCACCTCTCCTACCTTAAAAAATGATGGGGTCCCTAGGGCTTGTGAAGACTCAGGGAGGGTGGCTGCACGACCCCCTCTCAATAATTTTAAAGAAAATAAATTAAAGAATTGCCAGTTCCCACCAGCACCCAGTGCGAGGACCCTGAGGCTCACCCCACAACGCTCATCACAAAATAAGGATCTGGGTGTCCCAGGTTTGCACCAGGACGCCCAAAATACAAAAAATAAATAAGTAAACAAAGAAATGAATAATAAATGAGCAGCAGGAGCCGCTCATTTATTATTCACTGCTCCTTGAAAAAGCGCCCTAAAACCCATAATGCCCCCGAGGGAACTTTAAACTTTTTTTTGAGCTTGAATATGTTCCAAGAAGGGGCAGGGGCACCACCAATAATTTTATTGAACATTGTGGAGTGCTACAGAGAGTGCAGCAGCCCCCCAGCAACATAAAAAAACAGTAAATCTTCTTACATTATTTTATGACAATCAGTTTTATTAAACATTGTGATTTGTTGAAATATTTACTGACTTGTACTTATTGGTCATTTTCAAACAATGTCAATACATTTGCTTTATGTATGGTGATATCCTGATCCCTTCATAAAGCCACTTTCTATATTTTGGTGTTCGGATCCTTTGACAAAGGCAGTAGGTTTTCTTACTTAAAATCACATCCTGGTCCTGCGTTCCTCTCCGACCTCCCACCCCCCCCCGCTGCCCATGGCAGAGGCACAGAGGGCTATGGGTTGGGCACAAGGCCTGGCCAACTCCATGCCAAACCTGTGCGCGGTGTGGGGTTGGCGTTAATAAATTCACTGACAAAAACTAATGTTAAAGTGATGTTACAGTTAAGTATGGTAATAATATCTTACTTTGCATTAACAAAAACCTTAGAAATTCACTGAAAAAAAATAAAGGCTAAAGGGACGTTATAGTTAGGTGATAATGTCAGTTAAAACATACCATTTTGAGCTAGCAAAACCACTGAAATTCACCAGTTATAGTTATCTGAAGTAACTGTAACTCGTGCCCTAAAGAAACTATAACTCGCGCCCCTGCCAGGCACAGTGATGTCATGAATGATGTAATTTCAGATGTTGAAGTGATGTCACAGAACATGTCACGAGTGCTGTAATATGGGAGGTAATTAGAAGAGTATGGCAAGGGTGCATGTTATAGTTACTATATATTACCCAGTGGTAACTTTCCAAAAAACAGGCTCATTCGGCTCAGCTCCTTCCTGGAAAGTACCAGGGTGATCCATCAAGCAGGAGCCAAGAGAAAGGGGATGGGCGGGTCTCAAAACCTGTTTTCCCCATGCAGTTTTCCATAGAAACATTAGACACAGCTACAGCCAAAATGGGTGAACGAAATTACTCCAAATTTAGCAAAAAGCTAAATCTTGGCTCAGAAAGCATGCTTTTTGTAAATCTGTTCAGTAGTTTTTGAGAAATGAAAGTTCAAAATGTATTTATATACCACTCTGTGGAGGATCAATGGATCCAACAGGTTTAAAAAAAGATCTGATTGGTTGCCACCACTTCAACAAAGATGTAGTGGCAGCCAATTTGGGACTGGGGACTCAGTCCCCTGACCTCAAAACATGTTAATAAAATACCCTGCCCCCTAGGCTTACCATCTTTTTCCTTTTTACGCACCCTGGAAATGGCCAGGGCCTGGGAAGTTGCACGTCTAAAAAAGGTTAAACCACTAACTTTAACAGTTATCAAAAATCCAATTCAATGGTGAAGTTGGATTTTTTATAAATATTAAGGGAACAGAAACTTTTAGAAAGTTACCCTTTACCTGCTTGAACTGTCAGATGGCTAATTACCATAAGCCTCTGCCAGTTCCTAGCCTGTGATCAGCCTTGAATAGGTGTGAAATGCCCCCCAGAATCAACCAATAGGCTGAGCTGAATGGACAGAGATGACTCCCCTGAACTCCACAGAATATGCAGGGTGGGGGCGGTGGGCATTCTTTTTGACAATACAGTGTTACAGGTCTGTTGAGCCACATGTAACACTTGGGGCACATTTGAAAAAGAGAGTACACGATGTCAAGACAATTCTTGTGGATCCGTTTTCTGGTGGTGCATTTGTTGGGGGTGCAGTGCCTGCCTCAAACTAGACTTTAGTGTTAGATGTGGGAGGACACGAACATTATCATAATACACACTCCACACACACATCCAACCCATACCCCCAACCCACAGCGCCCAAGTTTAGTATGGCGGATGACGTTTGCCATATTGAAAGTGCCCCGACACATGGCATTTTGGGCCTGTTTGCAGTAAAGCCCGTGTGGCTGTAGGGAAACAACAAGTTGTAAGAAGCATTTTCCTGGAAGTACTCAGCCGACCAATGGCAACTGCACCTGGACTGGACCTATTGTTGGCCTCTGCCTGATATCTTTAGTCTCTAAGTGCCTCTCCTGTGGTCCTGGGAGTCCCAGTAAGCCACTCCTGTGGTTAATTGGGACTTAAAGGACCAGGGACATCATGTATGACGAATGCATTAGGTAAAATGGGTTGCAATTTGCGCATGGACTTGTACCAAATGCATTCCTATTTTGCAAATCAATCTGCATTAATAGGTAAGTTTACAAAATGCAGAATGATAGTGGGTCGCAATTCGACCTACCTCATAAATGTTTAAGAGATAGGTATCAAATTGTGTCCCACTACGACTGCCTACCTTCACAGGCATGGTAGCTTGCTGGGATCAGCAGGCCACAATCTCTGTGATTACTTTAAATAAAGCAATCTTTTCAAGATGAGTTTAAAGTAAAATTAAAAATGTTTACAATTTTGTTTGAAGATTAGGACCACTGGCAACTCTTAAAAATCTTTTTTGCACGATGCTCATAGGGGAAGTGGTGTCTTGGGACCCTCCCTGTTTGCAAATGAGTTACCACCTCCTTTAAGTTGGTGGTAAAATATTAACGTTTTGCAACCGGATTTCGGGTGCAAAACATTAACACATACCTAAAGGAATCGGCATTAAACACCCATTACAAATAGGATTCCTTAATGTTTCCTAAACCGATTTAACAATGTGCAAAACCTTTTCCAAATAGTTAAATCGGTTAGGTGCATTTTAAAAAGTGTTTTAACAGTTGCAAGCCCTCAGATTTATGGAATCTGAGGGTTTACAACTTTTAAAACAGTATGTACATGAGGCCCAAAGTCAGACGGTAACATTTTTTGACCAGGGTGAACCTGGTGAGTGAATCCAACCTGTGCTCCATTCCGGCCAGCCTCAAATCATGTCTAGGTCATGCTCTACTTCGACCATTGATTATCATTGGCGCTTTGTGCTTTTCAGCTCTATTTTAAGTTAAAATAAAAAAAATGCAGATCTACTTTTCCCTATATTGTATTTTTTGTCATTTGGGTGGTCATTGTGTTCATTAAATGACACTTTATTTATCTAATTCGGTTTGGGATTTTTATGGTTTTTATGGTTTTCATTTTGACTTTATTACTGTTTTGGCACTGCATAAATACTTTACACATTACCCTAAGAAAAGCCTGCCTACTCTGAGCCACAGCTACCAGGGGGTTAAGCTCAAGTGCATGTAGTGATTTTGAGGGTTCACCCAACAAGATTAATGATGATTCCTTGAGGTGACCAACCCTAAATAATCTGATTTTTTACAATCATAATATAATGCAAAATAATCAACTCTTGAAACACATTAACAACAAAAAAATCTTCTTTTGAATTATAAAATCTCAAGGAATAATCTGATACTCCATATGAGACACACCTGTGATTTCACTCTGCGTACATTAAACAGTTTCAAACTTGATAAAAAAAGTGCAGTGACCAAACGTTTTTCTTTGGAGCCTTACCGCTGAATGCATAGGCTGCCTAGCTTTGATTCCACCTCATGCTTTTTTAACCCTTCCTAGTACCTCACATCAAGGGTTTAGGCAAACACATTTTAGTGCTGGTGTCCTTATCACCTCACTAAAATGCATTAGTTATATATCACTAGCTTGTAGCAGCACGATGAGACGCTGCAGGTGATTTGTGGGATACAGAAGCAGCCAGAGTGCTTTGACTTGCTGTGCACTGCTGCCCCAAGCACTAATAAGCTGAGGCATGCCGGAAGGTTCAACGGCGCTATGTTATATGCACAAAGCTATGTCACCCTGGATTTACATATTTAAGGTCATTGGTGCCTCCTTAACCCCCAGTCAGGCACTCAGTGGCGGCTGCCTCAGTGCAGGGCTGGAGCGGCGTGGGTGTTGGATTACCAAAAAAAAAAAAAAAAAAAAAAAATTAACTTACCTTTTCCTTCGCCGATGCGCAGATGCACGTCTCTCCTCTGTCCTCTTCCTCACGATCTGCAAGAAGCACCGGAAGCACTCAGGCTTCCGGATTCTCCAAGCCAATCACGACGCTGCAGCGTCGTGATTGGTCTGAGCATCCTGCTCGGACGCTCAGGCAGTGCCTGGGGAGGCTGGGCATGTTCTCCATGGGGCTGTGCAACACAGCCCAATGGAAAACATGCCAAGTACGCATGATGGTTTGGCCTGCCCCATAGGGCCAGCCAAACCGTCATGCTCCCTTAGAGGAGTGCAAACCACTCCTCACTCTGCTTGGCGTCACGGAGCCCAGCCCTGCCCCCGCCTGGCTCCGAGCTCCGCATAGAAAATAAAATGATAATAACATTATGGATTATCATTTTATTTTTCTTTTGTGCGCTGCTGAATTAGTAGTGGCACGACGCTCCTCCACCTTAGCGGAGGAGCCGCCACAGCAGGCGCTACGTTCCAACAAGCACTATTTGGCAGTTATTGAGCTCCTTAGAATAGAATAAAAGGTGAAGTCATTGCCATGGTGGGTAAGATGTACTTTGTGATAAATTACTGAGTTCAAACAGCACATTCACAAATCAAATTAGGCTGCTCTGACTAGTCTGAAAGCTGGCCAGTGTGGTGGCCAGCAGCACACAGCATGTGCAAAAGAAACAATTGATGGACGGAATGCTGGACAATGCAAACATTCACCCCCAGTCACAAGGATCTGGGTTAAATCCATTATTCTTTTGCTCACCATGCCACCCCAGTTTGGAACCAGCCATATGCAAATCAGTCTTGACCCTGTTCCTTGTGGGAACAGTCCAGCCTGAACTGCTAGGTCCTCCCTGGTACTAAAAAAAAGCATTCTTGCGCACAGCAAGCAGGTCTCCACAGCCATCTCAGCCTAAATGAGACCAGTGCCCCCAACCCGGGCTGCAGGTATTCAGTTTCAGACTGGCACCTACCACTGTAGGGCGGCACATGCACAGTCAGGGACAGGTAAGCAAAGTCCAGCACTGATGGCAGTCAGTTTCTTTCTCAGAGTGCCTGTTGATGGGTTATAAAAGTGTGCAGTCTACATGCCCATCTATTCCTTGGCCTCTCAGAGCGCACAGAACGATAGTCACCTATGTGCTACTTGTAATTACCATTGAATGTGAAGTGTGACTAAAGGTATACACAGCTGTTGAAATACTATACAGTTCCACAGGCAAAATGCTTTACAGGTGTGGACAGGGTGAGGGTGGATGGGTCTGTGTGAGAGAGGGCATTATGAAAGGGGCAACACAAGGAAGTGCATGCAAAAAAGAGAGAGTGAAAAGACAGTTATGAAAAGGAAGGAGGTGATGTAAGCTATTCAGATGATGAGTTTTATAAAGATGCCTACTAATGTCGAATTCACAGACTGTTTTTCAGAAATTAAATATTTTCAATTTTATTTATTCACAATAAAATCATTCTCTTTCTTAGTATTCATCATTTTGATATCACTAACAAGCAGTGGCAACACCAGTAGATCAGGTTTGTTTTAGGGGTATGACCATTACTATATGTCTGGGTGCAATAACAGAAAATTAACAGAGTGGCACCCAAATTCTGGTCATTGCTTTGATTTACTCTTGACAAAGTGTCACACATTTGGCAGCAGCATGTCACTCATATGCGCGCTAAAAACATAGAACTGTCACACATAAGCAACCTTATAACTTGGCAGCCATGTTTTTCATCTGGGCCGAGCTGACATGCTAGACAAAAGAATGATGGAATGGAATGTGGCCCTTAATTTCCAGTGGCAGAGATTAATTCAGGCATTCCACCCACCCCTCATTTTTGTACTTTCTCCAGTGTGATGTCCTCAGGGCTACAGGTATGCCCAGATGTGAGTATCGTGCTGACCGTGCCATAGAACTCAAGCTGCACCCTACTGATGATGCCAAAATAGACCCACTCCGATCTGAGGTTGCTTATGCTTCTGTTCAGAGGGAACCTGACCCAGCAGATTGGTCTGGACTGTTCCTATTAGAGCAGAACCAAGACTGCATATGGCTGGATCTTGTCTGAGGAGGCATGGAGCCCAGGTTAATTGCCAGTGGCTGGGATTAATGCATGCATTCCACCAATCACATGTTTTCCTTTTTCTTTCACCACTATACTGGCTCATTGTTGCTGCTTTTTTTTCATCCATGCATTCTCCCTTTGCATGTATGTATGTGGTATTTCTATAGTGTGAACCTAGCCTAAACGCAGAAGAGCGCTGTACAGGGTCAAAGACAAGCATAAAGTCAACAAGTGAAAGGAGGGGTTACTGGTTTCTTGACGTAAATGCGTTGTGATATAGTGTTCCATAGGGAGGTATGTCTTCAAATCTTTCCTAAATTGTATCAGTGTTGGGGTGGAGTCCTGATGGATACAGGGATGTGGTTCTAGATTCTACGTGCATAGATGGAAAAGGCCTGCTGCCTTGTTTTTTCTTTTTTACACTTCTTAGTCTGCAGTCTGATGGTGCCTAGGCTGCAGGTGTGCAGAGAACCTTCAGGGAAGGTGTGCTTGTCTGCACTGCAAGATAAGCTGGGGTGCTGGTCATGATGGCTTTGTATATGATGCAGCTAGTTTGAAGATGTGCGGTATGGCAAGGGGAGCCAATGGAGTTCCAATAGGAGGGTGGGGATGTATCATATCTCTTCAGGCACTGGATGAGGTGTACTGTGGCATGTAGCATGCACTCAAGGGGTGCCAGTGAGGACTCTGGGAGTCCACGCAGCAGAGCATTTCGGCCATCCAAATGTGAGGGTATGAGGGCTTGAACAATAGTTTAGAAGTCATTTTCTGTAAGAAACGGTTTCACTTTTTTAGTAAAGAGAGAGCTGGCACCAGGCCTTCTTTTTTTCTGGCAATGTGTTGCTTGAGGGTGAGGCTGGTGTCCAGGATGAATCCCAAAGACTTGGCACTTCGTAAAGGCTGAAGTTTGAATACTGTCAAGGTTCACGTCACTGAGTCAGGTTTGTACTGTTTTCTGTTTCCTGTTTTTGAAAAATTCCAGGAATTCTGTCTTTGTCACTATTTTCCTTTTTTTCTCTTCCTCCTTTATTTTTTGTCTGCCTTCTTTCTCTTGATGTGGATCACAGCCTGATGATGAAAAATAAGTCCGGGCCCCCAAAAGATGATTGTCAGTGCCTACCAACTGCAACCCCCAGCATGAATTAAGCGCTGCCCACTAACTTGCATCTCCCACTCTATGTCTCTCTTTCTTTCTACTATATTTCTGTCCCTGTTTCCATGATGTTTTTCTTTTACTTTCCACAGACCGCTTATTTTTTAGTTTTCAAAATCATTTAGGAATCCGCATGGCCCCATAAATCTCCTTTCTCCAACGATATACTCTTCAGACTTCGTGAACTACAACGTCTGCCTTTGATATTCTTATCTCCTCCAGTGGATGCACGCTCCTTTCTTTAGCCAGCAACTAAGCTTCTGCTATGTCACACTACCATATTGTTTGATATGACACAATGCGTGTATAAATACTTTTTTACACCTTTACTCAGTGGTTAGTTTGTGTCAGTGGTTACCGGTGGGCACCACAGGCACTTATGTCAGAGGACTGGAACTGCTCAGAACTTTTCTTGGCTGTCCTAACACCGACCAAGCAAATGCAGGCCATGGCACGCTATCTGAGCCATGCCGTGGTGACACACTGATGGCAGCACATCATCATGAGATTACCACCCTCGCTGCCAGGGCCTTTAAGATGATCATATATTATTGCTGGCACCACCGATATCTTCCCTCCCATTTCTTACCTGCTCAGGTGGAGGAGGGACAGGTGCAGTGCTAGAATGCCTTCAGCTCTTGCATGTGCTGTGCCAGTGATCTGTACTGTGTCGTGATCCATGGAGACTGGGGTGGACTCAGGCAATGTCAGACAGGTCAGGAGCTGAATGCAGCATTTCCCACTGTCTGCTCGCCCACCCTCACTCCAGCTAAGAACCAAACCCTGCCGGCCCCCTCATCTTGGACTGAGTCAGTGGGCTGGCGGGCGCCGAGAGTGTGTACCTTTCACCAACTTTGATGGGCAAGTAAAAGAAAAACATCATGGAAACAGGGACAGAAATATAGTAGAAAGAAAGAGAGAGATAGAGTGGGAGATGCAGGCTAGTGGGCAGTGCTTAATTCATGCTGGGAGTTGCAGTAATGCAGTTGGTAGGCACTGAGAATCATCTTTTGGGGGCCCGGATTTATTTTTCATCATCAGGCTTTGATCCACAGCAAGAGAAAGAAGGCAGGCAAAAAATAAAGGAGGAGGAAGAGAAAAAAAGGAAAATTGTGACAAAGACAGAATCTGCGGCCACCAGCTAATGGAGTCCAGTCCAGTGCTTAAGTTGTAAAACATTAAGTGCCAGGGCCTTCGTCAGGAGGCCACTTCACCCATTGCCCCTGCCAGCGCCGACAATGACAGAACCAATGCAACTACTAAATATCACATCCTACAAGTGTAACAAATCAGACTATTCAAGGCCCCCAAAGATATACGAACGGCTTGGACGGCAAGTATTAGTCAATTTTAATGTATATTGAATTAATAAATAACTGTTGGTCTGTTCATCTCTAATTTAGACAGACAGTGCCACCATGTGGCAGACTGTCATAAGTGCCGCTGCTGACAATTAAGTGCTGGTGCTGAGCACCGGAAACTACCAGCTCAAATTAAGCACTGGCCCAGCTACAACATAAACCAGGTGAGCCTTACTATCTACATGTACAAGGCTAACTTCCCTCCTCCTTCAGGCCCATCCCTATAAATCAGAGCAAATTCTATCAATAAGTGGGCCTCCGTTTAAACAGACATGTTTATGTTTAACATATTTAGAGATTGCGAGCTATCACCTTTACTCAAGTATCTTGGTGCTGACTCCAGGTAGCAGAAAACATAACTAAGAGCCTGGAGCAAAGTGGCTGTCAGCAAGCCCCACAATGGGAAGAATTCAGAAGTAAGGGGATTTTCAATCATTTTCAAAACCTTAAGAAATTATTGGCCAGATGTACTAAACACTGGGCGCAAGATACTGCTTGCAATTTGCGACAAGTAGGTTTACGCCCAGTGTGGTATTTTGCAAACCAACCTATGTACTAACAGGTCAGTTTGCAAAATACTAAATTGTAGTGGGTTGCAATTCGACCTACCTCAATGAGGTAGGTCACAAACTACAACGCACTATGATTCACTGCAATCAGAGGGATGGTGGCTTGCTGGCGTCAGCAGGCCACCATCTCTGTGACTGCTTTTGAATATAGTACAAATTTTTTCAAATGCGTCCTATTTTCCCTAAGGCAAAGAGGATGCGTTTTAAAAAAACATTAAGTTTAACAAACATTTTTTTAAGACTAGGCAGTGGTCCATGGATGCACTGCCTAGTCTTAAAAATGTATTTGTCAACATTCACAAATGGAAGGGTGTCCCTTCCCATTTATGAATGTTTTACCACTACCTTTCACTAGTCTGCAGAATATTAATGTCTTTCAACCAGATTTCAATTGCACAACATTAATACATCCTGTTCCAAATGCTAGAACCATAAACATGCCCCTTCAAAAAACTGATTTTTAGGTCTCGCGTGCGTTGCAGCGCAAAGCGTTGCTCCGCCTCCGCGAGAGATTTTGTAAGAGAGGACTTCGAGAAAAGGGCTTTAAGCCCCGCCCCTCATTACCATTGGCTGGCGTCACCGTTTATGCTAAACGGTGGCCTGCCATTGGAAATGAGGGTTTTCTGTTCACGCCCTTTGTCTCCGAGCCGGACTGGCTCGCCTGCTTTGCTGCTGTCGCAAAGCAGTTTTTTATCTTTATGGGGCCAAACACATGGCCCCATAAAGATAATTGATCCCCATGCTCCAGGACCGCGCTTGTTTTATGTATGTGTGTGTGTGTATGTCTATACAAAATCTCACAATGAATAGCTAATCGCATTTCTGGTAGATTGGTGGTATTTAATTACAGAGGTGCGTATGTCCCACAGTCACCATTGAAGCCTGATCGCTGTGTCAGAGGATTATTGAGCCTGCAACAAGCTCGTGTTCCCCCTCCCCCGGGCCCTCTAGGGGCCTGAACCCCTCGTATATTGAGGGCCGGCGCAAGGTCCTTCCAGCCGAGGATGAGCCGCGCTGTGCCCGGCACATTTACACATCAGAATTATCTCCGCTGTTTCACACAGAGCCTTGCTTTGATGTACGGCTCAGCTTGGGAGGAATTACTTTCCTAGCCACGACCTTTGACCCTTCCTTGGTGTGCCTAAAAGGCAGCTGGCTGGCGCAGTCAGCGGAGTTGTGTTGTTATAGCCAAGGGGCGTAATGTTACATTTTTGAACAGTGTCTGACTCAGGGTTGGCGTGGAATGTGCACATGGCGTGATGACCTCCGACAGTGCCCCTTTCACTCAAACTGGGCCTAACACGGAAACACAACCAATGGAAGTGTATTTATATTGTTTACATTAAATGACGCATTCAGACTTCTTGCCCTCTTGTGGAGTATTTAATGGTGTTGGTGGGTGATAGCTCTGAGGCAGATTTCTAGTTTGGGTCGTCAGACTAGATAGAGGGCCTCAGTGGGTGATCACAGCCCGCTTTGTATTTTAAGTAAGGGCTTTTAGCATTAGTCCATCTTCTATTGAGATGGCTAGCGTCTGTACTGAGGCATCGTGACATCACACGGGGCTCAGCCAGTTACTACAGCACTAGCATGTCTGTGTGCATAGCGTGGCTCTGAGTAAACTACTTAACGGTTTACACTCACTACTTAATGATGAGGAAACCAACAGGGCCTGAAGAGCACCCAGGCCCGTGCCTGCCTTTGGTCCTCGGTTGTGTTGACTGGAGGCTCTGTGTAAATCCCTGCAGGGTCCCCGCGAGAGGCAGATTGGGGGTGGCCCACTGACCCCCGTGCCGTGGTCAGAGGGCACCTTTCAATGGGAAGCCATGAAGTGCAAACACAGCTGCACGGGCGGCCAGTCACAGAAGGCCTCGATTGAGAGCGCAGGCGGCTGGATGTTTGGCTCTAGCCGGTACCCATCATTGTTAAAGAGGTTATTTGGAGCTGTCACCCCTTACTGAAATGGAACACGGGGGTAAGAAAATGTCTGTAGTCTAGTTTTAATTGGATTTGGATAGGTATGCATAGAATTTGAAACGGTTTTAGCGTCCTGGCGTAGAGACAATGTACTCTACATATAGTAGATAATGTGTCCTTGATTGCGCATGCAAATCTGTGTCAGAAAATAAAACCAGTTATAACTACGTAGCAAAATGGCGGTGCCCCGTTCCCCTCAGCTGAAGCTTTATTGCACACTTCTTGCTGAGGGTATGGTATGGGGGCTTCACCTTGTCTCCGTTGTGCGACTGCTCGGCATTCCACAGTGCATCCTTTATGATGCTCTCTTTCTCAACGTACCAACAAACAGACAATTCGGATGGGTGGCAGGCCCTGTTTTGCCTTAGTCCACTCCTGCCCCAACCCTTAGAACACTCTTCCACTGACAAGTGAGGATTCATTTCCTAAGTAACTCAAAAAATTGCTGTTTTCAAGAGATCAACCCAATGTGCATACTTTTAAAATACTATAACACTGCAGTTTCTGCTTGTTGGTGCCATGAGGCCCTGTGGGTGTGGGCATACTTTACAAAAGCATTTCACATAACCTAGCCTAGCCTAATACAACATAACATAGCATAACATAACAAAACTTAGCCTAGCCTATCATAACATACCAGCATAACATAACAAAACATAGCCTAACATAACATTCATTACATAACAGAAAAAAACATAGCATTGCATACCATTGCATAGCATAACATAACATAACTTAACAAAACTTAACAAAACATAACATAACAAAACATAGCCTAGCCTAACACAACGTAACATAACAAATCAAAACATAACATAGTATAGCATAACTTAATTTAACATAGTATAGCATAATATAACATAGCATAGTATAACATAACAAAACATAGTATAACATAACAAAACATAAACAAAACATAACATAACAAAACAAAACACAACACAACACAACCTAGCCTAACACAACATAACACAGCCTAGCCTAACACAACATAACATATCCTAGCCTAACACAACATAACATAACAAATTATAGCATAACAAAACAAAATATAGCATAACAAAAGGCAGCCTAACACAACAAAACAAAACACAGCATAGCATAGCACAGCACAGTAAAACATAGCATAGCATAACAAAACATAGCATAGCATAACAAAACACAACAAAGCATAGCATAACAAAACAACAGAACATAGCATAGCATAACAAAACATAGCATAGCATAACAAAACACAACAAAACATAGCATAGCATAACAAAACAAAGCATAGCATAGCATAACAAAGCATAGCATAGCAAAACAAAACATAGCATAGCATAAAAAACATAGCATAGCATAACAAACACAACAAAACATACCATAGCATAAAAAACATAGCATAGCATAGCATAACAAAACACAACAAAACATAGCATAGCATAACAAAACATAGCATAGCATAACAAACACAACAAAACATAGCATAACAAAACATAATATAGCATAGCATAACAAAACAAAACAAAGCATAGCATAGCATAGTAAAACACAACAAAACATAGCATAGCTTCACAAAACATAGCATATCATAACAAAACAAAGCATAGCATAGCAAAACACAACAAAACATAGCATAGCATAACTACATAGCATAACATAAGAAAACACAACAAAACATAGCATAGCATAACAAAACATAGCATAGCATAACAAAACAAAACATAGCATAGCATAACAAAACAAAACCTAGCATAGCATAACAAAAAATAGCATAGCATAACAAAGCATAGCATAGCAAAACAAAACATAGCATAGCATAACAAAACAAAGCATAGCATAACAAAACACAACAAAACATAGCATAGCATAACAAAACATAGCATAGCATAACAAAACAAAGCATAGCATAGCAAAACACAACAAAACATAGCATAACAAAACAAAACATAGCATAGCATAAAAAAGCATAGTGTAGCATAACAAGACAAAACATAGCATAGCAAAACAAAACAGAGCATAGCATAACAAAACACAACAAAACATAGCATAGCAGTGGTCCCGGAGCTTCGGGTGTCGGATGGAGTGTGTGTGACTGAGCCTGGTGAGATTGTTGAGTGTTTTGCTGACCACCTCCGTGCAGTGTACTCCCCGGTGTCTGATAGAGATGAGGACGACTCTCGTCTTCTGCTTCGGGATATTGCCCTGCCTGGCTTATCCGTCGAGGACCGCGAGCTGATGGATGCCCCTTTGTCTGTCGAAGAGATAGCTACTGCGATTCGCTCCCTCCGCTCGGGCAAGGCTATGGGCCCCAACGGTCTGCCGATTGAACTATATAAGTTGCGCCCGGATAAAATCGCGCCTTTCCTCCGTCATATGTTTCAGGAATCGCTCGAGAGGGGTTCCCTTCCTGA
Source organism: Triturus cristatus (assembly GCF_964204655.1). NCBI lineage: Eukaryota > Metazoa > Chordata > Amphibia > Caudata > Salamandridae > Triturus > Triturus cristatus. The sequence goes on along the minus strand of NC_140584.1, from coordinate 962,697,657 downwards.
CGACCAGCGTCTGGCTACTATAGTGGTGATTCCCAAGGAGGGTAAGCCACATGACCGCTGTGCCTCCTATAGGCCTATTTCCCTGCTGAATGCCGAACCCAAAATCCTTGCTAAGGTCCTCGCCAATCGCTTGCTGAGCGTTATATGTGACTTGATACATCCGGATCAATGTGGCTTCATCCCACATCGTAATACCGCTCTCAACTTACGGCGTCTGCACGGCGTCCTCGCTAGGGCTGAGTACTTCGCTGAACCGGCCATATTGGTTTCCCTAGACGCCACGATGGCCTTTGATACCATTGAATGGCCATTTCTTTGGGCCGTCTTGGCGAAGTTTGGTTTTGGGGAGGGGTTCCTTAGCTGGGTGAAGCTCCTTTATGCTGGACCAATGGCTCAGGTGGTTGTCAATGGGCGGGTTTCTCGGCCCTTCGCTCTCGGGAGGGGAACTAGGCAGGGGTGCCCGTTGTCCCCGCTGCTCTTTGCTCTCGCCCTGGAACCGCTCGCTGCCTGGCTCCGTTGGGAGCCCTCGATTAGAGGGCTCCGGTGGGCCCCGGGCTTCGAGGATCGGGTTTCATTGTACGCGGATGATATTCTCTTGTATCTCACCTCACCGCGGAAGTCGCTCAATGTTCTCTTTGATGTCCTTACTTCCTTCGGGAAAAACTCGGGTCTGATAATCAACTGGTCCAAATCTTGTGTGTATCCTATCTCTGGTGGTCTTCCTCTCTTGCCTCCTCGGCTTCCACTCCAAATATCTCAGTCCGGCTTTAAATACCTGGTGGTGTACGTTTCGTTGGATCCGGCGGTCCGCTATGAGCAGAATCTCCTGTCTCCACTCCGGCGTTTGAGGGCAGATACGGCTCGGTGGTGTAAGCTGCCCTTGTCTCCGCTTTGTCGCGCGGCGCTGTTTAAAATGCTGTCCCTTCCCAGATTCCTTTATGCACTCCAGAACTCCTTCGATGTCATTCCTGCGGCCTACTTTAGGGAGGTGGAGAGTTTGCAGCGGAGACTGGTTTGGGACGGGCGATCGCGTATCGCTTTGGCCAAGCTGACTCTTTCCTGGTATGACGGGGGCATCGCGCTTCCTGATATTAGACGGTACTATTGGGCCTCCCAGCTGTCTGCCATTAATCATGCTACGTACGCTCCTGGTTCGAACCCGGCATATGAGATGGATAAATTCCTGCTCCCCGGCGGTAACTATAACAGAGCGCTTTACTCGCGGTCTGCTGGTAGGGCCCTACCAGGATTGCGGTCCGTGTATGGAAGGCGGCTAACGTTGCGATGGGCTGGAGTGAGCGTTTAACGTGCGCCACTCCTCTATTCGACTCAGACCGCTTGGGAAGCCTCTGGACAACGAAAGTCTTCGAGCGCTGGGATACGATCGGCATCAGCAGAGTGGGGGACCTGTGGGTTAAAGGTGCGGTTAAATCCTTCGCGGCGCTTCAGCGCGAGTATGAGCTTAGTGACAGAGAGTTCTTCCGTTATGCACAGGTTCGGCACGCCCTGCTTTCGGTCTTTGGGGAGGGGACCACGGTCCCTTCTTCTTCGCCTCTCGAGGACCGCATACTCGATGGTCACGTCCCCGACAGTACTATCTCCCTGATTTACAAAAAACTGATAAACAATCGGGCTGACCTCTTGGTGCGTCTTCGGGAGGCATGGACGGGAGATGGGGTGGAGCTGGACGATGAGGCCTGGCAGACTGCACTGTCATCCCCTAAGGAGGTGGCCATCCCGGCCCGTCTCCGCCTGGTCCAGCTTAAGATTCTCCATCGTGTATATGTGACGGGCCCCCGCCTGGTCTCGATGGGGTTTTCAGACGACGGACTCTGTAAGCGTGGCTGCGGGCTCAGTGCTACCTTTCTCCATATCCTATGGGAATGCCGCGAGGTGGCGGAATACTGGCGCCGGGTGCATGATATTATGAGATGAGTCACCGGGGTCGCTCTGCTGCCGGAGGTGCGTCGTTGTGTGCTGAATGTATGGGAGCCCAATGACTGCAATGCGGCTCAGGCTCGGTGGGCGGCCTTGGGGAACATGATTGCAAAGAGAGATATTGCACAGCTTTGGGGTTCCCAGCGGCCTCCCACCGTGTCCGTCTGGAAGGAGAACATGGACTGGTGCATGTTCAGGGAGAAAACGGTGTATGTGGCTCGTGGTAAACCGGGGGCTTGGGGTAAAATTTGGGGGCAGTGGAACGCGTATCCTGGGTCTATCTGTGCTCCCCCTTTGGTGGATACGTCCGGGGTTGCCTCGTCCCCCTGATCCTTGAGGGTTCCTGGTGCATCTCGTACTATGGAGTACAGATTTGGTTCTCTCGTGGCCCCCCCCTCCCTCTCAGGTCTTCTTTTATTGACCGCCCTCGGGTGGTTGGTGTGTTGACTCCCCCGGCTGGTGTTCGCCGCCCTTCATAAGTCGTTTCGCCTTGTTTGTTGTATTTTTGTATTTTTCTTTTTTGTTGTTATTTATACTAAAAAAAAAAAAAAAACATAGCATAGCATAACAAAACATAGCATAGCATAACAAAACACAGCAAAACATAGCATTGCATAGCATAACATAGCATAGCATAAAATAAAATAAGAAAACATAGCATTAAGTTTGATAAACTCATAGTAGCGGGCTAGCTAGCTTTAACGGGCAGTGACTGTAAGCAACTCCGTCAACACAGAAGCAGTCACTCGGTCACCTTTGCTCTTGTATTGCAGTGGCTTTGTTTATTAAACAGTGTCCATATTTATACTGCTGGAACTTTACTTGTGCAAATTTCAGGGCTCACAAAACTTTGATGAATCGAAATTCACAATTGAGGCTGTTAAGTTCGCGCTATAGAAAACCCCAAGAATAAATAAAAAACATTGCCATTTACAATGTGAATAGCTCCAACAAATACAAGTCCTATTGCAAACTACAAAACATTGCCATTTACAATGTTTGTGTAGTCGCAAACCCAGATTACAATTCAGTAAAATGTTACAGAATTGCAATTTGGGGTTGGTACATACTAAGCCTGGGCAAAGCACTACGCTACGTTCGCGTAGTTTGCGAAGTTCGCGCTACTTCGCACTACGCGAACTGCACGTAGCACAGTGCGAACACGCGTAGTGTTGCGTAGTGCTGCGGTCATTTTTTGCTTGCTCGCGGTCCTCAACGTCAAGTTGGCGACCGCGAGCAAGCAAAATGACATCCCGGCGAGACTTTTTCCTTGTTCGCGATCAGCAACTTCAAGTTGGCGATCGCGAGCATGGAAAATAAACCTCCCGGCAAGATTCCCAACGCGAGGAGGTCAGGTTTCTCATTGCGAGTGGTCGCGTATGCTCGCGACCGCTCGCGATGAGAAACTACGAGTTCGCATTGAGAAAGCTGAAGCTCGAGTAAAAATCTACTCGAGCAGCAGAAAACTACAGCTCGCACTGTGCAAGATGCCATTTTCAATGATTGCACAGTGCCGGTTGCTTGTCCGCACTCTGCAATCATTGAAAACGACATCTGGCACAGTGCGAACAAGGTACTACGCAGTTCGCGAAGTGCTACGCGTAGCTCTCGTAGTGTGAACTTCACTTTGCGTAGCTTCGCGAAGTGCTACTTCGCAAACTACGCCCAGCCCTACAAAAACACATTATTGATGTTACAAATGCTCCAATTTATCAATTCAGGCCCTTTGCAAATATAAAAAGCCTCAGTATATTTGACCCATGGCTCGTTCTGGGCCACGGTGACAAAAAAATCACAGCCACCCAGGGAAAGATTGATGGAACTGGGGATCACGAGGAGAGCTTGGTCTGCAGTACTAAAAACAAGAAGGACAGACCAATATAAAATCTTTAGACAAATTGGAGACACTCAAATAGACGGCCTTAGGAACAAGGTACAGGGACTTCAAAAGTATGCATTCTTTGACAAGGAGCCAATGAAGGGAGGTCAAGGCTTCCAAGATATGGTCCCTGGCTCTGAGATTGAACACCAACCTGGCTGTGTAGTATCTTGTAAAACCAGGTAGTTGTTTTGCAGTAGTCTATCCTAGCTGATATAAAAGCATTTAGAATCATTACGTCATGTGGAAAAGATAGAGAATTTTCCTTATGGTGCACAATTGGAAGAAACATGAGTTGACCACTGCATTGACCTGGTGACAAAGAGTTAGAACAGAATCTATTGGGTCCCTTTGATGTGTCACGAAATGGACTGTTTTATATTTTGGTATCAAAGACACGGACCAAAAGGGAAAGTCCAAAAAGGTGGCTCTCAAGGAGATGAGCTTCTCAGTGTTGTTCTTTTTCAACCTAAGTGATGGTGAAGCATCCATTGCTCCACTGCAGATAAACAGGAAGGATGTTTAGAGGCAGTATCACATTGGTCATCGGCAATCTTCAAGATAACCTGAGTGTCCTCAGCGTATAGAAACAGTTGAACCCCTGGGAGTGGACCCATCCTGCCAGAGGGGATACATAAGATTGAATTACAACAGAGATAATATTGAGTCCTCAGAATACCGTAGTTTGAAGTACCTACAGAGGAAGAGTACCAACCCTCCTTTATCTGAAAATATCTGTGTGACTAAAAGCTGCTAAACCAATGCCACACGCTGCCAACAATGACGAGAACCCCCAGATGATCAAGGAGAATCTGGTGGTTCACAGTATCGAAGGCAGACGAAAGATCCATTAAGATTAATACTGCAGGAAGGTTGGCATCTGTGCATCTAAGTAGTTAATCCAGGGCAGAGCCCACCAGCACTGAAGCATTGCCACCTCCCTTGAACCCAGCCTGGGAAGAGTGCTGTAGTAGGTTGTTGCACTCCACAGAAGTGGGGAGTTGTAGGAAAACTACCCTCTCCAACTCTTAATCTAGGAAATGCAGCTGCAGTATTGAGCCACAGTTCAATAACTCATCCAGATCCAAAGTGTGTTTCTTCAATAAAGGTGTCTTACAGCATCTTTGAGGCTTGGCGAACCAAACCATAGGTTAAAGGGTCATTAAGGATAATCATCGGCAACAAAGGGTTGGTGTGTAACAACTCTTTCAATATCAGTGCAGGTAGTTGATCGGCAGGTGAACCAGGTGGATTGCTCTGTCACCAACTTCAGAAAATCTTCTTCAGTTAGTTGACTAAAGGCGACCAGGAAGCTGCGACACGCAAGCAACACCTGGGTGATTGTGCCCAGGGAGTGTGCTGAGGCCTGCTGTCCGCAATATTTGTGGTCAATGAAATAATCTGCCACCAAGTAACACTGAGTGGGGCATGTCTCAGTTAGAGATGTTGGTGGTAAATCTCTGATGGCTGAGAAAATGGCCACTGATAATTTTGGGAATGAAAAAGTATGGAGTGATAAAAAGCGGTTTGCTCTCAGTCACCAATTTCAGAAAATCTGCTTTGGTTAGTTTATTAAATTTGACCAGGGAGCTTTGCGAGACGCGAGACGCGTGACCCGAGATGCACGTGAGAACGGGAGTTATAAGGCCCAGGGGGTTGCACTGACACGGGCTATCCATGATATATTGGATCTTATCAGAGTAATTATCTGCAATTAAGTTATCTAAATGAAGGTTAAAATCAACTAGAATCACGGTTCTCGACTAGGGGAGGGCAGAATTTGCGAAATTCATTTTCACAAATTATCGCGAAAATGTAAAAAATGTCCGCAAACACGCAGAAATATCGCGAAGATGCGGAAGTTTTTTTCCCGCCCGTTCGCGGTATTTTCTGCGTGGTCCCGGCTCGCCAACTTACCCATGCAGTTGCTCACGGACGCGCCATCTTGTTTTCACTTGTCTCGCGGTGCATGATCGCGAGAAGAAAGACGTGATCGCGCGACGAATGATGTTACTGCGGGCGCCAACAATCCAACATCTCGTGGAGAAAGCGACCGGATCGGGAAAACTTGTCGGCGAACGCGGGGATTCAGGTAAGGCGATCAGGCGCACGCGAGAATGTAATATTTTACAGCGGGAGCAAGCAAAAAATTTCCGGTAAAATGCGGATTGTGGAAATTTTGACATTTTCGCGCTCTCTGCGAAACGCGAAAATGTCAAATTATCGCAATTTCCGCGAGCGGAACGGAATTTTAGCCCAGGCCTATTCTCGACATGCACAAAGCTCATCTTTTAGCTTTAACCAGACAATTTCCCCCTTACCTTCTATTGAGGGTGCTGAAGCCACCGTCCAAAATATCCTCCCAGGGTGCTGTGAGTTCCTTCCCTTTCCCCACAAACTACGCGGGTGGACCTATACAGAATATCCTTGGGGAAAGGAGTATGTTTGTGTACTATGGTTTGAAAGGCCGATGGTCCTCAGATGTCCAGGCCTCTTCCTGCTCCCAGAAGACTGCCAAAGAACACACTCGAGGTCTACCTCCTGCAGTGGCGAAAGCAATATACATGGGGGATGAAGAGGAGAGAGAGGCGCAAAGAACACAGCAGAGGACATGATTGAAAGGATGTCCTACTTATAGAGAGAGTAGATAGACCAGGTGTGAACGAGTGATAGAGATTAGAGAAAGCACGGATTTCGAGAAAAGAATAGAGAGTGAAAAAAGAGCAGAGAAAATGTAGAGAGAAGGGGTGGGTAAAGTGGAGAGAGCTAAAGAGGGCTAGAGCAGAGACAGTAGAGCTGGGGGAGAGGGGAGAAATAGCAGAGCATGAGTAGAAGGTGAGAAGAAAAACAGGAGGGATAGATTGCAGAGAGAGAATCAGAAATAAGAGGCAGATAGGAGGCAGGTAACGGGTGACAGAGGACAGAGAGAGAAGGAATGGAGTGAGGAGAGCTGGAGTAGAGGAACAGAGTAGGGGTAGTGGATGGAGGCAAGGCAACAACAGTGGTGAAAGTAGGCCACGCCTGTGGGGAAAGTGGGCCACACCTCTGGGGGAAATACGTTGCAGCCTCATAAAAAAGGTTTGGGAATCAGCACTTTAAATTTTTTTAAAATAAATAAGCAGTGACTTGTCTTTTGAACTGAGTCCCGCACCAAGTGGAAGCTACCATTACCTTCCTCATCATGAATGATGCACAAAAAGCAGATAAGATTGGCTTTTGCGGTATACAGGCGCGTAGCTTAGTCAGTGAGATTGGAGGGGTGTGAATCAATAAGTTCTCAAGAAAAAAATCAGCAGGGTGGAGAGGATCCTGACAGACTGTTTCCATTAGGAACAGGGTTAAAGCTGATTTCCATTAGGTTGGCCTCTGTCTAGAGTGGCACAGTGGGTGAAAAACGATGGGTTGGAATGCTGTCCCAGGTTATTCCACTGGTTACACTATTTGCAACCATTCATCCAACAACGTTTTGGGTGCTTGATTGCAGTGGCGGCTCATCTGCAATGGCGGAGGAGCGTTGCCCCATTGCCTAGCTCAGAGCCAGCAAATGTAAAATAAAACGATGTTCTTGTATCGTTTTATTTTACATTTGCCGGCTGCTAGCCAGCGGTGTTGGAAGGGGCGGTGCTTAGGCATGGGAGGGGGTAGGAGGAGTGCTACTTTTACTCCACTCCCTAAGTGCGCATATGTGTTTTGGCCAACCGTTTCAGGACAACCAAAACACACATGCCCACTTAGATTTTCTCCAGCCCAGCTGCATTGAACAGCCGGGCTGGAGAAACCCCACAGACTCCCTGGTCTGAGATTGGCATCTGTCTTGCTTGCTCAGACCAATCCAAGCGCTGCTCTGCAGCACGGGGATTGGATGGGGGTCTGAGTCCCAGGATCTGCTGGGACCCAGGAAGTGGAGAGCTGGCGTACGCGATGCTGGAGACGACCAGCCGCGGCAGCAAAAGGTAATATATATATATTTTTTTTAATATTGTAATGCGACTCCCACCGCGAGGCCTCCTGCTACCTTTGGTTTATGGCAGCTGCTGCTGCTTGATTGCCTGTAGTATGCCTGGAAAGTTGAGGCTGACACAGCTTTCCAAGCCTACTACTGGCAATGTTTGTGAATTCCAAAATGTAATTAATTTGAATACATTCAAGGGATACTTCTATAGGTGTAGATTTACTACTTTTGTGGTAAAACGGTCACCATATATTTAAGATTCTGATCCAAAAAATGAACAAGTTAAAATTCCTTAGTGAAATTAGAATGGCAAAAAAAACTGACACAGACATAGCAGACCTGACTCAGGGTCCCCAGACCCAACTACCAAACCAAAACTGTATTTATGTGGGGTGGGGGGTATAAATGCAAGGAAACGCTGGGCCATAAAAAGTGCAGGGCTGGTGGTAAACAGGCCCCACCATGCGTGACAGTCACGGGCGTTGGCACAAATAGCGGGTGTAGGAATCTACTAAAACATATTAGCGAAACTGTTAACATTGTAGTTGAAACAGGTTTTCCGCTGTCCAGCTAAAAGAGATAATTTGTTTCCAAATGCTTCTTACTAAAGTATCCAATCCTTTTATTGATTTCTTGTCAAAATTACAAATGCGCTGTGTGAATGAGCATTAATGGTTTAATTGTTGAGTTTTAATAGACTTTGAATGAAAAGCCATTATTGGATGTATTTAAATGGACTGTTAGATCAATTATTACGAAACAAGTGTAGTGATTAATGAACAACACAAGCAAAATGTGTAATGCTCATACACTGATTGTAAAAGAGAACTGAGGCTGTTCTGTTAGCCATTTTGCTCAAGTGAAACCACCGATGAAGGGTTGTTTAGCAGCTTTAAACCCGCTTTGTTTGTGTGTGAATGATGTAGGAATTTTATTGAAAAATATCTAAATGTTTTTCCACGATGTTTCAAATACAGGAAGAAGGAAGTCTGGAAAATGACCATCTAGAGTACCTTCAACCTAGATAAAAACAAATAATAAAATGCATTTCAGTAAGTACAGATCTGCCACTCTCTCGTTTAAGATTGAATTCCCTACAGAAAATAATTTAAGAATGGGGAGTCGGGGGAGGGGGGTGCTTGCTTGGTAAAAGGTGAGGCAGGAATGGCGACCTTGCACTAGGAAAAGGAGGGTTTAATGTTGTGCTACACTCACCAAGTGAAGGGAGTGTACAGATGCGCAGGGTGTTACAGGCATAGACGTCGATTCACCAAAATGCCTGGGGTAACAGATGTGACATCATACATCCTTTGACCCTAATGACATCACTGGATATGACATATGACCTTTGACCCTGAGTATCCCCAGGAAGTGGTGTCGCATGACCTAAACCCTAATTGACAGTACAAAAGTTCCATAACTTCATGATGATTATGCGACAAATGTACCTTTTATAAACCACCTACATTGGGGCACTGACATGAGCTTTGATAGTGGTGGGAAGGGATACTAGCCCTGAATAGGAGGGCAGGGGGGTACTCCACTGAGAAAAGGATGTATAAAATGGGGTCAAACTGTTTATTCAAAAGCACAACGTTCCCACAAATTAGCTAAAAAGTCACAAGACACTTTCATCAAGTCCTTTCATGGTGTGCCAATCCAATGAAATCTGACACACTCAAGGAGTTGTTTTCACAGTGTGTTTTTGGACCTTTCATATGTCCAAAATTACCTTCATTGTGCCAGGGCCAGCACTTTATTATGTGTGCCACTCATATACCTTGGGTACCCTCTTATTGCCCACAATATGCCAGTGTCAGAATGTTGCAATTAATGCCATCCATAATCCATATACCTTATGATAAAAAATAATGCTGCTTGGTGGTGTGAAATTTTGACAATTTTGTTAAAAGCTGTTATAATTTCAGGTGTGGTACCAGGAAGCTGGAATAGGGCTTTCATCAAACCCATCCATAAAATAGGCCCAGTCATGGATCCAAAGACAGGTTTAATGGATATGGGAGAGAAAGTCTTCAGCAAATTAATCTTAGAAAGATTAAAAGATTGGTCTGATGATAAAACACTGATACTCATACAACAGGGGTTTATAAATCTGGAAGCTCTACCATAGATCATTGTTTTAGTCTGTGGAATATCACTATGAAAGGCAAGGGAGTTGAAAGCTAAGCTCCTCTTCTGCTTCGTAGATTTTCGGGCATCCTTCGACTTGGTGAACCGTGAGATACTTTGGGCGGACCTGAATAAGATTGGGCTGTCTGGGGGCCTACTACACATATTTAGGGAACTTCATCATGAGAACTTGACACAGGTGGAATTAGACAGGGAGGGTACCCTATCGGACAAGGGTGAGTGTTGGTTCCAACCTTCTTTGCCTGATATTTAAAGGACCTACCTATCGTTTTACAGGGATCCTTCTCGTTTTCTCCCAAAGTAGAGGAGCAACATATACCGTGTCTGCTATATGCATATGATTTAGTCATAATGGACATGACCCAAATTGGACTTCAGTGGAAATGAATAAAGAGGAAAGTATTTAAATAGTTTTTAAAAGAAACGTGGATAGAAGATGTGGAATCATATCGCTATTAGGTATGCATTTCTTGGCTAATCTAGATTGGAAAACACATTGCGATGTGGTGAAATCCAACGCCGTGCCCTCCATATTGGACCATCTGTTTCCCCTCTCAATCTAGCTAACTCACAAGGAGACTGGCCATGTTGTAGATCCTGTTCTGTCAGTAGCATTGTCTGTGAACAATGGACCATGAAATAAGAGTGCCAGCAGTAGCAGTAACCATTGCTGACCTGCAAAGTGTGGTACTGCGGAAGCCATAGTGAAAATGTGTTAGTTGTTTGCATGATCAGCCCAATAACTGAGGAAAGGAGGGTAAATATCCGGAGGGGAAACCATTATGAGCCTCATGTGCATTTGTGTGTACGGATGTGTACACATTTGTGTGTGTCACCTTGACATTGTGCCCCTCCCTAATAAACAGTGTTGCTCCTTGAAAGCTTTGCTTGGTGTCAAGGACTGTTAGTCTTTATGCTACCTTGCTACCCCATCATAAGGGGTTAATCTCTGGCACAGATGTGTCCGTTCATGGCATAATAGGGCCAGTGGTACAGTGATGGTCATCCTTCACTATGTTTGGCCTCCCTGGTCTATTTGTGGCATACTGGAAGCCATCATTGACATATGAAGAGCATGATGTTATGTTATGTTATCTTACAAAATGTATAGATCGCAACGTATAAGCGAAGGTGTCTTGGCACTGAACGTAGCAGAGGACATGAGAGGAAGACCGTGGGGAGTAATAGATTAAAAGGCCAAGTTTTGAGAAGTTTTCTGAAAACCTGTAGCGATGAGGTGGATCTAATGTGTAGAGGCAGCAGATTCCAGTGTCTATTTGCTCCTGAGAGAAAACTGCTATCACCCCATTTGGTTTTCTCGAACCTAGAGGTCGTAACTGTATGGTTTCCCAAAGATCTGAGGTTCCTGCTAGGAACCTACCAGGAGATGGCTTGTTTCACAAATTCTGGACCCGCGTCATGTAAGGCCTTGAAAGTGAGGCAGAGGGCTTTAAATTTGATCCAATTCCTGTCAGTAAGCCAGTGCAGATCCTTGATGTCTTGGGAGACTGTATGATATTTAGGAAGGTTAAGGAGTAATCTGGCGGCAAACGTTTGTAGGCATACAGAGTTTTGTGTGATTGGCATACTTTTAGCCATCTCTGACATAATGGTAGCTACCATCTGGAATAATATTGGCCCTAACTTCGGTGGTCAGCTTTGGCACAGTGGTGAATCTGGTACAACGGTGGGCATTATTGGCATTTTACAGGCATCCTCAGTGTTATGGTGAGAAACCTAGTCTATTATTGTAATTTCTGTTCATTTTAAGCAGGTTCTGTGTGTGTAAGCACTCAATGAAAATTACATGCTGATATTTAGATATTTTGTGTATGGCAAAATTATGGTGTTAGGGAGAGGTTTTTCTTCTGGAATTGATTTTTCTTTGCCCAAAATGGAAATCAGTATATGTCAGAATAATCTGTGTGTTTTTAGAAACCGATATGCTGATGAAGACAAATGGTTGCAATTCCTAAACACATTTAAAGTTGATAGTTGATCCCCGACCTCAGCGCAACCGCTCACGTAGACGCCGTGGTCACGGACGTGCCCGCTCAGACTCCCCACTGAGGCCCTCTCGTCAGCCGACACCGCTCCCTGGGAACGACCTGGCCATGCGGCGGTCTGGCTCCTCCGGCTGCCTGGACTCTGGGTGTGCTTCGCCCCGCCCGTCGCTGCTGGACCTGCCTGATACAGACCTCTCACGTAGCCCGACGCTCCTCTCGGACCCCACCTGAGCCTGCCTCTGCCTGCCGGGCTTGGCTCCGCAGTCCGAGGTGGCATGCCGGCTCGCTCATTCTTCCATTCCCGATGGACTTGCCTATGCACATCCTGATACGAGGAGGGGTCCTCCATGTGTACCCCATTCCCAAGCGTTATAGTTTGGCCTTTTGTTAATACCTCACTGTTTGGGCGACAGATGCTTCCGTTCCTGAAGTATAGGGTGGGGGGTAGGGGTTGGGTTGGGGAGGGGGGACCGTTGTCCCGTGTTTTCATTGTATGTTCTTTTGTTTTTGTTTTGCACCAACCTGTCTGCAGACCTGGGAAACGACCGGTCAGTGCCCAGAATTGCACCCCGTTTGTTACCCCTTGCATTTGAAGTCCTCTCGGCGCATGCATGCCATCTTGCACCATGACACCATACTCACCGGCTCTAGATGCAGTCCCGCTTCCACGATCTCTTCTGTGCTTGCCCCAGCCCGGCCCCCTGCACGCCTTCCCCCAGCACGGTGATTGTGACGGCGGTATGCGACTCCAGATACTGTCCTAGAATGTTAATGGCCTGTTAGACAAGGTCAAGCGCTCAGCTGTCTTGCGATATGCCCAGCGTCAAGCCGCAGACATACTTATGCTCCAAGAGACCCACTTGATGGGTAATCATTGCCCCTTCCTGGCGCGGCATGGCTATGGCGGAGTCTGGCACTCTGGATTTAGTAGGGGGTCGTGAGGAGTGGCTATTTTGGTGCGTCATTCCCTTCCCCTGGTGGCACACAAAGTGACGCACGACCCTCAGGGCTGCTTTATTCTCCTGGAGGGGACCATTGGAAATCGCCCTCTTAATTTACTGGCTGTCTATTCCCCTCCCACCCTGCTGGCCTCCACACTCCAGAGACTTACCTCAGAGGTCGTTGCCCTGCCCTTAGGAATGACCGTCATTGGCGACGACTTCAATGCAGTCATGGACCCCAGCTTCGCCCGCCTCCAGGACTGCCCAGTCCGCCCTCCTCTCGACATGGGCCTCCAGCCTGGGTCTCGGGGATGCCTGGAGATTTTGGTACCCAACAGAGCGACAATACACCCACACCTCAGCCTCTCACCACATGCATGCACGCATAGACTATGTTTTCCTGCCAGCCCAGGACTGCCGGGCAATCCAAAAGATTGTTATCCTTCCCAGGGGCTTGTCGGATCATTCCCCAGTAATGCTGCAAATCGGCTCCCCTTCCCAGTCCTCGCGGCCGATCTGGCGACTCAACACCTGGTTTCTCCAAGACGAAGAGTTTAAAGACCAAGTGGGTGCCGAGCTTCGCCTCTACTTCACCACTAACCATGGGTCGGTGTCTTCCTCTGGTACTCTTTGGGAGGCCGGGAAAGCCACCATTCGGGGCTTTGCCAAAGGCTGACTCAAGCTCACCCGTATGAAGTGTGATTCCCACCTCACATATTTGGAGGCGCAGGCCGCCCACCTTGAGACACTACCCGCGGCAGATAGATCTGCTGCCCAGGACCAGAGGCTTGCGTTCCTGCGGGATGAAATCAGGCAAACCTCTCTGGAGGCCGCCAAATTGCTTTGGCGGTCTTCTGTGGCCTGAGTATACGGCTGGGGAGATAAGAATGGGAAGCTCCTACACCTTGCTACTTACCCTATGGCCAATCGTATAATTCCAGAGGTAGCTGACGCGAGTGGTGAGATCCACGTCGCCCCGAATGCGGTGGCGAAATGTTTTGCCGCTTACTATGCCCGCCTTTATTCAGCGCGGGCACCTTGTCTTTCGCTCCATGAGCTCCTCCGGCGGGAACAGTTACCCCTCCCACGTCTTAGTGAATCCGAGGCAGAGGCACTAGACCTCCCGATCACCCCAGAAGAGGTGTCAGACGCCATATCACGCATGGCGGCTGGTAAGATGCCGGGACCGGATGAGCTCCCCCAAGAATTTTATGCATCATATCGAGACACCCTAGTCTCACCTCTAGTGGCGATGTATCGCGAAGCGGTGGAGTATGGCTCTTTTCGCCCAGAGACGGACCTGGCCACCATTGTAGTGATCCCGAAGTCCCAACCCCACTCGAGCTGCTGCTTGGACTACCGGCCCATTTCTCTTATAAACACTGAGCTCAAGATCTTTGCCTCTGTTCTGGCCACCCGCATAAGACCGCACCTGGCCACCCTGGTTCATCCAGATCAATGCGTGGTCCCTCAACGTCACCCCTCTGGTTAAGCGGGTTCACGCTGACCTCCTTAAGTGGCGTACTCTACCCCTAAACCCTCTGGGCAGGATAGCCCTATTTAAAATGATGATTTTGCCTCGCTTTTTATATATGCTTCAAAATACGCACCTTTCATTCGCTAGGTGCTGGTTCCGGGAGTTGGACGGGCTGGACTAAGGGGCATATTATCAAGACAGGCGTCCTTCACATCTAACATGGGCTTCAATTGGAATTCCATAGAGCATATTATCAATCCCATTATCGCTGTTTTAGCGGCAGTTTTCTGCCGCTAAAACGGCGATAATTTTATCCCCTGTCTTGATAATATGCCCCTAAGTTCTTATGGGGGACGGAGGCCCAGGCTGGCCCTGGCCCAATGCCGCATCCCGCCCTTTGATGGTGGTCTTGGGATGACAAGCCTCTACCTCTATTACTTGGCGACCCGGCTTCTTGCGATACACGATTGGTTCAACGGCGGCTAGTCCGACCCGGCGTACCGCCTGGAACTGCACACCCTTGGCTTTGCCGCTATCCAGGGGATGCTATACGGAGATGTTGTCCCCCAAGCTCTCCCCGATGTCACGCGTGGAGTGCTCCTGGCCTGGCAGGCCTCCCTGCATCATACCCACGGGTCGGGTATGCTGACCAGGTATACGCCCTTGTGGTGCGGCACCTGGCTCCGGGAGGTCGTCTTCCTTTCAGGATTCCAGCCCTGGGATCTTATTGGGATTTCCCTGCAGGGTGATGTCTGGAGCGGTACCCACTTACGCTCCTTCCAGGATTTGCAGGCCCGACATACCCTCCAATCATCGCAGTTTTTCCGATACTTGCAGCTGCGCCATGCCCTCTACTCCTATATCTCGGACGGCACTGCGCTCCCCAAGTATAGTCCCCCTGAGGCTCAAGTCATGACAGGCCAGGGAGGGATCTCCCGTATTTACCACTCACTCACTAACAACACTCCCAACTCCCTCTCCCGGCTCCGAGACAAGTGGGAGGGTTGGCTGGGGACTCTGGATGACGCTGACTGGAGGGACGCCCTGATGGCCCTTAAAATAAATGCGGTATCGGCGAGGCTGCGGATAGTCCAAATATACTTCTTGCATGCTGCTTACCTTACACCGCTGCGTCTTCACCGCACGGGGCTTTGACTCGATGCCCTCTGCCCCCGCTGTTCCCACTCCCAGGCTGATTTTTACCATATGGTGTGGCTTTGTCCTGTGATACAGGGGTGTTGGGAGTCAGTAGCGGGAGAGCTCTCGGAGGTCTTGGGCTGGGAGGTTCCCATCGACCCTACACATATTCTCCTGGGTATCACAGAGGGGCTGGACGGCACCAGGGATGAGAAACTCTTCCTTAATACAGCGCTAGCAGTAGCTAAGAGGGACATTGCAGCTCACTGGCTGAATAATATCGCACCCACGTTGGCGCGTTGGCGTAGGGGGTTGGACTGGTGTACCGCACAGGAACGACCTCTTTATGTGGCCAGGGGCTGTCCTAAGAAGTTTCGCCGTATCTGGGGCAAGTGGGTCGGAGTCATAGAAAACTGATTTGGACTGATAAGACCTCTAGTTTGGAAGTGGACTTACTGATATTGGCTGTCTGTGCATCAAATGTTTTATATCAATGTGATGGGCTTGTGTCTTGGTCTTGTTTTCTAAAGGGTATTTCTAAATAGTGCTGTGTTCTTTGTTGCAATAAAAAGGCAATAACATTGGTTATCAAAAAAAAGTTGATAGTTGAAGTGATAAGTCAAGCTGAGTTGGGGAGACATATTGTTGTGGTTATGTCATTTGTGCCAGAGGGAGCAATGATGCTTTGGCTTATTTCAATTCACTGGTGGAGGCATTTACTATTGATAAACATTTTAATGGTATTCCAGCTAGAAACTAACCCTTTCAGAAATGCTTGGTAGTCACTACCGATAATCCTTCCAGCAGCTGCTCTTCAGGTCAGGTAGAGGAGTGTCGCCCCACTGCTTTTCAGGAGTACAAAAAAGGAAAAATAAAATTATAATAACGTGCTATTATCATTTTATTTTTCTGTAGTGGCTCAGTTCTAGGTGTGGACAGGGCTGGGCAGTCCAGAGCAGGGGGAAGAGTGGTGGGCACTCTCTAAGTGCGCATGATGGTTTGGCCGGCCGTCTTGGGCCGGCCAAATAATCATATGCACTTAACATGTTCTACACCCGGCTGTTTTGCACAGCCTGGGTGGAGATCATGCACAGGCTTCCACTCCCTGTCTGGATGCCGAATCATGGCGCTTAGACCTATCAGGATGCTGCTTTCATGCTGGTGACAGCAGCATCGTGATTGGCTTAGGTCAGCCTGCGTGCTTCCTGCTTCTGGGACTCATCCGGAAGAGAAGCGGAGGAGAGACGAAGGAGGAAAGACTGTAGTCATACAGAGGTAAGTGTAATTTGGTTTGTTTTTCACTCCCCTACCCTGCCGCATCATCCCTCATCCGTGCCAGCCGCCACTGAATCCTTCATGGGATGTTCATGGTGTAATGTTAACAAGTTGTCATTTACAATGATACAATTTACTAACAGCTCGGGAGGACTTTCCTTCAGCAAAAGTAGCTCACACTAAAAAGAAAGTTGGAGACCCCGATCTAGATATATAACACAATAAGAGACAGGCATCTATAACCAGCCTGGACTATTGGCTTTGTCAATGATTGTTAGATGTTTAAAATAGATGAGTAACAATGATTTTGTTGTAAGCAATATTGAAAGGGTTTCAATTCTGAAATTGAGACTGTGAATTAAACACTACTGAGGTCTGTGAAAGGGGTAGTGGTTTTCAGAGTGTCTCAATCACTCCCTTTATGTTCACTCTTTATTAGACATGTACTCCATTTTTCTTTCTTCATCTCGTCCATCTGTATATCTTCCATCTCATCTCTTTCCTCTTCAGCATCACCTTCACTTCACCACCCCCTTAACACACACTGCACAAACTCAACTGTAAGCATCCCTTTTTCTTTTACTTTCGCCTTGTTAATATTTTTGCACCGATATATCTTCTTCACACATATTTACACGGAATCACAATTGCAACTGGAATACGTGACCACTCATCTGTTAGCTCTGCAGAGGCCAAGGACTGAACATCTTTTTTACCTACTGACAGGCATTGTGAGAAACTCGCACTGCCTTCAGTCTCAACTCCAGACTCCTCAACGCCAGAGCTCTCAATCGTGGCCTGCCATAAACACCTGGAGATGACTCGGTTCAAAGAGCAATATGCTAGACCAGGGTTCTCCAAAGTCGGTCCTGGGGGGCTGGATCCATGCAAGATCTTTAGCATATCCCCCTTTAGTTAAATCTAGTTATGTTAAAAATCTGGCATGGATCTGGCCCTCCAGGACCGACTTTGGAGAACCCTGTGCTAGACAAAAATGATACAGTGACACAACATCCTGGAAATAGTTTATTTAATCTTGAGTTCACTTAGAATGTTAAACAAGTGAAATATAAACAGGAACTAAATCATTGACATGGATTATCTTTCCTTTTTTACATTCATTGTTTATTATTCAGAAGTTGATCAGTGTTTTTGCCAGTAGAGTTAAGGTCATGAATGTATGTTTTTAATTACTACCGGGTCTGAGATCTGGAGAGACCCGGCCTTCTTGAAACCCTGACTCTGCAAAATGTTAAGAGCTTGCAATTTTTTTTTTTTAAGTAAACAATTTTTATAAAGAAAGAAAAGGACAAGGTACAGTGCATTAGTGACATAATGTATAAGTCCATTGTGAGAGCACGCAACATACAGCCAATAAAGTGCATCATGTGCATAGATCATCACCACATTTCCTGTCAAAAACGGGAGCGTCATAAACAACAGTGGCAACAGCTTATGTACGGACATAATGTCGATCTCGGTTGGGACCCTCCCCCTTTTACTGCATAAAATAGGGCAATCATACCAATACTTCAGGGTGGGCGCTTGTCCTCAAAGCCAGAGGCCTCCAAGATGAGGCATCGATCTCGCTGCAGTTCAATGGTGGGGGACACACACAGGTCACCTCTATATTTGTTCCATCTTCCCCACTTATGATCTCATTTTTTAGGGCGGCCTCTATGCTTGAAGACGTCTTTCTCAGCGATCATTTCCCTGTCCATATCGATTGCCCAGTCCCTGAGGCATGGTGTAGTCTTCACCCCCCATTTCTGAGCTATGTTCTGTTTAGCAATGGATTACCCAGTGGAAGCCCATGTCTGTTCTGCCTGTGTGAGGTCCGTGGCTGCCCATATGTTAAGGAGACAGAGTTGGGGAGTAGCCTTCAGAGACTTGCCACACACCCTCTCAATCTGCTTTATAAATATTCCCCCAATATGATTGCATTTTGGGGCAATCCCACAATATATGAAGGAAAGTGCCCGACAAGTTACAACGCTGAAGGCACAAAGGGTCAGGCCGTCTGCCCATCTTGAATAGGGTGCATGCATCAAAATAAATCCGGTGAAGGATTTTCAGTTGTACCAGGCGAAGGCGCTGTGGAATGGCCACCTCTCTAGGGGATGCAAGGGCATCGCGCCAGTTCTCATCATCAATATCTCCCAGGTCCTCCCCCCAGGGCTGACGCAGTCAGGACATGAGGTCAGGTCGGTTGTTCAGTAGTTTCTTGTAAGTGAGGGATATGGGTTTTGCATGCATTGGGTCGAGTAACAGTCTATCCTCCAGCGGGGTGGATGCGGGTAGAGGGCCATCTCTGGGTAAGGCAGCAGTAATAGCGTGGCTAATCTGTAGGTACCTGTAAGCCTCCGTTTGAGCTAGGTGATATTTAGTCTGCTTGTCTTCAAACGTTGCCAATCTACCTTTCACCCACATGTCACCTACTGATGAGATCCCTATCATGTCCCACTTATCAAATCCGGGGCACCTGCTAAGCTGACCCAGCATGTCAGGCTCCCAAAGTGGAGTGGCCTTTGTGAGTGTGTTGTTCCAACCCAATTTTTTGTTGCCCCCGTGCCAAATCGCCGCTGTGCACGCCGTTGGTCCTGTGAGCTTGCAATTTTTATTCATTAGCCAAAAAAGTGTTCCATACTGTCATAGGATTGCTAGGGAGGAATTTGCATACTAAGGTTGGGATCTGTGATATACATGCTAACAAACCTCTGCAGTGCTTGCATTTAACAAATGATCCATCTGACTGTCTTTGAATCTGAACCAATGCCGCACACAAATCTCTGCAATAAGTGCTTTAACCAAATGAGCTGTCTCATTGCGGTCAGACTCTGGCTTGCAGGATTCACACCAGGGCCGGACTGTGAACCCAAAACAGCTCTGGCAATTTTCTCAGACCAGCCCCAGTAGAAGCAATGCGGGACCCCAGGAGGCTGGAAACACTAGCTTGCTGCTATTGTTACAGGGAGCCCATATTGAAGCACCGCTGCAAAACCGGCTCGCAGTAACAAAACCAGCCCCCACCACTGCAAAACCAGCATCCACCTTTCCAGCCTCCCAGGGAAGCGCCCGATGCCCGGTACTGCTAGTCCGACCTAAATATACACAAGTCTATGCAGTAGGTCAATCAAGTGTCTTGTCAAGTGTGACTACTCGGGGGGAGACTGCTGATCCGTTGAAGTCGCTGTGGTTCAGTCGAAGAGCCAGGTCTTGAGGTCCTTCCTGAATTGAGGCAGTGAAGGTGATTGGCTGAGGTGGAGAGGCAGGGTGTTCCAGGCCTTTGCTGCAAGGTAGGAGAAGGATCTTCCTCCATTAGTGGTCTTGCGGATACGTGGGCTCGTGGCCAGGGCCAGTAGGGCAGAGTGGAGGTCTCTGGTGGGTGCGTGGAATGCGAGGTGGGGGTTGAGGTACGCAGGTCCTGCATCGTGTAGTGCTTTGTAGGCGTGTGTGAGGAGCTTGAAGGTGATTCTTTTGTTGACTGGGAACCAGTGGTGGTCTTTTAGGTGACTCCTGATGTGGCTGCGGCAGGGAATTTTGAGGATGCGTCTGGTGTTATGAATGTTCAGCAGTTTCTTGAGGAGTTTCTGGGTGATGCCGACGTAGAGTGCGTTGCCGTAGTCGATTCTGCTGCTGATGAGTGCGTGGATCCACTTGAAGATCTTTCGGAGCAGGTGTAGTGTGTGGAAGCAGGATGATGAGATGGCGTTCATCTGGCAGTTCATGGTGAGCGAGGAGTCCAGGATAATACTGAGGTTTCGTGCGTGGTCTATGGGGGGATTCCAAATGCTGCGGGCCACCAGCAGTCATCCCAAGCTGAGGGGTGGGGCCCAGGATAAGGACTCCGGTTTTCTCTGAGTTGAGGTTGAGACAGCTGTTCTTCATCCAGGTGGCGACAGCCTTCATCCCATCGTGGAAGTTGTTCTTGGCGACTGGTTCGTTGGTGAGGGAGAGAGTCAGCTGGGCGTCACCAGCTTAGGAGACGATGTTGAGTCTGTGGTTCCCAAAGATGGCTGCAAGCAAGGCCATGTAGATGTTGAAGAGAGTGGGGCTCAGAGAGGAGCCCTGAGGTTCTCCGCAGCTGATCTGAGTACGGTCTGCTGGTGTCCGGTGTATTTGGGTGTGGTGGTTTAGAGAGTCTTGGGTATCGAGGCTGTCGAAGCTGTTGTATATCTGTGTAATCTTGTGCTGGAAGCAGGTGCTAAAATTGTTGCTGAAGTCTTGGGAGGGTGGGATGTCTGCTGTCTTTGTGCTCGGTTGGCGAATTCTTTGACCAAAGCAAAAAGTTCCTTGCTATTGAGTGCTCTGGCATTGATCCTTTCTTGTAGGGCAGATTTCTTGGTTTCTTTAATGAGATTGTGGTGTGCGGTTTTGAAGGCTGAGTGGTCTTCGAGGGTCTTGCTGCTCCTTCATCTCTTCTCAAGCCATCTACAGGTGTGTCTGGACTCATGAAGGGCGGGAAAGAACCAGCAGGCTTTCTTGGAGTGTCGCTTGCCTGGGGCTTTCTTAAGGGGAGCCAGTGTGTCGGTGCAGTTGGCGATCCTTCGTGGAGGTTACATGCTGAGTTATTAGCATCCATGGATGTGGGTGGAGGGATTTTGCTGAAGGAGGTGGTGAACCGTTCTTCAGTGACCTTGTTCCAACTTCTGCGAGGGTAGCTGTGGGCATGGTGGTGTATTGGGGGCTTAGTGAAGGAAAAGTGGACGTACCGGTGGTTGTTCCACAGGAGCTGAGGTGTGGCTGAAGGTGATGTTGTCGCTGGCGAAGAGGATGTGGTCCAGCATGTGTCCTGTGGAGTGGTTTGGGGAGGTGACCAGTTGTTTGAGTCCAATGGTGGTGAGGTTCTCTAGCAGGGATGAGGTATTCTTGTTGTTGTAGTTGTCCAGGTGAAAGTTGAGGTTAGCGAGGAGGCTGTTGTCTGTGGAGGCGAGAGCATGTGGTGCAATGAAGTTGATGATGGAATCGCTGAAGGATGGACAGGGTCCGGGGGCTCTATAGATGAGGGTGCCGCTGAGGGTGATGTTCGGGTTGGTCTGGACTTGGAAGTGGAGGTGCTCCATGCTGGAGTTGAGTGGTTGTCCAAGTGGGTAGTGATGTGGAGGGTGCTTTTCTGTACAATGGCGATGCCTCCACTCGGTGTGTTGATACCGTCCTTGTGAATGATCTTGTATCCATCCCGGATGGTGGTGGCAATGTCTGAGGCGGAGGTAGTGTTCATCCAGGTTTGCATGAGGAAGGGGATGTCGGAGGTGACAGAGTTGAATACATCCCAAATCTCCACGGCATGTTTGTGGAGAAAGCGTGTGTTGAGCAAGATGCAGCTGAGGCTGTCAGGTCCGATATTTGTCGGTCGTGTGGTGGGTGGGGTTGGTGTGCAGCGCAGGAGAAAAAGGGCCTTGGGTGTCATTCGGCGATGCCCAGCGGCAGGCGGTGTGGCGTCCAGTGTTGATGGCGTGGAAGGTTCTGGCGTTGTAGCGGTGGTTGTTCTGAGAACCAGGGTCCGTGCCACTGGGCGCAGTCCAGGCGCAGACGGGCATGCCGTTGGAGCACCAGCAGCCGCGCAGCAGCTGAACAGCTGGGAGGCTGGAAAGCAGTGCTGTGGAAGGATTGGGCTACTGGGATGAACAGGGACACCAAAGGAAAAAGGCCCAAAAATTGGGCAGAAGCAAGAGTGAAAGAAAAGGGACAAAAGTAACAAAAAGCAAAGAGAGATGAAAGGAAGGAAAAAGAGATCAGAAAGCAGAGAGACAGAGGGCAGAGCAGCAGCAGAGCAGGCAAGCTCTCCACTGGACCACCAGAGATGAGGCGCAGGTGGGTGCCTGCACGTGGACTAAGAAAAAAGGGGGGTCCCAGCCGTCACATTCAAATGCTGCTAAACCAATATAACAGACTAAAGGCCATCAATTTAATTGATATGGGGTTGAAGTATTTATTTGCTACTTCGTTCGGTACACTTTACTGCACATTTAATTATGGGTCAGGTAAGTGCAGATACGTCAAGAGCAAATTATACATATTAAGGCAACAAATAAAACAAAGACATACAGACTTTGTGATGAAGTAATGTGATGTAGCAAACAATACATGAAGCGTGATACATAACAACAATTATCTAAACATTATATCACCTGTGTTCACAAACGGAGCAGCTACTAGGACAGCCTTTAGTATCCACATTGTGTAACAAATTCAAGAAGCTGCTACCCACGGGAAAAGAGACATTAGGCCCAGTAGTGAGAAAATTCAAAAAACATTTCTACTGGGGGAAACCTAAATTAAAAGCAAAAGTCCCCGCGTTGTGTTATGGCAACGCGTTTCGATTCCCAAGGCGGTTTATGGGATTCTCTTCAGGGCATGGACTGGTTTATCTAAGACTCTAAACTTCCCAATTACTCAAGTTATGTGGTGATTTCTCAAAAGTACCTGATTGAAGACAGAAATAAATTTGCAGGTTGCAAGCGAGAAGAGTCAGGTTAAAATGTGGATGGCACGATCTAAAATGAGACCAGATCCACCATCAGTCATGCATATGGTTTGGTAAATGTAAATATTTAGTCACTGGATAACAAGAAAAGGCACTTACTTGCACCAGATGGGTGATGCTTTTATAAAAGGTATAAGAATGCTTGCTGTTGGTTAAATGGAAACCTAGTTGTACTTTGGTTTGACAACCTATAAACAGAAATGAGTTCTACATCAATAGAGTATCTAAACAGATACATTGTAGCTTTGTGGGCTAAAGACAACACTTACTCTCGCCATGCCGGCGATGTTTTCTTTGATGCTTCCTTTCAGCTCTCAATTTCAGCTCTCAGTCGGTTCAATAGCTGAACATATAGCTTGAACAGCGCCTCTCTGCTGCAAATTTCACAAAGCAGTAAAAAGTTGCTTCCTTTAAAATTCGCACAGAAACGACTGCATCGCTTCTCTCTGTTTGAACAGAAAAGGACATGTCAGCATGTGTCTTATTCTATATAAAGAATTTAGCGCGCCCGTGTAGTAAAAGTTTGCATAGTCTTACTTGCAATCAGTTGTGAAGGTCATCTAATGGTGTATGATTCCCAGTTTCTCTCTCGAGAATGCTTCCAGTTCACAGGAAGTTAAAGAGTGACCTGATTCCATTGCATTATGGTTAAGTGAGTTTGTGAAGCTAATGAAAATGAGCTGTGCTCTAAGTAAATCATAATCTAAGGAAAAGATAGAACATATATATCTTTTTAAAGGTTTGTGTGTACATTGGTATTAAAAAATATACATGGTTCCAAAGATTATTCGATTCATGGTGCAAACTGGAGATGCAAAACCTGGACTGGAACTGTTTTAGCTTTTACCCATTTCTGACATTTCATTCAGTCCTCTGGTGATGCTATTGACGCGAGCTATCATGTAGGCTTCTATTCTTAACAGTGGAGCCTCAGCGTCACCCCCTCTTGGTGATGGTTTAATGACTGATTGCACAGTCCATTTAAACTCAAGTTCGTGGCGATTGGAGTCAATGAAGTGGTTCACCATAGGTGCTGATACAACTTTATTTTTTATCCTTGATCGGTGCTGCGCTACGCGTTGACGAATCTTTTGCGTAGTTTTGCCAATGTATATTCTTGGGCAGGGACAAACAATTGCATAAATTACGTTTTTGTCTTGCAGTTGGAAAATTGTTTCCTTGTCCACTTAATGTCATTGTGAATGAAGTCAATACCCACTATCGTGTTACTGCAATTCATACAGGTACCACATTTATGGTGGCCCATCAACGGCTATATATTGAACATTGTTCTGAGGTCTTTCTTTGTTCTGGTGGAGGGGAATGTATGACGCTACAATGTAAACATTTACAACACATGCCTTTACAACACAGTTTTTACATCGCAACATCCTTTATAACGCATGTTTTTACAATGCATGCCATCACAACACATTTTTTGAAACTACATTTACAACACATACCATTACAGCGCATACCATTACAACGCATATTACTTTTAGGGCCACAGTAGGGTAAGTATTGGATAGTGCAGGGGTAAATTACTATTCCCACGCCAGTGAGTGCAACAGTAGGGTAAGTGTTGGATAGTGTTGGGGTAAAAATTACTGTTCCCACTCCAGTGAGTGCAACAGTAGGGTAAGTGTTGGATAGAGTAGGGGTATAAATTACTATTCCCACTCCAGTGAGTGCAACAGTAGGGTAAGTGTTGGATAGTGTAGGGTGTAAAAATTACATTTCCCATTACTTACCTTATAATGCGTTGTAATGGCATGCGTTGTAGTGACGTGTTGTAGTGACATGCGTTGTAATGACATACGTTGTAGTGACATGCGATGTAATGGCTGCGTTGTAATGGCATGCGATGTAAAGGATGTTGCATTGTAATGACTGCGTTGTAAAGGTAGTGCGTTGTAATGACTGCGTTGTAAAGGTTGTTTCCCTGCGGAGGGATGTCAAAGTGTGTGGGCCGTTAACTACGGTAATTTTTAGGCTACACCTCTTTTTCCTAGAGGTTCCAGAACTGGTGGGTTAAACTCTGGGAGCACCATTATTCTTTCTTGGTAGGGCTCCAAAGCATATCATAGCAGTAGTAACTGGATAAATTGGGATTTGTGTAACAAGAATTCATACTTGGAGTCTTTGGATTATATAATTTGGTTCCTCTCCCCGACATCTCCCAGCTTGGAGATCCCGATAAAATCCCAGGCCCTGAATTCCCTCGCTTTTATGAAACTGTCTTTCCTTAAACATCATCTTTCATCTTATCTTTCAGATTTTATAAAAATACTTTTCTATGTTGACTCTCCCTTCTTACACTTTCTGTATTTACTTCTTCACATCTGGAGCACGCGTACTATAGGTGGGAGAGGGACGGAACCTAGCACTTCAGCAGCCACACCTTAGGATGGCCACTATTCTTCCCCTATGTTTGCGACTTGTATTACACAACACATAATATGACTCAATAAGGTACTTGTACAGCGCGGCTTATCACCTGGGGGTATCCAAGTGCTGGGCTGCGGCATTCAGTCGAAAAGCCGGTCTTTGGTTTCTTCCTGAAGTCTGTCGGAGTGGGTGATGTTCAGAGGTGGGAGAAGGAGCGTCCTCCTGAGCGGCAGCGGCAGATGCATGGGGTCTGTGCGAGGGAAAGGTGGGCCGAGTTGAGGTTTCTGGATGGTTGGTGGAAGTTCAGGAAGTGCTTCGTGCTTGCAGGTCCCTGATTGTGGAGTGCTTTGTGGGCGCGAGCCAGTTATATACCTCACCTTTCACACACGCAGGCACTGAATGAAAGAAATGAAACAAAACTGCTGGAGACAAGGAATGAGGCAGGGAGTTGGGGACATGGCAAGAGGGCAGGAGGAGGGAAGAGGAAAAGGGAGCACAGAAAAGTGGACCAGTCAGGGCTCGGTGAGCAGGGGGGAGATGGGACACATAGCTGAAAAGGAGGGCATAGAGGCTCAGAGACTGAGACCGAGAAGGAAGCGGGTGAAGGGGCAGTCAAAGGCAGACAGCTAGAAAGAGGTGGGAGAAATTAGATGCAGATGGGGAGCATGACAGAATAGGAGAAAGTGTGGAGGAAGGAGACAGTCCAAGAATTTGAAAAGAAAGCTGACTAGAAAAGAGTATGGGTGAAAAAAGTGATAGAAGAAAGGAGAGCGAAAGGAAGGACAGGGGAGCTGGCGGGTCTCGGCCATGTGAAAGAGTGTTGGTGGTCTCCCTAATACCAGTGGAGCGATAATGTGTTTGGGGTCCTGCACGAGACATTGAAACAAATTTCACACTCATGAGAGAAAAAGACAACATGAATCTCAGTGACCTACAGCAGCACTATCAGCAACTCAGCCAGCACCACCTCCAGTACAAATGGAAGTGAAGTGCATCTCACCGGTCGCTACTTGTACCCAGGTTGCCACCAACATTACCAAGGCAGGGTCAGGGCCCTTCAACGTCACCTTTTCGCTGGCAGCCCATGGTTGCAATGTAGGGATGTGTTTATTTGCTGTATCAAGGTGCTCAATAAAAGGCAATGGAATAAACAGAATATCTCACAGCCCTCGAGGTATGGCCGTGCACTTGTATTTGGACTGACAGCTCAGGTACAGGCTGAACACCTCTGCTCACAGCCCGGCGACACACACTGGTGACACTTGCATCATGCATGAAGCCAAGCAACCAGATCCCACAGGCAGTGCTGAGCTGCTGCTGAGTCCCTGAAAGGTACAGACTCCCAATTGTTTTGACCATGGCCATTTAGTTTCAATAATTCCATGAATTAAAGGCAAACAATGGCTTCTGCAGCTCTGCCTCCATTGATGCAGTAGGAACAGTGTAGAGCGAGACACAGAGGGAGACAATCAAAGGCCGGCTACAGGGAGGGGTCCATATTGAAAGCCCTGCAGGTGTCTAAGCAGACAGTCCTTCCGTTCGATTGGTACTGCCAGGAGACAGGCCACTGTGATCCTGTTGTAGGCCAAAGATTGCAGTGTGTTCAGAATATGACTTTGAGCTATGTCACCTCAGACATTCTTAGACTGGCCGAGCGCCACTTTTGCCTTGAACATCTAGCAGACTTCCTCCCTCTAGTGCCTGTGTTCAGACTGGAATTACTTCAACTCTGATCAGCTCTGCTTGTAAAATGGAAGGAGGGAGGCTGTCATCTGTCACCTTGTCAGTGCAAAGAGAGGGGCCCCACAATCCAAAGGGACAGGGCTCCGGGGAAGACTTTCCACTCATAAATATCTCCCTTTGGAAACCACTTATGTTCCATCAACTGCACACACAGACACCCAATCACCAAACATGCATTCCTCCAGTCTTGAATGAGTCAAATGCTGCACAGTAAATCAAACATTTATATCTCCAAATTTAATTTGAAAAACATTTTCATCATTATATCAGAAATTGTTACAGTTATTCCATAGGTTAAAATGTAATTACAATGAAAGACTAAACATAGAAGATAAATGCACAAAGACTACATAGATACAATAAAATGAAGGAGAGAAAACATGCAAGACAATTACATCTGCCATTCATTTGCGCTAATTTCTAGGAATCAATCAAAACAACACATAGTAGACACCAATTTATTTTCTAATGTGATCATCTGTTCTGCTAATTTAGCGCAGAATATTTCACCTCCCATAACTAAAATGTTCAAATGTGGGCATGCAAGTTATTTCCCGCCCAGCTGTTAATCACGAGGTCCTCGTTACAAGTGGCCCATTCTTGTCCGAGCAGTTTGCACTGAACTCAATACTACAGGTTTTGTGGTGGTTACCAAATGTCTTGCAATTTTCACCAGGTACATTCACCAGGTACATTTTGGCCGGAGAAACCTACCGAATTATACTAGGGGAAAATGTCCAGTAAATACTGGTTCATTCGGATTTTGGTGCGAAAAGCACCAAAATGTACATTTTATGATCTATTTCAGAAGGTACAACTTGTAATAAGTGATAAATATATCACCTTTTAAATTGCAATCTCGTGGTTTCATATTTTGAAAGGTGCGATAATGATTGCCTTCCCAGATGGACCACTCGTAATGAGGGCTGGAATGTTTATACCTTTTTAGGGATGAGTTTAAAAGTTGAATGAGCTTTGCCCACGCTGTGAACCACCCCCAGCTCAGCTCAGTCCCACTGCGAATGCCTGCATTTCTGATATCTGCAGCAGTGTCAAAAAAGGTATAATTTAAGGAAAGAATATCATCAATCATACAATACTTGAAAAATGTATCGCTATGTGCGATAAATCGATAAACGTGGATATGGTCCGATTACGTCAGAAATAAATTGTTGTATTTGTTCAGGTGTTTATTCAAATAATCTTAGACAGCATCAGTATAAATTGAAAGATAAGTGCTCCATGAGCGGGTGCACTCGCAGGGCTTGTGAAACTTGTGCAGGCAGCACAAAGTGGTGATCAAAAGAGGGAAAAAAAGGTGGCAAAATAAAATTAATAATTTGACACATTGATTCTGCCAATGATTATTTGAAAAAAACTGAATACAAGGTTTCCTTTCTGAAATTCTTTGGCCATATCCATATTTACTGATTTATTACACATACCAAAATGTTTTTCAGGTATTGTACGGTTGGTGATATGCTGTATTCATTTATTTATTATGATTTATACGGAGTCTTTAAATGATACCTTTGTGGGCACTGTTGCAGAGGTAAGTTATACCCTTGCCCTCTTAGATCTATGGGTGACTCTGGCTGTATTAGCTGATGCTTGAATTTGATCATAATGACCATTATTAAGAGTTCCCCGTTAAATCCACTGGGAGATATTAGGGCCAGAGTTATTGATTCCGTCTGGTATCTTCCCTTGAGTTAATGGGCGATATGAGCTATTTCTCCAGGGCAGTGCTTAATTTGCGGAAGTACATTCCAGTGCTGGCACTGGTACTTAATTGTCAACACTAGTACTTATCGGTACAAAAGCGGGTGGTGATGGACAGAGCATCAGAACCAATCAAACACTCACACCCAGTCAACAGATCCGGGTTTGATCCATCACCGTTCTTTAGCCCACTCTGCCACCCCAGTTCAGACATGGCCATATGCAAATCAGTCTGACCCTGTGCCTCATGGGAACAGTCCAGCCCGAACTGCCAAGCCATGTCTTCCCTGGACCGGAAACAAGCTTCCTAGGACCGGTTTCTGGCATTTCAGCCGTCTTCAGCCAGGCTTGCTTGAATCCAGTGGCAAAGTGAGCAAGGGACTCACGCTGAGCATACCCTGCCAACTTATGGCGAACAAAGCGGTACAAAAGGGGGTGGTGATGGACGGAGCATCAGAACCAATCAAACACTCACACCCAGTCAACAGATCCAACAGATTGACTGTTCCCATGAGGCACAGGGTCAGACTGATTTGCATATGGCCATGTCTGAACTGGGGTGGCAGAGTGGGCTAAAGAACGGTGATGGATCAAACCCAGATCTGTTGACTGGGTGTGAGTGTTTGATTGGTTCTGATGCTCCGTCCATCACCACACCCTTTTGTAACACTAGTACTTATGACAGACAGCCACATGGTGGCGCTGTTTGTACACATTTGTGATGAACACTGGAACAGTTGTTTAATACTTCTATATGTATTAAAAATTACTAACTCCTGCCACCCAAAGCTATAAAAATAGCTGTTTTCTCCAAAAGCTAACGTCTGCTAAAATCCTGACTTACCCATCCCTAACATAGGGGGTGGATTATGCTGCTACGACCACAGGGTCGTATCAGCAAGGTTATCGCCCTTTTGCAGGGAACATCGCTGGAAAACGGCAATTTCCCCCGCTATCTCTGGAATTTTTATCGCCCTGGAGCAACGCGTTGTTGATAACACGCTACCAGGGCAATGAATTCCAGAGATAGACGGTGATGAATAACAAAGCGCTAAGCGCGCTTTGCGTTATTCGTCGCCGTTCCTTGCTGATATGCCCCTGAATTGTCATTAGTGGCGCAATGGGTGGTGCACGCTGCTGTGGTCTCCTGACAAGTCCCCTGGCACTTATTTATTTACAAATTAAGTAAGACTGCATTCAATGCTGCCTCTTTTACTCTTGTCCCTTGTTTCCTCTCAATGCAGTGGAGAAGCTTTAACTGCCGGCGGCAAAGGTCATTGACAGCAGCAGCTTCCGCTGAGGATTCTGAGTCCAGTGTCTCCAGACGTGGAATGATCAGGCCCGGGGTTTGCAGACCCGACAATCCCAGGCCCAGAAACCCAGGGAAAACGAGGGCCTCAGTCGTCATCTAAATTTATTTCACATTCGGTTTGCAGCAATATGTGTGGATTACTGGCACACTGACAGATGGCATCATCTGATCCCCTGGGAAAATGAAAATAACTATTTTTGAGGGCTAAAAATAGCAGAGGGTTCTTTGAAGAAGCAGTTT
Organism: Triturus cristatus; assembly: GCF_964204655.1. Taxonomy (NCBI): domain Eukaryota; kingdom Metazoa; phylum Chordata; class Amphibia; order Caudata; family Salamandridae; genus Triturus; species Triturus cristatus. The sequence continues at coordinate 962,667,009 of NC_140584.1, read as the reverse complement.
GATGTGCCATGTGTTAGCAACAGGGCCATCAATTACTTCAGGATTAGTCTCGGGAGAGTAAAGTCGAAGTAATTAATTTTGGGTCTCTCAATGGTTTTAATTGTTATTACACTGACAACGGATTAATCACGTCGTTTCAATATGTTGATTTTTGAACAGCAGATGGCAGTGTTGCTTTAGCTACTCAATTGTGGGTTTAGAATTATTTTATTTTATTTCCTTCTTTTTTTTTTTTTTTGTTTTTTTGTTTTAAAGAGGCGCGATTTCTCACAGTCTCCTTGTTTTCTTCTACATACATAGGGAACCCCACCGCCGGTTTCCCGACAATGTTGCCCTGATTGTTTGCCTTTTTTTACCACAACGTTTTTAGTCGATGTTTTTCACTTCACTCATTTGATACCTGAGTCTGACCCCGTGCATGTGAATTGCGGAAGTAAATGTTAAGTAGCGCATGTTGGAGTTACCAATAATGAGTTCTTAAGAGAGATGAAAATACCAGTAATTTGAGACATATGAGAACTGGCAATGCCTGTCACTGGGTTTGATGAGTAGTGGACTTATATTATACTGAGGGCGTGTGGGCAATGGCAGAACCAAGGCTGAAAGCTAACCAGGCCAGACTCAGGCGAGGGGCTTTAAGTTCGTCGGTGCAAGTGTACTTTAAACCTACCATTTAATACCTGATCCCAAACATGGATTATATATTGGGGCAGTAACTGATACTGCGGGCAGCAGAAACATGGCTAAAGCTGCTACAAGGGAATGTGGGAGCTCGCTTTCCTTATCACTGGGGATCAGTGGGATCTCTGGTAACTGCTATGGGGATAAGCAGGATCTGGCAAAACTATAGGGCTGAGGAAAGAGCTCCTTTGTAGTGTCCTCTTGACACAAGTGGAAGTGGGTCTTTTTTTAAATTTTATTTATATGGCTTTTTATTGGCTATGTGAATCTTGCAAAACTGTTATAAGTAAAAAATAAAAATTTGTTTTGTACGTGCCAAATAGTTTAATCGGGGTAAGGATCCAAAACTCTCTGTAAATTATTTAGTGATCACACCAAATATGCATTAGTTATGCTCGCCTCCTATGCTTTACAAGGCACTATTTACTAATATTTAATAAGATATTCCTCGGCAGAGAAAACTTCCCGGGCAAAACAACTGTCAAACTCCATAAAGTTTTACTCAAAATCAGTACCACTTGCCCATTGCTCTTTCCTTAATACTGTGTGCTAGGAACATGGAATCCCAGCACAATGCACCAGTCACAGTTTCACCTGTGGCATAGACTTATATGCTGTGTGTCACATATTTCTACCTGGCACACAAGTTTTGGTTGTGCTCCTAAATTTATTTGCTGCTGCACTAGAGCAATCCTTCTGAGTACGACGAATATCCGAATCACCTGTTACTGAAACATGGGATGGTCTTATTTTTTCATATTTTTCTCTTCTTTAAGAATTCGTTGTGGTTGCCAATCTTCTCTAGCTGGAGCATTTTAAAGTTTAAGGGATCAGGCCTGCCTTTGTCGCAGACATACATCACAAAGTAATGACCAGGATGAGGAAGAATGACAGTCTAGTTGTTTCCATCATAGCCCCGCCCCCTTCTCTCATGTGTTTACATATTATGATTCTGAGCCTAAAAAGAAGGCGGCTAGACCAGTGGTTCTTAATCTGTGGTCCAGAGATCCATGGGAGTCCGCAACACCTGGTCAGGGGGTCCGTGACTACTTAAAAAATAAATAATATTTACAAATTCATAAAAGCGATGTAAAGAAAGAAGCAAACTCTAAAACAGAACATTTTAAAATGTTAAGTAAATGTGAGAAATTTGTGAATGGAGGCTGAAAGAGAAATGCAAATATCAAATAGAATACAGTATGAACGATGGGTGACCTTATTTGAATTTCGAAAAACTCCAACCCTCCCATTAAAAGGACAATTTTGATTTTATATAGTCGTTTGTGAATTAAATAACAGATTACATAATTTGTGTTTTTGTTTGATGAATGCTTGTGTCTGTATTTTTGTGCATTGTTCTGAGGTTAAAATCTTCGAAATTGCTTCGGCTGGGGTTCCCGGCTTCGAGTAATGACTCACTGGGGGTCCCTGGATTCCAATAATGATTCAGTGGCGGGGTCCCTGGATTCCAGTAATAATTAAGTGAGCGTCCACATAAATCAAAAGGTTAAGACCCACTGGGCTAAACCATTCATATTCCTTACAGAACATTTCTGGAATGTTCCCAATCTGCATGAATTTTTCCTGGGACATATGTTTATTTATATTTGGGTAGCACAGAACTAGCAAAAAGATGTGGATCACTGTACTAGTATATAGACAAGGATATAGTCAAAAAGTGATTGCAGGGTACCTGAATGATTAAAAATGATCTTTGAATATTCATATTTGGTTTTTTTCTGTGGCCCAGTTGCTCTGAGAGTGGGAGGTTTTTGTATTGTGGTCGAAAGGCAGGTTCTTAGAAGGCACCTTCTCCTCTGCCTCTTTATAAGTGACCTTGCATTTCACTGTTTTTAGGGAGTGTCGAGACCTTTCCAAAGTCAATCTCATTTAGCTCAAAAGGGTCATATCTGATTTTAATAACTTTTACAGGGACTTCGAAGCTTGGTTTTACTCATAAGAAAGTGTCACTCGAAGTATCACACATTTAGCAGTAGAATGTCACTCATTATTACACTGAAACCACGGAAATGTCATAAATGAGCATCTGAAGATTAGGCAGCCATGTACCAGTGTGTAACTTGGGGTAAGGGTCCATGGTAAATGTAAGCGACTTGGGTAAAAGTTGCGTCTAAAATGTATTCAGGTTTACTTCAGTGAGCCAGGACTCGAGTATTTGTTGCTGGTTGTTTTTTGCAAATTGTGGGAATTTTGACCTGGCTGGGTTGAGCTTCAGATAGATGCTGGACATCGAGGTCCGGATGAGGTGCAGGCAGTATTTGATGTTTTGAATGTCTAGAGAGGAAGAGACATTCAACTAGATTTGGGAGTCATTGGTGTATTCGTGATCTTAGGTGCTCTAGTCGGTAAGTAAAGTGCCAATGGTCTTCAGGTAGAGACGAAAGATGATGGCTGGAAATATAGAACAACGGGGACCTTCACAGGTGATCGGATTTTTCTGGGACCAGAAGGGAGCCATGCAAATAAGCAGGAGGGGAACCATTGATGGGTGTAGCCAGAAAAACCTATTCAAGACTTCAGTGTTTTTAGATGAGGGTGGGATGATCAATAGAGTTGAAAGTTGCTCAGAGGTCGAGCAAAAGCAGGAGGCAGGGTCTTCTTTATCTGTGGTTACAAGGACATGTACTATGATTTGTAATGTAGCTGTTTCTGTGACAGTGATCTGAAGCAAGATGAGTGGCACTGATGTGATCGTGGAGCTCTGGGTGGATTGCTTTTTCCATGATCCCACTGATGAATGGTAGGTGAGTGATGTGCCGGCAGTTAGTGAGAGTTTCTTCAGGGGTGGGAGGATCCAGCCTTTTCTGAGAGCTGTTGGGAAGATGTCTTGAGTGAGGGATGCATTAAGAATGGTATGTGTGAAAGAGGTTCTCCAGAAACAGCTTGGAAGAAGTATGTCATCTTCTTAGAAGTGGTTTTCAGAGAGTTGAGGATGTCGGCAAGGTCTGAGAAAGACAGAGGGTTGAAGTATTCCTCAACCATGGGAAGCAGTGTGGCGGGATATTGTTGAGTTGCTGTTGGATCTTCTATATTTTCTTACTTGAAGAAGAGTTTGATAGCATTGCAGTTATCTGTGGATTGGCTAATCAGGAAGAGGGATGGTGCAGTGCTCGATTGTTTGGAGGAGCATTTTTCCTGATTTGGTAGTGTCATTGTTGTGATGGTTTGGTGCTTAGATTTTGCTGGTGCGATGAGCAGTCCCTATGTTGGGACTTCAGGCGCCAAAGGTCACTGGGGTTTTGCACTTCCTCCATTTTCTTCCTTTTGGGCAAATGCAACATTTGTGGTTGGTGAGGTATTTGTAAACTCTGTTCAGTGAGACACTGGAATTCCCATTTGTAAATTACTGAGTGCTATTTTTCCTCCATCTTTCAACCCTTTCTGTCCAGATCTGTATACTTCTAGGTCTCGCGCCCAGGCAGCACTTGTGCTCTCTTCAAGACATGTATTCATAATATCTAGATTTAAGCGCCACGTTCTGCCTATGTTTTCAATTGGCTTCTTTAACTGTGTTTTATACTTTTTTTTCATTAGTTAATTTGTTTGGTAGTCCCTCCTTAGTACATCCCTTTCTTCCATTGTATCCTCCAATAAGAACGGCCCCTGTGATATGCGATGTTACTCTATACCTTTTAATTACACATCAAGAGCACACATCCCGACCACACTTCCCAGACCACAATGGTATTTTTTATTTAATTATATTTTTTTTGTTGCAGCGCGTCTTGCATTTTGTAAATTATGTTAAACATACTTTTACTCAGCGCGGCACCCATTTAATGAGCACCACGCTTTGTGTTTTATTTGCAGCTTCTGTGATGACGCAGTTTATCTTAAAGTATGGCCTTTCTTTTTTTCAGCATGGTGCACCTCATCCACCTCCATTTTGTAAATTACTTAAAACATACTTTCACTCTTAGCACGGTGCACGGTGCCCGTTTAATGAGAGCAGCACTTTATCTTTTACTTGCAGCTTCTGCGCTGCATCTTACCTAGGGGTGTCCTCCCTCCCTCCACCGGAAAAAACCTTGCCTAATTAACACTCCTCGTGGCACTGCTGTACACTCTCAGGGCAGTACCCATCTAACAAGCGCCTCGCTATATCTTTTATTTGCAGCTTCTACACTGCATCCCACTGTGGGGCATCCTCCATCCACCGACAAAAGCTTCCCAAGTGTATACTCCTCCCAGCACCGCTCTTCACTTCTAGCGCGGCACCCGTTTTAAAAGTGAACGTGCTTTATCTTTTACTTGCACTTTCGGTGCTGCATCTCCCCCATCCATGAAGTAAGGAAAGGGTGCAGTAACACAGTTGTAAAGGGACCTCTATTAGTCACATAAGGTACTGCAACCTTAATGCAATGACAACTCCACAGTGACACCTACCAACAGCCTGTGGTACTGCACCCTTTCCTTGCTTAGTGGATTTGCTTTTCTTACCTATGCTGGGATGTTTTTATAGAAATAAAACTAAAAAGCTTTATCATTTGCAACACCATTAGCTCCAACGTTCACTAATGTGAGGTCTATTGCATTGTAAATGCTTGTTATGTTATTGTACCACTTCGAGCATGAAAACCATGTGGGAGCGGTGGTGGCGAGAGCATGAGCCATGGTTAGAAATATATCATATTCAGAGCGCTGCAGGTTGCTTTGGTCTCAGGTAAACTGCAAGAGTTTGCTCGCCTTTCATTTAGTCAGCAAGAATTCCCTGAATGATTGCTTATTTTTCTTAAAAATGGCCTCAGACCTGAAGGTGTCTGCAAGATCAATTATATTTACCAGAATGGAGCCTGTGTTTTCCTTCCTGATTCCCCTCGGCATCTCTTATTTGAAGCCAGCGACTTTCAAGGTAATGAACATTTTCTGTATAGTGGAGAAAGAAACACCGAGGTCAGTTCCTTTTTGGCTTTTGTGTCAATAGTGTGCTTGCTTCAGTGCTGAAGTGAGTTAATTGTTTTCAGGGAGCAACAGTAACTTTAGGAAAAGTATGTCTGTGTTTTTTGAACTTGAGAAAGAAAGCACATTTAAACAATTGTACTATCTGAAAGCAAATGTTTATTAACTCACAGTGTAAAACAAAGATTTTATGTGTTTATTTTTTTATTGGCTGCATTAGTGCACAACAACAAATATGTTATGATTTAGTGGGGGACCACAGAAGTCAACAGGTTAAGCATCACTGGAGTAGACTGCCATGGCGACCATTTCAGAACATCCTGGAACCATCTGCTCACCTCTGGAGCCTTCGTAACTTTCAAATCTTTTGCTGTTTTCCTCAGCAATGATCAATGTTAATTTAAAGAACCTACAAGTCTGCTTCTGAGATTTACTACTGTGGATCAAGCCCCCAAAATATTGCTGGGGTTCAAACGGTATGTCCGGATCAGTAACTTCTTTGATAATACTCAATGTATCACACCAGAATGCTTGTATAGGACAGCATTCCAAGAACATATGGCTGCATCTGGCTTCAGGGATTGGCTCTCTTCTAGAGTCTCTGTCAGAGTTTGTAGATTGGTTCCTGCACTCTTTGGTCCCTCAAATGCCATCTTATATGAAAGATTCCAAGCACCTACAAACAATTCTGAATAATGTAGAGTTTGACCCTGAGAAATAGCTACTTATTTCTCCTGATATGGAATCTATCTACGCGAGTTTACCCCCGAAGGAAAGTATCCATGGTATTGAGAGTGTACTCTTTGAAAGGGAATGGGGTTTCAAAGCCCAAACAGACTGTCTAGTCAGCCTGATGCGCTTTGTTTTGACAAAAAGCATTTTTGAATGGACCATAGACCTACAGCAACATGGGATGTCGATGGGTAGCACATTTGCTTCCATCATAACACACCTGTATGTACACAAAGTTGAAATGGAACATTTCTGGTTGAATGACCCATTTAGGGATAATATGATTAACTGGAAGTGATATATTGATGGTATGCTTATCATTTGGCAGGGCAGTCATGAGAAAGCAGAGTTTTTTCTAAGTTGGTTGAACACCCACAACTTTTTTTTTTTTTTTTACATTTACCATGATGACCAACCACAATGAGATACCTTTTCTCTGCATTAAAATATCTGGAGCCAGAGGAAAATTAAAGACAGGCATGTATAGAAAATCCACAGATAGGAATAGCCTCTTAGAGTTCAAGAGCTCCCATCCATGATCTCTTAGGGAGAACCTACCCATAAGACAGTTCTTAAGGGTCCAAATAAATTGCTGAGATATCACGGAATATAAGAAAGAAGAAGCTAGCTTAACATAAAATCTGATAGCCTGACATCACCCCATAAGAATCATAGACAAGGCGAATACATGGGTACATAATAATGATAGAGAGGCACTACTGGATGCTAGAGAAAAATCATTTCTGCCACAATTGACTTGTGTCAGTACATATAATAACTTGAATGCAGTCAAAAAGATTATCATGAAATATTGGTGAATCCTTTTTTTTTTTTTTCTTTTATTATTTTATTAAATTTAAACAAATTGTACAAACCACGGTAAATGGCGTAACGTCACAGCAGCTATAAACAACCATACACAGATCTGAAGTTCGAAACATGAGCATTTTGACATCAAAAAGTTAGGCATGATTTATAAGCTACCAAATGCTGGGTGGGTGGTTCCGCCTTATTTAATTCAATGTAGACAACAGCTCTGCTGAGCTCGGCCCGCTACCTCGAAGTATGCCTCACCACACACACACCTCGACCGTCTCCACTTCACGTAGAGCTCACATCTCTACCCCCCAGTTAGGAGAGTCTCAATATTGGTGAATCCTTAACAGTTGGCAGCTATATTATGAAAAACCACTGTTTTCTTTCAAAAGAAATTCAAGTGTCAGGCATATTCCTATCCACACCAGACCAAAACAAGAATACTAAGCACCATGCACTTTACTGGACCTCCCCAAAGTCACAGGACATTTTCCATGTGTGAATTATTCTGGATGTGGACTTACATCAGCAACAAAAATGATTGACCCAGGAATGGACACGCCTTGGGACAACAGTGTCACACAAATTGTAATACAAACAATGTGATATACATGATCAAGTGCCCCTGTAATAAGAGATACACAGGCATGAACTTGAGAAAGGTGAAAATATGCATTGGGGAACACCGCAGTAACATCAGATGTCAATGAAATACAACTCGCCTACCAGCACATTACATAGAAAACAACCATTCTGAGAATGATCTGTACTGGACAGTCATAGAAAAGATAGACACAAAAAATACAATATGTCCAAGGCGTTATTACATTGTGAACAGCGATGGGTATATAGGCTGCGTACCCATATCATAGGACACAATGACGATATTCCCTGGTCCCAGTTAAACTCTGCCTGACATAATGTGACATGATGTCACATTAACTGACCTTAAAATGACCAGGATCTAGAAAATGAATTTTTAGCTTGACCTACTACATATGGCTGTTGGAACCTTCTACTATCGCCATCATCAATACATAGTCATTTTTAATTTTCACTAAGACACCCTTTTCAACATTTGTGTATTTGTACAAAAGAAGAGTCCAATATGAAAAACATGTTTTTTTCATAAAAACTGGGTAAAAGAGTATTGCATACAAATGAAATGAACAGGATAAGCACAATAAGAAACTAACAGCAGTGATAAGAATGAGGAAGGGTGATTAAAATAACTCCATGAGAAGAGATGCCCCTTCCTATGCTTCTGCCACAGAATCTCATAGAGATCATAAGATAAGTGTAACACACCCACAGTTTAAGGGCCCAGTCACAAATACACCACAGAGACTCTGTAAGGGCATGTGACGCAAATGATGCGGAAATCAACAATCAACAAACAGGGGCATACAGAGCCTAAGATGTGCTCGCACAATGTGCGCATCATCAAAACTACATTTCCAATGTTTTCCTCACAGGTGCTCTGTAGACGTGAGCGCTGTGACATCATGGCACGCTGCAGCGCAACGACGCAACTACAACCTCGCGCTCAGTAGGAGAGGTTATGCCTTATCTACACTTAAGCACCATCATTAAGTGTGTGACTACAGGGGCGTGTCACCCACTCCTCCCATGTAGCCTACTGGCTATAGGACAAGGGTGGGTTTCTACTTGGAAGTGACTATTTTGGCAAGAACCACGCATTTTGCATGGAGGTTTTAGGCATATATTCCCTGTTTTTATAACAAACGAGCATGAATTTGAAGAAACACATAGTTGATTAGTTAAGATGTACACTGAGAGACGTGCACCTGGTTTCCTTTTTGCCATGATATATGGGTTGCCAAGTGGACAGAGGGGTGAAGATTAACAGGGGCAAAATTGGAGCAAATTATGACCAACAATGGAAAAATATGTGTTATTTGTTTGTCTCGCTTCTTCGTTTTTTACAGGAACCCAAATTTGGGAATCCAGTACAAAATAAGGGCAAATTCGTTGTTTAAAGCATGTTATATGTATTATTTGTTGTTAGTCTTGTTTTGAATGGCTTTGTCTGGACAAAAATAGAAAAATACTTTTTCCGGGGCAGAATTAACTCCTTATAGTCCTGATGCAAGCCCTGGACCCCTTGGCCTATTAGATTGGAGACTGAAATATGTTGAGTAACATAGAGAGGGCGTATGATCATCATTTCCACAGACATCCTTAATGTATATTTCTAATCATACCACAAATAAAAGGGATAATTCTTATTTTTAAACACACTTTATTGGTTTTTCTTTTTCATTTTGACAGAAACATGGACATGCACAATGAAATTTGCAGTACATTGAATGTAATGTCATACATTGTATATCATACTATCTGTAGTCTATAGCTATCATTTGACACTACACATCTTGGTATAGGATATATTACATGTGCATTCTTACAGTAGTACCTGATAAAAGAGGCCACACATGAGTGCATTTATAATAACATAACATCTGAACTTCCCTACCCCCCACCCCTTCTGGTTCTACCCCAGTTAGAACAATCAGCCGTACAGTCTACCCTGGTTGCCACCTTGTGCCCATAGTGGCATGAGTATAATGTGGGGTTTGGAGAACCATACTACGTATGTGTATTCTTCTGGGACCGATAGTAATGGGGAAGTTGGCATTGGACGATAGTTATCATACTATTCATCGTTTATTCTAGGAACAGGCGCAGGTTCTAGGGCCTTGAATGCTTCAATTAACAGGTCCCATTCCATGGAAATTAGGGTCCTGCATAGGCCTCGGGCCTTCTCTCGTCTAATGGCAGCACTCTCCGCACTACCCCATCGTGTCACCTTTCTATGCCAAACATAAACTGATGGGGCCTTAGCCGACTTCCACCGCATGGTGATAGCGCGCTTAGCAAGAAGTACCCCCAAGTCAATGAGACAGGTTTGCACCTTATGTGATTTGGGACCCGGCAAAAGCCAAGTACACAACTATCAATTGTCTGTTCTATGGGAATAACGGTTGTGGTTCTTAAACTCTGGACTACCCCCACCCAAAATTCAGCTAATATTGGGAATGCCCAAAGCATATGTAAAATGCCGGCGTTTTCTAACCTACACCTGAGGTACCGGTGTTCTGTGTCCGGGAATATATGCTGTAAGCGGTGTGGAGTGAGGTACCCCCAATGTAATATCATATACTGTATTAATTTGACTTTGACATTGCGAGACACCTTTTTGGGGTACTCCAACAGTGAAGCCCATATCTTGTCAGTTAATTCTTTCCCAAGGTCCTCAGACTACTTATTACGCAAGTCGGTGAGAGATATCCTGGCTTGTGCCCTGATGGCACGATATAGCCTTTTCGTGAGGTGACATCCCCTTCCCATAAGATGAAGTGCCTGTGCTAATTCATGTGTTTGGGATTCCTCTCTGGTTGGGGCCCAGTGCTTTTTAACATAGGCGAGGATTGTTGCGTGTGTCATTTATAGGTTGCCCGAGACTCCATTTCTCCTAGTGAAGTACTCATGGTCCATTGTTCTCAGAATGCCATTGTTGAAGAGCGCCCACACTGTGGTAACCCCCTCCTCAGCCAAACAGCCGGTGGTTTGTAATCCATCCTGTGGGTGTAGGGATTCCCAGTAATGGCACGTTATTAGCGTATGGGATATTCCAGCGCGTGTATTGCACCACCCTGTGCCAGTACAGGAGTGCTGTGCGTAACAGTGTCGGTACATTTTGTGGGATTTTCGAACGAGGCAGTGCCAAGGTGTGTAGGCCGCCGCTGTTGATATCATGAATTGTATAGCCCATCTCCTGCAAATTACGGCCTGTCAACCAGCCATTGTAGTTGGCTTGCGTAGCAATATGCGCGGAAATCAGGTGCCCCTAGTCCACCCTTGTCTGTCTCTAATTACAGTTTGGCTAGGCCCACCCTTCGCGGACCCTTTCCCCGAAATTAGGTCGGAGAGTTATGTATCTAATGTTTTAAATATGGGAGTAGGAATTACCACCAGTAAATTCATGAGAAAATACAGTAATTGTGGGAGGATGACAATCTATGAGATAGCCACCCGGCCCATCACGGACAGCGGCAACGAAGTCCAGAAGATCGTTTGGGAACGGAGTGCCCTGATAGCCCTGTGCAGGTTGCCTTCTATTTGGTCTTGTGCTTTTCTGTACATGGGTGGTATGCCGTAGCCTGATACCCACTTGTTCCGTTTTGGACCTTAATTTAATGGCCAGGGGATTCCAGCACGAGCACAAATAACAAGGGCGACAATGGACATCCTTGGCGAGTGCCTCTGCATGCCGGGTATGTGCGGGAGATATGGCACCCTGTGCGGGCCCGCGCCGTGGGAGCTGTGTACAGTAATTTTACCCACTTCAGGTATTCCGGTGGTATGCCAAATTTCCCCAGTGATTTCACCATGTAGTCCCAGTGGAGAGTGTCAAATGCCTGTTTTAAGTCTGATGTGATGCAGCCCGCCTTGTGATCCTCAGTAGAGACTGACCCCATGACGTTGTATAGGCGACAAATATTTAATGAGGTACTGCGCGCAGGCACGAAGCCGCATTGGCCCGTGTGTATCAGGTTCTGCAGGTACGAGAGATGGGGAAGTGCCAGGATTTTACTCAGTATTTTATACTCTGTGGCAAGTAGAGAGAGGCGACGGTATCCTGAGATGTCTGTGGCAGAGCGGCCTGTATTAGGAAGAGATACTACCAATGCCTGCATTGTAGTGGAGGGGAGGAGCCCTGTTTCCAGAGCAGATTTGTATAGCTGTTCTAGTTGTGGGACCATAGTGTCTGCAAATATGTTAAAAGAATTCTATTGGTAGCACATCCAGGCCTGGGGCCTTATTGCGTGGTAACGCCCGCATGGCTTCTCTAATTTCTGACTTAGTGATGGGGCCCAATAGAGCATCTTAAGCGGCACGGTCTAGTTGAGGAAAAGGTAGGTCTTCGAAAAAGGCATCTATGATGTCCTCTGTCTGTGTAATGAGGCTTGAAAATGGGCTTCATAATAATAATTTCAGATGGCTTCGTTTATATCCCGCTGGGTGGTTACAGTGTCTCCCCTTGGCGTGGTAATCTCATATATGACTACAGTGGGGGGAGCGTCGCGTAGGATATGCGCCAGCAGTGCATCCCGCTGGGTGGTTACAGTGTCTCCCCTTGGCGTGGTAATCTCATGTATGACTACAGTGGGGGGAGCGTCGCGTAGGATATGCGCCAGCAGTGCACCAGATTTGTCTGCGTGTGTTTTAACTGAGTATATGACTTATAGTCTATTACTCTGAGGCTTTCCAGCAGTTCAGCGTGTTTTGATATGCGCCTCCTGCAATTCTGGTGGTTTTTAGGTTGTTGTGTAACTCCTGTTGTGCCCCTGTAGTATTACAATTAGCTATGCCCCTAATCACAGTCTTAAACGCGTCCCATTCTATGTGTCTGGTGGAGGCAGAGTTGGTGTTTTCCGTGAAATAATTATTGATGCCATTGTCTTCTTAAAAACAGGGTCTTCTAGCATCTGAGGTCATAATTTCCAAGTGGGGACAGGGGTGGGGGTCACACCCCAGACAAGGGTTAATTCCAGTGGATTGTGGTCGGATAGGGTTTTGTCTAGATAGGTAGTGTGTGTGACTTGCGCTGTGAGGGGTGTAGAGCAAAATATCCTGTCTATCCTTGTGTGTAGCTGGTGGGTCGAGGAGAAAAAGTAGTACTCCCTACTGGTTTTTGAGACGCCAGACATCTCCCAACGTCCAGCCCTCTGACCACCTAACCAGTGCCTCAGCCTGTTTAATGGATCCCGCTCCCGGAAATGGGGGGTGTGAACGGTCCATGACAGTGACCATGACCGCGTTGTAATCGCCACTTAGAATCCATGGGTACACTGCCCAGTCCGCTAAAACAGTATTAATGCTCAACAGGAATTTATCTTGGTCGAAATTAGGGATGTAAATACTCCCTAGTATCACTTGCACGCCATCTAGTGTTCCTCGCACTAAGGTATATCGGCCCAGCGGGTCTATTCGTTGTACTAATGGACCCTGCCTCTGATCCATATTGTCACCCCCCCCTAGCAAAGGCCGAGTATGATGTGGAGAAGATTAGACCTTTCCATTTCTTATGCATCTTTGTAGCTTCAGAGTCTGTGAGGTGGGAATCTTGTAGGAACACTATGTGAGCCCTGCGTCTGTTTAGCTGTTCATTTATTCTATGCCGTTTGATAAAAGGGATACCTTTGATGTTTTCCAGGTATTTTTATTGTAGGACCCTGGCAGGAGAAATTAGCCAAAGTGCTCCCTGGAATATGGTTGAGCCCACCCTGGTTTTTCAGGACCAGGATGAGACCCTGATGATGAAGCATCACACCAGTAGGGTGTGTGAGGGTCTACCTAACAACACTAGGTGATGCACTGACTAGGGACAGAGCTTCACTCCGCAGAAAATAAAAAACCCTCTGGTGGGAGGGGTTAAGAAGTGTAGGATACTTCAGGTGATGACATAGTTGGGGAGGACACTTCCTATACCCCTTACCTCTCATCGCCTTCAGGATTCTGGACGTACAGATTGAATTCCTGGACACGTGTGGTGAATTCAGCCTGCCGTCACCTGGGACAGGAGACATTTGCACTGTGATACATCTTAGAAATACATTCTATGAGGGGATAAATAGGTCACTGAATATAGTTGATTTTAGTTCATTAAAATCTTGAGTTTCTAGTGTCATGTGGTCACATTTAGGCCCGAGTAGGTACACCATCATTTTACAAGCTGATGTTATAAAAGTTTCCATCTTTTCTTAAACATTGACATTTGCCATACATTTGCCTGCGTGCCTGTTAGACACGGGTAGCGTGGTGCAGAGCGGGTGGGCCAAACTCCGGAGGAAATGTGTAAAGCATCTGCGCAGCACACACAAGAGACACACCAGGCACACTACAAAAAGAGACCACACCAGTTTAGGTAAAAAAACAGTATATGTATTGTAAAATAAACACATCAGAAGGAAATCACAGGTGCAGATGAACTGTGCCAGCCGGCACCGGGTAATAATTCACAGGGGGACTATATACAGAGCAGCGCCAATCAGGCCGCTGCCAAAACCAACACACAAAGGATACAGAATAGTAAATGTGGAGTCCATCAATAAAAATGTAACCGCCAGTCGCTGCTGGCAAACCCCTGCCCGTGGCATAAATCGCTTTAGGCCTATGTCAAAGTGGCATTAGGCATGAAACGAAAACATCTCTCTCAGTAGGCATAAAACATATCTGGGTATGAGGCATCACCCATGAGCCTAGAATGAAAACATCAGGTCAGCATATAAACCCATTATACGCAAGCCTGGAAGGAAAACAATTAGGCCTAGGAACATCTACAGTAGGCCTAGATCCGTGGGCATCACATTAAACATGCACATTAGCATTGGCATAGGCATCGATGCAACATCAGGCAGACCCTCACCCTATGCATAACAATAGGCCTAGGTCACATTGGGCATGAAGAGCATTAGCCTCAAACCTGCAATAAAAACATCGTGGCATGAATCACATCCTGCACAACAATGGGTACGATCATATTAGCAGGGGCATAGACAGAAACATCAGGTTAGGCATGACTCACGAACCCAGAGCCTAAGCAACACCGTGGGCATATCATGGGCATAACCAACATTCATAGTGGACATAACACTCAAACATCAGGGTAATACCGTTAGGCAACCTCACATTAGTGGCATCAGCCACACGGGGCACGGCATTAGGCATGTAAACAGTACCTCCTATCAGGCTTGCACCTTATAAGTGTCCCCACCATGGTAGCCGTACAGAACTGCCCTTCCCAGAACAGTAGCAGTGCCCCTTTTTACAAATACACCTGGCCTGACAATGTCCGGTGGGGAGCGCCTCTTCTGGGACTCTAAAAATGAAAATGCCCCCTTCGGTGCAGCAACCCGCCACTGCGGCGTCGCTGTATAGCCCCCGGGGCACTGTGGCGCTGTCCGTGGTGGAGCCCCCCCCCCCCCGGGGGCTTCAAAACAATTATGGCGGCCCGTTGCAGCTGCCCGCTGTCAAGTGGGGCAGCTGAGGAACACCCAAGCTCGGGCGGTCCCGTTGGAGTCCCCCTCCGGGACTCGGGAATGCAGAGACTGGCCCCACATGGCCCCGCCACCAAGCGACGACCGAGCCCCCACTCACCGCCACTCTTCTGGCAGGGGACAGGCACCGGTATGTGCCTCGACTGCCCCTGCTCTTCCCGGACCTCTCCTGCCGGCTTCCTCCTTCCCAGCAGCAGGCACGGGGGACATGCAGGGCTCTCCCTTGCACTACGGGAGCCCCGCCTTCGACAGCACACCTCCTGGCTTCACCCGGGCCCCCTCCTGGGACCCGGGCCGTTGACGGAGAGCCCGCGAGGCTCCGACGGCTTCTTCCCCTCAGCTGGCTTCCTGGTTCCGGCCCCGCCCCCGATGACGGTCTCCTGACGTCACCGGGGAGGCCGGACAGTGCTCCCAGCGGCTCCGGGCAGTGGCGGTGATCTTGCTCGATTCGAAGCACGGGGTGGGCTCCCGCCTTCAGTTCAAATACACCCGCTCTCCTGGGCAGCTCACATGCGGGGTAGGCTCCCGCGATAAGGGTGCACAGCGCGGGGTGGGCACCTGCTAAAATCGGCGAAGTGCGCGGTAGGCACCCTCTTAGTCAAAAATAACGCAGATGCGGCGATTTCGTACTCGGGCCGCAGCGGTGATTACTTTTCTTGGCGGCAATATGCGGGGTGGGCTCCCGCTTGTTTACAATAACCTTAGAAGTGTCCAAACCCGCGGGGTGGGCTCCCGTGGGCTAAATAAGCGCACAAATGCGGGGTCGGCTCCCGCGAAGGACCACACATGCGTGGTAAGCTCACGCCAGTTTTAAGACACAGCTCTCCCAGGCAACCCACGATGCAGGGCCCACGCTCCTCACCTCCTTAGGGTCATGAAGTATAGCGCTCAACAGGCGCTAGGCAGCACCACCAGCTTCAGGGGCAAAAGACAGTGCTCCTCTTCTCCTGGGCAATCGGTATAGAGCGCCGCCCTCCCCAAGCGCTAGATAGCAGGCAGGGAAGCACAGACAATTCCAGTTTAGTGCTCCTTTCTTCTCCTGGGCAACACAGATACAGCGCTCTTCTTTTCCAGGCACTAGCCAGCAGGCAGGGCACAGTTGTAGCGCTCACGAGGGGCTCTGTAGGAGAGCAGCAGGCACTACTGGGCAAGATCAGCGGTCAGTGGGCACTCATCAGAAAAGGGCCGCAATTCCTAGGAACTGTCATCCTCTGTAACATGGTACTCCTCCTGGTACAGCAGTCTTGACTCCAGCAGCGGGGCTCTCACTAGCCCTGTGGACAGCAGAAGGGTTACAGTTGGGCACAGGGGCCAGCACACAGGCCCATGCGGCGGTACCTCCTGACAGTAGGTCCCCTCACATTCAAGTCCACGCTCAGTCTGAGCACATGGTGGCCCAGCCCCCCTATATATACACCACTCCTCCCACCTAACTTCTAGAAGCGTCTGGGGAAACTGGTCCTAACTGGTCTAAGGGAAGGTGTAGAGCACCCTGGGTGCCAGGCTTCCCTCCAAAAGCTGGGGTTGCTGGGAAACAAACAACTAGACTGGCAACCCAGCTTCGGCAGACAGGCACAAGCACACAGGAATGGCGTCCATTTTAAAAGTAACCCTTCTGCAAAGGTGAAAATAACTCTGCGCACGCCATTGCGCAGCATGTATTACAGCATCTCACACCACACATGGCCTATACATTCCTCTACCATGGGGGAGAAAAAGCGAAAAATTATGGGAAAAAGGGCCAAGTCCAACAGTGCCTATGCAGGATAATATTCTCTGAAATGCATTTGCTTACATGAACATTTCTTCATAGGCATATTATCAAATGCCTTGAACATTCTGTACAAGGGCTAAGTTCACTATGCAAAATGCTGTTGTTTGTTATTGACCACTCGGCGACTGAGCTGTCACGAAATACTCAACAATATCGACCTGACTGGGGCTCCGGCATGATTACATGAGTGCACTTTATTATATAAACAACATCACTCCTTTGTTAATTCAGAGGAGCATTTCGCTGACACTGCTAAGGTTGCCCCATGCCAGAATTCCAGCCCAGCTGATTCCAGTTTACCTCCTGTGAGGGATGATGCCCAGCTCCCAGTCAGGCTCCCTGACGACACTTACCCACAGGCAATAGGGGAGTTAGATCACCCTACAGGGATACTGGCAGATTCGCCCACCCTAGACACATTAGGATAGGTGGAGTTAGGTAGGAGAACAAAATATAACAGTACTTATATGCAAGCATATATCCTATGTAACAGCACAATGGTTGAATTGTTTATTTGTTTTACCATTCTCATAATTCTGATTACACTGTTCTGTTTCTTTCTATTGATTATTGCAGCACACTTATTTTACACAAGAATCATAATGCTTCAATTAATATTGAAATGCTAATTACTGCATTTCTTATGGATCTTTTTGGATATGCATGAGTTACCAAACAAACAGGTCCTAGATCTGTTACCACAATTTCCTTTGGGAGTCAGGTTGCAAATTCAAGCTGCTACCCTGCAAGGTTAGGTATACAAATAGTGCACTGTGAGCTAACAGGACTAAGGCCAACATATTCTGATGATGTGCGTAGACTCAGTCTTGCATAGTTTTGATGTTTATGTTGTCCAACAAACACACAGTTTTACTGAGAAAGTAAGAACTGTACAAAACTAGTAACTGATTTAGCATACTTCAAAAATGTCCCCTAAAGTATTATCTCACACCAATAGACTCCACCCACACAGACCAGGCCCTGGATGTCTCCACCTGAAAAGTAAGGTATAGCGATTCACACATTATAGACACAGCGTGTGCACTGTTCCCTAGTGTAAATATTGAAGAAACTATTTCTAAGCAGGCCGGTACTATTGGGACACAGGGCCAGGTTGCCTTGGATGTTTTAAATGGCACAATATGGCCCATAAATTTCCCAGCACTAAGATTAAATTGCTCTCTAAGAGCATTGAATGGTATGTAAATTTAACACAGTTTGAACCTCAGCTTTGGGTCAACACCACTAGACAAAATGTTTAGTGAGTGAACCAAATCTTCCCAAACTCCTTAACGGTATTTCTTCGGTATAAAGAGTTAGCCCCATACAGAGCTCATGTGTAACTTAGCCAGCAATATTTGGCAACCTTAAATATATGTGGCAGGTTTTCCATGGGCGCCTTGATGTCTAGCAGTGTGTTCATACAGTTGTACCCCCACAAAGGGTGTAGTAATTTCAATTTTATCACATTCAATTGGGCCTCCTACCTATCTGCCAAGTCAGACTACTTGTGCAGCCAGGTAGCACAGTTTTAAATACAACAGTCCAATTCCCCCAAATGCAATGGTAACACCATTTTACCCAACCACAAGTCTGTTCTGTTTATCTGCCCAAAAAGGTCAGATAAGAGACCGTCTAGCTCCCTAAAACAGGTGCTTCCATAATACTGAATGTGCCAGGAATAAATATAAAAGTCGAGGCAATATCATAATTTTTACAATAGCCACTCTATTCATTGGAGAGAGGGGGAGGCTTCTCCAAAATACCACTGAGAAGTGAATTCAGGAGATTGCTCTACCTATATTTCCTTCTATTAGCAGTTCATCTTCATGATGTATCGCACCACGCGGGTGTTCGGAGGGTCTGAAGACCAAGTTACCATTATGTCCAATCCCACCGGGTGATGTCCACTTATGGATGTGTGGATAGGAACGAGCCTGGATTTACTCGTTTACCCCTAATCCTGATATGTCACTGGAATATGCCAGCAACAACATTATCTCTCAAACAAACGAAGGGATAGAGGGCTTTATAAATAATAACACTTATTATTCATACAGGTCTAGCATACGTGCCCATCAAGCAGTGAAAACAGAAGAGGTATGCAGTTCCTAGGGGTGTCGCAGGGTGTGGTAGGATAACAAAGAGGTGCCAAGGTGAAGGTGTTGAAGTACGCAGGAGAGAAGATCACTCCTTCTGGAAAAGAAGACCCTCACACACCCAACAAGCGGGTGTCTTGCTTCATCACCGGGTCTTGCTCCTTATCGGGCCGGCGGTGCAATGCCCGATCAGGCACCCAAATGGGGCCTTCCTAACTGATTAAAACCACGATGGTGAGGCGTTAGGTTTACGGAGCGTTCCACAATACGGAATCGAAACTATAATATTACTGCTCTCCCACCCTGCTCTCAATTTCACCACAGCCTATGAGGGTTGTGTTATTTAACTTTTGGTACCACACATTTTTAGGGTGCTGTACGCGTGGCCACCATTGATACCTCTTCGAGGTTGTGACCACCACCAAAAAGTGTAGGTAGCCTTATTTTTGGTCCTGAAGAATTGCCAATTAATAAATTACCAGGCAAGAAACATGTTGACCCTTTTAGCACATTAACTCACACACCTAAAGGTGAGAATGTGCGTTTCACTTTGGTTTTAATCAGGATGGTGACCATGCTTTATTAAAATAGTTTGGAGTGGATCACCTATCCCTGTTTTAGTTCACTCATTTCATATTTCACATGCACCTACACTAGCTAGTAGAAGGAACCCCTTACACACCTCACCCATCGGCATTGGGAAAAAAAAGATCTCCGTTAGGAAGGCCCCATTTGGGTGCCTGATCGGGCATTGCACCGCTGGCCCGATAAGGAGCAAGACCCAGCAACAACATTATGCCTGGTAGACTTGATCTCAGGTCAAGAAAGTATAGTAGAGCATAATCCGTGTATAAGAATAGAATCTATTGTTTGCACGTCAGAGTAATGCCCCAGTTGTTTGCTCTGTTCCTGAACATAGATGCTAGTGGTTCCTTCCAGTGCTAATGCAACAATCAATAGGGAGGGTGGAGAACCCTGGTGCATACCCTTGTGAACGCCGCACGCATCACCGATCGCCAAAATAGTCACGAATCTGGAGACAGACAAATAAAACAAAGTTAATTTAGGCATAAGTGAAACAATATGACTCTGTCAGATTTAAAAGCGCTCTAAAAAAGGTATTAATTCTGGAAAGACAAATGTACAAAATTATGGAGGATTACCACACAACACATCAGAATTTTACATATTTTTCCCTTTCTATGATGTGGAAAAACTAAGGAAAATCTATTGTATAATTCAGAGGTATTCAAACAGTTTTGCCTTGAGCGCTCCTCAGCACAATGTTTTGAAGTCGGGCCCTCTTTCAAAACTTTATCGCAAGACTTGGGGGGTCAGGGGCCGGGGCTTATCACAGGCGGCTAGACTGAATAGGTCATTTTAGGTTTTCTTTAGCTCATAATCCACAGTCATGATGTCTAAAAATGACAAATCACTAAATGTTAAGAAAAACTGTGACGATTCAGTGCATTCACAAGTTGTATTCAATGTCTCTGTAGTGAAACATTGAAAGCAACTAGACAACAAAACAGTTAACTAGAGCCAAAACGCACACCTGAGAGACCATGCAGGCTGGATTTACTGAGAGACCCCGCAGGCTGGATTTAACACCTTATTATCCAAGTTTGATAGATTAAACAAAAATTCAACATGTAGACTTGTATCAATGTTTAATAACACCATGTGGGATTGTTGTGTAGTCGTCAGAGGACCTGGCCTCGGACTTGCATGGAATATTCGCTCGCGCTTAAATGATGTCATGAGCAGGGTGGAGCGCAAGCTCCGGCATCATGAGTCAGAGGCGGGGGCCAGTTCGGGTGTTGTGCAACGACGATGCAGTATGCAGCGAGCACATCGAATTACTAGAGCGACTTCAATGTCTGAACTATGCAGCACACTCTGCGCGCACACATGCAACGCCGGCCAGAACGGGTCGGCTACTGGCATGGCTGCTGCGTCAAGAGCAGCTCTGCCCCCATACACGCTCTGGGTACGAACACGGGGCACATGGTATACACCCAGCTTGAAATCCATGCGGGGATGATGCTGCACTATGCAGCATTATATGAGCCACAGTCTGACACGAGCCACAGCAGCTGGACGCCTCCCTCAGCACAATCAGGCTGTCCATGGTCACCTCTGCACAACGAGAGGAGCTCAGTGCACTGATTGCCTTTGAGGACGTCCATGCAGCCATCGAAGCACTAGCGACAGGCAAAACCCCCGGACCCGATGGGCTGCCCGTTGAATAATATAAGGCCCATGCCACAACATTGGCCCCAAGACTGCGCACCTTATATAATGCAGCCCTGGAAGAATCAACCCTCCCCCTGTCGCCCCGCGAGGCATACCTGGTCTTCTTGCCGAAGCCGGATAGAGGACACACTGCACTAGCGTCGTTTCAACCTCTGGCGCAGCTAAACAATGTCCAAAGTTTTGCAAAAATCCTAGCTGACCGACTAGAACCTCTGATACTAGCCCTGGTCCATGCCGATCAAAACAGATTTGTTGCTGCGCGCAACACCTCGCTAAACTTGAGACACTTTTTTAGAGTAGTCAAGTACTCACCAGAACACTGGCCTTACTTGGGGTGCCTGATACTGGATCTCAAGAAGGCTTTCAACTCTCTGGACTGGGAATATTTATTCGCCACACTATCTCGATATGGGTTTGGAGGGACCTTCACACACATGATTAAACTATTATGCAGGGAGCCGACAGTGCGAGTGAGAACAGGACCCTACATTTCCGATCCGATAAAATTGGAGGGAGGAACCCGGCAGGGCTGCCCACTATCTCCATTGGTATTCTCATTGGCTATGGAACCGCCGGCGGAGGCTATTCGACAGAGGAGAACGGAATGGGGAATTCTACTAGGGGACGAGGTGCACACAATTGCTTTGTATGCCAATGACTCGCTTATATATATCAGGAACGTCAGGGAAGTTCCTTCTTTGTTAGCGCACTACCTAGGAGACTTCGCTGCCCTTTCAGGGCTGAAAGTGAATGCGATGAAAGCCTGACTATACCCCTTTGATCATACATGCCCAGACCCTTTATATGAGGTCAACGGAATTCATATTGAGTGGCGAGTAGACACCTTCTGCTTTCTAGGGTTGCGAATTTATCACCAAAATGCAGACCTCGCGGAGGGCAACCTAGATTGGGCTGTAACATCTATCAGGTCCCAGATAACTTTTTGGAGCACGCTCCCGCTAACGGTGATAGGCTGAGTGGCGCTCATTAAAATGGTGGTACTCTGAAGGCTTCTGAATTACTTCACTAATTTACCATTACACATCCCGCCCTTCTTTCGTGCCCTGGAACGCACCATCAGGGACTTCCTACTGGGGAATTCCCGTTGTCGGGTAGCCATCAAAATGTTATACTCACCTACCGATCGAGGTGGCCTGGCGTTACCTAACATGGAACAATATTACCTCAACGCACAGCTGCAATAGATTGCTCGGTGGCTGGCCAGCCGCAACTTGTCAGACACGGCCCCCTCTGCTTCGCCTTGGTCCCTTAATGCCCTCACCCAGTTATTTCATCCTTGTGTGAAGGGGAAACCTCTGGCTCCCTTACTGCTTGACATGGCGTATTGCTGCCACCGCATGTCCTTACATATCACCAGAAGCGCAAAGCCATACGCGCCTGCTCTGCTGTTACTGGGCGCACTCAGACGGAGCGTAGTCACAATGGTGACGGAACTACATCAATGGGGTGCAGTGGGGATCCATGAGGGGGGGGGGGGGGGTCTTATACAGGGAGGGCGCCCGAGTGCTGTATGACACACTGATTGCTGAAGATGGGTTGCACCCGGAACAATTTCTGTTCCATCAATCGATATTAGCAGCCTTAACTAGACAATGGGGGACATGATGACCAAGCCTCCAACACATCTAACAATGCAATATTTACACATCATCGGGTAAGGCAGGCATCTCACGAAGTGGTTTGCAGCCTCACTTAGACACCACACCTCGATAACATTATCACCACAGAGACAGCTGTGGGAAGAAGAGCGGCACAGAACATTTACAGACAAGGCGTGGAAGGCTGTATTGGAGCGCCCAACGTGGCTCCTTAGGAACATGCGTTTCAGGCTAATACAGTACTGTCTTGTGCAAAGGGCGTACCTTACACCGGCCAAAATTAATAAGTATTTCACACGCACAGATGCCGCTTGTCCATGCTGCTCTCTTGCAGATGTGAACGTGCTACACATGCTGTGGGGCTTCCCGCGCCTACAGGGATACTGGAATGCTGTAGTGGAGGCCCTGACCCGATGCATGGAGTGCATGCTTTCCTTTGAGTGGAAGGCCTGCACGTTCCAGAACATAAGTAGTAACTAAACACATTGGGTGGGGAATCGGGTGTTGCTCCAGTCATGTTATATTGCCACCTGTTTGTTTTTCTTTCTCCCACACATTATTACCCGCCTCCCAAGTTAGTAGACCATCACATAGATGCTTGGATAGACACATCAATGGGGCACTGGCATAGACCTGAGCTCAGCATGGGACAATAACGAAGAACGAGAGAGCCATGCAGAGTCCTCAGGAGATATTGGTAAATGCAATGAGCATGCAGTTGTTGCGCCAAAACGGGTACTATGCAATTACGTATACTGTATAGTATGTCCAAACAGAGAAAAAGTAATATCATGGAATGACAAATGTGAATGTCTACTTTTGTTTATGAAACCTCTAATAACACAGATTTAAACAAGAAAATATCATATGAGATTGTTGTACAATTTTCTTTAGTTTGCGGTGTCATACAAATGTTGCTTGGCATTCGCCGGACTACTAATGTACATTCAAACATAGATCAGTGCTGTAACAGCTGCTTGATTGTAGAAACCCAATGCATTTTGAGTGATTGCACCCTTCATCAGGGGTAACTATAAGTAAATAAGCAGAACATTGCTTTGTCAAAATATTGTTCGGATAAGGTAAATTCCCATCTAGACCATAGAAAATAACTTATTGAAATAGCGGAGAAAAGATGTAAAATGAGTTTTCCTTTGTGTTTCAGTTCGATAACCATAATTGAAATAACAATGGTTTTGAGTAAGCTTGGGAGAACCATGGAGTTTGTGTGGCTTTGACAACAGCACTCATTTCCCAATAACTCACTTTTAACGCGAGTTGTGGTCGGTTATAGGAGCGCTTCAGTTTGCAAAGCACATGGGGGCATATTTACAAGCTGGCGATAAAAAATTATCGCCGCTTTTGCGGCCGTTTTCGGCCAAAAAGCGGCGATAATTTTATCGCCTAATTAGCAAGGCCACGCTAACGCGTGAAACCTTGCTTTAGCGTGGGGATTCCTAACGCCCAGCTTTGCATCTCTAATGAGATGCAAAGTGGGCGTTCCTGAACTAACATGACAGGAGAAATGTCGCTAAGCGACATTTCTCCTATCATCAAGCCCCACGCTATGAAGCATAGCGGCAGGAAAAGTAGCGATAACCCCTGTTATCGCTACTTTCCTTACGCCTGCTTCAGGACTGACTTAGCCATGATATCCTATGGAGGGTGGATATCATGGCTAAGTTTGTGAGTCCCTATCAGCAAGCTAACGCCACACTATGTGAGACTATCGCTGGGTTTCCAGCGATAATCTCACGTTAGGCTGTTAGCGCTAGGATTTTTATCGCTGAGGAGATAAGCGTTGCTAATAGCACGCTTTCTCAGCGATAAAAATCCACGTTACCCGGCGATAATTATCCTCACGCTAAGAGCGCTGAGCGATAATTATCGCTGGTTGTTGCTGATATGCCCCAAAGGGAGTAACCAGGAGAAGTTTTTCTGTTTCTCTTTCCTTCCATCTTTTCTCCGCTATTTCAAAAAGTTATTTGCCCTTGAACAATATTTAATTCTTTTTAGTCACCTCTTTGGCCCCGCCACCACCGTGCTCAGGATCACAGTTGCTATAATTTTTTTTATGAACTTCAAATGTGGCATTAGAGCCCCACTAGGAACACTGCCACGGACCCCCACAAGGGCGCGCCATGGAGTTTGAAGACCTCTAATATAATTGTATTATTGTGATTTTCTAAAAAGATGATTATTCTGAGTTAATCATGGTATATGAAAATATTAAAACACATAGTTAATAGTGACAGAAAAAAATATTTTCTGTTTTTTGATAACTGAAAGTATAAGAGAAGATCAAACCTGTTCCTGCAGTGCCAATGTCTAACTTTCATGTTAGTGAATTCTTCAAATGTCCAGGTTCTTGGCATTCAGCTGGCTCTTGCTTGTTTTAGTTAGAATGTGGATATTCACCTGGTTTTCCAGAAAAGCACTGAAGTTGTTCAGAAGGTTATGGATGTCAGATGTGGGCGTGGCAGGTGGATCTGCAGTTTTGTAGTTCTCTTTTGGGTTGACATTTGTGTGTTAGTCGGGTGCAGGCTGTTGGGAATGGCGTGGTTGCTGGGCTTTTCCAGGGGTATGAGTGGTTTGCACTGGTTGTTTGGTGATATCAGAAAGCTGAGATCAAGGATTTGCCCTTTGGAGTGAGTTGATGCGTGTCCTGCTGTACCACAGTGAGTGCATTAATGAGGCTGAGGACAGTATCTCTTGTTTTGTTCACGTGTGAGTAGTCTGGAAGGTTCACGTTGCTGCGGCACGTGGTGGTGGTGTTGGTATGACAGATGGATGTGGTGGTGAGGAGGCCTGAAAATTTGAATGAATGGAATGATGTTCACTTTTATGGCTTCTCTTTTTAGATAGAGTTGTTTTTATAAGAAACCAGTGATATCTTTTGTGTAGATGGCTGCTGGGAAATGCAGTGATGTCGCTTTCTGTACATGTGGTGTGGGATTCCCCCACACACTGCTTGTAATAGAGCAGATGAGAATACATCAGATATTTGTACAAAGGTGATACAATAACCTTCCTCTTTCTGATGACTAGCTAACTATACCACTCCCAATGCCTCACAACAACCCTCTTTTTTGTCTGTCACTTTGTTGCACTGTTTACCCATTAGGTTTCAAACCAGAAAATGGGACCAGGAAAGAGAAATCAGGTAGACACAATGGTAACTCGAAGGAACATGTCAGAATTTTAAATTACAGCCAAGCTCAAAGTAGAATCGAAAGCCAGATTCGAGGCAGATTCAAAAGTAGGCTTGCCACAAATCCACAAACTTGAGGAGAAGAGCAAATGTCATCAATCTCAAATGCGTGTTAGAATCTACGGGTATAATATTATCCAGGTCTGTACGATTGCGTATATTGAAGAGGTATTTTAATCACTATTAATTATGAATTTAATGTGCATTGATTTAGTACTTTCCACTTCCAAATAAAAAAAAAAGTCACATTCATTTTAAATGTGTTTCCATTTTGTCATTCTGTGTTGTACAT
This sequence comes from Triturus cristatus, assembly GCF_964204655.1. Lineage (NCBI taxonomy): Eukaryota > Metazoa > Chordata > Amphibia > Caudata > Salamandridae > Triturus > Triturus cristatus. Next base: position 962,640,525 of record NC_140584.1, on the reverse strand, counting down.
GGCACGTTTTAGCGAAACCATACAAGTAGGCGTGGCCCTGTCCTGAAGTTGGCACACCGAACCTTACATATTGGGAAGCAAAAGAGGCAGCTGTTGCTGGTGATACATGTATCTTCTTCCAAGGTCTTCTCGCATTCCTTCCGCATGAAAAGCCTGGCACCTGATAATAAGCGCGGATCTGTCGGTTACAGTCTTTTCTTGTATTCCTACTTCCATTTATTTGCGCTGAGAAACAGTATAGCACCAAAGTGAAAAGATTTTAGCATTACATGCTCCAACTGATTTGAGGGGAAGCCCTCGTCCATTGAGTAGGCAACGGCCTTGCTTATTTCTGAACGCTTGTTGGCTATTTGTGCATTAAACGCATATTTGACATATGTGCTATCCTGAGAGTCTGTGTTTTCTTCAACAGCATCGTCTAGTAGTTGTTTGCGATTAACAATCGCTAATCCAATACCATAACTTGCACTCCCTATGGACAGCTTTGCACCGCCAGTAAATCTGCATTTAACTTTTAATACATTTTGTGGGAGGTTGTTTCTGGCGGTTATCAATCAATAGTACAAGGCTTTTCATCGATCCAGGCAAAATAGCATTTCACCTGCTTGTGTGCTCTCCATACAATGGTAAATAATTTATTTTACAGCACTTTTGCTATAATTTGGTACTGCTGCTAAGTGCTTTACATAAGCACAGATGCAGTTAGTGACCATGCTTTCACAGAAAGTTTTCAATCGATACATTTACAAAACACATCATGGAGCATTATAAAGGTTAAATGCTATGTGACGTCACTTCTTTGTCTTTGGGGGAACTTTTAATGACACATATGATTTTGAACAACTGACATCGCCGAATGGAAGGGAAGGATACTATCACTTATTTGAAGTTTAAATTCTATACTATTGCATGTTATTTTAACATAGAACTGGTGAGATCTCAAGAATATTAAACAGCCAGTAGGAGATAGGCAGGAAGCCCCAAGTAACATGAGAGTGGCGTAATGCTCTTCGGAGATGCAGAACGATGACGAAGTCCATCTCAAAGGCGCGCCGTCTTTCTTTTCTAACATTCTGACCTTCTAACAACTGCCCTTTCCCTCTGAGCATGCGCACAGCCTTGGAGTCAGTATGCAATCCCGTGACTCATCAGCTGAGCACACTGGAGCGGTGGCCTAGCATTAGCCTAGAAGCGGACGGAGTGTTGCCTGGTTCTAGTGCCTATCAAAATACCGAATCTAGCACTATCTTCACATGCACATAAGGTTGGTTCTAGTCGTGCATCCCCAAACTGCATGCCATCTCAAGAAACAGATCCTCTACATCCATAAAATGTGAAATGAAAGACTGACTTTTCCTTAACTTCAGACAGTTGCCTCTCTTTTTTTTCCACATGGCACTCTCCTTCCCTTCTATCTCAAAGCCTCCTGCTCTGTCACACATGCATGTTCACCGTAATCTCTATTATTGTATTTCTGCAAACTGCCCTCAATGCATTAACAAGCTCACAACCTCCCCTCCTCTGAAAGTCATACCCCTGCATTCTAACGTTGCCTAACCTCCCCTAGAACACCTATTAATCCCACCAACCATGCGCATGTTTAATATATGGCCCCCTACTAATGATCATAAATAACTCGTATTAACTCAATCCACCACACGGACACTGGGATGAATGCATGACATGGTTTGCTTGGGCTCTACTACCAATAGCCAACAATACCCACTAACCTTGGGTTCCGGAGCAGCGTGCTGCCTGGCGTAAGGCACGTCAACACTTTGTCAGGGGTAGTAAGCGCTATATAAATGCAATTACAATCCAATTACAACACAATAAAAGGCTGCAATAAGATCTGTACAGAAAGCACAGTAAATAAGCAGTTAATATTTTTCAAGTGCATCCGTGGATACGTTTTCTAATTTGGTCACAAGGTGGCAGTGTTCCCCAAAGGCTTTAAATCAGGAGACACAATATAAACAGAAGAAACCAGCTGCCTACAACATAGGGATATAGATAAGCCCAAAGATGGGTCAGGGTTGAATATGCAACCACACACCAAGACTAACAATGAGGAAACACTCAGAAGGGAGTGAAATACACAGTATCAGTTTATTTTAGCTTGACAACTCAGGATAGTGATCAATAGAAATCAGTAATTTCGCAAGATAGAAATAAGTAGGTACCACACCAAACAATACAGTCGTACTTATATTCATTCCCACAACATACTCATATATTCAACACACACATAGTAAAAACACATACATTAATAGATAGGTTAAAACAATCAAGGTTCAAGAAATAACAGTTGCAAAAGCTCGTGTTCTCCCAGTAGTATAGGGAGGCGGTGTCTCCAGATAACCACGAGACAATGAAGGCCAACGCGCGTTTCGGTGTTGGGCCCACAAGGGGCTAAACCTTCATCAGGGCAGTGGTTGTTACAATTGGGTGGGACACACAAATAGCACCTTGATAGGATATATGGTCTTAATATCACCCTCAGGTTATGGAGGGAGTCAGGGCGTTAAGAGACTCGTAGAAATAGAGTTCCAGAGGATTAATGATACAGCAGGCTCATGGCTCATTCAACATATAAAGGGCCAGGTCGCGTGTAAAAGATAAAAGGGAAACGCAAAGATATATCTCCAATAGGAAATTTCAACAGGCGCGTCAGATCCACCAATCAATTAGTATTTAGCTGATTCCATTAGTCATCTAGGATCGTAACGCAAGATAGGGGGCCGGATCACCAGGTCAGGAGCAAATGTTTCCACATACCCATCTGCGGACGCCAACCAGGATGCCACAGACATGAATCTATATTCAGCTTCAGTGCTTCAACGGAGTTCATCCTAATGATCTGAACAGGTTTCCGAATGCACACAGACGTGTGTTTTAACTTCACTGTGTGATGATTGAGTTTGGAAAATGGGATATCAAATGACATCCTGCCTCACTCCTAAATGTTACATTATTACTTAATAATTATAGCGATCTGGATTTTGCTAAGTGAAGAAAAGGCTTATCGTGTCTAAAACACACAGATATCTCAAACCTTGTTTCAATGGAAGCTAAGTCAATAAAGATTTCATTTCCCAGTGGTCACTTGTAGCGAAACCAAAATGAAAAATTTAAAGGTAGGTCAGTCATGGAAAATAAGAAGGGTAAAATCACTCCACTCCAGGCAAGTTGTGAAAGACTTCTTGGGGACATGCTAGAAGAGCGGAGGCTCTGAGGTGGAGTGGAAGGCCATTCCATACTTTAGGAGTGATGTAAGAGAACGCCCATCCTCCTGATCTGGCTCTATGTATGCGTGGGATGTTGAGTTCTGCAGAGCAGAAGTGTCTCGGTGGTTGGTGGAAGAGCCAGTGGACTTCCCAGGGGTGTGGCATGATGTGAGTTCTGTGTGGGAAGTTGAGGATGAGTCTGGCTGCCGAGTTCTGGATAGTTTGTGGTCTTCCAATGAGTTGCATGGTGATCCCAGCAGAGAGGGTGTTCCTATAGCCCAACTTCCTGGAGACTAAGGTAAGTGACCATTTTTCTAATGTTGCTTGGGAGCCATTTGAAGATCTTTCTCTGCATCTTCAGGGTGTGGGAGCAGGATGCAGGGGCAGTGTTGACATGTGCAGTCATGTTTAGTTTGCTGTCAATGATTATTTTGAGGTCCCTGCCGTGGGTTCTGGGTGTAGGTCCGGGTCAGAGTTCAGCCAGCCACCAGCTGGAGTCTCATGGGGAGGTATTCTTGCCGTAGATCACTACTTCTGTCTTGTTGGTGTTGAGCTTTAGATAGCTGTCTTTCAGCAAGTTAGAGACTTAGGTCATGCAGGTACGGAACTTGTTTCTTGTGTTGGGGGCCTTTTCTGAGAGGAAGATTATGAGCTGTGGATCATCAGCATAAGAGAGGATCTTGATGTAGTGTGCACGGATGACATTTGCCAGAGCGATCATGTATGCGTTGAAGAAGGTGGGATGAGCAATGACCATTGAGGCACTCCACAGATGAGTTTGTGGGCTTTCGAGGAGTAAGGTGCAAGATCCAGCGGAGAGCAGGTCTTGGATGCCTATCTCATGTAGGCAACTAATGAGGATGGGGTGTGAGACCATGTCAAATGCAGCAGAGAAGTCCAGGAGAATGAGGGCTGCCATCAGTGCTTAGTTTGTGCCGGTGCTTTCCGGCGCTTAGCACCAACACTTATTTGACAGGGCCGGGGCTACTGAATTATGCTCCTGTATGCGATGGGCCCAGAAATTATTGAAAGTAAATGTACCTACCTGTTCTGCTTTGGCTGCATGTCTGCCTGGATGTCTACAGAGTGGCCCACCCAGGTCGAGGCACAATCGAGGGCATGACACTACATTGTGTCATGCGCAGTCAATGTAAACAGCATGTGCGCAATAAATAGGATAGGACTAATTTGATAGCGCCTGCGCTGCTACACGTAAGGAGATCAGCCGCTCCACCGGAGATTGTTTCTTGTCAGAGGTTGCTCTGCTTTGCAACGGCCCAGGACATCTAGTGGGCAAGATCGTCCATGCCTGCTGCAGGGAGAGGGAGAGGATCGCTCGATGGCGTCATGGTCCATAGAATGATGTTTCCGCAGAACGTCGAGCTGTCTTCACTTTCGTCCATTTAATCCTCGAGTTCACCCACGCCTTTCTGAAATGAGGCACAGTGTCCTTCCATCTGCACCAATGCTGCCAGCTGTTAAAAAAACAATCAACATTTCCTATCTTGTCCTGCTGCAGCTGTCATCAGTACAGCTGAAAGGGTAGGAGAATATTGTGGGTTTTTTTGCAGATTTATGTAGCACAAACTCGACCACGCGAAGGTTATGTTTACGCAAGGACACGTACATTCTTTATTAGATAAGGGGAGATAAGGGGAGATTAAGTGATTTACCCAGATTCACAGGTTGTTGAGCCCACACCAAGACCTGGTTCCCCAGCTCAAAAGACGGCAGCGCTGCCTGTTAGACCACAATCACTCCACAGTTAGTTATTTCTGTCAACCCAGGCGTACCTGAAAATGAAGATATCACAAAATTTAAGGTAAAACGAGAATGCCACTTCTTCCAACAACATACCCCCATTGTGAACATTTTTACTGTTCATATACTTTTTAAGAAGGCTCCGAACGCCATAATTCTTTCCTGTATATAATTTGTATGTGGCCACAATCTACCACTGATTTTTTTAAAGGTAGTACATATTATTTCTTTTTCATGGCTAGTGCATTTCAATGTCAAAACTGTTTTTATTTGTAACGTTAAAATGTGACAAAACTCCATTCGTATGTCATATTCCTAAGGATCTGAGTTGTAAATGTAATCAGTTTAACAGACCACATGTGTATTTTTGTGCAGTTGCATAGGTGCAAGGAGCTGCTGTTTTATGAACTCCAGATTACCTAAATGACAAAAGTCAGCATATTCTTTTTGTTTAAGCTCTGTGGCTGGTGTTATGAAGATTTGAGAGTAGGTAGCAAGTTTCAACTTTAGCCAGTACTAGCTTTGCAATCAGCATGTCTTTTACGTTTTTTTCAGCCCATGTGTGTTGCACAAAAGTACAAGCCCTGTGATACAAAGTGATTTTGTGTACAAAGCCAGGCATGATTGAAAGTGTCAGACAAAACACAGAGCCTCCCAGCTGCATTAATCTTGACACTCACCCTTAATACTTCTACAAATGATGGGAGAAGGCTTGAGTTTTAGGAAGGACAGATCAGGGACATTATAAGGATTTTGCGATCCCCGGGTCAAACGTAATTTATGGGATACTGTTCAGAACAGGTTTGAATTTATGATCCAGTTTCAGCTCTTTCATGCCCTCCTTGGTCAAGTCACTGACAGTGCACAGGCATACTCTCCAAATTATCAATGGGCTTTCATCAAATATTCAGGGACAATGACGTGTGTTTTCAATATTGTAATACAGCAGCTGGCTAAAAGTATTGTAAATAATCTCTGTGACCATTTCCTGTTTTGAATATGTGAAGTCTTGTTTCAATCTAAAAGAAGTTTTATGAATGTTACATGGTGTGTATGATCAAAGTCCCAAAGGGCCAAGGACTGTGTGATTAATTCTTCTGCTAAAGGTCTTGTGGTAGGACACACACGTGGGTAAAAGCTGACAAATGCCAGTGTGGTAAAGTTCCCAGAGGAAGGATTCAGTTCCGTACGTGTGGTAAAGAGGCTGACATGTGGCACATGTCTGGGTGGTAAAGTAAGACACTGGGTTAAGATGTTCCTTCGTCATGATTGTGTGTTAAACAGCCGACTACAGTGTATTAAAAACGTCTTGTGTGATGCATGGTTCCTTCCATGTGATAAATAGTCATTTGGATAAAAGGTCTCCCTTGTGCTGCAGGGTTCCACTGGGTAAAAGTGTGTTTAGAGTGTTGTGAACTGTTACGTACTGTTCACCAGGCAGAATGGCGTTGAATCACTACATGCGCCTTTGGGCGCTGGGACCCACTGTATCTGTGCGGTGGTATTATTTCTGGCTTTTATCAGTGCCAGTTGAGGATGTGTGTGAAGCCAATAGAGTAAGTGGATGGGGCCAGTGGAGGAAGTGGGCGGAGTTGGCGGAAGTTGGTGTGCCCTCCTAAAAAGATTTGAGCACCTGGACTTAATAGTTTACAAATTAAGCACTGGGTGCCAGGTGTCCTCTGTTAAGGATCATGCAGATGTTATCTGTGGCAGAAATGAGTGCTGTAAACTGTACTGTGGTTGGGCCTGAACACAGACTGCATAACGTTGAGGTGCCGGTGGTTCCTGAGGTGGTCAGTGAGGTGTCATTTGATTAGTTTTGTCTAAGACCTTTGAAGGGTATGGTAGAAGGGAGATGGGTCTATAGTTGGAAAGCGTGGTGTGTCAGCAGATGGTGTCTTGAGCAGGGGTAATGACGGTGGCAAGTTACCAGGTGTCCAGGAATGTGGCTGAGTTGATGTAGGCATCGAGGATGGGTGTTACTGTTTCACTGATCATTAGGAGTCATTTAGTGAAGGCATGGTGGGGACAATGGTCAAAGTGAGCCCCTAAGTGGATGGTCTTTATGGCCATGAGGTCAGGGTTCATTCATAAGCAGTGATAGGAAGTCAGGTTGCGAGGGTGACGGGGTCCAGTTGAGGGTCGAACTTGCTGTACATGGAGATGATTTTGTTGCAAAGGTCTTGTGAGGGTGTGGTGTTGCTGGAGGCAGAAGGAGGTTTAGTGAATTCTATGATGATGGGGAAGATTTCCTTGCTGCTGTTAATACTGTTGTTGATGCGATCTGCAAGAGCTGTGCGCTAGTTCCGTATCTACTGGTGGTAGCGCTTAGGGATGATTTGAAGATGTCTTTATCTGCAGTGTCTTGACTGGTTCTCCAGTTGTCTGCAATGGCGTTTCATCAGCCTGAGTTCCTCTATGTACCAGCTGGCCTGTAGTCAGGCTCTTGCCATTAGAGTGCACTTGTGGGATACCAGGGTGTCGCCAAATGTGGTGATATAGCTATTGAGGTTCTTGACGGCTTTCAGCAGGTTGCTGGTCTGCTTGTACTCAGATATGGCAGATGCCCACTCTTCATCTGAGATGCTTTTTCAGGTGTGGTGGATGGTTCTCTTGGTGGAAGGTCTGTGGTGTTGCAGAATGGGTATGCTGAAACTGATGAGGGCGTGGAATGTCCAGGTTATAGTGTTTGACTTCTCAACTGTGATGTTGCTGATTAAGGAGACAACCGGGTCCAATAGGTGTCAGGCAGTGTGTTTGGCTTCGGTAACATGCTGGGTGAGGCCAAGGTTTCTGAGGTTTTCTAGTAGGGCTGAGAGTTTTGGTCAGTGCGGTCTTCTAGGTGAAAGTTAAGGTTCACGAGGAGGGTGAAGAAGATGATGATGAGGGGTGCAATGAAGTCCGGAATGTTGCTAGCGAAATTGGTGCAGGGTCCTGGTGGTCTGTATATGAGGGTTCCGCCCAGGGTGGAGTAGCCTGTGATCCGCATCTTGTATACTGGTGGTGCTGTCACTGTCGGTGGTACAGCTGATGGTATCTTTGAATAAGATGGTGACTTTACCTCTGGGCCTATGCTGGCGATCTTGTAGGTGGCAGGGATGGCTATAGCGGCGCGGCGCCGGGAGAGACAAAGTGTGTCAGCCCACAGCACATCTTGATGAAAGTGTGACTATAGGGAGCTGTCCTCACTCCCCCGCCAGTTAGAGTCTAGATTTTAAATGAACTCCGTTCCTCTCGGAGAGCAAGGGGCTCTACCACTGTCCAACTGAGAAGTGACTCAGTAGGAAGACTTTTCCTTTACTCCTGGATTTCAAGGAGGTAGGGTTAGTACATAGGGATCACACTGTTGAGAGTCCTGATGAAAGCCGGGGTAGTACATTTTGCCAGCTGAAACATGTCAACGGTTTTGCAGAGTGGAGTGGTCGGTGTCTCATTATAAGCTCCCCAACCCAGCATCCACAAGTCCATTTTTAACCTGGACAGGGTACCCAACATTAAAATTGTAATAGGAACTCTCTGACTCTTTTTAGACCACTATTTCTTCACATTTTCTCACTTGTGATCCTACTTCTCTCAATTTATGTTATATTGTCTTCCCCCTCCATATTACTCCACCTCCAGCGTTGGTCTGCGCCGAGGTGTGTTAGCAGCCCTATGATTAGGCATGACACAGCTTGCTGTGTGTGAGGGCAGTTTTAATCACTTTTGTTTGTTTCCCCCACACTCACTCTACCATCAAGATTTATTGTCCCTCTTCTATACTGTGAGTAAAAAATGGCTATAGCGATGTCTGTTGCCAAGGTTGTGTTTAGCCATGGTTCCGGGAGAAATAGCAGGTCCAGAACGTGGTCATGCAGTATGTTCCAGATCTCTGCGGTTTGGAGGGAGTTAAGGAGCTTGTGTGTGAGTGTGGCTTGTTTGGGTGGTGCTTGGTCTGTGTGAGTGTGTGTGGGTGGCTAGTTTGAGTGAGCCAGTGGGGTGGTGGGTGCTGTTGGTGTGGGAGTGGTGGGTATAGGGTGTGGAAGAGTTCATCAGAACTTGCAGGAAGCACATGTGAATGCTCCTTCTGTGTTGTGTGGTGCAGTGTGGCACAGCATGGTATCAGTGAGTAGGAGGAGAATCAGGGTTCCTTGCGCTGGGAGCAGTCCAGGCAGGAATGGGCTCAGATGGGCTATGTAACATAACCTACTAAATACACTCATAGTACAGAGGCTCAGATGAATGCAGTAGGCTCCAAATCTTTCGAAGCACATCACAGCTGTTGGCCTGAGATGGGTATATATGGAAGGGATGGGCAGTGGGTCCACAGAAAGAGGAAACTGTGCTACTTCTATGTCATAATAGAAAGAATAAACATATCACCAGCGCACACTGCTGCACCAATAATATTTAATCAACAGGCATTCAATATATACAAACCCCAAAATGGACATATTAACACCATGCTTAGTTTTCAGTCAAGCCTGCTAGACAGGGCTTGCACTGTCTGTTACAAGACATATTGAGGCTTACTTAAAACATACAGGTGCTTGGACCCATCTATTGTTTATCATTGGTCGTCTTAAATTGTTTGCTTCTTATTAGGTGCTTTTACCTTGTCCATACTTTCTTGGTACTCGTGTCCTTCCACTGCTCACTTTTAGGATACTACTTTTTCTTTTGTCTGAAGCACTCCATGCGCTGGAAGACATGATACAGTTGAGCTATTAGTGGTAAAAGGAAAAAATCCAATGTCCTTCTCAGCCTCTTACCATAAGGTTATCCTGGCTGATTCCTCATTAGAGATTAGCATATGGAATTACTGCTATTGGCTGTGCAATATTAAAAGAAATTTGTAAGATGCAGAATACTCTCAGAGGATAAAGATTTTGCGAAGCAAGAAGATTTTGAATAGTAATTTAAAGAAGAGGAGAGTTAAGGTCTGGATACAGTACTCGGGACAAGATATTGATCTATGATCAGAATTCATTTTTAATATAGAGTGTAGTGAATAACTCATAGACTGCAGGCACTTGTAGTGATGAGTTTATTCGTAGGCTACATGGCAGTAGAGCACACACAGCGCAGACTCCACAAAACACAGCTCAAGCCTCAACAGTCCCACTGCAAGTGGGTTCCAACCTTCTAGTAAACCAACTACATTCTAAGCTATGACATATAATTCCACAAAAGAATACACAAGCTTACTAATACAAAGCAGTCAGGAAAGAAGTGCAATAAGTACATGAGAAGAAATAATACACATCTTCCCTTCTTCTTAAAACAAAAAACACAAACAAATTACAAAGAAAACTAAAACAAAACAAAAGCATTATAAATAAAACTAAACCAAAACAAAAGCATTATAAAAAAAGCTAAAACTGTTATGACCTGAATCTGGCAGGTCTGGCACTCACTCTGGTACTCCTTCTGGGATTCACCATTGGGGAAGTACCCTCCACAGGAGGTTGAGAATGTTCACAGTCCAAAGGAACAGAGGAAACATCTTTATGCACGACCTTAGCAACCTTGGACAAATTCCACCAATGACCTCCTTCCACTTGCACAGCATTCACCACCAACTTAACCACTTTAACAGGAACACTGTACTTACTCTCGCCTTATTTGACATGCACAGATGATTTAATCTTAACTGAATCTCCAACCTGCAGAAAAGTCATCTTGGCACGATTTTTGGAATCGCACCACTCTTTCTGCTTGGATTGGGTAATACACATATTCTCCTTGACCAAAGACATTAACTTCAACACATCTGATTCAGATTTGAGTACTCTTGACATCCATCCAGGTCTAATACTGGTGTTAGCTTTCCTGCCTCTCAAGAGTTTAAAAGGCGAAACCTTGGTGGAATAATGGGGTGTCGTGCGGTAGAACCAAATCATGCTGTCCAATGATCCAGCGGATTACTAGCTCGGGTTACTCACACACCATATACTCACCTGGTCCCTAATACATTCATACAATAAGCTAGTAATATCGCTGGGATCAATTTTGTTTTATAAACAACAAGAAGCCTGACCCGTAGTACACCTAAACCTCAGATAACGTCACTTAAAGGGTTTCCAATATTTTCTAATTCCCTAGAGTGTGTTCCCTATCACTACTCAAAGAGTCGTGGTGTATCAAATAAAAAGTGTTATAAAAACCATCATGACGCGATTCACACAAAGAAAAACCTAGAAAAAGAGTGAAGAAGGAGAGAGAGCACCTCACGGTAGTAACACCAAGGGAGTTGCTGGCTGGTGCTCGCCAGCATACCCACTTATCATCATAGGTTGCTCTTACTCCGTGTAGAAAGAAAATGTGTATTCTTTTTTTAAAGAATCTCAACCCCAGTGAAGTGAAATAGTGAAAACGTAAGAGTAAACTATCTGTGCCTAATGCTTTTGTACGTGCCCTTTGGACCCCATTGAGAATATGAAAATCTAATTCTCACCGTTAAAAACCGGTGAAGCTTACTGGCTCGACATAACTTTATTGAATGCTGTAAGCTTCCACAATTAAAAATGATTTCAATCAAACCATAATCAATTCCATAATGCCAAAATGTTGTTTTACCTGCAAGATTTTGTTAACTTTACCCAAATCTTACCAATCCAATCTCCTGACAAATAATTTCCTCTGGTCAATGAATCTGGAAGCTAGTAGTATAGGCAGAAATAACATTTAAGGTTTCTCCCCAATAATCACAGACTCAAAGAGTTTTAAAAGTTTTATCTAATCAATAATTTTGCGAGTCAAACATCATATACACTGTAAACATCGGGTTTCATTCAGGGAAGAAATCAAGTTTAGTTCAAATAATAATAAGTCACAATGAAAATATTGTGATGCCAGTACCTGAAAAGGGAGAAAAATAGAGAGCAGGTACAAGGACAGATTTCACAGAGTTATATTTACCTGGGGTGATAGATGGGCCAAGATGACGTCCACCGGACAGGTGGAAAACGGAGGATCAGGACAGGTTCAGATTCGGGAAGGTGACCTCTTCTAATTACAACGTCAGCGTCGCACCCCTCTCTGGCACTACTCTCCTAGATATTTCTTCCGCGACTCCCCTTCTAGATGATTGGATTATCGATCAGTATTTGGACAGGGCAAGGAGGTGAGTTCATCACACCATATTAAATGTCATCATTTTCTTAGGTCCTTTTGTTCTATGTTTCCGCCCCTTAATTTACTTTCCCAAAGCTTTATACCCACCCACATTTCATGTTATAGTCAATACATTTTAGATACATTGTTTTAATATTTCTTCCTTTGTCCGGGTCAATTGGTTGAGTTCTCATGAGATTTTCCCAGCTTGTGCTTGGCTGGGTTTCAACGGTGTCATCATGGTTCCGGGCAAGGTTTCGTGCACGTGCACACTGGTCAGGTGGGGTAGGGATTTCAGTCACCCTCTGAGGCCCAAATACGAACTAATATTAAAATCAGAGAAAATCATGTTAGAATACGAATATAAATGAATTCACTGTATACCACTTATCACTACTCTAATCCCATTTACTTATTTATCTCTGTCGCATTAGCAATTAGTAGAACTTGCAAGGTTTAGTTTAAGCAAGACATGCGCCTTAACATGTGAGTTTCAAGCAGCCATTTTAAATGCTAATATTACGCAGCTGCAAAGTTTTTCCCCCAAGCATAGGAAACGTCATACCACGTAGATGCAGTAGATGCATGCGTAGTGAAATTCCGGCGTTTGGTCGGCCATTTTAAGACACTCGGGTTACTGGTTAGTATATACATGCAAAAGCTTCCCCTAGATACGATATATTGTATGTAATGCAATTATTAGAATTCACAGACAGGTTGATTAAAGTGTTACGCGTTATTTGAGAGGATTGCATCCGAGCAAGTTTCTTCTTTACGAAACCTTGTTCCATCACCAACGCCTCTTGCACATTGTGGTTTCCAGCTCTTGCCCATCTGACACACTCCCCTACCACACGATTCATCCTCTCAATAAGGCCATTGGTTTGAGGATGATTGGGGAAATGTTTGAGATGCTTAATCGCAGATGCCTGAAGGAAAGACTGAAATTTGTCACATACAAATTTCTTACCATTGTCCGAAAACCCCTCTCGCATGCAAACATCCTTTAGAAAGGCAATGCTAATTTCAGCATTAGCTGCACACACTGATCTGACCTCAGGCCATTTAGAAGCATAATCCATAATAACCAAAATTAACCTAGAGGCTCCACCAAGCGCATCATAGGGACCCATAATGTCAATGCCAACCTTCATCCAGGGCCTTCTCCGGACACTCTATGGGAAGAAAGGGAGGAGTGAACACCTTGAGGTGTTTAGCTGCAGCACCGCACACACAACAGGCCGAAAAAAACTCCTCAATCTCTGCATCCATCCCAGGCCACCAGGCCACCAGAAAGTGTCACAAATCCGGCACTTGGTCAACGATGCCCCTAAATGCCTCTCAACACCTTTTTATTATGTCCTTCCTGAACGCTAAAGGAGAAATAAGTTTCCCAGCTCGTAATAACATACCATCTTCTAACAAAATTTCACTTTCAACCTTAGAGTAAGGCTGCAACAGAGAGGACAAATCCTTTTCCCTGGACCAACCTTTAACAACATGGGCACATACAGTTTGTAAATCAGAATCTTCACAGCATGCACGCCGCCATTCATCCTCGGAATACATAGTCAACTTAGGTATCTCCATGCTTGTGACCAAACAATCCTCACAATCCTCTTCTGCCAAATCCTTGAAATTGGTCAGACTCATCACCTGTAACCGGGAAATAAGAAAAAAAGCCAGCCCTGGTATTCTTCCCAGTCGCAATGTGACACACATCAAATTGATATTGAAAGTGACCTTTCTTAAAATTCTTGGAGTACAGCATTTAGTCATGTTGCCACTCAGAATGCTTACCAAAGGTTTATGGTCGGTTAGTAGCATGAAACGTTTACCCCATATGAAAGGGCGGAATTTTTCAATAGCCCAACAACAAGATAGCAACTCCTTTTTCTATTACAGAATATTGAAGTTCGGCTGTTCTCAACACCCTGAAGGCAAAACAACTGGTGTTCTCAATTTTTTCAACAGTTTGAGTTAGAGTAGCTCCCAGTTCCACTTGAATGGCATCCACAGTAACACAACAAGGGTAACTGGGATCAAACGGTTTGAGAACTCTACCATCCTCCAAAGCAGACTTAACACGTTCAAACGCATGCACACATTCATCACCCCACTGAAATTTGACCCCCTTTTTGAGAAGGTTGCTAATCGGGGGAACTAAAGTGGCAATATCAGGAATAAATCTGGAGTAATACTCATAAAGCCCCAACAGGGACTTGACCCCATTCTTATCAACAGGAGCAGGGGCCTTAGAGATAGCTTCGAGCAAACCAGGCTTGGAACTGACACCTTCACGAGAGACCGCATGTCCTAAATATTCCACCTTCTCACTGAAAAATGCACATTTTTCAGCCTTAAGGACCACACCATGTTCGTGGAACAATGTTAGAACCTTGTCAAGAATACCATTGTGGGAAGTGACGTCTTCAACAAAAATGAGGACATCGTCCTGAAAGACCAGAACACCATCTAAATCCTTGAGGATATTGTTCATCACCCTCCGAAAAACAGAAGCCGCAGAGGCCAGGCCAAAAGGCATACGGCGATATTGGAAGGTACCCAAAGGGGAGATAAAGGCTGTAAGATGGCGGTAATCAGGGTGGAGTTCGCCCTGATGATAGACATAGACCAAGTCAAGTTTGGAAAAATATCTTGCTCCTCTGATAGAAGCCAACAAGTCACTTATCTTGGGAAGGGGATGAGAATCTACCCCGATTTCTCTATTGAGTGACCTCAAGTCCATACAGACTCTAAGCTGACCACCTCTATTGCGGGTGACTACTAATGGAGACAACCATAAGTAGGAATCTGGCCCTGTATATACTATACCAAAGTGAAGTATAGTGTGCACAGAGTCCAGTGGAACCCTAAAGGTAGGCAGAGGTAAAGTAGATAGCACCTCACTCTCTATTTGTGATAGTGTGGTCGAGCAGTAAGGCTTTATCAGTGGACAGTGTTAAGCATTTGTTGTATACACTCAGTCAGCAAATGAATTCACACACTCAAAGAATGAACTTCAGACCAATTGTTTTTGTATAAAAATATTCTTTTAGTTATTTTATTTTTCTAGAACCAAGCAAGCCTGGCACAGGTAAGATAAAATACTTTGCAGTAAATATACAGTTGTAATACAGTTTGTATTGTAATTGTATATGCACTTTGTTTTGATTCACAGTATTGTTACTGAGAAATGCAATGCTTGGGAAATACAGTACATATACTTTGAATGGGCTATTTATTAAAATGACCAGTACATTACTTTCAGATTACTTTTCTTACACAGTGTAGTATACCTGGATACTACACTGGGACAATTTCTGTAAACAGGTAAGTAAAAGTGTTTTTGTTATTTAGTACAGTTGTAAAAGATTTTCATAGATTTTCCAACTCTAAACATTTCATAGAAAAACACTCAATGTTATCGTATGGAGGAAAATAGTGTTATCAGTGCAAAGGTAAGTACTTTATTGTGAGAGTTGGTATTCTGGGGTTAGACCCAGGGGTCTCCCAGGGTCAAGGATGCACTCTTGTTACATCCTCAGCTGCACTAGGGTGTCCGGGTGCAGAGTGTTAAGGCCCAATGTTATCCAATAGGGGATACGGGGCCTCCATTTGGTGGCTGCTGACGAGCAGGCCTCTGGATTGTGGGAGCAAAGCTCCTGGACTTAAGCTCAGGGAAAATGGGGGTTTAAGCCAGCACAAAAGATGCACCCTCAGCGGCACTGGGGAGGCTGGATGCAGAGTTCTGTTTTGGCGTCGGAAGCCCTATAGCTTTCAATGGGGAGTCTCCGGTTTGCAAAAGCACTGCAGGCTCGGGGACGAAGGTCTTCTGGGTGCGACCACCACTTGGAGAGGTAAGTTGGGATTTTTGGGGTAGGCTAGGTACCGTTGGTTGGTTCACCAACAGCTGTGGGGCATAGGGTGCAAGGGTGCCTTTTAGGGTCGGATCGTCTAACCAGCTCCTGGTCGCGGTTGGGTGGACCTTCCGGTTTGAGGCTGCAGGCGTCAGCTGGAGGCTTGCTGCAGATCAGAGGTCACCGGATCTTGGGTCAGGATCGCCGGGGAGACCTCCTCTTGGTTTTGGGCCACTCGGGCCGTGGGAGTTGGGTGCAGAGTGGTGCAAGCTCGCGGATCCTTGCGGAGCTAGAGTCTGTTGTCTATACAAATCTGGTGTTCACGGGAGAGAGAGAGAGTTTTTGGGATTGCAGGCAGGCAGGTCATCCGGGCTTCTCGAGGTTGCTGGCTGCAGGACACACCAGGATTTGGCTGGAGCAGGTTCGAGGTGGGGACAGGCCGTTAGGGCTGGGGCCAAGTCAGTGGACGTCCTCCTCTTGTTAGCTTCAGCACGGCTGTTCGGTCCTTCTTCTTTTTTTCTTCTGGTTTCTTGTCTGCCCTCTTGGTTCAGGGCTGCCCACTAAATACTGTATTTAGGGGACGTTTTAAGGGTCTAAAGGCCAGTAGCCACTGGGCTACTGACCTTAGGGTGACTACACCCTTGGTGTGCTCACCCCACGTGGGGGAGTGAGCACATCCCTAATCCTGATCAGGGAATGCCTGCCATCTGCAAGATGGTGGGCACTGAAGAGTGGGCTTCACCTCGGCTCCACCACCTGAGGGGTGGGGTTGGCAGTGGTGGGCACACCTTCTGGGCTGGCTAATTTTCCCCACCTGTCTTCCCACCGAAAAGAAGGGGAGACAGGAAGGGGGCCTGCTCCTAACAGCAGGAGAGGCTGGGGGTCGCATTACAAAGGCTGCCAGGCCTTTGAAGCTCCCCTGCCACAGACGGCTCTTCCTGGCCTGGGGGAGGTGTGAACACCGCCGCTCAAGAAAGTCTTTGCTTCTGGGCTCAGGTAGCGAAGGCTCCCACCCTAGGGGTCCAGAAACATGTCTCGTGGTGGCAGGCTGGTGTGTACCAGTCAGGGAACCCACCAGAGGCTGGTCGTTTTTCAGGGGGCATCTCTAAGATGCCCTCTGAGTGCATTTTTCATTAAATCGCCCACTGGTATCAGTGTGGGTTTAATGTGCTGAGAAGTTTGATATCAAACTTCCCAGTTTTCAGTGTAGCCATTACGGTGCTGTGGAGTTCGTAATGAAAAACTCCCAGCACCATACACTTAATGGCAGCCACTGCACTTACAATGTCTAAGAATGGACTTAGACACAGTAGGGGTACAGGGCTCATGCATCTGCAGCCTCACCACTAGTATAGGGCACCCAGCTAGAGTGGTGACTGATCTATGTCAGGGCAGTGGGCTGTAGGCGTGGAACACATGGGTGGGTGTCATGTCGACTCTTCGCTTTATTTTGCACCAAAACACGCAGCCTGCAATGGCAGTGAGTGTATGTAAAGGTACAGGGCCTCTAAGGGTGGCACAATAAGTGCTGCAGCCTTTAGAGGTCTTCCCTGGTAACAGACCCTGGGTACCTGTGGTACCATTTACCAGGGGCTGACCTGTGGCCAGAGATGCCAATTGGGTTTGGGTACAGATTTGGAGAAAGAACACAGGCCCTGGGAAACTGATAGGCAGGGGCCCAGGGCACATCAAGTCAAAAGTGCATCAGTAGTCTGGCAAAAAGTGGGGGGTTACTGCAACAGAAACCCAGCTTCACACACCATAGCGAAGACTCCATTGGCTCAATAATTCCTTTGGCGCATAGCTCTTTCAGTTCCTAACAAACACTATAATGCATACCTCTAAGTTTGTTGTTCATGGGTGTGGCACCTTCCTTAACAATGATTTTGTGCTCGAACCCTTTTATTTTTCCCAAATCAGCACCAAACACCGATGGGAACTTATCTTTCCACACTTGTCCATTATCGTTGTTGCTGCAACCCACAAGTAACACTTGTTCACTTCTCCCAGACCTCAAAATCATACCAAACAATCCTTGGTGAAACCAACCAAGGATGTTTAAACCTTTTACAGCAGTGTAAATGTAGCCTCTGATTTTCCCTTGAAAATAATTTCTTCCTCAAAAAACCCACAGAGCTCAATCTTGCACCCCTCATAGGAGACAGGGGAGCGTTCAGGGGGAGACAGTTGTAAAGTACCTCTCCAAATTTTATCGAAAATATTTTGGGTAATCATAGTTATGCGGGCACCTGAATCAGCCAACAGCTTGAGGGTTTTGCCTCTCACCTCAATGTCTACAATGGGATCCCTACAAGATGAAGGGTCTCCTTCTATGTTCGTTTGAATAGGAGCACAAACAAAAGCATTATTTTCTTCCCACACACCAGAAATCACTTAAGAATCAGATTCACTATCAAATTCTACAGTAGAGATTATAAGTTTTTTGTAACCCTTCTTCTTTAAACAAACTTTGGCAAAGTGACCAATTTCTTTACAATAGTTGCACGTTACATTGATGGCAGGGCAATGGCATTTTTAGAGTGAGGGGTATTTCCACACCTTAAACACATGTTAGAAGGATTGATATTTTGTGAATCTGTTTTCACAGACCTGGAGTGAGTGTAAGTACTTTAGCGCAGTGGCTTAGTGTGCGATTTTGCAGCATTGACAGCACTCACATGTTCTACATTCTTTTCGTCCCGTTCCTTTAGCGAAAACATAGAAATCCCTATACTCTTAGCAATCTTGATAGTCTCATCTAAAGAAGGATTTCCCAAACGTAACAATTTTTGTCGTATGTTTTTGTCCTTACAGTGGCAATTGAACTCTGTAGATTTGAGAACTCTCCAGATCAACTCATTAGAGACAATCAACTACCAACCTTTGCAAAACAGATATGTAGGAATCTACATCTTTTCCTTCGCTTTGCTTCCTTATGAAAAATTTGTGCCTAAAGACCATTAGGCTAGGTTGCTCGTCGAACCTGTTCTTGAGCTTGAGAACAGTCTCACGATACTCAACGCTGTCAATTTCTTCTGCAGATAAACTTGGTAAATGTTTTAAAATGGAACTACCCTCGAAACCGAAGGAATGTAAAAGTCGACATTTTTTCTATCTGCGCTAAATCTTGAAGCGCCAATTGCCCCTAAATATGTCTCAAATGCGTCATGCCAAATTTCCCACCTGAAAGGTGGTTCACCTGGGGAGTCCAGAAATGCTGATTGAGGATCCCCTTCATGACAATGAACTTGCTTTTTTGGCTGATATTTAATTGCAATATCAACTAATTCAGACGTGATCCATTTCCATTTATTATTCCAATCATCTGTGTCTTAGTATTGGACCTACCCGACATTCTTGATTAGCATATCTTCTTACCTCTTCATGATTATGATGAAGTCGGTGTATATACTCTATATCGAATAACCTTGATTTAGATGGGAAACGACTTATAGGCTACGGATCCGGCTACTTTCTGGCTTCCTTTTTGATGAGGTTGACTTATTCCAATTGTCAGAGCCCTGAAGAAGTGCCCTTAAGAAGTCCTTTATAAGGACGGAACGCGACGGCTGTATCGTTGTGAAAAGTGATGTTTTTTACTTCATTTTTAAACCTATTGAAATAGGAATAAAAAGGAAAACTTTGAAGAACATCAGTGTTGGATACAGACTACATAATTGTTCTTTTTGTATTGAAATAGACACCAACATCATGTTGGATAAAGCACAGGAAACTGCCCTGAGCATCATTACTCAGATATAATCTGAGCTTGCTCTTGGGTCAGTTTCGCTACACTTCTTTTGCTCCACCACCCTTTACTATTCAATAGTACTGCTCACTTTGAGACTTTCTCTATTATAACTGGAGCAGGAAATGTGGATTCACCCTTCACAACTTTCTTAGTTTAAAAAAAAAATTAGAACCAAATCTTCCCTGAAATCAATAATTTGAAATGTTTTATCACAATTGATTAATTTGACCCTTACCCTGATGTAGTGACACTCTAAGGGGTACTAAATTCAAAATCTGCTTCTGAACGATTGTGTTTGTTTTCATCCAATTTGGACACAGCTTGACTTGAGAAATACCTCTGCTGCTTTGATGTGCGATTATGTATGTCCACTACATATATTTTATTAATTGCTCACTTGTGTACCTGTAGCAATAGCAGTCTGCATTCCTTCCTCGAGAAATGTATTCATTCTCTCAACCAACCCATTTGAGGCAGGTGAACACAATGCAACTTTGAGATATACGATATCATGAGAGTCAATGAATTCTTTCATTTGAGCAGAAGTAAAGTGCTTGCCATTATCAATCAATCATCAACACTTGATAAAGCACACAGCAGCTCCAAACAGAAGCATACCGGTGCTCAAATCAGAAGAGCTAAACAGTGTCAAATAGGCAGGTTTTCAGTTGCCTTTTGAAAATGGCAACTCAGCTCTACGCAGATTAGATGGGAGGCTGTTCCATAATTTAGCTGTTAGAACAGTAAAGGAGCTACCTCCATGGCGTGACTTCGAGAATTTTGTAATACTTAGGAAGCGGCTATCGTTAGACCCATGTACTCTTTCTTGAGTGTACGGGCCAAGTCTATTCGACAAATTGTGATGGGCATCTCCATGGAAAGCTCTGAGGGCAAATGTTAGAGCTTTAAATTGAATGTGCTGTTCCACTAGGAGCCAATGCAGATGTCTCAGATGTGATGACAGCGAGGGACTCTCCTATAAGTCTGGCCGCTGCATTCTGGATTAGCTGAAGTTTGCGTATCAGATACGCAGTGATACCAAGATAGTGACTGTTCGAGTAGTCCAGACAAGTGGTAACTAATGAATGAACCACAGTTTTTCTAGTCTTCTCCAGAGTCAATCAATCAGGGTTTTGTAGAGCGCACTACTCACCTGTGAGGGTCCTTAGGCCCTGGGGGTGGGTGTGAGCAGCTCCGTTGTGGTCATTTAAAGAGCCAGGTCTTGAGGTCCTTCCTGAATTGGTGCAGTGTCGGGCTCCGTCAGAGGTGAAGGGGGAGTTTGTTCCAGGTAGGAGAATGATCTTCCACCTGCTCTGGTCCTGTAGAAGCATGGGACAGTGGCTAGAGAGAGGTCGGCTGAGCGGAGATTTCTCTTGGGGACATGGAAGGAAATTCGGACGTTGAGGTATTGGGGTCCGGTGTTGTGGAGGGCCTTGTAGGTCTGTGTGAGCACCAGGTGAAGAAACCTCTTTAAAATGTTCATTTTCAAGAAGCAGAATACCAAAGTGTGTTTAATTTGAGTGGCAAAGGAGAGCATAGAGTCGAAAATGATGCCGAGATTTCTGTCCGAGGAGGTCGGAGTTTGGTCACAAGTTATTTAGGAGGCCCTTCAATTCCAAACAATCTTCAAAAAAATGATTACACAGGTGGTGTTAGGTGCTGGAGCAAAATGAAAATACACCCAATTAAAGTAATAGTCAATAAGTACTAGTAAGTATTTTTCGACACAGGAAAGAAGTTCATATGGACCAGCAAAGTGTGGCGCAGCATATCCCAGACTTCATTAGGGAATGGCACTGGATGCAAAAGAGTTTCTACTGCTTTCCAGTGCTTATCAGATGACAAACACAGTTCACACTTAGCAATGTGTGGACTGACATGTGAATCCAAAAAATGCCACCAAGAACACAATCTTAAATTCTTACATGATGCTGCCTTTTGTGGACAATAGATATTAAAACATTACGTCAAGATGATGGAAGAACAAATAAAAATCATTGTTTATAACCATATATCAACTAAAGATAAACTCACTGACAACTTCAGCAAAAAGTCTCAAACCTGCATCCACATTTCTATCCTTAGGCCAATCATCGTTGACACAACTCTTGACAACTTGCAACTGCTGCCCGTTATGCTTCGCCTCTTCCCAGTCATTAGCAATAAAGCACCATTACCCTCTTTTACCGCATCAATAGCAACAACAATACACTCAACTTCATTGCAGATATCCTGAACACAATCCTCATCCAAAGGTGTTCTTGATTCTAACATTTTTGCCTCCCAGAATATGTTTAATAGAGAGCTTATGTTGCAGAATCCTTGACAGAAGTCTGACCAATCTCACTGACGCTTTTCCTGTACCATTACCACTTAGCATATACAAACACAGGCTTGTTTTCTGTATAAATCCCAAGAAGAGCCCCACAAAAAGGTTTTTAATTTTTCATCCACCAACTGAAAACAAATGCTTCTCTCTCTAGAGCACTGTAGTTACATGTAGCGATTTGTAAGCAATGGGAGGTGGAAACAATAGTTTGTTCTTTTGAATCCACCCGTTTTGACAAAACTGCTTATAACCCGTATTGGCTAGAGTCCTCAAAGCTGGTGTTTGAACCATTAGATCTTTTGATTTTGAGATATGATTCATTCGCGTTTTCTGACAATAAAAACCTCTAACCTTTCCAAAGTAGTTGGTGGAGTGGCTGACCCAAAAAAGCATAACCACTTATGAATCTTGCATAATATTTTGATAAATCTAGGAATGTCATTACGGCATCTTTGTATTTAGCATCCTTAATTGTTTGAGTAAGGGAAAAATTAGGTTTAGTTCATCAGATGTAACCAAATGCCCTAGACCCTGTGTCAGGAATTTGCATTTATTATGTCTAAGAGTGAGGCCCTCATTTTTTAAAATGCCCATGACTTTTTCTAAAATTATATTGTGTTCTCTCATGGACTCTGCAAAAATAAGGGTATTGTCTTGGAATGCTTCTACCCCAGAAACATTTCCATGAACGTTTTCCATCAGCTTCTGAAACACACATGCTGCAGATGCTAAATCAAATTGTAACCTTAAAAATGTGTGATCTCCAAATGGCAGGAAGTGGAATCTAATGATAAACAGATCTCAAGTCTAGAATAGTAAAGTAATTTGCTTGTCCTAGATTTGCCAACATAGCCTGAATCTTGGGTAGTGGGTAATAATCATATTCTTATTTAAAGTGTGAAAACCCGTGCATAAGAGTAATATTTTCCTTTTTTTTTTTTTTACAGACTTACCCCAACGAGACTGACCCATTCGGAAGAGTTGTTTTCTTACAGCATGCCCTCGGCTCACAAATTATGTAACATTTCGAGTTCCTCTTTCATACTTAAGGATACTGGCCTAACCTTACATATGACAGGAATAGTATTTTTGTTTAACTTTATAAGATGTTAAAAGCATGTGATTTTCCCAATTCATTCCTGCAATACTTTCAGAAATGCTTCCACAAAATCAGTCATAACAATCTGAGTGTACTCCACCCAAGAAGTTGACACGTCTGCATTCTGACTGGATCATCAGCTCCAGGTACTAACATCAGACCTAATCTGGCCAAGTCCTGCCAACCCACAATACTTCTGCCTTTGATGGCAACATAAATGTTTCTCTTCCAAGCCATGCGAGTCTATAAAGTAACCTAACATGTCCATATTGTGTTCCCCATGTGCTTTTATGTGAACATATGGTATATTCAAAGTCACATTCTTTTGCCATTGTTTATTAAATAGGACATCTGAAACAAATGTAATTCAGGACGAGAATCCGCCACCATCAGTAGTTTCACACTACCTACCAACATCATACCACACCCCTCTTACTTTCTGGGTGCTTACATTCTCAGTTTCTACTGTCAAAACAACTTAAGAGACATCCGACTTCCATTCTTCAGGCAGAACTTCTGCACTGCTTATTTTTACATAACCATGATGTGCCTATTAGAGGCCCCGCTGCACGTTCGCAGGGTAACACGCCACCACTAACCTTTTGATAAAATCTTGTTTCTTTATGTATCTGTGCTCATATTTTTACTGGGATTAGGGCTAGATTGTTTTGTTGAATTACTTGTGCTTTAATTTGCCTGCCATTCTCTCCTGATCACCGGCTATGGGCTTACTTACCCCAGGGTTGCAACAGCATATTGTGCTGCTTCATGAAAGAGTTTCTCTCCTTCCCCTAACTGGGCTCCTGTGAATTGTGTTCCCCTGAAAACCTACTCATTTTATGAAGCATTTCCTCTAGTTACAGCAAAGCCCATTGCTCAACAATTGTTTTTGGCTTCAGAAGGCGCACGTTGTGCGTGCCAACAAGCCTATCTGAGGAGTCCAGCTTGATGGTAATACTGCTGGGGTATACCCTATGGGCAATCTATTTGAGAAATTAGCTCCGGTCGTGGGCACCAGAACTTATCTTCGAGGACCAGGACTTATTTTCATCGTCAGTCTTTAACCCAGAACAAGAGAAAGAAAGGCACAAAAGTGAGAAAGAAGAAGGAAGAGTGTACAGTGTGGCATTGTGTAATATCATTGCTATCTTTGGCCTAATAAAAAAACACTCCAGCTGTAGTAGGGCCCTGGCTTCACCCTGGTGCAGGGCGGGCTGTGCTTTATGGCGGGCATTGAGGGAGGGAATGAGGGATGGTCTCTGCTGCAGCTACGGCCTTGTACAGTGCCCCTGCTATTACTAATGAGCGAGAGGCATTGAGGTGGTGGAATTGGTGGTGGTGGTATTGGTGGGGGTGGTGGTGGTATTGGTGGTGGCAGTATTGGTAGTCATGGTATTGGTGGTGGTGGTATTGGTGGTGGTACTGGTATTGGTGGTGGTGCTGGTATTGGTGGTGGTGCTGGTATTGGTGGTGGTGCTGGTATTGGTGATGGTACTAGTATTGTTGGTGGTGGTGGTGGTATTGGTGGTGGTGGTGGTATTGATGGTGGGGTATGGGTGGTGGTATTAGTGGTGGTATTAGTGGTGGTATTGATGGTGGGGTATTGGTGGTGGTGGTATTTGTGCTGGTATTGGTGGTGGTATTAGTGGTGGTATTGGTTGTAGTGGTATTGGATTGGTGGTGGTGGTATTGGTGTTGGTAGTATTGGTGGTATTGGTGGTGATATTGGTGGTGGAATTGGTGGTGGTGGTATTTGTGGTGGTGGTAGTATTGGTGATGGTATTGATGGTGGTATTGATGGTATTGGTGGTGGCATTGGAGGTGGTGGTATTGGAGGTGGTGGTGGTATTGGCATTGGCAGTGGTATTGGTGGTGATATTGGTATGGCATTGGTATTGGTGGTGGTGATAGGGCCCTGGTTTCAACCACTGGTGAAGGGCGGGCTGTGCTTGATGGCAGGCATTGAGGGAGGTAGGGATGGTTTCTGCTGCAGCTACGGCCTTGTACAGTGCTCCTGCTATTACTAATAACTGAGAGGTGGTATTGGTAGTGGTGGTGGTATTGGTGGAGGTGGTATTGGTGGTGGTGGTATTATTGGTGGTGGTGGCATTGGTGGTGGTGGCATTGGTATTGATGGTGGTGGTTGATGATATTGGAGGTGGTGGTGGTGGTATTGGTGGTGGTGGTAGTGGTGGTTGTGTTGATGGTGGTGGCATTGGTGGTGGTGGTAGAATTGGCAGTGGTGGTATTTGTGGTGGTGGTGGTGTTAATAAAACAGGCCTTTGAAAACAACCCCTCAGGTGGCTTGGGTACAAGTGACATGTAACACAGATGTGATGTCGTCAGCTTAAGCTCATTAGCACAGGATTATGTGCTACCTGTAATTCATGTGACTTAATTCGCTAATCATTTCTAAATCCATTTTTCTTGGGGTTTGAAACAGACGCAAGATAATGTTGGGTTGCAGTGTTTGAAAGCGGGCACCTGTGTTACGGGGCGGACGTGCTGCTTAAAAAAAACACAAGGTTTCAGCCTAAGCAGCGCATGTTCGGACTGCAGTAAGAGAAACTCAATAAAGTAAATAGTGCTTGCAGACTAAATAACAGGTCCGGTGTAGCAACTGAAGTAAAAGGGCCAGTCACCATGGAAGGGTACAAATGAAGATAAGGCGGTACTAAGGGGGGACTAACAAGCCTACTTACGAATCCGAAGGCAGCATTTATGAAAGACAATGACACCCGCCAATAAAAAATATGGGAGGAAAGTGGGCGCGGCTTCTCTCTCATACTCTACTACAGCAGTCTCGCAGAGTGAGCAGCGCATGCGAGATGCCGCTAAGCTTGACCTAAAAAGTCATGAAGTACAGGATGGTGTTAGAAAGAAGAACAGGTTATAATCATGAGTAGACAGGCAAGGTATTCTGTAACCATAGCATTTGGTAACAGGCCAATAAAAATGTTTGCACTTCCACAATTCATTCATTTATGTATTTATTTTACAAATTAATATCGTTTCTGTGCCACTTTGACAGAGCAGACAGCAGGGCAGGACTCCAGGATCAAACTCAAACCAACTCTCATATTCTTCTTTAGACTGAGGATGTTCTGGCAGGGCCATCAGATACTTTGTGATCCTGACTTTAATAACAGGCTGCCTATGTCTGCAATGCCAGGCGTTTAGGGCAAACAAACTAAACTTGCAACCTCAGCAATGTTCCTGTTGAACATGAATTATGTTGTAAAAGGAAAGGTCAAGGCAGATGATATGATTCTTTACCACTATTTGGACTAGAATATACTCTGATCTTTGATGTTATGACATTTTTTTATTAGAACATATTTGTAGTTCAAACCCTCAAATTAAAAATTAGGCTCTACAGCAGCACTTTTCTTCATTAGAAGAATAAATGTTTACACAATTTTAACAACAACTCCTTCACTCATTTCATTGTGGTGAGCATATTTCGTGTGGATTTCCACAAATAAGTGACATCCTGAGATAGTTTCACATCTCTTTCTTAAGTAGCTCATTATTGTGTAGCGTTTTGAAGACACAAAGTAATAACCTTTCAATTGTCCAATGAACTACATTCCAGAAGATATTCTTCCCCTAGAATTATACCAGAGTTAATACCGAAATCAATCTAGATTTTACCCCTATTTTACATAGGTTGATGCAACACCAAGCATGTAATCTTTACAGAGTCCTGAGACATGATCTACAACTTAATCTGTTAGCAGTCGGGAATAATCTTAGAGAGAAACCAGGTGAGGCATCAGAGTCAATGTGGCAGGCATTCAGAAATTAGTCACCCTACCTCTCATAGCTAAAGCCCCTAAAACAAATAAGACCTCAATCTCAAATGGGGTACCAATCCCAATTTGAGGGCAATCTCCTGTTTGTGCCAAAACGAGATTGTGCATGGCGTGCAAAAATAAGTGAGTGTGTGCTGGGAAAGCCTTGTGAAAATCACAGAGGGAAACAACCCAATTACACAATGAGCACATGCAAGAATGGGAAATAGGAGTATATGTTATTCACAATTACCACACAATTTGGAGTCTAAGAGTCACCTGCTAATTTGCAGCTGAAATAAGCGTAAGTGACCCAATCCTGATCGGGAAATAGGTGGCCTAAAGCGTCTACAAACCTAACAGACTTTGTAAACTATCACTATTTTAACTTACCCTTTTTAACTTACTCCACTTAGATAAGTTACTAGAGAGATGGTGGGGGTCAGGATCAATTTCAACCATTGACTGAAGGGTATAACTCTGCAAATCCTACTCTAACTACATTCAGACCTATCGGTAATAAAGTGTGTTATTACTTTCAAGATGGATGATTTATGCTGAGCGATAGACATCAACAATGTGGGAGCTCCTTGGAAATGTCACTTTTTTACACCGCTGACCACACAGCCCTTTTTATCCAAAATCAACTCAGCTGGGCACTGAACTGGATCCATTAATGTTCTACCAATGTCTTAAACTACACAGATGACATGTTAGCAGCATACCTTCTGGCCACTGCAACTGGATGCAAAGCAACCATATGACATTGAAGCCAACAGTAATTGAGATCTTGTTGGTGGGCATCACAGAGGTAGAGTGACCGCTGCGCCTCTCACCAGGCCGGGTCACCCCCTTGCTCCTCCTGCCGCCTCCTGCTCCTGCCTGCCAGCCTTGCCGCAGAGCCGCCCGCTCGCCAGTTTCCCGCCGCAGCTCGCCACAGGCCCCGCCCACCACCGGCCCATTGGCCGAGCCGCTCCCGCCACCCAGCTGACCCGCCCTCTCGTCCCCCTTCTTAAGGGGACAGCAAGGAGTGCTCGGGAGTGACCGCTGCGCCTCTCACCAGGCTGGGTCACCCCCTTGCTCCTCCTGCCGCCTCCTGCTCCTGCCTGCCAGCCTTGCCGCAGAGCCGCCCGCTCGCCAGTTTCCCGCCGCAGCTCGCCACAGGCCCCGCCCACCACCGGCCCATTGGCCGAGCCGCTCCCGCCGCCCAGCTGACCCGCCCTCTCGTCCCCCTTCTTATGACGCCCCCAGAGCGACCGCGAAGCGGACGCGCGCAGCGGGAGCGCCGAAGGTGCGCCAAAGGTGAGCCCGTCTGCGCCTGTCCGCGCCTGGCCCGCGCCCAGCGCCAGGACCCCTGGCCCCCGCAGACCCCAGCCCACCTGCCGGACGTACGACGCCGCCACCCTCAACGCACTCAACGCCGGCCGAATCCCAGGATGCTACCGAGCCACCCCGAGACGCACCCACGGACCCTTCTGCTGCAACGCCTGCAAGTTCACCTGCATCCGGACCACCACTACTCCAGCACCAACCAAGACCAAGACGAGCAACAGCAGCAGCCACCTGAAATGCATCCTGCTCAACACCCGCTCCGTCCACAGACACGCCATCGAGCTCTGGAACCTGCTAGACACAACCTCACCAGACGTCGCCTTCCTCACGGAAACCTGGATGAACGCCTCTTCAGCGCCCGACATCGCCATCGCCATCCCAGACGGCTACAAGATCATCCGAAGGGACCGCATCAACCAGACCGGAGGAGGCATCGCCATCATCCACAGGAACACCATCCGCATCACGACCAACACCAACGACACCCTCGCACCCGCCGAGCACCTGCACTTCCCGGTCCACATCAACCCCAAGACCACCCTCAGAGGCACCCTCATCTACAGACCCCCGGGACCACGCACACAATTCAGCGAAGACATCGCCGACTTCATCAGCCCGCACGCCCTCCTCTCCGCTGACTACATCCTCCTCGGGGACCTCAACTTCCACCTGGAGAACAACAACGACCGCAACACCACCACCCTGCTGGACAACCTCGCAAACCTGGGACTCAAGCAGCTGGTCACCACCCCCACCCACTACGCCGGACACACACTCGACCCCGTCTTCTCATCCAGCAAGGACATCGCCTTCAGCCACGCCACCGGACTCCACTGGACGGACCACAGCTGCGTCCACTTCAGCTTCAGAAGGACCACGATCCACCACCACCAGCAACAGGTTGCACGCAGAAGCTGGAACAAGATCACAGTCGACCAGCTCGCGACCTCCCTGAGCATGAACCCTCCCACCAGCGCAACGAACCCAAGCCAGGCGGCCACCAACCTCGCAAAGTGGATCAGCAACTGCGCAGACGACCTCGCCCCTCTGAAGACCCCGCCTAGCAGACCCAGTAGCAAGAAAGCCCCACGGTTCACCGACGAACTCAAGAGCTCCAAGAAGAAATGCCGAGCCCTCGAGAGAACATGGCGCAGAGACCCAACACCGGACAACATGACCGCCCTCAAGCTCGCCACCCGAAAACACCACCAGCTCATCCACGCCACCAAGAAAACCGCATTCAAGGAACGACTGGACAACAACGCACACAACAGCAAGGAACTCTTCAACATCGTTAAAGAGCTCTCCAACCCCAATGCCGGAAACAACGACATCACCCCTTCGCAAGACCTCTGCAACTCCCTCGCCTCCTACTTCCACAAGATCGCGAACATACACAACAGCTTCAGCACTCAACCGACGCACGCCACGACCGAACCACCGCCCCCCACCACCACCCTCCGCGCCTGGACCCCGATCAGCACCGAAGACACCGTCCGCACGATGAACTCCATCCACTCCGGATCTCCTACCGACCCCTGCCCTCACCACGTCTTCAACAAGGCCGACGCTGTCATCGCACCCCACCTGCGGGACATCATCAACACCTCCTTCGACACCGCTACCTTCCCGGAGAGCTGGAAGCACCCGAACTCAGCGCTCTACTAAAGAAGCCATCAGCCGACCCCACCGACCTCAAGAACTACCGCCCCATCTCGCTGCTCCCGTTTCCTGCAAAAGTCATCGAGAAGACCGTCAACAAGCAGCTGGCCGCCTTCCTCGAGACGAACGGTTCCCTCGACCTCTCGCAGTCTGGCTTCTGGGCCAACCACAGCACCGAGACCGCCCTGATCGCAGCCACTGATGACATCCGAGCACTGCTTGACAACGGAGAAACAGCAGCCCTCATCCTCCTAGACCTCTCCGCGGCCTTCGACACTGTCTGCCACCGTACACTAGTGCAGCGACTCAGCAACGTCGGAATCCAGGAGAAGGCACTGGAGTGGATCATCTCCTTCCTCGCCGGAAGGACACAGAGAGTCCGCCTCCCCCCGTTCAGATCTGAAGCCACCGAAGTCATCTGCGGCGTTCCTCAAGGCTCCTCGCTCAGTCCAACCCTCTTCAACGTCTACATGAGCCCCCTCGCAGACATCGCACGCCAGCACAACCTCAACATCATCTCCTACGCCGAAGACACCCAGCGGATTCTCTCCCTCACCAACGACCCCGCCACCGCCAGAGCCAACCTTCACGAAGGGATGAAAGAGGTAGCCGAATGGATGAGGAACAGCCGCCTGAAACTGAACTCGGACAAGACGGAAGTCCTCATCCTGGGATCCTCACCCTCCGCCTGGGATGACTCCTGGTGGCCCCCCGCCCTAGGCAGCGCACCCAAACCAACAGACCACGCACGCAACCTGGGCTTCATCCTGGACTCTTCCCTCTCCATGACCAGACAAGTCAACGCCGTCTCCTCGTCGTGCTTCAACATCCTGCGCATGCTACGTAAGATCTTCCGGTGGATCCCCACCGAGACCAGGAAGACGGTCACCCAGGCCCTCGTCACCAGCCGTCTTGACTACGGCAACTCCCTCTACGCCGGAACCACCGCCAAACTCCAGAAGAGACTCCAGCGAATCCAGAACGCCTCAGCACGACTCATCCTGGACATCCCCCGTCGCAGCCACATCTCCGGACACCTGAGAGACCTGCACTGGCTCCCGGTCAACAAGAGAATCACCTTCCGACTCCTCACCCACGCACACATAGCCCTACACAACCAAGGCCCAGGATACCTCAACAGCCGCCTCAACTTCTACGCTCCCAAACGCCAGCTTCGATCGACCGGCCACGCCCTCGCCGCCGTCCCCCGCATCCGAAGAGCCACCACAGGGGGACGGTCCTTCTCCTACCTCGCCGCCAAGACATGGAACTCCCTCCCGACCCACCTCCGCCTGACCCAGGACCACCTCGCCTTCAGGAAGCAACTCAAGACCTGGCTGTTCGAGCAGTAGCGGACCCCCATCCCCCAGCGCCTTGAGACCCTCTGGGTGAGTAGTGCGCTATATAAATGCTTTGATTGATTGATTGACTTCTAACCTGTTCCACCTCAGAGGCACATACGAAGAAACCCAGGGGCACATGAAGCATCTGGGGTAGGGGTAAATGAATGATGCCTAGGGTTTTAACATCTCAAGACAGTAAAGAAAGTGCTCCCTTTACCATCCCCACAAACATTAGGCCTATGCTTACTGGTCTCTCGTTATTTCTAGGTATGACTCTTCTAATGTAGTGCATACTGGAGTTTTACCAAATTCCTGCTCCTTGAATGATCAGAAAATGTTGAAGCCAATGCAATGACGGAGCAAAAACTTCAGAGGTATGCGTTCCCAATGGGCCATGCAACCTGCTGGCTGCTGATTTAGGAAAAATACATTTTAAAATGTCATGTAATTAACATGAGGGGCTCTCAATTCCTCTGGAGAAACATTCAACTATACCAACATTGAGAGTCCTGTGCTCTGTGGATACCTGAACACTGCTGAGTTCCTGCTGCAGGAAAGCCTATGCGGAGGGATGCTCATTATCTGCGTTGACCATAAAGGCCTGCAGCACCCTCCCTTCTGTTTTAGGAAGATGGAGAACACCTACACCTACTGGAGACAGTACAAGGATTTTCTGTTTCTTAGCTATCCTCCCTTGGTCCTACCAGCTTTTGATGATTTTAGCTAATATGTGAAATAAAAATTATACTGCACTGAAACTACACTACAATTACACATCAATTTTTTTCAGTCACTTTCTTGCAACTGATGCACTCTGTAAAGGGCTTTAAAACACAACTGCTCAACCATAATTGTGTTCTGCACTTGACGCTGGCTCCTATTTTCAACCTCTACACACAAAATACTTAAATCCTCTCTTCATTTTCGTGACCAGTCAGATACAGTATTCTCAGTGCCGCCTCGGCCACACATGACACAGCAAAACTGGAACAGTCTAACTCCCCACCACCCCCTGGGAACCCCTTTTTTAATATCAGAAGCAAAACCCTGAAGATAGATTCTCAAGTCAAAACCATCAAGTAAAAGTATGTGTGAAGTTGGAAGATGTACTAAAGGGGGCTACTGAACAGCCAGGGGTCAGGCCAGGCACATCTGCGATAAAGAAGCCGTCCCTCACAGGCATGCAAGTGCAGTGGTTCCGTGCAAAGGTCATGCTTTACAAGGGGGAGGGACTTGGCGCAGAAGGATGGTTGCAAAGGCAGTGCTAGTGCAGTGCAGACTCTTGGGCTGCATCCACCGTGCATTCTACAGCAGTAGGCAAGCTTGCTGCAGCTTTTTTGCTTATTGGCTTTCATAAGCCATGTGTGAGAGAGACACTGCCTGCCGATGTCAGAAGCCCCCAGCCCTCTTGCCAAGTGGCCCAGGGAGTGCAGCGCCTGCAGACCTGTTTGACTTCCTATGTTGGCTCACTGTGTCTGCTTGGTATGGAGGGGGTTTAAATACGCTCACTAAAGGTGCCGAATGGATTGGAAACATCACTTCATAGTACACAGAAGAGAGATGCACGGATGCAAATCCCGTGAGACTCCAGCAAGAGAATACACAAAGTGCCATGCCACAATTTATGTACAGGGATAGAAAAGAAGGCGCACATATAAAGCACACTTTACAAAAGAAGTTGTGTTAAGTAGCTTAAACCAACAGCAGGAGACAGAGTGCATATATGCATTTGTCTGATTATGTGGTATTTGTAAGAGCAGCCATCAGTATATAGTCAATGAGTCTGGAAGTGGATGCTCGGGGGATAAGGGTTCCGCTGGAGAGGCTGGCTATACTTCAAGATGCCTGAATAGTCGCACAGGTGCAGAGGGAGAGAGCTGGGACATCCTTGGAGTTTTGAGGTGCCATTTTCCGCCCTCAGACCGGGGTAGGGGGGTCCCACATAGCCTAGTCTACAGCCTACCTAAGCCTGGGGAAGGTCCTCCTACCCTGCCCCCCCCCCCCCGAGACCTCAACTCAACACCCATGTATGGCCTTCAGACCTGCCTGATGATAGAGCTCGCTGCCACTTCGGCTCCTCAAGGTGGGGTCGACCTGACCTGTAAAGCCCCCATCTCGAGGCCAAGGCAGCTCAGGACTCTGAGGGTGCACCAGGCAGCGGAGCCTTCCATCAACCTCTG
Organism: Triturus cristatus; assembly: GCF_964204655.1. NCBI lineage: Eukaryota > Metazoa > Chordata > Amphibia > Caudata > Salamandridae > Triturus > Triturus cristatus. The sequence continues at coordinate 962,607,092 of NC_140584.1, read as the reverse complement.
AAGCTAGGCTACCTTCCCTCCTTCGGCAGCAACTCATGCTCTACGGGTCCCTGGTAGTCTTTATATCCTGATTGATCAATCTACCCATGTGGTGCTGCCAAACACCTCTCCTGCTTCAACCTCCCTCTTTTCAGTGGTGAAAAGGGTACACATCTCGCTCTACTATGTATTCCCAGAACAACGCAAAAATGGACAACACCCTTAAGGATATGTTCTCCAAAACCCTTGCAAAGACAGACCTGCCCAGACTCTGGCCCAGACCGAAGGGACGATGATAGGGGGGGATCGATGGGAGATGACGCTCCAGTGATGAGACCATTTTTGAAACGGCTATTTGAGATCCTCCAGGAGTATTTTGCAGAACTCACAAGACAGCGTCAGAGGGTGAAAGACCTCAGATGAGATATCGGTGACTTAGGCCAAAGAGTGAAGTCACTCGAACAACCTTATAATTCCAGTGAAGAACCGGATGGGCACCGCCGAGAACTCCTTGAACTGAGGGCCAAGATTATGGAACTGCACTACCAACTGGAGGATATAGAAAACCGTTCTCATCGCCACAATATCCAGATCAAAGGTGTTCCTCTGCAGGCGATCTTCGGGACCAGGAGGACTTTGCTGTTCATCTTTTCTGTCATGTGGGCCCAGAACTCGAGGATCAAGACATTGTCCTCAAATGCATCCACAGAGCAGATCGTCCAGCCCGTTCCCCAGGCCAAGCACAAAACATCCTCACCTGCCTGCACAATTGCAGACATTCTCTCTGCGGTGTGTGATAAACCCACTATTGACTTTGAAGGCCTCAAAAATAGAGCTGTATCAGGACCTTTCCCCTATGACACTGCAATGCTGACGAAACCTTCAACACATAACGGACTTTATCCTTGAGAAGGGTGTCAGGCACAAATGGGGGCACCCCTTCAGACTCCAATTTGTATGGAACAATGAGACGCATAGTGTCCGAACCTTAGAGGAGGCCTGTTTGCTGGTGGATATTCTGACGCTCCCTGGGGATCCTCCAACCCAGCAATATTCGCAGGATGTGACTTTACCTTCCACAGACTTGCGCTGCTCTACACGTCCGAAGAACAATCATCGTAAGCCCTCTGAAACAGTCGCAGGGAACATGCTGCACTATTACACCAACTACAATGCCATGATAGTGTCACCGAAGCGCACAGTGATCACTGATGTACCAACAGGCCTGTGGTTACTTCACTACTGTCTAGCTGCAACATCGGCCCTTCACTGTTGAGATCCTGTAATTTCTCGGTTGATAATCTTGGGTCCGGGGACACGGTCCTTCCCACCATAACTGATGCCTCTTGGCAACGGAGCTCCCCCATTGCATCGAGATGGGGAGACTTCAAAACGACAACATGGACCCTCAGAGTTTGATTACTTGTGTTCCCAGGCGGGTAACTGCTTTGCTAATATGTTCTTTGTTTACTCCCCTCCTTTTCCTTGTGACGACCCACACATGCCCACTTACTTTGCAAACACCATGCCCTGGCAACTTCTGTGGGGGCCTCATGATCACCTCCAGGTTTATTTGGTACTTGCCAGAACCTATACACTAACATACCAATGGCTACTATACTCCGCTTTAATGTTAGAGGCCTCAACGCCCCCGTAAAGCAGTTAGCTCTTCTTTCACTTATCAGCGAGGCCAAATTCAACATTTGTTTCATACAGGAAATACACCTTCATAAAGCAAACTGGAAGCAGCTATGATCCTAGTGGTTTGACCACTGATATTTCTCATTGGGACCTGGAAAGAAGGCAGGGGTGGCAATACTTTTGGTGACACACTTTCCCAGGAGGGTGATACAAACACATACTGAAATACCCAGCAGGCTCCTATCGCTACTTGTTGAGATGAAGGGACATAGGATTGCATTGGCCATTCTCTACAGCCCTAATGACCACCAGGAGGCCTTCCTCAAGGAGGCGGTGGGTCGTATTCTCACCACCCCAAACATAGATATTATTACAGGAGAGGACTTCAACATTGTTGTTGATTCACAATCACATAGGTCTACTCACAGAAAAGGCCAGACTGGCACACTGTCCCCTGCTTATAGGCACTGGCTAGCCAAAGCAGGGTTGACAGATATAGGGGCAACAGACACATCCGACCGCTCAGGACTTCACTTTCTTCTCTGTGGCACACCAAACGTATACCTGCATCAACTTTTTTCTCACCTCACTGCATATTACCAGAGCTGCTTAGCTCCACACTGTCTCCCCAGAAATTAAAGCCACCATCAACTCCTTTCTAGCCACAAATCACACACCAACTACACTTATCACGCTACTGTGGGATAAGATGAAGGCCATAGTGCAGGGTTAGTTTATCGCTATAACGGCGCGTCTTAATAAAGATGGATGCAATACGCAAGCACAGCTAGAGGCTATGGTCAGAGACCGTGAAGCTACCCATAAGCGTACTGGTGCGATGCCAGTCCACCATCGACTTGTGGCGGCTCGCAAGCAGTTATAAGCCATAGAAACAGACAGGGCACAATATGTTCGGTTATGTGTAAAGCAAAAATACTATGCAAGAGGGAACAAGGCGGGTGCCTTCTGGCTCACCGCCTCCAATTTCAGGCTGTGCAACATAGGGTAGTTGAACTGGTGAGGTCAATTTGTAACCTGAAACATCAGGAGTTGTCGATCACTCATGAGTTTGAACTTTTTTACACCAATCTGTACTCCACTGAGAATCTCGATTCCAAGAGCATTGAGGCATACATGGAGTCGATCTCCCTAACTTGCATTCCCCAGAAATATGTTGCCAGCCTAGATAGGGATATTACTCCCAACAAAGTCCTTGAGGCCATAAAGCACCTGCAGACTGGCAAATCCTCTCGACACAATGGGTACAGCGCAGATTTTTACAAAACATTTGGTACACTCTTAGCCCCCATTTTAGTGAGACTGTACAATGACTTTAGCACCACTGCTTCTCTGACGCTTACAATGTCACTTGTCATGATTGCTGGCATTCACAAATCGGGGAAAGACCCCAAGTACTGTTCCTCATACAACCCCATTTCATTATTTAATGTAGACGCAAAGATATTTATGGGTATATTGGCTAATAGGGTGGCTCCCTATATGCAAGGACTAGCAGATACGGACCAGACCGGGTTTATATCCGAGAGGAGTTGTAGTGACAAAACCAATCGTCCCTGCCACCTACTGGATAAGACACCAAGTTCCTGCATGTCATCCCGTCTATTGATGCGGAGAAGGCATTTGACCTGGTCCATTGGCCACATCTCTGTGGATCCAGAGTAGCTATACATCCCCCAAGGCAATGTTAAGAGTTAACGGGCTCCTATATTGGCCCTTCCCTACTGCTAGAGACACTCGTCAAGGCTGCCCCTTGACGCCTTTATTGTTTACATTATATATGGTACACTTTGCCCAATGGATACGCAGTAATCCAGAGGTTTTAGGGCATTGCTAACAAAACCCTGTAACATAATTATGCAACACTCCTGATGACCACCCACTCCGACTTCTCCATGTGGAAAGGATATGGGCTCTCTTGGCTGGGCTGTTTGGCAGCGGTTAAGATGATGCTCTTACCGAATGTTTTTTGTGTCATGCATACTCTGCTGCTTCAACCCCCACCTCCCCCCCTCCCCCCCCACCCCACAGACGCCAGATAAATTACAAGATCTTATATGGTCGTTCCTTAGGGACAGGAAGAAGGCAAGGATGGCAAAGACACGGGCGTATCAACCCCAATCGGCGGGGGGACTTGCGCTCCCCAATCTAGTGTGCTATTACCAAGCGGCACAACTGCGTTACATGGTTGAGTGGTCCAGCCTAGCACCAAAAGCACTGGTGCTTCATTGACCAAATAGTGGTGGCCATGCATATCTGGAAAGCTCTGTCGTTACCGAAGATGCACCGGCCAGCTGTGGTATATGTCTCACCAGTACGCTGTGCCACAAGGGACTGGCCCCTCTCATCTCACCCTACACACCAATAATAGGGAATTCAGATTTACCTCCACATTACATGGTTCCCCATACACTGCGTGGCAAGAGGCCAACTGCAAAAGGATAGACGACTTATTTGACGCGGACTGCTTCATGGATTTTCCCCAACTCCAAGCGGCTTATGGGATCCCATCAGCGGCCCGCTGGCAGTACATAATTTTATGTCATTGGGTGTCCCAGCCTTCGGTCTGTCCCCACGCCAGTAGACCACTCATCCCGTTCAAGAAGTGGCTCCTCACCTGCTCGTCTGATAAACGCCCTCTTTACGACATATACATCTTTCTTATCACACCGCGGATGTCACTTAAAACACCTGCACAGCACAGATGGGAGGTGGAATTCGAATGCACTTTTACTGACGAAGAATAGTATGACATCCTTAACCATGCCTCAGCATGCAGCACATCTAGTAAAGAAATGTTCAAGATAGCACACTATTGGTACTACACCCCAGCTAGACCTGCACACTGGAAAGTAGGCAGGGACAGTGCATGCTGGCGACGATGCGGACAGACGGGTACCCTCATTCATATTCTTCGTCTCTTTCCTTAAATAAGATACTTTTGGTGGGAGGGACTGGATGCGGTGGACGGTATATATGCTACTGACATCCCTCAGTTTCCCAGCTACGTCCTGTTGAGACTCCTGAATCCACTGACATACCCTCTGAAGTCCACAAAGGGGCTGGCTATGAACCCTTGCACTGGGAGCTGCTTTTCCTCTCCTGCTCAGGTTTGGAAACAATCCCACCTCTCACGGATTGGCTCCACAAGCTATGGCAACTGTTGATATTGGAAAAGCTGACAGCAGTGGCGACACACAATACCATTGTTTGACAAGACAAGGGGACCTTGCCTCCGCAATCTCTCAGACTAATTTCTCGAGCGGACATGGTCAACATACCTCTGAGTTCTTCGCCTGACCCACACTGATCGTGACGACGCATAGACTGGTGGAGGGCAGCTGTTCACGACCTGGCCCTGACCCCCCCTTCCCCACATCTCTTTATCATATACTTGATGTCTCACTCATTCCTTTGGTCGTCACCATAAACATACCCCTTCCGCCTGTCCTCCTACTGCACTCTTTCTCCCTGTTTTTCCCTACTTCCACTTCTCCTGTGAAAAATTGCTTAATGCCACCCCACCTGCCAGGTAGGGTAGATAGTTGTATCTTGTTCACTATACTACTAGTAAAAGAGATCTTAAACCAAATGCAGGGTGTCTTCACCTCCCATAAATTAGAGAAGCTTTTCGACAAGTCCTATGATCCTGGGTACTTGGATGGAAAAGGCCTGCTCAGTGTTTTTTTTTTTTTTTACACATTTTAATCTCCAGTCTAAGGGTGGTCTGCCTTCGGGTGTTCAGAAATCCACGAGATGGATTTTGAGCATGCCCACAAGATAAGAGGGCAACTGGTCAAGTTATCTTTGTAAATAATGCAGTTGGATTTGCAGATGGTCCGAGTCTGCAATATACAACCTAAGGAGTTCCAGAATGGAGGTAATGTGCATCCACTGGAAATCAAACTAATGACTTCGAGATTACATAGACCTTTTAGTAGCAGATCTACTACCCTGCACCACTATCTTAGCAGCTCACTATTCTTTTTACAGTTGTTATTTTGGTAGACATGGTTGAACTGCTCTAACATAAAGGCAAGTCTGTACATGCAAGAAATAAACAAGGATTCCACAGATTTTCCTTTTTCGGCCTCACCTGCGACAGCGTCTGTGCTCTCGCTTGCGAGGGATACGGTTTTTACAAGGGATTTGGTGCTCTCCCACTGCTAACCATTCTTTGGCTTCATTCTCACTCTTATTTGCTGCCTCATAATTGGCCAACACATGTCGGCTTCACTTCCTGTTCTTCATGTGGAGCATGATTGCTTCATCTTGAATAGTGTCCTTCTGTTGCACACGGTGTGACTGAGGTACTATTTTCTTTCTTCTTCCTATTGTGTTGCTTCTTCCTTTCTATCTTCTTCCCAGTGTTGCTGCTTCCATCCCCCGCCCTCACTACCCATCGTCTGTATTGTTTCTTCCCCTCCTGACAACTCACACTCCCGTTGTTTGTGCTGCTTCTTCACTTTCCACCATCTACCCTCCTGTTGTCATTGTTTCTTATTTCCACACCCTCCCATTGTCCGTATTGGTTCTTCCCTCTCACCTCCACCCCCGTTGTCCTTATGGTCTCCTATTCTCCACCCTACCCTTGTCTGTGATGTCCTCCTCCCCTTCAGCCAGAAGAATAAAATAGCGCTGTTACACACCCAGTACTGGCTGCGTAAGTGTCCATTCCTTGACATCCTCCCTCTTGTTGTATGTATTGCCCACCTAAACCCACCCTAGGAAAAGAAAAAAACTGCTATGACACGGCCAGTGCTGGATGCATCTTGCAGTGCTTTTTTAAAACTTCCAAGCATGCATATAACATGGGTTAAACAAACACTGACAAAGCCAATAGATCTCATATTGGTGACACCTATTGGCTTTGCACATTTTATCTTTACACTTTTGTTAAGCTCTAACAAAGAGACCAATTTTCAACAAGAAAGCCTTAGATTGGTCTAGATTAGTGCTGCAGAGTATCACATTTTTGTAATGCAGGTCATTTTTTAAACCAGTCAATCATACTGAAGATGGTTGCAAGTAAAATTATACTTATCCATTTCCATTTTGCTGTTCAAGACCTAATAGGCAAGTGGATTTTTGCAACTAGTCTAGACGCTTTCAAGTGTTCTTGTCTGGGACATGCCCGGCAAGGTCCATGGTCTTGGCTGAGTCACATTGTTCAGGCAACATGCTAGACTGCCTTCTTTATTGGGGCAGGCCGAGCCGCAACAGAACCAATCAGGATGAAGGACCATCCAGTCCTCGGCAGAACCACATTGGCACGGCAGTGCAGAAACGAGTCAACCTAATTTGATTTGGCGGCAGAGGCCACAATAGCACATAACCAATTAGGAGGCATAACCTTTCAGACCACAGAGAAGGACGCTGAAATGGAGGCATAGCCAAGCAGCCCAACGGCACACAAGACATGTACAGCTCAGAACGTTGCCACTCCAATCAGCCGCTCTCCTCGGCGTTCCCCGGAAGCATAGCAGATGGGCCTCACAAGGTCATTCACAGCAATATGCCGGATTCTCAAGGGGGAGCACAAGGTGATTTGGAGGGTGAGACACCTTGATTAAGTAAGTCAAGTGGAAATGGGGGACGGCTAGATCTTTAGACCAAGTACCATTCGATGGCTCTGACTCATTCTTATTTTTACAAACTAACTTCTAGAGCGTGACAACAGGGCCCACTCCCTCTGAGCAACCCACGTTATGAAGAATTCCTACACAAAAAGTAGGTCCCTATTCAGGTAATCTTTTTAACGTTTGTGTGTATATGTGTGTGATTCAACGTAACATTTATTTGCCATCACTTTGAGACACAGTTTGCCACATATCCAAGGCATGATCTGGAATGCGGTGGGTTTCTGTTGCTAGATGCTGGAAGTTCCAGAATGATTGGGACATTCTGCATGACCTTTTGCGTCCGCTTGGGCTATGCCATCGTTCCATTAATATGTTTTAACTTGCTACATACATAACTATTTTGTTTCTCTCATTATACAACAGTATTTGTTGCAACACATGGCCACTTCTCTTTAAGTTTAAAAGTCAAGCGTACTTCGCATGTCTTATCATGCATGCAATTTCTTTTCGGTCCTGACGAAAGCCATATTGAGGGGGGCACTGAGTAAGGATGGCTGAAACATTTTGGCCATGATTGAGGATACAGGAGACCACAAACATCTCATGGGTATCCATCACTGTTTTTAAAACTTGCCCAGTGCCTCTACTATTAAAATACCTCCTGAGGTAGGAGACACTGAGTCAATTTAAAACCACTTACAATGAAACGCTAAAGAACACAGCTCCGCTGTAATTGGGCGTTGAAGCACACCCTGGAAGCATTCGGTGACCAGGGTGGGAAACCAATGATGAAGCATGTCACTAACTAGCTTTGTGAGTGAGGGTTCTTATAAAAAAAAACTAGGGTTCCCCCTTTCCCTTGAGTGAGAGACTCCTCAAGAGTTTGGGTTAGATAGGCAGCAAGCTCATTCCTTTTTTGTTTTGTTGATTTATGTCAGGGAAGATGGACAGGTTCCCTTCTTTGGTTTATTATATTATTGCAGCACACAGCTGTGAGAGTTGGCTCTTTGATAACACGTCTTTCAGGTAATACACTTGCATATGGGGAAGGTCCCCGGTTGGGAACAATATTCCTTGTGATAACATAGGGGCACCTACTAAAGATATATAACATTAGGATTTAGGATGGCAGAAAATCAAGGTTTGAAGTTTACAGACAAGGATGTTAACCAAATCCTCTCAGAACCACTGTTATTATCTGACCCTAACGTGGCCTAAACTATTGCAGAAATCAAAGACTGGGACACCCTTACTGAGCAGAAAAGAAACAAAATCAGAACAATCCTGCATGGGGTGATAATGACGGATTACCTTGGAGCTAGTTCCACCCTCAGAGGTCAAATAGTGACAAATGCACCCAGAATCTTTCCGGAGGATGCGTCCCTCAGGAGAGACTGGGCACAAATAGCCTGGCATTGCACTCAAGATTTGCTGATTTTAATCATAAATATGCAAAACACCTCTCGGAAGCCATGCTGATTGGAATCCAATTAAAAGTAAGTCATCTGGCAGCAACCTTTACGTCACACAAAAATAAATTAGATTAGATCAATAAAGAGATGACGGAGTATAAAGATTGCCTCACACAGTCAAAGATCCAAAAGATCCACAAGGATCTCAGAAAATTCTCTTTTGAAAAGGCATACCCCTTCTCAGCAACCACATATTGCAGTACAGAAAAACAAGGATACTCATCAGATAATTATACATCAGATGAGGGGACATCAGACACTGGGATTTGTTCTAGCGGTGAGGAAAACAGGACAAAATCCTGAGGCAGGATTAGAGGTAGGCCATGGCCACAGACATGGCAGGAACTTGACCCTTTCCAGAATCAGATGGGAATGCCCCAACAACATTTATATCAACAAGCATATCCCCCACAATATTTCGGATGGGGAAACCCTTTCTGCCAAGGTCCACCAGCAAAATTCCCCCAGAACCAGGAATTTCCTTTTTTACAGAAGGGAGGAAGGGGAAGAAGAAGAAGTGACAACTAGGTACTCCGAGAAGATTCCCAACCGAGAGTGAACACCAGGAGCATGTTGAAGGATAATCAACCAGGGACGAGCAGAGGCTTGACATCATAACTAACTTATCCTCAATTGTCCTCACAGACACACAATGTAAGGTTCTAAACAAAGTGTTAGGCTTTGTACCTATGGCTCACCTGAATAAATTCTGCCTACATTGCACGTTGGCGGAATTTTTCAGGAAACTGAAGTTAAGGGCATTTTGTTTTAAAAAAACAGATCCTTTGGAAGACAGTACAAAGGGGTGGCACAGGGTTGGAGCTGAAATCTACATTCTACCTCACCCCGCAGTATCCATCCCCATTGAGGTTCTCACCTTTGAACAGGCAGTGTTCAATGACATTGAGCTATTATATGAGGAAAACAAAACAGTCTACCATAATATGACAAAAGCAGTGTCTTTGGCTCTGAAAGAGCCAAGAGAGGACCACTGGATTGTCATAAAACCAGCAGACAAAGGGGGATGTATCGTCCTTCAGGACATTGAGGCCTTCTAGATAACAGACAGACCTACCAGATCCTCCGCACATATCCCACACAAGAACTCAAGATGGAGATCAAAAGTCTGGTGGAGTCGGTAGAAGAAAACGAATGGATCTCTAAAAAGAAAAAGGCAGAATTCCTTGATGACCGCCACCCCTAAAACACCATATATCTATACACTACCAAAAATTCACAATAATAGGCTCCCCCCTTTTGGGACGCCAATAGCGTCGGGAATAGGTTACCTTGTGGAACCATTTTCACACTTCTGTGACTTCTATTTGAAACCGTTGGTACAGGGCACCACCACATACCTAAAGGACACCAAAGATCTACTGTGCTTGTTACAAGATATGGGGTATGACCCAGAGACAAAACTACTTCTTAGCTTGGATGTGGAAAGATTATATAGAAACCTCCCACAAGAGGATACACAAACAGTGATTCAAGAAGCTCTCCATCAAGGAAAGTGGGAAAACACTATGCCCAAGCACTTCTTTCTGGATTGTGCACGATTTGCACTCAAGAACTTTTTTGAATTTGAAGGAACCCTAAACCTACAGACCTTCGGGACATCGATGGACAGTACCTTTGCCCCTACTGTGGCCGAATGGTATGTGTTTGGTTTCAGAAAAAAACACAAATTACAGAACAGCAACCCCTTCAGGAACAACCTACTACCATGGAGACATTACATCGACTACAACTTGGTGATCTGGAAAGGGGACAATACCTCCGTCGCCCCTTTCATTACATGGATCAACGATCAGGATCCCAACTTGAAATTCACACATACGATGACTAAATGATCCATCACTTTCTTGGATGTGACTATTTTCACAGAAGGTGGTAAGCAGAACACCAGAACCTATCATAAGCCTACCGACAAGAACACACTTCTGAAGTTTGACAGCTTCCACCCTTGGATACTTAAGGAAAATCTCCGGTATGGACAATTTATGAGGCTAAGCGGACTTGCTACAAGAAACTGGACTTCAACACCCAGGCGAGGGCTCTGAAAGGAAAACCCTGGTGAGGGCTCTGAAGGGAAAACAAAATTACAAGTACAAAATTACAAGTATGACATACAAATGGGCAAGCAACCAAAATAGAGAGGCCCTGCTGGAAAACACCATCTGCAATGACACATCCATCCCCCTTACATGTGTGACTACATACAATACCATCTCCAATTAAATGAACAAAGTGGTCAACAAACATTAGCAGATCTTATACACAGGAAACCTGGATTAGGAAAAACCCTTGTTTTCATTTGAAAAGGCTAAGAGCCTAAAAGACAGCCTTGGATCAACCTGCCCACAGAAGAACAACATACAAACAAGTACTCAACAATTGGGTCCTACCGGAAGTAACCGGCTATTATGCCTGCAGCAACTGCAGTGTATGTTACCTCACTAGCACCATCAAGTGTTTGAACTTAGAACCAGGAAAGACCTGGACACTTAGAAAACACACCAATTGCAATTCCATTAAAGTGGCGTACCTAATAACCTGCCCATGCAGCCTTCGATATGTGGGGATGACCACCAGAAAGATAAAAACACAAGTCTGCGAACATCGCAGCAACATAAGGTGCAAGCGAAACACCACAAGAATGACAGACCATTTCTTAAGAACGGTGCTCTCAACTAATTATATAAAGTGGGTGATCATAGAACAGATTAAACAGCCCACTGAGAACACAGAAGGTCCGCTCTTCGAAAAGGAACAACAGTGGATATACAAGAAGGCAAACCATGAAACAGGGTTGAACGACAATATTCCATGGTACATGGGACTACAGCAATGGTAGTAATCTGCCGCTTGATCTATGCGGATCAGGAATTGTTGACACGCTCAACAGTAACACATCTTGAGGATCAACCATCCCTGTATATGGGGTACTTCTACCATTTAATCTGTGAGTAATAGGGGTATGGTTACACGTTGACAGTGAGTATTGTTTCTCTATATTTTGGGAATAATCATGGGCCCCTTACCAAAAATTGCCATATTCAATATCCAGGTATTGATATTTATGATATTCATAAAGGGTATGCAGGGTTATTGCGGAAAGAACAGCACATGGCAAATGTACTTCTGTGAGGCGGGCTCACCCTAATGAGAAGGACTGATTTTAATATCCCACCTTCTCCTTTCTTTTCTAGTACAGTGTGTAGACATTTATTCAACATATTGATTTTATTGGCAACCTGTTTGGGCTATGTTCACTGTTTTAAGCACACCCACTCTGGGACGTGCCCATGTGGGTCCCATGCTCTCCATGCCACTGGAGTCCAGCTAGCCTGGCTGATGAGGGGTGATGCCCCGAAACCGGTCCCAGGATGCTTGTTTCCTGTCCAGGGAGGATCTGGCCTGGCAGTTTGGGCTGGACTGTTCCCATGGGGAACAGGGTGAAGACTGATTTGCATATGGCTGGGTCTGAGCTGGAATGGCAAGGGGAGCAAAAGAATTAGAGATTTAGGCCCAGATCTCTGTACTAGGTGATTGTTTGACATTGTGCAGCATTCTGTCCATCACTTGTTTTTTTTGGTGCATTTTTCACCCCTATTGGGACGGGTATGCCCAGACATGGATACCGTGTTCACCATGCCGCTGGAGTTAAGCTGGCCTGGGTGATGAGCAGTGATGCCCAGAAACCGGTCCCAGGATTCTTGTTTTCAGTCCAGGAAGGACCTGGCCTGGCAGTTCGGGCTGGACTGTTCCCATGGGAAACAGGGTCAAAACTGATTTGCATATGGCTGGGTCTGAACTGGAATGACATGGCATGGGGAGCAAAACAAACAATGGATTTAGGATCAGATCTCTGTACTGAGGTGAATATTTGAAAATGTGCAGCATTATGTCCATCTATTGTTTTTTTGCAGTAATCAGGTGTTGAAGCACACCTTAGAAGCAATCGGCTCCCAGGGTGGGAACCCAATGATGAAGCATGTCACTAACTAGGTTGGTGAGTATGGTTTCTTAAAAAAACACCCTCTGGTTCCCCCTTTTCCTTGGCCTTGAGCTAGAGACTTCGCAAGAGTTTGGGTTTGGTAGGTAGCACACTGAGTTCTTTTTTGTTTTGTTGATTTGTGTCAAGGAAGACAGACTAGTTCCCTTTTCTCTCTCTCTTTGGTTTAGTATAAAACAAACACTGACAAAGCCAATAGATCCGGCATTGGTAACACCTATTGGTTTGTACATTTTATCTTTAAACCTTTGTGAACTTCTAAAAAAAAGACCAATTTTCAACAAGAAAGCCTTAGATTGGTCTAGATTAGTGCTACAGAGTATCACATTTCTGTAAAGCAAGTTATTTTTCTAGCCAGTCAATCATACTAAAATTGGTTTGCAAGTAAAATTATACTTCTACTTATCCATTTCCATTTTATTGTTCAAGGTCTAACAGGCAAGTGGGTTTTTGCAACACTAGTCTAGATGCTTTCAACTCTTCTAGATAAGCTTTCCAAATACAATCACAAATTCCAGACATTTTCAGCGATTAAGGATAACTGTTGATCTTGAAAACTTACTCTTTGCCTACTCTTCCCTTTCAACCTCCTGGGGTGGTTTGCCCTACAGCCTCAAGAGAGCGTTGAAGCTTATAGTAGATATTTTCTAGAGCAATTGTTTATGTTTGACAAACACCCTCTGATGTACTAAGAAGTTTAATGAACTTTATAGCCTAGCGTTCACTGTACATAAACCATTTAAGTTAATTCATGATTATGACAAAATCAGGCATTTAAGTTAATTCAGGATTATGACAACATCAGGACAATGTCATTCCTGCAGAACAAATAGCAAGTCCCCAATAAATCTGGAATTCCTATGCACTAACTAGCATAAACAAAAAGTGTGGGTGGCTGAACGTTGGTGGTTTACATCATTCAGGAAAGTAGAACAAACAAGCTATGCCACCTTGTGTCTGAATGTACTTCACATGCTCAATGGAACAGCTTATACACATTGCCCTGAAAGAGTGGTGTTTGTAACAGTGCCTTATAACGAGAAAGTCTTTAAAACTACAGGCGGCTTCAGTCACTGGAGTGATGGGTCTTTCAAGTTGGCTTCTGTCAATGCAAGTTGTCGCTGCTGCTCTTGGGACTCCTGGAAGATATCCTTAAGTTTAATTTTAAAGACAGGATTGCCATTTTCAGTATCTGGAGACAGCTGCTGTCGTACCTAACAATGGGTTACAGAAAACAAGGAGCGTTTGTTTAAAGTTGATTGCATGAAATTGTGCTGGAAAAAAACTCATTTGGTTCATGTACGATTCATTTTCGAAGTTCCCAGAGGTAATCTAATGCAAAATCAATGACATAAAATCCATCACAGCTGGGGATCGACATGATTTATTGATCTTTTTATTGAATTTGGAGTCTTCTGCAGGCTCCACACACGCAAAGTATTAAGGAGCTCCAAACACAAGATAGAAGAGAAGCTGTCAGAAGGTGAAGAGAAGCTGTCAGAAGGTGAAAGTAATCTAATGTTTTGCCTAACAACCAGATATTTAATGTACTTCTGAAACTTAGATGCCCCTTTATATTCCTCAAGCACTGAGGCATTCTAGTCAAAAGAAGTGTCCCTCTTTGGAACTCTTTATGATTGCCTGGATAAGTCACCAGGTAACACCAAAACCGTGCGGTATGACAGCATCTTTACAGGGTTACTGCAATTTTTGCAACTTGAATTAGGAAAAACAGGAATCTGGGATACAGCACCAAATCCTACATGATATTCCACATTTGTGAATTACTTTTTCACCTGAAATTATGCCTGGTTTGAGAAAGTACATTATCCAGATAAAAATGTATGAGTTGTGGTAGCCCCATGTATCTTGTAAAGCCAGTGCGGTTGGTAAATCTCACTGCATGCTTAATTAGGACTGTCAGCTCACCTGTAACTGGCCAACTTGTGCAAATTCAAAACTGAAAGCCATAACAGCACGATATATATAACACTTCTATAAATCCTGAACCCAGCTCCACTGGCATGCAGAAACTAAATTAGCAATGGCAGATGGGACACAACCACAGTGTGTTTAGACAATCAGTCTGGAGTTCGCAGACATTTTGTCATTTGTGGCAGCAGCTGTGTTTCATATAAGAAAGTACAAAAGAAAAAGTTACTGATCCCTGGAAGCTATATAGCCTTTTCCCAAATTATACTACAAAATGCTATTCACAAAGCTATGAGTGTAAACCTTCACCTCTACTATCAATTCTATAGGGAGATCTTCACACATGTAAGTTTACTACCTAATAATAAAGGTGTGAGTGGCTTGAAAAAGGGGCCTACATACTACTAAATTAGAAGGATTTTGGCATTGCTAAGTAAGAGCTTAGGGAGAGACAAGCACGCACCCCAAAAAGAGTAAGCTCATTGCTATTCAAATGTTACTACAGCTAAAAAAGGTATTCAATGCAGCAAGAAATTACTCCAGTTCAAAGCTTAAGTATGTTTAGCACAATAGATGGCCAAAATCAGGTACCCAGACTGTGGAGTCTACCTATGGTAAACTATAGCGAAAAATATAAAAGTTTATTTATCTAAAAAACAAATAGCAAAAATATTTTTATGTTAAATATCATTCTCAAACATTACATTTTAATGTAAATTAATTTTGTATATGTATTTTAAATATAGAGAACAAAACAAAAACATTCTACAGCACTATATATTTACTTTTGAATTAAATCTTTAATTTAAATATATTGATTTAAACAAAAATGTTTCCGATGTTGAAATGAAAATAATGTATCTTCAACTAAAGTAATAAAAAATATATTCTTTCCTATGCAAAAATTATTAAAAGTGATGTATAAAAATATAGAAACGTAATTTTGTTATTGTTGGAAACAGCCCACTCCCACTCCGCAGGGTGGTGGTGGACTCCCCGAACACACTGTGGTAGCTTGGCTCGAGTGGTCAGGAAACAGGCGCAGTGCTAAGCATACAATATACCCATACAAGAACCATGCGTGCATCCGTTCCAAAAACGACTCTACACCGTAAAAATTATGAAAATATTCTTTCTTTATCTTTTTCTCTTAGTTGCTGATTGGAAACATAAATAGGTCAATCACAATATACAAGTTTCAATTAGTGCAGGTCAAATAAATATTGGCTGTTTGATGAAATAAATAGGGGTGATCATAAATAACAGGGCATAAATACAAGTGCAATATATACAGACAATTACATACTTTGAGGCAATAAATACTGTACCAATAAATATTGTACACCAACAAGTCCTGTGGACCTATAAATATAGTGCAGCAATAAATAGGTAAAAACTCAATAAATACAGTATCCCCAATAAATAATTAAAAGTATACAGCAACCCTCATATAATCAGATGACACTTCAATTCTTAAGGCTGATATGGCCCAGGCACAGCTTGTAGGGTTGTGGAAGGCTTGAGGGGGGCTACTCCCTGGCTGGGACAAGGCTGAGGCCTAAACTGAGGTAGATCAAAGGGGGGAATACCAGTGCCCTGGCTTTCTCTCTCCACACAACCTCTCTAGGTTAGTCCCAGTTCACCCCAGGCACAGTCAGGTGGGTTTCAGCACCTCCCTAGCCCCTTAGAGCAGTCTCTCAGGTCTCCACAGGGCCTTAGGCGCCCTCTACTCCACTTACTGCCCTTTTTCTGATGTTCCGACGCCGCTGGAGTCGTGTCGACGCCGTGAGGCGGTTCCGGTTCGGTCTCGGCGGCCTCGGCACAATGTCAGTTCTTTGACGACGCCGGCAGGCGGTTCCGGTCTGATGTCGGTGGCCTCGGTTCGGTCTCGACCTCCGATTCGACGGCGTCGGGCAGTCTCTTCACGATGTCGACTTCGGGCGGCTCCGGTCCGATGGCGCTCTCGGCTCCGATGACGCCGGCCGGCCTGGCCTCGATGTCGACTTCCGGCGACTCCGGGGTGCGATCCTCACCCCCGACCTCCGGTGCTCCTCCTCACAGGCTCCGGGCGACTCCGGAGTGCGATCCTCACTCCCGACCTCCGGTGCTCCTCTACCTCGGTCTCCGACGACTCCGGAGGGCGGACTTCACTCCTCCGATGACGCCGCTCGCTCGACCTCGGTTCACTTCCTCCTCGACCTCTGGTATTCCTCACGACCTCCGTCGGCGCCCTCTCACGACCTCAGGCGGCTCCGGGTACGACGTCTGCTACTTCAGTCAGCGCCGCTTCTCCACCTCGGGCTCCAGGTCTTCAGGCTACTCGACGCCGGACTCCAGGGAAACCAGTTCTCAGGTCAGAATCTTGCTGTTTTCTTGGTTCTAAGGCCTGTTCCTGCTGTCCAGGTCCTTAGGATAAGTTTCTTCTGTCTTCTTCCCACACAGGGCTATAGGCTGGGATCCATCAGTAGGGACAAGTATCAAGGGTGGGTTTATGGACCCCACTCCAGGCACAAGTTTCCACCCCTGCTGCTTCACTCCTTCCTCCTTCACTGTTGTGCTCCTCTCTCTTCACCAGTCAGGTGCCAACTGCCAGCTCCAACTGCCAACTCTCTGACTTAACCTCCCAACATTCTAAACCGCCTCCAACGGTCACAGGGTTCTGGAATCTCCTGGAATGTTCTGGAAGGTGCTGGTAGGTTCCAGTGGATGCTGGTGATGTCACAGGTGGCCACCATTTTGTGCTTCAGGCCCTCAGACAGAAGTTTCAGGGGTAGCTAAAATGGTTCCCTGAATCTGTAGCAACACGAAAAAGTCTGGTGGTTCCCAAAAAGGAAAAATTCAAACAGGGTTTGAGGCAAAAGTGGGACAAAATAAATAATGATGAGGAGGGACCACCCAAAGGGCTGACAGGTCTAACACGCGTCCCCCCCAGCTGAAAGTGGGGAGAGCTACCCAACCCCTTGGGAGTTCTCATCACTAAGGCGGAAATACCTTGAGAGACCGTCTGCATTGGCGTGGTCCACTCCAGGCCGATGTTCCACCTGAAAGTCCATCCCCTGTAGGGAAATAGACCACCTCAACAACTTGGGATTCTCCCCCTTCATCTGCATCAGCCAGCGAAGGGGTCTGTGGTCGGTCTGAACCAGGAAGTGCGAGCCAAACAGGTATGGCCGCAACTTCTTCAGAGCCCATACCACTGCAAAGGCTTCACGCTCTATTGCACTCCACTTCTGTTCCCTGGGAAGTAGTCTCCTGGATAGGAAGACCACGGGTTGATCCAGGCCCTCTTCGTTGAGTTGCGATAACACTGCCCCAATGCCATGTTCTGATGCATCTGTCTGGACAATGAACTTCCTGGAAAAGTCTGGGGCCCTTAAGACCGGGGCCTCACACATGGCTTTCTTCAATCTCTCAAAGGCTTGCTGACAAGCCTCCGTCCAGACTACCCGTCGAGGTTGTTTCTTGGACGTGAGCTCCGTGAGGGGGGCTACGATGGTACCGTACCCCTTCACGAAGCGGCGGTAATATCCCGTGAGGCCCAAAAATGCTCGGACCTCAGTCTGTGTCTTGGGGGGTTCCCAGGCCATGATGGCCTCGATCTTCGCCTGGAGGGGTTGCACCGTTCCCCTACCCACCAAGTGTCCAAGGTACACTACCGACCCCTGCCCGATCTGGCACTTGCTGGCCTTGATCGTCAATCCAGCTTGTCTCAGGGCCTGGAGAACAACTTGCAGGTGACGCAAGTGATCCTCCCAGCTGTTACTGAAGACGGCTATGTCATCCAGATAAGCAGCAGAGAAACTCTCCATTCCGGTGAGGATCTGGTTTACCAGGCGCTGAAACGTGGCAGGTGCGTTCTTGAGCCCAAAGGGCATCACACAGAACTGGTAGTGGCCATTGGGCGTGGAGAAGGCTGACCTTTCCCTTGCTCCATCAGTCAAAGAGATCTGCCAGTACCCCGAAGTAAGGTCAAAGGTACTTAGATATTGGGCAGCTCCCAGCCGGTCAATTAATTCATCCGCCCTAGGGATCGGATGTGCATCAGTCTTTGTCACTGAATTCAGTCCCCGGTAGTCCACACAGAACCTCAGTTCTGGTTGGGCACCCGGTGGTGCAGCTTTCGGTACTAACACCACCGGACTGGACCAGGGGCTGCTAGAAGGTTCAATCACTCCTAGCTCCAGCATCTTAGTGACTTCACTATGAATGCTGGCCTTCACCTTGTCTGACATCCGGTAGATCTTGGACTTCACAGGTGGGCTGTCTCCTGTGTCCACGTCATGGACGCACAGGTGAGTCCTACCCGGGACAAGGGAGAACAACGCAGAGTACTGCCCCAGGGCCTGGCGACAGTCCTCCTGCTGTTCAGGAGTTAGAGATGGGGAGAGAATCACTCCCTCCACCGACCCATCCTTTTCCTGAGACGCAAACAGATCAGGGAGAGGCTCGCTTTCCACGTCCTCTCCTCCGTCAGTCACCATCATCAAGATGACTTCGGGCCTCTCGTGGTGGGGTTTGAGGCGGTTGGCATGCAGCACCCGCAGGGGCTGACGAGGGGTCTTCAGGTCCACCAAGTAGGTAGCCTTACCCTTCTTCTCCAACACCTCAAAGGGTCCTGACCAGCGATCCTGGAGGGCACTAAGCTCTCCTGGTTCGATCACCCACACCTTCTGGCCAGGCTCCAACTCCACCGGGTGAGCGTTGTGGTCATACCACGCCTTCATTACTGCTTGGCTGGCTTCCAAGTTGTCAGAAGCTTGCTTCCACAACTTAGCCATTTGGCTCCGGAAGGCCAGCATGTAGCTCACCACATCCTGGGGAAGCTTTCTGGGAGTTCTTTCCCATCCGTCTCTCACCAGGTTGAGAGGTCCACGTACAGGGTGCCCATACAGAAGCTCGAAGGGGCTGAAGCCCACTCCCTTCTGTGGCACTTCCCTGTAGGAAAAAAGTAAACAGGGTAGGAGGACGTCCCATTTCCTCCGCAGGCTTTCAGGCAGACTTCTGATCATGCCCTTCAAGGTTTTGTTAAACCTTTCCACCAGACCATTTGTCTGGGGGTGGTAAGGAGTGGTGAACCGGTATGTCACTCCACACTCCTTCCACATTGCCCGCATATACGCTGACATGAAGTTGGTCCCCCTGTCGGACACAACTTCCTTGGGAAAACCCACTCGGGTAAAGATTCCCATCAGGGCCCTTGCCACAACAGGTGCTGTTATGGTCCTCAGAGGTATTGCCTCTGGGTACCGTGTGGCATGATCCACCAGAACCAGGATAAACCTGTGACCAGCTGTAGTTGGCGGATCTAATGGACCCACAATGTCGATGCCCACCCTTTCAAAGGGGGTGCTAACGACAGGAAGTGGTTCCAGGGGAGCTTTCAGCTTCACCCCTGTTTTCCCACTGGCTTGGCAAGACACACATGTCCGGCAGTAGGTATCGGACGACACTTTCATCTGAGGCCAATAAAAGTGTGGGACAAGACGGGCGAAGGTCTTGTCTTGCCCCAGGTGTCCTGCCAATGGTATCTCGTGAGCCAACTCTAAAAGGAAGGCTCGATAACGTTGAGGAACTACCAAGGCTCGTGACGATCCATGTAGGGGTGCCTTGGGTTCACTGTAGAGGAGGCCATCCTCCCAGTAAACACTGTAGTTCCCTTCAACGTTCCCTGCTGCCTGGGCTTCGGCCTGTCGCCTCAGCCCCTCAAGGGTAGGGCACTCCCTCTGGCCCTGGCAGAATTCCTCCCTGGACGGGCCTCCCTCCACGTGCCACTCGGCCGGGATGGGTAGGTCCTCCAGGTTGGTAACGTCCCCCTCCGCAGACTCCTGGTCCACCACCTCCGGTGGCCTATCCGTCCTACGGGGTGGAGACGCCGAGGCAGGCTCCTCCTGTCCTCGGTTCTTCCCTTGACTGGCAGCTGGCTGGGCCTTTGTTCCAGGCTCCAGCCGGAATGAACTCCCTCTTCGGGTAGTCGCGGACCTTGTGCTAACACAGGCCCAGTCAGGTGTACCCAGCATCTCGGTGTGAGTCCGGTATTCCACCTCCTTCCAAGCGTTGTGCTCCATGTCATTTCCCAGCAGACAATCGACTGGCACGGCAGGGCTTACGGCAACTCGAAGTGAACCTGCAACCCCCCCCCATTCAAAGGGAACCTCGGCCACTGGATAGTGACCTGTTCTGCCGTCAGCCATCGCGGCTGGGTGGAGTACATCGGGAATTACCTGCTCTGGAGACACCAGCTGGCTACGCACCATAGTCATACTGGCTCCTGTGTCTCTCAGAGCCTCCCCTCTTTGGCCGTTGATGGTGATCCACTGCCCATACTTTGCGGTATTTGCGGGCACCTGGATCTTGGGAACCATCTCCCGTTCTCCCAGGGACACTAAAGTGACACCCGCCCACTCCCTTCCCTTAGTTAAGGGCATCTCCTCCCCGAGCACTACACTAGCTACTCCGGGGGTCTTTCCTCCAGTGGGAGGGGGTGATCGTTTCTGACACTTCGGATCTCCTTTATAGTGTCCAACGCCACCGCACTCATAGCAATGGACAACCCTTGGCTGCTGACTCTGGCCAGGATTAGGGTTTCTGGGTGGGTTAGCCTTAGAGGTGAATCCTGTTCCCTTCCCTTGGAAGTTATTTTGGGGGCCTTTGGAGAACTCCTTTTTCTTTTCCCCTCCTTCTTTCTTCTGGGGGGCGCCCTGTCCGGCCTTTTGAGTATCCCCTCCAGTCCCCCTTGTGGACACCCGGGTACTAGCCCAAATGTCCGCCTCCTCAGCAAGCTTCCGGGGGCTGGTCAGCTTGCTATCCACCAGGTGTTGCCGCAGTTCAGGGAAACATTTCTCGAGTAGGTGTTCCTTCAGTACTAGGTCAAACAGCTCCTCGTAGTTCCTTACTTCACTGCCCTGAATCCAACCTTCCAGTGCCTTCTTTGCATAGTCCAGGAAGTCCACCCAATTCTGTGTGCCCAGCTTGTGACTACCCCTGAACTTCTGTCTGTACTTTTCAGGTGTTAGTCCAAACTTTCTGATGAGCGCCAGTTTCATGGTGGGGTAGTGGGTCTGCTCATCCTCTTCGAGGGCCAATAAAGCATCCCTACCAGCTGGAGGCATGTACTTATACAATCCCCCTCCCCAGTACTTCACTGGAACCCCATGGGCCCTCAACGAGACCTCATAGGCTGCTAGCCACTTGGCGATGTCGTCACCCGCCCCATAGCTAGCTACTATGTCCTTTGGCAGGTAAGGTTTGGGTTCCCTGGTGGACTCTTGGATTTGGCTGCCACCATTAGGAACAGTTGGTGCTCCAATTCTTAGGATCTGAAGCTCTATCTCTTTCAGTCTTATCTCATGAGCCATCCTCTCTTTCTCCGTCTCATGAGCCAACCTCTGTTCCTCCTTCTCCTTCTCCAGCTTTGCTAAATCCCATGTGAGCTGTCTTTTCTCTCTCCGATCTGCTAACTCCACGCTGGATAAGCCCCCGCTAGAGACAGTGCTGCCCTTCCTAGAAAGTGTCCTGGGCCCTGCTGACAGGTTCCCCACCTCAGGTTGGTACATCTCAGCCCCCTCGGGGTCAGGCTCTCCATCCCTGTCTTCCTCCTCAGCCTTGCTTTCTCGGCGTGCCTCCCCCCAAGCCCTTAAGCTGGTTTGGAGTGCACCCTTCTTTGCTCCTGGGGGACAGTACACCCCCTCCCGCTGGCAAAACTCCCTGAGTTGGGCCACAGTGTACGTTTCTAGATTCTCTAGTACAAACTCCATCTTGCCCACTCAGGTTAGAGGACAGGTTTTGTGCAGTAGCAATGTAGGGGGGTACCTTTAGTAATACCTCCTCCCACCACCAGAGTAAATTTGGAAAAAACAAAAACCCACAATTAGGAAGGCCGCTTTGAGAAAACTCCCGGTGTAGGCCTATGGACTACCCACAGTTATTGTTGAGTATACGTAGGCACAGCTCTATCCCACCACTGAACACCAATTTATGTTGGAAACAGCCCACTCCCACTCCGCAGGGTGGTGGTGGACTCCCCGAACACACTGTGGTAGCTTGGCTCGAGTGGTCAGGAAACAGGCGCAGTGCTAAGCATACAATATACCCATACAAGAACCATGCGTGCATCCGTTCCAAAAACGACTCTACACCGTAAAAATTATGAAAATATTCTTTCTTTATCTTTTTCTCTTAGTTGCTGATTGGAAACATAAATAGGTCAATCACAATATACAAGTTTCAATTAGTGCAGGTCAAATAAATATTGGCTGTTTGATGAAATAAATAGGGGTGATCATAAATAACAGGGCATAAATACAAGTGCAATATATACAGACAATTAAATACTTTGAGGCAATAAATACTGTACCAATAAATATTGTACACCAACAAGTCCTGTGGACCTATAAATATAGTGCAGCAATAAATAGGTAAAAACTCAATAAATACAGTATCCCCAATAAATAATTAAAAGTATACAGCAACCCTCATATAATCAGATGACACTTCAATTCTTAAGGCTGATATGGCCCAGGCACAGCTTGTAGGGTTGTGGAAGGCTTGAGGGGGGCTACTCCCTGGCTGGGACAAGGCTGAGGCCTAAACTGAGGTAGATCAAAGGGGGGAATACCAGTGCCCTGGCTTTCTCTCTCCACACAACCTCTCTAGGTTAGTCCCAGTTCACCCCAGGCACAGTCAGGTGGGTTTCAGCACCTCCCTAGCCCCTTAGAGCAGTCTCTCAGGTCTCCACAGGGCCTTAGGCGCCCTCTACTCCACTTACTGCCCTTTTTCTGATGTTCCGACGCCGCTGGAGTCGTGTCGACGCCGTGAGGCGGTTCCGGTTCGGTCTCGGCGGCCTCGGCACAATGTCAGGTCTTTGACGACGCCGGCAGGCGGTTCCGGTCCGATGTCGGTGGCCTCGGTTCGGTCTCGACCTCCGATTCGACGGCGTCGGGCAGTCTCTTCACGATGTCGACTTCGGGCGGCTCCGGTCCGATGGCGCTCTCGGCTCCGATGACGCCGGCCGGCCTGGCCTCGATGTCGACTTCCGGCGACTCCGGGGTGCGATCCTCACCCCCGACCTCCGGTGCTCCTCCTCACAGGCTCCGGGCGACTCCGGAGTGCGATCCTCACTCCCGACCTCCGGTGCTCCTCTACCTCGGTCTCCGACGACTCCGGAGGGCGGACTTCACTCCTCCGATGACGCCGCTCGCTCGACCTCGGTTCACTTCCTCCTCGACCTCTGGTATTCCTCACGACCTCCGTCGGCGCCCTCTCACGACCTCAGGCGGCTCCGGGTACGACGTCTGCTACTTCAGTCAGCGCCGCTTCTCCACCTCGGGCTCCAGGTCTTCAGGCTACTCGACGCCGGACTCCAGGGAAACCAGTTCTCAGGTCAGAATCTTGCTGTTTTCTTGGTTCTAAGGCCTGTTCCTGCTGTCCAGGTCCTTAGGATAAGTTTCTTCTGTCTTCTTCCCACACAGGGCTATAGGCTGGGATCCATCAGTAGGGACAAGTATCAAGGGTGGGTTTATGGACCCCACTCCAGGCACAAGTTTCCACCCCTGCTGCTTCACTCCTTCCTCCTTCACTGTTGTGCTCCTCTCTCTTCACCAGTCAGGTGCCAACTGCCAGCTCCAACTGCCAACTCTCTGACTTAACCTCCCAACATTCTAAACCGCCTCCAACGGTCACAGGGTTCTGGAATCTCCTGGAATGTTCTGGAAGGTGCTGGTAGGTTCCAGTGGATGCTGGTGATGTCACAGGTGGCCACCATTTTGTGCTTCAGGCCCTCAGACAGAAGTTTCAGGGGTAGCTAAAATGGTTCCCTGAATCTGTAGCAACACGAAAAAGTCTGGTGGTTCCCAAAAAGGAAAAATTCAAACAGGGTTTGAGGCAAAAGTGGGACAAAATAAATAATGATGAGGAGGGACCACCCAAAGGGCTGACAGGTCTAACAGTTATATTGTAACGTAAACTAAAGTTATATTGATTTATAAATTCAAAAAAGGTTGCTGAAATAGTTTTTAATGAAATAATAAAGATTTTATTTTTAGATCTGTTTTAAACAAATTATATTTATATATATATATATATATATGTAATCATATATTTAACATTATTTCTAATGGGGTTTTATTTTGAGTCCCTACCTCTAATATTTTCTATGGGAGGGTGTTGCTGTACCAGTGGGTGAGCATGTGTGGTGCTGGACTTACTAGTGTTTCTGTTTGGCAGTACTAACTTAAACTTATCATTTAGCTCCACCCCCGTTCCAGGGGGTGGAGATGTGCAAGTTTTCATTTTTGAGTAACGTTACACCTCAATTTTATGAATAGCTCAAGTAGTACAGTTACTCAAAAGTGTAAGAGTAAATTTATACTTATAACATACTCATAAGTGTAAGCTACCTTTGTGAATAGCCCTGTAAATGTTCCAATGGATACATAATATCTCCGAAGATTCCTCATCTTAAGAATTTTTACTCCAGACTCGGCTGGAAAACCTTTCCCCAGCAATTCCTCTCCAGTGCCACCAAGTGATGCCATGAAGCTACAGTCACGACTTCAACTCCAATTTCCTATGAGGCATGCAGGGGGCCAGAGGGGAGCAAGACAGTAACGAACAGAAGCTAACATGTTTGCATACCTTGGATCTTATTAGTCACAGTACTAACACACAGGGAAGGAGTATAGGCAGCGAGGAATTGGTGGAAAGATAATGGATCCACCAGAAATAATATTACTAAAGGTAAGTAACTTTTCTTTGATGGCTACATCTTCCTACATAGTGCTTATCTGAAGAAAGATGTCAAGCAATACCCCTGGATGGTCGAACGGATTAGCGTTGGTTAACTTATCATGTAACACTGCACGAGCAAAGTACCCATCACTGCATGCCTAAGATGTGAGGCAATATGTTCATGGCAGGCATATGTAAAAATGACAATGTAGCCATCCTTCAGATGTCAATAATAAGGTTGCTGGTGGAGGAGCCTAGCGCTTGACCAAGATGGCCGCGTGAGCTTTGAGCTCCCGAGACCCTCGTGCCCTCCGTCGACTATCCTGTCTCTAATCCTGATGGTATGCATGGCATCGTGTTGCTGAGTTGTCAGGGAGGCGATTGATGCTACCCGCGGTCGGATCGCCCATCGGGAACCGGACTTACGCCTGGCGGAAGATTGCGGCCTATCTCCCGGGGATGACAGGGGCTAGAGTTGGCAGGATGCCCGGCTCCTAGTTGATCAACAACGGCCAGGCGAGGTGTGAACTGTCGGACGGAGGTCCCCGCGCTTTCACTTTCGATTTCGTTCCCTTTGTCTGCCCGGACACTGGAGAGCGCTGGGTGGCTTTATTACCCCAAGTACGCTCGGCGGGCTACTCTGGCAGCATAAGGCAGAACTGCTCACTCCTTATTCCTCTCTCTGAGAGGGACCAGTCTTAACTGCACTGGACTGCCTGGAGTCCATTATGTCGGGCAAAGCAGAAGGGGATCGGCTGAAGACTAAGTCTACCAGGCGGGGAACGTATACCCAAGTCAACAGCATGGACCGCTACGCTCTCCAGAAAGTATCACCGAGTGGATCGAGCCAGGCGCCGGATGCCCAGAAGGAGGACTTGCCGGTGACACCGGAGCTCTCCCTACAGGATGTCATGGGCGCGCTCGACGGGATGCAGACCTCAATGGGGAGACAGTTCGAGGCCCTGGCGCATAAGGTGGACGCCATCCTGGTGGATGTCAATCTGATCCGCTCGGACCTGGGCAAGACGAACGAACGCGTTAAGAACCTGGACCTCAGGACCACGGGCCTCACTGATGATGTTGCGGAACTGCAGACCGAGGTCCGTAAGCTGAGGGCCGAGAGTGACCTCGTCGCCCGCCGGCTGGAGGACTTCGAGAGCCGGGCCAGGCGCAACAACGTGCGCGTCATCGGGGTCCCGGAGTCCTCGGATGAGGCTTCGGCGGACCTGCTTGTTGAGGATTTGGTCCTTAATCATCTGAAGCCTAGGGGCCTTGGAAAGTTTTTTGCGGTGGAAAGGGCCCATAGGGTGCCGGGCGGGCGGCCCAAGGCGGGTGCCCCGCCGCGGCCGATTGTCGCCCGGCTCTTTCATTTTCGAGATCGGGACGCTATCCTGCAAGCATCGAGGGTGACGGGCCCAGTTCCCTTCCAGAATGCGTCGGTGAATTTTTATCCGGACTTCACCCAGCAGGTGCAGAGACAGCGACAGAGCTTCCTGGGGGTGAAGCGGAGGCTTCGGGAACTGGATCTGAAGTATGCCATGCTTTTCCCTGCTAGACTACGGGTGGTGCACGAAGATCGAACATTCTTTTTTGACTCTCCTGTTATGGCCGACGAATGGCTGGACGCTTTGCCCCGGCGACGGACGGGGGACGACACAGCCGAGCATGGAGACAGTGGCCGGGATGGACAGGGCTGATATCTCAGAGACGGCCTGACTTGATTTGACTATACTTGAGAAACTGAACAGAATGCAGTAACTGTGGAGGGTTGCGGGAGGACGAGGGGTGCTCTTTTCCTCCCTTAGGGTACTTTTTGTAGACTTTTGGGGTTTTTTAGGGCGACCGGCACACTGCAAGTTGGGGGGGCTTTGTAAGCTGCAGCAGGGGTGCAGGGTGGGGGGAGTTTCGGGGATTGGGGCTTTGTTGTTGGGGGGTTTATTTCTGCAAGGCATGATGACTATCCTCAGGGCTGTTCCATGGTGGCTCCTCGGGTGTGGGGTGGGCCTCTTTCCGTTTGAGGATGGGGGGGTAGAGGCTTAAGTGTTATAAGCTGGAATGTTAATGGTTTGGGGGATCGCATCAAGAGGGGGATTGTTTTGCAATGTTTGAAACGCTCAATGCCAGATGTTGCCCTGCTGCAGGAGACGCATCTCATAGGTAATACGTGCTATGCCCTGAATAGGAAGGGGTATAAATTCATTGCACACTCGGGATTCTCTTCTGGGTCCAGGGGTGTGGGCATCCTAGTTAGAGCATCGTTGCCTTATGACTGGTGGACTCCACCATTGTTGACGATAGGGGGAGGTTTGTGGCGGTGGCGGGGCGGTGGGAAGGAAGGACTCTGGTTTTGGTTTCGGTTTATGTCCCGCCGGCCCTGCAGGCCTCCACATTTGCTGATCTGGGCAGGGCTTTGCTGACTCTCCCGGGGGGTATGCTGGTAGTGGGAGGGGATTTCAACGCAGTGGGCTCCGGACTGTTGGATAGATACCCGCCCAGGGACACAGGGGGGGCTCAGAAATGGCTTCCAGATTTCCTAGACACGCTTGGTCTGATAGACTGCTGGAGACTCCGGCACCCCACACAGAGTCAATACACGTTCCACTCCGGGGCGCATGGTAGCCTATCCAGGATTGACTACCTGCTCACTCTGGCCGCACATGCCTCGTTGGTATCCGAGGCGAGGCACATGGCACGCGGTATCTCTGACCATTCGCCAGTGTGGATCCGGCTGGATCTAGGTCGGGAGGGAGGAGGGAGGGTGGCCCCCATCAACCCATGGTATTTTCGAGACCCCAAGATGCGCAGCGCCCTGGTAAAGAAGGTAGATAATTACTTCGAGGACAATCTGGGAACTGTGGACTCGGCGGTGTCGCTGTGGGAAGCTTTTAAGACCGTGCTTCGGGGGGAAGCCCTCTCCCTGGTGGTGGCTGCCAAGAATCGGAGGGATGGCGAGGTACGGCAGGTAGAGGAGGAGATTGCGGCCCTTGAGGGGGCTTTG
Source organism: Triturus cristatus (assembly GCF_964204655.1). Lineage (NCBI taxonomy): Eukaryota > Metazoa > Chordata > Amphibia > Caudata > Salamandridae > Triturus > Triturus cristatus. The sequence continues at coordinate 962,578,727 of NC_140584.1, read as the reverse complement.
GAGGAAGGGGTTACAGAGTCCTCACTGCACGAGCTTTGTTTGAAGCAGACGGAGTATAGGGACCTGGTGACGAACGCCGCTAAGACCCTCAGTAGGGAACAACAGGGCCGCCTGTATGATGTCGGAGATAAGGCAGGGAAACTCCTGGCGTGGTTGGACAGGAAAGAACGGGTCAATAGAGTGGTGCCAGAGTTGACGGGAGAGAGGGGAGAGGTGATTGCGGAACCTGAGGGGATTGTGAAGTGTTTCGCGGAGTATTTTCGTAGGGTTTATTCCTCTGTGTCGGACAGGCCGCCCGAGGACTCGTCGGATCTCCTCCGTGATATCGAGTTGCCCTGCCTGTCTGACATAGATAGGGACGATTTGGATGGTGACATAACGGTTGACGAGGTGGCGGGGGCTATTCGTGCGTTGAACTCGGGTAAGGCCTCTGGACCGAACGGATTGCCGATTGATCTGTACAAGCTGTTCCCGGATAGGGTCGCCCCTCACCTGCGCGCCATGTTTTTGGAGGCGCGGGGGGGGGGGGATCCTTCCGTTGGACCAGCGTCTGGTGTCGATCGTGGTCATACATAAAGAGGGTAAACCCCGAGATAGGTGCGCCTCCTATCGGCCCATTTCACTCCTCAACGCTGAGCCGAAAATTCTGGCTAAACTCCTGGCGACCCGTCTGATTAGGGTTCTTGGCGACTTGGTTCACCCGGATCAATCCGGATTCATCCCGCACCGAAACACAGCATTAAATCTTAGGCGTCTTCATGGCGTCATCGCCAGGGCGGGCACGCTGCGTGAACCGGCTATTGTGGCGTCTCTTGATGCCACGATGGCCTTTGACACGGTGGAGTGGGCATACTTATGGGCCGTGCTGGCCAAGTTTTGGTCGCGGTTTCGTGAGTTGGGTTAGGTTGCTGTACGAGGGGCCGCTAGCGAATGTTGTGGTGAATGGTCGGGCATCTACTCCGTTTCGGCTTGGTAGGGGTACTCGCCAGGGTTGCCCCCTGTCGCCTCTGTTGTTCGCCCTCGCCCTTGAGCCGTTGGCTGCGTGGATACGTTGGCACCCGGATATACGGGGCCTTCGGTGGTCGCCTGATCACGAGGACCGTATCTCGCTTTATGCCGATGATATCCTGTTGTACCTTGCCTCACCTACGAAGTCACTTATAGTGGTCTGTGACGTACTCGCATCGTTCGGTAGGAACTCGGGGCTCGTTATTAATTGGGGCAAATCGTACTTGTACGTTCTTAGTGGCGAGGTCCCACCGATCCCTAGAACATGTTCGATACAGGTCGCCCAGCAGGGCTTCGTGTATTTGGGGATCTTTATATCCATGGACCCTGCTGTGCGCTACGAGAAGAATCTGCTCCCCCCCCTGGCACGTTTGAGGTGAGATGTTGAAGGTTGGCGGAAGTTGCCGCTCTCCCTTGTTGGGCGTGCGGCCCTGTTCAAAATGATGTCTCTTCCCCGCTTCCTCTACGCCCTCCAGAACACTTTGGACTGGGTACCGGCCAAATACTTTCGGGAGGTCGAAGGCCTCCAACGGACGTTGCTATGGGATGGGCGACCGCGAATAGCTATTGCAAAGTTGACGCTCCCGTGGTACGATGGGGGCATTGCGCTCCCAGACATCCAACGGTACTATTGGGCCACGCAGCTGAGCGCGATCAACATGGGTTTTATGGCCCCGCCCTCAGCCCTGGGTATGCCATGGACAGGTGGTTGCTGCGTGGTGGCAACTACTACAGGGCGTTGTATTCGCGGTCCCTAGACTCGTCCCTCACGGGGCCCACAGGTGTGGCGGTGCGTGTGTGGAAGATGGCGACTGACTCGCTGGGCTGGAAGGATAGGCTCACCCTCGCTACCCCATTGTTTGAATCGGAGAGATTGGGAAGGCTCTGGCATACGAAGGGTTTCGATAAGTGGGACCTGATAGGTATATCCAAGGTGGGGGATGTGCTGCATAAGGGGAGGGTGAAGTCCTTCGAGGAGTTGCAGACTGAGTATGAGCTGGGGCCCTCCGAGTATTTCAGGTATATCCAGTTGCGCCACGCCCTCCGATCAGTCCTCGTGGAGGGTGAGAAGGTGCCGGAGTCCTCTCCCCTTGAGGACCGGGTCCTCGATGGTCATATGCCCGAGAGCACGATCTCGCTCATATATAAGAAATTGATTAACGTCCGGGCAGACATGCTTTTGGGGCTGAGAGAACAATGGACTAGGGATGGCCTTGAGTTGGATAATGAGGACTGGCAGTCAGCGGTTTCTTCTCCTAAGGAGGTTGCGATCCCGTCGCGTCTGAGGCTGGTGCAGCTTAAAATACTGCACCGGGTGTATGTGACGGGGCCAAGGCTGGTCCACATGGGATTCTCGGAGGACGGCCTGTGCAGGAGGGGATGTGGTATGGTGGGCACTTTCCTGCACATCATTTGGGAATGTGGTGTCATTGTGGAGTTCTGGAGGAGAGTCCATGCAGTTATGGGGGAGGTGATGGGCATTGCTGTGCAGCCGGAGGCACGGTGTTGCCTCCTGAACGTCTGGGGGCCCACTGACCTCGATGAGGCGCAGACCCAATGGGTGACTCTGGGTAATATGGTCGCTAAAAGGGATATCGCGCGATTGTGGGGCTCCTCGGGACCCCCTACACTGACCGCGTGGAAAGAGAACATGGACTGGAGCATGTTTAGGGAGAAGACGGTCTATTGCTCCAGAGGTCGCCCCCGGAAGTGGCATGCCATCTGGGGGCGGTGGAACCAATACAGGGGGGGGAATATGTCTTGCCCCGGATCTGGAACCTCCCGAGGAACAGATTTCCCCCTGACCTTCTTTCTAGCACAGTCTGGTTTTCGGAACTGTTTTGGGCCTCTGCTTTCCCCCTTCTTCCTCCGTACACTGTCTTGTAATTAGTAGATGAGTGGGGTCCGGCCTCCCCTGGGGGCTTTCACCATGGGCTTTCAATGTCTTGCCTTGCTGGGGTTTGTTGTGGGGGTTTTTTGTGTTTACCTAAAATTGGACCTTTGCGCTACTCTTTGTACTGTACTGGGGACACATCACTGTTTCTAACTCTCAATGCTGCCGAACCTTCGGGCTGTCGGCTGAATAGCTGTGTCCTGATTTTTGAAATAAAGGTTTTTCAAAAAAAAAAATAATAATAATAAGGTTGCTGCTGGAGAGGATCGTGGAGACAGCCCTGGATGAGTCAAGTGGACATAAATGCCCTTTAGATGGATTTTTTCTGCAGATCTAGATACACAGGATAACCCAGCACAAATGGTTTATTTGGTCACCTCGTTGCCATTCTTACTGTAGGTAAACCTCACAAAATATTTAGATCATCTACTGGGTCCAAAGACTGCAGCCTATGTATTAAGACACACCACGTCGGGGGTCAAGTCTATGATGTTGCTTCTCATTCTTGGATGGATGTGGAGGAGGGAAGAAAGATGGAATAGTAATACACTGAGGTAGATCGAAGGCTGTAGCCACCCTGAATAAGAAGAAAGTGCAAAGAACCAACGTATCTGGACAGAGAACTGTTATGGATAGATAAACTGATAGGGCTTGAAGTATTCTGGCAATTTATTTTGAAGTATTTACCCCAAACAGAACGGGTTTTAGGGTAAGAAGACTAACACTGTGCCTCAGCTCAAGTGGACATCAAACCCCAATAAACAGAGAGGAAGGAAAAATTCAGAGCAAAACATTTAGCAAACATGCCAATAGTAAACAGGGAAGGATCAGGTAAACACATTAATGCAGTCAGAGCTTCTAGATAGCCCTCAAATGTCACCACTGTTAAACCCTGCTAACCAAGGAATGACACAAACCACAAAAGGCTAGAAAGATGAGACACATATATATGTTAATTTCTTCCAACTCGTACCACTCGGCAAATTTGGCCCAATGACCTGCTGGGAGAGGGCTTTCTGCCTGCCATGAGATTGTCTGTGACATGATTGGGGAAAAAGGACTCTAAATGGCATGTTTGATCTCCATGTGTGCAGCTGCAGTATCTGGGGTTGAGGACCTGACCATTCCACTCAAAGAATAGGTCTGCTCTGCAAGGGGAGAGTGCTGAGTGGCTGACTTAAGGTGCATGGAGGCACAAAAATCACAAGCCGCAGCAATGCATTCTGGACTGCAGTCATGAGGATCCAAAAACAATATCTCTTTGAGGTACTGTTGAATAAGAGGACAGAGGACAGCACTCCATTTGATGCCTAATTAACTTCGTAATTGTCACGTCCACTAGCAGAATAGTGGTTGGAGCCACATGGTGGCACTGGTGAGCCATTGCTGGGGAAAGTCTTCCAGATCAGTCTGATGTCTGGAGAGGTAATTCATACGATGAGGAATCTATAAGATATAGCCATCAGAAACAGGTACCTCCAAATAGTGATGTAAAGAACAATATGAGTTATTTAGAGAGCATTGCTGAACCAGATAATTGTTGCTAGATAATTGCTGTAAATTCGCAGTTGATCTGCCTAGCCTATCTTGCTATTCCGGTGCCTCATTTAGTGGAGAAGAAACCACCAGATTTCAGACAGGTAGCTAGATCCACAGCAGGGACGTTTTATCAAGCAGCAGTAATAAACCCTTGATTTGGGGGATTGTTTCTGAAATGCAAAAAGCAATGATGACCGGACCACATGTCATCTTCCGTCACATCCACAGGACCACTACAGGCAAATAACATCCCCGTCAAGCTATCCAGATCCCTAAATTCAGCAGGGGGCCTTGCACTGGGGACCCCATGATTCATTTGGGATCACAGACAACTAGTGTTCTCCTTCAGAATTCATTAAATCTAACTCAATATACTGTTAGAAAGTGAATAATTTCACCCATTTATATCTTTCTCCAATATCTTTATCAGATGAATATGTTGTAGAATTATTCAATGCACTATTTACTTTTGTCAAATGGTTAGGCCTTCGTTAGAAAAGGCTTAAGATAAAAATCAACAAATGCTCAATGTGTGTCATGAGTAATAGGACAAATGCTAGACAAGTAATCAGAGTTGAGGTCATTCAAGTAATTTAAATTCAGAATTTCATACTGCGTGTACATATACACATATGTGGTACACAAATCCTGGGACCACCAGGTCCCGGGCTGGTAGAGAGTTCCTCAACCAAGAGGATAGAAAGGACATGTCCTCCCTATTTTATATACTTTTTACCACTAGAATGTCCCTTCAGTAGTTTGTTGCTTTCTTTTCAGTTAGGACAAGCAACAAAAGAATGATCAATATAGGATGGGGGGTTCCTAAGTGTGTGGTGGTAAACACAGTTCATAAGAGAAAAAAATGGAACATATGTCCAACCCCTTGTTCCGGGTGGGAAAGGAAATAAACCCTTTTCTTTAAATAGCCCTCACTCACTCTAATAGTGACATGCTTCATCATAGGGCTCTCTCCGACAGCTAAAAGACGGGGTAGTCTCAACCGTGTTTCAGGGAGCACTTAAAGATACTGTTTATGGGAGCGTACTGTTAAAGATAAAATTCCTCACCCACTCCTAAAGAATTCTTCAATAATGGAGTGGGTGGGAAGGTTAAAATATATACAATAGGGTGTCTAGGATGTGATGGTCCTACGACCCTAACTTTAGCACCAACATGTTTCAGCCCTTCCTATCTGGCCTAAATCAGTCCTGGGCTTTCGTCAGGGTGGGACGTAAAGAAGTTACTCCCCCAAAGACGTGAGTACGAGTGAACTATTTATTTCAGGCACTTCTAAGTGATTAAAAACTGGAACAAGCCTAATACTTGCCACTGGTCTCGATGAGGAATTACCCATGTAGAGAAAAAGACATAATATATGCATTTGTTATCATATATATTGTGATAAATATTTGTTCACCAGTTTCACACCTATCACCCTAGAGTGGTGTAGGCAATTTCACCCTATATCCCCATTTTTTTTCAGCATCTTGTTGTAGTGGTTGTATCCTATGTTATTTCAAGTAAACAATACCATATACATTCCAGTGACTTTCACATGTGCTATGGGTTTGTGCAAACATACATTATTTCATTCACAATATGCTCTCAATCTGTCCAACCAATTGTTTCCCATTTTGCTTCACATTCATTCTCACATTTGTTGTTGTGTGACAACTAATAGGGCACTCACCCCTATAACTCAGGGCAACAAATTCCCAGAGGGAGCGCAGGAGGGAGGCCTTGTTGTCACACTCTGTGGGTGACAAAGATTTGTAAAGGTTATAGCGTTAAGGTCAAGGTTATAATTTCTCAAGACATACGTGGAAGGAAAAGTTGTAACAGGAATTGGGCAGTATCGTGCAGGGGGCCCGCTCCTTCTTCCCTTCGTTTGTAAAAGGTTAAAGCGTCATGGCAAAGGCTTTTGTTATTCAGATTATACGTGAGAAGAGACGTTGTCATAGGATCTGGGCAATATCGTATGGAGTGCCCGCTCCTTCTTCCCTTCGTTTGTAAGTGCGTTGAAAAAAATGTTAAAGCGCTATGGCAAAGGCCATCGTATTTCAAGATATATGTGAGAGGAAACGTTGTGACCGGAAATGGCCAATTTCGTATGAAATGCCTGCTCCTTCCTCCCTTTGTTTGTAAGCACTGTGATGCACGTGGATGGAGAACCCCAGCAAATGCAGGAGGTTGGCCATAGTTTAGAAGTGTGAGACGACTGCTCAGGGAGAGCCCGCCGTCAACAGCCAGTAGTCGAGATAGGGGAAGACTGAAACCCCTGATATGCGCAGATGAGCTGCGACCACTAACATCACTTCCGCGAACACCCGAGGGGCACTGGTAAGGCCAAAAGGGAGTACGGTGAACTGAAAGCGGGAGCATTTAGAACTTTTTTGTCCGAAGGAAGTAAGTGACGTACCGGAGGCCTAAAAGAGGACGAAGGCCGTTGTCCTTGTTTGGAATCAAGAAGTAGTGAGAATAACAACCACGACTTACTATTGGCGTCGAAACACGCTTGATTGCCCTCTCCAGCCAAGAAGGCCGGAACGTCCTGCTGGAGAAGCGCCAAGTGATACACCGACATGCAGTGGTACGGAGGGGGCACGGCCGGAGGGGCAGTGCGGAATGGGAGAAGCCCCTTCGGACTATCTGCAAAACCCCACTGTCCGAAGTGATGGTGCGCCAGTGGGGGAGGCGATGTTGAATCGTGCCGCCCACGGGCTTTCGGTGGGCCCGAAAACCCTGGACTAGGAAGGTTCGGAGGCCGTGGTGGCAGGGGAGGCATGGACTGACCCAGCTGCTGGCCCTGTGACCCACCTCTGCGGGTCCCCTTTCAGCGGCTGCGCCGAGAGTGCTGCTGCACAGGCCTGCGGCTTTGAAAGGAACGTGTTTTGGGCGCCCCCTCCCTGCCAGGAAAGGAACGAAAGGCAGACCCTGTGGGAGTGCGTGTGGCGGACAGGCCCAAGGACTGGGCCGTTGCCCGGGAGTCCTCAAAACGTTCCAACGCGCCATCCGGGTTGTCACCAAAAAGGCGCATGCCATCAAAGGGCATGTCCAACAAGACATTCTGGACATCCCCTGAGAAGCCAGTGGCTCTGAGCCAGGCGGAACGGCGAAGCACCACAGTTGTGGAAATTGCCCTGCCGAGAGAGTCGACGGTATCAAGGCCACCACGTACAGTAAACAGTGCTGTATCTCTCTCCTCGGTATTGCTTGGGAGAGTACAGTCCGAGCGTCCGGACACTGAGGTAGCACCAGCGTCATTGTGTCCCACACAGAGTGGGAATAGCGGGCCAAAAGGCATGCAGTATGCACTGTCCGCAGTCCCAAATTGGCAGAGGTAAAACCTTGTTCCCAGACCGCTCAACCTCTTTTTGTTTTTTAGTACCCTATCCGGAGGTGCGGAAGGGAATGCGCTGGGAGAAGCAGAGGTCTGGACAACCAGACTCTTCGGCGTCGGGTGTTATGTGAGGAAACTGGGGTCGCCCTGGACCGGGCGATCCCGTTGTGCCACACTTCTATCCACAGGAGACCCTGTGGGAGGCGTGGACCAGGCGCCCAGAGGACATCTCTAAGTGCGTCATTAAAGGACAGCAGCGGCTCCTTAGAGGAGGCTCCTGGCCAAATCACCTCAGTCAGGAGATTGGTCCTGAGAGACACCGTAGGGAGCTTGAGGTTAAGAGCCTCAGCCGCCCTGCGCAACACCACAGAAAATGTACCATCCTGCTCCGTAGCCCGGGGCGTGGAGAGAAATCCAGATCGCTCAGATCCTCCACATTGGCATCCTAGTGTGGCGCATCCTCACACTGAGCTGCAAGAGGGTCCCCAGTCTCCTCCCAGTCTTTGCCGTCAGCTGTGTAAGAGGCCGAGAAGGACAAGGAGGCCGGGGAAAGGGAGAAAATTGCCTCTCCCGGGCTAGGATTTGGTGGACAATAGGTCAATCCAAGCTCGTCATAGTCCGGCCGTGGAGGCAAACGGCGCCGTGTCCGACCCCGGACCAGGAGCCGTCGGCAGCCCATCTGTAAACAAGCGCCATGTCATGTGTAGTGCATTCTGCCATGTACTCGAAATTGTTGGTCCTTCAGAAAATCAAGTCTACAAAATGACTGGAATTCCTGGAGTCAGTTGTCAGCTGCTGGGACTTTTTAGTGTCATTTTCGACCAATGAGTAGTTCCCTCTGCACATGCATTTTTTTCTGACTCATGCTGTTTGTCTTCTCGTGCTGGTTCCTGACCTTGCTGCACCATCCAGTGTGTCAACCAGTAGGTATTTTTGGACATGATTAAGTAGCAGGCATATAGCTGGAAAATGCATTAATAACGCTTCTAGGGGCGCCATGACACAGACCAGTCAGGCCTCTACCGAAGACGGTCGTCTGACGAAAGAAAGGAAGTGTTTTGACTTGAGAACTATAAAGGATCACCAGTAGTGTGTAGGAATCACAAATTAGAGTCTGAAAGAGTGCATGGTAGTCGGCAGAAAATGATGTCACATATTGAAGTGTAATATTTATTTTTCGATCGAAGGTGCATTAAATTTTAATTTAAGGTAGAGGAAAAGTGAACCACACGGAGGTCGTGAGGTTTCCTTACAGAAAGTTTTGTTCTGGCAGGCAGTGTTTCACCTAATCCTAACAGGAAGTCCTTCGATCTAGCACGCCATCAGGTCTGTCTTCCTACCCTAAGCAAATGGTGTGCACTTTCGCGGCCGCTTTGATGTTCTCAGTGGCCGCGCGGATTTTGAAGTTCATGAAGCACAGCAGCTGCATTCTTTATGGCTTTAAATATTTTGCGACTATCGATAGATATTTGGCGACTAAGCGTTTGAATTGGGGTTTAACTGGAGAGGAACCAGGTAAATAAAATCAGTCACTATGCAGACCAAGACTATTCTGGGGTACTTATACATTAGTAATATTCAAAACTCCTCATGAGTGTATTTTTCTTGCCAAATGATGTTACGGTATAATTTGATATGCATTTTAAACTAAATTATACATTTTATTTAGAAATAAATAATAATGGGTAAGCTAATTGGTGGCACAAGTTTCCGTAAACCGCAGGAGATGCGGAATTCCTATCGCCCGACGTCCAGACCATATAGCTATCTCCAAGGACAAGTTTTCATGTTTATTTTGTCCACTGGACCAAACCCCTGCAGCACAAACAGTTTAGCTGACAGTTTACAACACCACAGTATGGATCTGTGAAACAGGAATGTTAGTAATCAAGGCAAGATGAGTATCCATTTGTATGAATTGTTCCAACTTGTATAAATGATTCACAAATGCAAAAGCTATTACTATTTGGGTGAGCGCTCCAAGGAAATGAAATGAGCTAAGTCCAGCTTGCATTACTTACAGTGTCTTTGCAAAATGTAACACTTTTGGGCTACTTACAATGATCCCAGATTGCTCCCTGGTTATATACATATATACAGAAGCATGAAGCGAGAAAGGTGTTTGCTTTCAAAACATATTGGCATAAAAATACATGCAAAAGCTTGCAATTCCCATTTTTGCTTGAAGAAATATACATATATTTTTAAATGAACGAAAACCTGATGAGCAACTGCATATTCCCTTTCCCTACACTCCCTTTTTCCCCACCATGGAAAAACGTTCCTCCTCCGTTTCTCAGTAGTAGATTTCCATTCTTTCCAGTTTGAAAAACGATTGGAGGAAGGTTGGTTAATACTCTTAAACATGTAAGCTGGGTGTGCATGGATTGACAGGGAATTCCAAACCTGGACCTCCCACCTTCGTCCAGCTGCTGTACGTAGGTTTGAGGAAAGGTGAGGAAAGGTGACTAAATCAGAGCCTTGCTAGAATTAAAACCTGACATAACAGGAGCCCTTATCTAATTAGAGAGCCTATTTTCAGAGGTCTGAAATCATGCGAATGGTGTAATAATCTATAACTTCACTGCAGGGCACCACAAGGGGCAACATGAATTTTTACAGTTCAAGTATGTTTCTGAAGCATCCCATCTCTTGGAGAAGTAGACATTTTATAAAATTCTAAACCTAGAATCACGGTCTGAGAGACTTCTGTGATATGGACAGCAATTTCCTTTATTGCGGGCAGTTAATTACAGAAACAAAGAATCAGGTAGATCTGTAGCGCTGACTGCCTGAGGATCCATTCGGTTGTATGTCACATTCATGAATGACTTTCCCTCTGAGTTTTTATTATAAAGGGTAAATCGGAAAAACCAGGTCTATAGCTTATGATTTTTTTTATGATAAGTGCCTTCTCCCTTTTGTGTGACTTTTCATGTGTGTTTTTTTATGAAGTGGTCCCCCAAACACCTATTTGATGGTCTGTTTTTGCCCTTTGTTTTCCTCCTTGACCCTATGTTTTCAGTCTACTTTTATCTGGTTGATCCCAATTGCCTCCTCTTTTGCCCTCATTTTTTACTACTTATTTCACCTCGTAATATTCCCTTCTTTCCCAACTCTGACTTGCAGCCACCTCAGTAATCAATGATTTTGTTTGATAGTCCCCTTGGCCTTCCTCTTCGCTATACCTTTTTTCTGTTGTCTTCTGGTCCCAACCCCACATTCTTCTCCCCTGGCCAAGCGTCTTATCATTGACATTGAGGAAGGCCTTGTTACCACTTTTCTTCTCTCTTGTGTAGTCAATATTCTTTTGTTTCAAGCCAATTTGGGGATCATAAAGGTTTTTATCCATGTTACAGACGTTCATGGTTTTATTTTCATGGAGTTCCCTCCAGTTAGTTAACCTGGTTTTATTTAACTTCATGGTCTCCCTCCTGTTAGTTAACCTTGCTTTAATTAACTTTAGAGAATCATAACATATTGCTCCAACTAAGGAAAGGGTGGATGGGAGTTGTGATGTCAATCATGCCTACTAATAAAATAACATCTAAGATGTGGAAAAGATGGAGCATAAGTGTATTAACTTGTGAGACTACCAGGTTATATATATATATTGTACATGTTGAGACAAAAGTCCTCTGCACAACCCAAAAAAGCTGCCCCTCTAGCACTGCAAGTTTTTTCTGGATAACTCGGTTTCACCTGCAGTAAACAGCTATGTGAGTCTACGGGTTCACTGGATGTTTATGTGTACTGTTTGTCATCAGAGCTGTGCTAACTTTGGATGTTCCCAAGTGTGCTGCCTTTCCGAGGAAGGTGGGTACACTGCTCTTCACCCAGGCTATGCTGTGACTGGCAGTGGTGGCACTGACTTGATAACCTAGGGGCACAGGACTTTTCACTTGTAGTTCCTCCTGGCTCTTCTACATTAAAGGTTCAGTCATTTGGACCCAATGTTTGTGTTGCACAAGACAGTAACTTTTCTTTGTTAAAAAGGCAACATCCATGTCGGTCATACAGGCATACACAACTCCTAACCAGGTTCCCGCCAAAACACTTGTTATCCTTAATGTATAGGGGGAATTTCAACGGCCCACTCCTTTATCCAGAGAAACTGGAGAAGTGTCCCCTTTCCCCTGTACTATTACTAGTTCCCTAAACAATGTGAAGAGGTGCACAGCTCGGTCTCAGTGCAAAAACCAAATCACATGGAACCAATTAAACTTGGCTGCCCAGGAACTTTGAGCTTCAGATCTGGTGAAAGCTGCACAGCAACTAGGAATGCTGAAATAAAAGGAAGGGCATTATTGTGAGCATTCTTTGCCCATTTGTAGTAGTAACAACATACGTGACCGGTAAACGTGGATCAAACTGTGGAAGCAAGAGAGAAAATGAGAAACTATAAACAAATAGTAAAGTTTCTTAGATGGAACTACATTGTAATTGAGGTGTCTTATGATTATACATTCCGGTTTTAAAGTGAAATACTGTGCATATCATATTAACTGATCAACATATAGAAAGACGGGACCATGCGTTATTTTGACCAGACTTGTGCAAGCACAGTATACATGTGACCGGCCTACATAGGATGAAATCCGAGGGAAACACGCTTGAATTAGGAACAACAATACACTGGGTAAGCAAATATGGTGAGGATATAGAAGGTTTCCAGAAACAGTCTGTAAATAATTCACCAATTTGTAAATGTGCCGTTTTGTCGGCCATTTCACAAACAGGATGGGTTACCAATAATGTAGTGTAGACTCCCTAGGGTTGGGATGAAGAAAGGAACGGATTTTCTTCTTTTTTTTAAAGGAAAAAGTGTAAAATAAGACTTAATTGGAGCATATGAATGACAAGAACAAACAAGCATTTGCAATGCAATAGGTCTCGCATTTATGCGAGTTTGAGCTATTGACATTGCAAATTACAATGCCTTTTATTTATGTTTTAAAAACGAAAAAAAAAAAGGCACCGTCATTTGCAATGCCAATAGCTCAAACTCGCGTAAATGCGAGACCTATTGCATTGCAAATGCTTGTTAATGTTTATGTGGGACTTCACCCCCTGTGACTCCTGGGTAGCTACCCAACTTGCCACCACTTTTTTACCTTCAACTAAGTTATTTTATAATCTGATCATAGGCTCATCGTACATTATACAATAGCCACCAGATGTTCAAAATTACTCATCATGATATATAACAACCTATTATTATTCTAAGAGCCGGGTAGAAGCCGTGCCCTGCATCACAGAGGCCAGTAGTGAGGTGTTATGCACACAACGCCGAGGTACCTGTCGTGTGTCCGTGCTGATCAGGTACAGGGTGTGGGGGAATGGGACGAGCTGTGCATCGCCGAGGCTGCGTGGAACGTCTCTGCTGCCTGTCCACATGTGGTCAGGTGCAAGGCACGTCCCGCTAGAACAAGGGGCATAAACAGGGCCTAGCAGCAAGCCGAGGGTCAGGTGCAAGGACCACCCGGAACGCACACACGGCCCTTTCACGCCCTGGGGGGGGGGGGGGGGGGCAGATCACCCCTTCTTGTGTGTTCAAACACCACCATCCAACCCCCTCGCCTCCCTGCTCTAGAAATCCATGGCTCTGTGGCCATGCTAGAAACCGGTTATAACATGGGACTACGGGTTGTGTGCGTGTGTGTATATATATACGCACACACACACTTTCACACACACACCTGATTGATGCACCGAAGACCTTGGCCATAGTACGGTTTAGTTTATACTCTGCTAAAATATAAATGTGTGTGTGTGTACGTGCGCGCGCACACACATTTATATTTCAGCAGACTGTGAATGAAACCTTAGTATGGCCAAGGTCTTCGGAGGCCCAATCACTTTCATTGTCTTCACAACACTCTGTCCTGCAGTCCCTTTGTTAGACATTTAGCTCCATTTGTCCTCCTATTTTTCCTGCAATAATCTGTATATTTCGCACCTCACCCCTTTCCTCTTCAGAGCCGCTTTTATCTCACCCCTGCGCCTCCTTCCTCGCATCTCCTTCCATTCCCCACACACACAAGGCGTCCTCTCACTTGTAATTTCGCTCTCTCCCTCTTTCGACAACCGTGTATGTATTTCACACACTTTTCAATATAACCAGAATTACAATTGGCATACATGACCTTTGCTCTGTGCGCTCTGCAGAGAGGCGAAGGATTGCATGAGTGTGTATTACGAACCCCTGGGTGAGCCAGTACCCGGCACTGTGAGAAATTTGCACTGTCTTCTGCCTGCGCTTTACAGCTCTCAGTCGTGGCCCCTCACAAACACCGGCCCACAACCTGAACCTACACAGGTACCTCGAAGGGACTCTTTTCCCCCATACACTCTACACAGGAACAAAAATGTTGCAGGAAAAGAAAAAACACAGAAGAATAAATAAAATATAAACCAGGAACCGCATCACCATTCTTAGGTTGAGGGCAATGTCTGGGTTTGCTGGCTGTATCTGTCCCCGGTGGTGGTTGGGTTGGGTGAGGCAGGTAGAGGGGGCGGGGCAGGGCACTTACAGATAGGACACCGGTCCCACCATCCCTTTCTCCCAACAACACTAATAGAAAAAGTGAACAGATACATGTCCTTTTCTGAGGAAAATATACATTTTCATTGTTGACCATTTCCTTGTGGCTAAAGGGCAAAGTTGGCAGTTCGTGCAGAGCCTGGCATCTTCCATGGCACGTATGTTTTGCAAGTAGGCCAATTATTTTCTCGCACATGAATGCTGTTCAGCATCTTAGAGAGTTTGCACAAGTGCACGCACCGAGTGCAATCATGCTGTGCAAATGAAGGCATCGGTGTTTCGCCTCTCACAGAGCTCGCGCCAAAGGTTGTTGTGCCTTTGATATTTACCTTGGCAAACACCAACAATTACGAAAATACTAACACACAAACCACCGCAGCCGTGCATTAAAGGGGGCGACGTTACGTTCAACCGACTCGTCCCTCTCGTCATTAAGTAATATTACTTGCCACTTCTCCCAAGCAATGCCTCGCGACATTGTTCGGTTTCCATTTATTTTTTATTTTTTTATAAAGCGAGGGCGCCTCAAACCTTATTTTCCGCCCTTTGAAATAATTCCGGGAAAGCATTTTTGAAGTAAAACGGGGGAATATTTCAGACTAGCCCCGGGATCCGCGTCCCATGCTAGTTGCATTTTTAAAAGAAACCGAAGAAAGAAGACCGTAGGGGGAAATGAGCGTTCGCTACTTTAAGCTAAATTCGAATTGCTAAACAAAAGTCACTTCCTCGCGAGTACGCGTGGAGCGCGGTTGTGACGGGAAAATGCCACTGAGAGGCACAAAGAAACTAATGCAATAAGGGAGACCGTGGGATAACAACGGAGAAGAAATAAAGCGAACGTGAAAAGTAACGCTGTCAAAAATAACATAATTAGCTTACCGGAAAAATAAAAGGGGGAGAAATAATAAAAGTGAAAAGGAAAAAAAGAGTGAGGGTAGAAAAAGCCAGACCAATCAAGAACAAATACAGCGAGAGGCAAAAAAAAACAGCGCTCGCCATAGCGCTGTTTATATTTGCATCGTGCTTTCAGTGAAAGCGAAAGCACAATGCAACAAACGCTTGCCATGACGTATTTGCTCGGCTTTCTCGCCTGCAAAAAGGTTTCTTGTCTTTATGGGGCCATGTGTTTGGCCCCATAAAGATAAAAAACCTTTAGCGACGAACGCAAAGCAGGCGAGGCCGTCCGAATGGGACGGCTCAGAAAGCCAAGCAAAGACGTCACCGACACCTCTTTTCCAATGGCTGGCAACCGTTTAGCATAAACAGTGACGCCGGCCAATGGAAAAGAGGGGCGGGGCTTAATGCCCCTTACAGAAAATCCCTCAAAACATTCAATCTTGTCGGGCGAGACTGCGCATGCGCGCAGCTACGCCAGGCGAGACCTAAAAAGGGACCACGAAAAATACATTTTGATCTCTCTTCAACTTGTAACATGAGATTTCCTGAAGTTAACAGCTACATATCTTCTTTTACCCTTCCCTTATGGTCATTCACAAAGGAGAATGACAAAGAAATGTACACAAACAGGCACTTGAATAGATGGAAGTGATAAGGGAATATAAACAGAAAGAGATACAATTGCTGATTATATTGATTCGGGTGCTGGATAAACAAAATGAATGCTATCATATCTTATGGAGAGTACAGAAAGTATATTGAATTAACTGATTGCGACTTCATTGGGGACTGAAGGATAAATGGATAGATTGAGATTAGATTTGTGAAAGACAAGTTATGTAGAGAATATGATGTATAATTAATAAAATAGGAGTACTTCATTAGAGACAAAGCAAAATTGAACAAATGAGATTAAATCTGTGAAGGACTTGTGCATGAAGATCTACCTAAAAATAACATCTGAGGATTAACTAGCCTCAGTTAGCCTAATGAGATATTTAAACATGATTAAAGTACTAAAAAGGTTAAAAGGTCCCTATAACTTATATGGAATGAAGTTACAGATACATATTAGAAAAATGTAGAATCACTCGTATCTTGCATACCTTTTCACATGCACATCTAACACATCTAAAGACTTTAGAATTCACAGGATACATACACTTTTAAAACAGCCAGGAAGAGCACGCTTGTATAAACTGGTAAAGGTGAAAACTGGTGAGCCAAAGCTTTGTGTAAAGTGTTGCTATACCAATATTATCAAAAGGGAAGTGAGGTAAGGGGAGAACAGTGGATAAGACCTATGACATAGACAATTCAAAACAGAAATGTCACTTTGTTACATATGGGATCTTTCGTAATCATTATTTAACCAAGAGGTGATTGTGAATGGTCAAGTGTCGGATATAGTATTTTTGTCTTAGGAACTTTGTAGGTAGATGTGTTATGTCGATATGCCACTAGGCTTGAGGTTTCTCCCTGGCAGTGACCACTTAAAGGATTTTTGCAGAAACACAGGACCAGTATCGTGAAGACTCTTGTGGGCCAGGCACAGAGGCTTGAACCTGATCTTCTGACTCATGAGAAGCCAATGAAGCGATTCAATGGCGGGGGAGGCAGATTCCAGCTTGGGTATTCTAGTTAATGCTCTAACTGCCTCATTTTGTAACACTTGGAGTTTGTTGACATCTTGTTCCTGCATGGATGAAGGAAAAGATCTTCCTCAGCATATGAAGGATAAAAAAGCAGAAGAAACAAATGCCTTTACCTGTGGTCCAAGAGTCAGTTTAGTGTTTAAAACCACATGTAGGTTCTGGACTTTGTTAAATGGAGTGGGAAGGATGCCCATTTGGGGCACATAAGGTTGGGTTGTTCCAGAATATAATGACCTCAGTTTTCCCTAAATTAGGTTTTAGACGATTATGGCTCAAGCATTCTTCCACTGCTACCATGCAATTGTAAAACCTTTGCCCAGTAGGAATGGTAGTTGTGGACATGGCAACCACTATTTGGGTGTCTTCTGCATATGAAGTTGGAGTAAGATCAAAAGTGAGCTCATGCAGATGGCTGGTGGGAATAAAAGAAGAGCTAGAGGAGAGTAGCAGTTGTTAGATCACATGGGTATGACTTGCAATGAGGAGATGTGGTTTTTGAAATTAGCTGTAAGAAATGTACAGAAATACAATAATAGGTATTAAGGCAAACAGGCAAATTACTTAGAGTATGTTATGCTCAGAGAGAGGAGGCATGCAGAGAATGGACGTTAACGAAAGGGCCATTTAGAAGAAATAAGGACAGACAACAATCAGAAGTTTAAAGTAAAGATCAGTTCTTCATGTAGACCTCTAGACATATGGAGAATGCTTTAAGATAGCATACATTTTGAGGATGCAGGACTATCTAGCGAAACAGCATTATTTGCATTTAAATATAGTGCTAAATTAGGTATTTATGATAGACATTAGAATCATGCAATAAGAGCGTTCTCTGACAGGCTACTAGTAAATCACTGTTCGAAAAGTAATGGTTGGCTCAAATATAGGGAATTATCAAGAGCTTTAGGGCTTCGCTCAAAGAAAGCAGCAACTCAAAGATCATAGCAATTTGAGAAAGCATATGAGCAAATGAGGCAAACATTGAAAAGGAGATGAGATTCTGCAAATGCTGGAGTGAATGTGTCCATCCTCTCAAGTCTGGCTCACAGTATTAATTACAAAGCATAGTGTGATCCACTTGTATGCCTCTATTTTGACATGAAACAAACTGGAGGACTAGGACAGCTCCCCTAGCCAGTGGAAGAGTATTGCCTGCATTTCTCTGACTGGAGGGTGGAGATGCAGACACTGGGGTGAGAAGGATGGTGATATGGCTCCATTTAGAAATTCAGTGAAGAATTTGTTAATAAGCAATTGCTGATCAGACTTCCTGAAGAACTGTCTTTTGGTAAATGGTAGGGGTGGGAGGTGGAACTGCAGATTTTGCCCAGTGAGATGTTTCGATGGGCCTGCACTGCATTGCTGGGATGCCACGAGTGACACTGTTGACTCTGGAAACATGGATGCAGGCAGAAAAGCTGAAAGTTTATCAGCATCCGTTTCTACTAACAGAACATTTAGTTTTACATACACAACTAAAATCTAATAAAGATCTGAACTGGATTAGTTGGTGACACCATTGTAGAAATTATGCGGATTGCACTGATAAATGCATCAGGTTTAATAGTAAGGCACTACACTTGCTCACGAACAAAATGCTATTTATCAATTAAATTCACATAAAAGTCCATTATATTGAATGGAAAATTAATGACACATTTAAGCAAAAATAGAATAATCGATCACATCAGAAACATTCAATTATAAGCACATTCATACTTAGTTTTTCCCCAACAACACAAACGACTACCACAGTAAAACAGTAACATCACAGTGAACTACTTCTAGCTTTAAATACTATTTAAAACTGTCTATCCCTGTATACTGATGTATTGTCTTTCTGCTAGAATCATACTATACAAATATAATATATATGAATAAATAAAAAAGCCATAAAAACTTATAATGTGATTATTTTCCACTACTGCAGGTGATCAGACAATTTGCAATTTGAATCTGACTCTTGTATTAGAACTCCACTACTCCACTCCTAGGTATTACTTGTGAATTGTGAAAAAGCAATGCATCCTGCAAAATTTTCAGACATCTGTAAGATCTGCGGTGTTACAAATCCAAACCGAACAATTTTGTGTGCTTATATTTTCTGTGCTCCAATGCCATTTTTCTCTTTGAATTATACTTGTTTTGTGGCTCGAGCTGCATGTATCTAGAAGAAGCAGGCAGTTTTTTCTCCAGTACACTTTCATCAGCTGGGACTGCCAACTCAATTGCCTGCCAACGTTTTAAAGGAGGCAACCAGATTCATAGTTAGTTCCTAGGAGACATTTTCAATCAAATTAAAGACGTAGTCCAAGATCTGATGGCTCACCTACAAAAGACTCACCACCACTTCCACCCAATGCCACCCAAAGCATTTAGCTTTGTAAGAACATATTCATGTACCCAGGAGACTCCCTCAGAAAGAAGACTTTACCAAACCACATCAAAAATATTAGCCAAGGAGACAGATTGTGTGTCGCTATGTATGTTGTATGTATGTTACTATTTTCTTTCTGAGTGTTTACAGAACCTTGGGGCTAATGGGTAATGAGCAAGCTGTAGAATGCCACCATTTGTTGGTGCACGGTTACTCTATAAATAAATAAGAAATCAGGCTTCTTCAAATAACTGTAATGTTTAACTTGTGAATTACAAAACTGGCGATGCTCTTCTTATTATAAGAATGGCTAATGCATTACAGGAGTTGTTACATGACGCGTATAGAGATTTGGACCAAACAGCAAATCTTTTCAAAACTTATATGATAGTGATGAGCCAAAACAAACGTAAAAACAAAGGGTCTCATTACGATGGCGGTCACCATTGGCAGGGGACCGCCAACAAGACGTTTGCGGTCATTCCACCCAATTATATTATTACAATATGCCCGCCATGCTGGCGGATGGAAAAGTGTTCAATAACACTGCGGCTTGTGCTATGGCCCTGAAAAAGGGTAGCAGCACACGCAGTATTATTGAGCACTTTGTGCACATTCATGCACCGTGTGCCAGGCACCATCTGGTGCCCAGCACACGTTGAATAATTGTGCAAGGGGGCACTACATATGCCCCCAGGGCCACATTACAGTGGCCACAGGGGACAGAGGCCAAGCATGGGACCCCCAAAGACCCTTTCCAGCTGCCTTTTTATGGCGGTGCCACCGCCATGAACATGCAGTCGGAAAGGGACATTGTGATCCTCACTGTCGTGAATGAGCAGGCACCGCCTGCATTCAGAATCACGATTACGACCACCGTCCTGTCGGGATCAGTAAATCCTGTTGGATGTGGCGGCAGTCCGTCCCCTGACGGACAAGAGTCTGACCGCCTGCATCTTAATCCAGCGGACGGCCCGAAGGTGTGTCTGTCGGTAGGACCATCACCGACGGCCTGTCAGTGGCAGTCCCACCAGCATAGTAATGATGCCCTAAGTCCATGTTTGAGGGGAAAAGGCTGCTTCAATCAATTAAGGCATCTTGGTATAATTTGTGATTACCAATGAAATTGGGACGATTTATCAGCAGAATGAAAAAAACATTTTCTGAAGGTTCGGGCGTAGTATTAAGCACTGCCTCCAGACTTGGACATGAATCCCTGGTGGAATTATTAATGGTCTATAAAGCCAAATGCATTTCCTCTGTGACATATGGTGCAGGGATCTGGTGATAAATTAATGCCTACCAGAATTCTATAGAAGAAAATAAACTTCTGGCAAGCCTTTGGGCTCTGCACCACGATAACATGAGACTGGTTCATTTGAATGTCTGGGTTTCCTTCTGGTGCAATCGTGCAGAGTCCTTGAACAGGGAAATTCTGACAAACTGTTTCCTTTTAGACGACTGGTTCAGGAATCCCTAGCTTAAATATGTTAGAATGTGTTGAATATTTATTGGCCGACTGGACCTTTTCACTAACCCTGAGAAGATTGTGAAAATGGATATGAAATGGTTAGTGAATACTTCTACCGTTAGGGAGTGTATATGGGAAAGAGAATATTGAATGTCAGAAAGTGCTGCGCGAGCCCACTTTAATTTTTGTAATTAGTTAACAGGATGAAACCTTATTTGATTAGTAATACTCATGTTAGATTCCTTTTGACTAGGCTAAAGTTTGGTAAGGAACCTGTTGTCTTTCATCTGTGCATACTCTTTATAGAGACTAAACTGAACTGTTATTGTCATGGCTCCACCAGGCACAGTGATGCAGATTTGTAAATGTAATTCTTATATTCTGAAGAACTACCTCATCCCTTTAATTAAATCAGATTTGCATAGGTCCTTCTCTCCTGCCTTTTTATGCCTGCTATCTTTCCCTCTTATGCTTTGTTTTTAGTTAGGGACGTTAAAAGAAGAAATCAATTCTGTGTATCATCTTCAAATTACCCTTTTGCTAGTTTTGGGTGTTGTGACTGTGTCGCCTTATTACTGTTTTTGCTTTGATGACTTCTCCTATAGTCTGACTGTACTTTTTATTTATGCTTATGAAGTGTACATATTTTAAATTTGTATCCGGTTTTATCGTTCAGTCAGAACTGAAAAGGACAATTTTTCACTTGACTCGATTACAACTCTGTCCTGTGCTGAGGTCCCCAAACGCTGCGACAACGTCCACAACCATATCAAAGACCATGATATGCTCCAGATATTAGGAAAGTGTTGACGTTTGAATGATGAGAAGGCTGTAAAGAAAGCTTCCCTGTAGTCATCCAACCTGCTCAGTTAAGGCAGATTACCATCAGTGTTTGCTATGTAATCTGCTTTGATGTTTGTGGTGGATTGGGGGTTTTGTGTGATGTCTTGCCTTTACAGAATACTTCTACATTACCACAGAATTTTGGGGTAGATTATCAGTTGGGGCGTAACAGGCTGTATGGTGACTGAGCTATGCCTGACATTTCTGCATTGGATGTGTGCCTCTGTCCCTGCCAGACATCTCAGATTGCATTTAATGGGTTTGGGCAAAATATCAAGTTAAAAATATTGGAAAGCAAAAATATTGTCAAAGAATAATGAGATAAACAATATTGTGGCATAGAATATCGCTGTCAAGAATATCGATTTGTTAAGTAAATGATATTATCAATAATGTTATTTTTATATATCGTTTTCAGTAACATAGTTGTAAAAACATCGCTTTTTTAATTATTGTAATATGCTTTAGTTAATATACTAATTTTAGGTGTTAATTTTGTAGGTATAATTATACATTTTATAAAATATAGTTTGTAATGTTGAGCAATTTACTTTTTTTAAATGCTATTAGTAATTTATAGTGAACATTAACATTTTAATGTGAAATTCTATTTTAGTTTTATTAGTAATAGTAACTTATTTTTTAGTAGTGATTTTTTTAGATGAATAGGGATATAGGGTGGGAAGCAAATGAAGTTATAAATAATTAAAAAATGTTAATTAGTTTGTTATTTATTTGATTGTTCATTATTTAAATAGTTTATAGTGATTTCTTTATTTTATATTTTAGTTGTGGGTTGCTGGGTTAGTAAGGGAATGCATTTTATTTTTAAATATTTTTGTTGATTAAAAAGGATTTGATTATTAATTATGTAAATTATTTGAGTAATTGTACTGTTTTATTTCTTTTAAATATATGTTGCATTTTATATGTTTATTACATATGCATTTTTTAATGATGTTTTACATTTTAGGCGAGCAGGTTGGGAGGAAAATAAATATATAATTTTTTATAATAATGTATATGTAGTGTATTAATTGGTAACTATGTAAAAAAAAATTGCCATTTTAAAAAAACATTTATTTAATGGCAATTGTGAAATTTTGTTTGTAGGAGGATATGTCTTCAAATTCAATTTCTGCTTTAATTACTAATTGAAATAAAATCAAAAAGTAACGATTTCTTAATTTTGTTCTTTTATTGGTAGTTAGGCAAGTTTATATGTTTTTTTCTAATGTATATATAGTTATTTCTTTATATTGTAATTAAATGATGTTTTATATTAAGAGTTGAAAATGTTTGGTTAAATTAATAGGCCTAGTATACATATATGGAATCCTTTTGAAGTCCATGCTTCCCCTACTGTTGCTTAAACTTGAACTGGCGACGGAATAGTAAATTTAACCCCTTCAAAATCCAACCCTTTCCTTATTGTTGCTTGCACTGGAGTAGGAATAGTAAATCTAACCCCACCAAAGTCTAACACTTTCCCTACTGTTGTTTAGACTGGAGAGGGAATAGTAAATGTAACCCCTCCAAAGCCCAACACTTTCCCTAGTGTGGCTTAGGGTGGAGTGAGAATGGTACAGCCTATCTTTCCGGAGTTAAACACTTTCCCTAATATTGGCAAAATAGGATTTATACTATTTATGTACATTTAATATTGAGTGTTATTTTTTTATGTTTATTTTATTTTTAGTAAATGTGTTGAGGGTATGCATGTTTTACTATTCAATATATTGGTGAAATTAATAATTTTTTTGTTATTGAATTGTTTTTATTTTTTATGTTTTTTTTATTTGCGTATGTATTTTGTATAACATTTATGTGTATATTATATATGCTTTTCAACCTACTAAATAGAAATAAATATTTTAATATTTGAAAATGTTAAATTAATATAATGTATAATGTAAAATAAATATTTTAAAGTAAATATGTGATACAGTAAATATATATTTATATAAATACAAACAGGTTTGTGTCTTTATATAAATACATATATTTATACATACTATTAAATAATTAGTGTAGCCAGGAGGTATGGGAATTTCCCACATTCGAGCTCAGGTGTACTCCGTCTTGGGTGCAGGTTTGTTGATACACTTATCATTTTCACCTACTTTTCCTTATTTTTGAACTGTAATGAAGCATTTAAGTCTGAGGAATTATCTACATGAACATGGCATGGAGGGTGCGTTACAGCAGGCTGGCTCACTATCTGATCACTCACCGCTATCAAAGATGATATTCTGCAGTCAGGAGGTCAATTTATGGTAAAACAGGTTCAGACTACCATCCCTCCCTAGCTCAGTAAAGTAAGTGCCAGACATTGGGCAAAAGTAATGTCTGTTATTTAAAGTACTGATGAAAGGCAGCTGCTATATCAGAAGGAAGCTATCATTATTATCAAATAAAGATTCGTCATAATGATTAAAGCTCACCACTCCTCTTCTTGCCCTGAACCCAGGGAGAAAGTAAATGTGTGAAAAGTAGCCCCTAGCTATGCATCAGTTTAAGATTTGTGGTCTGTATTTAAAGTAAAATAAAGCAAAATGGTCCCATGGGGAAATAGAGGGTTTGTGATTCACCTTTGAAAAGCGCACTGAACGGGCCATATTTGAACAAGTGATTAATAGGGCACCCAGTGATTGACTCTTTGCCCTCTGCCACCAACCTGACTGTGACCGGCAATCCCCTTGCTGGAAATTGCTTTGTGCATTAAACCGTGAGCCAACAAGAACCATTCAACACACTACTTACCGGGGCAGTTCCTTTCCTTCTCAATATTACTCCCTCGGCCAAGAGGGCCTTCCCAGAATCTTCAAAAAGTTTTTCTTCATCCGTTTCTCCTGCTTTTTGAAGCTCAAGGAATTTTTCTATGAATCTACAATGCAAAGATAAATCATGTTCAGCATTTTCACTGGTGACTTACACTAAACCTGGCAGTCTCTTGCCTAGTTTGTGAGTGAGCCAATAATGTGTCAAATACCCATAGAAAATATACATGTTAACCTGTAGTTAACTTAATACAAAAATATACAGCTGGGCACCCACAGAAACCTGCAAATCTGAAAATATTGCACCTGCTCACCCATTAAGAAATAGTGTATTAAGTCATAAAAATCCCAAAATACTATACAACTGCATCTGACTCCTCAAAAACGTAAACATATTATATGGGTTCGCAGGTAAAAATCTTGAAATCCAGTGATGTGCACGGCGGTACCAGGGTCCAGTGGTACCAGTCTGGGAAAATGTATACAGTATATATACAATCACATTCATATGCATGCCTCTCCATCTAAAAATAAAAATGTTAAATGTACACCCTTAATATTGCCTAATCTAAAAGAATTATATGTATGCTTTGTCAGAATTCATTTTTGGTGAGCATTGAGGTGAAATCACACTGCCTATTGTGGGTTAATGGATATTACATCCAGGTTTTAAGCTGCACCTCTGCACCTATTGGTAAAATCTGTGATGATTACCTTAATCTGAGAAGTTATATTTAATCTAGCTATAACGAGTTAGAGCGATATATTCGCATCTCATAATGACTTATATTGGCAGGAGAAGGGAGCATAATATTGGGGTGCCAATGAAGGGGAAAACAATCAGATGAAAATTTGCAATAACCGATAGTTCTTGTGCCAGCTCCTTGCCATTTGCATAAACCCTTGCTATAGTATTGCATTATAGAATAATTGCATTTATACAGCATGTTTTATCTCTGACAAGGAGTCCAACGAACTTTGTGTGAACAGGTAGATTGTCCTTAGCATCACGTACATCTAAATTCAAGGATTTGACTGATCTACTACAGAAATGTACAGCTTTCAGTGGATAAGATATTTACATAATGTATTTATCACCAGGAGAGTATGGAGGGGTAATACAACACCTTTCGTAAGAGTAGAATTTAGGACTCTTGTTTGATGAAGAATGGATTGATACATAACGATCTTAAAACATTTTGGTTCATAGACGGCATCATGTAGGCGAGTCTGTCAATCAGTCAGGCTACTGGCCTGGACATGGGAAGATTATATACTTAACTGGAACAAAACTTTAAACTCTAAGAACGTAGCTAAAAAAAAAAAAAGGATGTTTTACGTTTTATTTTTAGGTCTGGATTTTTACAGCTCAGCTGTCGAAGATGTTACTAACAACAAGACAGAGTGGACTTTGTGTCCACCAGTTTGGAACATTGGCTTTCTTCAACAAGTCTCTTTCAGCCATCAGCTTGAGACCCTGACAATCACACCTTGCCTCAGCCAAGTGAAGTATACATCACACCTAATGCTACTGGCTGTTTATGTGTATACTTCTTCCTACACCCGAGTACATCCATTGAAATGCATGATAGACTACTTTACCAATATAGCAGCCTCTGTCCGCTCCCTATCATGGGTCTGGTTATAATGTGCCAACGCTTCATGTGTTAAACCATTGAACTAGGCTTTGGCCAAGTCTAGTTAGTTACAGTAATTCCATCTCTACTGTGTATATTTATCCTAGGTAGTTTTTGATTGGATGCTATTTGTTTTTCTCTATTTTAAGAAACCCGGCTCGCAAACATAACTGTAGGACAAATATGAAACAACGCCAGATGGTTACAGGTTTCGGAAAACATTATGCTCATTTGGGGAAAATGTTTTGGGTTGGTTTATTCATTTTGTACTTAGAAGTTTCATTTGGTGGTCTTTTCCAATTGTATATTTTATTTTTCTGATTTGAGAAAAGTAGAGTAAAATCTCCCGACGAAATGTCAAACCAGACTTGAAATGCATTGCGATCATATGATCAAGTCTCACCTACTGATATCATAACGGGGTCTGATAAAGCTGTGCCTGTTGTGAACACAACGCTTTTGTCCTTGTTCGTTCTGTTTTAGAGCGTGTACAAGTAACGCCGGAAGGAGGAAGTACGCTGGATGTTTTGGCAGCAGAGTTTGTCTGTGCCGTGCCGAGCTGCGGACTCACCCCGGGGACAGCTACTCGGCCAGCCGTGATCGACCAGTGATCTGCCCATGGCACCGGGGCGAGAGGCCAGCACGGCAGCAGAGGAAGCCGCCGCAGCGACAGCAGAGGAGCCACCGGAGTGGGAGCAGAGGTTCAGCCGCAGCCACAGTCACAGGTCAGAGTACCCGACAAACTCGCCTTCACGCTCTGCCTCACCAAAAAAAGAGCATGAAGAGGGCTGGTAAGCTCACTGAATCCCCGAGCTCCAGGCCCATCCATTTAATTGCCAACTGTGCTTCACTTATGCTCCTCCTCCCAACTGCTGCCACAAGGTCCGGCATGAGGGCTGCCTAATTTTTCAGCCAGCTAGCAGTCCTCTCTCCGGTCAGGGGCTGGGGAGGTGAGATCAGTGCGGTAGGGGCTCAATCGGCACTGCATCGAGGAGAAGTTGGTGCAAATCTCTGGGAGCACCCGATATCTCCGAAGATGTGCCTACCACCACTCTGCCTGCCCTACACCGCCGACACCGCGTGACCCGGCTAGTCGGTGACTGGTTGACCCGCTACAGTCAACTCCTGCAAACGCCTCTCTAGACTCACGGAATTCATCAAACTTGCCAGCAAACAACTCATACAGGGCACACATACCCATGCAAGAGATCTAGAGGACTGTAGCAGATCAAATGAGGTGCAGGCGGACGGAACAACACGCAAGGAAAAGACAGAGAGAATAACATGGAGACAAACATCGAGCAGTGGGGACACTTCCTGCCCGGACAGCGACGATTGGCAGGAATGCCATGAGGAAGATACCACAGGTAAGGATCACCCACAAAGGCCAACTACAAGGACAGGTCCTGCCAAGGGCACAAACAGAGAAAAAGGTAATGCCATCTTGAAACAGGAAGATACACCAGACAAAGAACCAGCATATGGGCAGCAAAACCAGACAAAATGGATTATTGCAACTAGCTCACCGCATCACACACATTGCTCACAACATGCACAGCAGCAACAGCAAAGCAGAGGAAGATACCAGCAGCAGATTGCTTCGAGTCACCAACGCAATGGGAGGAGGATCGACACGCAAAACAGTTAAGGGAAGACCTCCTGACAAGGAAAGAGGAGTCCCTCATCTCCGACCACGAGTACGACATGTCTTACCTAACATCTAAGGAATGGGACGAGCTGGTTGCCTCCTACAAACAAAAAAGAAAAGCAGATAACCTAACCTCTGCCAATTCAGCCTACACTGACCTCAAGGACAAAAGGACAATGGACGCGGCCTCAAAAACAGAACGCTTTTGGGCAACCTTCCTGAGCATCATGCAGCACATAGTGACTGCCTCTCAATACCGGGCAGACAAGATGGATTTACAACTATCAGTTCTTTACTCTTTAGCAGACTCTGTAGCCAGAATTGATGACAAGCTGGCAGATCTAAATGGGCTGATAAAAAGAGGGCAGGCAGCAGCAGCGGCACAAATAGACTGTACCTGTGCGCCAATATTAGATAAAATAGTCACACTGTAGTGAGGGCTGCAATTTAGATACATACATTGCTATGTTGGCATAAGCGCGTTAGATGTTAGAAAGCCATCTTGCCACTTTTGCTGCCTTTGCACACGACACTGCAGATACATGTTATTATTTGAAAACTGCTTGCTCGTCTTTTTCTTCGCATGAGAACTGTCTGTTGTTCACATCCCTAGACGTGCGCTGCGACCTTGATCTGAACATTGTGTAAAGAAACAGTCTGGGTCGCCAGACAATGCATGTTTTTGAGTTCAGGTTGATTGGCCCACTATTTAGCCATAACACACACGCATCTGCAAATACCTGAAAGTCAAGTGCTTTTAATATTGCAGACTGCATGCTTTACACACATTCGGAAGAAGAGCTTTCCCAGGAGCAGAGTACACCTGATCCTGTGATGTGATTCCACTAAGCTGATCTTTACGGTATGGGGTTCCCCATTCAAGCCTAGAGACCTTCTACTAGTCTAATAATATTAGTTTACTAGCGAAAGGAAGGTGGCTGTATTCCACTGTCATTATATTATGATTTCTCCTTTCATTTTCTATGGTATTGTAACAATGCTGATGGTTTTGATTTTAATCATTTGTCTGCTTATGTTAGCCAAAGTACTGCATCTTAGGACACGTAGTTTATAAAATAAACCTTTTAAACTTTACTGTGTCTCTGATTATTCTTTTTGTGGACTGATATGAGAATAATTACGAACAGGTATTTCTGATTCCCACCATTCCTGAGAGTATTCTAAGTCGCTTGTTCTGGGTTGTCTATACATTGGGACCTCCGCGATAATACGGATAACGAAAGGGACACGGATGCTGGTCGGATAGGTGTTCTGGGTTCTGAGGTGAGTTTTTGGTACACCACAATACACTGAGGTCCTGGTTTCCTGCGCATAGTTCTGTGCATGAGCAGAATCCCTGCAAAACGGCGCACCTAACGTTTGGTCTTTTGATTTGAAACACCTTAGTAGTGCTTATATTAGTCCACGACTCCCTCACTCTTGTTTACGGATAACGGGAGTGACGGATTTTACCTACCTATTGGTAGCCTAATAGGTTCTTTCAAGCTTGTTAATTAAAAAGGTATCTTATATTTCTGAACCCTTGTGCTACTGTAAAATCCGTTGTCGTTTTTCTCTGTGTCCTTATGGCAGTCAAAATTGCGGCACATAGCCATGCACCTCTGCGACGTCATTTGACGCAGTATGGGGTGCCGGACGAAGGGATGGCCGTTATTTTTGTGGGGAGTGCTGATGGCTCCCTTCCCCATGCGGTTGCACCGGCTAGACTCGGACCTTTGTCAATTCCAGGGGCCACATGGCCGGTGCTGGCCGGATTTACGCCTCACCTCCGATATTTGACTCTTGCAGTGGATGAGTTGCGTACGCTCCATACAACCCTCATTTCAGAATGTAGGGCTTTGGTGCAATACGTCTCGCGCAACGTGCAGGTGAGGGTACCTGCTGTTGCGGGTCAACCAGCTGGTCATCCTGCGGTTGTTATTAGCCCCGTCATAGTTAATTCGGTGATGGGCAAGCGCCCCCAGAATAAGGATGATTTACCTTATTGGCTTGCCGGGAAATTTGACCAACTGGAGGCAGTTTTTCCACACTCTACCGCTGTGGAGAAACAGAGAATCCTCACCATTAGCTTGCCGAAAGACTTAGTCCCAGAAGTGTCCGATTGTGACAACTGGGGTAAGGTTTTTGCCGCGGTCTATTCGAAGTGCTTTGGCACTCCGCCTATGGCTGTGCTTCCCTCCGTCATTAAATGTGTTCAAGATAACCACGGTCCAGAGGCGGCTGTAGAATTGGGAATGCGGCTTGTCGGAGTGTTCGACGTAGTTGCCTCTCTCGTCCTTGGTAATCTCAAGGGAGATGCTGTACAATTTCAAGTGGCTAATGGCTTAGCCCGCGTCGACGAACTCGATAAGCCCAAAGAGTTGCCTAAAATTATTGCGGAAGCTTATAGAACTATAGGCCGCAGTAGTTTAGGGGTTAAACCGACTATTATCATTCCTGACTCGATACAACAAATTAAGGTGAGCTCGTCTGTCAAAGACGATCGTCCAAATTTTCCAAAACAAAATTGGCGACAAAAGAAACAGGGAAAGCAGCAACAGAAACAGGGGTCTCGCCCTGCGTCTCCCACACAGCCGACTACTGAGCGCACATACGATTTGCGCGACCGCTCTAGTATTAAGTCACCTGATAGATTTCAGGTTACTGAACGCTCTCCTCGTTCTTCACAGGAGTCATCGTCCTCACAGTCCGGTGGAGGAGAACGTGGCAAAGGTCGGGGTGCCCGACAAGGACGTGAGCAGCCCCGTCAGGCTGACGGTAAAAGCAAGCAAGACGAGTTTGCACGTCAACGTCCCCCGTTTCAGAAGAAGAAAGTTGCTGCTCTAACAGCGAGGTATGCCACAGATAGTGCAGACGCAGATTCGGAACCTGACATGGGCGCTAACGCTGCTCGACAGCGCAGCGGAGGTTACAGTAGTGCGGCAAGCACTACGTCCATATCTGGAGGCGACAGCAACTGACACGTTCCTTACTGTAGAAACTGCTGACACTAGAGTGGCTCCCCCTGACAGAATATATAATATAGTCCTCTTAATTGAAGGTGACATACAACGTACTATTTAAGGGATTTTTTGGGATAATCTGACCTCTTCCTATGACATTCTTTTGGCGGAGGCAGACTGGCCCCCGGCTTTCATTTTAGATGCTCCGAGAGGGGAGTAGATAATCCTCCCTTCCTTTGCGCACACGGTGCCAAAGGACCACGCTAAAAAGTTTGCCGAGGAGTGGGCACAGGTGCTTGCTCCGGCATTGTATCGCACTCAGGTAGGCTGGGATAAATTGTCCCCCAGCCATGAGATTCCATTACGGTCTATGCCCCAGCCACAGCCCCAATATCACGAGTCGTGAAGCTAGACCCCAAGTCGCGGAAATCCTTGATCAATTGGAATATCAAGGTGTTATTGAAACATGTGTGTCACCGATGAATAATCCTTTATTCAATGTAACGAAGCCTGATGGGTCGTACCGCCTAGTTTTGGATTACCGGCACCTAAACTCTCATTGCAGGACATGCACGGTACAGAATACCCACAGTTCTGCCCTCGTGGATAGTCTTGTGCGTAAACGGTTTAAAACCACACTTGACATATCCAATGGCTTTTACAGCCATAACCTGTCCTCACTTAGCAGTCAGTAGACAGCATTTAAATTTGGCGGCAAGCAAAAACAACTTAAAAGATTGGCCATGGGCTATAAAAACAGCCCTGGCGTCTTTGCCGCACGTGTAGTCTCTCTGTTAGAGAGCATAGACCCTGATGCGTACTCATATGTTGATGATATCCATCTCACAGACGACGAGTTGTGGCCGCATCTGTGTCGCGTTGATCGCATTATTGTAATGTTTGCAGACTTCGGTTACAAATTCAACTTTGCGAAGTCTCACATTGCAGAGTATACAGTGTTGTTTTTGGGCTACGAGCTCAACAATGAAGGTCGAGGACTGGCTCCTCACTTTCTGGAAAAGTGCGCATGTTTGCGAGCTCCAACAACATTGAAAAAATTACAGTCTTTGCTGGGCTTTCTGAATTTCGGTCGTACGTACATTCCTGATTATGCCCAGCGTACCAAGCCGCTTTATGACTTGGTACAACCTACTTTTTCCAAATCGAGCTGGCTGCCAGAGCATTCAGCTATTTTGCAAGCTGATCTTCTTGCTTCAAAATACTTACTGAGACGTGATAACCACACTAACCTGGTAATAAGAATTGTACCAGGCGCCGTGGGTTTCACGTACTTGACGTTCAATGAGGGCGACACCGTCCCCATTGCATACAAATCACACCTGTACACTTCGGCTGAACTGCGCTTTTCCTCTGTCGAGAAAGTTTTGACGGCGGTACAGATGGCAATTCTGAAAGAACGAGCGCTGTCGCGAGGAAAACGCATGTTGGTGGTCACACCATATCCTGCCCTGGAGGCAGTGACGAAAGCAAGTGTACCCAATTCTAAAGCTTTGCATCCACGTTGGATACAATGGGCCACTTCCTGGACATCGTCCGATGTCACCTATATCTTTAATGCCTCGTTACAGACTCAGGAGTATTTACAGTATGAGTTTGTTCATCCTGCTCCTCTGTCTATGCACCCGCTCGAAGATTACCATTGTGTCATTTACACTGACGGTTCGGCGCAACCGGCGACTGGATCGAAGCATGCCTATTCGGCGGCCTGCGCAATTGTGGCATGTACTTTCGGAAATGGTGAATTCCAATCTGATGTCGTGCATACGCAGTCATTGGGTGATTGTACCGCACAGTTAGCAGAGCTACGCGCTCTGGTGCTTGCACTGGAGTTTGCTGATCCTCGAGTCACTACTCTTATAGTAAGTGACTCGTTTTACTGTGTTCAGTCCTTCAACGACAATCTATTCTTTTGGTCTCAAAATGAATACTGTGATTCCAAAGGTAGCACAATTAAGCATAAAATGCTTTGGGTTCGAGTGGCAGAACTTAAAGAACATCTGCCTCTCGTGAATGTAATTCACACTCTTGGGCACCAACGCATTGGTATCCACGCTGTAGACAACAGCTTAGCTGACGAAGCAGCAAAAACAGCAGTGGCGACATATCTAGCAGCAGCAGTTACAAGATCCAAAAGTAAGATCGATGATGACATCTTGGCAGCTATCGCTGCTACAGAGAAGGGAAGTAATTACCGAGAGGTTTCCCTTCTCGATACCATTATCACTTAAGTCTTGATAACATCCCATTAGTGAGAATTAACGACGTTGGTGACAGGTTGATTCCCAACGCGGACTGCAGACCATCTTTGATATCGGCGGCTCACGAGGGTATGGCGTCTGCCCATACCGGCGTTGCAGCAACTGTTAATCTGTGACAACAACGTTACTGGTGGCGCGGGTTATATAAACAGGCTCACACTTATGTCCTTGATTGTGACATTTGCAAGCAGATTAAACCTTCAACTGCTGCGCGACCACCACAAACTCAGTTGTACATATCCAATAAACCACTTGGGTGTGTTTATTTGGATCACTGCGGTCCTTTCTCCTCTGATACTGCGTACAAGTATATCTTAGTTGCAGTGGATTCGTTCACACGTTTTCTGTGGGTATTGCCACAAAGGAGTGCTGATGCCCGTACTGTCATAAGGGATTTGCGTGTCTTTGTGGGAAGCTTTGCGTGTGGTACCTTTCATTCTGATCAGGGCCCTGCGTTCGCCTCTAAGGCGTACAAAGAAGCCATGAAAAATTTGGGGGTCCAAGTCAAATTTTCGTCTCCCTACCGACCAGAGGGTAATAGTGTGGTAGAGCGAATGAACCGTGACTTAAAGCAATCCTTGACAGCTAGGGTTTTAGGCACTGGCCTGAACTGGTTGACCCATTTGTATGACGTCCAACGTGCACTTAATAATCTCCCTAGAAGGTCTCTGGGTGGGCGGACCCCATACATGATGCTCTTTGGCATAAAAATGTTTGTCCCGGACCTTGAAGGTCAAGTCATGGCGGCGCCTGCCGCACCCTTTGACGTAGATGAACACTGTGCTGTATTACAGACTCTACAAGAAGCCAGAGACAGTCTCGCGAAGGAACATATACCCTCCACATCTGATACTGCGCTTCAGATTCCGGTAGTCGGCTGGCTACCTCGAGTTGGTGACCTGGTCCGTGAGAAGGTGTAGAACAAGAAGGAGTTCAGCCCCTCTTATCGTGCACCGTTTCCAGTGCTCGGAGTGCAGGGTACAAGAACAGTCATTTTACCTCCACTTACTGGTCGCAAGGATAACAGGTACATCTCCATTGACAATGTCAAACTACAGCGAGTGGCCGATTCTTCTTAGTATGACTCCAGCAGTTTCTTGCCCTGCGATGCTGAGAAATTCTGTTTTGGCTCCGGCATCTACCACCTTGTCTGATATTGCCATCGAGATGCATACGGTTGCTGATCCTATGTTACTACCCCCGGTTGGTGGTTCGCCTGAAGACACCAAGTATGCTTATCCTGCAGATGTAACATTGCCCGTTTTACAGTCATCCACAGTTACCCAGTCCCGTTTCTCCTTTGACACTAACTCAATGACTTCCAATGCCCCGTCCAAGGTTTCCATTTTTGCTGTTTGGTTCAAACGACATTTTTTAATTCACCCTTGGACTTACATTTGGCTGATGCACATATGTATTTTTCTGTTCATGTCCATTGGATTTGTTGTGGTATTTTTTCGTCTTGTGAATGGACACTACCTTAAAGAAAGATCTACAATTAGACTTATTGATGGAACTTTGGCCCCCCACTCCTCATCACACATCATGAAAAGGGACCAGACTTTTGAGAATATTACTGCCTGGCCAGTGTTAGATGGGATTGCGTGGGATGCTGTTAAATTTCAGATTCTAGGTCCAACTGAGGTTATCAATGTACCAAATGTATTTCGTGTTTCTATGGGTGATGTAGTTAAACAAAACATCCGTTCTGATGATTGGGACGTTCAGGCCATAGAAGCACTGTTTTCTGATTTGAAATATTATGCCGCATTTGATGCTGAGGATTTGTATTTAGAAACTGCTAATTATGGTGAGCAGTTTTGCTATCAACATTATGGCAATCATTTCCTACATAAAGCCAATACGTTTTGAAATTTTGTAAATTATACCCAGTGGGAACATTGTCCAACGCCATTCCTAGGTAGCTCCACCACGTTGGTGGAGAAATTCACATATTTTTCAGATTTTAGTGTTTCGAATCCTGCCTCTTTTTATTTTAAAGTGGCGCCTGAGCCTGCCTCGAAAGTTAGGCTGACACACACTAAATTAAATATATTCCAAGTCCTTTATGATTTGTCAGTCAGCGGTTATGATCTGTGGAAGGCTATTATTGATCTTAAATCGGTTTGGGGTTCCAAACCGTGGCAGGTACAAGGAACAGAAGCTTTGCATCGTGCCTGCCTCATCCCGAACCACATGTTGTTCTTAAACTCAACAATCTTCCAGATCACCTGCTTTGGATTGGCTATTTCGAAAAAACTAAATTCTCCCTCTACTCCGATTCTGGGTGCTTATCCAAATTGGGATAATCATACAGATCTGTCCCTTGATGCATTGCAGTCATACATTACTAATACATCCTTCAATATTTCCAAGTTGCATTCTGAGGGATGGTTGACTTGGCAGACAAGTTCTGATTCTGGTCAACTTCGTTTTCTAGGTTTGAAACCTGGGTATACGCAGATTCGCGTGGACCCTTGTTTTGAATCGTCTCATACTGTAACTACCTACTCTGTAGGGAAGTTATGTCAATCTTGGCTGCAACATTCCACCTTGGCATCTGTTAAACTTCATTTATCTAAATTACATGACAAAATAGATTTGAAGGATTTTGTTAAGGGCCCTATAGGTGGTAGGTCCAAAAGATGGGTGTATGCTATTTATAACGAAGTTTGGAAGTAGTCACAGATTGAAGCTGCTTCCAGATTGAGGGCTATTGATCAAGCCAATATGGAAAGAGTACTAGCTGTTATAGATAATAGCATTAACACCCTTTCTTCCAGAATTTACACTTTAGACAATATTGTTTCTTCTGTTGTTGATATTGTGCAGAATGATGTGTCCGTTTTGTATCATGGTCAAAATCAGTCACGTTCCATAATGCAATTTGCATGGACATTGCAGACGTTAAAGGCTGGGAAATTTCCCTGGGACTACATGAATACATCATCTTTGTTCCTTCCCTTTAATCTCACTGCAAAACAGCAATTCATGTCCATGAAGGATGCAACATACTCATTACTGCATATTGAAAAGTTAGAACCTTTACCTTTCTCTGTGGCCGAATTGAATTCCGCTGTGTGGCTTATCCACGGGTTAATCACATTGCTCTTTCCTTTGTTTAAATTCAGTTCATGCATGAAACATTATGCCCTAGGTAGATATGAACAGCTGGGTACTGCTTTCCTGCATGAAGTTTGGTCACTCCCATTTACATACAGGTGCATGAGAGACGATAAAGAGGTCTATTTGAAAGGTGAGGAATGCACTTCCACACCTGATGACTCTGTAGTCTGTAGGCACATTCAATTGCATGGCGCATGTAGTGTGCACGCTCCTAATTTAGCTTGCGTCCTGTAAGGAATTCCAGTGCCAGCTATTATATCCTCTTTCACGCTGCTAGCTAATGGTAGTTATTTGCTTTTAAATAATAAGGCTTGCTGCGGGATGCTAGTGGGAATTCCCTACATAGTGACTGTATCACAGAGAGTAGTCTGCTGTAAAAATGTCCTTTTCCCACCCCCGCATGGGCGGCTAGATGTATCCATCTGGCCTTCCATTCCAACCTTGAAAGCAGAGTTCAACAAGATGAGCAGAATAAGGGCTCTATTATCTCAAATAGAAGTCGCACTGACTTCTTCCCGGGAAACATTTGTCCTTCACGTAGCAAATACGCGCACCGAGGTGCAAGCGCTTTTTAATACTGACCTCCCACTTCATTTTGGTGCCCTGATTCAAACTATCTTTAATGCCTCGTCAACAACGGGCTTGGCACATTTTTTCAAAATTGTGGTCTCTGGCCTCGTGACCTCCTTCCAAACTATTTTTGGTGTGATACCGGCATTTTTTTATTCTATTTTTTCCAGCGTCTTTAGCGGTCTCCCATTGATTCTCGCCCTTGTGGCTGGCGTGCTGTTGGTCTGCTTACTACGCAATGGCTGCACAGTTTGTATCGCACGACAGCCTGACCCGGTTGCTCCATCTTCGTAACCGGATGCTTGAATATTATGAAACATTGCCACTGGCAACCTTAAGCATAGCCTATGGACTGTCCTTCCGGTTTTCCTACTTTACATGCGTACAACATGTTTTGCATTGCCTAGATTGTCCATTCGAATGGGCTCTGGATTTGTGCTGGTCGAACTCGGCATCTCCTGCCCCGGATTATGATCGACTAATGAGTCCCTTAGTGGCTCATGAGTTGGACTGTTCTGGCGTCAGGATTATGGCCTGTGGAGCTGCACATGGAGTCCTGGGGAATTGGGACATCGTTACGGCTGCATATGACTTCCTGGCACGAAGTTATCTTGAAGAACACGCCAGTTGTCCTCGGATTGTACTAGAGGCCTCAGTTGTTGAAGAACATGTATGTTCATTTGCTTTACTAAACTGGATGGCGGACACTTTTACAGGACACTCCAATGACTTCCTCTTGGAGGCTGTTGCTACTTACTGTGCCTATACATTGATGGATTAACTTGGATGTCGTCCAACTTTCGTTTGCACAAACTTTTTGTTTTTTTTATTCGACATCCGGGCTCTCCGAGCCTAGCCGTTAATTTTCCCATTCAATTTTTTTTCATTTTTTCGGGGTTTTTTTCCCCCTTCGAACCTTCACTGCCTTTTATATGGATTCCCAATTTGTGCCCTTAGTTCTGTTCTATCGAACTTGAACTCTGCGTCCCTTATTATATCCCTATTTTGCTAGTGGTCCGATCAAGGTGGGGGGGGGGGTGTAGTGAGGGCTGCAATTTAGATACATACATTGCTATGTTGGCATAAGCGCGTTAGATGTTAGAAAGCCATCTTGCCACTTTTGCTGCCTTTGCACACGACTCTGCAGATACATGTTATTATTGGAAAACTGCTTGCTCGCCTTTTTCTTCGCATGAGAACTGTCTGTTGTTCACATCCATAGATGATTACACTGCGACCTTAGTCTGAACATTATGTAAAGAAACAGTCTGGGTCGCCAGACAATGCATGTTTTTAAGTTCAGGTTGATCGGCCCACTATTTAGCCATAACACGCACGCAGCTGCAAATACCTGAAAGTCGAGTGCTTTTAATATTGCAGACTGCATGCTTTACACACATTCGGAAGAAGAGCTTTCCCAGGAGCAGAGTACACCTGATCCTGTGATGTGATTCCACTAAGCTGATCTTTACGGTATGGGGTTCCCCATTCAAGCCTAGAGATCTTCTACTAGTCTAATAATATTAGTTTACTAGCGAAAGGAAGGTGGCTGTATTCCACTGTCATTATATTATGATTTCTCCTTTCATTTTCTATGGTATTGTAACAATGCTGATGGTTTTGATTTTAATCATTTGTCTGCTTATGTTAGCCAAAGTACTGCATCTTAGGACACGTAGTTTATAAAATAAACCTTTTAAACTTTACCGTGTCTCCGATTACTCTTGTTGTGGACTTATATGAGAATAATTACGAACAGGTATTTCTAATTCCCACCATTCCTGAGAGTATTCTAAGTCGCTTGTTCTGGGTTGTCTATACATTGGGACCTCCGCGATAATACGGATAACGAATGGGACACTGATGCTGGTCGGATAGCGGTTCTGGGTTCTGAGGTGAGTTTTTGGTACACCACAATTCACTGAGGTCCTGGTTTCCTGCGCATAGTTCTGTGCATGAGCAGAATCTCTGCAACAACACTACCATCTATGCTAAATGGCTTGCTAACTGGTCTAAAACAAACATATAGATCATGAAACACAGTTAACGAATTTGGCCTGACTTGCAAGACCAAAAGGCTATGTACAACAGGTGCCAACACTCAAGAGGAAATCAAAGATCTCAGAAACCCCTCAATTGAACCAACAGTGCCCACAATACTTCCTGCAGCTCTGCCACAACAACCAACGAGAAATAATACAACAACTAAAACACAAACTCGTCACAAACTAAAAAGGAAAGGCAGAAACAAGAAAAATGTGACACTCAACAGCTACATGCGAACACCGCCGCATCAACTACAGCTGACTTAGACGAGGACGATCGACAATGGACAAAATCCCACCGAACGTCAAAATTAAAAACAATCAAAGAGACCTTAAACCAGTAAAAAATAACGCAAACCAAAAATGAACTCCTGGGGGCATCCCCAGTGTCCGTACCAAGAAAGAAAAAGAACTCAAACCACATAGAAGAGCCACAGGATGCGACTCCGTACAGAGGTCAGCCACAAAAAACAAATCCTGGAAACAGCAAAAGCACTGGGCAATCTCACAACGTGGGGAACAAAAACAATACTACTCGCCAAAAGGCATCACTGCCTCATTGCCCATCAACTCTAGAGAATAAAGACACATCAGATACAAACCTTAACTTAGTCCCAACGAAATATATAGAAAACCCAAAAAACAAAGGTTGAAGACAAAGGCAATGGCAAATCAACACCTCCTGTTACGAAGGATGAACTGACCAAATACCTAACCTTGGATGTAAAAACCGAAGGGAAAAAGTCAGCTTTTAACTCGACAACTACGAACAAAGAGCAGCAAGAACCCGCAGATAGTGGACAACTTAGTACCAGTCCTCTCCTGAACATCAGACCTCAAATTCAATGTGAAGGGGAGGGATCACATCTTATTAACGACCCTGAGAGCGAACAGCGGCAATCAAACTCCATAATATTTCAGCCAGAATATAGGTCAAGAGGGAGAGAAGGCACCTTAAATAGAGGCAACATAATGCGTCTGATCCACGTAATCAAAAATCTAGAGGACGAAAACTCAGTGGATCAATTGCCCATAGAATTAATTTACGCCGATAACCCTCAAGGCCTAGAGGCAACCAAAACATGGACCTCAAAGCAGACAATAAAAAGGATCACAAATGAAACACTTATTATGCAAAACTGGGGGATAAGGATATATACTCACATTATCAATCGGGTACCCAACTCCACTACTACCAGGAAAGAAAACACCGTTCGAACTACAGAAGGAATCGATCACACACTCTGTTCTAAGGGGTTCAAGAAGCTCATCTCCAGTCACATTCTACTCAACCCATTCAAAGGAAAGGAAGGAAACATGGAGAAGCAAGAGGAGAGAACTACTGGATTGATTAATTAAATAGGAGTAACTGGAGTCAGATAACACAAATAATTACCAAGACCAACACTCAATGACATCCACCATGTGATAAACATTACTGGCCGAAACCAAAATCAATTAATATGTGCACATGGAACATCAGTGGACTTCCTAAAAACAGAAGGAGACCCACAAACAAGAAGGAGACCCACAAACAATGGTCTACCTTCAATCTTTTGACATTGTACTCCTTCAAGAAACCTGGGCAGATCAACCCATACACCTTCAGGGACACTCATCCCAACACATCCTTGCACGGAATAAAGCTAGATATGGTCACCGGAACAGAGGGTCAGCAACCTACATATCAATCACAACAATGGTTCCTGTTAAACAACTAAAGGCCACTATATCAGCACCTAATTAATTACTAGCAATAGGAACATAAATTAAGATCAATAAAGAAGACTGTTCGATTATTATAGCAAACATCTGCTTCCCAGACATAAAACCAAAGGGGTTGAACTGATCACTGAGCTATCTAGAAGCTTTAAGGAAGAAGAGACTGACAAAGTAATAGCCCCAGGTGACTTCAATCTGCACCTCATGGGAACACAGACTGAAGAAGATCTATTACAAGAACAAAACAGGGCCTGGAAAATACCAACTCAGGGGAACTGCACAACAACTAAACAGACTGGACTAGGCTCTCGTAAGCTGAGGGAACTGGAGCACCTCAATCTAAGGGCACTGAACCTCCCGTATAGATTACACATTTACAACACTCTCACCACTTACCTCAAGAAGTGTTTTAAAGGGGTCGCCCCCCCAAAAAAAACATATCATAAACAAATCAATTGTCACAGAATTCACCACCACCAATAAAAGGATGAGGTGCAGCATCGTCTCAGCAGAGAATCTCCTAGTCAGCTAAATCTATCCTCACCGAAGACCCCAATCTTTTAAAGAACCCTTTAGCGGCTTGGGAGAACTTCACCTCCACTCTCAGGGAGAAATTTGCAACTAACGTAGGAGCCAGATACAGAATCCTAACCAGGAAACAAAAATTAACCTCGAAACACTGCAAACAAAAAAACTAAAAACTGTCATCAACCAAACTATGCGGAAACTCCGCAGGAACCCACAGGAGATTACCCTTCGGGGAGAACCGAGGACCCTAAAGGCCAACCTAAAAAAAAGTTCAATGGGTTGCCAGGAGGCAAGACAATGAAGTAATGTGGGCTAAATTACTCCACAAAGTAAAAAACAAGAGCAGTGACTAATTCTGGCAGACAATAATCGCCCTGCAATCCCAATCCCAACCAACAATAGATTTCAACCTCCCAGAGGAAGACTGGGCCACCTACCTCTATGACCACTTCAATCGAAGCAATCAAGAGAGTAGTGAACAAGGGACAGATCGTCGATCTAAGTCAGGAGACACAACAAAAACATCTCCATCTTCGTAACCGGATGCTTGAATATTATGAAACATTGCCACTGGCAACCTTAAGCATAGCCTATGGACTGTCCTTCCGGTTTTCCTACTTTACATGCGTACAACATGTTTTGCATTGCCTAGATTGTCCATTCGAATGGGCTCTGGATTTGTGCTGGTCGAACTCGGCATCTCCTGCCCCGGATTATGATCGACTAATGAGTCCCTTAGTGGCTCATGAGTTGGACTGTTCTGGCGTCAGGATTATGGCCTGTGGAGCTGCACATGGAGTCCTGGGGAATTGGGACATCGTTACGGCTGCATATGACTTCCTGGCACGAAGTTATCTTGAAGAACACGCCAGTTGTCCTCGGATTGTACTAGAGGCCTCAGTTGTTGAAGAACATGTATGTTCATTTGCTTTACTAAACTGGATGGCGGACACTTTTACAGGACACTCCAATGACTTCCTCTTGGAGGCTGTTGCTACTTACTGTGCCTATACATTGATGGATTAACTTGGATGTCGTCCAACTTTCGTTTGCACAAACTTTTTGTTTTTTTTATTCGACATCCGGGCTCTCCGAGCCTAGCCGTTAATTTTCCCATTCAATTTTTTTTCATTTTTTCGGGGTTTTTTTCCCCCTTCGAACCTTCACTGCCTTTTATATGGATTCCCAATTTGTGCCCTTAGTTCTGTTCTATCGAACTTGAACTCTGCGTCCCTTATTATATCCCTATTTTGCTAGTGGTCCGATCAAGGTGGGGGGGGGGTGTAGTGAGGGCTGCAATTTAGATACATACATTGCTATGTTGGCATAAGCGCGTTAGATGTTAGAAAGCCATCTTGCCACTTTTGCTGCCTTTGCACACGACTCTGCAGATACATGTTATTATTGGAAAACTGCTTGCTCGCCTTTTTCTTCGCATGAGAACTGTCTGTTGTTCACATCCATAGATGATTACACTGCGACCTTAGTCTGAACATTATGTAAAGAAACAGTCTGGGTCGCCAGACAATGCATGTTTTTAAGTTCAGGTTGATCGGCCCACTATTTAGCCATAACACGCACGCAGCTGCAAATACCTGAAAGTCGAGTGCTTTTAATATTGCAGACTGCATGCTTTACACACATTCGGAAGAAGAGCTTTCCCAGGAGCAGAGTACACCTGATCCTGTGATGTGATTCCACTAAGCTGATCTTTACGGTATGGGGTTCCCCATTCAAGCCTAGAGATCTTCTACTAGTCTAATAATATTAGTTTACTAGCGAAAGGAAGGTGGCTGTATTCCACTGTCATTATATTATGATTTCTCCTTTCATTTTCTATGGTATTGTAACAATGCTGATGGTTTTGATTTTAATCATTTGTCTGCTTATGTTAGCCAAAGTACTGCATCTTAGGACACGTAGTTTATAAAATAAACCTTTTAAACTTTACCGTGTCTCCGATTACTCTTGTTGTGGACTTATATGAGAATAATTACGAACAGGTATTTCTAATTCCCACCATTCCTGAGAGTATTCTAAGTCGCTTGTTCTGGGTTGTCTATACATTGGGACCTCCGCGATAATACGGATAACGAATGGGACACTGATGCTGGTCGGATAGCGGTTCTGGGTTCTGAGGTGAGTTTTTGGTACACCACAATTCACTGAGGTCCTGGTTTCCTGCGCATAGTTCTGTGCATGAGCAGAATCTCTGCAACAACACTACCATCTATGCTAAATGGCTTGCTAACTGGTCTAAAACAAACATATAGATCATGAAACACAGTTAACGAATTTGGCCTGACTTGCAAGACCAAAAGGCTATGTACAACAGGTGCCAACACTCAAGAGGAAATCAAAGATCTCAGAAACCCCTCAATTGAACCAACAGTGCCCACAATACTTCCTGCAGCTCTGCCACAACAACCAACGAGAAATAATACAACAACTAAAACACAAACTCGTCACAAACTAAAAAGGAAAGGCAGAAACAAGAAAAATGTGACACTCAACAGCTACATGCGAACACCGCCGCATCAACTACAGCTGACTTAGACGAGGACGATCGACAATGGACAAAATCCCACCGAACGTCAA
Source organism: Triturus cristatus (assembly GCF_964204655.1). Taxonomy (NCBI): domain Eukaryota; kingdom Metazoa; phylum Chordata; class Amphibia; order Caudata; family Salamandridae; genus Triturus; species Triturus cristatus. The sequence goes on along the minus strand of NC_140584.1, from coordinate 962,535,263 downwards.
AATTAAAAACAATCAAAGAGACCTTAAACCAGTAAAAAATAACGCAAACCAAAAATGAACTCCTGGGGGCATCCCCAGTGTCCGTACCAAGAAAGAAAAAAACTCAAACCACATAGAAGAGCCACAGGATGCGACTCCGTACAGAGGTCAGCCACAAAAAACAAATCCTGGAAACAGCAAAAGCACTGGGCAATCTCACAACGTGGGGAACAAAAACAATACTACTCGCCAAAAGGCATCACTGCCTCATTGCCCATCAACTCTAGAGAATAAAGACACATCAGATACAAACCTTAACTTAGTCCCAACGAAATATATAGAAAACCCAAAAAACAAAGGTTGAAGACAAAGGCAATGGCAAATCAACACCTCCTGTTACGAAGGATGAACTGACCAAATACCTAACCTTGGATGTAAAAACCGAAGGGAAAAAGTCAGCTTTTAACTCGACAACTACGAACAAAGAGCAGCAAGAACCCGCAGATAGTGGACAACTTAGTACCAGTCCTCTCCTGAACATCAGACCTCAAATTCAATGTGAAGGGGAGGGATCACATCTTATTAACGACCCTGAGAGCGAACAGCGGCAATCAAACTCCATAATATTTCAGCCAGAATATAGGTCAAGAGGGAGAGAAGGCACCTTAAATAGAGGCAACATAATGCGTCTGATCCACGTAATCAAAAATCTAGAGGACGAAAACTCAGTGGATCAATTGCCCATAGAATTAATTTACGCCGATAACCCTCAAGGCCTAGAGGCAACCAAAACATGGACCTCAAAGCAGACAATAAAAAGGATCACAAATGAAACACTTATTATGCAAAACTGGGGGATAAGGATATATACTCACATTATCAATCGGGTACCCAACTCCACTACTACCAGGAAAGAAAACACCGTTCGAACTACAGAAGGAATCGATCACACACTCTGTTCTAAGGGGTTCAAGAAGCTCATCTCCAGTCACATTCTACTCAACCCATTCAAAGGAAAGGAAGGAAACATGGAGAAGCAAGAGGAGGGAACTACTGGATTGATTAATTAAATAGGAGTAACTGGAGTCAGATAACACAAATAATTACCAAGACCAACACTCAATGACATCCACCATGTGATAAACATTACTGGCCGAAACCAAAATCAATGAATATGTGCACATGGAACATCAGTGGACTTCCTAAAAACAGAAGGAGACCCACAAACAAGAAGGAGACCCACAAACAATGGTCTACCTTCAATCTTTTGACATTGTACTCCTTCAAGAAACCTGGGCAGATCAACCCATACACCTTCAGGGGCACTCATCCCAACACATCCTTGCACGGAATAAAGCTAGATATGGTCACCGGAACAGAGGGTCAGCAACCTACATATCAATCACAACAATGGTTCCTGTTAAACAACTAAAGGCCACTATATCAGCACCTAATTAATTACTAGCAATAGGAACATAAATTAAGATCAATAAAGAAGACTGTTCGATTATTATAGCAAACATCTGCTTCCCAGACATAAAACCAAAGGGGTTGAACTGATCACTGAGCTATCTAGAAGCTTTAAGGAAGAAGAGACTGACAAAGTAATAGCCCCAGGTGACTTCAATCTGCACCTCATGGGAACACAGACTGAAGAAGATCTATTACAAGAACAAAACAGGGCCTGGAAAATACCAACTCAGGGGAACTGCACAACAACTAAACAGACTGGAC